>NC_137902.1:5040000-6240000 GCF_963455335.1 Martes martes | reverse complement strand
AGAATTTTAGAAAGCTAAAAATAAAACATAGGGTAGTTTTATTAATATTTTCTGAAGTTAAATGTAGCAAATTTGACCTTGAATGAAAACATGAGTCATTTTTTAAAAATCTGTGTTCTATTTGAAATTTATATATCAATTCTACAAGGCCAGACACCTGGTTCAGAAAGACTATTTTAGGTATATAATATTTAGGTATCCACTGTTTCAAAAAAGACCAGGAAAAAGCTTACAGAAGAACTAAGCTGTACATACAACATCCAAAATGAATGGTACCAGGCATAAAGATTATATTTACTAAGGGTCTATTATGTGCCTAATAAATGAGATACTAAGTGGCTACAGAGAAAATGAAAAAGACAATAGCAGTATAGAACACTGCCTTCCGTAATCAACAGGTCACTTTAAAGGCTCTCATTTAAATAGCTATTCAACCTGAGTTTTTAAAAAATTATGGCTAGCATAGATCTCTAAGAAAATGAACCCGGTTCCGACTTACCTAGATTATCAAAATTTAGCTAACGCGTACAACGTGCTCACACGTGTCGGCCCCATGTGTTTGTTTTGCCCCCACAAAAACCCTGTGAGCAGGCAGGATAAGAGCCCCATCTTACGGACGAGGAAGCCTGAGCCACAGAGGTCGGGTGGCCTGTGCAGGGCTCTGGGGGGCAAGTGGTGGGGACACTCCTCTTCCAGCCACTCCGCCTCCTCTTCAGGGCACAGAATCCGAGGAGGGAGATGGGGGCTGCTTTCTCCTACCATAGGGGGCTTTTCACTAGTTTGAGCCTCTCTGCTGCGACTCAGACTCTGTTAGCAACACCTCAGGGTACTGCTGACTCTGCACTGGCTGAGGGCTGTCAGGCTGGAGAAGAAAGAACAGTCTCCTGGCAACGAGAATAATGGCAAAGTGCAGACACAAAAGGCAGCGTGAGCGCCCCGCCCCCCCCCCCCCCGAGGCAGCAGGAGGCAGAAGTGCTGGGGCCAGGCGAGGCCGGTCACCCAGCCCCACCGCCTCCAGAGGCGTACCTGTGCCTCAGCGGCCCCGCAGCACACAGCTGTTGTCCATACGAAGAGCGAATGCCGTGCGCAGATAAGAACTACACCAGTGTCAACATGAACTGTAGCCTTTCCTTTGGCCGTCATGATTGAACGCTTGGGTGGTGGCGGTGGGGGGTGGTTTCCCATAAAATAATCACATGGAAGCCAAGTCCCAGCGAGAGATGTGTCTTCGACCTACTCTGACATTATTAGATTTCTCCACAATTATTTATTTCTGTGGCTTTCTAAAAAATAGTGTATATATGTGTGTGTGTGTGTGTGTGTGTATACACTTGATCCGTATTAATTAGCAATACTGTAATATTGCATTTTAAAACTGACTACATCCAAGAGTTCCTGCCAAAAGGTTTCCAAAGTCCAGATGGCATTAAAGATATAAAAATACCTATACCGACTTCAGACTAGAGTCAGAGCTGTCCCTTAATTAATACCATGACCATTTGAAAGGCCACTTCAAAACGTGAAGGATAAAGAATGAACCTGTCAAGCGTGGGGATCCTTCACTCCTGTGAAGGGTCAGATGTCCTGTCCTCTCCAACTCTCACAAGGAGGTTCTTACCTGGTTCATCTGTATCATTCATAGATCATTTGTATAGTAGAGTTTATGCATATACACTAATTTGATGACTCGGGGACACTGGGGCTATAAAAGCAGGAGGTGAGATATCTTCAAGAAGTTCAAGTCCTATTGTTGTTGATGGAAAGATTCCCTATGATTAAACGCTAACCCGAAGACCTATGTCTTCCATTTTTGAAGGTAAACATTTGAGGGAAAGCAGCTTAGTACAGACCCCATGAGTCACATGGCCTTTCTGAATGGGAAAAGTCTCCAGACTTGACCACGAGAGGCTCTAAGCTCTCCAGCTAGCTAGGAGCGGGCACCACTCCTTCCTTCCACGAGCAAATTTGTTGAATATTCTCTGAAACAAGCATGTCAGATCCTGGGGATATGAGGATGCAAGAGCCAGCACCTACTACCCTGTACCACACCATACCACACCACACCACACACCACACTACCCCATACCACACCACACCACCCCATACCACACCACACCACACCACCCCATACCACACCGTACCACATCACCCCATACCACACCACACTACCCCATACCACACCACACCACCCCATACCACATCACACCACATCACCCCATACCACACCACACCACACACCACACTACCCCATACCACACCACACCACCCCATACCACACCACACCACACCACCCCATACCACACTGTACCACATCACCCCATACCACACCACACACCACACCAGACCACACCACACCACCCCATACCACATCACACACCATACCACACCACACTACTTCATACCACACCACACCACCCCATACCACACCACACACCATACTACACCACACCACACACCACCCCATATCATACCATACCATACCACACACATCATACTATACCACACCACACCACCCCATACCACACTGTACCACATCACACCACATCACCCCATACCACACCACACACACCACACCAGACTACACCATACACCATACCACACCAGACCACACCACCTCATACCATACCACACCACACATCATATCATACCACACCTCACCACTCCATACCACACCATACCACACCACACACCACACCGTATCACGCCACACCATATATACCAACCGTGTTACACTAGAGCAGAGGTTCCCCAGTGGTGCGTCACACAAAAGAATTACAGATGTGCAGACATACTGTTCCCAAGACACTTGTCTCCTCAGCCCTTGGAACGGTCAGGTAGTACCTAAGGCAGCTGAAGTCCCTGGGATGGCCAAGCAACTTCGACCATTTCTTTGAGGTGCTGTTAGATACGTCCATTTTCTAGGTGGGCTATGATATAAAACTTCCTGAGAAACACTGGCCCAGAGCACTGTTTTTTTCAAATTACGTTTTCTCTTTTCTCTTCACCTCTGCGTGTTAAGCTCTTAGAACCCTCTGTGCAAAGGACATCTCACAGTGAAGCTAAAAACAGAGATAAAAAAAGATGCCCTTTTCCCTCAACCTGTGGTAGTTACTGAGAAGGATCCTGGGAACCTGTAAGACTCTGAAAAGTAGAGTTAGACAAACACTGATCGAACCCGCCATGATGGAGTCTGGTGCCAAGTTTTAAAGAGGCCCGGTGGAGTGTTTTCTAACACACAGTACAGGAGGGTGAGGGAAGCCTTCCTGGAGTAGGTGAGCCTTGCGTGGGGTCTCGCACACCTAGAAGGAATCAGCCATGTCCAGAAGAGGCATCGGCATTCCAAGCAGAGGGCACGAGGCAGAGGAGAACCACACGCATGTGTCAACTTGGCTGTCGCACAGATGACTTGTATGGACCCATCACGAGGAGAAGCTCGAGAAGCACAAACTAGATGGTTTTTGGGCCCAACCTAACAAGTCGTCATTTTTCTGTGAGGATTATGGGGAGACATGGAAGAAGTTTAGACAAGAAACCCCTGGTGATGCCAGTGTAGGAAAACCACCAGCGCACATTTGGCTGGTGACGAAGTGACCAGTCACTAGCACACATTATAAGACGTAGAACACAAGAATACGCTCTTGTAGGATCGTGGATCGCAAGCTGCGCGTCTTCAGTCACAGCGGACCAAGCCCCCCAAACCCACCTCAGGATGGTTTCGCTGGTGCAGCAGTTTTCAAAGGGGATCACGTAGCCAACTTCATGGCCAATGTTCACATCCATCTCGTCTGCCACGCGCAGGGCGAGCTGCACCGCCGTGGGCTTGTGCACCTGTGTGCACACCACGCCCCCGTGCTGGTAGTGGATGGAGAGGCAGTACTCGGCGCACCACTGAGGAACCTTTCAGGGGAAAAATGAGACAGGATCAGTTTCCTTGGAGAGAACCACCATAAGACAAGGGTTCATCTTATAAATCTTTCCTCCACCAGTGAATCACCAGTGGGCTGCACTACCTCTCACTCAGTGAAACTCAGAACAGTCTGTGTTATGCACAGAGTCATTCCTATTAAAAAGTTTAAGGGGGGCACCTGGGTGGCTCAGTCAGTAAGTGTCTGCCTTCGGCTCAAGTCATGATTCCAGCGTCCTAGGATCGAGTCCCGCATCGGGCTCCTTGCTCAGCAGGAGCCTGCTTTCTCTCTGCCTGCCTCTCCCCCATCTTGCACTCTCTCTTTCTCCGTGAGAAACAAATAAATAAAATCTTTAAAAAAAAAAAAAAAGTTTAAGGGTTAGCAGGGACTGTGAAAGTTGGACTTCCTCCAGATGAAAAAAAAAATGCAGATAAAAATAAAAGCACAATTAAAAAAATATTTTTAACCTCAGCTGTGTTTCTGAAAAGACTAATTTATTTACAGACTGTTATTTTCTTCCTGGTTACAAGAAAGCTCCATCAAAAATATGGCTTCTGGTTACACTGTATGTTAACTAAGTTGAATTTAAGTAAGATCTAAAAAAAAATATGGCTTCTGGTATCAACTACTATGTTTTAAGCAATGTAAATATTAAATAGCCTCTCAATGAAAAATAGTGACTCCAAATTAAAGCATGCACATTTAAACCCAAGTGATCATAACAAAATAACTGGATAAGCCTACTCACTTCCCTGGTAACAGAAGCTAAAACACATCGGCATTCATCATCTAAACACAATGTAAAATAGGCTCACTGAGCTAGTCAACCAATCCATCCATATTTGGAAAGAGTCAATTCCAAGGCTGCTGTTGAGTCATTCATATTAAAAAATCCTTTTACTGAAAATGTACTATAGAGCAATTGGCTTTGTTAAGTTTATTTGTGCAAGGATGAGGGGAGTGGAAAGTACTTATTTCATCTGTATGCTGTAACCTTAGGTTCTGTCAGTAAGCCATGCTCTGTTACATATGTCTTTAAAATAAATCATCCCAAGAAGGTTTTTAAATAGATCTAAGGTACTTAAAAGTTTTAACGTGTTTAATTATTTTGAGATTTGCTATTTAGTACACCCATCATCGAACTCTTAGATTTTAATCCTCACCGTAATTTGAAGAATAAACACAACCAGAAATCGTAACTCCAAAACGTTACTGCTATAGAATGCTAATCCCCAATGATTAATAGTGCAAATGTAGTTCCTTCATTTTTAAGACAGGTGTCAGCCTTGTTAACGGGTTGAAAACTAATCAGTAATTCATTTATTCAGCACCCGCTTTGTGCTGTGAAAAACGAAGGTTTAGGGTACTGCACCCGGGAAACGTGGAATCAGGGCAGAGCAGGAAACCACAAGGCACTGCAAGGACCAAAGTCCAGACCTCCGGTGGCCTGGCTTGCTACTAGTTCGTTTTTTATTTGTTTGTTTAGTAATCTCTTCACCCAACGTGGGGCTCAAACTCACGGCCCCGAGATCAAGAGTCACATGCTCTTCTGACTGAGCCAGCCACGTGCCCCAACTACTTTGTTATCTGTAAATCACAAATTCTCTAAGCTTCGGTTTCTTCTCTGTAAAAATGGGTGGAGGGGATGAGTTACCTCAAGTCTAAGCTCCTGGGACATTTGCTCCACAAGGCTTACTGCGATCCCACAGGGCACTAGCCAGTGGCCATACACGGATCACCCTTCCTGCAGCTGCTGGTCGGTTCCTGGGGTCCGCCCACCCCGTTAGACTAGGAGCTCTGGGAGACCAGAGACCCATTTCAGTCACCAAATGATCTCAAGCAATTTTACTCAATAAATATTTGATGGATGAACAAATTCCTAATACTTTTCAAAAATATTTTGAGTATTTAATGTTAGAGTATACTCTAATACTATATACTATCATATATAGTATATATCTAATAATATACAATATTAGAGTATACAATCCTGTATTTTTTCACATAAAATTTCCTGCCTCCCTCATTTCCAAGCAACTAATTTTTTAATTCCTGCCAAACCCTTCCTTTTTAACCTGATTCCCTTCATATCAGGGTCCTCTCTCTAGGTGTCTAGCTGAGACTTTAAATATCATTCTTGTGAAAACCATATTAAAACTGTTTGTTTGAGGGGCACCTGGGTGGCTCAGGAGGTTAAGCATCTGCCTTCGGCTCAGGTCATGACCCCGGAGTCTTGGGATCAAGCCCCAAGTCAGGTTCCTTGCTCAGTGGGGAGTCTGCTTCTCCCTCTGCCGCCCACCCCGCTCATGCTCTCTCTCTCACTCTGATTCTCAAAAATAAATACATTAGGGGCGCCTGGGTGGCTCAGATGGTTAAGCGGCGTCTCTGCCTCTGGCTCAGGTTATGATCTCCAGGTCCTGGGAGCGAGCCCCATGTCAGGCTCCCAGCTGAGTGGGGAGTCTGCTTCTCCCTCTCCCTCTGCCTCTCCTCCTGCTTGTGCGCGCTCTCTCCATCTCTGTCTCTGCATCTGTCTCAAATGAATAAATAGGAAATAAAATGAAAAATAACAACAAATACATTAAATTAAACCATTTGTTCAAATTTTGGTCTCTCCACTAGACTGGGGAGTCCTTAAGCTGGATGTGTGTGGTTCATATTTTCCCCAATACATAACAGAGGACCCGACACATAATAGGGATAATAAATATTTGGTTGGATGGAAGGTTAAGGATATCATAATAATAATCAAAGGAAGAAAAGGGAAAAGCTTGGACTCAGAACTTAGAAGTAATAAAACCAAGGGACATGAACTGCAAAGGCAGCATGAGCAGTACTCACTAGCAGAGTAATATGCATGAGAAGAAACAAATACTCCGTGATTTCTAACTAACAGTAGGGCGACGGTATCACCATCAAGAATAGAAAACCGGAAAATAAAATAAAATGAATGAAGCTAAACAGCAGAAGGTGCTTTGGTGGGGAGTGAGGCGCTAGGAGGGGAGAGAGACGACCTTCGACCTCCGGCAGTGAGGAAGGTGTCAGGCCGGTCTGTGCAGGCAGCGGGCCCAGGGGCAGCGAGCCTGAGAGCAGCTGACAAGCCGGCGGGCGCGAGGAGGGGCCGGAGCTCCAGGCGGGCATAGGAGTCACGGGATTTCAGAGCCGGAGGGAATCTCTGGAAGGCACGCTGGCCACACTCTACAGGAGCGCCTTGCCCGAGTCCTGCTGCCAGTGGCAGCGCAGCCCGAACCGGTCCAACCCCTCCGGCCGCTCGTCCAGTGTAACGGCCTCCACGCGGCAGCCGTCCCGGCGCTTCTGAGCATCGTCCTACAAAGGTGGCACCGGAAGCCTTGAGACTCAGCCGCCGCCATTTCTAATCGCACGTTCCAGCCCAACGGCGGTGTGGACACAACACCGTGATGAGCCCCGCACCGCTGTGCAGACGTAGAGCTGAAATCAGGGCACCCAGCTTGCCTACAACGCCTGAGAATATTCCGCACAGTCTTTATTCTGCGATCCGGGACCGCCGGCTTTCAGTCTGGGACGCTACGAGATTCACACACACACGGGCCACGTTCCCAGGCTACTGACTGGGATTTGGCCTGCATTTCTTTTCTTTCTGTCTACTCGCGGAGACAAATGCTGCACGACTAGATTATATTAAGCTGCATTTATAATAGCATAAATATCATATAGGCCTGACAGTGCAATAAATCTAACAGTCCACCAGTCCTCGTTGCCCTTTTTTGCCCCCTTCCACAACTGAGCAAATTATTTCACCTATGAGGCCAAAAAATGACTTCAGAAGTGGGAAGAGCTCTTCTAAATTGTATCTGTTAAAGTAACCGGGGAAAGACTGGCCACATGCCTGCTGTGCCTAATGGGGGGATGTCTGCTGACACAGCCAGTGACGAGCGGAGCACAAGCCACCGCTCAGGCCGGAGAGCCCGCTGAGTGCGGCTCCGGCTGCCCCGGGCGCACCGCCCTGCGGAAACAGCTACACACGGACAGCAGCAGTGAGCGACGCACACGCCACAGGAAAGGAAATACGAACTCATCTGTCCTGCTCAGTACACTTCGGGCTTTACGCACCTCCTGAATCACTCGAAGCCAGCTCAGGCCCATCGTCAAGTGTGATACCCTAGCAGACGCAAAGTATCAGCTGGAAAAAGCATGATTCAGCAACTGCTAGAAATGGGGACATTTGGTCATTTCCAGGGACCAGGATTACAGTGTCACAGGGCACGCCCGCATTCTCGGCGCCAACGATAAGCACCGGGGCCTTTTGTGCCCTGATTCTGAGTCTCCTCTGGGAGCGGCTCGCTCTTTGTCCCAATATACTTTAGCCTCTCGCCAAGGAGTTACGCGCCTTTTTGAGAATTCATTCTGCCCTCCACAGTCTCTCCTAGATGGTCCCCTGCCCACCCCTGGTATCCAGAACGTGTAAGTTGGCACTACAAGAACCTGGAGAGCTTAAATACCTACATCTTCCTCTAATTCATTTGGCTTTATTCTTCCTAGAGAGATACACTGAGTTCTAGGCCACTTTGTGCCTTAAACAACACTTCAGAACTTAGCAATAGGGCGCCTGGGTGGCTCAGTTGGTTAAGCATCTGCCTTAGGCTCAGGTCATGATCCCAGGGTCCCGGGATAGAGCCCTGCGTTAGGCTTTCTGCTCAGCAGGGAGCCTGCTTCTTCCTCTCCTGCTCCCCCTGCTTGTGCTCCGTCTGTGTCAAAAGTAAATAAATAAAATCTTTAAAAAAAAAAAAAAAAAAGAACTTAGCAAAAGTTGTACAATCTGGTGACCAAAATAGGAAACAGCTTTTTTTTTTTTTTTTTTTTTTTTTTTTGCATTTATTCTCAGCAGAATTTACTCCCAGTCCGTAAGTTTTTGTTTCTTCAGTTTCCTCTGGGATAGCTTTTTCTTCTGTGCGACCTCCTCTTCTGGTTTAGGGACAATCCGGTCGTCTTTAGTCAAGATTGCTCAGTGTGGCAGGGAGAGCTCATGTGTGGGTTGACACGACCATGAGCCCTGTAAGTTCCGGGCTGCATGTCGGGGGGCTCTGCTTGCCTGAGTGTGCTCAATGACCAGAGAACTGACATCTAAACTCTTATGTTCAGCATGGCTTTGCATTTTTAAGCACGTGCAGTAAAAAATTCAACACTCTTCTGGGGCCCCCGACCCTGTGCACAGCCCCACTGTCTGGCCTGGGCACACCGACCAACTCCCACCACTGCAGGGACGCACCGCTCCTGCAAAGTGACGTCCTTCAGATACCTGGTGGCTTATCAGATCTGCATACCCTTGATGGCCTGGGCAGTTTCATGTGTGTTCTTCAAGTGACAGCAAAGATTTGAACCTCTTGATTTGCATGATTTCATGTGTGTTCAAGTGAAAGCAAAGATTTGAACCTCTTGATTTGCATGATTTCGTAGGGTTTTCTGTCAAGTGGACAGCGAACCATTTTCAGAGGTCACCTCGGGCTGCTTAGGGAAGAGCAGAAACTGCTCTTTTGACACAAGAGAAAAATAAACCTACTTACATATTTATCTGGGAGTCTGGGCAACAGACAACCCCCAAATTTGTACGTTTGGTCTAGAAACTCTCCCTACTAGAAAGCACAACTGCAAATATTTTCATTTGGAACTCACCTTACAATTGTTTCAAACTCCTTCAACCCATTTTTTTCTTCTTTTTTAAAATGATTTTATTTATTTATCTGAGAGAGTGAGCGAGCGAGCATGAGTGGGGGGCCAGGCAGAAAGAGGGGGAGCAGCGGTTCTTTGCTGAGCGGGGAGCCTGACGGGAGCTCGATCCCAAGAGCCTGAGATCATGACCTGGGCCAAAGGCAGACGCTTAACTGACTGAGCCACCCAGGCACCCCTCCCTCAACCCATTTTTTAAATGCCATTTCCTGGACTGTATGTCGTGCCAAGTGTGTTAAAGCCTGAAGCACGCTACTCTGCTGTCCCAAAGCCTGGCTTGGCTGCCTGTGGGGTGTGCAAGGCAATCAGTGTGAGAGTGCACAGCGAGACCGTGCGGCCCCGGCTCTTATCTCCTGCCGGACAGCAGATCACCAGGACGCTGGCCCATCTGTGGCATGAGAGGCGGTAAGAGGAGTCCTCTGAGGAACCAGAATCTGATCTACATCAAGGCTTCATCAACTTTAATTAGGGGCTAGAGTTCTACAAGTTGTACGAATTCAAACTGAAGCAAAGATGCTCCATTCTCTGGGCAACAGGCCCAGAGGCCGGGGACTGGGCCTGAGAGCGCGGGGGCCCGGGCCTCTCGGGGGGCCCCATCCGGGAGAGCAGCCATGGCGGCGGGGTCCGTGTGCGGGCCCTCGGCTGCCCCTGGGGCCAGAGGACAGCCACGTGAGTTACATCCGTGTAGAACTCCCTGTCCTTGCACCCACCGCCACCGAGTGGACAGGTGCACAAGTGAAGCAAGACAAAAGTCATCTGTGAGACACAAGGCTACGCCTGTTAACATGTCCGAGTCCCAAAGGCCCCCAAGCCCTCGTTTTCCATCACTCCTCTCTCCGTGCCAGCCTGGTTCCTCTTCTGCTTTCTAGAACCACGGGGGCTGCAGCCAGTGCCGAGGCTCTGGTCTCTCACTCTTATTCCAGTGCCAGAACCATGGAATCCAAAGGTTGAAAGGAACCTTCAAGACCACCGATTCACCCAAAGGTCTGACTCCCCACAAAAACACCCTGCAAAGTGCCTGTGCCTGAGCACGCTCCTGAGGCCACCCCAGGTGAAGTCCTAGGTCAGGCTACGTTACCGAGGAGTGGGTCCCCTTCTCAATTTCATGTCCCATGGCCCTGGCTATCTTAATTTGTATGTATCTTGACACGGAGTGAACACAGGTAGAATCCCGCAGCAGGAAACACGGTCGGCATGTTTACTTAGTTAATAGGGTGCAGATGTTCTAAACCGTACAGCTTCTTACTTTAGGTGTGATCTCAAGTGCAGCGGGCTTAGCCACCTCCCTAACCCATCCGTCTCCTGGGAAATTTCCGGACAAAAGCTAGAGAAGGAGAAGCAAATAAAACAGCTCTAAAAATATTTCATTCTCTTTCAGGCTTTTTTTTTTTTTTTTAATAAAGCTGCCCCCAAAAAAGGCACTAGGAAAAGGCTCTATAAATATATGAAAGGTTGTCCTATTATCCCCAGGGCTGGCACAAAATGCCAGGTGGACCAAAGAGAGATGAAATTTTTAGGATCCTACAAAATGTCTGTGGTCCTCTTTAGAAGGCTTGGGTCTAAAGACGAACTTTTGTTTGAAAGGCTTGAACTCTGAGGAACAAGACAGTCCTGGGAAGCTCTGTAAAAAATAACCAGGTTGTTTACAGAGTTGAGAAAACAACCAACGCTCCCAATATTTAAATTAGTTTAGAACTGGCCCATTTTCCCATCATTTGAGGACTATTTTGATTTCTGCCACCCTGTAGATACACACTGACTTCCCAAGTATCAGAAAACAAGCATTATTTGTGAAAATGGTTGAGAAGTCCAAGATGACAGAAGAAAGCATTGCCAGTTATAACATATTACACATGTATGATAATTCTTGCCCTTAAAGATCACAAGTTCTAAAAGAAAACTCAGGGAGTATATAATTTTTTTTTTAACCAAAAGCGTGGGTTAGCAATTCCGAAACTACATGATGAGTGTATATTCTAAGACTGAACAAGCCAAGCCATCGCGAATAAGGAGTGGCAGGTTTCCCACAGTTAGAGGAGGGAGTTACACATGGGAAACAGGCATAGAGAATGAACCCGGTGGTGTGAAACTGGAACCAGAGGCTCAGCATGAATTCGTGGTTTTTAAGACACACATACAGAGAAATAAAAACAAACATATATATATTTGTTATATACAGAGAGAGAGAGAGAGAGAGAGAGAGAGAGAGAGAGAAATACATAAGAAAGAGAAACAGAAAGAGCCAAAGACAGAGAAGCAGAGTTAGAGGTGGCTGGTGGGGGTACCCGTACCCCCCCCCAATATTTACTTCCCTGCTATGTTAACTGACAGGGCCTGGAAGCAATGACAAGCCAATGACAATGCCACTTAGTGTCCCCATCTTGGTTTCTAAGTACAAAAAAGGAACCAGGGCTCCTTGAGAAAAATGGCCATTTCTAAGACTGGAACAGAGACACGGATGGAGCCTCTAAGGTCTTACAGGGAAAGAGCAAAGACGTGCTCAGGAACCACGGGACACGTCGGAAGGACATGGAATCATCCTGAAAGGGTGCCCACAGGCCACATAGGGACAGTGTGAGCAACAAAACAAATGGGCTTAGTAATGGATTATAATCCACAGAACAAAGAAAGAATGCATGAGCCCACATTGAAATAAATGAACAGATAAATAACAAAAAGGAAGTTTGGTTTTTCAGAAGAATTCCAAATATTAAATGTAAAAGGAACGTCAGAATTAGAAAAATCACCAGTTTGGTTACCCCCAGTGTAATCATGTCAAAGAATGATCTAAGGATGCTAAAACTAGTAGGCAAACGCATGTTGAGAAGCGCACTTTACACAGTCACGAAGTATCTCCCCGTATCTTTTTACATGTTTTTAAAAGCGAAACACTGATTTTTTTTTACTCCATTGTTTAAAAACTCTTGAAAAGATTTAACAGGAGACTTATACAAAAGTGCTCATCATGGAGCACCCGGGCAGCTCTGTCGGTTAAGCATCCGAGTCTTAATTTCAGCTCAGGTCTTGATCTCAGGGTTTTGAGCTCGAGCCTGGCTTTGGGCTTGAGGCTGTGCATGGAGCCCACTTAAAAAAAAGAAACAACAACCCGAAATGCTCATCACAGCACTGTTGGAATAGCCAAACACTGGAAGCAACCCAAGGGCCCATCACCAAGAGAATGGATATATAAACTGTATATTCACACAATGGGATGCCATAAAAAGGAAAAACAAAGGAAGCCCAGCTGTCAAGCATCAGGCGCATCCACGGTTTCCAGACCACCACCATTAGCATCACCCATGGGTCTGTCACCCCGGCGAGCCCTCCTCTCCCCACCTATTGGATTAAAAACTGAGGCAGGGTTGGGGGGGGGCAGCAAGTGGGTTTTGGAAGGCCCCCAGGTGAGCACCAAGTTAGAGCGTCACTATTATGTCTGACTGTCAGTAACACCTGCGCAAGACAAGCTGGTCTCAGAAGAACACGATATGTTCATTTAATAGTGAAAAACTGGCTAACTAAACAGCGTTTTTAACCAAAACACAAGGTGAAGCTATAAAGAAAAGCAAGAAATGATTAATACAAGTTACTCTATAGAGGAAAGAGGGTAGAGTACGGGGAAAGGACACACAGACAGCCTCTGAGAAAAAGAGTGTCTTATTTCTCCAAGTAGGCAGCGGGTACGAGAACCTTACCAAGTTATCAAATTTAATTAACATCAGGGCAGAAATCTTATTAGGCCTCCTGACAGGAGGCACGGCGGAGGACACCACAGCACCTGCGCGGTCTTCCTGCCACAAACGCGTTAATTGGAATCTAATCCTAAGGAAACGTCAGACAGGCTCAAACCGAGGGATGTCGTACAAAACACCTAGCGGTACTCTTCAGAAGTGTCAAGGTCATGAAGGACGAGAAAAAAAGAGCAGCTGTTTCAGATGAGAGGTGAGGAAAGAGAAGTGGCAATTACACACAATGTAATTTGGATTGGGTTCTAGACCAGAAAAATAATTGTATTATAAAGGACATTAGTAGGAAAAGTGATGAAATTTGAATGTCTGTACATTAGGTAATCAGGAAATGTCAATTCTACATTCCTTTGATAATTACTGTGTGGCCGTGCCCTGTTTTTAGTAAATATTTGAAGTATTTGGAGGCAAAGGGCATCATATCATTAACTTTTAAAGGGTTCAGGATAAACACTGTGCACGTCTGTATGTCTTTGTGTGCATGGAAAGAGAGGACGATAAAGCACGTGTAAAATATTAACATTTAAGAAAGTTGGTTGAAGAACATATGGAAAATCTGTCCTACTTTTGCAACTTTTCCTAAGTCTGAATTATTGCAAAGTAACAATGTTTTAACGTGCTGTTTGTCCTCAGAAACGAATGAATATTATACCCATTCAGTTTTCAACAGTAGCTTCTTGCTGAGAAACCAAAAGCATTCGTTGTAACAGTAACTCACTGCAACAATTACAATTCATAGCAAACCCTCCACATGGGCAGTTCTAAGTTAAAGAAAAACCACCTATTGTCCATCCCTCCTCTCTTCAAGTTAGAACAAGTAAGCCTCAGAGGTAACAAACAACCTGAAAAGTGGCAATGCACAGTAGAAAGTATTCTTGTACTCGCAGCTCAGGAAGTTGTGTGACATTAGACAAATTATCAAGTCCCTCTGGGCCAGTTTCATCATCTGAGAAATGAAGGCGTTCTGTCAGAGTACCTTTATGGTCTATTCTAATTCTTACATTCCGAGAATCCATACATGAATTTTGTAATCAAAATACTGCTTGCGTTGGAATTTAAAAGCAAAATATAGATACTACTAAAATCAAATTTAGAAGTTCAGGTGTCAGAACAGCTTGGACCATATGTTTTCATTAACCATCTACCCTCATTCTATCCTCCATACTGGACCCCAAAACGTAGGACCTTGGGCCAGGATGATATTTGCCCACTCACTTATTTCTTATAGTATGGAAAATAAAAATTTTCTGTGCTGTTGAATTTCTGTAATTTACCCAGCTTTGCCAAGAAGCACGCATGACCAAACACCTCCATTGTTAGACTGCTGGGCACACAAACAGGACAACGAGTCCCCAGATCTGTGGCAGGCAAATAACAACTACTGCATCTTTTCAAGTGGAATATGAGCCATGAAATAATTTGAATGGGTTTTTATCTACTAGTCTAGAGAAAATGTACTGGTACACTAAACACGATATCCACATGGGTCTAATTAACTGTCATCATCTGGCTTTAATAAATAAAACCAGGTAATTTAACTGTTGTGCTTCAATTGTTAACGCTCTTTTTTTTTTGTTTTTTGTTTTGGTTTAGATAACATTATTAAAACAGAACGCTACGCTCCGACATTGCACTTTTTGAGGAAAAAGTACAACGCCTCAAGCAAATGGTATTTCCCAATGGCTACTCACCTGAGAGCTCTTGCCACACTTAGCATCTCCTGAAACGATCACAATTTGATTCTGAAGCAGATTCTCCATAAAGGAGTATTTTTCTTTCCATATCGGAAGATCTTCCCTCTCTTTTAGAAGTTTGTAATAACGTGATGAATACGGCAATCCATCGAAAGGGTTGAGTTCCAAATCCTCACAAGCCAAAACGCCCTCCTCATCCCCATCACTGGAATCCAGGGACTCGGGGAAATAGCGTTTCTCTGAGGCGGGGTCCGGGCGCTCCGGTTCTGCCTCTTCCATCTCGTCCGAGGGCGACCTTAAGCAGCCGGCATCCTCCGGGCGCTGGGCTCCGACGGCGGCGCGCCGCGAACCGGGCCGAGAGTCTGCGGTCGCTCGCTGGGACGTCCGGATCGCCGAGACTTCAGTGCACAGTCGCAGCCGGCTGGGCTCCCCCCATCCGCCCCCGCGACCTCCGGTGCCCGCACACGCTCTTCTGCACGATCAGCGACGGTCCATACACCGCCCTACAAACACACAAACAGAACAAAGAAGGAAAATCAGGTACCCAAACACGATGTCCAAAAGCAAAAGCACAGGCATTCCAAACGAAAGCCTTAACTGTTTTTTTTTTTGTTTGTTTGTTGTTGTTTTTTTTTGTTTTTGTTTTTTTTTTCCCTGCAAACTGGTTAGTGCCTGTGCTTTCTGCTTGGTCTCTGAGGAGCCAGGCTAGCTCTTCAAGTGCGGTCAGCTGCCGTCTTCTCCTGGCCCGCGTGGGGACGGCTGCACACTGGACCTGGTGCTCTAGGCCTGACCTCGAGCACAGGCCCCGACAGCGAGCCGGGGACGTGGTGGCTGTGAGGCTCTAGCACGTGGTCTCTAGCCCCACTATGAGAGAGATGCTGGATCCTGTTACCGGGGGACACCGTGAGGACCCAGTGCGTCCTGCCCTAACACTGGTTAAAGACAGTCTCTCTTGTTTTAATTAAGAAATCCTCTAGCTTAAAGGAGAGTATTTTTAAAAACTTCATTTAGATTGGCTTATGCCAGGCCACAGTGACAGGTGAGGGAAGTGGATTTATTTATTTTTTTTTTTCCCTCTGAGGCTATAGCTAGCTTTGAGTTATAAGGTCTTTGTTTAATCAAGCAGAAGCCTCAAGCATATTTCTTGAGATTCTAGGACCTTGATCCCAAAATACCTGATTCAAGTGGCAGTAGAAGAAAACATTTTTTTAAAAAGATTTCATTTATCTATTTATTTGAGAGAGAAAGAGAATGAGTTAGGGGGAGGGGGCAGAAGGAAAGGGAGAAACAGACTCCCCGCTGAGCAGGGAGCCCAACATGGGACTTGATTCCAGGACTCCAAGATTGTGACCTGAGTCGAAGGCAGATGCTTAATCGACTGAGCCACCTAGGCGCCCTGAAAATATTTTAAATGAAGAAAAGAAATTACCAAAGCAAGGGCAAATTTAAACCAGTAACTTATTCCCTACATGTCAGGTAAGTGATCTTTCAATCCTGAGTGATTTTTAAAAATCCAATCAATATTGCCGGAAATAAACTCTTTTTCACATTAGCCAGGTCAAAACTAAAAATACAGAGAAACTCAAGGAAAAAAGAACAAAGCGTAATCTGTAACTCATGATATTGTCAAATTACTCTTCTTATAGGACCTCGTTTACTGTAACTACTGCTTTAGATGGTTGGTGGGCTCCCAGGGCTAGCTCCTCACCCAGGTAATAAAAAAGGTTTCTTCACTATTCAAGCCAGGCTCCAGGGAAACACGGAAACACTCAAGAAACACTTGCTGGGTGCGTCAGGGCTCCGGTTAAAACACACATAAGGATACTCTGAGGTCAGGACCAAGACTTTACAAACTCACACACAAATAGGCCAAAAGAGGGAGAAATTAATAACCAGAGGGGTGGGAGAAAGGATGTTTAACTCCTCAAAGGGAGAGTTCTTCAAAATTCATTCTGAAAGTTGTTTCAAAATTAGAGTGGTGTAATAACACAAATGTAATATGGACTAACGTCACAGCTCTTTGTTGCTCCTACAGGTGAGACCGGATCTACAGAGCAGCCCTAAGGAACACTCTGGCTTGGGATCACAGAACAAGGTGACTTTAAGACAGTATCTAAGAATCAGAAAATCCCACTGCTTAAGATAAGTTAACATTTGGTTTTATATTCAATTTTTCCTTTATTCTGATTAGAATCCCTTCTAGAGGTTCTCATTCTACATGTAAATTAAATTGCTGTTATTATGATCAATGATTGCCCTAGGTACTATTTCTGAACTGTTTTACCTAAAAAAACACAGTTACTATTTTTACCAAATAAACACCCTTGAAATGTTTCTCTTAGTTTTATGATACTCCCTGAAGGTCAACAATCTTGTAATTAAAGTATAATCTTATTTATTAAGTATCAACCATTTTGAACCATCAAGAAAGACTTGAGTTTTCCGAGCAGTCATCTTTCCAGAGATGGAAGGGTCACCCGGCCCCCTCACCACACCTAGACAGTACGGCTCCATCACCTACTTCTCTCTTCTGCTGAATTAAAGATGGCCGCCAGTGCTCTGCCACCGCTCCCCCGAGAGGTGGAGTCTACTTCCTCTCCCCTTCGCTGAGCTGGCCCTGTGAATCACTACCATCAAAAGAATGCAGTGAAGTGATGCTGAACCACTTCCAAGGCGTCCACATGCCTGAAACACTCCCTCTTGGAGCCAGCTGTCATTCTGTGAAACGCCCAAGCCACATGGAGAGGCCACTGGGAAGGGACCTAAGCCGGGCTTCCACTGGCAGAAAGCACACACATGCCACGTGAGTAAGCCATGGAAGATGGTCGTAGGCAGGTCAAGTTTCCAGATGACCGCAGGCCCAGCCAATACAACACCAGCGAAAGCAGCACCCACAGCCACCCCATCAACCCAGAGAACCGTGAAAGGGAGCACACGGTCATGGCTTCTGGAAGCTACTACATTCCCGGGTGTTGGTGTTGGCAGCAACAGAATACCAGACCTCTGCCTACTAAAACAATCTAACTTTCTCTTCGTGACTCAGGGTCACCATTATGTCAGTTTCCCAAACAGAACGATGTCCTCAGACTTCCCGGAAGTGTCCAGGGATCAAAGGCCAGACTGGTCTGAAGCCCCGCGATTCTGCAGGGATTCCATCCCCATGGACCCTGTGCTCAGCGTGCTTACCTGGTGGGGCCCTTCTCTGCTTTTCTGACCTGCTCTCCTCTCCAGCATGTTAGAAACCAGTTAGGCTTGTTGGACAGAAATACTCGTAAAGGTTGAGCCCTCAAAGGGCCCTCTATTGAATCCAGCAAGCGCTATCAAGTTCGTGACCATCTATTTTCACTACTCAGAGGGACTTTCTGTTGCTTGGTAGTTTGAGGCCCAGATTTGGAGGGGGCAGCGGCAGAGTTTTCATGACAGACAACGCCTTTCCGCATTTATTCGGCTACTGGAGTGACCCATGTCAGTATTTTCTTAGAGGTAATTAAATACATACAAGAGATCCAAGGTTTGGCCTTTGGCAAATTTAGTAGTACCAGTAAGGGAAAACAAATACGGTAGGTGACATGCCCCTCAAATCCAAATTTAATAAAAACTGTTCTGTTAGCAGTATCAGCTACATTCCTCTACAAGGATCTGAAAGATTGGTATTTGCTCCTTTTCAAAGTTTTCTTACAGGGCGCCTGGGTGGCTCAGTGGGTTAAAGCCTCCGCCTTCGGCTCAGGTCATGATCCCAGGGTCCTGGGATCGAGCACCGCATTGGGCTCTCTGCTCAGTATGGATCCTGCTTCCCCACCCCACCCCCCGCCCCTGGCCTCTCTGCCTGCCTCTCTGCCTACTTGTGATCTCTGTCATATAAATAAATAAAATCTTAAAAAAAAAAAGCTTTCTGATATATAAATTGTAGACTGCATAATTTGCCAAGGACTGCCCTTTGAAGTGAGTCTATTACAACTTTTAAACAAGCATTAATGAAAAACAATACAGATCCAATGTAACTTGAAACCACCTCAACAGGAAAGAATCAGAAGTTGATGTAAAAGGAGCTATGTCTCAGTCATTGCAATCCTTCGTTCTGGTGCAGTTAATTCTAGAAACACAGTTCACAGAAAAGGTAAAGTTTGCAAGGAATTAAGTAAACCAAGATTGTGAAATTTGTCCTGAGAAACTCTGGATGAGGTTTCGCTGTTCAATGTTCCTCTTCTGCATTTTCCTAAAAATACATTTTACTAAAAATACATCGTTCACACGTATCAAGTTCTCAAATGTACAACGTGAGGACTCTGCGGAGATGGAACGGGGCCTGCGTGGTCTCCTGCGGTGTCCCGGCTTTGATGGCATCCACGTGCGGAGGGCTCCCACCTGCGTGTGCTGTCCACCTCACTCCTGAACTTAGGCTCCTGTGTTCTACTACTAACTCATCACGTCCCACTTGGCTATACAACAGGCACTTCAAACTTAGCATGTCCTAAACTGACCCCCTGATATCACCCTGAAGCCACAAACCTGGTCCTCCCACGTCAATGACTTCCTTCCTTTCAATTGCTCAGACCAAAAATTTGAAATTATTCTTGATTTTTTTCTTGACCTCAAATCCCACATCTGATCCTTCAATGGTAGGAGGCAGAATAACAGCCCACAGAGACCTGCCTGTCCTCATCCCCGGAGCCTGGGAATGTGTACTTTGAAGGCCAAAAGGGCCCGAGGATGTCACCAAGTGAAAGCCCTCCGGCTAGGGAGACTATCCTGGTGAGTCCAATCTAATCGTAAGAGCCCTGAAATCAGACAACCATTCCCAGTCACAGTCAGAGGGATGCAGTGCTGTCGGCTTTGAAGGTGGAGGGAGGGCCGTGGGCCAAGGAATGATGCGGGTGGCCTCTAAAAGCTGAAAAGACAAGGAAATGGATTCTCTCCTCGAGTCTCCAGAAAGGAACACAGGCCTGCCAATCTTCGATCTTAACCCAGGGAGAACCTGGACAGACTTCTACCCTACACAACTGTAAGAGAAAAAATAACCACTCACTCTGCGGTGATTTATGACAGGAGCAACAGAAAATGAACTGATGATGTCAGCTCTACTTTCAAAATACACTGAGCACCACTGGGAGCAGCCGGTCCCCTGGGGCATGTCAGCGGCCTCCCGCCTGGCCTTCTGATTTCCCTCTTAGCCATACAGTCTCTTCTCAACCCAGTTGCAGGGACCCCGTTAGTCAGCTTGTGTTTCCCCTGCTCACAAGTCTCTACTGGCTTCCCATCTCATCTCACTCCAGGGAAAACCCCAAACACTTAACAGGATCAGCAAGCTCGGAGGCTCTGGGCCTGGCACGGCTCTGGCCTCCTCCAACCACTCCCTTGTTCCTCACACTTCTAGCCGCGTGGTCCCCTGGATGTTCCTTGGACGCCCCGGCATGGGACTTTGCACCTGCTCCTCTGTCTGAAATGTCCTTGCCTCAGGTGTCCCAATGGCTAGCTCCCTTTCCTCTTAAAGGTTTTTATCAAATGTCAACCCAGGGAAAGCCGGGGTGGCTCAGTCGTTAAGCGTCTGCCGTCAGCTCAGGCCATGATCCCAGGGTCCTGGGATCGAGCCCCCCATCAGGCTCCCTGCTCAGCCAGAAGCCTGCTTCTCCGTCTCTCACTCCCCCTGCTCGTGTTCCCTCTCTCGCTGTGTCTCTCTCTGTCAAATAAATAAAAATAAAATCTTAAAAAAAAAAAGTCAACCCAGTGAGGGCTTATCGGCCACCCTGTCTACACTTTGACCCACGCCCCCCACAACCCAGACCCACTTCCTAGCCTCTTTTCCTGCTTTGTTCTTTCCCCTTGACACTGACCATGGGCCAACAAAGTATATATTTTACCTCTTGACCTTGCTTCTGGTCGGTGTCCTCCACCAGAAGGCGAGCACCACGAGGCAGGGATTTGTGTCTCTTCTGCTCACTGCTGTCTACCACAGAGCCTGGCCCATACTCCGCATTCAGTAAATCTTTGTTGAGTGGATGATGTTGGCAGTTCAGAGAGATTTTTACTCAACTTTTCCAAGTCTGCCTTACATCGCGTCAGTGTCGAGGTTTTCTCAAACTCCTTAGGATTCGGTTCTTCCCCTTTCCCTGGTCTTTTACTTCATACCCAGATGCTGGTGATGACCTACCATCACTGCGCTTCGGGACTTCTGCGGCTCTGTGTCCCCCTCACAACGAAGAGGACAGACTCCTGTTATTTCTAAAGACTCCGGCCTGAAGTTCTGGGGGAATTCCCAGATTCCAAAACCGAAATATTTGTACAGGTTCTTGGTTGGCCTTGAAGACACCCAAACTACAGTTCACCCTTTCTCTCAGCAGAGTTACAGGGCAGAAACCACCAGAGCTGCCCTGAGATCTGTTGGGAGGCACGGACCACGCTTGTCCCCGGCCGCCAACCTTCCATAACCGATACGGACAAAGCAACGTCCTTTCATACCAGGGAACCACTCAACTACCTGGACTACCCATTACCCTCGCCCCACGGTTTTGGTCTCTGCTTAGACTGTTATTGGAGCGATACCCTCTTTGGTATGTGCCACAGTCTGAGCCCGAATATCGCGGGTGCTTAATTAGCAATTAGAGGCTGCGGAGCTAATGACGGAATCACTTTCCGTTCTTTAGGGATTTTCCACTTTTAAGACTAACATCTTCCATGCCTACACTTCTGGTCTTCTGTGTACGTACTCAGCCAGGACCTGAGCGCCCACTAAGCAGCCACCCTGCGAACGGGCCAGTACCACAGAGAGAGCAGCCAGGTCTGGGTCCTGCCCTCCCAGAGCTTACTGTCCAGCGAGGCCAAACTTGGGAGGGGGCTATTGTGGAACAGAGATCGTCTATGACACGCAGACTTAGTCTCATGGTCGAATAACTAGAAGAAGGAAGAGGTGGCCGGTACATAAAAGGAGAGAGAAAGGCTCTGGTACAGACGAACTCGCAGAGCAGACGGGGCCAGATCACCAAAGGCGGTATGCAAAAGAGACTGTGTTTTATTCTAAGTGCCATGGGTCTAACGTGCCCGGTCATTTTCCGATCAAAATTCTTTTTTACTTTTTTGCTTCTTTTTATAATTCTATTAGATTTGATATGTTATGGTATTTTTTAATACTAAAATTTATAATGTTCTTAAAGTCCTTAGTGAGACAAGTTTTAGGAGAGCTGGTAACATTTCAAGGCAAATGGCAGGATGAAGCATAGTGGGGTTCGGAGCTGGCTTACCGAGCTGGGCAAAAAATCATTTTCATATACAAAAATTCTTAAGACTTATGAAAACTAAGTAACATTTCTTGACTTGAGCATTTTAAATCATTTTCTGATAGGCCTGTGAAAATAGTCTGTTCTGTGATCTGATTCGCAGCCCATCCCTCTTTACCTCCGCTCTTTAGGGAAAGGGTTCTGGGGGGAAAGGGAACACGCACACACGTATCTTGCTTTTAAAAAAAATCATTCTTTTTATAGGACACCCAAAACTGGGCTGACATTATTTGACCAAATAATTTTTTTCTTGAAGAATCAGAGGTAATTTGTATTGAAACTTTACAAATATTTTAGTATCTATTTAATGTCTCCTCATATTCTGCATGGAAGTAAATTATTTAATATTAAATATTTATATACAGGTTCAAACAGAATCAGTAATCTAAAAAAGAAAAAAAAAAACCTCCAAGAATGAGTCTTCTGTAAATACTAATATTACAAAGTTGTACTTTTGTCATTGTATCCCCAAACTCAGTTATTCCCTGGTGTCACAGATTTTCCAATCTCCCAGGAGAAATGCTACCCTCGATAAAGTGAACTCTGATCTCTACTATGACAGTGTAAGTCCTGAAAAATAAAAAAGTATTAATTCTGGCCATTTATGGGAGCAGCTTAGAAAAAGGAGACATCCATCTACGTGGAGCTTTTGGAACCACACTATGGGACTAATGCAAACACTTGCTACATGCACTCAACACATTTATTCAGATTTTCACTTTGTCCTCTTGCTTTACGTTCACCACACGCTTCCTAAAGTCAAGATACATTTCCGAGCCATCTTTACAACTTCTACAAAGTGAGATACAGGGTTTTTCACAGACCATGTGACCAATAAATATTTGCTCAACTAATAAACAATATCCCTGTAACCCATAATTATAATGTTTAGAACAGAGGTTAATGAGGCATTACAAGTGAATAATAATGGTCTTCAGGATAAAGGGCTATTATTTTTTAGAGAACAGGATCACTGGTCCAACATTCCATGCCAATTCCATTCAAAATGCTTATTTGTGGCAACATAAAGAGCTTGCACCGAATGTAAATCAACTCATTGCTTCCTTCATTGAAGAAGTCTTGCTATTAAAAATGTCAGCTCAGTGCAACAGTATGATTAGAGCCACAGTCTACATCCTGGCACAAGCTCCTTATCTCACTGCCAACCAGTAACAGTGTGTGGACTGGAACTGGTCTGCACATCGCAATTCGAGAAGCATGGTTCTTACTGCTACTAAAGTTGAACTGGTAACAATAATGGTAATGATGGTAATTCTGCCAATTAGCCTTTATAGAGTGTGCTTCCTGGGTGCCAGATGCTCTATGTACTTAAACACTTCGTATGGATTATTTCATTTAAACTCTTAAAGACCCCATGAGGGTTTACTTTATTATTTCCATTTTTCAAATGAGGAAATTTAAGCCTTTGGAGGTTTAGTTAATTTATCCAGCTTCTAATAGCTCGTCTGTGGGAGAGCAGGTGCTTGAAGTCAAGCAGCCTGATCTCAGCTTAACCCCAGTTAAGTGTACAGTGTATGCCTAACCACACTGTGCCATACCGCTTCCTGGCTGCATCAAAGAACCCGGGCTCACGGTGAGACACCGTGGGCTGAAGGAATACTTGAGGTTATGGGAGAGGTCAGGCAGGGGTGGTCTGGAAGAAATACCATTAAACAGAACAGAGAGTGAGAGCGTAGCTCTCTTATGAAAAGAAAGACATTTGAGAATTTCTGAAAAATGGTTGTAATCACCCACGTGGCCTTACAGTCAAATATTTAATATGTAAACTTTATCTCCCAGGCATGTGATACTCTAACTGAAACAATGGGCTTATCGTTACTAGGACTTTGGGAAGGTTAGCCTGTAGTCTGCTTTAAATGGGCTCAGAGCTCCCCAAAGCACATCCTCCAAAATCTACTTAAGATCTTTCTTGAACAAGATAAAAGTTCAGAATCCATTTTAAAAGACTCTTACGTCCAGACTTCTAACCAGTAGACCTTGTTTTGATTTTAATCAAATTACATCAGTTGGTTTTTTAAAAACACTCAAATTTAAAAAATGATTCACTTTTAACTCAATTATCTGTTCATACCAAATATGGCTGGAATAACCAATCCTGAACAATTAATTTAAGAATTCTACATTCCATTGGTAATTGACATTTTTGTAGACTTATATACGGGAAGATCACCCAAACTCAATCAATACTTACATATCATAATAACCTATCACTGCCCACATATATATTTGTAAATCAAGCTTTTTATTAGAATGCCATCCAGTGCTTTTCAATATTGTTTTGTTTGGTTTTACCAGAGAATATTCTAAAAACTAGTATTTGAGTAAAAGCAAAGTTAATAAAATTTGCTAAAATATTAACTTGGCTTATTTACGTGCTCTATTTAGATAATCCGAGCAAACAGCTAAGATCCAGCAAAAACTGAACTCTAAAAAGATTATCGCCAGTCTTCCCTAGAAAAATAATATAGTTATTTTACCTCCAACACTTACAAAGTGAACTTTTGCCCACCTTTTTGTAAAAACAGCATTTGTTTGAGGTATCGTCATAACTCCCAAAGCTATATTTTACTTGAATTATTGTTCCAAATGGGGGTGGTGAAAAACCACAAATATCAGGAAATTTTCTTTCTTGTTAAGAAAGTAATGGGTAGTCATTTTGCAGTCACTTTAACAAAACAGAAACAGACTGATAAACTGAGTTGTACATTCCATGGCCAGTGGAAGAAAATATAATTTCAGGGAATGCCAATGCACGAAACCCTCAAGAGCAGGCAGTCTGCTTTATTAATCTTTCCAGATTTTGAGCTTTCTTTGGCCACTCCTCCTCAGTCTCCTTGGGTTCTCCCACCACACCCACCTCCTCATGTCAAGTAACTGTGCGCCCCCGGGTTTGAGTTGACACTCTTCTCTTTCCACATAATCTCCCTGGAGAGATTTATTCACTCGTATTTAGCCTCAGTTTCTGAATGCTTCATCTAAACTTCCCCCTTCATCTCAGACTTCTTTCTTTAGTTCCTGCCCCACGTGTCCAACTCCTACTTAAGTGAAATCCCAATTTAGAGGACAGGCATTTCAAATGAACTGAACTCATCATGGATGCATTTCTCACACTCCCTAAAAAGAAAAAGACTTCTTTCCTTTTCTTGTGTTCGGGATTTCGATAACAGAACACTTTCCCCGTCACCTGGACATCATCCCTGGCTTCCCCCTCTTCTTCACCCCCTACAACACCAACACCTGCCACTTGGACCCTCCGAGAGCCCCCTCCACCCTGTTCCCCACCGTCCCAACCACCACACTTACTTTATCATTTCTTGATGGAATTACTACAAAATCTCCAGTTTGGTTTTTCTGCCTCTCGTTTTGGCTCTCCACCAATCCGTCACTCACATGCTGCCAGCGATCCCTTTCAAATGGAGAACCGATCACGTCACTGACCCAAATCCTTCTCATTACCTTCAAGATACAAATCTCACTCCTTTCGTCCTTTCTGATTTAATGCGTCTCTGCCTCCCAGCTTCACTTCCTTCTATGCTCTTCTATTAAGTTGCCTCTGCTCCTGCCACAATGGACTCCTGCTCAGAGTCGTTCTCTCGTGCCCCTGTGCCTTTGCCCGGGAAAACCTCACACACAATCCATCTGGTCATTTCCTATTCCCTTGTGGAGAGCAACCCCCGAGAAGTACCTGGCACATTATGGATGCTCAGTAAAAGTTTGCTGTATGCCTGCAGGAACTAGCACCTCCATTTAAGAAGTTCTCTACAATATGCAAGGTATTTTCACTCCTATCTATAAATCACATGTCACTGATTTTGATTTTCACAACTTGACTGTTAGACAATCCCTGCAGATCTTGTTATTACCAGTTACCAATGAGGAAATAATAGCTCCTGACTTTCCAAAGTGGCATAGCTAGAAATCAGTGCGATCACCCCTGACTAAAAGCTTGTCCTGTATTATCAGGTAGATACTGAAAACCCACCACGAGCTAAAAGGAGTACTGGACTTAGTTCCTAAAATAGTTAATCTAATCAGAGGCACAGACCCATGCACATAAAATGGGAGAAAACTACAAGAGAGTAGAGTCTGGGGCTAGGTGCCAAACTCGTAGTGTCCGCAGTAGGAGAGAGCAGTGCACTTTGTGGGCATTGACCGAATCCTGGAAGACTTTGCAGATGTGGGGGCAGCAGCATGGTCCTGCAGCCCAATTATACTAAGAATGAGTCAAATGTTGGAAGAGCATTCCTGGAGTCCAACAATTGAGTGCAGACCATTACAGATCCGGAGGCCACAGAAGAAACGAGGCAAAAATGGACATTCGTTTTCTACCTTGACTGAACTCCTTGTAAATTTCAGAAAGTAGTGGTGAAAAAGAGAGAAAAAAGTACCCTCACTCTGGCAAAACAAAAAGCAAACAAAAATCCAGTAACAGAAACAAAAACTTCCTCTGACTTAGGATAGTAAGTCTAGGAAACACACAGTCATTTGCTTGTCTTTCTTTCTTTTTTTTTTTTCTTTTTCTAATCATCCTACTTGCATTAAATAATGTTAACTTTCTACTGCAATTATTTTTATTCTGAATTCTGATGTGGCTAAGAGACTTAAGAAAAAGAAAGGCTATGTCTGTCCCTTCACTGCTACCTTATTCCCTGGTCATAGTGGTTGGTTTGCTACTCTAGTTAAGCACCAGCAAAGTAAATAATGTAATAATTCTACCCAGTCTGATGAACTTAGAGACCTTTTTAAAAATTGGGACTTTATAATTTTTACCTAACCACCAGTAACCGCCTAAATATGCCAATGAAAATAAAAAGAAAACACATGGTAGGAAATCCCCAAAAGGAGCAACCAATACCTTTGACATTCATCTCAAACCCTACCCCACGAGCAACATTCCGTCCTCAGGATAGCTCCTCCAGTAAGAAAGCATATCCCTTTATCTCAAACACTTTCTCGAATACTCTTCTCAGTCAACAAACAAGCACAAAAACACGGTACCAGCTGCTAGAGGGAGAAAGAGAAACTGAATGTTGTCCTTAAACATGTTAGTACCTTCCCTCACTTCCACCCCTCAACCGGTCATTTCTTCCATGAACACACTATCCCGGAAAATCCAATGTAGCTTTCCACAGTTGCCAGCTACCTATTACCTGAACTGTTTCAATGCCAGACTTCCTCAATGTGAAGTTTATTGCTACTGATAAAATCATTCTTCTACACTGCTAAGTTTAAAATACCAACATATACCTCCACTTTTCAACCTTAAAATCTGCATGCAACAACCAAATTCTTGAGTCCTTTTAACTTCAGCGTGGAGACTGGAGAGAGACAACATTGTTCCCTTGTCCTTTTTAAATACAAATGCTGAATCCTTTACTGTTTGAGAAAATAAAACCCTATCTCTTCTATGTGTTAATAAAGACCAGGTTTTTATCACTAACTTGTTACTTTGATTATGGTATCACTAATGAGCACCACTATGTTTCTTGGATGAAAAGACCAACTCACGATTTTGCTAATGGTACGAAAACTCGAGTCTGAAAACACTGTTCTACAGAAGTGCTGTTGATCTTAGACGCTGTTTGTCTAAAAATGCACCCCCTGCCTCTAAGTTTCAGGAACAGGTAATTAAGGTGCCATGAAGTGTTTACTTTCCAATCTGAATTTATCACTTCAATATTTTAGCTTATGAATTACGAGTTCAGTATATATCACACTGCTTGTCAATATCCACACATAAACCTTCTTGCTTTGACAATTAATCTGAAAAGGCCCTATACAGCCGGAGAGGGGAAGCCCAGTTTGGTGGAACATAATAAATGTCCGTTTCCATCACAGAATATATGCTTCTCAGGTTCAATTAACCTCTGAACGATTCTCTTTCCACGAGGAAAGTAATTTTCCTTGGTGTCCTTGTCATCTATGGAGTGGAAATCTCTCTAGTGGCAAAGAATGAGTAATCGCTTACACGACCCAAAAAGGGCTCTTCTCATCATTTCCCTCAAGTGCTGTCTAGAGCAGCGGGAGGAACTGATGAAGGGGGCATCATCTCCAGACACGAGCACCAAATCAATCACGCACTTCCCACCCGCCCGCTCTTTGCCTCCTCAATCCTTTTCTTCTCTCTCCTCCATTTTTCTTTCCTCCTGAAGGCTCGTTTTTCTTAAGCTAGATCTCTCTCCCGGTGGTTTGCATTTTTACAACCCACCAGGCTCAATCTCTTGCGATCCTCAAAGCTTCCTTAAAGCATAGCCGGCACGTATTTCAACAGCCAATTATTATGATGCTATTGTATAGGCTAATGTTACAGTTTAGCAGCCCTACAAAGTTTTGGTACAAAATATGTGGGCTGACTCCACAGCTGAACCGAAAACGGGGAGGATGGAAATAAACAACACACACACACACACACACACACGCGCGCGCGCGCGCGCGCGCCAGCCGGAAGGATCCAACCCAGGCCCACTGCCTGAAACGTGATACTCGGGATGACAGTGCAATGTGGGGCAACGGAATTCTCCCGGGTTTCAGGATTCAGGAGACGCGTTTGGCCCACTGCCGCCGCCGACAGAAGAGGCTTTCTTTTGCTTTATGAGCTTCCCATACACGCCGCCCGAGGGACCACCCTCCCGGGGCCTGGCCGACGCCCTGGCTGCCGAGGGATCGCCCCGCTGGGAGGGCTGGGGTGCAAAGGGTCGCTCCCGCCGCCGACACGCGGACTCCGGGAGGGAGTGGCGGGGAGGCGGCCTCTGCCGGGGCCGTTTCGGGGATCGGGGCGGGGTCGTTCGCGGCCAACGGGCGGGCGGCGGGGCCCCCCCGAGGCGGCGGGGGCGCGCCGAGCCCGGGCGGCCGCAACAGGTGCGCCGCGGCCGCCCACCCGCCCCTCCCGCCGCCCCGCCGGCCTTTACCTGCAGCGGCGGCTCCCGAGTCCGGGGAGGGAGGCCCGGGCCCGGCCGCCCTTCCCCGCCCGGCAGGCCGAGCTCGCCGGACGCACGGACTGACGGACCGACGGACGCCTCGGGACGGCGACGGGGGGGCCCAGAGGCCCCCGCTCCGAAGGCCCGGGCTCAGGCCCCGCCGGGGGCGCGAGGGCTGCCGGGGAGGACGCGACCGCCCGACCGGGCCTCAGGGACAGAGTCTCCAGCCGACGACCCGGCCACCACCCTCGTTCCCTGCCCCCGGCGACGCGCGGGCCCTCACGCTCGCCCGCGTTTCTTCGCGGCTTTTGGTCCCTCCCTCTCGCCGTCCTTCTGGCCCCTCCTCCTCGCCCTCCGGGTTGTCAAGGCAACCCGAGCGACGCCTGCCGCGGACCGGAGGCGTTAGGAGGGGCGGCGGCGGCGCCGGGGGCTCGGCCCTTGGGGGCCCGGGAGCAGCTGACCATGGAGCCCCAGAGTAAGGGGGCCGGGCGGGGCGGGCCGGAGCCTCCCGGGAGCAGGGTGGGCGCCCCGCGCGCGGTCCGCAGGCTTAACGCTTCTGACGCGGAAACACGGTTCTCCCGCTCGCTCTTCTCTCTCCTGGAGCGGGGAGAGGGGCCTAAACCCGCCCTGTGAGTCCGGCTGGGTCACGAGCGCCGAGGGAGTCCGCGGGGAGCCGGAGGGACGCGAGAGCTCGGGAGCGTGCACGCGAGGCGGCCGCGCCCCGGCCGTGTTCTTCGCTGAAACTACCCGCGGGCAGATCCGTGTGTTACACTGCGGCTCTCGTCGCCGCTGTAGCTCGGCTCATTCATTGTCAAGAGCCGTCCCGCTTCTAAAACGTCGGCGGTTGAACAAGCTACGAGGCTGGGTCTTGAATTACCAGCGAGACCCCGTCCAGTCCCCACTCCATAGTCCGTGATTTAAAGGAGAAAACAACAACAACAAACCAAAAAACAAAACTGAGCTTTGTCCAGGCGCATTTGATTCATTGCTAGAGGCTGCACGAGCTAGGACACGCCCCCCCCCAAATCTATCTATATATAGATACATATATATGTCTCTATACATATATATAGATTACATATACATATATATGTAATCTATATATAGATAGATATATAGATATAGATATATAGATATAATTTTCCTGTTTCCCACATTGTTTGGCAAAACGTGGGCCATCTGGAGTTGAGAGAGCAAATACGCGCTCTAACTTAACTGGGTTCCCCGGCTCCCAAAGCTCTCTAGGCCCGTAGTGCCCCGTCCGTGTTTTCCACTAATGTCTTATTGCTCCTTTTGTTCTCAAAATGATAAGTGTTTTCTGTAAAGACTTGGAAGATCTTAAGCGGATGCAGTTTAACTCTCAAAACCAAGTCGGCTTTTCTTGGACAATTTGAGAAATGGAAGTACTCAGATCAAATCCATTCTCTGGGGAAAATGCTGGCGTTTTAAAGGGTTGTTAGTTTTGGGCAAGAAGGCTTTAAAGGTTTTTTTTTTTCCCCCTTCCTTTTAACTCATTTGCTGATGAAAACCTTACAAGTTGTGAGTTATAGTTGCTTGAGTTGAATGTATACACTATCCTGCTGTTTGCATTATAACTCTATGTATTACAGCCCTCTTAGCGCAGTGGGCAGCGCGCCAGTCTCATAACTCTATGTATTCTACATCTTATCCCATTTGTTGAAAGAAACTATAACTTACGACAGTCTCCTGTCAAACTGATGCCAGGCTGTGTATGTTTTCTGTTAATGTAAGAATGAGGTGAAATATCTCTTTTAGAAACAGCAACTTTATTCCTTCAGATTTGTTATTGTTTAAATGTGTTAAGTATAGATTTTGACTAATTCCGTGCTCGCTGTCTTTATCCACTCACCCATTCATAGTATCTCTTGTGTTCCGGACACTGTTCTAGAGATGGGGGTGGCACAATGAATAGGATAGTGTTAGTTTGGGCCATCCCAGGAAAACCCTGCGGAGACTTGCCCAAGAACAACCCACACCTCTCTCGGGTCTGAGATTGGGAGGGAGGAGACAGAAGTCTTCCTGGAGGTAGTAAGAGGAGGCCTGCAGAATGACCTTGATTTTGGCTCAGTCATCGTCTCAGGGTTCTGAGATCGAGCCCCAGGATGGGCTGCGCACTGGGCATGGAGTCTGCTTGAGATTTTCTCTCTCCCTCTGCTCCTCCCCTCCCTGCTCCCTCTTTAAAAAAAAAAAAAAAGTTTTATGCATAGGAATTACATGTTTATATCCCATCATATTGGGTTTTGAGGTGGAAAATTTTTGTTAACTAATTCATGCCTGGGGGACAACTGTACGGTTATTCCTCTCCACATAGTCTTAAATGCTTTTATCAATTTAATCTCAAGTGATCGAAACAATCACCAGTTATCTTAGGAAATTTTTTTTAAGATTTTATTTTGAAGAAATCTCTATGTCCAATGTGGGGCTTGAGCTCACAACCCCAAGATCAAGAGTCTCATGGTCTACCGACTGAGCCAGCCAGGTGCCCCCGGAAATTCTTTCACAGTCTAATGAGCACCATTTTGGATAAATATTTACTAAATCATTCACTGTTAGTAAATATTTAGAGGATACCATTAAGTGATTTTTAAGGTCCCTTTTAACTTCAAAATTCATATCCAACCTTCAAAATTCAGATTTTACCTGAAACCGACGTTATTTCATTCTCTCAAAAATATTGGCGAACACTATAGATATGATATTAACAGGAATTATTATCTATAACTACTGTTATCATTATATTATTAATGATATATTGTGATACCAACATTTTCTAACACAGTGTAAGCCTGGTATTTACCTTTTGTTAGCGACAGGTTTCAAAGAACAATTTACAACTGTGGTTGAACATAGCATCAGTGCATTGATTGAAAGGAAGGATACTTCTTAATTGCTTTAAGGATTAGACATATACCCAAGGAAAACACCAAGGAACTGCTAGAGTCAGTCTTATCCATTCTGTTTCCACACACTTAGGTTTCTATTACTTTTAGGAATGACCTTTATAAATGGAGTCATTAAAATCCAATAAACATAAACCTTCAGACCTCACAGCAGGCTCATACTCTGGCTATAGGCAGAGGAGAACAGGGCTACCACTATTTTACAGGATAATAATAAATCAATGAGCCAAGAAATGACTCCCTAAGGAAAGGGCAAATTAAGTAAGTTCACAACCTTGGCCTGTTCAGAGTGGTTTTGGCTTTAATTATTTTCTTCCTAAACTAACTATACTATTGGAAAGATAACCCACATATGAAACAACATGGAAAATATACATCAAAAAATTTTGTTTGGTTTTGTTTTTGTTTTTAGAAAATATTTAAGTTCAACAGTACTGTCTCTTCCATAATTTCTTAGTGAATGACAATGCCAAAGGGTAACTTTGGGGGCCTTTACCCTCTCTCTCATGATCTTTCCCTAGCTCACCAAATCACCCTAAGCAAACACACAATCTGGGTATAAAAACTGTGAATCAAATGCAACACCAAGGTAAGCCCCAGCTCCCACTTAGAACCCTATTGCTGCCTATTCTCTCTATAAAAAATCTAGGTCTAGTCCTCCCCCCCACCCCCCGCCTTAGAAAGGAATACCAAATGGGGATCTAAGTTATTCCAATGACTAAGAGAGTGAGGCATTCACTTAAAGGGCTGAAGCCTTTCTCCAAACCTGTTTTTCTACTGGTTTTCCCATCTTTGATAGGATTACACCATCTCCCCGGTTATTCCAGCTGGAAATCAGAGTCATCCTTCCCTCCTCTCTTCCACTCCCTACCCCTTGCACCACCCCACCCACCAGCATGCCCGTTTATTCCACCTTCAAAATACTCCCCAGCATGTGCACTTTCCTCTTCCTACCGTCGTCAACTGGGACTCCAAGCCCCCATCTTGTTTAAGCCATGGTTGGAGGCTCTACTGATTTCTGCAGTTCCTGTCCCCTGCCGAATCTGTGTTCCACTTGGAAGCTAGAGTGACCTTTTCACAATAACATACATCATGTTCCTCCTCTGCCAAAGGCCCTTCGAGTTCTCATAATGGTCTAGTTGCCTCTTCAAACTTATCAGGTGTGTGATCTTAGATAATTACGCTTCAAATGATGGTCTTTTTTTTTTTTTTTAAAGATTTTATAAATTTATTTGAGACTGACAGAGCACAAGCAGGGAGGAGGATCAGAGAGAGAGGGAGAGGCAGACTTCCCACCGATCGGAGAGCCTGACATGGTGCTCGATCCCAGGACCCTGGGATCATGACCTGAGAGCTAAAGGCAGATGTTTAACCGATGGAGCCATCCAGACACCCCAAGTGTATGGGTCTTTTAGTCCCTTAAGCATATTGAGCTCCTTTAAGGACAGTGAGTCTTTGCGCCAGCTTTTTCCCTCCTGTTCGGACAGATCGGACTCGGTATCCTCTGGTCTTAGTTTAAAGGTCCCTGGCTCATTGAATCCTACACTTAGACCCTAAAGTAGGTAGTGCCCTCCTTCCTCACGTCATTCAGACCTTTGCATTTTTCTCTTCCTAGCAGTGATCACAATTCGAACTTCCTTTGTTAATGAAAAAAAAAAAAATCTATTTTTGCCACCAGATGGTAGCGTTGTGGAAAAGGGCCCTGTCTGCCTTTCTGGCCCTAGAGCCTGACGATGGGAGGGACGTAAGCCCCAAACAAGCATTTACTGAATGGATGTCACTGCCTCATCTCATGTTATTTCCTTGAGAATGGGGCGTCCTTAAAATCAGAAGCCATTTTGCTCTACAACAGGAAGGACTGCGTACTGGTGAAATCTCAAGTGCCTCTTGTGGAGCGTGCTTCAGGTCAAGTTCATTGAACTCAGGTGCTTACACCTGTTAGCTGGATTACAAACATGGCATTCGCTTTTTAGTAGGCTTAATGAGATGTTTTAAGAATCTCTTTTTATCCAAAAAAAATTAAGGAGGGGTGCCTGGGTGGCTCAGTTGGTTAAGCATCTGCCTTTGGCTCAGGTCATGATCCCGTGGTCCTTGGATCGTGTCCGGAATGGCTCCCTGCACAGTAGGGAGCTTGCTTCTCCCTCTACTCCTCCCCCCTACTTGTGATCTCTCTCCCTCTTTCTCTCTCTCTCTCCCTCTGATAAATAAATAAAATCTTAAAAAAAAAAAAAAGGCAAGTAATCTTATTTTTGAGACCAAAGGCTCACTAGATCATAGCTCCGACAAAATCTTTGCACTACCGTGGGATACTCAGCTTTAGTAACCCGATAGACCGGTAGGAATTTAAGAGTAATTATGTAAGCCCAGGAATGTTTTAAAAATATCTGCAGTTTTTTTCTCAAGTAGTCTTAGCCCCTAAAGAATATTAATTCTAATAATTAGGTTATAATTGAAATATTATCATTAAGAAATAAATGCTTGTATAAATCAAGTTCAAAACTTAAAAAAAAAATTTCAAAGCAACATCATTTAAATAGATAGTTTCAAATCCCCATCAAAATACTAAAAGTCATTGCGCTCCTGACCTCCGGATGCTCCGCCAGCCCCAGAAAGGGGCAAAACGCCTGGACGGTTGCAGCTGTGTCTCACCAGAAGCTCACATTCACCTCAGTGTTATTCCTAGACCAAGTCCATTCCTGGTAACTTGGATTTTACCTCTCGACGGGAAAAGGAAGCACTGTTAAGACATGCCTCCCTGGGAGGACCTGCCCAATCACCCCCAGGAGCTGAGCTAACCAACCAGACTGAAGGAAGGGTTTGTGCACACCGGCAGCATCCAAGAATGCCTGAATGACTCAGTAAGGTCAGAAGGGGGTGTGAACACCTTAACAAGTAAACAACTCGCAATGCAAGAAATGTTCTTGCATTTCTGTGCTCACAGGGCTGGCTGGCAAGCCAGGGCCAAAGATGCTTATCCGTGGGATTCTCCAGCCTGTGTTCTGGGGGCATTTTTCTCCTGCAAGGCAGAAGGAAGGGAGGAGGTATTCTTTTCTCTTAGACCCCAGGTGCCAGTTCCTTCAGCTGTGCCCTTCCTCCTCCCAGGTTGTCAGGGACCCTTCTCTAGCCTCATCTTCTCGGGAGTGTCCTCTCATCCTCAGACTCTCCTCCCTCCGTGAGTCAGTCCAGAATACACTCGCTGCCTATCTACCTGTCTATCTATGAAAGCGAATTTTTGGACATCATCGTCTCTTAGAAACTTTGCCTTTTTACCATCCTCCAACCCAAATCAGAGTTACTCTCCGCATTTAATTAATATGTTTATTATTCTAACAAGCTGTAATCAATATGTATTCATCCATTCAACTCTCCCATTAAAAGTTAACTTGAAATGGATTAAGAGTTTGAACATAAGATCTGAAGTTTTATTTATTTATTTTTAATATTTTATTTATTTATTTGACAGACAGATCACAAGTAGGCAGAGAGGCAGGCAGAAAGAGAAGGGAGGAAGCAGGCTCCCTGCTGAGCAGAGAGCCCAATGCGGGGCTTGATCCCAGGACGCTGGGATCATGACCTGAGCCGAAGGCAGCAGCTTTAACCCACTGAGCCACCCAGGCGCCCCAAGATCTGAAGTTTTAAAACCCCTGGAAGAAAAACAGGGTGAAAGCTCCTTGACATTTGTCTTGGCCAAGGTTTCTTAGATGTGACGCTAAAAACACAAGTAACAAAAGCAAAATCAACAAGTGGGACTACATCAAATGAAAAAGCTTCTGTACGCTGAAAGAAACAACCAAAAGGCCAACTACAGATGAGAGAAAATATTTACAAATCATCTATCTGATAAGGGGTTAATATCCAAACTATGCAAGGAACGCATACTACTCAACAGCAATAATAAAAGTAACAATCATCATCATCATCATCATCATCATCATCATCACCATCTAATTAAAAATAGGCAGAGGACCTGAACAGACATTTTCCCAAAAAGCCACTGATAGACCTTGCTTTTCAAAAGTTTACATTTACCTCCACTTGGCTTTTATGACAGACCTATATTAGTACCTGTTTTTTTCTTTTTCTTTTTTTTTTTTTTTAAGATTTTATTTATTTGTCACAGAGAGAGATCACAAGTAGGCAGAGAGGCAGGCAGGTGGCGGGTGGGGGGGGGGGAAGCAGGCTCCCTGCTGAGCAGAGAGCCTGATGCAGGGCTTGATCCCAGGACCCTGAGATCATGACCTGAGCTGAAGGCAGAGGCTTAACCCACTGAGCCACCCAGGTGCCCCAGTACCTGTTTTTTTCTAATCAAAAATAGAATTGGGGAACCCGGGTGGCTCTAACTCTTGGTTTCCGCTCAAGTCATGATCTCAGGGTCTTGAAATCATGCCCTGTGTTGGGCTCCGTGCTCAGCGGGGAATCTGCTCGTCCCTCTGCTCCTCCCCCCGCAAGCTCTCATTCTCTCTCTCTGTCTCAAATGAATAAAATAAAGCCTTAAAAAAATACAGCGCCTCAGCGGTTTTGCAGCGAGCCCTCACAGCGGCAGCGCGCACCCCGTGCAGGGAGAGTGGCGCCGCCCAGTGCCTAACCCGGGAACCACACTCCGCATCTCCACATCCAGCCGCCAGGGCCCTGAGCAGTCCGTGAGAATCGGTGCCTCATCTTGATTTATTTGGGGCATCTGTTAGCAAGGTGTGTCCTTAGGTACCAGAAAAGCCTAAGAGAGGTTATTTTTTGGACCCGAGAATGCTAAAAAAAAAAAAAAAAAAAAAATTTCCATTTAAATTAATGGCAACTGCTGCCATTAATTTGCCAATTTTTGTGGAAAAACACCAGTTCAGTTTGTGATAGTTTTCACAGGAACGTTCTATTCCAGATAGCTGGGGAAAGCTGTGCATGAGTGGCCAAAATGTACACAAAAAGATGCTCAATATCACTAATCATCAGAGACATGCAGACCAAACTACAATGAGCTAACACGTCAGGCCTGTTAGAATGGTTATAACCCAAAAGATAAGAGATAACAAGCATTGGCAACGACGTGGAGGGGGAATCCTGGTGCACTGTCAGCGGGAACGTAAACATTAGCACAGCTGCTATAGAAACCAGTATGGAGGTTCTCCAAAAACCGAAAAATAAAACTACCATATGATCTACCAATCTCACTTTGGGGTATATATCTGAAGGAAATGAAATCAGGATCTTGAGGAGATATCTGCACTCCCTCATTGCAGCATTTTTCACAATAGCCAAGATACATAGATATATCTATGTATAGATATATCTATATCTATATATCTATATAGATATATAGATATAGATATATCTATATCTATCAATCAATCTGTCTGTCTATAATATACCTATATAGATACACAATGGAAAGCCACAAGAAAGAAGGAAATCTTCCCTTTGTGGCAATATGGATGTATGCGTGAGGACATTTTGCTAGGTGAAATAAGCCAAAGAGAGAAAGACAAATACTGAATGGTTATGATCTCTCTCATATGTGCCGACCAAACAAGTGGAACTTAGAGGAATAATAAGTGGCCGCCAGGCAGCTGCGGGGGCTGGGAATTGAGGGAAAGGGGGAAACGCCAGAGAGTACAAATTTTGAGTTACAAGATGAGTGAGTTCTGGGAATCTGATGTACATGGTGACTAAAGTTAGCAATTCTGTATCTGAAAGTCACTAACAGAATAGATCTTAAATGTTCTTACCATATGCGTAAAAAATTAATTATGTGAGCTCATAGAGGTGTTAACCAACCTATTGTAATCATTTTGTAACACATAAGTGTATCAAATCATCAGGTTGGACACTTTAAATCTACACAATGTTCTGTGTCAATTTATCTCAGTAAAGCTGGGGGTGGGAGTGGGAAGTCAGGAGCTCCTTGTTTTCTTTCCTGAAGCTCTCTAGAGCACTTGGAAGAAAACAACTAACCTTATTACACTACTCACTTTTTAAAGAAAATATTTTATTTATTTATTTGACAGACGGAGATCACAAGTAGGCAGAGGGGCAGGCAGAGAGAGAGGGGGAAGCAGGCTTCCCACTGAGCAGAGAGCTGGACACGGGGCTCGATCCCAGGACCCTGAGATCATGACCCGAGCCGAAGGCAGACACCCGACCAACTGAGCCATGCAGGCGACCCTACTCACTTTTTATTAAAGAGTTCTACTCTTTAGTAGTTCTACTCACTTTTACTAAAGAGTTCTAAGACAGCAGCGGGTGGTTTTCCTTGCCTTGTGTAGGATTTGATGATTGGGATCCAGTTTATGTTTTAAGTAAGTTTTTGCCCCTGTAAGCAATGGACTAGCAGTGTCCCCTTTACCACCGGGGGTCAGTAATGCTTTCAATCAGACTGGAGAAACAATTCCAGGTAACTCAGTACCAATTCAGAACACTCATCCTAAAGGTTCTGTTCTTTGGCTCTGATTCTGTATTAATATTTGTATCAATTAGAGTTTAATTAGAAAAAGCAAAACCACTGTGGGTGATACAGTATGTGTTTTCCTAAAATGTTCATTTATGGTCATTTGTTATGCAGCAATAGAAAACAAGTACATGGCTTCATGCAGTTTTTGTGGGTCAAGATTTCAGGAATACTGGGGCACCTGGGTGGCTCAGTGGGTTAAGCCTCTGCCTTCGGCTCAGGTCATGATCCCAGGGTCCTGGGATCGAGCCCCGCATCGGGCTCTCTGCTCAGCGGGGATCCTGCTTCTCCCTTTCTATCTGCCTGCCTCTCTGCCTACTTGTGGTTTCTCTCTGTCAAATAAAAAAATAAATAATCTTTTAAAAAAAAAAAAAAGATTTCAGGAATACTGTAGCTGAGAGCTTCTGTTTTGGGTTGTAGTCCACATGCTGGCCAGAGCTTCAGCCTCCTAAAGGCTTGACTGAGGCTGGAGGATCTGATTTCAAGATGGCGTTCGCAAGTGGGGCAAGTTGGGACTGGATATTAGTCTCAGGAACTGAGCACGTTAATTTCTCTGAAGGGTTGCTTGAGTGTCTTCACAACTTGGTGGTAGGTTTTACCCAGAGCGAATGATCTCAGAGAAAGGAAGGTGGAAGTTGCATTGTCTTTTATAATCTGGCCTTGGATGTCACACTCTTGTCATTTGCCTTAATTACACAGGCCAGCCCTGTTCACGACGAGAGAGCCCGAGAGAAGGCTCTGCAAGGCCGTGAATAGCAGGAGGTGAGAACTGTTGCGACTAGACACCACAGCACTTGCCAATGGTACCACTTGGAGAACCAGTTTTTGGATTTTTGTATTTTCTCCATTATGCATTTGTTTTCTCTTTCATTGATTTCTGCTTTTATCTTCATTGTTTCCATCTTGTAAGCTTTCTGTTCTCTCTTTTTTCTTTTTTAAGTCTCTGAGAGGGATACCTGGGTGGCTGTTGGTTGAGCATCTGCCTTCTGCTTGGGTCATGATCCTAGGGTTCTGGGACAGAGCCCCATGTCAGGCTACCTGTTCAATGGGGTGTCTGCTTGTCCCTCTCCCTCTGCCATGGCTCATGCGCTCTCCCTCTCTCTCAAATAAATAAAATCTTTTAAAAAGTCTTTGAGATAGATACTAACATCATTGTTTTTCAGCCTACTTTTGCAAATATGTACATTTAAGACTATGAATTGCCTTCTAAGCTCAGATGTAACTGCATTCCACAAGGGGTGTGTGTGTGTGTGTGTGTGTGTGTGTGTGTGTGTGTGTGTGAAGTTGTATTAAAGTATGACATATGCCCAAGAAAGTACACAGTATTAAATACACAGGTTGACGAGTTGTCTCAAAGTAAACACACCCGTAACTAGCACCCGGATCAGGAGACAGACGACCATTAGTTATTTCAAAGCCTGAGCCTCATAATACTGCCAGTTCCTCTAAAGTTCACGTCTGATCATTCCAACACCTGAATCACTTACAGATTTGTCTGTCTTTTCTGGTTTTGGTCATTTGGTCATGTATCCTGGCATTCCTGGTAATGTTTTATTGAACACTCGACATTCTTCATGAAAATCATAAAGGTTTTTGTAGATATTATCTGCAGATTTTATTTACTTTTGGTTGGCAGGTATAAACAAATTACCTTAATTTAGCTGAGGGTGGTCTATTCTCAGTTTGCTTTTTTTCTTAGGATGTGGCTACTTAGGGATCTTAGCTGAAAACTTGGGGACTTTACTAGTGCCCTTCCCTTTCTTTATCTTTTTTCTTTCTTTTTTTTTCTGAGAGAGAATACATTTTATACATGATATACATGTCTTACAGTTTTTGATCAAATTGCATAACCTAGTTAATGAAGATAATCTGGAAATTCAGTAGATATTTTTGTATTAATTCCCCGAAGATTAAAAGAAACGTTTATGACTATTTTATGTACATTGCTTAGAACGCACTTTTGATGGTTAAGTAAGTTATAGATGTCAAAAGTAAAACGAGACCAAAGATAACCAACGGAATCATTTCTCCAGGGGAAAATAGCCTGCTATTTTAATATTCTGTTAATTTGTTTTAGAATGTGTTCAGGATAATCCTCAGGTTAGCTGGAGGTGTTACTTGGGCCTTCTGGAATCTGCTCGGATAGACGACTTAGATGCCAATGGTCTTTCCTTTCCCTGGTGAGTGGCTTCCTCTTCTCTCCACACGCTGCACTGGCTCCCAACTATACGTCATTCAGGCCCAGCTACTCAAGGAGAGACTGAATTTTCTTTCTTAATTCTAATTCTAAAATTCAGGGGAAGAATTCTTATTAGATTAGCGGCGTCAGGTGCCCGTCCCCTCCGTGGCGGACGGATGGAGGGGAGGCGTGTCCGTGGCTGCTCGTGGGCAGGGAAAGCTGAAGACATCGGGGGAAATGCCAGACCTTTGCCAGACAAGGTGATCGTGTAAAACCACAACATTTCAATACTGTGTCCAGAGGTGGCTCTACTTGTCTCTCTGGTCTGTTAGAGGGAGGGCCGTTCCTCATGGATCCGAGTCCTCCAAAGCTGGCCCGAGCGGGGACCGACTTTGCAGTGAGTTCTCTGTAAGATCTGTCCAGAGAAGCACGGACCCATTTTCATGACCCAACTGCTTTGTCTTGTTGCAGCTCGCAGAGCGGAGGGCCGCGAAAAATCAAAGTGTTGTTGCAGTCAGGTCTTGCTGATCAATATAAAGTCACTTTCTGTTCTTTTATTCGGGGCGTACTCTGTAGCTACGCCTGAATTTATTTGTGGGACTCCTTTCTTCTCATTTTGCGGAGGAAAATAATCACGACAGTGTTCTGTAGGAAATCCCATGTACCGAACCTGCTTTCTTGTCCTCCAAGGTCAGAGGATCACAAACCGATCTTTCAGAAATCTTTTTATCGTAAGATCACTTTTTAGAGAGAGGAAGAGAGCGAGAGGGAGAGAGCGCGCACCCACAAGCTGGGAAGGTGGCAGAGGGAGAGGGAGAAGCAGTCTCCCTTTTTAAGATCACTTTTAATTTTTATTTATTTATTTATTTATGGAGAGCACACACAGGTGCAGGAGTAGGGGGGTAGGGACCGGGAAAGGGAAGGGGAGAGAGAGAATGTTAAGCAGACTTCATGCTGAGCACGGAGCCTGCTGATCTCAGGACCTTGACCTCGCTGAGCCACAATCCAGAGTCAGACCCTTAACCCACGGAGCCACCCAGGCGCCTCTTTAAGAAATCTTTTATACAGAGTAACATGAACAATTTAGCCAGCACGATGAGCTCCAAGAGACGCGAAGTAGCTGCAGAAGTCTCACTTGTGGTGGGCAGAGGGAGAACACTGTGGCTCAGTGATCTGTAGGATGCTGAGAAAGGGGCTGATGGAGGAATCCGGTGGCCTCACAGCCTGCGGCCTGGGAAACGTCCAGTACGTCCAGGGGCTCTCTGAGCAGCGCTCTGTGGCCCGCGTCACAAGCCACCTCTGCCTCTTTCACTGTTGAGGCGCAAATATGACAAAGTTCAGGACAACACTTCCCAGTTTACTTCAGGAATGCAGTTGAGAATGGCTGAGTTCAGGGACCGCGTGACTCCGAGGAACGTTGCACTTTGAACACTCGGCTCCTCTCTCCCTCCAGAAGACTGTCCGTCACCAGCTCTGGTGGGGTAAGACATGCAGAGACCTACAGAGGCCTTCTGTGGCTCCGCTCCTTGGAATGACAATGTTTCAGGGTTAGTTTGTCCCCCTGTGAACTGTGAGGTGGGCTTTGCAGATCTTTTTATTTTAATTAATCAATTTATTTGACAGAGAGCGAAAGGGAGCACAAGCATGGGGAGTGGGACAGGGAGAAACAGGCCGCCTGCTGAGCAGGGAGTCGGATACGAGGACCCTGGCATCATGACCTGAGCCGAAGGCAGGTGCTTAACGGCTGAGCCACCCAGGTGCCCCCAGATCTTTAAAACAATAACAGCTCTGGGGCGCCTGGGGGGCTCAGTTCGTTAGGTTTGCCTTCAGCTCAGGTCATGATCCCAGGATCCTGGGATCGTGTCCCACATCAGGTTCCTTGCTCAGCGGGGAGCCTGCTTCTCCCTCTGCCCGCTGCTCCCCCTGCTCGTGCTCATGCTCTCTTGCTGTCTGTCTCTGACAAATACATAAAATGAAAAGAAAAAAGAAAAAGAATAACAGTTCTGTTCAAGATTGGACTTAGTCCCTTGGGCACTACAGTTACATAAAGATGCAACTTGTCTTAAGTTTATGCTCTGTGTTGCACATATGTGCACATATATACGTAGAACAGAAGTATATACAGAAATATAGATATACGTACTTTCTATTTTGAAATTTTTCAGAGCTGTAGAGTAGCTCAAAGTCATACGGTGAACGCCTCCATGCCCTTCACACAGATGTGACCGTTCACACTTTGCCACACTTGTTTTCTGCCTTTCTCTCCCCTGGCCACACACTCACACACTCACAAATGTACACAAGCACATTTATTTGCTGAACCCTTTGAAAGTGACGCACCGTGACACCATGGTCCTAAATACTTCAGTGTCTTTCTCCCCTAAGAACCAGGACATTTTCTTCTGTAACCACGTACTACTAATACACCCCGACAGTTAACATTGGTCTAGTAATATTATCTAATAGGCAGTCCCTAGCCGTTCTTTCCCAGTCGTCTTAATGATGTCCTTCATGGTTTTTTCTTTCGTTTTAAATGCTTGGGACCCCCTTCAGGATTACACGTGACATCGAGCTGTCATAGTCCTTCAGCCTCCTTTAATGTGGATAGTCTCCATATTTTTTTTTCTTTCATGGCACTGATATTTGTTTTTCTTTTTTAAGGATTTTATTTATTTATTTGACAGAGACACAGCGAGAGAGGGAACGCAGGCAGGGGAGTGGGAGTGGAAAAGCAGACTCCTCGCTGAGCAGGGAGCCTGACGTGGAGCTCGATCCCAGGATGCTGGGATCATGACCTGAGCCGAAGGCAGACACTTTAACGACTGAGCCACCCAGGTGCCCTGTGACACGGGTATTTCTGAAGTGGCCAGGCCAGATGTCTTCAGAAGGTTCTATGCTGGATTGGTCTGACTGTTTTGCTTCCTGATGTTTGAAGTCAACTATTTTTACAAGGAGTGTGATATCACACAGATGATGCTGTGTCTTTTTTGTTGCATCTTACCAGCAGGCACTTGATGTCCCTTCTATATTTTGATACAATGTCACTGCTGCCACTGAAAAAGAAGAGACGAATGTTCTGGTATGAAGCGTAGTTAAGAATTGGGGAATCGGGTAAGAAGACGACTCCTTTCTCACGGCTGTCAGGACTGGTGCTACAGGAGACACGGCGTCATGCTTCCTTTTACTGATAGAGGGTGGCAGGGGTATGAACACGAACAATGTGCCCCTCTTCTGGAAGACGTGTCCTCCTAGCAGAAGAGAGAAGCTAACGCGTATGAAAGAATCTTCCAGTGTGATGAGAGAGAACATTTCCTCTTAGGACTAGAACACAGATGTGAGCATGGCCGGAATAGTGAATCAGAGGCTTGGTAATTGAGGCAAACCCCACTCTTCACATTTCTGTTGTCACTGCTTCCTGGGATATACTTATGATTCTACTTAGGCCCATTTCCTTCTTGCCTTCCACACGCACTATAGTCACTCACGTTTCTATTGCCTCCCTCATGTTTACTCACAGAGCCTTGCCCTCCACTGCTCTGCACTCTCTGTGGTAGCCTGCTTCCAAGATGGCTCCCCAGGAGCCCTCCGCCTCCTGGTGTTCTCACCTGTATCCTGCCTTGGTCTGTGTGACCAGTGACGTATGGCAGAGGTGACACGTCACTTCCAAGATTAGATTATAAAAGACTGGGGCTCCTGCTTGGGCTGGCCTTCAATCTCTCTGTTTCCCTTCCTCCCTCGCTCCCTCTTTTTCTCCTTCTTGGATTACTCATCAATGGCCATGTCTTCATGTCATCGACACACTCAAGCATCCTAGGGAATGGCCTACATAGCAAGGAACGGAGGCCAAGTACCGGCTTGCAGGCGGATTCCCCAGCCTCATCCAAGCCTTGAGATGACAGCTGCTCCAGCTGTCAACTTGACCGCAACCTCTAAAGAGACTCTGACTCACCCAGCTAAGCTGTTCCCAGATCCCCGACCCCCCCAAAGCTGAGACAATTGTGGGCACTTGTCGTTTTAAGCCACTAAGTCTTGGGGTCATTTGTTGTATAGCCTTGGAATCAGACACCATTTTGTATCTGTTGCTGTGAAACTTGGCCTTTCTGACCCCAAGATCAGCAGGGATCTCCCCCTACTATAACTCCTTTTGCGCTTCTTTCTCCTCTTCATTACTTTCTGGTTTTGGATAAGTAATATAGATACAAATTTCAAAAATAAAAAGTTACAACAGAGTATATGCTGACCAGTTTCATTCTTGTGATCCTGCCGCTCAGTTCCTGCCTTGCAGGCAACCACCGTCTTTGCTCCTGATAGATCATTCCCGGGAGAGCTTGAATATTATATATATAAGTAAATTACATGTACTACATTCCTGTCTCTGTTCTGTATTTTGCTTTTCTCACCTAACCTTATATTTTGCTGTCTTTTTACTACATGAGTTTTCTCCGATTTTAAACACCTGCGTAATATCCCATGGTAGGTTTGCTGTCGTTTATTTAACCCGATCAACTGACAGGCGGTTTGTTTGCAGTCTCTTGCTACTGAGGGAGGGTGAGTAGAAGACGTCTGGTATTCCCAATCCCCTGAACTTGTGAGTGTGTCGCCTCCTATGGCAAAGGGAGCTTTGCAGCTGTGATTAAGTTAAGGGTCGCGATGATGATGAGCCAGGTGGCCTCTGTGTAATCAATCTCGAGTCCTTTTCAAAACGGGAGGGAAGAACAGCTGTCTGGAGGGGGCTGTGAGCAGAGTTTGGAGTGTTGAGAAGGTTGGAATCCAAGAATGTGGGAAGACTTTAGGAGCTGGGAAAGGCTCAGAAATGTTCTCTCCCCTAGAACCTCCAGAAAGAACAAGCCTTTGATTTCGGCTGGGCGAGACCTACTGTGCACTTTGGACCTCCAGAACTGTAAGATAATGAATTTGTGTTGTTTTAAGCGGCTGTGTTCATGGGAACGGGTTATGACAACCATAGGAAACTAGTACGGCTGTTATCACAAACAATGATAAAGTTGCATTAAATTATCTTATATGTTGGATATTCTGCATTTGGTGCAAGCATTTTTGCAGAATAAATGCCTAGATGTGGCATGGGCCGAAGGCAGTGTTGGGTTTGGTTAATCCTCACTTCCAATGGTACTATTTGTGAGAACAACTCCCCCAGCCTCTCCAAAGAGTGGGTAACCAAACTTTGGATTTTTAGGGTTTTTCAATTGCTAAACAGCAATTTCTTGAATGAGCTAATTGTTACTAGATATTCCTTATCTGCACACCATCTTAGAATCTCCTTCAGAGTTGGGGCTAAGTCCTTATTTCTATTTATTCCACGTTGTTTGCCTGCCTCTCTTCTACTACTTTACAGAGAGTGAGCTCTCCCCATAAAGCGGTAAAGGATACGTATCCAAAGGCGTCCATTCTTCTCAAGAGTGGGTAAGAAATGTTATGTAGGATCCATTTCATCCATGTACATAACCATCAAATTTTAGTTATAAAAACAAAATGCTTCGTTTTGGATAAAAACATCCTAATTGTAATCATTGATAAGGGTTAAGGAATGGTTGCCTGGCATGTTTGTCCTGCCCTTTTTTTTTTTTCCCCTAATGTTTGATGGATCTAAGGTGGGATCAAGAAAACACGTGGCCAAAGAACACGTGGCCTCGCCTTGCCCCTGTGCCCCCGACAGCTACTGCAGACCTTTTCTATTAAGGGCAACACAATCCAGGCTCCTGGAGGTAGCCAGTCCTTACTGATTAATTGCTCAGGAGCAAAAACTTGTTTGTGTCCTATTTAAGGACTAGCAGCTGCACCACAGACTGTAACCTTGTGCCTTTCCAGCGAAGAATGAAACGTACGTAGAACCTTCCACCACCTTCCTTCTCTTACCTTTAGGATGGCTACTCCTCCATTCCTCATGCTTTCTTCTCCTTTCTTGGCGTTGCCGACATCTTTTTTGAGAGCTTAAGACTACAGGGAAAAGAAAAAGTTACCACTTTCCTGGACACATTGGAGACTTCTAGTTTTTAAAAATTAGTTTCTTTTGTTTATAATGTAGCCTGGTGGGTTTGAAATCTAATTTAAAAAAATTATTTGGTGAAAGTTCTAACCTTTTTAATCACTTAGCTGTTAGCTAAAACTTAATGCACAGTGTTCAGTTTCCAAGCCAAACGGTGTTAGAGTACACATTCAGAGTTTTCAAACCTTCCAAGAAACCACAAATCTTCGGTTTAATAAGACCTGGAAATACAAGACATATCTATTGCCAATGATCCCAGTTATAAAAATTCTTTGGTTACTGACAAGGGTATAAGATGATGAAGGCTTTTAAGAAAAATATGTGACTTCTGTCTTCTTGCTGTTCAGAATTTTTGATAATTAACAAGCATCCGACAAATAACTTTAAAGATAGACTCATGCGTCTCTATCCTTTTCTGATCGTGTGTCTGCATTTCGATGGTCCCTCATTCTGCTTGACCCCTAAACTTGAGCCCTTTAGCTGTCTGTCAAAAGGAGGGTGTATTTGTCCGAGGCCTGGCACTTGACACGTTTCCCTCCTCGCTAATCAGCAGCGGGATAGTATCTTGATGACACAGGAGTAGTGAGTCAGCCTGGTTAGCCGGAGTCAGGCCGGTTTGTCCCAGCTGTTTCTGCCAAAGCTGTCCCTCTGGTAGGGGTCCTTGCCACCACTAATTCCAAAGGGCCTCTGTTTACTTTGAGTTCCTTCTAGATAAAAGTGAACCAATTTACAAAAATGTGATAATGCTACCAACACTTAAATTACCATTACAGCTCATATTTTGAAACTTCCTACATACCCATTACAGTGTGGGGACAGTACTCTTTTCCCTCAGGAAAACAGCCTCTATGGTCGGTGTATTTTTCTCCCAGCACCGAATATGTAACAGGCCTCATTCTTCTGTGAGGTAAGAATCTAAACTTACATGAACTTTTTCATTTTCCAGAGGCCCACTGTGGATCTTTTTAGGCTTAAAGAAAAAAAAAAAGAAAAAAAAATCTCCATAATCTCTTCTGTGGTAATTCCCACACCCCACTCTCTGTGTCAGCTAGGTGGTACCCCCCAGGAGTACAGGAACCACACCTGCCTGTTCACTGTGGCACCAGCATTGGTTGAATAAGTAAATGGAAGACATGAAAGTGTGGGCAGGATTGAAAACTTCATGACTAGGGGAAGCCTACAGTGCTATGGGTAAAGAAATGTTGACCCAAGGCAGTGTCTTTGTTTTTTGTTTTGTTTTTACCATATTATTTTTCCCCAAGGAGTAGAATTTAAATTCTCCTTAAGAAAAATTAAATACTGAGAAGAGAAATGAAATATGTATGTATGGTTGAGTTTGAAAGGCCACTACAATAACAAGATTCCACCCACCCTCCGTTCTCTGCTTCAGGAACTAATTTGGAGGAACATCGCTCCAATGGCGGGGCCATGATCCGAGGCGTGGGTCTCACTGTGGGCTCACTTTTACCTCCTGAAGATTTGATTGCCTGTAGAAGGGGAGAGGAAGAGGGTGGTTGTGATCAAAAGTGTGGGCTATGAGTTCCTGGGTTGGGTGAGGCCTGGAGGCGAAATTGGAGAATTTCTGGCAATGAACTTGCATCCCATCTGAAGGAAGTTTGGGTGGAGGGAGCCAGGAAGGCTGGAAGTGGTTGGCAAAACCCTGGGAAAGGTTGGGAAAGACTGGTGGATCCAGTTCTACCAGGAATCCATCCAAGAATATTGAACTTGAAAATGACACAAAAGTGCCTTTGCCATGTGGGGGAGAACTGCCCTTCCAGGGGACAACTTCATTTGCATATGCACAGACCAGAATCCTCTGTTGGTCCTGGTTCTCTTCAACTTTTTGTGACCTAGGCTGTGCAAGGCTAGGCTGGAAAACCTGAAAATGGATGAGGTGAACAATGCATATTTTTTTCCACTGACGCACAGATATTTTCCTATAATTCATAAATGGTTGGCATTTTCAAATTTTAGATTGCTCTGTATTAACGTCACAGTTTGTAATAACCGTGATGAGTGGTTTCTTTATAGTTGAACTATTTTGTTCCTCTGGCTGTGAAAAAGTAATGAGAGGCTTTAAATAAGATTTCTATCAATAGAAAGTAGGAGCAGTCTGTATTTTCCCCACATACGGTCATGAAGAAGATATTCTAGGAAGACAAACTTTGTGGCCAGGGCAAACTCTTTTGATTGCTTCATGTGTAACATTTAGGTATAACAATTAATATTGTTTAAAAGGCTTGCCACTTGCAGTATTTATAATTGCCAAAAGATGAAAACAACTCTAGTGTCCGTGAACACATGAACAGATGAGCAAACAAGATATGGTCTATACATACAATGGAATACCACTCAGCCTTAAAAAGGCAAGGATTCCGAGAGAGGCTACGACACGGATGAATCTGGAAGACCATACGCCAAGTGGAATAAGCCGGCCACGGGAGGACAAGTACCGTGTGATTCTACGGTCAGAGGACAAAAATCAATTAGGGATGCTTGTCCTTTATGTAAGAGCAAATAAGCCATGGGTGGGGGAATATCGTGTCTCACCAGCAGTGGAACACTCTTGCTGAGGGATATGGGTCAGGAATGAATTACACAGAGCTTTAGAAGACCAATGCACAGGCGGGGCTTTTGACTGGCTGGGGGTGCATACAGGACCTTATTTAGAAAGATCAAGGAAGGAGGAGCTAAGTAGAGCCCGGAGTTGGCTGAGCACCTGGAGATTGGCTGACTGGTTATACCGTGTTCCCAGTCACGTTGGAGCGTTTACAGGAACAGGAAAGTTTGGTTCGCTGATGCGGCATATGTGGCTGGAGTGCCTCCAGCTCAGGCCCGGAAATTTAGTTCACTACTAGCCTAGAGTAGTTAAACCAACAGAGACAAAAAACACAATAGAGCCTGCCAGCAGCTAGGGAAAAGGGGGAGTTGTTTAATGGATGGGTGTTGGATTTTAGCTTAAGATCAAACAAGTTCTGGAGATGGATAGTACTGGTAGTTGTACAACAATGTGAGGGCTCCTAATGCCACCAAATTGTACATGTAGGGGCGCCTGGGTGGTTCATTCGGTAAAGCACCTCATTCGTTTCAGCTCAAGTCACCATCCTAGGGCCCTGGGATCGAGTCCCACATTGGGCTCCCTGGTTAGCGGGGAGCCTGCTTCTCCCTCTCCCTCTGCCTGTCACTCCCCCCTTTGTGCTCTCTATCTCTCTCAAATGGATAAAAATCTTAAAATATATATATATATATAAATACACACACACACAAATGGCTAAAACTGTGAATCTCGTTAATTTTGCCACAGCAAAGATTTTTTAAACACCTGTTATTTGAGCACCTCCTAAATGCTAAATGCTTTCGGTACATCTCCTCTTAAAACTGCCTCGCACAGTGACCATGATCCGTATAGCTCACAGATGAAGCCACCTCTGAGGTGCTCGTTCTACATTCAGGGTCTCACAGCTGGTAAGTGTGGGCTTGGTCTGATGTTAAATCACGCCTCTCCCTGCCCTGCCACACTCCTCTCTGAAGAGCCGGAGAAATATCAGTGGAGAATCTGAAAAGTAACTAATAGAATTGGACGTGTAAGAGACACATGCGTATTGTTTGAGCAGAGACCAGCTCAAGATGGCTGGGACTGATTTAGTCTAAATACAGTTGCAATGTGAATCCATAGGAAGGGGAAGGAATTTCTAGGTTTCAAGATGAGCTAGAAGTCCTGAGAGTTACCTGGATTGGAATCCTAGCTCACGAGAGAGAAGTAGGAGTCGACTACTGTTAGCTACGGAGAATATTCGGTAAAGCCAACTTCAAATGTCATCAGCCTGTGTTTATTTGATGTCCGGGGAAACCAACCCCAGGAAACACTGGAGGTAGGAATGTCCCCCTCTGAATCTCCTGGGAGGACCTGGGAGACCTTGAGGAATGAGAGGAGTCGTCCTTCCTTGGGGTCAGGTGGAATATCGAAGGCGAGCCGGCCCCTCTGGCTCTTGGCGATTGCTGCTAGTCCATTGTCGGACCCGACCCGTAACACGTAGAAGAGATCAGTTCTTTGAGGGATACGAAGGCTTTGAAGTGGGTCAAAGATGGATAAACCCAGCTGTCCCCCCCTGACCTTTGCCAGTGGGGGTTGTCTGATTCTTCTGGGGCTCTGTACGTTCACTTTCTGTCTCCTTTTGTGACCCACAGCTGCTGCAGAATCCTTACCCTGGGTGTGTGTGTGTGGAAAATGCTCTGAGGTTGACCATAAACCTGAAAATGACTTTTTCCACTGAATTGGATTATTTTCTAGTGTCTACTATCTGACTGACTTTTTTAACCGCCCCCAAACTACTGTACCTTCGTAATTGTGTGAGCTCCTTTGGGAACACTTGGTCCTGATTCCTTGCTTCACCACGTAGCAGGTGTACGACCTGTTGGTTTCTGCCCGGACTGCTTCTGGAATTGTGTTGTGACTTTTCATGATGACGAGAGTTTAGATTTTGTGACTGCTCCAGTCAACAGTGCTTCCTTCTGGCTCAGATGACACTGAGGCCACATCTCAAGGTGCAGGGGAAGAACATGGAGGTAGGCGGTAGCTATGGTTTTAAATATTTTAACTCTCAGGGCGCCCGGGTGGCTCAGTCGGTTGAACATCTGCCTTCTGCCCAGGTCATGGTCCTGGAGTCCAGGGTTGGAGCCCCGCATTGGGCTTCTTGCTCAGTGGGGAGTCTGCTTCTCCCTTGTCCCTCACCCTACTTGTGTTCTCACTCTCTGCCTCTATCTAAAATAAGTAAATAAAATCTTAAAAAAAAAAAAAATTAACTCCCAGGGTGTCCAGGTGGCTCAGTAGGTTAAGCATCCAACTCTTGGTTTTGGCTCAGGTCATGATCTCTGGGTCGTGAGATCGAGCCCTGAGTGGGGCTCTGTGCTCAGCAGGGAGTCTGCTTGAGATTCTTTCCTTCTCCCTCTGCCGCATCACCCCTGCTCACAAGTGTGTGCGTGCACATGCATGTGTGTCCGTGCGTATGCTCTCTCTCTAAAATCTTTGAAAATATTTTAATTCCCTTTACCTTTTTTATATAACAATCATGAAAATAGGTATAAAAACTTTTCCCACTTAATGGGGGAAATTTGAGCTACTGTTCAGTTATCGTCATTCTTATCTGAAAAGGTTATGTAAAAATCTCTAAGGTTACTATTTCATAATTGATCAAATGGTACAGAATTACTGAAACTTTGGATGTTTAAAAACATTTTTATTTAACTCCCTATGTTTTCTCCCCTTGCGGAGGGGCACTGGCAAAACCTAAAAAGTGATAGGAGACCACAGTGAACAAACAAGATCTAGGGATGCAGGAGAAAAAGCTGTGATCGTCTGACCGGCACATTATGCTTTTTTTTTTTTTTTTTTTTAAGATTTTATTTACTTATTTTAGAGAGATAGTGCAAGTGAGTGGGGGGAGAGGGAGAGAGGGACCCAAGCTGACTCAGCCTGTGCACAGAGACCAACGTGGAGCTTGATCCCTTGACGCTGAGATCATGATCTGAGCCAAAATCAAGAGTTGGACACTTAGACTGAGCTAACCAGGCGGCCCTATGCAGTTTGCTTTTTGTTTTTCTGGATTTCGGATGCAGACTGAACCTTGAAATATCTGGCCTCTGAGTCTCCCAGCATGGTGATGCAGCGTTCTTAGTCTAGTTGTAAAAGTTAGACGTGACTTTGGACCTAATGTTTCCTTATGGCCATTTTCATAAGGTGTCCAGATGGAAATGTTGCTCCTCACAATACACTAGATTTATTTATTAGAAAAACCTTTTTAAATGATTTTATTTTAAGTCATCTCTACATCCATTGTGGGGCTCAAACAACCCAGAGATCAAGAGTTGCATGCTCTATTGACTGAGCCAGCCAGGCGCACCGATACGCTAGACTTATTAAGTAGAAAATTTCAAGGTTTTTTGTTTGGTTGTTTGTTTTTTTTTCTGAAAATGTTTCCTTGGGTAAAAAACAAAACTTTTTTCTGTTTCCTGGAGTAGTCTTAGTCATAAATGCAATTACTCTGGGATGATTTTTTTTTTTTTTTTTTTTAGAAGACCACATGAACACTTCTATTTTTCTGCGTGATTTACGAGTAGGGTCAACACTGTCACAACGATGATCATAGATGGTGAATGTGACCAAGCTGGGCTCAGGCACTGTGGTTGCTGTTGGCCCAGAGCGAGCCCTGGGCAGCTGACACCCCAGCTGCCGCATGAAACGTACAGCGATGGTTTGCAAACTGCTGGTTAGACCTCCAGTCTCTCAGCAGACCAAGGCTTCAATACACAGGCTTTTTGGTGAAGGTTTCGACAGGTTTGCATCCATTTAAAAATCAGCTTTCAATGTATTAAAACACCCTGTTTATTTTAAAGCCAACTGGGGGGATATTACATATGCCTACTATCCTTCTGTCCTGCTACGTGTTTATTTTCCTGGCCATCTAATACCTTCATTAATAGAAACATATTTGTGTCCATCTCCCTGCTTCCTGTCCCTTGATCTTGTCTGTTCTTGGCCTTTTGCACTTAACTGGTAAGTCAATTCTAAAATTTATATTTTTCACAAAAGTTGTTGGGATTTCCATGGGGATTCAGTTAATAGCTCAGTCTGGAGAGAACTTTGCAGTATCGAATTTTCCAATCCACGAGCTTCATTTGTCTTCCCATTTCTTATGTCGTTGGAACATTGTTAAATATGATTTTCTCCATTAAGGTCCTACACATACTGTAGGTCGGTTACTAGATTCATTGCATTTTCAGTGCTATTGTAAATTATTCAGTTTGTTAAAATTTAATTTTTAATTGTTGGGTGTGTGACTGGCCAACTTGCTCGTTATTTATATAGATTCTTTAGGAAGTTTCAATACAGTTAGCCAGACCATCTGTACATAAGTTTTTCCTCCCTTGCCAATTCTTTTGCTTTTATTTCCCTTATTGCACTGACTAGGACCTACAGGAAAATGTTGACCAGAAATGCTGACAGTGGTCACCTTTGTTGTCTTTCCAATTTCAGAGAAAGCTTTCGGTATTTCCCATTGAGAATATTTTTTGTGGTAGATTTCCTTTATCCCAATAAAGAAGTTCCCTTCCATTCCTAATTTGCTTCATTTTTGAAAATGAAATGGGTTTGAATGTTATCAGATACTTTTCATGCATCTGAGATGATTTTTTTCTCCTTTAAACTGCTGATGAGTTAAGCTTTGTTTTTTTTCATGTTAAAATCAAGCATTCCTGGAATAAAACAAAACTTACCTTTTTAATATATTGCTGGCGTTAGTTGGCAAATACATGTGTAGGCTTTGTAAACCTGCATACACTTCATTCTTTTTGGTGTCCAGCTCTGTGATGTTGACAGATAGTCACGTAACCACTACCACAGTGAAGATCCCTAACCGTCCATCACTTTAAAAATTGCCTTGTGCTACCCCTTTGAAGTAACTCCTCCCCCTTTGCCCTTGGCAGCTACTGATCTGCATCCCTGTGGTGTTGCCTTTTTCAGAATGTCATTAACATAATGCAATTGAGATTTACTCGTGTGGTCTGGATCAATAGTTCATTCTTTTTTATTCACACTTAGTATTTCATTGTATGAATCTAGCATGGTTTATCTGTTCACCATGGGGGGGGATGGAATATTTTCCCTTATTAGTGTATTATAAATGAATTTGCTATGTTTGTTTATAAACGGCCCTTTGAACATAGGTTCTCAATTTAGTAAATACCTAGGACTAGGATTGCTGGACAGCACTGTCAGTCTATGTTTGACTTTACAAGAAACTGCCAAATTGTTTTCCCAAGTGGCTAGACCCTTTCAGTTTCTTGGATAGATACATGAAGGTTAGAGCTATCGATTTCTTCTTGAGAGTGCTGGTATATGGAAGGCAAAGCTTTACCTGACCCATCGTATGTTTTCAGCCGGGGGCTCTGTAACAAAAAGATTAATAAGCAAAAAACAACTCACCTGTGTAGGGGCACATCACACGGGGGAGACCTCTGAAAAGTAACTCAGAGTGGTGGCTTCCAACAGCCCGCTTCTGTAGCACCTTCAGCGAAGGGCCAGAGTCTGTAGAGAAATGACAGGAGGAAGGAAAGCAGTGCAGGCTTCCCACGGCAACAAACTGGGAAGGTTAAAATCCAGATGTAATGAGGAAGCGGAGGGAGGAAAGTTTGGTTGCAGATTCCTCTGGTGCCATCTCTGGACTGGGAAGCCTTTTTCCAGTAAAAGAAGAATTGACATCCTGCCTTCAGGCGTACATGAGGAAGGACAAAGCTTTTCCTATGTTTGCTGGGGCTTAATTGCCTTCTGTTCAAAACAATTTTTATGTAAAAGGGACTTATTTTGAGGTGACCTATTCTGGCTTTCTTCAATAATTTGTCTTTCAAGGGGTTGATCTATTTAATTTGTAGAATTTCTAAACAAAGGTTTGTAGTATCCTTTCTTTGTAGTATCCTCTCTTAACCCAATGTCTGTAGGGTTTGGAATGGCACTTCCTTTCTTTTTAAAAAAAATTTAATTTAATTTAAAAAATTTTTATTGTGTTATGTTAGTCACCATAAAATACGTCATTGGGTTTTGATGCAGTGTTCCAAGATTCATTGTTTATGTACCACATTCAGTGTTCATGCAGTACGTGCCCTCCCTAATACCCCCAACGGGCTCACCCGTTCTTTTTCCTGGTGTTGGTGATTTGCGTTTCTCCCTTTTTCTTGGTCAGTCTTCCTAGAGCTTTATTAATTTTATTTTTTTCCCCCAAAGAACCAGCTTTGGATTTCATTGACTTTTCTATTTTTCTATTTTAAATTTTATTGGTTTAGTCTCTTCTATTTATTCTTCTGCTCAACTTGGGTGTATTCAGCTTTTCTCTAAGTAGATACTTAGATGGTTGACTTGATACTTTTCTGACATAATAACTTAGTGTTATAAATTTTCCTCTTGGCACACATTTTGAAAGGTTGATACGTTCAGTTCAAAATACTTTCTAGTTGTCCTTGACCCACACATCATTTAAAAGTACGTTGATTTCCACATTCTTGGCAATGTTCCAGAAATGTTTGATTTCTGACTTAAATCTGTTACCAGAAAACTTACTTGATTTGATTACAATTCTTTAACATTGTTGGGGTTACTTTTATGACCCAGAATATAGTCTATTGCCTTGTGCTATGTTGATCATTCTTCCAAGTTCTGACTTCATCTCAATCTGCTTGCCATTTATTTTTAAGAGTCTTGGAGTCCTTGGGGCGCCTGGGTGGTTCAGTGGGTTAAAGCCTCTGCTTTTGGCTCAGGTCATGATCCCAGGGTCCTGGGATGGAGCCCCGCATAGGGCTCTCTGCTCAGCGGGGAGCCGGCTTCCCTCCTCTCTCTCTCTACCTGCCTCTCTGTCTACTTGTGAGCTCTCTAATAAATAAATAAAATCTTAAAAAAAAAAAAAAAAGAGTCCTGGAGACCTTGCATTTTATATTTTGTCCAGAGATTTTTGCTGTAATCAGAGAATGACTGGCTACAACATGAATACAGCATCTTGGCCAGCACCATAAATTGTCAACACATTTTTTTTTCTTTTTTAAAGATTTTATTTATTTATTTGACAGAGAGATCACAAGTAGATAGAGAGGCAGGCAGAGAGAGAGGGGGAAGCAGAATCCCTGCTGAGCAGAGGGCCTAATGTGGGACTCGATCCCAGGGCCCTGGGATCATGACCTGAGCCGAAGGCAGAGGCTTTAACCCACTGAGCCTCCCAGGTGCCCCTGTCAACACATTTTTTAAAAAAATACCTTTTCATCTGCATTGAATAACATTGCCCTGTAAATATCTTTGCCTGCAGTCACCTTGTTGGCCTTGGTAGCAAGGTTATTTTGTTCTTAAACTCATGAAATGAACCGGGGAGTGTTTCTTTTTTTTCTATTCTCCGAGACAGTTTATGTTAGATTTCTTTTTTTTTTTTTTTTAAGATTTACTTATTTATTTTGGAGGGCACAAGTGGGAGGGGCAGAGGGAATCTCAAGCAGAGTCTGTGCTGAGTGAGGAGCCTGACGTGGAGCTCAGTCCCAGGACCCTGAGATCACGACCTGAACCAAAACCGAGAGCTGGATGCTGAACTGACTGAGCCACCCAGGTGCCCCAGATATTTAACTTGTATATTTCATGGAACATTTTGGTGAAGCCCAAGGAACCTAGAAATTTTAAGGGAAGATTTTGACTACTGATTCTATGTGTTTGATATGCAGAAGAGGTCTCAGTTTTTCTACTTTTTGAGTCCATTTTGACGTTGCTTTTTCAAAGTCTTTAGGTGTAAAGTACAATCCTCATTTTGAGCTGTTATTAATTTTTGGCTTTTTTTCCCTCACTAACTCTTGCTAAAGGCTTGTGAATTTTATTATGCTTTTTAAAGAACTGAGTTTCAGCTGATTGAGTCTATTGTCTGTTTCTTTGTATTTTGTTCATTTGTTATGTCTTTCCTGTTTCTTTGAGTTTACCTTGTTCATTTTCTTTTTTTTATTTTATTTTTTCAGTGTCCCAAGATTGTTCATGCACCACATCCAGTGCTCCATGTAGTACGTGCCCTCCTTAAATCTTGTTCATTTTCTAATTTATTGACTGACTCTTAGCTTAGCTCATTGATTTTATTTTTCAGAGTTTTTCTACAGTACAAATTTAAGACTATAAATTTGCCTTAAGAATGGATTCAACTGTATCTCACAGTTGTATCTTTTTTTTGTATCTCAAGTTTTTGATAGAACTGATGATAATGAATTTTCCTTGTAATTTTATCTTTGATCTATGGGTTATTCAGAAGTATGTGTCCCAATTTCTAAAATGTGAGTTTTCTCATTATCCTTTGTTTCTTACTCTCAGCCTGATTACGCTATTGTTAGAGATTGTGATCTGTATTCCACTTCTTTAAAATTTGTGGCTTGCTTTAACACTCAGATATATGGTTAATATTTTGAAATTGTTTCACATTTACTTGAAAGGAAGTCTGTTTCTGCAGTTAAGATACTGTGTTGTGTACATGTCCATTGAGTCTTTTTTCATAATTTTGTTAAAATCTTCAATATCCTAATTTTTTTTTAAACTTTTTCTATTGCCTGAGAGATGTTAACATGCCATTGTGATGGTGGATTTGTCTATCTCCTTATATTCTGTCAACTTTTGCTTTCAATTTTGAGGATATATTGGGATATATGATTTCAAAAAACATGTATCTTCTTTGTAATTTGAATTTCTTTTGAAATCCTTTCCTCATTTATCTATGTTCTCAACTGTATTGATGATTGATTGATAAAGCTACAGAAATTTCGGTCACCCTCTGCTGTATGTGTGTGTTACATGTATGTTATAGTGTCTTTCAACCCTTCTATATCTTTATATATTTTTTAAAGATTTTATTTGTTTGAGAGAGAGACAGAGAAGGAGGAGGGAGGAGCACAAGCAGGGGGAACAGCTGGCAGAGGGAGAGGGAGAAGCAGGCTCCCCACTGAGCAGAGAACCCAATGCTGGGCTCTATCCCAGGCCTCTGGGATCATGACCTGAGTTGAAGGCAGATGCTTAATGGACTTGAGCCACCCAGGTGCCCCTTATAAAGATATAAAGTATCTTTATATTTTTGATAGGGCTCTTGTAAACAGCATAGGATTGGATTAACAATTTAACGACTTCTAACTGAATCATTTAGTCACTTTGCATTTATTACATATCCTGATGTTTTGGGATTCTCTCTATATGGTTGTGTATCTGACATGTATGTGTATGTGTCTGATCATCTTATTTTATATTTTCTACATGTCCCTCACAATCTCCTGCTTTCCTGTCTCCTTTGGACCAGTGGGGTATTTTTTCATTTCTAGTTGTTCGGAAGTTTTTGTTTACATTCTTTCAGTGACTATCATATTAATCTCACCATGCGTATTTGTTATAAAAGCCTGAAGTTTACCTCCTGGGTGATAACAAGAACTTTAGAATATTTTAATTGCTTTAATTCCTCTTGAATTATGCTATTATAATGTACCTAAATTTCTTCATTTTCATCTCTTCATTTTGAGATGATGGTAGATTCACATTCAGCTGTGAGAAATAATACAAATATACTCTGTACTCAGTTTCTCCCAAGGGTAACATGTTTCAAAACTATAATATAACACCACAACCAGGAGGTGGACATTAATGCACAGATTTTATTCAGATTTTACCAGTTTTCAGTGCATGCATGTGTGGGTTTATTTAGTTCTCTTCTCTCCTATCACGTATAGGACTACTGTTGCCCAGACAGAGAACAGTTCTGTAAGAAAGCACTTCCGTGTTGCCCGTTTTAAGCCCCAGATGCTTGCTTCTCTCCCTAACCACTAACCTGGTCTTCATTTCTATAATTTTGTCATTTCAAGAACATTACATAAATGAAACTATTTCGTATCTAATCTTCTGAAATTGACTTTTTTCATTCAGCTTAATTCTCTTGAGAGTCATTTGAGTTGTTTGGCTATATTTTAGTCTTACCATTTTTGTTTTTCTATTTCACGGGAAATTTTATTGTTTTATACACTTAATTGTAGCCATAAATTCACTATTTTCTCTCCCCGTTCTTCATTTCTTCTTGTGTCACTCAAGATCACTTTCTTCCTGCCTGATTTACATCTTTTAGGATTTGGTTTATTCATAGTCTCCTAGGGCCAACTCCCTACGTTTCTGTGTCTTGTATGCTGTCTTTATTTCATTCCAGTATGTTTTTTAAAAGGGAACTTTTTAATCGAGATATAAGCTACATATAGACAAGTGCATATAGGTATAAGAAACATCCAATGAAGATGATAAAAGTACAACTGAGTGAATATTTACCTAGTTAGTAGAAATGGAACATTACCAGCACCCATGTAAGCTTCCTTTATATTGCCTTCCAGTTGTTGCTTTCCCTCCTCCCCAGAGAAATTCCCCATCCTGACTTCTTATACTGTAGAGGAGCTTTGCCCATTTTTGCACTTTATAAATGGAATATTTTTTGCCTGTCTTCTTTCCATCAGCTTTAGCTATGTGAGACTTGCTCATAGCAATGGTTCGTTTGTTTTCATTGTTGTATAAATTCTATTTTACTAATATCCCATAATATAATTACTCTGCTGGTGGTAGGAAATTCGGTTTCTAGTGTGGGTCTGTTATAAGTAATACGGTTGTGAGCTTTCTTGCGCATCTCTTTTGGTGCACATGTGTCTGTTTCTATTGGCTCTGTACCTGGGAATGGAGTGTTGTTTTGTAGAGCATGTTTACGGTAGGTTTTGGGAGATGCTGCTACATTTTTTCTAGTGGTTATGTCAGTTTATACTTCCACACCTGGTATGTGAATGTCCCAATTGTATCCCATCCTTCCCAATACTTACTATTGTGTCAGTTTTAAATGTATTTTTAATTTAGTCTTTCTGTTGGGTATGTAGTAGTACCTCACTCAACTTGAATTTCCATGATGCCTAAAGATATTTGATATTGGCCATGTGGATATTCTTTTTGGGGGGAAGAGTCTTTTCAAGTCTCAAGTCTCTTGCCTCACTTTCTCTTGAGTTGCTGGTCTTTTTTTTTTTTTTTTTTAGTTTTGATGTGAGGGAATTCTTACATCTATTCTTAATCAGAGTCTATTGGTTAGATTTTCTTAGTGCTTTTTCATTCTCTTAACTGTTTTTTTTTAAAATTTAAAGATTTTATTTATTTGACAGAGAGAGAGAGAGACAGCGAGAGAGGGAAACCAAGAAGGGGGAGTGGGAGAGGGAGAGGCAGGCTTCCTGCTGAGCAGAGAGAGCCCGATTCGGGGCTTGATCCCAGAACCCTGGGATCATGACCTGAGCCGAAGGCAGACACCCAAAGGACTGAGCCACCCAGGTCCCCCAACCATTTCTTTTGATAAGTCGAAATAATTAGCTCTAATTAGTCTAACTTAACAATCTTTTCCTTTATGGTTAATATTTTCAGTGTTCTTTATAAATTTCTTTTGCCTAATCTAAGGTCATAAATATATTCTGTTATCTTTAAGAAATATTTTCAGGTTTATATCTATCACATATCTGGATTTTTATGTATGGTTTAGATTTTTTTCATCTGGTTATTCAGTTGACTTAGCACAATTATATTAGAATGACATTCTTTCCAGGGCTCCTGGCTGGCTCATTCAGTAGAACGTGTGACTCTTGATCTTGGGCTTATGAGTTCAAACCCCACATTGGGTGTAGAGATTACTTCAAATGACTTCCTTTCCTCACTATTCGGCAATGCCCCCTTTATTATAAATCAAACCCCATAGAGCCATATGGATGCTTTTCTGGCCTCTTAGATCCTTAGTTGATTTGTCTGTAATTGTTCTGGGAATAAAATCATAAAACACAGCTCCCGCTCTTAAAAGGTATTTACAATCTAATGTAGGAATCAGTTGAGTAGCTTAGTTCAACATAATGTAGTGTGGAAGAAAACAATGTTAAAACTGTGCTCAGGTTTAAGTTTTCAGAATTAATCTGTTAAGATTCACTTTAGTAAAGAAATTCCATAGGAAGACTGTTTTCATAACAAAGATATTTTGTGTTTCATTACTTGGATTTTCTTTATAGTTTACCATATGTGAATATATCCCTAAGCATACATTGTTTAGTTTTACCTGTTTAACTTTGCTATAAAATGGCATTTATACCACATGTATTCTGTACTGTTTTTGTTATGGTTCAATTTAAGCTTTTAAGACCAATTATATTTTAGTGATAGAATTTCTAGCAGTAGGAAAAATTTCATGCCAGGTGGTTTCCATTACATTGGTAGTTCCTAAGATCTGGTATACAACATCATTTTAGGTGGTATTAAGACAAGCATTTTTAAATGATCACTTTATATTTTAATAGTTTCTGTTGGTTAAAACCATAGTATTAGTTTTTCATTTACTTACAGCATAAAATTTCAAGCCAACCTAAGAACATTTAGGCCAATTTTGCAGGTGGTGGATACTTTGTTCCTCTTTGTAGAATGCCAGACACTTGAAGTGGGATGGAGATGGCCTGTGTGGATGACCTGGACTTATATAGTGCCTTTCCTGGCCCAGGGAATGAGAGAGGAGGTTTTATCATCACCTCCTTTTGGTCAGGGCTACCCTGCAGTCAAGGCCAAGTTGCTCCCTAAGAAAGTTATCATTGGCCTGGATAGGAGAAGCAACTACACAATACTGTGCAAAAGGTGAAATCAGTCTCTGGATTGCCACCCTTCTGCCATGAGTGCCTACTCACCACTCAGCATATGAGGGATGCCCATAATTCAATGTCAACAAGTTTGTTGTGATTTCTCTGGCTAGAAGATGAAAGGCCATCCACGTCTGGTCTTCTCTGACAGATGGAAAGATAAAGGGTGGTATCAGGGTGCTTGTGAGGGTTTTGGATTGCGAAGCTGGTGAGCAGATCCTATGAACTATATCTTGAGGAGGGCTTCGGTTCCAGAAGGAGTATGAAGCTAGGAGGGTGGGTTTCGAAGGATAGGACAGAGGCCAAAGACCAGGCATAGAACCAGAGTTGGAGGAGGAGAGTGAGCTTTGGGGGAACTATTCCTCATCCAGAGCGACAGCATCAGGCCATGGTACATTTTATGGCAGTAAACGGAGCAGAGTTTATCATTCAATGTTCGGGTCACACAGTCATCGGCCTCTGAGGAGGAAGCAGGAATCCACAAGACCTGACCATGCATGAGGGGGAAGAAGCCCCCCAAGGAGTCCAGGGGAGTTAGATAAGGATTCAAGGGTGGGACGGTGGGAGGAGGCGGAGCTCTCCACGACCACCGCTAAGAACCAGGCTGTAAGGGCAGTTGATCTGGGGGAAAAGATAAGTTCATTTTAACCTGTTAAAGGTTTGAGATTACTGGGGCCTGTACAGGAAGCTGGGATAAACAACAACGGAAAAGCTAAGCACGGGTGCCAGGGGTGGGGTCTTACCAGGCAGGGGACAATAGCCCAGAGCTGTCCGCGCCGCGTGGGAGAGAGACGGACAGAATGGCTGATTGCGGACAGAGCTGAGGAGAAGAGGAAAGGCCACAGCTAGTGAAATGATCTAGTACGAGGGCTTGTATGTAGTGTTTCGTATATGTTTGTTGAAGTGTTTTTGAAATACCTGTGCAGACATTAAAAGACACAGGGAGACTTTAACTTCTGGAGGTCGAGCTTCTGGCAAGCCGCACCTTGGGATGTAGCGTCATAGGTGGAGGTGAAAGAAAAAAACGTTCACGTTCTCGCGCCGGTCAGCTTTCCTGAACAACCTCAGCTTTCCTTCTCAGCCTCCTGCTTTTGTCTGGCTGCTGTTTAACAAGTATGACTTGAGTTCCTTCTTCCATGGAAAGTTAGAAGTCCACAATGGCTATTTCAAGGCTTATCAGTGCAACAACTGGTTTGGAGCGTGGAGACTGGCCACCCAGGCCGCAGCTGCAGTGTATCACCCAAGAAAAGAAACCGGCATCTTTCAGAAGCGGGACAGGTTGCATGGGAAACAGGTGACGTGGGACAGGGTGAACGCGGGCGAGGTCGCGGGCGAGGTGGCGGGCGAGGTCGCGGGCAAGGTCACGGGCGGCCGCCGCCTCTCTCCCGACAGTGTGCTGGGTGAGGGCTGAGAGGAGCCAGGTCTGAGGGAGTCTGGCCGCAGGCAGGAAATGTGGCGGTGCTGGGCAGGCAGATGTCTGGCTATTCCGAGGAGCTGTGGGTGGAATTCCGGTCCTGGATGAATTCAGGCTGATCCAACAATTCAGTGGAAGGAACCAGACTGACTGGAGTGGGGAAGGAGGGCCCCAGGAGGGCAGCTCTTACTTACTCAGTATTGTGTACGGGGCTCTGGGCAGCTCACCCAATAGCTGGAATGTGGCAGAACCAGGATTCCACCCACGTCTGGCTTCCCACTCCTGCCCTCCCCACCAGGCCACAGCGGTCTGGTGCTGCTTGTGCGCTGTGAGTGCTCGCCCTGCAGCCATGTTGTCCTGCGGCTCCCTGAGCTGTGGGTCCCAGCCCCATGGTCTTTCCCCTCCCCGTTTGCTCAGTGCTGGAGTCCGGCTGGGTTGAGACCATTGTCCCAGCACACTGGGTCTCCTGCTGGGGGGGTGTGTGTGTGGGCAGAGCTTCTCTCTTCTCGTTTCACCAAAGACTGCCTTCTATTCCTAAGGAGGTAGCCTGCCACAGGGCACTCTCTGCCCACCCACCCCCTTCATTCCTTCGCTGACAGTCCTCCTGTCCTATCGGATTATCTTCGGATCTTCGGAGTCCTCTTCTGTCATTGCATTTGTCCTGATTTGCAACCGGGGCATTATCCAGTTCTCCGCTCACTGCTCCATAGAACGTCAAGCTTCAGGAAGGCAGAGGCCACGTCTGTTTGCTCACCACTGTATCTTCCTAGTTTCACACAGTTCCTGACCTCCGGAAGGTCTTTAATACTGTTTGATGATGGAACAGAAGAGCTCAAAAACCTATATCTGCGTGTATGATTGATTAATTGACAACAGAGGAGTCAAGAATATACAACGGCAGAAAGGATGGTCCCTTCAGCAGTATTGGGAAAACCGGACCCCATCTTACACCACGCCTAAAATCCACTCCAGATGGACGAACGACTTGAATGTGAGACCTGAAACCAAAAAAAGAAAACAGAAGCTCCTTAACATTGGTCTTGGCACTGATGACTTGAATGTGACACCAAATGCAAAAAGAAACAAATGGGATGATATCAAAAGGAAAAGCTTCTGCATAGCGGAGGAAACCAACAGATGAAAAGGCAACTTGGAGGATGGGAGAAAATATTTACAAATCTAAAATATAAAGAATTGAAACAACTCCATAGCAAAAAAAAAAAAAATTAAAAATCTGATTAAAAAATGGGCATTGGACCTGAACAGACATTTTCTCAAAGAAAATGTATGAGTGGCCAATAGGTACAGGCCTGCCTCAGAGCTATTGTGGGTTTGGTTCCAGACCACCACCGTGGAGCAAACATCGCAATAAAACAAGTCAAAATAATTTGGTTCTTTTTTTTTTCCTGTACATAGAAGAGTTATGTTTATACTGTACTGTAGTCTGTTAATTGCAACAGCATTATGTCTTAAAAAAAAAAAAACCCAAGGCAACGTACATACTTTAGCTTAAAAATGATCGCTAAAAAAACCCTAACCATCATCTGAACTGTCAGTGAGTCAGAATCCTTTTGCTGGTGGGGGGTGCTGGCTCCATGTTTCTGGCTGCTGACTGATCAGGGTGGTGGCCGCTGAAAGTTAGCGGGGGAGCGTGGTAGTTTCTTAAAGGTGTGGAGTTTGCTGCATTGGTTGACTCTTCTTCCTTTTACACGCAAATTCTCTATATCATGTGGTGCCGTTTGACAGCATTTTCCCCACAGCAGGACTCCTTTCAGCATTGGAGTCCGTCCTCTCGAACCAAGTTTATGTGACCGTCTCAAGCCTTTCTTGGCATTTCACCAGCCTTCACAGCATCTTCACCAGGATTAGAGTCCATTGCAAAAAACCACTCTCTGCTCGTCCATCCCGAGCAAGTCCTCATCTGTTCAAGTTCTGTCGTGAGATCTCGTTCATCTCCAGACGAGCTCTTGGGTGATCAGGTGCCTTATCTATGAGCAGCGATGTGTTGAAAGGAATCTTTTTTTTTTTTTTTTTTTCCTGAGCAGTAGGTCCCAAGAGTAGGCTTAAAATATTCCATTAACCATGTTGTAAAGGTGTGCTGTCATCCAGGCCTTGTTCCATTTGTAGAACACAGGAGAGTAGACTGAGCATAATTCCTAAGCACCTTAAGATTTTTAGAATAGTGAAGGAGCACTGGCTTCAACGTAAAGCCACCAGCTGCGTTAGCCTGGTGACTGGCAAGAGTCAGCCTGTCCTTTGAAGCCAGGCACTGACTTCTCTCTGGCTATAGCAGTCCTAGATGGCAACTCCTTCCGACAGAACGCTGTTTTGTCTACCTTGAAAATTTTATTGCAGGCACCTTTATTACCTTCACCTGATCTTCAGATAACCCGCTGCCGCTTGTAGGAGAGCGACAACAGCTCTTGCTTCTTCGAAGACCTTGTCCTTGGACGTTACGGAGGCAGCTTCTTTCTTCAACCTCATGAACCAACCTCTGCTAGAAGTCGGACCTCGCTCTGGCTTTGGCTCAAGGGAATGTTGTGGCTGGTTCCACCTTCTGTCTACTACTAAAACTTTCTCCATATTGGCAGTAAGGCTGTTTTGTTGTCTTATTATCCATGTGGTCATTGGAGTAGCACTTGTAATTTCCTTCGATCATCTCACCTTTGCATTCACAGCTTGGCTGTTAGGAAGCTAAGCTAGGTTTCTTGTGCCGGTCTTGGCTTTCAACAGGTCTTCCTCACTAAGCTGAATCATTTCAGCTTTTGATTGGAAGTGAGAGGTGTGTGGCTTTCACTTGAACATGTAGAGGCCATTGTAAGGTTATTAATCAGCCTAATTTCAATGTCATTGTGTCCCTGGGAATAGGGAGGCCCAAGGAGGAGAGTGGTGGGAACGGCCAGTCCGTGGAGCAGTCAGAACCCACACAACATCAGGTCAACCTCAACTAAGTTTGCAGCCTTATATGGGTGTGGTTGGTGAAGCCCCAAAAGAATTACAGTAGTAATACCAAAGATGACTGATCACGGATTATCATAACAAGTATAACAATAATGAAAAATTTTAAATATTATAAGAATTACTAAAATGTGACATGGGGACATGAAATAAGCAAATGTTATTGGAAAAATAGCACCAAGAGACCAACTTCATGTGGGGTTGCTGTAAAACTTCAATCTGTAAAAATAAATAACCACTCTCCCCCTTCCCAAATCCCTCAGTATCTGCAAAGCACAATAAAAGGAGATATGCCTGTACATGCAAAGATACTCAAAGTCCTTACTCGTCAGAAATGCAAATCAAAACCATTTGAGCTAGCACCTCAGACCTGTTGGGATGGCTGTTGTCAAAGACGAGAGAACAAGCGCTGGCAGGCATGTGGAGAGCAGGGAACCGTGTGCACCATGGGTGAGAATGTAAACTGGTGCAGCCACTGTGGAAAACAGTATGGAGGCTCCTCAAATTAAAACGAAAATACCAGGGTCCCCAGCTGACTCACTTGATGGGGCTTGTGACTCTTAATCTCGAGGTTGTAAGTTTGAGCCCCACGTTGGGGGTAGAATTTATTTATTTATTTATTTATTTTTAAAAGATTTTATTTATTTATTTGACAGACAGAGATCACAAGTAGGCAGAGAGGCAGACAGAGAGAGAGGGGAGAAAGCAGGCTCTCCACGCAGCAGAGAGCCTGATGTGGGGCTCGATCCCAGGACCCTGGGATCATGACCTGAGCCAAAGGCAGAGGTTTTAACCCACTGAGCCACCCAGGCGCCCCTGGGGGTAGAATTAAAAAAAAAAAAATCGATCTGATCGATGTGATCCAGCAATCCCACCATTGTGTACATATCAGAAGGAAACCAAATCACTGTCTGGAAGAAATCTCTGTGCCCCATGTTCAGTATAGCATGACAGCAGCTAAGACCTAAAACAACGTAAATGCCCAACACCAGATGAATGGATGAACAAAATGTGCTATATTTATATACACAATGGAATATTGAGCCATGAGAAAGAAGGAAATCCTGCCCTTTGTGACATGAATGGAGGGTGTTATGTTAAGTGAAATAAGTCAGAGGAAGACAAATATGACATGATCCCATGCATAGTGGAATCTAAAACTGAGCTCACAGAAACCGAACAGGTGGGTGGTTGGCAGAGGCATGGGGGTTGAGGAAATGGAGGAAGGTGGTCAAAAAATACCGACTTTCAGTTATAAGTCCTGGGGCTCTAATGAACAGCATTAACGACTACAGTTAACACGACTGTGTTGTTTACTTGGAAGTCACGAAGAGAGTGGATCTGAGAAGTTCTCAGCACAGGAAACGTTGTAATGATGGGAGATGATTAAAGTTAATATATTCATTCTACACTTGAAGCCATTACATTATGTCGGTTAAAGGCCCATGAAACTAGAAAACAATACTATCTGATGAATGAACACATGAGACTGCCTTCAGTTAACTTTGTTTCTTAGTTCTTAGTGGTCCTGTAGGTTGTTAGACCACAGCCCTGTTTTCCAAACTGCCTTGAGTGTGGTAAGAAACTGCAGGCTTGCTAGGAACTTGAATCCCATTCAGTGGCAGACCGAGGTTTTGTGAGTTCTGAAGCAATTTGAAGAGTCTTCTTTAAGAGAAAGAAGGGAAATTAGAGTCTATGTGCTGCCAGAATGAGCATAAGAATGGAAATTATGAACGTAAAATTGGTTATGAAGGTGTATACTTACTCAGAATGGCAGAAAGCACAATTAATTAAAAACACAAAAAGCTGCCCAAATTAAAATAAATGCCACAGAAATCCAGAAAGAATGACATTTTTATTAACTGATTTCTGTTCTTTTTTTTCTACATGTTCTGGCTGTGTGCCATTGTATTCCCTTTTGTGTAACAAGTGACCTTGGAATTTTGTGGCTAGAATAGAAAGATAATTTAGTCTTTCCATTAATGTGGTTATTAAACTTCTTACTCTAAATTATTAGGCATTTTGCTGAATATTCCAGCTATAACAGCAGTTTTGTTTTATTTTAACACTAATGAGGGCCCCCAGCAGGAGAAAGTTCTGCGTACTTCTCGGAGCAAATCCTGTGTATGCAGGGGGTCGCTAGCCCAGTTGATGGAAGGTTTCTCAGACTCCAGGAAACCATGGCATTTCTTCCTGGAGCATCAGTTTTACGTGTTAGTATATATGGTGAAACATTTTTATACTAAAATAAAAGCCAGAATGTCCTACAGTAGAATGGAAGATCCATTAATTTTTAAAGCCTGAACATGAGACTTCATAAGGCCTTGATTTTGAGTTAATATCTCAGCACTTTCAGATCTGAGGTTGTCACCTGGTTTCCATTCTAGTTCTTCCATTTGTGTTTAGATTTACTTGATCTTGGTGATTTTGGGGTTTTACTTCTTTGCTTAACTGGAACTTAAAACCTACTTTAATTGAAGTATACTATAGACGTGGAAATTCAGGTTGTGATTAACTGAATGTTCACGAAGTAAACATAGCTGTACATCCAGAACTGGAGGCAAGAAACAGAACTTGACTCCAACCCCAAAGATCTCCGTTCACTCCCTTCCACACACTGCCTCTGCTCCATGCCCTGGTTTCTAACAGTGTAGCTTACTATTGCCTGATTTAAATATATATATATTTAATATATATTAATATTTATATAATATAATATATAAACATATAATATAATAAATATATATAAATATATATTTAATATAAATATGTGTGTGTGTGTGTGTATATATATATATATATTTTTTTTTTTTTAAGGAAAGTGAATGGGGTAGGGGGTGGGGTGGAAGGGGCAGAGGGAGAGGAAGAGAGAGAATCTTAAGCAGACTGAACCTGACATGGGACTCCATCTCCCAAACCTGAGATCATGACCTGAGCCCAAATCAAGCATCGGATGCCTAACCGACTGAGCCACCCTTCGGTTTGCCTGGTTTTGAACTTTAAGTGGAACCATCCCGTCTGTACTTGTTTGGATCTGGCTTATTTATCCCTACATTGGAAGACTCACTTGTATTGTTGTGCCAGTAGCAAACCCTTCACTCTCCTTGCTGTTCTCTTGTCTGAATATACCACAACTTACTTATGTATTTCACTGCTGGGCATTGGGATAGTTTCTATATTTTGGCTGTGTGAATAAATACCATTATTATTATTTTAGGACCTGTCTTTTTGTGAACATGTGTATGTGTTGATGTTGAGTGTGTGTAAGTAAGAGTGGAATTGTTGGGTCTAGGGTGTGCACGTGATCAACTTCGGTTAGACATGGCGGCTGATGCGCCCCCCAGTAGCGTATGAGAGTTTCGATTGCTCAGCCTCCTCACTAGCCCTCGGTCGTGCTTTCTGTCTCTTTAATGTTAGATTCCCTGGCACCTGTGTGGTGTTTCATTATGGTCTCTGTGCACTGCAACTTTTATAAAGCATTGACAGCTTAGAAAAGATTCTGCTTTGCAACTTGTTTTTGGTATCATGTAAATTTTCAGAATTGTTGTCAAATTTGGGAAGACCTGTAAATTTTATTCATGAAATTTAATATTTCAGAAAATTTTCCATACACAGAAATCTGGATGAATAAACTATGATACACCCATACGTCCACACAATGAAGAGCTACGCAACTGTTTTTTTTTTTTTTTTTTTAAAGAATGAGCTCCATGACCTGATATGGGGTGATTTATTTATTTATTTTGTCACATGTTATGACCGTCTGCCAAAATAGCATTATATCATACCTTATAGAAACTGAAAATAAATTACTATCTGAGTTTCATAATGTGCCTAGTAGAAGACCAACTTGCAAACATCAGTTACTACGTTTCTATGTAATAAATTGTTAGGAAGCATAATTTTAAAATATCATTACTATATAAAATTCAAAGGACCCTAGGATTACATCTAACAAAATATGTGAGTCCTGTATGTGGAAACCACTTCATTGAAAGACATTACTAATGACTCAAAAGTATAAGGACTTACAGGTAGTTAGTATGAGAGTTGTAAATTAATTTTTTAATTAAAATGGTGCTGGGGTGGGATGCCTGGGTGCCTCAGTCAGTGAAGCATCTGCCTTCGGCTCAGGTCATGATCCCAGGGTCCTGGGATTGAGTCTCGTGTCAGACTCCCTGCTCAGCGGGGAGTCTGCTTCGCCCCCTGCCTGCCCCTTCCCCTGTTTGTTCTTTCTTTCTCTGACAAATAGTCTTTAAAGAAAACAAAACAAAAAACCAAAATGGTCCCGGAGCAATTGTATCAATATGGGGGGGGGGTGGAAATCCTATGAAATTGGATTGCTATCTCACCTTCTATGTAAAAATCAGTATCAAGGGAATGGTTTAAATGTAAAAGGCAAAGCTTTAAAACACTTGGAAGTTCTTATAGGAAAATACATTTCTAAGCTTGGAATAGAAAGTAACTTATTTCTGAACTTTGTGATCTACCTTTATGAAAAAAGACAAAATCTTGCAGAAATTCCACATTTGCAAGACCAGAGGATTAGCCTCCAGAATATGTAATGAATTTCTACAAATAGATATAAACAATCAATGGAAAAATAAGGAATATATAGAAGATGAACATTTTGCAGAAGAGGGAGTATTTTGGGGAAATAAAATCTCATGAAGGCTATTAATCTTTTTGGTAAACAAGGAAATAAAAATGAAGACCACATGAGGTACCATTTTACATCTAGAGATGGTGATAATTAAGAAGTCTGATAATAGGTTGGATAGATTATGGATCAATAATTTTTATACTTCTGGTAAGTGCATAAATTGGTATAATCAGATTGAGCAACAATTTGGCATTCTATAAAGGTGAACATTTGTATACCTACAGACAAGCAGACTTTATTCCTAGATCTAACTCCAGAGATGCTTGTGGGGGGGGGGGTCCCAGGAGACCAAGAATGTTCATAGCTGGACTGTTTACAGTAACAAAACCATGCATCCATTGTCGGAATGGCTGAATAAATTATGGCATATTCACATGATAGAGGATAACGGAGCAATGAACAGCTACTCACAACTTGATAAATGACAGTAACAAAATTTCATGAAAAAGCAAGTCTCAGAATATAATACAGTTTACTATCCTTCTATAAAGTTAATATACCAGCAAAACTGAACAATAAGGAGGGGCTCATACATACAACTTTAAACCACTTTTACAAATCACAGGAATAGCAAACACACATTGGCGGTGTTCTCTCTGGAGGATTAAGGAATGGGATGAGGACAGGACCCAAGTGCAGTCACTGGTATTCATACTTTTCTAGGTCTTCAGCTGGTGGTTCTTTACAGTGCCTGCTTGATTATGGGTTTACATATTCTACATACTCTAGGGATAGCAAGGGTCATAATGAAAATGATAAAATAACTAAGAAATAGCCTTGATATATCAATTTTATTTGTATATACTGTATATATAACATATACTATAATATATACTATATGTTGTGTGTACACACACGCACACACACAATAATGAATTAGAAGCTACAATGTAGGAAGGGAGCTTTCTACACGGCATTCTGGAACTAAATCTGCAGGGTCGATATGAAGACAATTTTGAAAGTCTACTGAGAGCCATAAAAGGAGACTTGAACGTGGAAAGACATATTTTTTTTTCCTAGAAAAACTTATTTCATAAAGATACCAATTCTCCTTGAGTCTATAAATTTAACATTTTATAAAATTTTTAAAGTCATTTTCAGCCTAGGTAGGTTAATTGTAGAATTCATGTATGGAAAATAAGTATGTGGGTACAGGCAAAGAAATCATTAAACAAAGATAAAAGTGACTAAAACTGAATAGAAAGCTTCAGTAAACCTGCCTGGGACAGGTAGGTGAATGGATATAAAGGCCAATGAAGCAAACCAAAGCACAGGAATAGACCCTTTATTCAAGAGACAATTCATATATGATAAAGATAACATTTCAAATCAGAGGTGAACTTGGGATTATTCAGTATACATTAGGGGAACCAGATAGCCGTATTTTAAAACCCAATTTCAGAAGGATAAAAGATTTAAGTCTTAAAAAAGTAAATCTACAATATTTGTTCTTTCAATCCATGAGCATGGAACATTTTTTCCATTTCTTTGTGTCGCCCGCAATTTCTTTCATGAGTACTTTATAGTTTTCTGAGTATAGATTCTTTGCCTCTTTGGTTAGGTTTATTCCTAGGTATCTTATGGTTTTGGGTGCAATTGTAAATGGGATTGACTCCTTAATTTCTCTTGCTTCTGTCTTGTTGTTGGTGTAAAGAAATGCAACTGATTTCTGTGCATTGACTTTATATCCTGACATTTTACTGAATTCCTGTACAAGTTCTAGCAGTTTTGGAGTGGAGCCTTTTGGGTTTTCCACATATAGTATCATATCATCTGCAAAGAATGATAGTTTGACTTCTTCTTTGCCGATTTGGATGCCTTTAATTTCTTTTTGTTGTCTGATTGCCGAGTCTAGGACTTCTAGTACTAAGTTGAATAGCAGTGGTGATAACGGACATCCCTGCCATGTTCCTGACCTTAGCGGAAAACATTTCAGTTTTTCTCCATTGAGAATTATATTTGCAGTGGGTTTTTCATAGATGGCTTTGATAATATTGAGGTATGTGCCCTCTATCCCTACACTTTGAAGAGTTTTAATCAGGAAGGGATGCTGTACTTTGTCAAATGCTTTTTCAGCATCTATTGAGAGTATCTTATGGTTCTTGTTCTTTCTTTTATTAATGTGTTGTATCACATTGATTGATTTGCGGATGTTGAACCAGCCTTGCAGCCCTGGAATAAATCCCACTTGTTCGTGGTGAATAATCCTTTTAAAGTACTGTTGGATCCTATTGGCTAGTATTTTGGTGAGAATTTTTGCATCTGTGTTCATCAAGGATATTGGTCTGTAATTCTCTTTTTTGATGGGATCCTTGTCTGGTTTTGGGATCAAGGTGAAGCTGACCTCATAAAATGAGTTTGGAAGTTTTCCTTCCATTTCTAAAGCAATCTACACATTTAATGCAATCCCTATCAAAATCCCATCCAATTTTTTCAAAGAAATAGAACAAATAATCCTAAAATTTACATGGAATCAGAAAAGACCTTGAATAGGGATATTGAAAAAGAAAGCCAAAGTCGGTGGCATCACAATTCCAGACTTCAAGCTCTAATACAAAGCTGTCATCATTAAGACAGTATGGTACTGGCACAGAAACAGACACATAGATCAATGGAACAGAATAGAGAGCCCAGAAATAGACCCTCAACTCTATGGTCAACTAATCTTCGACAAGGCAGAAAGGAATGTCCAATGGAAAAAAGACAGCCTCTTCAACAAATGGTACTGGGAAAATTAGACAGCCACATGCAGAAAAATGAAATTGGACCATTTCCTTACACCACACATGAAAATAGACTCAAAATGGATGAAGGACCTCAATGTGAGAAAGGAATCCATCAAAATCCTTGAGGAGAACACAGGCAGCAACCTCTTCCTAGGAACATCACCAAAGGCAACAGAAGCAAGGGCAAAAATGAACTATTGGGATTTCATCAAGATCAAAAGCTTTTGCACAGCAAAGGAAACAGTTAACAAAACCAAAAGACAACTGACAGAATGGGAGAAGATATTTGCAAACAACATATCAGATAAAGGGCTAGTATCCAAAATTTATAAAGAGCTTAGCGAACTCAACACCCAAAGAACAAATAACCCAATCAAGAAATGGGCAGAGGACATGAACAGACATTTCTGCAAAGAAGACACCCAGATGGCCAACAGACACATGAAAAAATGCTCCACATCACTTGGCATCAGGGAAATACAAATCAAAACCATAATGAGATACCACCTCACACCAGTCAGAATGGCTAAAATGAACAAGTCAGGAAATGAGAGATGCTGGAGAGGATGTGGAGAAAGGGGAACCCTCCTACACTGCTGGTGAGAGTGCAAGCTGGTGTAACCACTCTGGAAAACAGTGTGGAGGTTCCCGAAAAAACTGAAAATAGAGCTACCCTATGACCCAGCAATTGCACTACTGGGTATATACTCTAAAGATACAAATGTGGTGCTCCCAAGGGGCATGTGCACCTGAATGTTTATAGCAGCAATGTCCACGATAGCCAAACTATGGAAAGAACCTAGATGTCCATCGACAGATGAATGGATAAAGAAGATGTGGTATATATATACAATGGAATACTATGCAGCCATCAAAAGAAATGAAATCTTGCCATTTGCGACGACGTGGATGGAACTAGAGGGTATTACGCTTAGTGAAATAAGTCAATTGGAGCAAGACAACTATCATATGATCTCCCTGATATGAGGAAGTGGAGATGCAACATGTGGGGTTTGGGGGTAGGAAAAGAAAAAATGAAAGAAGATGGGATCAGGAGGGAGACAAACCATAAAAGACCCAATCTCAAAAAAACAGACTGAGGATTGCTGGCGGGGGAGGGGGGCCGGGAGAGGGTGGTGGGGATATGGACATTGGGGAAGGTATGTGCTATGGTGAGTGCTGTGAAATGTGAACCTGGCGATTCACAGACCTGTACCCCTGGGGATAAAAATACATTATATGTTTATAAAAAATTTAAAAATTAATAAAAAAAGTAAATCTAAAAGAAAATATGAAATTTAAAAATAACCTTGGCATGGGGAAGATCTTTTGAAGCATGACTCAAACTATTGAAGCCATAGAAGATGAAGTTGACTATGTAAGGAGGAGGAAAATAAAACTGAATAAAAATGTGTTGGTGGGAAAATGTTAGTTCATCTTAAAAATAATGTCTTTGATATGTAAAAATTCTGCAAGTAATAAGACCAACTGTACAATAGTACATACAATAAGCAAGTTTCAAACAGATATTCCACATGTTTTCTAAAAGCAAATGCAAGTAGGTTTTAAACATCAAAAAAGTTTGGGCGCCTGGGTGGCTCAGTGGGTTAAGCCGCTGCCTTCGGCTCAGGTCATGATCTCAGGGTCCTGGGATCGAGTCCCGCATCGGGTTCTCTGCTCAGCAGGGAGCCTGCTTCCCTCTCTCTCTCTCTGCCTGCCTCTCTGCCTACTTGTGATCTCTCTCTGTCAAATAAATAAATAAAATCTTTTTAAAAAAATGTACCTTCTAAAAAAAAAAAACATCAAAAAAGTTCAATCTTAAAAGTTCAACCTTAGAGAAATGTTAATTAAAATGACAAGAACGCAAAAATTAGCAAATGAACAACTCAATTAAAAAATGGGCAGAAGATTTGACCAGATTCCTCACGGAAGAAGATACTCAGATGTGATAGGAGATGCTCAGTGTCCAATGCCATTAGGGAACTGCAAATTAAAACAACAAAGGAAGTAAACAAATGAAAATGAACCACTTCATATCATTAGAATAAAGAAAATCCAAGACTCCGATAATACCCAACGCTGGTGCACATGTGGAGCAGCAAAAACTCTCATTCATTACTGTTGGGAAAGCAAAATGGTACAACCGCTCTGGGAGACGTTTCGGCAGTTTCTGATGAAACTAAAGATGCTCTTACAGCCCCAACAATCATGTTCTTGGTACTTAAAGGAGTTCAGAACTTAGGGCTACACAAAAGTCTGCTTGTGGATGTTTATGGGAGTTTTGTTTATAATTGCTAAATTTGGAAACAGCCAAGATGTCCTTCAGTAAGAGAATGGATAAATAAGCTGTGGTATACCCAGACTATGGAATATTACTCAGCACTAAGAAGAAATGAACTACTAACCCACGAAAAGACATGGAGGAACCTTGAGTGCATGTAACTAATGAAAGAAGCCAAGACTGTAAATGGATCAGTAGTTGCCCGGGGATTAGGGGGAGGAGTAGGGGGTGGATGGCTGAGGAGGCAGAGCACAGAGGATTTTTGAGGCAGTAAGACCAGTAAATCTACTCTGCGTGATACTCTAACAGTGGATACACGTCGTTATACATTTGTTCAAATCCACAGAATGTACAATGTCAAGAGTGAGTCCTAATGTGAACTATGGACTCTGGTGATGATAGACCAACGCAGGCCCATCAGTTATAACAAACGTACCCCGCTGGCCCAGGATGTGAATAGCGGGGAAGGGTTGCGTGTGTAGGGTTGGGCTATGTGGGAACTCCGTACTACCTACTCAGTTTTGCTGTGAACTTAAAATTGTTCTCAACCAGTCTACTTAAAAAATGACAAGGAGATACCATTTTAAAATCATCTAAATATTTGACACACTGTATTCTTGAGGGTAGGGAAGTAGGCATGATTTTTGCTGGAGCATGGAAGGAGTATCTTATCAATCCAACTTAAAAATGTATAATCTGACTTAGCTATCGTACTTCTAGGAATTTATCCTGCAGATACATTCCTATGTGATTAAAAATTATACAATGCATCATTATTCATAATAGGTAAAAAGCTGGAGATATTCTAAATGTCCTACAAGAGGGAATGGGTCAAATGAGTACATTCATAAAATCACATACTTGTATCAAAAGGAAAAGTAGAAGGTAATCCAGTCTTTGATCACGTTAAAAACAACATTTGGCAGAATTTCAGCTCTGCAACTCATTCATGTCAGGTACTTCTTAAGGATTTTTGCTGTCAATTTTGCTGTAATTACCATCTGGTTTCTTTCCTGTATAATCCACATTTTCATGGGTCAGGGCAATCATGAATAGTATTAAACAGTTTGTCATTGGGGTCTTTGTAATAGCAGCAATTATGAGTTTCATTTATCTTTAAATTATTTTTAATGAGAATCTAGCAAAATATTGAGTATTTCCCTAATGTTTGTATGATCCACTTTTCTTCATTCATTGGGTTATCAAAAATCCAGAGCCTACTCACTTTATTTGAAATTTATCCTTACCATTTAATTACTGCTTTTACTGAGATCTGAAAATTTTCCTCTTACAATTGGTTTTCTGATGTTAGAATAATTTCCACTAAATTCATTGCTCCTTTTTAATCACTTGTTTCATATTCCAATAATTTTACACTTCTGTATTTAATGGATTGAAATCCTACCTATATGTCCAAATCTGAAATTTTTAATTTAGTGAACTAGTCTAAAAGGATTTTTTCCAACTTTTACTTAAGATGGCATAGTCAACCTTTCTTAATTTTTAAAGCATTAAAATGTTTAAAAATAATCCACATATCATAACCTATGTCTTCTAAAAAACTGTACAATCCAGTGTTTTGCGGTGATACTCAATTTAAAAGTATACTATCCAATTTCAGGTATCACCCCCAAAAGACCCCCCCATCCCCATCAGCCGTCACTCTCATTGTTCCCCAGCCACTGGCAACCATAATCTACTTCTGTCTCCACGGATTTGCCTATTCTCGATGGCTCCTATCAGCAGAATTCTACAATATGTGGCCCTTTGTGCAAATTTTATTAACTTTTTGAATAAACGCGTGTCTTACGTTCAAGTTTTTCTCACCATAGAAGATGTATTTCAGAGTAGTTAAAATTGCTGTTGTACTTAAAATGTGCTGCGGGCTGGCTGGCTCAGCTGGTGGGGCTGCCAGTCTTGAACTTGGGGGTTGTGAGTTTGAGCCCCACACTGGGCATAGAGCCTACTTAAAAAAAAAGTCGTAAAATGTTATGCTGTAGGATCTCACTGCATTGTCTGTAACAGGCAAACCATCTCACTATCCTTAGACTCTTAAAAAAAAATCCTATTTGACGTTTTTAAAAAAATATTTATTTATTTATTTGAGAGAGGCAGAGAACGCGCACACACACAGGGAGAGGGAGAAGCAGACTTCCTGCTGAGCAGGGACCTCCCCTCCTCCACTCCAAGGTGGGGCTCAATCCCAGGACCCGGGATCTTGACCTGAGCCAGAGGCAGCCGCTTAACTCAGTGAGCCACCCAGGCACCCCTGGCATGTGTTTAAAATACTACATCTCCTGTAAGAAAAAATAATTGGTGCAAAATCCTGAAGTAGTCTTCAACTTCAGGAACTGGGAGGAGCTCTTCTTGATGTGATTCAGGGATGAGTTGTGCCCAGAATGTGTCTTTAAGTGCTTACTAAGGTTTTCAAAGGGTGCTTGAAACTTTGTCATCTCTCTGGACAGTCTGGTCATTGGCTGATTGCAAGTGTGCAGCGTGGGTCACGGTTGTCCAAAACTTCATTCACTCTGGGGAATTGCCAAAACTGCATTTGACCGATTCTTGTGTGTGCCTTAATTTCAGGTCAATTTTGGCAAAAAAATTAAAACATGGTTTCTTGCATACCCCAGTGTTTTGTTTTATATTTTAGAATTGCTCACATCATGGCATATATGAAGCCGTTCACTACGGCGGAATCTGAAGCAGGAGAGGCTTGCTTGATGTCTGGTTTTGAGTTCTCACTTCATTTAGTTCAAGTTTTCCCTTAGTTTGATTAATTTTTCATGAGCCGTTTTGGATCAATAAGTCCATGTTGTCTCTTCGTTTTGACAATTTTCCAAGCATTCATGTAAAAAAGGATCGGATCTAGTGGTTAGTCTGATGATTTCCTGAAGTTCTGATGAGTGTTGCTTTTTATTGTCTGATGGGTAATTCTTTTTTACTTAACAATTTAATGCCCTCAGCTACTCCTTTCAGTGCTTCAAAATAATATTGTATTTTGTCTGTTCTTCCAGGCCATGGTAAAGTACATCTTAATTTATCTGTCATCCAAGGAAACACAACCTCCTTGTGTTCTGTGACACCTGATTTCTTGGAGTTCTTAATATATTTAATTCCACCTGAAAACTTATGTGGTATAGGTGATGTAGGGCTTGTTAAAAACATTTGATATTGGTAAAAAAAAAAAACAAACCAATACATATATTCTTCAGTTGTGGAACAGACTAGCCAAGATCTTACAACAATTTCATATTTAAATGTGTTGTATAATACCTGTTTGAGAAGCGTTTTAACAAACCCTCATTTTGGTTCTCTGCAAACAGATCACAATTTTGCAGGTGAAAAACTCACACACACAGTGTGTAACAGACCAAGAGGAGCATTCACGCTACTTAATGGAAGTCAACACCTTCATTAAAAGGCAGCCATGCTGACAAATTGTTTTCTCTTTGGAAATTATTTTGTGCTTGATTCTTGTAATCTTATTTATTCTGTTGTCGTTTTTATTATCAGTGTCTTCTTGACTATTATAATTCTTTTTGAAATGGTTCTGCACATCATTTCAACCATGAGAGATTTAATTTCATTGTTAAATGGGAGAATCTTTTTCCTCCCCAACATTTTGAAGGTCCTGCCAGTTTATTCTTTCTGTTTCCTCTTAAGTTTCCAGTAGGGTCCTTCCTTTCCAGCATATTTGAGTTTTGGAGGGATCAATAATTGTAGAAAATAGGAAATTTGTCTGAAATGAAGGCAAACACAAGAGCAGGTCACATGTGTTTAAAAGTGGCCACTGTGTTTGATGAAACCCCATAATTGTATAATTAAATTATTCTCAGGCTACGCAGAGTGAATCATTGATGGGATACGTGTGGGCGTTCTTCACGGAGACATGTGTTTCTTCAGGCTACTTGGCTGCACAGGTAGCAATTCCGCATGCTGTTTTACCTGGCGCTGTCAGACTGTGAGGACGAGGTGCCTTGCCGAGTGGAGGTGTGCCTAAGAACGCGTCAGACGTGCAGCTTCTGCGTCAGTTACGTTTGCTGTTTGAAGGAAGGCTTTGCGTTGGTGTCCTGCAAACCAAGAATTTTGACATTTTATTTCATGTGACTTACTGCAAAAAAGAGAAAAATAGGGTAAGTTCGTAATTGTATACGCTGCCTCTTGAGTATATTTCTGACAGGTGAAAACTTTGGTTTTAATTAGTTATCAGTGAGATCTACAACCTCTGCTTCAGATTATAAATATTTGATGTTTGGGAGAATTCTCCACAGACTGGCTTCTGGCTCTCTCCATCTCACTGTCTTTCCCTGAAGGGCGTGTTCCTAGGACAGTAGATTGGTTCACCCTGAACCTGTGTGATGGGGAACACCCTGGGAAGCCTGTTTCCAGAAGGAGGGCGTAGCAGCACCTCAGGGATACACACACGCGACTTCGAGCTGTATCAGCACCTTCCCAGAGCAGGTGTGTTTCTAACTTGGTGCCCCTTTGATGGTAGGAATACCAGTCCTCACAATGCTGCCAGATGTGGGGGAGGTGGGCGTAGGGGAAGTCGGAGCGGGAAGAGGGTGCTCTCCTAATAATTAGGAGTGCTGACCTTGTTTGCAGATTTAACAAGAAAATGTTTTGCCGTGCGAATACATTGTGAAGACCCCTTGGAAAGGGCCCATGCCTGTTCAAGACCCCAAAGATTAAGGTTTCATGAACTCTGTAGAAAATCTCTTTTTGTGTCTAATTATTTCATGGCTACGGGACCCCCTCCTAAGAATTGAATAAATATGGGTCCAGTTGGACAACCTTTGTCTGTGGGGGCCACACCATGTCCCAGACTGCTTTGTAAACCAAACATTTTGTGGATCCAGTCTCTGAGTCCGGGAAATGCTTTCCTCTATGCTGCCTCTGCTTGCTGTAGCATTCCACCTGAGCCGGCCCAAGTGTTTGTGAGGTCAAGGTGCCTCAGCCCAGCCTGGGGTCTGGGGGCAAAGAAGCAGCATTTTTCTGTAGCAGGGGAACCCCCCGCACCCTGCCATCCCCCTCCCCACCCATCTCAGTAGAAACCTATCACCCAGTGAAGGCAAAGGTTCATATCAAGAGCATCAGACTTTCTGGCCATACATTCTTCTGTCCTTTTTCTCTCTGGGGCCAGTGGCTAATGATATATGCATTTACAAAGGTCTTGCTCGGCAAAGAGCACTTTCCTGGAACTTTCTGTACCGATCAAGGTAAATGGTCAGGCCCAGGGCCGGCATGTGTGCCCAGAGTTGCCCTTTCTGGCCCAAGGTCCCTACCACAAACCCCAAAACTGCTTTAAAAACATTTTTAAATGATTATACTCTGAGTACATGGAAAAGCGCTGAACTGTAGACTTTAAATAAATGAGTTTTATGGCATTTCCATTCTACCTCTATAGAGCTGTTTAAAAAAATAGTTCAAAGAGGGACTCATGGTTGCTGATTTGTACGTAGTTTTCCATTTCCTGGGGAGTCACAGCTCCAGATCCAACACAGCTTTGTTAAGAACTGGAGTCAGGGGGCACCTGGGTGGCTCAGTGGGTTAAAGCCTCTGCCTTCGGCTCAGGTCATGGTCTCAGGGTCCTGGGATCGAGCCCCGCATCGGGCTCTCTGCTCAGCAGGGAGTCTGCTTACCAGCCTCCCTCTCTCTCTGCCTGCCTCTCTGCCTACTTGTGATCTGTCTGTCAAATAAATAAATAAAATCTTAAAAAAAAAAAAAACAAAACTCGAGTCACACAGAGGAGGAGGGTTCAGCCACTCCTGGTCAGGCAACCTCCTACCTCTGGGAGGGCTCTGTGTTCGAGTCTCACTTTCAGGTAAGGATTCTGCTGTCCTCCACGGGTGTGGGTGAGCCCGAATGAGACGCCTGCTCTCCAGCACCCAGCACAGGACTGGCGCAATGTCAGCGCTCACATAAATACTAGGGTTGCCATGATGGTTTTTGTTACGTGCTAAAAAGCCTAAAATTAAAATTAAAGATTAAGATTAAAATTATCCTTGAGTCAAATGATTTCAAATAAAGTCAGCATGGATTCGACATCACGGAGAATTTCAGTAGTTAATGGCTTTTCCCCCCTGTATTGGGCAAAATGGATTTTTAGTTAAAAAAGATAGGAAAAGTAATTAATAGAGCATTTATTGAAGAGCAAAAAGTTTAAAAGAAACACTTGCCTAAAATTATAACATTAGCAGAAATCACTCTGGTACCTTTTGTTCATTGCTTTGCTTGGCAAAGAATTTCTGTGAAACACTTGTAATACTCTTATTTGATGTAAGTATCTTATTTTTTTTCTTTTCTTTCTTTTTTTTTTTTTTTTTTGATTTGTTTATTTTGGAGACAGTGCATAAATGGGCAGAGGGGGAGAATCTTTAACTGGACTCCCTACTGAGCTTGGGGCCCAAACCGGGGCTCGATCTTACCACCCATGAGATCATGACCTGAGCTGAAACCATGAGTCAGATGCTTAACTGGCTGAGCCACCCAGGCGCCCCTAAGTATCTTAGTTTTTAAGTAATGTTTTAATAAAAACTCAGTTACATGCTTCATCTCAAGTGATTATATAGCTCCCACACAAAATCCAGTTCCTTCCAAGAAAGAAAGAATGTGTGTTCTACAGCAGCGCCAAGCAGCGGGCGGGTAAGGGTGTGGTGGGGGCAATTAACTCAAGGAATGTTTGAGGAATTTAAGATTTTCAAAGCTTATCTCCACGAACTATGATGCCTTACCCTGGCTATGGCAGAAAGCTGTGTGAGGCCACATTCTTCCTTCTTCACATTTTAAAGCTCAAATCAGGAGGAAAATGGGGATCTTAAGAAAATTCGTGGAACACTTTGGCTACAAGGTGTTTGTTTTACCTACCAAGCATGCAAATATCTGATGCATGTGGCTCTTAAAGCAAAACCGGTTCTTTTATTGAATTTTGGGAGGATGAAAGGTAACAGCCAGGATGAGGTTTGCATATACTTAGGAGGGAATTCAAAGTGACATGTCATTGAGGATTTCACTTTAGAAAAGAAAAAAAAAATCAAGGGCTTTCTCAAAGATTGTACAGCAAATAAAATTTATTTTCTCCCTTGCCTGCATGCTCCACCATTCAGCCACCATATATAATGCAAGTTATTCAAGCATAGAAAATGGGAAGGCACCGTCAGATTTACTGCTACGTATGAGCATGAATAATCTTTATTCTTATTGCTTTCCCACTTCAAGGTGAAATTTTTTACTTTGGACCAAAGGCATTCGTAGAAAATACAACACAGGCACCTGGGATGTTATATATTTGTTGTACGTGTTTGTCGTGGTAGAAAGTGATTATGGTAATTTTAAAGTTAAAAAAAAAGTTATGGTTAGGCATTTTAAATAAATTTATTTTTTTTTAAGATTTTATTTATCAGATAGAGATCACAAATAGGCAGAGAGGCAGGCAGAGAGAGAGAGGAAGGGAAGCAGGCTCCCCGCTGAGCAGAGAGCCCGATGTGGGGCTTGATCCCAGAACCCTGAGATCATGACCTGAACCGAAGGCAGAGGCTTTAACCCACTGAGCCACCCAGGCGCCCCAGCATTTTAAATAAATTTAAAGTGAAAATTTTATAATTGACTTACAAGAGTTGAATGACCCACTCATGTTCCTTAAGAAAATACCTTCCAGGGGTGCCTGGGTGGCTCAGTGGGTTAAAGCCTCTGCCTTTGGCTCAGGTCATGATCTCAGGGTCCTGGGATCGAGCCCCGAGTCGGGCTCTGCTTGGCGGGGAACCTGCTTCCTCCTCTCTCTCTCTGCCTACTTGTGATCTCTGTCAAATAAATAAATAAATCTTTAAAACAACAAAAAGAAAACACCTTACAAACTAGAGGGAAGATATTTTTATAGTAAACAGTTAAAAAGGAGAAATGGTAATGCACTATAAATTTGTATACCTGGGTGGTCTAGAACTCATCAAAATCTGTTAGATGCGGCTCATGGAAGTCTCACCCCTTGACGTTATGCAAAAGAACCCTGTGACCTTACACTTGTACCCCTGTCCTCTGTGCTATTGCGAGATGTTTCTTCTTTACATACTATTAACCTCAAGATATATTGTTGTTTACTTTGGGCAGATGATCTATTTACCCACATATGTGCTGTTTTTAGTATTCTATTCCTTTGTGTAGATCCCGATTTTCATCTCCTAGGATTTTTCTTCTGCCTATGAAATTTTCTTTAACATTTTGTATAGTTCAGGGTTACTGGTGATGAATTCTTTCAGCTTTTGTGGGTCTAAATAGCCTTTATTTTGCTTTTATTTATTTATTTAAGACTATTTATTTGACAGAGAGAGAGATCACAAGAAGGCAGAGAGGCAGGCGGAGAGAAGGGGGGAAGCAGGCTCCCCGCTGAGCAGAGATCCCAATGTGGGGCTTGATCCCAGGACCCTGGGATCATGACCTGAGCTGAAGACGGAGGCTTTACCCCACTGAGCCACCCAGGTGCCCCATTTTGCTTTTATTTTTTTAAAGAGCTTTTATTTTTTTAAAGAGCTTGGGTAAAGTGTTCAGGTAGACCCTTTTTAACTTGGGTATGTTAAAGATGTTTCTATATCGTGTTCGCTTACGTAATTTCTGAAGAAAGGTCCACTGTTTTCTTTGTCCCTCTAGTTCCCCAAGCTGCCACCTAAATAAAGTTGCTTTCAAGATTTTTCACTGAACTTCAACAATTAGGTTAAAATCTACTTGTCATGGTTTTCTTAAGTTTATTCTGCTAGGGGTTCTTGAAGTTCTGGATCTGTAGGTTTATACTTTTTATCAAATTTGGGAAATTTTTGCTATTATTTCTTCAAAAAATTTTTTTTACCTATTTTTTCCACTCTAGTTCTTGAACTACCCTTTCATGTAAGTTCGTCAGTTTGATATTTTCCTTCAGTTCACTGATGCTGTCTTCATTCTCAAGTTTTTTTCTATGCTTCATTTTCCCATTTTTTAAGAATTTTTTTTTTTCTAAATCTAAGTCATCTCTACATCCAACGTGGGGCTCGAACTTATAAATCCAAGATCAAGTCATATACTCTTCTCATGGAGCCAGTCAGGTACCACCATTTTATCATTTTTTTTTTAAATGGTCAGGTCTTCTAATTTAGTGACATTTTTTCTACCATGTACAATCTGCTATAAATTCTAATCAGCTTATTTTTCATTTCATATTGTATCTCTCACACAGGTCCAGTTCGACACTTTTTATGTCTTCTGTTCTTTCCTCATCTTGCTCGTGTTTCTCTTCTTGAACACCTCGAGCATAGTTATACTAGCTTAGCGTGCTTGTCTATGAACTCTAACATCTATGGCATTTCTAGGTTCATTCCTATTGAATGATTTCCCCCTCCGCATTATAGGTAATATTTTCTGCTTCATATTGGTGATGCTTTCTTTCTTTTTTTTAAAAAAGATTTATTTATTTATTTATCTGACAGGGAGAGAGAGAGAGAGAGAGAGATTGTGTATTAGCACGAGCAGGGGGAGTGGCAGGCAGAGGGCCAGGCAGGCATAAACAGGCTCCCTGCTGAGCAGGGAGCCCAATTCGGGGCTTGATCCCAGGACCTTGGAATCATTACCTGAGCCGAAGGCAGATGCTTAACTGACTGAGCCACCCAGGCACCCCAATGCTTTCTTTTCCTAAAACAGCTTATTTTTATAATAGTTTTAGATTCACAAAAAATCAAAGATAGTAAATAGTTTCTATGTAACCCACAACCAGTTTCTGCTGTTAACTAAAGTCTCCACTTTATTTATATTTCCTTAGTTTTTACCAAATGCCTTTCTTTTTCTTCCACGATTCTACTCAGAATACCCCATTAAATTTAGTGGTCACGGCCCCTTACAACTTTCGGTGGTGGTAGTTTTTCCAGACATGTCTTGTTTTTGATGACCTTGGCAATTTTGAGAAAGGCTGGTTCAGGTGTTCTAGAATGTCTTTTGATGGGATTTAATGGAACTTTTCCTCCAGGTTAGGTTGAGTTTGTGGGTTTTGGGTAGAAGACCACAGGGATAAAAATGTCATTTTCATCTCACTGATGAGGCACTGTCAATGTCAAGTTGAACCTCCTGGGTGGGATAGGGGTAGTGTTGGTCAGAGTTCTCCAGCTGAAGTCTCTTCCTCCCTCGTGTCCTTATGGAACTTGATGTGTGGCCCAAACTGAAGGAGCGAGTAATTATGTTCTACCTCCTGGACGGCAGATCATTCACATACATTATCTGAAGTCCTTCTGCATGGGGGATTTGTTTCTTCTTTCATTTGGAATTTGGATCTGTACCTTATAGTTTGGGGGTATAGTCCAATACTAACTTCATTCTGTTCTTCAATGTTCCAGCTTGAGTCACTGGGAATTTTTCAATTGGTGCCCATGTCTCTTGAACATTGTGGACTTCTTTTTTTTTTTTTTTTTAAACTATTAACTTTCTGGTACTGTAAGAGGCTGCAAACTCATCTTGTGTGCTTCCTGCCCCATTTCTAGAATCAGCCTTTTCTCCAAGGGCTGGCTTTCTTCTTAACTGAAGAATAACATTAGAAACTAAGGTCTGGGTGCTGGCCTTGCTTATTGCTATTTATTGGGGTATCATTGCTTTTAGGACTTCCCAGTTGACAGAGCAAAGAAATACAGGAGTGTGGACACACATGTACATACATGTATATGTAAGTTAAGCTACACATGAGTTCATACTGATGACTCCAGCTATAATTTAGCATGTAGGCCGTTCTAGCCTCCTCTCCTTGCTTGTCTGTGAGGTCTCCCTCCAGTAGTGACGGGCTTGGTTCTCACCATCTGCTATTCATTTACTTAATTGTTCAGCTCCAACACACATGCACAACAATTAACAATTGTTAACTTGGACTCCTGCGGGAAATGGCATTATCAAGTGGAGTACAGTGTTCGTGGGTGGTTTCTTTTCCCTTGATCTGAGTCTCTACACATTTCACAGTTACCTAGCGTGGCACCCTTTCCCCTCCCCATCAAAGAAGTGGTTTCATGCATCTGTAACAATTAAAGATTGTTTTATCACATTGTGGGTTCCACCTTGGTGTTCCCCAACTACCTAAATGATTTTAAAAATGTGCATTAACCTTCACTGCTTGGGCTGTAGAGTTCCACAGTCTTTGACAAATTCATAGTATCGTGTGTCCACCTTTAGAGGCTCATAAAGAAGAGTTTCACTATCCTAAAAAATCTTTTGTGTCTCACCTACTCATCCCTCCATCCCTACCCTAAAACCTCTGGCAACTACTGATTTTTTATTCTCACCACAGTTTTGCCTTTGCTACAATCTCCTATAATTGGAATGGTATGGATGTATTCTTTTTGGACTGGCTTCTTTCACTTAGCAAGGTAAAAGTAAGATTCTTCTCGTGGCTTGCCAGGTCATTGGTTTCATTGTTGAATAACACCCACTGGAGGGGTGCACCATAGATCCCCTGTCCCTTCACCTCCCGAAGGACCTGTTGCTTCTAGTTGGGGACGACAATGAGTATAGCTGTCGTGTAAACATTCTCACACAAGTTTTTGTGTTGATGTAAGTTTTCAAATCAACTGGGTAATTACTTGGGCTCTTGATTGATGTGTCATATGGTAAGACTACATTCAGCTTTGTAACAAAACAAAACAGCATTCAGCCAAAGAAAGATCTTGCCAGATTGTCTTCCAGAGTAGCCGGACCAACAGCAGTGAGTGAGATTTCTAGTTGCTCGGCATCTTGGCTAGCATTTGGTATTGTCAGGTGTCCAGATATCATCTATTCTTATAGGTGCTGGGTGGCTTCATGCTGTTTTAATTTGCAATTCCCTATTGGTGTGTGATGTCGAGCATCTTTTCATGTGCTTATTTGCCATCTGTGGGTCATTTTGGTGAGATATTGATTTAGATATTTGCCAATTTCTTAATTGTTTTTGTAATGTCGAATTTTAAGAAGACTTTATGTTTTGGATACAGGTCGTTTTGAAAATATTTGCAAAATGCCTTTTTTTTTTTTTTTTGGAAGCGCCTGAGTGGCGCAGTTGGTGGAGTGTCCCAACTCTTGGGTTCGGCTCATGTCATGATCCCAGGGTGGGATCGAGCCCCATGTCAGGCTCCTTGCTCTGTGCAGAGTCTGCTTGAGATTCTCTCTTACTCTCTCCCTCCGCCTCTCCCCATCCCTAAAATAAAAATCTTAAAAAAAAATGCCCGCCTTTTTAATTGATAAAAGCGTTTATTGCCTTCTTGTTCCTGAAGAGAATTTTTTTTTAAAGATTTTATTTATTTGTTTGACAGACAGAGATCACAAGTAGGCGGAGAGGCAGGCAGAGAGAGAGAGGAGGAAGCAGGCTCCCCACTGAGCAGAGAGCCCGATGTGGGGCTCGATCCCCGGACCCTGGAATCATGACCTGAGCCAAAGGCAGAAGCTTTAAACCACTGAGCCACCCGGGCGCCCCCTGAAGAGAATTTTTCGTGAGTGTGCTGGCCAGGCTGACAGCTGCTTTTTCTCTTCCCTCTGAGATATTCCTGTGTTGTCCTCCAGGATTCCTGTCTCCTCCTGACCTTACTTTGTGAGGGGACGTGTTTTCTCTCTAGCTGCTTTTGGGATCTTGCCTTTGCCTCTGATGTTCTGTAGTTTCATGTTTGTGTCTAGGTATGTTTTTATTTATCCCACTTGGGATATGTTTTTCTTCCTGAAGTCGTGAATTTGTATTTTTAATTAGTTACGGTCCATTTTCAGTGGTTAGTCTTTAAACGTTGCCTTCCTACTCTCTTCAGTCTTCCTTTCTGGCAGTCGGAGGGACTTATGTTGATCTTCTATTTTTCTTAACCTCTACTTTACATTTTCTATATCTGCTTCATCCTGGGTGAGTTCCTCAGACATATCTTTATATTTCTGCTTATTTGCCACTTAATCCACTGCTTAGTTTTTATTTCAACAATTGTATTTGCATTTCTGGAATTTCCATATGCTTTTTTTGGTCAGGTATTTCTGGGCATTCCTAATAGTTTTCTGTTATATGTTAAACTTTGTAAATCTTTTATCTCTTTAAAACTTATGTACATAACTCTTAGTTCATCTGAATCTGACCATTCCAACATCTTCGGCTCTTGGAGGGCATTTTTAATGTGGGCTTGCTATTCAGTTATGGTGAGTTGCACATCATCGGAAAGAGAGTTTGTGACTCACAGTTCACAGGAACAGGGGGCATGCCATGCCCTGTGGAGATGAGGACACACAGCGAAGTACCAGGTCAGTCAGGAGGCAGAGGGGAGAGTAAGGACGACCGTGGACAAGACTCTTCACTGCGGTTTCTGTGGGAAAGACAGGCAGAATGAGCAGGTTTAAGATTGACTACTTTGAGGGTGCCTGGGTGGCTCAGTCGGCTTATGTCATAATCCCAGTGTCCTGGGATTGAGTCCCGCCTGGGGTTCCCTGCTCAGAGGGGAGTCTGCTTCTCTCTCTCTTTTCTACCCCTCTCTCCTGCTTGTGCACTCTTTCTTTCTCTCTCAAATAAATAAATAAATAAATAAATAAAATAGATTTTAAAAATCCCGGCTACCTTGAATAATTCCCGCGGGCTCTGGGGCATAGGGTTTGTCCCAGTTGGTTTGGCATCTGACGGGGAGTTAGGACAGGTGGATACTGGTCTAGAGTTTAAGATCTTATAGGAGGTGAGAGGAAGTGTGTGCTTTGGGTTGATACTTTTCATATGAAAGGTGCCTTGGAAGGCAAATCCATGGCCTCTAGGAACTGGCTAGCCTGGGAGGGGCAGTCTCCCCAGGGTCAGTAAGGCCCCGGATGTCAAAACCTTAGAATGAAAAAGGCTTGCTTACTGCAAGGGTCTGTAGTCCTCCCTGTACGGCAGCTTGCCTTCCTTTGTGTTTGGTAATCTTTATTTGATCTTAAACTGTGTGATTAATAACTTGTGTGTGTGGGGGGGGTCTTTCCATCAAAGAGAATTTGCTTCTGCCCCAGAGGTAGTTGAGGGGTTTCAAGGAACCATGGCTGCTGTGGATCCCTCCCTTAGAACGGGACAGTCTGACTGGCTTGTTTCCTTCCGCGCTCTGACTCCCTGCTTCTCTGCCTCAGCAGATTCCTTCTTTCCTGTTTTCTGGTTGTTCCGGGACAATAAAGCCCAGGTTTCTGTTCCCATCGGGTCCTGATAGATCTGAGCCCTGCTCACATTTTACAGGCTTTTTAAAATTGGGACAGGGGTGAAGAGATGAGCTGTCTCTGGATGATAATCCTGCCTTTTGTGAGACCAAAGGTGTGTCGAAAGGTGTGTCCCGCCCCAGCTCTAATCGTTGTGGACTGGAGGGTCCTTCGAAGAGTCCGGCAGGTTTGGTTGCCTGTATCTGATCACTTCAGGACCCGGCCTCCTACCTCCCAGGTCCTCACCACCATCCTGTTTCCACCTGAGCTACTGCCGTGGCCTCCGGACTGGTCTCCCTGCTCCTGCCCTTACCTCACTTTGGTCTCTTTAAAATATGGTAGCCAGAGGGTTCCTGTTAAAACCTAAATCAGATTGTGTCAGTCTTAATCTCAGAAAGCTTGAATGACTTTCCATCTCCTGCAGCACCAAAGTCAAAGATTTTGCAGTGACCAGAACATCCTGGATGTTTCGTGCACCCCTTTGCACCACCCCACCCTGGACTCCTCTCCCCTCACCCTCTCCGAGTCTTGCTCGTGATCCTCTAATATACCGGCCTCGTTGCAGTTCAGGAAACATGCCGGGCTTGCTGCTGCCTGTAAGTTGTGTTAGCCGTGCCCACTTCTGGGAGTGCCCCTCCTCCAAATACCTCCATGACTGTATTCTCAGCTCTACCCGTTCTTGATCCAACTCTTTGATTCCAGCTCAGGTCATGATCTCAGATGAGATCAAGCACTGCGCTGGGCTCTGCACTGAGCGTGGAGCCTGCTTGAGATTCTCTCTCCTGTTCTCTTTGCCCTTTGCCCCTATTTGTGCACTTGCTTTAAAAAAAAAAAAATAAAGTCACACCCCCAGTGGAGTGAGTCTTCTTCGGCTACCCCAATCTAACACCGCAACTGAGCCCACCCTCTCTAGTCCCATTCCCGGCTTGAAATTTTTCCTTAGCGTTTAGGATCATATTATATATTATATATTGTTTCTTTTAAAAACCGACTTTACTGAGGTATAATAAAGTGTACCCATTTTAAGTATATAGTAAGTGGAGTTTTGACAGATGTATTCACCTGCGTAACCATTACTTCAGTCAAGATACAGAGCATTTCTATCACCAAAAATATCCCCCTAGGCCCCTGTGCTACCTTGTAGGCACGTTTCCAGGCAACCACTGCTCTGATTACTGTCACTAGGGATCTTTGCGTCTTCTAGAACTCCATGTAAGTGGAGTCACTCAATGTGAACACTTGAGTTTCGTTTCTGTGACTCAACAGAATGGTTCTGAATTTTATCTGCTGCTATATGTGTCAACAGTACAGTAACTGTTCATTGGGTATTATGAATTACCTATGCATTCCTTTTTATTGCTGAGTGATAGTTCAGTGTATGAATCTATCACAATGTCTCCGTTTATCCACTGATGGGCATTCGGTATGTCTTCAGGTTTTGTTGGTTTTGAACACAGGTACACTGAACGTTCATGTCCATGAAACATGTAGACATGTTTCATTCACTTTGGATAAATACCTCGGGTGGAGCTGTTGTTTCAATGTTCAGTTTCTATATTTAACTTGATTAGAAACTGCCAGTTATCCAAAGTGCACAGTTTCAGATTTCCACCAATAATGCGTGAGTTACAGTTCTGCATCCTTGCCAACACTTAAATTCCTCGGCTTTTTTACTTTAGTTATTCCTGGCATTTTGTTGGTTTTACGGAATAGCCAAAGCAATCTTGGAAAAGAAAAATCAAACTGGAGGTACCACAATTCCTGACTTCAAGTTATATTACAACGCTGTAGTCATCAAAACAGCATGGCAGTGGCATACAAATAGATCAATAGAATGGAATAGAAAATCTAGACATAAACCCAAATAATGTGGTCAATTAATCTTTGACAAAGTAGGAAAGAATATCCAATGGGGAAAAAGTGTCTTCAACAAATGGTATTGGGAAAACTTTAAAAAAAAAGTAAATGTTTTTTTTTTTTTTTAATATGTTCTGGACATGTGTCTTTCGTTAGATATATGAATCACTAACATTTTTACTCCATTCTCTATATACCTTTTTATTTTCATAATGGTGATTTTCAAAGATCAGATGTTTTAAATTTTATTGAAACTCAATTTATCAGGTTTTTTTTTTCCCTTTTGTGGTTAATGCTTTCTGTGTCCTGTGTAAGAAATCTTTGCATTATGTGTGGTTGTAAATTTTTGTCCTAACTTTTCCTGTATTTTGTTTATTCATTTTGTTTAGTGTCTTTCCCACAACTGCTAAATATAAACTCCTCAAGATAGAGGTTTGTGTTGAATTTATTGCAAAATCCCCAGTATTGGATCAGTGCATAGTTCATAGTAGGCTCTCAGTTAAATATTTGCTGAATAAATGCTTTCATAATTCTTATACATGTATATATCTGTAAATAACACATTAGACTATTTTGCATACTCAGTAAAGTTATTGACTACGAGCTGAAGTAAGCACAGTAGTTTCTAAGTAGCAGACACCATTACTTACCTAAGAGAGCAACAAAATGTATTCTGTAATACAAATAAACCTCAATTTATCCATTTTCCTGTTGAAAAGGGTATTTCCAGTTTTTCATTACATCATTAATAACATGACAGTGGTCTTACCAGGTCTTCTTGCCGGTGTGGGAATGTATGTCTCACTTTCAACCTGTTTTCTGGGGCAAGGGGGTTGATACAAGTCTTGTTTGTCTGGATACAAGGAAACCAGTCTCTTGCATACTTTGGTACATTGATATATGCACCATTTAAAGGGTAATTTGGCAACGTATATCAAAATGAAACCTTTACATATTCAAAGACTCCATAATTTTACTTCTATGAATGTCTTTTTTTAAAAAGATTTTATTTATTCATTTGACAGAGATCACAAGTAGGCAGAGAGCCAGGCAGAGAGATGGGGAAGCAGGCTCCCCGCTGAGCAGAGAGCCGGAAGTGGGGCTCAATCCCAGGACCCTGAGATCATGACCTGAGCCGAAGGCAGAGGCTCAACACGCTGAGCCACCCAGGCACCCCGATTCTAGAAATGTCTTATAAGAATACTTGCATCGCTGCATAAAGTTAAATGCACCACAGTTTTTATTGAAGTATTATCTGTACAAGATTATCGTATACAGAGAATAATTTGTTTTCAAAATTTGAGTGAAAGCCACATATATTAACATGCAAGAAAACAGTAGCCTGATACTGGAAAATCTGCTATATCCATCCTCAAGAAATCGTTGAATCTTCATTGAATTGCTAGTGATCATCATTTTTTTTGGGGGGGGGTGTTTAATCCAGAGAATTCTTTTTAAAAGTTTCCAATATCTGAATAACCATCTTTCTTTTCGAAAACAGTAGGACATACTTTTTTTTTTTTTTAAAGACAGAACAGCATACTTTTTAGAACTCATCTGATTGGATGGTAATGACTTTGCCTTTTAATTGAGGTTATGTTTGAATGCTTATGTGTGCCAATTTTCATTTGTAGGATTAATTTTATAGTCTCCATTTAGAAGGCAATATTTTTTTCCACGCAACCGTAAGATTGCAGGAGTAAAAATAAAAGCTTGTGGTTTAAGGATAATTTCAAGTCAACATTTCCTCTGCATATTCTGGAAATGTAAGGGACGATTTGGGGAGGATGTAAGTGTGTGAAGAGGAAAGGATGTGGAGGAAGGGAGCTGGCGAGGGTGGAAGGGAAGCAAGCTGGCTCAGAGGATGCAGGAAATTTATTTGCTTCAAGCCGAGATCAAAGCGGTGCATTTGTAACAGGTGCAGAGAGGGGGAAGGAAGTCTATTTCAAACTGTTTTGTACACACTGGAGGAGAGGGACTTTTTGGAAGGACAACTATAACATAGTAGCTGCCTCTGAATTTTGTTTGTTGAACAGGTTTAGTTACTATGTACAGCAAAGTGTCCGATCATGAATCTTGGCCAAAGAGACCTGATGGGAGCCAAGAAACCGATGAATACGAAAACAACCCCATAATAGAAGCAGGGGATTTCTTATTCAGGACATTATTCTGATAAATGCAAAGAACAATGACCATTATTTATAATTAATGCCGGATTTATGATCCTGCTTTTTTCCATACTGGCTGCCAAAGTGCAATGTATTTTCCTGTGTAGACCCTCGTAACTTATTTAGAATGAGTGAGTTTGGAGAGAGTTATGGTTAAAAAAAGTTTGTATACGTTAAGTTCGGTCATCCTTTCTGTTCACCCTTTTTATTGCTAACCATTGCAAAGGCAGTGTTGGAGAATCAGGGGCATGGTTATAAGCTTACAAAAGAACCCCATTTGGAAGAGCGCCAGCGTGTGGGAAATATGGATTGATGTGTAACAGAAAACTGCGATGTGTTCATTAATCACAACTCGTGAGGATTCCAGTTTATCACGTATGTGTATCCCCTTCATTTCAAATGTTCACGTTATGCCTCTGCACTTTTACAAAGACCTATGTTAGTACCTGTTTTTGCTAACTGATAGAAATCCGAAGAGGATTTTCACTTTAAGATTCCGCTCAGCATCTCTGCTCCCAGCTGCCAGGGTTGACCAGTGTCTGTGAGCACCTGTGCTTCATCTCCATTTATATTGTGTGCCTAGTGACCAGATATGTCCTAAGGTACCAGAAAAACCTACCAGAGTGTCTTTTGGGTCTGTGAATGCTAACAATTTTTTTCCATATAAATTAATGATAATTGCTTCTTTGGTTTATGCTATTTTGGCTTATAAAAAGTTTCGCAGGAACGTTCTATTTTTGGATAGCAAGAGAGCCCCGTATGTCCGTGATGAGGGTTAAATTTTTCTCTAGAGGTATTACTATTAGTCAGACTACTCAGTTGCTATTAAAATGATCCAACTCAGTTTTTGGTTTGAATTTTGCATGGGGGCAAGTTTGCACCTTATGTTACCATCAACTTAAGTGGCATGAGGAGTCATTTTTCTCGCTATAATGTCATCATGGCCCTTTCTGGGCTGCACCCTTGATACATGAGATCAAAGGCCTCTCAGCACGTTGGTCTGTTTCTTGTAGAGCAATGATCATTGTTGTGATTTTTTTTCCGGGGAGTGGGGGAGATGTCTTTGTGTAATGTTTCTATCTCCTGTAAGATTGTGGACTTGGAGCTAGAAGTGTCTGTCTCGTCCTACCCTACTCTCAATACTTAGAGTGCCTACCCCACAGTAACATTCAAAAAAAGATATTGAACAGTAAAGGTCAGAGAATAGGTAGAAGAAAGAGATTGGTTGGACAGAGAACAGAGCAGGAAAATAGTTTCGAGAGAAATTTAAGACGATGACCCCTGGTATAATCACTTGAAACCACAAAACGTGCTCAAAAGCTGTAGGATTGCAAAGATTCTGGTCGGTATGCATCGTTCCACTATATTCGTGTGACGAAGAAGGGTTCAAACAATATGGCTGTTTATGTTACAGGCTGGATTGAGTTAGTTTTTATAGGGCTCTGTGGAAGGCAGCTGATAAACCTCTATGTCCAGAGACAAAGTATCATCCTATGGGATGCCAGGCGTGAACTAGAAGACGGACAACACAATGATTTGTGTGTGATTTCTCACACTTGCTGGCCAGTGGCATGCAGGCGGAGCACTGATGGCTGTAGAGGAAAACATCCTGTGTTCAGACTGCTTATCTTTGATGGTTGAATGAATTGCAACCTATTTTAAGGAGTTAAAAGACAATTCCCTGAATATTTGAATAATGTCAGCTGGAATCAAGCATTTATGAAGTGGTGTTGGCTCAGTCCACTCTCCTCCGGGAGCCTGGTCTCTAGCTGGATTGCATGTATCATTGCAATGTAGGGAATATTAAAGACCCACGACTCCTGGGGGTGTCTGAATTTGAAATAGAGCCACCTTTGCATAACATTTTAAGGTGATTGTGGAGTGCGGGTTATCTGGGTACCCATTCACTTGGGCAGTGAGTAAGACAAGAATAAGGATAGAAACACACCTGGGTCGGCTGCGCCTTGTTCTGTTCTTTTGTTAAGTAGTTTAGTCATATAGAGTTTTCACCTGCTGCCACCCAGCTTAGGAAACCAAGCGATGCCAATAAAATTACTCTGCTCTGCTCTTCCTTTCCTTCCTTTTTCTCGATACAGTTTTGTTTTCTCAAGCTTTATGGAGATTGTGTCATTCTGTACACATCCTCTTACAACTTGCTCTTGGGATTCAGCTACCCTCCACCCCCCCCCCCCCCACCGATTTATCCATGTAGATGAATTTAGACCCAATCAATTGCAAGTGTAACCTTAGCTACCATGCACTATTGCAGTGTACGGTTATTTATAATCGGTTCAGTCTTCTCATGCTGGCGATGGAGGTGGTTTCCAGTGTTTTCCAAATGCAGAGTCGCCGCGAACATTCCTGCCACGTCAGGGACCGTGGCTGGGAGTGGAATGGCTGGTGGTGCAGAAGGCATTTCACCCGGCCCCAGCTCGCCGGAGAGATTTCCCAGCTTATACTTCCGCTGGCAGTCCGGGAACGCCCCAACTCTTCCTCTTCCCTGCAGCCAGCATAAGCTTGATTACTCCCCTCTGAAGTCCTTCCCTGATGATCGGTGAGGGTGCGTGTGCTTGATTGACATCCCGCTTCTGCTGCGTATTCGGCCGTCTTCTTTAGTGCGGTTTTCTTCATGGATAGAAGCTAAGCAGATGCACGGAACATCTTTCTGTTGCTGCTGTTAAAATATCCCATCATATTCACTCTGAATATAGTTTAAACTTTAGTGACCTGCTCTGTGGCAATAGCATATAAATAGCAAGTTGACTTTTCTTATTTGGTTTGGAAAGACTGTCATTTTTACCCAGTTCGTTACTCATTTCCATTGAGAAGCTCAGAAGCCCCGCGCCAGCGGCACGTGGGGAGGAGCCCAGGCTCTGCAGTGAGAGACCCGGGCTGCAACTCCTGCTCCCCTCTTAGCAGTTTTGTAGCCTTGGACAGGCTGCTTTACTTGTCTGAGCCTGTCTCTTCCTCCCTGTTCCCCATCTGTACATGGAGGTCATCAGATCATCAAGAGGTCTAGGCGTACTGTAGCTTGAGTGTCCTGTGCAGAAAATAGTCTGGGCAAGAAATAGTTTGGAAACACATCTCCTATTTTGTCTACTACCTGTTACCCATATGGAATTCCAAGCAGGGTTTCCACATAGCAAAAAGGACTAAGCGAATGTTTTCAAAAGCATTACCCCTATCTTATGTGGAAGCTCCTTATACATTTCAAATCACTTTTCAACATTTTGTTGCTTTTTCTTTGTGGGAAATTTGGGAGGGAGGAAGGGAGGGAGCGAGAAAGGGAGGCAGGCAGGCAGTCCTCCTTATATATCCTCTTTTTCCTGAGGCAGGAGACAAGCAGTGGATCCAGGACACGAGACTACGGTTCCTAATAATTACTCTGGGAGGTTGTGTCTTTTGTTTTTTGTTAGTTGAGTTTTGCTTTATGTGTGGTTTCTGTTTTCCTCTAAAGGCTTTCTAGCAAAGTAGAGAGAAGCAGGTTTAAGCAGTTTGCATTTTATATTATTTTCTCTTAGAAGATAAGGGTGGTTGGCAATAAAAATATAAGGAAATTTTCTAAGAAAATGAAAATGTTTCTATTAAAATTTTAAAAAGATTTGTTCATTTTTGAGGGAAAGTGAGTTGAGGGGAAGGGCAGAGAGAGAGGGAGAGAGAGTCACAGGCAGACTCCCTACTGAGCATCGGGCCCAACAGGCTTCGAGGTCCCACAACCCTGAGATCACAACCTGAGCCCAAACAAAGAGTCGGACGCTTAGCTGACTGCACCCCCGAAGCGCCCCAAAGATAATGAAAATGCTTTTTTTTTTAATTAAATTTTTTATTTATTTTCAGCGTAACAGTACTCATTGTTTTTTCACCACACCCAGTGCTCCATGCAATCTGTGCCCTCCCTAATACCCACCACCTGGATGGTGTCCTCTCAGCCCACAGGCCCTGCTAGACTTATGCCTCTGACCCTTCACACCTCACTTGAGAGCATCTCACCACCCCTCCCAACCGCCACTGCCCCCCCAACCCAAGATGCACCTGCTGCCTCTCCTCTCCCTGCCGCGTGACTCTGGTTTGCTTTTGTTTGGTGTTGGGTCTCTTAGCGCCCTCACCCTCTCTGTCTGGGTCGTGCTTATGCCAGCGGGACGTAGGCAGTGTCCCACAGATAGACTGAATGGACTGATGTAAAGTAAACTTATCCCTTGGAAGTAGGTGCAGAATGTCTGCTTGACACTAACATGGTCAGTAACTTGAGCCGGAGTGTAACTGAAGCGTCTCAGGCTACGAAGCATCCACGCTGACTTGTTGGATATTTTTATCAGACTTGTTTCTCCGACTTGTTTCTCCGACTTGTTTCTCCAGGTACATGTAAGCTCAGGGAGAGAGAGTCGAGGCTGATCGTCGATCTTTGCTGAATTTTATTTTCATTAAGTATATGTGAAAATGTGCAATCCCATTTTGGATTTTTTTTCCATATACAATGCTGTAATGACAATAGAACTTATCCCCAAATCAGCCATAAATCCTGTTCTAATTGTCTTTCATTTTTCTAAGTTTTTCTGTATATGCATCTGTATATTTTATACCATTATAATCAGTGTCTATGCAAATTTGAGTGCTTCCCTTAGCATATCAAACATATTGACATTAGTATATGTTCTCCCATGTGGCTTTTTAGTGGCGAAGTATTTTTGCATATAAATTCCATGTTCTTGAACATTTTGATCATTTGCAGTTTTTATGGCTATCAGGGATGCTAAGGTGATTTTCTTGGTTTTTCTGTTATCATTTATGTAAGTGTGTGTGTAGTCAAATGTAGGGAGCTCGTAGGTGGTATATACAGAGGCTAAGGGCATGGCTCTCGTGTCGTACTGCCTGGGTTCAAAGCCTTGCTCTGCTGCCTACTGGATGTCCCCATATAGCCTGGCAAGCTATGTGTCCTCTAACTTTTGTTAGAGGACATTTTGTAAAATGGAGGAAATTCTAGGATTTCCTAGGGTTGTTTTAAAGATTAAGTGATATATTGTATCAGTGATATAGGAGTGCAATATATGAGATGTGATATGCAAATTGCTTACAACATGGTCTGATACAAAGTGAAGGCTTATTAAAATTTGGCTATTAAATAATCCAGGTTTGGGGGAGCGGGGGGTTAGGTGGAAGCAGAGATGAAGAGTGGCCATGGTCATGCTGATAATTGATGAAGCCGTGTGCCGGGTGGGAGGACTCTACATTGTTTTTCTATTTTTTTTAATGTCTGACTTTATTTTTTATTATTTTTTACAGTATGAAGTAAAAGTACACACAATACAAAAACCCTTTAGGTTTTATATTTATTTTTTGGTTTTGGATTATTTTCTTTGGACATATTGCTAGGCGAGGAGTCACCAGGTGGGGTATTGTATAATCCTTGTGGAACATGGCCAAATAGCTTTAGTAAAGGGTTGTGCTCAGGACTTCCCACAATCTGTAGGTAAACCAGATTTGTCACAGCCTTAAACATGCAAAGGTAATACCCTGTGCTAATTTTCATCAAATTTTATAAATAAAATGGTACCTTAGTTATTTTAACATCCCCCCCAACCCTGCTCCCCCGCCCCCACCCTGCTTCCTTTTCACTGAAGTATAGTTGACAGAAAATGTTCCATGAGTTGTAACAGCATGACCTGCAGCACGGTGATTACGCTGTGCTCACCCCGAGTGTAGCTCCCATCTGTCACCGTAAATGCGGTTGCAGGATCAGACACTGTCTTCCCTGTGCTGTGCCTTTCATTCCCGTGACTTACCCGGTGCAGAACCGTAAGCCTGGATCTCCTGCGCCCCGTCACCCACTTTGTCCCTCCCCCACCCCGCCTCTCACACCCCTAGCAGCCACCAGTTCATTCTCTTGTCCATGGATCTGTTTTTGCTTTCTCAACACTCCGTTTTGATTAGTAGTAACTTTGAACATTTTCTTAATTGTATTTCCTGGTGGTTATAATTTTTCCAGCTTATCTACTTCTGTCCTTGGTCCTTTCATCTATTAGGGTTTTATAGGATCCCATTCCATGAAAACAATAGGATAGTTTGGCGGCGCTAAGGCCATTTTGGCTGTCGCATCTCATTTTTAAGTTAAAGGAAAAGCCATCTTCGCTCTGTGGCTACTGTGATATTTGACTGAAAATTCCTTCTTCGGTACATATTCATGGCAAACGTTGTGGGATACTTTTAAAAATCCAGGGTGTAGGAACGGTTATGATCTCCTTGTCATATTGATTTGGAATACGGTTTTGATTTATGGTTGCTATAAATAGACGGTCAAGCCATGACAAATTGCTTCGAGGTGACAGTCACCACTGTCCATTATATAGTGTCCCCTCAGTGTGCTGTCATCTTCATTACAAACCATCTGCCACTTGAGGCCAGGCTGCAGATGTCCCTTGTCAATGAAATTTGACTTCAGTAAATCTGCAGGTGTCTTTGGAAGGACAGGGAAAGGGCCATTCTGCTTTTGTGGTATTCTGTATTGACAGCGATACAATTTGCTTCTCCATCATTTCCTGCTTTCTGTGACAGTAATCACGACTAATTTCAATATGGACTGTGATCATGAGTTCTCTCAGTAGCTTTTCAAATCCCATCACATGCCCATCATCAGGAGGCCTGATTAATTGGATGTTGGTACTAATTCCTCCTTTGAATCTCCTTTTATAGGGTTGGCACATTTCTGTTTTATTATATTTTTATAACCTGAATTTAAAAATTAGGGTGCTAAGGCCTAATATTGTACAGTGGCTTACTTATACCTGATAGCATTCATGTTTAGACCTATACTTTGCAAATGATAGTTCTTTAAAAGGTGGGTTTCTTGTGTGCTTGAGAGCCATACTTCTTACCATCTTTGTAACCTAATGGTGACAGTGTGTGGAGGCTTCTATATTTTATGTTCATATTATTTATTACTTGACAAATGGCAGGAGGGGCATGAAACTGTCCTATTTGTTAGATTTGCATAAGAACTTTTTACAAAGAGCGCCTGTGGTGCACAACACAGGCATAAATCCTCACACAATCATCTTTTTGCAGTCTGCCTTGTAGTGTTTCCTTTTTCATAATTTGGAAAACCTTTTCGTTTGGTATTTATTTTATTGAGTTATAATTGACCTACAACATTAGTTTCAGGTGTACAACAGAGTGATTCAATATTCGTGTATGTGGCACTGGGGTCCCATAGGGAGTCTAGTTACCATCGGTTCCCACACTTAGTTACAAAACATTTTTCTTTGCTTCCTGTAATGAGGACTTTTTAAGATGTGCTCTTACCAACTTGCAAAGATGTAGAATGATGGTGTTTACATGTTTACCATGTCCATGGTGCATTATGTTCTTCTGACTTACTTTGTAGCTGGAAGCTCATACATTTCTGCCCCTTTACTCCCCCCACCACACCCCCCCCCTTCCACCCTGACCTCAGCCACCACCAACCTGTTTCCTATTGGAAAACTTTTCAGATAAGTTAGCCACGATGGAGAGAACCTACCAACTGTTTAAAGGAACCACACAAAATTGAAGGTAAGGTTTGTTTTTTCCTTTTTGTTGGTATCGTCAGGAAAGTTAAGTTTTAAGCCGGAGCTTGTGACATGAGATTCTGTGATTGTCTAAATTTTGACACTGGTTATCAGACTTAAGCAAAAGCATCTTTTAAGAGATCTGATACTCACAGTAAAAAGAGTTCTAAAAGTTCTGTATAAAAAGTAGCCTCTAACACTGTATATTAACTATCCTGGAATTAAAACAACAAAGTTGCATCTTAACTTGTATCTGTTAGTGTATGTTTGTGGTGTGTTGTACATTCATTTTATAAACTTGTAAAAGGCAATTCCCCAAATAGTGGTTATGATAGAAGATAAATACAAATATGGATACAAACATCTTGGTTAAATAGCAAAAAGGTGAGATTTTGAATTTTTTAAAAATACTAATTTAAGGGTGCCTGGGTGGCTCATTCATTTAAGTGTTTGCCTTCAGCTCAGGTTGTGATCTCAGGGTCCTGGCATGGAGTCCCGCGGCGGGCTCCCTGCTTAGCAGAGAGCCTGCTTCTCCCTCTTGCTCTCTGACCCTCCTCCCTGCTTGTTCATTTTCTCTCTCTCAAAAAAAAAAATTTAAAAAAAATGTTGATTTTAGTCACCTTAAGAAAGATATGTTACTTGTCATCCAGCCACTCAGTTACTCCTAGAGTAGAGGGAGTCAGAGCTGGGATGGTAGATACTCTCACCACCACACCCCCTCCCCGCCCGGTTGCAATTCTAGCTTCCTCGTAAAGTGTGGGGGTGACAAAATAGAAAAATAGAGGAATTTATGCCTGTATTGGTAGTATACTCAATGTAGCCTATTTTTCCAGTATGATGTGTACTCCCTGGCCTGGCAGATTTCTGTAGGGGTTATCTCACTAATTGTTTACTCCAGACCCTATAATAACCTTTTCTTGGCCTCTTACTGCCATCTTTCCCTCCATATTCCATGCTGGACACGAAGAGGCACCCGGCTGGCTTCCACGTTCACAGTGTCAAGGTGAAGGGCAGCAAAACCTCTCTGCCTTCTTGGCCCCTACTTAGGGTTCTGTGCTCTTCTCAGACCATGTTCTTTTTTGTACGTGGACGTGGACTGAGTTCCCGAAGATAAGCGGTCTCCCTGGCCCCAGGGCCGGGAGGGACTTCCCCTCCCTTCCCCCTCCTGTATGCAACATCCCTGCACTTCAGTTTCCATTTTTCTTGTCAGATTCTCATGCTCATTTTCAATTTCCTGGGGGTTTAAGCTGGTTCACAAGTCAAGACTTACTTAAAATGAATGGTTTGGGGAAAAAAAAAAAACTGACTCTCAACTCTTAGAGAACACATTGACAGTTACCAGAGGGGAGGTGGCTGGGGGGCTGCAGGAAAAGAGGGAAGGGGATTGAGAAGACACTTATCTTGATGAGCACTGAGTAAGATATGGAACCATTGAACCATTATGTTGTACACCGGAAACTAACATAACACTATGTTAATTACACTGGAGTTAAAATAAAAATAAAACGAAGAGTTCGAAGAAAACTTTAGATTGAATGAAAAGATTTTTCACCCAGGTCTACCTTTTAGATCTCTGCTCCTAGGAGGCAGTACTGTTCAGGGTTAAAAATAGGGACTCCACGGGGCGCCTGGGTGGCTCAGTGGGTTAAAGCCTCTGCCTTCGGCTCAGGTCATGATCTCAGGGTCCTGGGATCGAGCCCCGCATCAGGCTCTCTGCTTAGCAGTGAGCCTGCTTCCCCCTCCCTCTCTCTCTCTCTGTCTGCTTGTAATCTCTGTCTGTCAAATAAATAAATAAAATCTTTAAAAAAAAAAAAATAGGGACTCCTGAGTCAGATCGCCTGGTTTTGCCTAATACTATGGTCTGACCTTGGGCAAGTTCTTTAACCTCTCTGTGTCTCTGATACTTTATAAGGGTAGGAGGATTTTTGTTATCTCCACCTACAGTTGTAGGGAAGGTGAACTGGTAACTGACCATACAGCATCTATGACAGTGCTGGCACCAAGTGGGCGTCATGGGTGTTTTGTTGTCCCCCTCCCAGCCGCTGATCTCGTCCTGGCCATTGCTGTTGGCTCGCACAGAGGCTCAGTGCTGTCCCGGGCCTGTGTTCCCTTGGCATCCCGAGGTTTGGACTTGGATCTGTAACCTGTTTATACATATATTTTAGGATCCTAAGACCAATTCCTAAAATGTGTATAATAGCAGGTCATGAAAAAAGTACCAGAATTTTTATCAAAGAAAACACAAACTAAGTACAATGTCATAAAGGTTAAAACACGCCTGTCAAATGACCGGAAGTTGGCCAAAGATCAAGACAACTTTGGTCTCATCTGCTGTTTTATTTTGTTGGCCACCCTAAAAAAAAAAAAACCAAAACTCTTCCCTGATGAGAATGCTCGTTTATGTCCTGACCATAAGGGTCCTGTCTGGCATGAATAGCTTCTTGCCCAGGTGGAGATCGGCATTGTGGGAAGCTTTGTTGTTCCGTAAGGAAGACTTAGAGCGTAGACTCGCTGGTCCGTGCACAAACCTTCAGTGTTGGGGTATGACTGCCGTGCGGAACGGGGTCTCAGCCGCAGCCTGTCTGCAGCTACCATGGCCGTGCACTCGGTAAGCCTTCGCTCACGAGTGCTGGACCGTGGCGAGTTCGTGGGCCAGGGAGATTTGGATCACTCCTTAAAAAAAAAAAATAAAACAAATGAGGAACAACAACAAATCAAATTTCCAAACAGCACACCTTTTCTGGCAGGCCAGATCAGGGGGAGGGGTGATAGACAGCGGGGGGACCCTGACCGTCCTGAGACTGTGCCGGATGTGGGCACATTGCCACGTCTGGTGGAACTGGTGCCAAGTTCAGGCATAGAGGTCTGATGGTCCAGGGCTGAGCTCACAGACCGAGGTCTCTCGTTAATTTACTGTATCGATGATTAGTAAAGAGCAAAGGCAAGAGAAACGCTTGCATAACGGGGAATATTTTTTTAAGTTAAGTTCAATTTTAAGTTAAATTCAATTAATTAACATACAATGTGTTATTAGTTTCAGAGGTAGAGGTCAGTGACCCATCAGTCTTATATAGCACCCAGTGCTCATTACATCTCATGCCCTCCTTAATGCCCATCACCCAGCATGACTGGGAACATTATCTTTTTATTCCTCACATAAATTCATGGTGAGCCATTTGACTCGTCCATTTCAAAATTTGGCATTAAATTAGAGTTTCTTGCCTATCTTGATTTTGACTGGGGTTCTCAGCCAGGCATCTTTGGAATGGAAGTTTTACTTGGCTTCTGCAAGTAAGGGTTATCTGCAACAGTCTATTAGTCCTGGTCTTTGGATGGTTCTAAAAGGCTCTGGAAAGAAAAGAAAAAAGGTTACTCAGCACTGGTGTCATAATGTCAGGGCGTGAGTCTCCAACATGTGTCAGGCAGTGTTGCTGGGATTAAAGGAGATGCTGATACCAAAAGTGTCTGGCAGGTAGGAGGTGCTCATGTGTTCTTTCCCGCACAGATATTAATTAGTACGTAGGACATTGAAATAGGTTTCTCTAAGGAAACCAACAGCCCCATGAGTCATGTTAGTCATTTTTATAGTTCTTAATATTTCAAGTATTGAAAATCATACAGCCCCATGGACCACATAGGTTTAAAATGAAGAATTTTGCCAAATAAGTCTTAAATTCTTAAATAACTGAAACCCTACAAATACAGTGGCAAGTCTCCCTCCCCATGATCTCTCCATCCCTTCCCTGAAGTCTTCGAGATAACTCTATCCTGGTGGTGGGCATTCTTCCCAACCATGTATTTAACTTTTACTGCATATTTGTGTATTCACAAACAATACCTAGTGTTGTGTTGTAAAAACTGAAGCCGTGTGATGTAGCAGGTCCTTGGAGCATGTGATTTTCACCCCCTCATTGAGGTTTACCTAGGTTACATGCAGACCTAGCTCCTTTTAGCTGCTGGGTAAGGTAGCATTGTACGAAGTACTCTGGAATTTGCGCCTCCATAGGCTAGTGAGTTATCACAAAACACTTTGAATATTTTTGACTGTTTCAGAGCACGAATTTAAACCCAGGTTTAGTCAACTCCATCATGCCATGCTTTTGATAGATATTAGGAAAATAAAGTTGAGAAAAACGAGCTTGCAGGCTGTCCCCTGGTGTATCCAGAGGAAGTAAAGGAAATTGGTGGTTGTCTGTCCTCCTGGCCTGGAGCAGGCAAGATCAGAGCAGCCCTGCCTTCCTCGAGGACGGCTACACTGCAGGACGCCCTGGAGTCTGCGAGGCGTAGACTGTGCTCTGTGTGTCCGCTACCAAGACAGGGCTTCTGGGAAGAACAAGATCCTTTCTTAGTGAATAGCAAGTCTGGTAAATCACTGATACTTCTGAGGCCCGAAAGGCCCCGTGGGATACAGAGGGTTTTTAAGGCAAGTGTCAAACATCTGGGGTGCCCGGGTGGCTCTGTTGGTTAAGCGTCTGACTCTTGATTTCGGTTCAGGTCATGATCCCAGGGTTCTGAGGTCAAGCCCCACGTTGGGCTCTGTGCTGGGCGTGGAGCCTGCTCAAGGTTCTTTCTCTTCCCCCCAGTGCATGCTTGTGCTCTCTCTCCCAATAAATAAAATCTTAAAAAAAAAAAAAAGTGTAAGACATGGACCCAACCCTCAAGGAACTTAGACATCTCACAGGGGAGGCGAAGCTAACACGAAACACAACAGCCAGATGCTGGCCACCCTGGTGTGCTGCGCCCCTTGTCCTCTTCCACAGGAACAGAATAACCTGTGTTTTCCTCCGCATCTTTCTCTGCATCTCATTCAAGAATACCTTCCGGAAATCCTTTCAAGGCATCTAGTCTAGAACTAGTTATTTTTTTTTTTAAGGTATACATTTTTTATTATGTTATATTACAGTTCATTTTGAAAGGACCTTGTAATATCCCATGCTAGGGACATGTCATCATTTATTCGACCGTTCGCTTATCCACGGGTCATCTCTTGTTTGCCGTAACCTGCTGAAAACTGCAGCATTTTCCTGTCCTTGTAGAGGCGTACCTTCTGTGCTTTGGTGCTGATTTCTGCAGGCGTGGGACGGCTGGAGAGGCGGCTATAGGTGTGTTTAATTTTAGTACTTGCTGCCATATTGCTTCCTAAGAAGGCTAGAATTTCCATTTCCCTGCCAGCAATGTTTGAGACTGTCCTCCCCCGACACCGTCATCTCTCCTAGTTATGCTCTCTTGTCTGGAGCGTCTGACTGGACATGAAGTTATATACGATTGTTATCAATTTCTGTGGCCAGTAGGGAACACTGATGTCTGTTTGGACATTGTACGGGCTGTTTGTTTTCGGTGCTTTGTGCACTGCTCATCTTTCGTCTGGCTGGTTATTAGCCTTTGGGTTTTTCCCTTGGTTAGTCTGCAAGAGCTGTTTATCTAGAAGAGATATCAATCCTTTGTCATCTACATTACAAAAAACATTTTGGAATGGTCCATAAGTGAACTATTGTATGGATGGGTTAGGATATGATCTTCTCGAGGAAGTACGTTGTAGCTCACTACCTCAGCTGGATTTTCTGTCACTTGAGCTTTTCTGATATTCTTCAAGCAGCAGGGAGGAGTCCTTACGTCTGTGCCTGATGTGGAGGAAAACAGTCTGATCTCTCCCTATTGTAATGCACTCAGCTGATCTCAGGTCCTTATGGAAATGGAGTCCTGAAAGTCTGTATTTTTTGTTTGTTTGTTTGTTTGTTTTAGAAATCACACCATCCCCAAAGCCTCATCCACCTGTTGTGGGCAAGGTGACTCATCACAGCATCGAATTATACTGGGATCTGGAAAAACGAGCAAAACGGCAAGGACCTCAGGAGCAGTGGTTCAGGTTCTCGATAGAAGAAGAAGACCCCAAAATGCACACTTACGGTATCATTTATACGTAGGTGCAATGTTGACTTGCTTAACATTTTGCTTTGATTTCCTGATGAGCTGGAATGGTTTCTATGGTCTCTAACAAAGACTCATTCTGAAATGAAAGAAAAAAGTGAGCCAGCATCATTTGCATGCATGCTGCTCATGAATTAGAATTTTTGGAAAATCAGCGTGAGCGGTCACTCTGAAACAAAACCTCCTCTACCTTCAAGAGCTTCTTTGGCTCCTGCAGTATTCTAATGGTATATTTTAAAACTCTAAAATGTAGAGACACAATCAAGAGGATTTGAGATTGGAGGAGGCTGCTGTGTTCAGAGATGTGGGCTGGGGCCCCCCTTGTCTGCCCAGGATGCCTCCGGACCGCCTGGCACACTGCTGTTCTCGGTTAGCTGTTCCCGGGCAGTGCTGGTCCCCGGGGCGGGGCCTTCCTCATTAGCTTACCCTGAGTGTGTTTCCTTCTGTTTTCACATGGCTGTTTCCTTCATGCCATGCAAATATCAGGTTGAACATCCCCTCCGCAAAAGGCCTTTGAAAATGGCCATCCTCCCACCCAGGCATCCCCTCTGTCCTGACTTTGTTTCATGTGCTCCTAACCTCTGGCTCTGCTGGGATTATCCGTCTCATCGGCATGTTTGTTTCGTCTTCCCACTAGTATTTAAACTCCACGAAAGGCAGAAAAGATTCCTGTTTGCATAACACCCGATGCCCCCGCCCCTAGGCCACGTTGGCACCTTGCAGGCCATCTGAGGACTTGTGCCACAGATTAATAAATGAATGTAACTGGGGTAATCAAGAAGTCATTTTTTTTTTTCAACTCATTTCTTCCTTTTGATTGCTTTACCACTTGTGAAACGACTATCTTAGGGATACCAAAAACGCAATACAAATATGGCTGTGAACTCTAATTAGTCTTGAGATAATTGTAGAGTCATTTCAGGTTGTAAAAATGACAGAGATCTGGTGTACGTTTTGCCCACGTCCCCCGGGGACTAACATCACCGGGCGCTGTAGGACGGCCTCACAGACTGGGGCTGATGCTGTCAAGGCCCAGGGCAACTCTGGCATTTTGCTAGTCTTTTCTCAAGGTGGCATCGTGATGATCTTGAGGGTATTACCGGAGGATTTCACTCTTCCCTGAATGATAATATCCGGGGATTTAATGAACAGTTGGTTGGTTGTGGTTTTGTTTTTTTAAGATACAACAAAACACAAAACCCCCCAAACAACAACAAAAAAACCCCAAACACATTTATCTGAAATGTAGTTACCATCTGCAAATAATTCTGGCCCCGTGACTCGAAAATGGTGTTTTAATGAGGTCATGCCATGGTATTCTCCATTAGGTAATTTCCATCTGAAGTCTGAAAGCATGAATTACGATATTAGAAGTTTGAGTACGCGAAGAAACATCCTTTCTTCCCCAGGTCCCCTGGCGCCCACCCTGCTCTCGGGCTGCAGGTGGGGCCCCGCTCTATGCTCCTTCCTCTTCCCTTCTCTGGCCGTCCGGGAGGGGGGGGTGGGGGATGCCCCCCCTCCCCTTGGAGTGCAGCCACGCACCGGCCTCCAGGCTGGGGCGTCTGTCGGGGGTGTTGCACGTTCTGCAGAGGCATGAGTGCTGCCCCGCTGGGGGGTCTGCCCGGAGGAGGGTCTGGCATCACGGAGCTGGTAGCGAGACCTGCCGCCCGCCAGCCCCAGGCTTGTCCGCCCTCCGAGAAGGGACCGAGGCCCGCCACTAGGTGGCACAACGAGACTGTGTTCATGTCGACTCCTGCGCTCCCGCCCCGCTTCCTCCAGGTTTCCTCCAGGCGAGCGTCGCCTTCCTTTGAAAAAGTGGTTTAGGCCATCTGACCTTGGAATTAGGATTTGAGAACTTCCCTTTACCTGTCTGTTTCTGCCCCTGTTCGCCGCCGGCCGTTCCCGAATCGGGGATGTCCTCACAGACCCTTCCCTGGTTTGGGGAGTTCTCCCTTCGCAAAGTCCTCGTCTGTCCCCTCCTGAGGTCGTGGCAGTTGCGCCTCGAGAGGCTGCAGACTCCATCTTCGGCCTCGTTCCCTGATGCAGCTCCAGGAGCGCTTTTGTCGAATGAGTGGGCCTCGCCCGTCTTCTCTTGCCTTCGAGCCCTCCCTTCTGTCTTGCTAATCATCCTTTTGTCCAGTTCTCTTCAGGGAGTCTCCACTTCCGGAAGGATGAAGGTCAGACTCCATCCATGATGCCCCTCACGGGTTGCCTCCAACCTGCCTGCCTTGTCTCTCTTATTTCTGAGCATGAATCCTCCAATGAGATCTGTTTACTGTCCTTTGAACAGGCCCTGATTTTTCCTGCAGGTATATTCAGCTGTTTTCCCTGTCAGACCAGTGTCCCCTCATCCCACCCTTTCTTCCACAGGGTCAGATTCTACCTCGACCGAGAAACTTGTTACTAACCTATCGTCTGCCCCTCTAACGTCCTATGACAACTGTGCATTTCATTCACTCCCTCACAATTATCCTGTATTTCCTTCATCCGGTCTGCATGTCTTAATGGGTACCTACTCTGTTGCAGACACTGCTGGATGCAGGGGTTGTGCACTGAACAGACAAAAATTCCTCCCTCATGATGAGAAAAACAAATAAGAGATATAAGTGGGAATGCAGAGTAGGTAAATACGGATGGTGAGAAGACCAAGGAGAAAATGTAGGAAAAGTTGGGGGTTTGGAGCAGAGGTAAAGAAAGTTTCCTTGAGAAGGTCGCATCGGGCTAAAGAAGAAGTGGAGGCTGATACGGAGTCTGGAGAGTGTCTGAAAGAAGAACATTCCAGGTAGAAGAAGTAGCACGTGAAGCCCCCTTGAGATGGGACTGGGCCAGGTATGTTCCAGGAACCCTGGGGAGGCGAGTGGGTGAGGAGAAGAGCAGCAGGGGATGAGGTCAGCGAGGCTGTCGCCGGGGTCTGTGGCCGGGACAGAGCGGTGGCGGGAAAGCCAGGGGCGACTGCTAAACTGTGGAGGGGCAGGGCCTGGTTGACCCTCTTGCTCTCTGACGATTGTTCTAACTGCTGAGGTGAGAACCGGCCCAGGGAGGCGCAAGGCAGCCGTTGCTTTTACAGGGAGTGAGGTGGAGAGATTGGAACCGGGTGAGCCGTAGCTGAGTTTAGGATGGTTTGAAAGACAGACTTGAAGACGATGGGAGAGAAAGAGGAGCATCAAGGGTTAGATCTAGACCTGCCCCCCCCCACCCCACCCCGGGGCAGGCAAGTCAGGCTGCATTAAACCTCAGCTTCAGAATCTCTGTGCTTTAGGATGACAGTTTCCCACTCGACACTCCCGGTGCGTCGGCCGTGGCTCCATTCCACGGTGTCTGTCTTCCACGTCCGCCCGGGCTGAGGGAGCAGCCTCTGCCTGGAGGTTGCCAGTCACTGTGGCTGGGGGCAGAGAGCAGGCCACACTATTTCTAGAAGCTTCCACCCAGAATGATACATTTCACTCCTGCTTCTGCTTCCTTGCTCAAAGCAAGTCCTACGGTCATGTCTGAGTTTGACAGGGCAGGGGAAACAGGACCCTTGTTCTGTCCCCAAATTGTCCCCAAATATTTGGGAACAATAATCTCATCTTCCACAGGTGGTGTGAGGGGACTGGGCCTGAGCATTTCCAATAACAAAGACGGGAAGAGGGAGGGTGGAGCGAGGAGGAGAGACTCAGCAGGGACATCAGGTGGTGGCCAAGTAGAGATGTCAGGGAGCAGCAGCTGGGCAAGATTGGCCTAGGGGACAGTCCCCAGCAGGAGGCTGGATTGGAACTGGGGGCGGAGGGAGCATAGAGAGAGAGGGCAAGTCTGGCAATCGGGTCTTTAGGCATTCCGGTATTGGGTTTCTTAGGTTCCGTGTTTGTTCAGCTGCCACATCAAATATTTGCTTAGGGACTAATAACAAAAATACAGGCATGTGTTGGACTTTCATAGGCTCTGCTCTCCGGTGGAAAAGTCCCAAGATTGTCTCATTCATTTAGGTACCATGTCTGGGCCGTGGGAACTTGCACTTTCTCCACGAGCTTGCTGAATGGCTTCTGTTTGTCCCCCCATGGCTGGGTGGCGATTGTTGCAGAGTACCAGGGCCCCTGTGTGGGTCTGGTACTCTCCTGGGGTCCTCTCAATTCAAGGGAGAGCCTCCAGCCTTCCCTAGTTGTGCCAGTGACTTCTGTTTTTTGAATAGTCGTGTGATTCCTCTTTCCAGGGGGTGAAGGTGCTGCTTGCTTCAGCAAGACCAGAGGATACTTAGCAACACTGGACTTTCCTGGGACACTCTGGTTTTATGGTGGTCTGAAAGGATGCTAGGTCTTTGACACCTGACACTGAATTCCACTGAAACTTGGATATGATACTCAATTTTCGCTCCTCAGAATCTTTTCAGAAGCCACAAATCCAGGGCTAGGTCTCTATGATACCTGGTCTCTACGAGTCCTGTAATGATAGATATGGACGCGCGCTCACGTAACGAGGAAATCTACCTACTCTTGAACTCACTTTGGGCTAGGTGGATCTATTTTCACTGGTGATGATAATGATTTTTAAAACCATGTAGTTTTACTGAATACTTATTTTGGTTTTAGAGCTTTTGCTTTTGTGGTAAATATATTTATATTGACTTTTAACTGTCTGTTTTCTTGGTTTCTTAAGTCAGATGTTTTCTTAATGCCACTGGTATCATTTCTTCATTGTCTTTGTGCTGGTTTCTTCTTTGTGGATGATGTGATATATCAGTTAGTATCTGTTATCTCTTGCTGCCTGACAAACCACCCCCAAACTTAGTAGTTGTGCCTAAAGCAAAAAAAAAAAAAAAAAAAAGTCCTGTGTTTTCTCATGACTCTGCAACCAGGGCAGGGTGGGAAAGGACGGATGTGTGACTTGTCCTTTGCACTCAGGGCACCCTCCATCTAGGGTGGGAGGCTGACAGCAGCCGAGGTGGGGTCATACAGGAAGTAGGCAGCATTCACACATTGCTTCCTCCTGCTCTTAGCGACTTTCAGAGCGTGCTAATTTGATCACCTGGTGTCCTGATCGTGCATGTCTCCTCCCTTCTAGGGGATACGCAACAAAGCATGTTGTGGAAGGTCTGGAACCACGAACACTGTACAAATTCCGACTGAAGGTCACCAGTCCCTCTGGAGAATATGAGTACAGCCCAGTGGTCTCCGTATCTACAACCAGTGAGTATACAAACACCACACTCATTTATCCAAAGATCAATGAAGACAATGAGCCATATGGAAGTACAAATACCCTGCCTTTTGCTGAGCCTTTCTGGAAGCAGAAACCCTTCCGTTTTTAAAAAATTTTATTTATTTATTTGAGAGAGAGAGAGCACGCATGAGCACAAAGGAGAGGGAGAAGCAGACTCCCTGCTGAGCATAGAGCCTGATGAGGGGCTCGATCCCAGGACTCCGAGAGCATGACCCGAGCTGAAGGCAGGCACTTAATGGAGTGAGCCACTCAGGTGCCCTGAAACGGTTCCATTTTTAGAGGCTGTGCTGCGACTGTTTACTGGCTCGTCCGGGCCGCAGCAGGAGGGAAGTCTGTGCTTTAACAGGCGGGGGAGCTGTGCTGGGGCCGGCGCCACCCCGGGAGTGCACATTCAGGACTAAGAGTACAAGAGGGAAGAGTCGCCTTTCCTAGGAAGCGGGCAGGGGGTGTGGGCCGAGAAACAGTCTGCTTGTTCGGCTGTGCCTCGGGTGATAAGGCCGAGAAAGCATTTTGTCCCTTTTGAACCACCTCAGTTTTCTGTCTTGACATACGAATCGGATTCCGGTGGGGGCTGTGAGTGAGGAAGAATGAACACCAGCCAACACACACACACACACACACACACACACACACACACACACACACACGGCAGGGGGCTGGCCACGCCGCCTGTGACCTTGCGTGTCCTTCTCCCGGTCCCACCTGAGCGTGCAGGTATTTTCTGTGATCCGTATTTTAAAGTGCTTTAAAGATGTGTGTGTATCTAGAATGTGGTAAAGATTAAAATGGTCAGAAACGCTCTTTGTGGCCCGCTTGCTGAGAGCCCAAACGTCTTTTCTCAGTTGCACAACGGAAGTCTTCCTCCTGTGAGTAAAAGTCATTTTAAAGTTTTAGTCCCTATTGCATATGACGTGTGTGGGTGTACACACACGTATACATACATGAATAAAACATATGCTTTTCCTATTGTGGCTTTCAATTGTGTCCTTTATGCATTTATTTGGAGAGGTTTTTTTAATTTAAATTCAAATTTTTAAAATTTAAACTCAATTATCCAACTTACAGTACATCATTGGTTACAGATATCATGTTCAATAATTGATCAGTTGCATGGAACACCCAGTGCTCATCGCCCAGTTACCCCATCCCTCCTCCCCCTGCCCTCCAGCAGCCCTCGGTTTGTTTCTTAGCGTTAAAAGCCTCTCAAGGTTTTTCTTATTTAGATTTTTATGTGGATTAAAGATGATTAAGGTTTTGAGTTAGCCTATCATCTCTTAGTTTGCGGACAGGGCGCTGGGGAGTTGGGTCTTAGTTTGGCAAACTGAGAATTCAGTGACAGCTGGGAGGGGTGTTCCTGTCCCAAGGTGCTCCGCTCGCTGCAAAGACGCATCATTTCAGAGGAGACTTTCCGAGTGGACCGGTCAGTTACAGTGACGCGGGGCAGGCAAGAGGGCTTGTCCTTCCTGTGGTGGCGGTGAAGGCATTTCCTTCCTCTGGGAGACCAGGAGCTCTGGAGCTGTTAGGGGGAAAAGGCGGAGCGTGAGTTGGTCTCCTCTGTGTTGAGGGCGGGCACGGAGACAGTTGGAGCAGGGGCAGGAGAAGAGTCGGCGAAGGGGGACCCAGTGTTTGAAGAGACTCTCCATGGGACGCTGGGCCAGTGTGCTCCCTCCTGTCCCGCCGGCCCCAGCCAGCCATGGGCCCCAGCCAGCCACGGGCACTCCTCTGCCTTTGCCCCTTTTCTCTGGAGCGTCCCACCTCAGAGCCCCCTCTTCCCGGTGCCCCTTCCCCTCCTCTGCCTGCAGCTGTCCAGGCAGAGCTCTGCTCGGGGGTGGTCCCTTGTGCCTCCGCCGGTACCCGCTGGGTACCTCCGCTGGGTCTCACCCCCTCTGATAACACCCAGACCATCTTATTTTATGTATCTTATTTTGTATATCTTTTTTAAAAAAATTTTTTTTAAATTTATTTATTTGTTAGAGAGAGAACAAGCGAGCACAGGCAGACAGAGTGGTAGGCAGAGGCAGAGGGAGAAGCAGGCTCCCCGCCGAGCAAGGAGCCCGATGTGGGACTCGATCCCAGGACGCTGGGATCATGACCCGAGCCAAAGGCAGCCGCTTAACCAACTGAGCCACCCAGGTGTCCCTCTTATTTTATGTATCTTTCATCTTCTTCGTCTCCCACCGACTTGTGTGCTTCCAAAGTGGAAGACGTGACGGGTCAGTCATGTCTGGTGTAGAAGATTGCGGTGCATGGGTGGACGGAGAGGGAATGGAAAGGCCCAGAGGCAGAATTAGGATGAGGAGGGAAACTCTGATTTTCTCAGCTGGCACTCCCGTCTGTGCGGAGACGCACGTGTGTCCCACGGGCTGGGGAGCATCCCCTTGTCCTGCATGGGGAAGGCAAACAGGATGCAGAGCCAGCCACGGTGAGCCTCTGCTGGCCACTGACGTCTTTGCTCCTGCCACACCCACGCCAGGGCAGGTGCTGTGGGACCCTCCGGCCAGGGCTGATGTGGCGCTCGCCTACCATTCAGAGCTCTTCGGGAAGGCAGAAACCATCGTAGCCTTCCATCAGCTGGCTGGGACGGTGCCGGCTTCCTGCCGAGCTGGCTTCCCAGAGGCAGCCATGGAGAGCTGGTCTGGGGTCCAGAGCATTTGTCCCTGCAGCCCGTGGCTTCCGTGGGTCACTAGACCAGACCTCCTGCAAGGACCAGGGTGTGATGGAGACATGGTTCCTGGTGTTGATCTGCATACCGGGCTTCCTGCTCCTTTTGGGGTCTGGTCACAGTGCTGGGCTGCAGCGGGGACGGACTCTCAGACTTGGGGGGCTCTCCCGGGTGGCAGTGGTCCCAGACCCTTTTCCTGCTGGCTGCTGCTCTTTGACACTATTATTCTATTTATAATACTCAAAGCAGACTCCCTTAAGGAGGTAGATCATGCTAAACAAAGAATTAAAAATGTGCATATTTTCCAAAACAAGTAAAAAATGCTTCTGTGGGTTGATCACTTGCATTCAGTTTGAAAGTGTTTTTAATGAATCACGAAAGCATGTACTTTGTTTGAATAAAGGATGCTCAGCTTTTTTTTTATTTAATTTTTTAAATTCCAGGTAAAGTACACAAGACTCTTGCTTAAATGAGGTATGCAATTTTAATCAGTTGGGCCCTTAAAAAGAGAAAAGCAGCTGCTGCTTGTTAATTGGCAAATCTCTCCTCGAATGAGCTCATCTTTATTCACTGCTTCTAACAGGGACCTGAATTCCACCCAGAAAGGTGTTACTGCCCTATTAGAATATCTGTGGGCACATCTGCCACTAAATGACCCTCTTACAGAACAGGGTGATGGCTTTCCCCTCCTCCTGGGTGTCCCCTCTCCTGGCCCTGCCTGATGAGTTCCATCCAGTGCAGCGGTAGGGCAGGGGGGCGGCGGGGGGGCCCTTGCAGACATCCTCCCCGTGGGCGGCGCTGATTCAGCATTAACATCAGCCAAACAAACCCACAGAGGCACAGCCGCCTTCTCTGTATTCGGCTGTACGCACTGATGGCGATCCCTTGGGCCAAGCCCACCATGTCTTCAAGGATTCAGGGGTAGGAGGAGTGGAACGTTTGGCTCACCCTGGAATTTCCTCTCGTTGTGACTCTTGCCTGTAGTGCGAGGGAGAAAGAGCTGCTCCGCTCTGTTCTGCGAGCAGGACCCTTTCCTTATTCCTCGTCCGATTCGTATAAACGGACACTTTCGCGAGCCCGGGGTCGATCTGCGTCTGGTCTGGTGCTGATCCTCAGGGCTCTTTGCCTTCCCGGCAGTGGTCTGAGCGGGGTTAAGGAGTCCGTGCTGAGAAAGAGCATCTATGCCCCGAACGAGAAGTGTCGCTTCCTTGTGCGGAAACTCCGCAAACAAGGAAGGGTTAGCCATAGCGCTGTGCTCCTTCCCTTCCGCGAGAGGTCTTTCGTTCTGAGTAAGCTATGAGGGCTCTGATCACCTCTTGCAGAAGCTGAAATAGGGCAGTACACTCATTTCAGTGATGTCCTACCATCAAAATACCCTGGTCTTTGCTGTGCACCGTCCTCACACCTCTAAGTGCGAAACGAACATCTTTGATTTTCCAATATTTGCATGCTGCAGGCCTCCTGGGTAGGAGGGACCAGGAAGGGCCCCCCGCCCCCAGCCGAGAGCTGGGCCAGCCAGGTATGACCGGCGTTGTAGACTGGAGGTGGGTCAGAGCAGAAACATGTGGGGATGCTGCACATGCTTTTAGAACTTTGTTTAGAATCTTAAGAAGTTCATGCTTCAGCAATTCGGGGTCTCTTCTGATTCCACACAAATTTTAAGGATTATTTGCTCCAGCTCTTTGAAAAATACTGGTGGAATTTTGATCGGAATGGCATTGAAAGTATAGATTGCTCTAGGCAGTATAGACATTTTGACAATGTTTATTCTTCCGATCCAAGAGCATGGAACGGTCTTCCATCTTTTTGTGTCTTCTTCAATTTCTTTCCTGAGTGTTCTGTAGTTCCTCGAGTACAGATCCTTTACCTCTTTGGTTAGGTTTATTCCCATGTATCTTATGGCTCTTGGTGCTATAGTAAATAGAATCGATTCTCTAATTTCCCTTTCTGTATTTTCATTGTCAGTGTATAAGAAAGCCACTGATTTCTGTACATTGACTTTGTATCCTGCCACGTTACTGAATTGCTGTATGAGTTCTAGTAGTTTGGGGGTGGAGTCTTTTGGGTTTTCCATATAAAGCATCGTGTCATCTGCGAAGAGAGAGAGTTTGACTTCTTCGTTGCCAGTTTGCATACCTTTTATTTCTCTTTGTTGTCTGATTGCTGTTGCTAGGACTTCTAATACTATGTTGAACAAGAGTGGTCAGAGTGGGCATCCTTGTCGTGTTCCTGATCTCAACGGGAAGGCTGCGAGCTTTTTCCCATTGAGGATGATATTTGCTGTGGGTCTTTCATAGATAGATTTTATGAAGTTCAGGAATGTTCCCTCTATCCCTATACTTTGAAGCGTTTTAATCAGGAACGGATGCTGGATTTTGTCAAAGAGGAGAAGGGAGTTGAGGGAAATTGGAAGGGGAGGTGAACCATGAGAGACTATGGACTCTGAAAAACAACCTGAGTGTTTTGAAGGGGCGGGGGCTGGGAGGTTGGGGGGGCCAGGTGGTGGATATTATGGAGGGAACGTATTGCATGGAGCACTGGGTGTGGTGCAAAAACAATGAATACTGTTACGCTGAAAAGAAATTAAAAAAAAAAAAAGAACTAATAAAAAAAAAGTTCACACTTTTCTGAAACTTTTTAGGCTTTGGTGTACCCTTTCATTTACCACTTTGTTTCAGGGGAGCATGTTTGTTTATTGAAGAAGTCTGCTTATTTTAATAAGGTTGGAAGCACATGATGAGTTGGTTGGCTACCTCAGCATGGAGCGAGGCCGTGTGAAGGCCTCGTGAGCTCTGACGTTGCCCAAGCCTACCTGCTTGGTCTCAGACAACTCACTCTGCCTTCATGGCTCTCTTTTGTGGCCTGAAGAAGAAAAAAAAAAAAAAAGATTGTGTAGAGTCCTAGATAGAGCTTAATGAATAAGATTTGAGTTAGGATGTCCTATTTTAAAATTTAGTAGAAATAGGATGAGCTTCCTATGTTCTTCTAGATGATTCTATGCAAATTAGTTGCTTTTGTATTTTTGGTGGCTGTTGAAGTTTGTGAGTCACAAGAGGGAGCTGGCTGGGGGTATGTACTACCACCATCCCACTCTTCCCCTCCTTTCCAGGAAGTAAGAAGGAAGGGAAACTTTCCATGGGTTTTGTTTGTCCACTAAAGCAGGATGCGTCACCCAATAGATCATTGTAAGTCCGCACTACTCTAGCCCAGGGTTTCTCAGCCTTGGTGCGTTGATGTTTGGGGGCTAGATAATTCTCATTGTGTGCAGGTAGGATCATCAGTATCCCAGGCCTCTACCCACTAGACGCCAGTAACTCCAACCCTTAAGGTGCGACAACCAAAAATTATCTCCAGGTTTTACCAAATGTCTCTTGGTGGTGGTGGGGTTGGGGCGGGGCACCGTTCCCTTCTGGAGCCCTCCCCCCCCCCCCCCCCCCGCAGTGGAACCACCAGGTAGGCGTGATCTTCCTTGGAAGGTCAGGGATGGGCGGGGGGGCTTGCCCTTTGACAGTTTATCATGATACTTTTCTTTGAAGCTTTTGATCTAAAACTATGTGGAAAGATGAAGAGGAAGTACAGTGTGGCTTAAAAGTGTTTAGGAGATTGGCAAGCACTAGCAGACAAAATTGGTATTTCAAAAACAGTTTTCACTTGGCTTTATTTTATTTTATTTTATTTTTTTACCAGAAGAACAAGGGTGTCAGCTAGAGGTCGTTCTGCTATGATTATTACACTCTTCTGCCCCACCCGCCCTGGTTTCCCAGTTCATCATGTGCCCAGTTAAAATCTTCCAAGGAAACGAGTAGAGAATGGGCTCCGGTGCCAGCAGTTCTCCTCGCGGACCTCGCGGACCTCGCGGACCGGGATGGGTACTGAGTTTACAACCCCCAGTTCCAGCGAGCTCCATGGGCTCATCCCAGAGAGTTTTTCTACCGCAGGTGCAAGAAGAGGGAAGTTTTCTCCGCACTTGGTGGAGCCAGCCAGGGGATCTCTGGAGGCCAGCCTGGTGGAGGGTGATGAAAGGGTGCGTGAGCCCCAGGAGTCAGTCTCGGGGCAGTGCGGGAGGACAGGTAGGAGATGGGTGTTTTCTTTCAGGGTTTCAGATGATGACAGGTTCGAAGCCGGTGCTACCGTGTAAATGGCAAAGGAGAGGAACACGCTGGTCTTGTTCTCTCTGGGACCCTCAGGGTCAAGACTGGGCATGCGAGTGACTTAATAAACGTTTGAGTGAGTGGAAGAGACCTTGGAGCTGACTGGAACTGGGGATTGTAAACTCAGTACCCATCCGGGTCAGCGAGGTCTGCACAGCGTGTGAGGGGCGGGGTGTGACAATGGTGGGGACAAGGACAGCGGCCGCTGCCTTTCCCATGGCCTCCACAGCGGACGTGTGTTGCATATTCAGGACATGCCAGGTGCTCTGCTAAGTGCTTCGCGTGTGTTCCATTTACGCCAAACCATCCAAGCAACTAGAAATGCCCAGAGCGTGAAGCAAGGCCTGGAAGACGGGCCTCTCTCACTTGGCCGTTCGCTGTCTCACTCTGCAGCTTTCTGCACTTCTGTTCTCCTCGAGGACCTGACGTCCCCCCCCACGCCACGGGACGCCCCCCCTTGTTCCTGGAGTCGTCCGCAGGCTTCTCCTCCTGGCTCCTCTCTGCCTGGCGGGCTCTCCCCCACCGTCGCGCTTTCTCACGGTGCTCCCCCTCTGTGAACGAGCCCCTTCTGCGCCCCGGCCCCCCAGCAGCTCCGGGGAGACCCGGCCAACGTGAATGTTATATTCCTGGGAAGCACTGAAATTTTGGATGTCAAATGTTACAGTAATTTATTTTTGTCGTTTGTTCAAATAGTTTAGAGACTCTTTGGCAAACAAAACCAGCATGTTGCGACGATCGTGCGGCTTTTCCTTGCTTGTAAGAGACATTTAGTTAAGTCTTAGGAAATCTGGAAGGATTATTTTCACCTATCAAAATACCATGCACAAAGCAGTGCTTTTATAACTTGAGAATGTCCCAAGTCCTTAGGACAATCTGAATGCTCTTAATATATGGAAACAAGGCCTTTCTCAGTAAAAAGTGGAATAGGAAATGTAAGCCACACTTCTCGGAATAGCCAAGTGCCTTCTTGGAGGGGAACGTGAACACCCACTCAAGGCGGGAGGCGCGTATCCGGAATGAATATTCTCTCATTCGCCTTTGGTGACTGTTTTCCATCTTTCTTCAGGAGAACCCATAAGTAGTGAGCACTTTCACCGAGCTGTCAATGTGAATGATGAAGATTTGCTGGTTCGAATACTTCAAGGAGGGTGAGAGAACTCTGCCTTAAAATTAAAAAAATTTTAATGCCCAGCAAGTACATAGAATTGCACTTAACTTTATTTCCCCTCCATTTTCCATGCCTTTGAAATTGCTCCCAAATAGATCTCCGGTGACTGGTGGGAGTTCAGCAGAGTCAATAAAGGTGACCTCTGAGCCCCATGTAAATGCTAGATTTTGTAAATATCTAATGAAAATTGAAAATGAAAATGAGAAGTCTGGGTATCCTGTTTTCTTCCCAGAAATAATTCCTGACTCTTGCTTATATGCCATAGCATTTAGGCAAATTTCACCCCTAAGTGCCCACATCTACCTAAGGAATCATTAAATCCGCTGTTTCTGATTCAAAAAGTCGGTAAAACACTAGAAGAAAAGTAGCAAATACATTTGCTGCCATGGGATATTTGAAGCCCTCGCCTAATGAAAGGTGAACAATGTTACGTAGATTCTTTTTGAATCAGTAGTTTTGAGGACCTTAGAAGACCAGTCATTTTGCAAACAGGGCCCTTAAGTTGGAGGAGAGAAGGAACCCACAAAAAACCAAGGCTTCTGAGCTGGTATTGAAGAGCTCTGCTTTGTTCCTCCAGTGGCCTCCAGGGAGAAATGCAGGCCTCCCCCAGCCCAGACTCTTGGTAGAGCTGACTGTGGGAGTGCCGGCACCCCTCTGTTCTAGAAGGCGGTGGTACTGTCCCAGTGTTTCCCACTGCTCACATCATGGTTTTGAGTTGAACGGAGAGCTGGTTTTAAGCGAAACTACAGCAATTTCCCTTCCCGTGAATTCGAATCCTTGAAAAATATTAGGCAGGTGGTTTGACACAACAGAAACTTAATGGCCCAGAAGAAATCGGAATTTTCGGGGAAAATAAATCGTTTTAGTCGCCTGTGTCCTGCAAGAGACCTTAGCTGTGACTCTTCGGAGAGCCATGCCGAGCATCTTAATCTCTTTTCTCTGTGTTTTTCCCCAAGAAATGTTAAGGTTGATGTTCCCAATAAGTTTGGCTTTACTGCTCTGATGGTCGCTGCCCAGAAAGGTTACACCAGGTAGGTCCTCCCCTCATATCTCTGAGTGGCTGAACGTTTCCCTTCTCCCAAAGGCTCTGGTCAGAGCATGGATGGGAGGGAAAAAGGCGTGGGCAGGAGCCCCCTTCTTCTTGCTTTCCAAAACTCTACCACGTATGGGCTGCCCCGCAAACTCGGCTGTTTGCAGCCTCAAGTTCTACACCACACAGGAGAGAATGTAAACGTGTAGAATCCTATGGTGAGGAAGAGACGTAGCCACTAAATTCTATTTTACAATATATTTTATATGTCCCAGGAAAACTGGTTATTGGAATAAGAGTGTCTTTAAAAAAAGAAAGAGGGAAGGTTATTAATTCTGGAAAACAAACTTCCCCGAGAGGTTGCTAAGATAATTTTCCCCGATACACTCTATTATCTCTATGCCACACAGAGGCATACACACTAGTGGCTTATTTTACAACCATATTTATATTTAACTACTAAAGTACCATTTTGGAAAAAAGACCTATATTTTATTAAATGCTGCCACTTGAAAATATATTTAAAATGGCCATTAAAGTGACAGCAAATTAGCTTGACAATACAATGTGTTTCATGTGGTATAAATTGTTTTCAATGAATAATTCATGTGAGGAAGAAGCCCCCCTCCCCCCCTTTTTTTTTGGTGTTGAAGAAGTAATTTTCTGGTTTAATAATGTCCTTTGAAGCCAGCCGGCCTCTGAAGGTAGAAAAGAAAGTGTGGAGATGTGTCTGAAATGTAGTGCTGTGTGCGTTCCCGCGTTACCGTGGGTTCCTACCCATCAAAGCTGCGTCTCCAGTGACCTGATTTGTCTCCTGCAGGCTTGTGAAAATCCTTGTTTCTAATGGCACAGATGTGAATCTGAAGAACGGAAGTGGCAAGGACAGGTGGGTGGTGGGATGTGCCCCGAAATGTCCCCCTACTTCGGTTACCAGGTTTGTGCCCAGACGGTTTTTGATTTAACCCAAATATTTGCAGCGGTTTCTTTTGACAGGGTTGTATCCCAAAGGAAAGAGGTCGATGAACAAAGCCTGGCTTATTCTTTCGTTCTCGTATTCCTTCACACGCCAGAATGAAGTGGGCTATACCTTGTACAGCTGCCACCTGCCCTCGCTCAGCGCCCGGCACACGCTAAGTGCTCGGTGACCAGTAGCCGTGACGGTAGCCATCGCCAGGGCTGTGCTGGGCATTTGGCTGTGCCTGTGACACTTGGGGCCCCCTCCAGGGATCTCCTTATACTTTGCCTTACTCTCTTAGCTAAGCCTCTTAGGGGTTCCCAAAGAAGCACACAGCAGTCACGATGAAAGCTACGGCCCGAGAACTTCCCGCGGTGGAGGTGTGGAGCGCCGCACGGGAGAAACAGACAGGAAGAGCATGATACTTGGAAACTGTATTCAGACAGGTGACAGAATACTCTACAAAGACTTAAAAATGATCAGTATTCTAGTAAAAAACCCTATACAATAAAATGGACCAATTTCTTATAAATCTAAGGAAAAAATCAGTTTAGAAATAATACATGGCCACAGTTATAGAGAAAATCTTTTGGAAATTTAGGAAGAAAAAATAGAATTTTGGAAGGGTACCTAACAGTGCCTAATAGTGGTGATAGTGGAAACCTAAACGTAGAAAGAAAGTGGTACGCTGCGTCTACACCAGTACATGTGATAATTTCACTGAAATTATCTTTTTGAGGGTACATTTTCTGGGAAAATGTAAATCCCCCAAACCAACCCAAGACACAGAAAAGCTGAAACAACCAATATCCGTGCAAGCACAACCAATATCTGTGCAAGCAGTTAGAAAACTTAGGAAGGGATTATGAAACAGACTCGTGGCGGGACTGTTGTGCCCATGAGCTTGGGAGGAGTGTAGGTAAAGACTGTAGATAACTTACTTAGCAGAGGGGTAGTTGGACCATTACCGAGCATAACCTTACTGCTGAAGTCTGATCGAGAAAGAAAGCTCTTCTTATGTTCATATGCGTGCAGATAGTTACATCCCTTCCATCCTAACTCAGGGGGTCATGCAGGATGTAAGGATGACTAGAGTAGGACATTTCTCAGTGCAGTAGACCAAAGGTGAAAACCTATGTATGTGCAGAGGCAAAACAGAAATTTGGTATAACTGCACACCTTTCACTAGTTAAAATATCTTTACTCTTTTAAAGTGCAGGATGTTTTCAGTCCTGGGGACAGCCTCTGGGGATAGGAGCACCAGCCTGTGGTGATGGAGGGAATCCTTTGATTGAATCATAAAAGCTTAGTTATGATCTCAGACGACCAGCCGTTATTCCTAGTGTTGACAGATGGCCTTGAAAAGTTAGTCATGAAACCCATAGGAGTGGGTAAGAGCCATATAGCTCGATGTCAAATCCAGATTCGCCTGTGGTCAGGTCATATGACCTTGGGCAGTCACTTAACCTCTGTGTGCTTTATCTACGATATAAAAATGGTAGAAGTCCTTACAGAATTGTGAGTGTTGAACAAGTCACTACAAGAAAAGTGAGTAAAAACAGTGCCTGGCATGTTTTCTTGTTTTGTTACTTCATGACTGGTATTTTGAAAGATTTTTTTTTTTTTTATTCGACAGACAGAGATCACAAGTAGGCAGAGAGGCAGGCAGAGAGAGAGAGGAGGAAGCAGGCTCCCTGCCGAGCAGAGAGCCTGAGATCATGACCTGAGCTGAAGGCAGAGGCTTAACCCACTGAGCCACCCAGGCGCCCCGGCCAGCTACTATTTAACAAAAAAAAATTTTTTTTCTTAAATAACAGCAACAATCAGTTAATAAGTATACCGACGGAAATAAAATAGAATAAATATCTAATGGAAGTGAGAAATTTATATTAAAAAACCCTATAAAATGAGATTAAAAGGTTTAAAAGAACGGCATATATCTTATATGGTTTACCATATGCCACACCCATACCATATGCCAGAATGGCAAGATCGAAGACTGCAAAATTTTCAGTTTTTCCTAAATGAATATATAGACCAGCATAGCCTCAAATGGAATTATTCTTGGGAGCCTGTCAAAATGATTTTGTGATTTACCTGGAAGAACCAAGGGCTGACACCATCTATTAACTTTGTTGAAGAGAAATGTGGAAAGACTTTTGACAGTCATTACAATGCCTTATAAAGTTTTAGTAATTAATGTAGTATGAGACCAGTACAAATAATTGAAAAAAAAAAATCTATGGAATGAGTAGAGGTAGTTCTCCATATACGTCAGAACTCAGTACGTGGCGATGGGAGCAACACAAACTAATGAGTATCGGAAGAAAAAAAAGTTAAATTCTGGCCTTGTAGGGCATGCATCAAAATAAATTCCGGATGAATTAAGAATTAAATAGAAAAGACAGAACCAGAGAAACCACAGCATGTGTCTGTCTGGTCTTCTAACAAGAAAGGCAGAATCAATGAAATAAATCACTAAGGAGAAGATTAAAAGTACATAACATGTTTTTAAAAATTAATTACAAAGTAAAGGGTAGCCTGGGGAGAGATTTGCAAATATATTATAGACAAATGACTGGCGTATTTAATGTGGTGGTGGGTGCGTGTACCTTCCCCACAAGATACACAGTAGAAACAAGCAGTTTACACGAACACAATTTATAGCAGAATAAATTAAAAAGTTAATATGCCAAAGTGCCAGTAATAAAAAAGGTAAAAACTTACTGTCCTATTGCGAATTAAAAGAGGATAGTAGCGTTGGTATAGTGAGTAAAAGGGGCCCTTATTGGTGCAGTCGATACAATTGTAAATGCACATAAGGGCTCTGGAAAGCAACGCATCTAATGGGAGCCTCACACGTTTGCACTACGATTTGGCAGTCTGCATCGGAAGAAAGCACCGCAAAGCCTGGCCGGCGAAGGGCCACGTTTGCTCTTTTCTGGGAGCCTCCGAGAACTGCCGGCCTCCTAAGGATCCAGAGACGCGGGCCTCTGCTTCCGCTCCAGCCGCGCTCAGGACTGAGCCTCAGAGCTGGACGTCCTCTTTATCACTCAGAGACTTTGTAGGATTTCCCTGTTGGGAAGACTTCCTTCTGCATTTCCCCCACCGCCACCACCCCTCCCCCCACCGCCACCACCCCTCCCCCCACACCAACTCTGTATTTTGAAAAGTTCAAACTTTAGAAAAGTAGAAAGAAGAGTACGGTAAACTTCCGTGTACTCGCCGCTTAGGTTTGGCTGTTGTCAACATTTTGCCCTTTTTGCTTCTCTTTCTACATTTTTATTTGCCTTTTTCTCCTTACTTGCCCATTTCAAGGTTAATAGGCATCCGATTCCTCAATATTTCCTTCAGTATTTCCGTGTGGGGTGTGGCCGCTAATCTCTCCTTTGTAAAGATTCAGTTTCCTGCTGAAATTAGCAAATAACCTATCATGGTAATCATGGTGTGAATATCCTGTTCTCCGTTAACTTGTACCCAACAATTTCGGCATCCACTGATGGGCCTTACCCAGACCAGTTATTTAATTGGAATTGCCAAAGTGTGATTTTCTAATTCCATCATGTTGTCCATATTGACTGGCTGGTGGGCTTCGGAGAAAAGGGCTTTCCTTCATCACTTGACGATGGACTACATTTTATTCTATAAAGGCAGAGTAAATGTTTAATTACTTAAATACAAATATTTAGAGTATGGAACTGGCTTAATAGCCATCTATAATAATGTCAAATGAGTATTTTTCTCTCCTCTATCTTTTTTGAATATCTTCACAGACTTGTGGATATTTTTAAATCCAATATTTTACTCAATTTACAGTGATTCCTTTTTTTAAATTGAGATATAATTCACACACTCCTTTAAAATTTGGCCCTTGAAGGACATATTAACGATGCTGTGCAACTGTCACTGCGGTCGAATTTCAGAACATCGTCATCAGCCAGAAAGAAGCCCTGTGCTCACCGGCAGGCACTCCCAGTTTCCTCTCTCCCAGCCCCTGGAAACAGCTACCCTGTCAGTTCGTCCCCGTGGATTTGCCTGCTCTGGGCATTTCATGTAAACAGTCCTACAACGTGTAGCCTTTTGTGTCCATCTTCCTTTGCTTAGTGTGATGTTTTTAGGTTCATTTATGTTGTGGTATAATATCGGTGTTTCTTTCTCCTTTTTATGGCCAAAGAATATTCCATCGTATGGGATGCCGCATTCTGTTAATCTGTCCATCTGTGGATGGACACGACATTTCATAGGAATAATTTTCATGGCTTTTCCACTCCCATTAGGATTGCTTGGTTTAAACCAGGCAGGGTAAAATGGGGACCGGAGTGTGGTGACTGTACTTAGAGCTGTTGCTGCCCCCTCTGTATGTTGCAGTCTGATGCTCGCGTGCTACGCGGGACACCTAGATGTTGTGAAATATCTCCGAAGACATGGTGCATCCTGGGAGACCAGAGACCTTGGGGGCTGCACGGCTTTGCACTGGGCTGCGGACGGAGGCCACTGCAGTGTCATCGACTGGATGATAAAAGATGGCTGTGAGGTACGGGATCTTTCTTCTCAACCACACGTGTCATTAAGACCTTGCGGTGCCTATCCATGGGGTTTAGGAGAAGCAGAGCCTTATGTGGATGCCTTTGATTAGCTGAACTTAGAAATGCTACAGAAAGCTCTCTGACTTACCAGTAAGAAGGTTCCTGAAGCCCTGGGGAAAAAGGTCTTTATAGAGCTGATGTGATAGCTGAGGCTTCACATTGTCATGGAGGTTTGTCTTATTAGGACAAAAAGAAACTGCTGAATCCAGAGCTGGACAGGACGATGCTTCTGCTTATTTATGCCGGTGTCCCTTCGCTCATTATCTCTTCATTCAATCTGTCCACAAAGCTTTACCGATCACCGGCCGTGTACCAGTTGCTAGCTCAGGTCCTGGAGATAGGAGACATCAAGAACTCTTACAGCCATAGGGCTTCTTACTGCTCTTAGAATGAGACTATTTTTATTCGTGGTTTGCTTTAAAGATTAACCACTACAAAACCCCTTCCCAAGAGCAAACTGACCATATCACAAACAGAGCATTTCAGCTCCTTGTGCCTTTACCTTGAAGCGGGCGTGTGGGTAACCCTTCTGGTCTCATGTTATCAGACAGTGCAGATTGGACTTAGTGAATAGAACCTGTGTTGTTGGGCTTCTGTAGCTGTTTGAAGATGAGTCAACAGAATTAGCTCAATTATGGTAGTGGCTGATAACTTTGGAGAACTTTAGTTCAAGGCTTGAAAGAACTTAAATAAAAATTTCAAGGCATGGAAATAAGGAATGGTAAACAAAATGCTCTTCTAATTGAGATTGCCAGATGGTGCAGAGTATGGAGAAATTAAACTGATGACCTGGAAAATAAGCTCAAATTGAGAGGAGTCATGTCTCCTGGAAGATGTTAGCAGATTTGTTCTGGCTTGTCTCTGAAGTGTGACTGAAGGAAAGCCTTGCCTTTCGCAATTGTGGGGTCTCCCTGGTTGCCACTGCTGTCTGCAGAGGGCTGAAGAAAGGGCCTTTTGAAGGAAAAACCTCAGTAGCTAAGATAATTCTCTTTTATCACATTTTTTTTTTTCTCTTTTAGAAACATGCGTGAGAGGTGGGAAGGATTAGCATGTGCGCCTCAGTGGTGGGGCAGGGCCACATCTGTCCTGGGTGGTGATAAGAGCCGTGGTTGTCTTGTTTGCTTTATGATGAACTCTGCTCATGCTTTGGTCTCAGTAGAAGTCTGTAGTTAAAAATGAAGGTTGACCTTTGCTGAAACAAGGGCAGGTCTCTGCTGTGAGTATTTAAATTCTATAATTTTGGAAACATAAACTTTCTGGGCCTCAGATACGAGCATGTTTGTAGGTAAATTCTTTTTTAAAAAAAATTAAGATATAATGTATTATTTGGTTCAGGGGTACAGGTCTGTGAATCACCAGTCTTACACACTTCACAGCACTCACCATAGCGCATACCCTCCCCAGTGTCCATCCCCCAGCCACCCAGCCCTCCTAGTCCCCTCCCCTCCAGCAACCCTCAGTTTGTTTCCTGAGATTAAGAATCTCTTATCGTTTGTTTCCCTCCACAGTCCTATCTTATTTCATTGTTCCCTCCTTCCCCCCCATGGCCCCCCACCCTGCCTCTCAAATTCCTCATATCAGGGAGATCATATGATAATTGTCTTTCTCTGGTTGACTTATTTCGCTCAGCATAATACCCTCTAGTTCCATCCACATCGTTGCAGATGGCAAGAGTTCATTTCTTTTGATGGCTGCACAGTATTCCATTGTATATATGTACCACATCTTCTTTATCCATTCATCTGTTGATGGACATCTAGGTTCTTTCCATAGTTTGGCTATTGTGGACATTGCTGCTATGAACATTTGGGTGCACGTGTCCCTTTGGATCACTACTTTTGTATCTTTGGGGTAAATACCCAGTAGTGCGATTGCTGGGTCATAGGGTAGCTCTATTTCCAACTTTTTGAGGAACCTCCATGCTGTTTTCCAGAGTAGCTGCACCAGCTTGCATTCTGTTTGTGGGTAATTTTTTTCTTTTCCTGTAGCACTGGAGCTACAGGAATGTTACCACTAAAGATTTCTGTGAGGTTGGTTGGTGGCAGATCGTGGATGTCAACAGGAGTGCCTCCGTGTTCTCGGCAGAGGGGCCGCCCCGTGTTTGGGTGATGGTAGGAGGGGTCTGGGAGCCAAGCAGGGCACTGCGGCCACCATTCAAGAGTATCGCGATTTCCTACTGACAGTGACTGACTGGCATGGGAAACCATCTCTACGTTTAACGAGCCACGTGACCTTAGGAAAGGCGTTTGACTTCTTGGAGATTTGCTTTAATCACTGATAGACCAGCAATCAAAGCATCTACCCCATTTAACCCTCAGACCCAAAAGAGAAAATGGGGGTGAAAGTTCACGGAAGACTGCATAAAGCACCACGTAAAACGAGGCGATGATTTTATTATTTAAACACAATGGAGTCTGCTGCTCCGAGCTTATTTGTTATTTGCATGAGAAAGAACTGCAAATCCTGATGATGTTCAGGGGATAAGCTCCTCCCTACAAATAACCTGACCCGTCCCAGGGACTTTGTGGCAGTCCCTAGTTTGTTCCTGCATTCTGGTGTTTTACTGACATGTTCGAGTAATACTCCTGTAACAGAACTAGGGGCACGTGTGTGTGTGTGTGCGTGTGCACACACACCTATCGCCTTTGGTATCATTCTTGAGGGATTGGTGAGGTCTTCCCTGGAACGGGGGGAGGCAGTGCTCACATATTCTTATTCTAGAATAGTCTAGAATAAGAATATTCTAGACTATTCTAGACTATTCTAGAATAAGAATATTCTAGACTATTCTAGAATATAGAATTCTTATTCTAGACTATTCTAGAATATAGAACATAGAATTCTTATTCTAGAATTCTTTTACGTGACCCTGAGAGCTCCCAATCCCTGGATTACTGGGAAGTGGCCCTCTTATTACTAGTCAGATTGAGTTTGGAGAAGGTACTAGGTTGACCAACTCTCAGATTGGAATTTAGGTTGTAAATCTGGACGCTTTGTGTTGACTCCACCTGTAGTTCTCCTGCTTAAAGTTAATCCATGTTGATAAGTGTAACCGTATGTGTATATGTTACTGTCTTGTTCCAGAAAGGAGTTAAAGCTGCTTACAGAGACACTAATAAAGAAACAAAATAAACTTAAAAAAAAAAAAAAGGTGAGGAAAGTTAGTTGAGAAAATAAGGTATTAAAAAAAAGACTTTATTTATTTGAGAGAGAGCGCACCCACAACAGCGGTGGGGAGGGGGGCTGAACAGGGAGCTGGAGGCGGGGCTCAGTTGCAGGACCCCGAGATCGTGACCTGAGCCACTTAACCCACTGAACCCCCCAGGAGCTCCCATCTCTCAACCCTTTGAACAAAATGTAGATGCTGAAGTTGCCGGCAGGATGTCCTGGGTCTCTCAGCCCCTGTAAAGTCCTAACGCAGCTTGTCACCGCACGTGAACGCGAGTTAGCTCTGTTCCCTCGAGCCGTCCCAAGTCTCAGCCCTTACGGGCTCTCCAGCTCAGGGGCATTCGGGCAAGGAAACGTTCCTTTGTAAGTTCCTGATGGATATTTTTAAGGAAAAAGATGCTGGACTAAGAGCCGCTCTTCCTCTGGCGTAAAGGTAGATGCTGTGGACACGGGCTCAGGATGGACCCCCCTCATGAGAGTGTCCGCGGTGTCGGGAAACCGGAGCGTCGCGTCTGTGCTGATTGAAGCTGGAGCGGACGTGAACAGGAGAGATAAAGACGGAAAGACCCCACTCATGGTACGCCTCTCCTCCGAACGCAGCCTGGCTTTGCGGGATTAAGGTCAGAGCTGCTTCTAGAATTAGGCGATTCTTGTGAATTCAGCTCTGTATGAGCCCTGGGTTTTCACTGTCTGTATGTTCCCCGCTGGGCTGTTAATAAAGGCACGATAATGTCACCGCAATATTTTTGTTCTTTTTACAACTATTTCTTTAAGGATTACTAGGCCCGGTCCCCTGGGCCATTGTAGCAGCCTAAACCGATCCGTTCCAACAAAGAACACGCTGCTTTCCTGTGCTGGTCTGGCCTAGCATTTCTCCTGTCCTTGTAGTGCGGGGGAGGCAGACTCAGCCCCGGTTTCCTTGCACTCGGCATCACTGCAGAGCGAGAGCACACGCCTGTCGTGTGAAGTCACAGCGGCCCTGGCTGGCTCTGCCTTCTTGGGAAAGCCTCTGGCCGACTTCCCCGGGCCTGCCATGCATGGGGTCCACCCTGGCCGCCAGCCTCCTCCTCTGTGGGGAGGGCAGACTCGCTCACACCCCACTGTCATTGGTTTTTTAGGTGGCCGTGTTAAATAATCACGAGGAGTTAGTTCAGTTACTTCTCAACAAAGGGGCAGATGCAAGTGTGAGAAATGAGGTAAGGAACTCAATCTTTACCTAAAGCCTTTCCCCAGAGAAGAAAGAAAAAAAATATATATATATATATACACAGAGAGAATATTGTATTGCATATTATTGTATATAATTGTATTAATTGTATGTAATTGTATATTTTTATATATGTATAATTTTTGTTTTCCATTTCAGTTCGGCAAAGGTGTCCTAGAAATGGCCAGAGTTTTTGACAGACAGGTTGGGATGTTCTTTCTGATTCTCGAGCCTAACTTTGTGGTACTTTAAAGAACTGAGAACCTGGGATGACGTTCACCTGTTTTTGTTTATCCAGAACGTGGTCTCCTTATTAGAAGAAAGGAAAAGAACCCAAATGGCCAAGAAGTAGTCCGTCTGCTGACCGGGGCGCTACTGATTTCGAAAGCCCGAGTGAAACACAGTCAAAACGCAGCCTTCGAGCTAGAGACTAAATTCCGCATCTTTGGGGGCCATACATTTGTTTATTTATTTAGTTGAAAGATTTGGTGACTTTTGTAACGTACAACTGTTCCCACTTTGAAATACATCTTTTTTTTTTTTTTTTACCTAAGCGCGTGCGCCTGTGGTGTCCTCATTGGGCGTCTGCCGCGTGGGGATGTTTTCTTGCCCTCGTGCCTTTTGCAGTTAGACACGAAGCCAAATATTTATGTATTGGAGCTGCACAGACACGGACCCCCCGCTTCCCGCTCCTGCCCCCCGAGCTGTCCTCCGAGCTGGTCCAGGACCTTGTGGGAATTCTTCCCCTCATGTGTTTTCAATTACGGCCTCGGCTCTTGACTTCAGGCCTTCCAGGCCGTGTTGTCAGGCCGGTGTTCCCTTCTGGGGGGGACGCCCCGTGAAAAGGTTTCTCCTCAGCTGTTGGCCTCACATCAAAGTAAAAAAACAAAACAAAACAAACAAAATAAAAGCATTTCAAGACTCCGATTCCGTGCTGTTAGAGGAGTCTGGTGGAGGGTCAGTCTTTCTAGAACAGTCCTGTCTGAGCACGTGTTTGCATATCCTGATGACAAAGGGAGACCCAGCCTGCCGGCGCGCTGACGACTGTGCCAAAGAGAAGCATATTAAGTGAGCCTGCAGAGCAGAAGGGGTTTTGACACTGGGCACGCAGTTGGAAGGCGAGCAGGCATGAACCACAGCTAGGGCTGCCGGTTGGGAGCTTAGACACGCGTGTGCGGGAGCTTGAACTGGGCAGACACACGTGAACATGAGCCAAGTGAGCCGGCAGACCATGTGCCTCTTGCGTCTCCAGACAAGCGGGTTAACTCGGCCCCAGGAGAAGACTGGCCACAAAGGTCCGCACTGGAGTGGAATTTTCTCTGCCAGAAAAGCCCGATTAAAAGGTAATTAAAGCTCCAAAGCTCTGGGGGGAGGGCCACAAAGTGCAGTCGATTTTATTGATGTTGGCAATTCTCAGCTTTATTCCATACAGTTTCTAGAATGTCCAGCTCCAGAATTGGATCTGTGGGTCATAGATCATCCTCTCTTTACACATTTCATATGGGTCTCACCTTTTGTACAAATACATATTCCTTTATTTCTGCTCTAATCTTGATTATTTCCCTTCTTGCGTGTGGGGTTGGCTTAGTTTGTTGTTGATTCTCCAGTTCTTTAAGGTGTAAAGAGAGCTGGTGTATTCTGGATTTTTCAATTTTTTTGAGAGAGGCTTGGATGGCTATGTATTTCCCCCTTAGGACCACCTTTGCCATATTCATAGATTTTGGACCGAAGCGTCTTCATTCTCGATTTCCATGAATTGTTTGTAAGTTTCTTCTTTGATTTCCCGGTTGATCCAAACATTCTTAAGCATATTCCTTTAAATTTGCTAGATTAAATTTTTAAAATCTCTCTCAAAATCAGAGCGTAGTCATTACTTCCCACAGTCCTTCCCCCTCCCCCCACGGTCGATGTGGATCTTCACCTTCATTTCATGTCTCGGTCTGTTGTAGATCCCATTTACAAGCCCCATCTGTGGCAGGAGTACACGTCCCTTCTCGCCGACAAAATCCAGGCGACGTCGTCCCATCCTCCTGATGGGAGCCTTGGCCATACAATGGGGTGACTTTGGTCAATGAAATGGTAATGGAAATGGCTCCTGCCCCTCTGAGCGGAAGCTTTAAGAATCCCCACGTGTCTCTTCCTTCTGTCACAAGACCAGCCGTGACTCAGGTGGAGGCGCCCCCTCAGCCCGGGGCCCCGCAGAAAAGCCAGAGGTCACCTGCAGATGGGTGACTCATGAGAAACAATCCCCTTGTGGGGTAAGCCACGAAATTTTTTTTTTTAAAGATTTTATTTATTTATTTGACAGACAGAGATCACAAGTAGGCAAAGAGAGGAGGGGAAGCAGGCTCCCTGCTGAGCAGAGAGCCCGATGCGGGCCTCAATCCCAGGACCCTGAGATCATGACCTGAGCCGAAGGCAGGGGTTTCAACCCACTGAGCCACCCAGGCGCCCCATAAGCCGCTGGAATTTAAGAGTGGTTTGCGTTGCAGTCAAGGTAGCCAACCGTGAGCGCTGATGAGGTCTTGTGATAGGTTCGTGAGTTTAATTTTCCACAAATGACATTCACATCTCTCGAGTCCTGTGGTTTCCGGCATATTTAAAAACTCAGGAATAGGTGCTGAACCTTCTCAAATGTCTTTTCAGTGTCTCTGGTAATCCTAATATGACATATTTCCCGAAAACCTGTCAATTTGGTGACTTGAACGAGTAGATTTTAAAGTATTGAGTCCTGGGTTACGGGGCCGCGCCGGAGTCTGTACGTTCAGATGTGTTGTGTGTGTGCATTCCCTCTTCTTTCCTTAGTGAGATCAGTGATTTGACTTGTGTTTCAGTTTTCTCAAAGATGCAACCCATGGTCTGTTGCACTGTTAGGAACTGGAGTTTTACTTCGTGGCTTTATATGTAGTTTTACAGATAGTTCTGTGTACACAGAACTTTTTCACAGGCACTTTGAAAGAAGGCACATTCTGTATGTTTGAAGTATCTCCATTGGATACATATCCATTTTGATTATGTTAATTTTCTTTATTATGTTTATTTAGCCGGCATATAGTATGCTCTTAACTGGGGTCCTCCGGGTACTTATTTTTTGCCTACTTGTTTGACATGGGTCAAAGGTGTTAAGAACAAAGACCTTTTGTTACCATTCTGTATATCTGGTTTTCTTTGTATTTTCTGTAGTTCTTTATGAAGTTGGGTTCTGCTTTTCAAAAATCTATGAATTTCCACTACACTCAGATTTTCATTCTGAAGAAACCCGATATCCATGTTTCTACCCCCGCAGGCTTGCTTTTTTGAATTTCTCTCTTTTATAAAGTGAGTTTTCAAAGAGATTAATTTGGATAGGTTATACATTTACATTATTCAAGACAAGGCTCCAGTCCCCCTCCCCAACCCTTGACCCCCACTCTTGCGTATCTGAAAAGGCGTCTTCTTTCTTGTACTGTCATCTGACTGGCAGCACCTGCCCCCTGACCACCACTCTTTTTAGTTTCTTACAGACTGTTCCAGATCATCTTTGTGCCTCTGTAAATGGGGGAAGATACAGAGAAAGGGTTTCCGTTTCCCCATTTTTATGACATTGTCAGTAATGAACAAGACACATCTTTATGTTTATCTGGATACCATTTATTGGATATAATATTCTTAACAATGGCTTTCTCTACGGAAACAGGTGGTTACCTGTAGAACCCCAATATGAGAAATGTGTACAAAAGCAACAGACTGTAACGTAAAAGGAATGTGAAAAAAAAAAAACAACTTAGCAAATGGAAGCTTTATAAATGGACGAAGCACGAGGAACTGAAGGAACCGGTCTGTTTCGTAGCTGTAAGTGTACTGTGCTAAGTGGCTTGCAGCCAAGTGTTCAAGATGTTTTACTTAACAGTTGCCGCACATGCTCAAACCATGGATCTTCCCCACAACCTCCCAATTTGACCTGATAGAAGGCAAAACAGACCCATTAGCTCTGCCATTCCTTGTCCTGCCTTGGACTCTTAGAGGATTTTCTGTCTTTCCAATTTGATACTTTTTGTTTTTCTATCAGTGTTTGCTTGTAGACCACGGACATACGTTTCATTCTACTTCTTTGTGAAACTAAAAAGATCACAAGCTATTTATCATTTTGTCTGGATTTAAACTGCACTTAAATTGAGGACTGAATATATTATTTTCTGGAAGGAGACTCCCGGGGGTAGCATAAGACGTGTCTTTTGCAGATGATGTGGAAAATCAGGATGGGTTCCAGAATGTTCAACCTGGAAGAGCGGAATCCCGCTGAGAATCCCTTTCACTGTGTGGTAAATCTCTGGGCTCTCACTACCCGTTATTGAATGTTGTAACAATTTCATATGTAGTGTTTTGTCTCCTAGTTTTTCTCCTATGAAACAGGCTCTCGGGGCCGGACTTGTCAGCTGCCACTGCTGCCCCAGGAGCAGAGAGGGGGTTTCCATCCGCGTGCAGGTAAATACAAATGGCTTCTAGAAGCATCCTCACTGCACAGAAACGGATCTTAGCCTGGGGAAAACTGATCGTTCTTAGTGTGTAACTCGCATCATTATCGGAGTTTCCTAAAAGGTTTTAAGGGAATAGATGTGAACAGGAACTGTAGAGTGTAGAATAGGAACTGTGCCATGTGGGTAAACTGATCTTCTAGGGTGGGGGATGTGCCTGTGCGAGGGACGATGTTGGATTCAAAGCTGGGGCACAGCTGGTGGGCTTCCTCCGAGCCGCCACTCTGGAGAAGGGTGGGCTTCGGGCGTGCAGCGGCTGGGCTGGGGGGAGGGTAGTGACACGCCGCCACAGCCCATACCCACTTGGGCTGACCTACAGTAGCCCTGAAGGCAGAGACTTAAGTCACATGGCAGGGACATCGGCACTGGGTTTGCTGTGGAAAAGCGACTGGGCTCTGAGTGATAAGAGGCAAACAGATGTATTAGCCTCTGCTGTGTCCAGATGTGTATACGGGCCTGTTCCTGAGTCGTGGTGGGGGGAACGGGAAACTGTAGCAGCCCGGGGCAGCCTCTGAGGTGGTGGGGAGGGGAAAAGACGGCAGCTGCGGTGTCCCCCACCAGCCAGCCATCGTGTATGAAGTCAGACCTAGGGGTCAGCCCAGCATCGTGAGACTCCTGGAGAGGGCTGGTACCCTGCTTATCTGGGTCACTTGTGGCTACCTGGGGTCCTGCTGACAGCAGAGAGGAGAGAGCTCCAGAGCGAGTCTGCCCTGGGCCTGCTGCTTCCAGAACACCGAAGGGAGTCCTTCCTTGCAGAAGTTTTCAATGAAATCAGCCTCACGAGGAAAGCCCACCCAGGGGTCAGGTTGCGTGAGAAAGATCCAGTCCGGCTGCCCAGGCATCTTGCCCTTTTAGTTATTAGGGTCGCATTGGCTCAGAATGCTTAGTAAACATCAGCTGAGATGGCAGGAAGGCGCTCGGGCGTGCTAGCGGGCCCTGCACCAGGTTCTCTGCAGCACCGGGGAGATCACAGCTTGACACGGGTCAGAGCTTCTTGCTGTTTTTCTTTGAGGGGATGCAGTGATGGCATTGTACTGATTTGCCAGAGAACAATGTCCTGTGGTTTCAGCCTGAGAATTCGTAATAAAGTTAAGAAGGCATAAAAATGTCCCCTCTGAGACCAGTCAGGAGTATTTATGCTCATGTAGTTTAATTTGTTGCTTTTGTGGTTTCTGTGATGTCATCCCACATGTGTAAGCTGGAAAATTCACACTGGGAAGTGTAACCTCTGTATGCATATTTGGACAATGGAAAATGTTATGCATTGTTTCTCTTGGTTGCTACACATCTGATTCCATGTGTCAGGGAAACAAACTGTTACCAAAAAATTCAGGAGATAAACTTTTAAAGAGAATGCCTGGAAGATTAGCCCTAGACTTTCCGGTAAGTGGGGTCATGTAAGCGACAATGATAACAAGACAGGGGAAGGAAAGTGACAACCCTCAGGGTCTGCTTTGGGTCTAGGCACGTTAAATTTCTCAGTGATGGCCTTATAAACTCAAATCAACCCTTATTCATGCCTATAAAATGTTTAAAATATTAAAAATAGACTGCCATGGAAATAAAAGTATTGATTTTCTGTTTTGATCAGCTATAAGGCTATAAAAAGGGAGAGGTACACCTCCCCACTGCTTCCCCCCCTCCCCCCTCAAAAAATCCCTGGCTGTGGTTCTTTTCTTTAGTTATATTAAAATGGAACGTATGCTAAAATGCTTCATTTGACAGATTCTGTATCTTGGAAGTATTGTTCCCTTAATATCTATATTTGTCAAGGGATGTTAGGTTTAAACATGTTCGTACTCAAAAATAACTTGTACGGCTCTATAAATGCAATTTGGGCTGTAGAGAGAGGACTGTGTCATCAGCTGTAGCCCCTAAATGACCACCGATGACACGTGTCATCAGAAGATCACAGCGTTAACCTTTTTTAATACCAATCTATTCCTGGTTCTGAGATGGAAGCACAGGAATTCTAGCTAAGGGCAGACCAAAAAAAAAAAAAAAAAAAAGACAAAATTCATATCCTCTTCCTGACAATAGGAGGAGGGGCAAAATGACAGATCTAAGAATCTGGGCATCTGTAAAGACAATACCCACATAATGCACCATAAAAATTCTGTAAACTTTTCAACAGCATGTGTTTTGGCCTTGATACAGTTACCAAATGTACTATCAATTACAGTAATTCCGTAGGTATTCATCAGCAGTAATACTTTCTAACATGGCTTTGCCTTTTTAAGAAAATAGTAATTGCATGATACACAGACATACTCTCTAGGGGTTGGAATGTATCAGATCTGGGCTCCCTTTTGTGTGTTTGTGACACGGATTTATTTAGTTTATCCGTGATCATGAGTACTATGTTGCCTAGATACAGTGGGGAACGAGGGGCGAGTTAAATGCAGTCTTGTTTTCCAGAAGGCAAACTGATTCTTGGTATATTCCTGGTCTCTGTGCTTCAAGGCCCAGGCAAACTGCTGAAATGACCCCAGCTGAAGTCTTTATCATAAACCACTCAGTGAATTACAGAACTGTTGTCAACTGCTTTCGAGTGTGAAAAGGAGTCACATATGACCTGACTACAAGACAGAGGCATAATGGCATTTTACCTTGTCTGAGGATTTTTGTAATTTTCGTGCCATTAGTACAGGCAGCTTCAAGATCTCTTTGTGAAAACGTCTCCCCAGTCAGACATTTGAAGAGTACAAGGTTGAAGGAGCTGCTGCCCAAGACCACATTTCATGAATATTTAGGATTAAGAATCGATTTCCTTATCACATTCTGTGATGCTCAACAGGTAGGCTGCGAGTGTTAAAAAAAAAAAAAAAAGAATTCAGACCTTATGCTGAAAACATCTTTCAGAGAGTCCCACAGCCAAGCTGGGAACACAGAATGCCCCTGAAATAACTGACAAGTAACTTAAATGGATGGTAGACACAGCCTGCCACACGGCGTTCTGTTTGGTTGTAGTTTTTGTGGGCATAGGGAGTCTGCCTAATTTTTAATAAGCTGAATTTTGCAAGAAGAGATTTTTATCTACAATGTTGATTCACTAGATCTGGTTACTGGTTCACATCTGAAAATAGTTACGGTCCCATGGAAAGCCTCATCTATCTGTCCGAACACAGAATCATTGTATTACAGTTGAGAAGATAAGGTGGTAATTTGCTTAGCTCCAAGCAGTACCGGGGGGCTGGAGGCTTGGAGTGCCTGGGTGTAGCCTGCTTGCACAAACACCCCCCTTCCCTATCTAAACAGGGTGCTGAGGCCACAGCATCGTGGGAAGGACAGTGTTTCTGTAAAGCAATGGTCTTTGCCTGCTCTCCAAATGTACTCAAGGCCTGCAAACTCAAGGTCAAGTTTCTGCCTGGCCTTATGTTCCAGTCTCTGCCCTGGCTCAGGTTCTCTCCAGACCTTCCCGGCCAGAAGCCAGGGCCTCCCCTTCTATCCTGGACCTTCAAGGTGTGGCTGCTGGTGGGCTGAGGCCCAGGGGCTCCCTGAAAGCCCAGCCCAGCCTGGACACGAAGCCCCTGGCCCTGGGCTGAGATCATCGGGGGTTCCAGAGAATCACTCAAGGTTCTGCCTGGGGGCTCCTGAGCTGGGACTGTGCCATGACCACAGCCGTGGAGAGATTGTTGGAGAACCGTTCTGCCAATAAAGCCTCGATCGAAAAGACAACCTCCTGTCCAGAATCCCACGCAGCATGAGATTTCAAGTTCACTGAACTACTGAAAGCGCACAAGGCTTCCTTCCGTGGAAAACTCAGTGATGGTTAAAAAAAAAAAAATGCCTCCCACAGCGCACTGCACTGGAGCCAGCATCGGGCATAAATTAATAATTTACAAGTTCCTGAGCAAGTGTACAGAGCACCATAGCACAGCACCGACGGCAGTAGCTCGAGTTCGGAGAATACGGGTGTTTTAAACATTTTTCAAAAGATTCTAAAAGTTGGTACAAAAAAACGAACTCCAACTGGAGTCGAACGATAGTGCAAACTTCTGTCTTCGCTGTCGAGGAAAGGTGTCGACTTGCTTCTCACTTCGTGTAGGCGGTGGGGGGGGGCCTGGGCGCTTGGTGGGGGTGCTTGGGAGCGGGTCTGTGGCAAGAGAAAAGAAAACGAGATTGTAGGCGGAGCCCCCCGAAAGTGGTTTGCAGGTCCAGGGGCTCTTCTCCTGCCCTCTGCGGAGCCTTGGGGATCAGACCCCACTCCCCATGCTGAGGTCTTGGGACGGCCCTGGCGGGTGGCAGGCTTGCGGGGCCCCTAGGGGAGGCTGCTGGCGGCTTGTGCCAGCAGGCCCCTGGAGGAGCCTTCACCAGGGTGCCACCTCCTCTCTGCAAGGTGACTCCGGAACCGTGCCCCTCCTTAGAAAAACTGGGAGCCACGGAGGGCATGGAACCTTCTCTAGGAGCCACGTGAGAAAAAGCAAAACCTAGCTGAGACCCATTTTTGTGATGCATTTCACAGAACTCTCCATCACGGCTGTACATATCAGTACAGATGTCTCCATGGGAACAGTCCCTGAGCTACTAGGCATCTGGGACCCTGAGTGGTCCCCATCCCACGTGTGTCTACACTGATGGTGTGTCGTTTACTCCACAGCACGCCTGCAGTGACCTGATGAGCCCGTGTGTGTGTGGGGAGCAGAGCCGGGCATGTGGGAGCCCTTGGAAACGAATTCTTCTCCTTCGAGGGCAAGACCAACACCAGCTTGTGCCGGTGTCAGCGGCTGGCATAGGGGACGACCGGCCATGGCTTGGTGGCATTTAAAAAGAGAGCCTTCCCCTAATCTTGTCCGTGTAAAGCGATGCTTTTTCTTTTGAACTAGAAAAGTAACTTTTTAAGACTGGCATACGAACCACAGAGAAATAATTAGCATGCTCTGCCATCCTTCTGTATTTCCACGGTCGGGACTGAAACCACAGCTCTGCCCCCTTGACCGGCATTATCTCTGGGATTTATGAGGCCGCTTGTGCTCTCACAGGCTGAACATTTTTCCCAAAAGCTGTAATGACATCACGAATGTGTTTTCCGCATTGGAGATGCTGAATTATTGAGCCCAAGGGCCTGGCCAACCCCCTACCTTTGGTTCTTTGGTTCTCCTACACCAAGCTTCCTGCCAAGGGGGTATGCGTGTCAGAAGGGTGTTTTGGCTGCGGGTGTAGCCCTACCCGTGACGGGGAGGGAGGGGGGCCAACCTGTAGCCTTTGTCTGTTTCCAGGGTGTAAATCCTCTGGCTGCGTGAGCAGGGAGGGGCTGCCCGCTGGCCCCCTTCCCTGGCATTTGCACCATAACAGAAATAGCTGCTTGTAACCTCCAGAACATAGGTAACAGTAAAAGGTTAAAAAAAAAAAAAAAGGAGTTTTGAGTCTTTTATGTTTTTCACGTAACTTGTCTCATTAGGAGTTTATATAATAGTGGCTCAGTTTGACACCTAGTTGGCAAAATTCCTGGAAATGGGATAGCTCTCGAAAACCAGTGTGGGCCAGTCCCGGGTGACGAACCTCCCTGGGTCCCTTGTCCTCTGGGACAGGGTAAGCGATGACCGTGGCTGGGTGACAGTCGTGAAAGGGGATTCTCTTTGTTAGTTGGGTGGAGAAGCTCCCCGTCGTCCCAGGTATGCAGGAGCTAACCCCTCACCTCACCTCTCTCGTTCAGCTGTGACCACCACCCCCCAAACTCACCTCCTTGCTGGGGACCCCAGGGACGGGGCCGAGTTTATGAAGGTTTCCAGTGGTTTTGGGGGTACGATCTGCCTTCACGGGATCACACCCCTTGGGAGCTGTTCGTCTTCACCACGTTGGGGGGACAGGGCCTGGCTCACCTCAAGAGCCACAGGTTTCCCAAGCTCACGATGTAGTGCTACTTGATCTTGGTTTCTCTTGGGGACACTGGGGTGCTTACCAAGAGCCACTGGGCGATCCTGGGGATTACAGGCTTGTGAGTGCCTCATGCTAACGTTTCTGTCAGCTCGGGCAACTCTCTTACGCTGTTCCCGGGTACTGGGGGACAGGAAGCCCGGCCTTAGACCACGGGCCCATGTCCGGATGGGGCTGGGAAAGCACGGGTCAGTGTGGCTGCCGCACGTGGTTCTGGGGAGGGAGGGAGGGGCCGTTACACCGACCTGAGGGGCACCAGGCGGAGCCCAGCCTCCTGCTGTCCTGGGGCCCTGGCTGAGGCACTGGCGAGCCGGCTGGTCCTGCTCAAAGGATCTGCAGGCAGAGGCTTCTGAGGAGGGTTTGGCTTGCGAGTTCCCTGCAACAAACCACGAGACTGTGCGATCGCCCGTCTCTGTGAGCTGTGACCAGGCCCTCACCTCAGGGGCCGCCAGAGTCCCCTGCAACATGGCCGGAACCGGAGACCGGGGTCAGGGGTCAGGGGTCAGGGGCCGGGCTACACAGGTTTCACGTCTGGAGTCAACCTGCTGAACGTGTCCTCTCACCGTACAAGCCGTTGACCTTTGTTAATCTTCTCGCCAACATTTCTTCGAACATTTAAAAGATGTTTCAATAGCCTCACCTAGTTACAAAGGAGGGGCTCCAGAGGCCACCCTGGTCCCAGGCCTGGGGCGACAGTGTACACTGGAGTTTGGGGCCAATGCTACCTGGACGAGGTGAGCTTTCCTGTGCCTGCAAGCTTCCTTTCAATTTGTACAGACCTAAAACTGCGAGGCTGGTAAAAAATCTTAATTTTCCAGAATCGTGTAACAATTCATCCAGCCGCGAATGAATGTGCCAACACAAGTGATCATCTTCCCTCCACCACCGTGGTGTCCCTCTACCCCATGACAATCCAGATTGCTGAGTGAAATGCACTGAAATTCTTCTGCCAAAATACTTAATTCAAAGAATCACAAACTCTCACAGAACAAGACAATGAGGAGGAAAAACCTAAGAACGTGTTTTGAGGGACAGGCGTAACTCTCCAAGGGAGCTAATGGGAAGGTCAGACTGAGCAGAGCATGAACTTGGGAGTGACACTCTGAAGACCCGCGCTTTGGGACTGTGCCGGTCACTTGATGTGCCTAAACCTCAGTTTCTCTGTAAAATGGGGGACAAAAGCACCTATCTGAAAGCACTGTTACACAGACTACATAAAATGACGCGTGGGGGTGGGGGACGGGCACCTCGGGGAGGGGGGGGTCAGTCAGCGAAGCGCCTGCCTTTGGCTCAGGTCACGATCCCGGGGTTCTGGGATCGAGCCCCACATCGGGCTCCCTGCTCAGTGGGGAGTCTGCTTCTCCCTCTCCCTCTCTCTCCCTCTCTCTCTCAAATACATAAAATCTTAAAAAAAAAAAAAATGAAGGAAGCCCCCAGAACATAGATAATTATTAATACCATCAGCATTCCCTCATGCCACAAATTTTAAAATGCCTAGTGGACGTATGAGAAAAGCAAAAAACAGAATAGTAAAATCACAAGTCACTTGTTTTCAGGGGCCCCTTCCCCTGGCTACCTTGAGAAGAGGGGGTGTGGTGGGGGGACCTGGAGTGGGAGGTCAATTAAGTGTTGACCATGTTCTCTTCTTGGCCCACGGTGAACATAGGTGCCAAGACACCTTCTTCTCTGGTCTTTGGAGCCTAGAAGCACTCGCAAATGCACGGCAAGTCTGTAGGAAATGGTGCTAGAACCTCAAGGGAGACAGGATGTCCTAATAAGCAGATGACCTACTTCCCTGGCATAGGCTTACGATTCCATACTTCCAAGACCACTTAAGAGGATTTTGAAACACTTGACTTGAATTTCTCACAGTACTCACCCCACTAAAATTACATTTCCTCCGCAAATGGAGCTCAGTTGAAAGAATGCAAATGTGTATAATCACCGTTGAGCATATCTTTGTGAGCAGAGGAAGCAAGTCTGGAAACCACAGCTGTATGGAAAGTATGCCAAGTTGAAACAGCGAGCAACGGGCCACTGACCAAGGGACAGACTTCAAAGAGGCGTTTCTATACCAGTTTTTATTAAAGGAAACAAAATAGAGCAAATGCCTTAAGTAGGCAGAAGGACCATCTAACATGCCTACAAGGCTGCATACTGAGCGTGGGCTGTTTGGAGAGTCAGCCAGGCTCTGCACACACGGGGGTTACTTAGACTCTAAGTTGTAGAGAGGGGGTGCTAATAGGACCTTCCTCAGGAGGTTGATGTGAGGACAGAACCATTAACTGGAAAGCTCTCCACGCAGGTCCCAGCACACAGTGTCCAATGAGTTATGGGTAAGCTGTCTCACAGCTATTAGGAGCAAATTTACCATCTAAAGGTACCGCAATCCTACCAACAAACTTTGGGTAATAAACTATGGGAATAAATCAAACTCCATGTCCTAGAAGTTGGCGGAAAACTATGAGCAAGAGATTAGCCTGTGATGTAAAAATGAATGCACGTACCTATAAAACTGAAAAGCTTTGAGGTTTAAATGATTCATTCCTCAATGATACTGGTTTTGCTCCTAAGAATGAATAAGTATCTGGTCTTGGTAATAAAGATAATGTCATGTTTTTATTGCAGTGCTGGAGAAAAAGTGAGACCCCTGTTATAATGCATCATAATACATTAGGATTTATCACGGAAACTCAGGAGATAGTTAGCTTGGCCATTCATTCTAGTTTGTTGGGGACATCTGCAATTTATGTTCATGGCCCTGTTTAATTATTAATCACCACCTCTCTCAGCTATGTTCTAGTTTAAAGGATCAATTTTACGGTCACCACAGTGACCAAAGCCCAAACGGTGGAAATGTTGATCGAAAGTTCTGACCTCAAACCCTGGGATCCTCCAGACCCCGATCCACTGTGAACCGGTCACACTCACTGATGCTGCCTGGGTGAGATGTCTGCTTCCTGCCAGGCCCGAAGAGGCCCAGCAGAACAGCAGAGTTAGTGAAAGAGGAAGCATCCTCCCTTCTCAGATGTCAGGCATGGCGACAGGGAGCCAACATACAGGTGCGAGGAAGCCCGAGCTGCACGGGCCATGCCCTTGCAGAAGAGGTAGGGTTCCCACATGCCCTGTCAGGCACTACTTTTCCTGCTGCCTTTGCAAACCTCGGTTTCCAAGAAAAGTCCAACCTGGCCACAAAGCGTCATCAGAATGGAGTAGAGAAAGGACTCCTGGCCAGACTGTTCATACTCAATACATATTTCTGTAGACCCATTAAAATCAGGAATTCAGACTCCCATTTTTCTCCCTTTGCAACTTCCAGATATTAGAGGAAAATCGAGATATGCCATTAGGTAGAACTGTCCCCATTTGTCCATGTTCTGCTCATGTTTTAGTGGCAGCTACATATTTCAAGTTTTGAGAGGGTTGGGAATACAGTTTTAAATCTAAACAGAGTCCTCTACCTTGGCCCCCATCAACCGTTATCTACCTCTGAGTAAGCCACGGCCAATGCATCCTGCTTATCCAAGACCTCTCCGCAGGAAGAGGAGATGTTATCACAGGAAAATGCCAGTGATGCTGCAGACATCCCTGATGAGCTCATGCAGGGTCAGGGGACGCCATCAGCCTCCCTGTCCATCTCGGCTTCTCTCTGGCTCTGTGAGGAATATACGTCAAGAGCACGCCAAGGACAACCAGTTCTCAGGGAAATGCTGCAATTTCTTTTTATTCTTCCTTCAAAAAAGCAGAGGTCTCGACAAATTGGCTCTCTTAAAAGAACACACTTACACCTGTCTGTAAGATGACCTTGACCCTTCTTTCTGAGGCTACCTGAAAACAGTGCAGAAAATGCATATAAAGGAACAATGCTCCAACTTCAAGGAAAACTTACAACCCCAAAAAGGAGGTGAAGTATGCAGCAGGCCAGCAAGGACCCAAGAAAGGTCCTGGGATGCAGCAGATGTCTGCCATTGCCAATCTGACATTGGAGAGGGGAAAACACTTGCTTGAAGCAGGTGTGAGGGGCAAGCAGATGCCATGATATGTCCGGGCTGCGCAAGCAACCGCGTAGACAGGCCCAGCCATCTGTGCAGGCCTGGAGCAGGGCCAGGGCCCGCACAATCCATGCTGGGAGCAGGGAAGGCCAGACCCCTCTTCCCTCAGAGCCCTAAGCACTGGCCTGGCCTTTCCCTCAGCTGTCTTGTGACTGGATTTCCAGGAAGACCTGCCCACTAGGGAGGAATTGGACACCGTAGGGAAAGGAAGGCAAATGAAGAACCCATCCTGCAAGAATGTCTGTCTGTAGAAATGAAAAAGGGAGGCAGCAAAACTCAAATAAAACCATGAAAACCAAGGAAGAGAACAGCATTGAACACAGGGCTGTGAGGGTCCCAGCCGAGGGAGACGACAAGTTCCAGAGTACAACAAAGACCACAGCAAAGACCACAGTACAACAAAGACCACAGCAAAGACACAACATATGTACAAGTGGTGTCACTTAAGGGATCTGAGTGAAGACGGAAGAAACACCCACAATTATTTCGTAAAAACTTTCCTAACACAGAAAGGGTCAGATCCATGGATTACAAGGGCACCCTGTTTCCCCAGGAGAATGAATTTGACTCCTCAATAGTAAGATACAAGCTACGGAAATTACCGGACAGCAAAGAGACCAAATCATTTTACTTAAAAGGACAGAAAAAAAGCGCCAGCTTCTGATTTGTCCAGGGCAGATGGAGGAAGCCCACGTGTAAGAGTTCTGGGAAAAAAACATGTGACCTGTTAATTTTATATGCACGCTGTGGCTGAGAAGTGAACGTAACAGCCAAGTGTCTTTGAACATGCAGGAGTCAGGGAGTGTACCTCTGCGGGGCTCTCATGGAAGGTGGTACCATGGAATGTCATCAGCTAGCCAGGCAAGGAATGAATATGTGGCAAAAAGATCGTCCATGAGTGTCGAATCCTTTCAGTGTAGACCTGCATCAGTCCATACTGTGGTGTTCATGGCTACAGAAGAGAACATTACAAAGCATGGTAATGGAGACAGTACAGACCTAACCAGCTGGGAGGTGAATCTCCCATTTCTGGTTATATGGCAGGCTGGTTATTTTGACCTATTTTCTTTCTAAAACCACTGAAATTATTGGATATATATACATATATTTCCAATAATTATATCTGATAATATCATATATATACACATATATTTGTATATATACAATATTTTTTTTTGAAACAACAAAGAACTGCAAGATAGCAAGATATATCAGGTCCACATCTCACTGCAAGAAGCAGCCTGCAGAGCTGGGTATCTACTGTAGCTGAGAAGTCATTTGGCAAATTAGGGAAACCTAAGTTTTGGTTTTGATACACTTGTATGGTGAGAGAGACAGGAGTCCAATGTCAGCATCAGCCCAAGTTTAATAGGACACTATTCCCTTCCCTTCCCAACCTCTCCCCAATTAAGCTGGGCTCTACAAAGAACTAGAACTCCAGTAAGAATATTCTAGAAGTACTAGGAGACTGTAAGGAGAGTTCCCTTGGTGCTAGGCAGACCAATGGAGGAAAATAAAGCTCTAACCACAAACTGCCCTTGAGGACCTGAAGCTGAGATCACATCACGTCAGTGGCTCCATCAGATCAAGTCATTGAAAGGGGTCTCAAACTGGTACTGCTTCCAGGCACCAGGCAGAGGCCAAATACATTCTCTCTGAAGGGTCACACCTTCATCCTAGATCTCAACTTCCAGACGGCTTTCTAGATAATTTTCCAGAAAAATGAGCAGCTCAGTAAAAAATTACCAAGCACATAAAGAAGCAAGGAATTGTGAAACAGACCTCAGGAGTAATATACCGAAAGGTTTCGGATTGTGGAATTATTTGAACACATTTTCTGTGTTTAAGGAAATAAAATAAAAGTCAGCATATTGCAATAAGGAAAATTTCTAGAAATAAAAGGTAAATAAAACATAATTGCACCAAAAAGAACAAAATACTTAAGAATATGCTTAACCAAGGAGGTGAGACTATAAAACATGGATGAAAGAAATTGAAGATGACACAAACAAATGGGAAGATATTCCATGCTCATGGATTGGAAGAATTAATGTTATTAAGACATACATACTACCCAAAGGAATCTACAGATTCAATGCAATTCCTATCAAAATACCAAAAGCATTTTTCACAAATGAAAACAGATAATACTAAAATTTGTGTGGAACCACAGAAGGCCCCATTAGCCAAAGCAAATTTGAGAAAGATGTACAAAGCTGGAGGTATCACGAGCCTAGATTTTAAGATATACTACCAAGCTATAATAATCAAAATGATATTTTACTGGTACAAAAATGGACACATTGCTCAGTGGAATAGAACAGAGAGCCCAGAAATAGACACATGCTTATCTGGTGAATCTATGACCAAGGAGGCAAGAATATACAATGGGGAAATGAGTGTCTTTAGTAAATGGTGCTGGGAAAACTGGACTACTTTCTTACACTACACACAAAAATAAGCTCAAAATGGGTTATAGACTTAAATGTGAGACCTGAGATCATAAAACTCCTAGAAGATACCATAGGCAGTAATCCTTTTGACATTGGCTTTAGCAACATTTTTCTAGATATGTCTTCTTAGGCAAAGGAAACAAGTCAACTATTGGGACCAGCCCCAAATGAAAAGTCTTTGCGCAGTAAAGGAATGAACAAAATGAAAAGGCAACCTATTGAATGGGAAAAGATATTTGCAAATGACAGCTCCAATAAGGAGTTAATATCCAAATACATAAAGAACTTGCACAATTCAACACCAAAAAAGTCCAATTTAAATATGGGCAGAGGAACTGAATAGACATTTCCCCAAAGAAGACCAGTAGATGCTCAACAGACACATGAAAAGATGCTCCACATCACTGATCACCAGGGAAATGTGAGTCAAAACCACACTGGGATACCACCTCATCTGTCAGAGTGGCTGGTATCCAAAAGATAAGCAGTAACAAATGTTGGCGAGGATGTGGAGAATGGGAACCTCTTGCACTTTTGGTGCGAATAGAAGTTGGTGAAGCTACTGTGGAAAAGAGTATAGATGTTCCTCACGACATTAAAATAGAAATATCATAGGATTCAGTAATTCTCCTGCTGGGTACTGACCCAAAGAAAACAAAGCCACTAATTTGCAGAGATATATGCACCCCTATGTTGACTGCAGCATTATTTACAAAGCCAAGACGTGGAAGCAGCCCAGTGTCCATTGATGGATGGATGGATAAAGAAGGTGTGGTGTGGATATACAATGGAATACTACTCAGCCATAAAAAAGAATGAGATCCTAGAGAGTATTATATGAAGTGAAATAAGACAGGGAAAAACAAACACCCTATGATTTCACCTGTGGAGTTTAAATGTGTAATCCCAAAAACCAAATGAATGAACAAATAAACAAAAGCAGAAACCAATCCATAAATACAGAGAATAAAATCGGTGGTTGCCAGTGGGAGGACAAGTAGGAGAATGAGCAAAAAGGCGTGAAGGGGAATGGTGGGTCCAGGCTTTCTATTATGCAAGGTCTAAAGCCTGGGGACAAAAGGCATAGCACAGGGAACACCGTTAATGTTATCGTAATGGCAGTATGTGGGGAGAAGCTTCAGTGCGAAGCTTCTGAGCATGGCCTCACGTATGGAGTTGTCAGAGCCCGTGTTGTGCACCCGAGACTAATGTAACATTCATTCAAAAAAAAAAAAAAAAGAAGGAAGACACAGTTGTATGTAAGTGCAAACTGTGTGAAGCCGATTGTAGTTTGATACCATTTACGTAAATTGAAAAACACGGCGCATGATATAGTCATTGGATATACGTATGTATCTATGTGAACATATTGAAAAGGTTCTATAGAAAAATCCACACCAACCTACAAAAGTGATTGTATCTGAGGTCGTCGCAGTGACATTGTCTGGACTGCCTTGTTTTTCCTTTTTTTAAAAAAGGAAACTGTGCATGTCACCTATCTGAGATTTAAATAGGCACATGCATGAGAAAACATGGAGATAACAATGGGCTGTACCTGTGTAGTGTAAATGTGGTAAGTCCTACATTATTTTCATTCTTCTGTATTTCAAATGCCTTAACAACTCATGACAACCAAAAGGAAATTAATTTCAATCTTTGGGCCAAAGGGGAAAACAAAAGGGGAAATGTAGGTTATTTTAACATACGAATAGGGAGAACAGTGAGCGCAATCAGAACCAGTGAGCGCAGACAATGCAGTGTTGGGAGGGAAATTCCTAGCCCCCGGTGCTTATTTGGTAATGTACGCATAAAATAAATAATGAAGTATGAACAGAAATGAAGTAAGGGTCTAAGAAGTTAGAGAAAGAAATCTAGGGATGGAGGGAGATGAGAAAGGGGAAAAGCATGCATTAGAGAAACGAGGAGCTGTCATTTAGCAGAGACTCATTACACTGCAGGATCATGATACTAGATAGTTTCATGAAATGACCACGAAGCCCAGAAAGGCAGGTACGCTCGCCGTCCGGGGTGTGCTGGGGGCACTAAGGTAGTGCTGCTGTGGCCGAGGGACAGAGACCGACCGGGAGGCTGCGTTGCTTAGAAGTCCCCAGCCAGCTCCCGTGGGAGCTGCCGAACGGCCAGAAAACACTAATAAAACACAGGCCGGGAAGGGACAAAACAGCACAGAAACTCAAGAAACAGGGTTGAGGATTGCTCAGTTGGCCCTCTGGACACCGGGAGTTGGATTCCTACTTCATTTTACACACCACCAACAATGGCAGGTGGACCAAATATTCCAGTGTAGAAAAAAAAAAAAAGATCACGAAAGAACGAGACAAAAGCTTTTGTGTTCTTTGGGTGCGCGGGCCTTTCTAAAGACAATGATTTGGCAGAGGAGACAAAAACAGTTTACGAAAAAGGGAAAAAGCCTACGAACGGATCTTCTATCTTCGAAAAGACATTCTGCCTCATTTATGGGAAGAGAAATGTAGACACCAAATATTGTTTTAGCTATCCTATGGGCAAAGATAAGTAAACCCTCTGAATACCGTGTTGTTGGGGAGTTGGGGAGTAGAAATCGGCAGGACTCCTTTCCAGGCTGTTCCGCCTCATCAGATCATATGGCCTTTAGACAATCATCGTGTTTCCGGGACGTTACCCCACAGATGTCCTCTGCAGGGCCCTGAGGTCCTCGGGCAAGGACATGCCTGTTTGATGCAGCAAATGATTGGCAACAACCCACGTGGCCCTCAGTAAAGGACAGGTTAAGTAATTTATGGGATGGCTCCACAGCAAAACACAAAGTAGCCAAAAGAATGAGGTGGACCCCCGTATCACTGCTCGGGGATAACCAGAGTGCTAGAGATGCTGGGGTGGGCTGCCATGTGAGTTCCAAGCAAGAGGCTAAGAGGAAACAAAAGGCCAGCAAGCTGCAGGTGCTAAAGGCAGGTGTGAGGCAGACAGTGTTTCATGATACTCTTTTCTCCAATTTTGCATGTTCAAAAATTTCCAATTTTTCAATAATTTCTCTCTGCAGAGAGAGAGACAGTGGAAATGAGGCTTTCGCCTGTATTCCAAGTTGTAGTTACAAAAGCCTAGAAACCCTGCTTGCTTCTGGCAAAGGAAGCCTGGGGGCAGAGGTGGGAGGGAGACCAGTTGTTTTCTAAGTAACCCTCTGTTCTGTTGGAATGTGTAATTATGGGCATATATGACCTGTTAAAAAACATAAATGGTAAAATCAGCATCATTCTTTTCAAGTACAGCTTGCGTGTTTCTCATAACTTTCTAAATGAGTGGAAAGCAAACATCCCTTAGAAAACTGTGACCATCTGAATGGCTTTCCTCTGCGGTTCCTTCTTTCCAGAGAGATACAGGAAATAGATGTTTTTAAAGACAACACACGGGTTTGTCACATGAATAACTGGTATAGGATATGAAACCAGAGAAATTTCAGTTAAGATTCCTAGAAGTACTGGGCAGGTGGCAAGGAGAGGTCAGCAGGAGTCCAAGACCTTGGTAGCTACATTTCAGATTTATAGGAGGAAGGGACTCAAATTTTTACGAACTCATGACTCATGGATCGGGACGGCCATAGGGGAATAACCGATAATGGGATGAGACTTATTTCTTACTACTTAAAATTCACATCCGCTCAGCGTATTCCTCTCGCATCTGTTACGTTCAAGGGACTGGACGTGGGTGTGCCTGGAGATACATGACCCAGTCTGCGCCTCCTGACACTGGGCAGAGCAGGTGACAAGGTCACCCCGGGCCGAGGCGGCAGGTGAGCATGGAGGCTCACGGGAGGACGGCGGAAAAGTTCAGACAGGAGGCGGTCTCGGACAGCATCTTGGCAAAAGGGGGAAATTTGGAAAGCAGTGAGCAGGCATGGCGCTGAGGGCGGGGGCGGGGGGGCACAATTTCCAGCACTTGTGCTCAGCTATTAGCTTTCGGGTTGCCTGGCTTAGCGAAGGTTTTCAGAAAGATCAGCTTCGTTGTATCTCATCTCACTTCCTTGGGAGAACATCTTGACAAATGGATTTCCTTTTCTCATTACATATCAGCATTTCTGATGAGAAAGGATCTAAATCATCAGATTTCCAGGCCCCGTGAGCGCTGGTTTAAATACCAGACACCCACACAGGCCAGAAGGGTACAAGTCCTTATTCATTCAGATGCTGAGTTCATTCTGTTGAAAAGGACTTGGGAAGTCAGGGCTCAGCCTCAGAGTCCAAATTAATTCATTTTGCTCACATCTATATCCTAAAGCATTTAGGAATGAGGAGCTGTTGTTTACCAGGAACAGCTGGGGGTGCGGGGTGGAACTGTTCAGCACCCCGTCTGCGGGGCTGGGGAGGGAGGGGATTTGGAGCTCCTTGAAACAGACTTTGTAAGCCCCCACCCCCACCCCAGGCCACTGAAGAAAGTCATTGTTCCGCAGCCCTCTCAGTCCACAGAGGCCGCACGAGAGGAGCTGGTCTCGTTTGACAAAACATGGTCGGTAGTGTGTTCCGCAGACACAGACAAGCTGCCGATGAGAAGCGCCTGTCAGAAACACGGAACCGACCGTCTCCACCTCTGCGGAACATGCACGTAGCCTTCTTGGTATTTGAAGACGCAGCCCCAGGACCGCTCTGATTCCAAGCAAGGACCAGCTCCAGGAGAGACGAGTCAGGACCGGAAGGACCAGAGCTCACTCGCGTCGCAAGCAAAAGGACAGAGAAATGCGGGACTCTCGTGTTACAGACGCAGGACTCTCGTGTTACAGACGCGAGCCTCTACAGGATGCCAGGAGGTCCGCCCCCCCCTTCCCCCTCAGTGCCGTGTATCTCTGCAGCAAAATGGGGGCAAAAATGAACTCAACACGGCGGAGATGGTCGGTGGTCTGAACTAGGCTAACCTGAACAGTCTTCAGCCAGAACAGCGGCTGCCTCCCTCCTCTCCACTACCCACCTGTCCCAGACTGCAGGCAGCGAACGTGGCTTTCCCACCTCTGGGAGCCTTCCTACCAAGCTGTTCGGCCTCACTGTACCTGGTTCCCTCCTCTGCAAAATGGGGCCAAGGGTGGGGGGAGGCGTCAGCTCCCAGGCTCCGGGAGATGGTCAGAAATGCCCCTAAAGACGCTTGGCTCAGGAATGCCGGCCACGTCATCGGTGTTCAGTAAAAGTTTGCTAAGTTACAACGATTTAAAATAGAAATAGAAAGCTCCTTATACCAAGACAATTAGTAAAACCGCACACCCAGACACATACACGCCCACAGAAATACACTTCTACGCTATTCGGTTTTGAGAATAAAAATAGCAATGAATCCCGTCGCCCCCGTTTTGAGGACATTTCTGCAGTGCAGAGAAGCTGTGCCAGAAATAGGGCTGGCAAGCATTCTCGGGGGCCCACCAGCTCTTTCAGGAAGACTCTGACTCAGCAAAAATCAATCTCAGGAGCGGATCCAATTGTCCTTTTTTGGTTCTTATTTTCTTGAAGAAGCTAATCTGACTAGAAAAACAATCCCAGCCAGTGCAGTATTATAATTCACTGATAAGATTACTTGGAGGAAAAGCACTTCCTAGCATTTTCCAGGAAACTAAGGGCTTAAAGAAATCAACAAAAATGACCCTGGGCCAAATATCCTCACATATCAGCATGTATAGTTCAAATGCCATTTTATGGGGCAAATCTTAAAATAAAATACAGATAAATGCTAAAAGAGTGACACTTGCATGAAGGTTTTGCTCTTTAGAAGAACGGCCCGGCTACGGATTGAAGGTGCCTCTTAGGCTCTCTTTAGAATCCTGGCACATTTCAGTCTGACAGCCGAAAATTGCATTGCAATCTGCTGCTACTTAGTACAGCCCTCTCTAGACATAATTTTCTGTGAGCAGAAATCTTTTTTTTTTTTTTTTGACAGAAATATCTATTTCTTAGATGTGACATTGAACACATTTTTATTTACACTTTAAACGACTTCATTAAGCCAATTAATCCGAATAAACTGCATAAAGGCATTCAGGGGGATATGTCCTCGAAATCCAATGAAAAACCCCAACGGTTTGTCCCCATCTGGCTCTCTTCTCTTCCAGGAGCAAAATCACGCACACTGATGTGCGGCAGTTGAGAATACGAGTGGCCTTCCTATCTTCCAGGCTTTGGAGGGTCGCACCGCACTGTTCAGGCTTAGGTGGCTTGAGGCCCTCTCTTACGTGATAGGAGGTCCCTCGGTCTGTGCCCAAACTCTTGTCATCTTCCCTGTGTGGTGTCCTGTGTACCGGACTGCTGCCTGCCTCCTGCCGTGGGCTCCTCCTCCTGACCCGGGTTCGGATCCTCTCCAAGCATCTCAGACCTGACTCTGCAGGCGCTGTCCTCCCCCTGGGCATCAGCCTCCCCTCCCTACCCGAGACTGGCTGGAGGCCACCGTGATGACGGTCTGCATGCTTCCCTGAGAGTTTAAGTAGGTCAGAGGGCACCAGCACACAGATGTTTCCCCTCCAAGGTCCCTAGCTCACCCAGTGTTTCTGGGGCCTCCCTCCCTCCTGGAAGTCAGGTCAGTTGACTTCACGAACCAAGTGTGCGGTCCAGACAGCAATCTGGCTGGATTCTGCGCAGGTCATCAACTGCCAGGTTTCTGTCCCTCCTGTCCCGGCCTGGGGGTCCGGCTGGAGCCTGCCACCTCAAGTGGCTTCTTCCCAAGAATGTCCTTTCAGACGCTCAAGACCCACACTTGCTAGGGGCTGTATCTTCTCCCCTTACTACACATTATTCCATTTTAAAAAATGATCATAATGATAATATTGACTTTTTTTGGGGGGGGGGTGCAAAGTTGAGTGATTTTTAACCCTTTCACGGAGAAAAACAACAGAGAATGTCTTAAGAATGACCATCCCCAGAAGGGCTCTAAAGCCTTCTGGGATCCATGCACAGACTTCCTTTCTTTCCTCTTTGCTTCCTGCCAGACCCTGAGATGAACTACCCAACAGCAGGACCCACAGAAAAAGGCACCCGGTACTTCCAAAGTGGCCTGAAAGACGGAAACGTCTTTCTGATTGGTGTGATCCCTGCTGCCCTCTCCCACCCTCCCCTCCCCAACACACACAAGGGAGCCTTCCTGCAGCGCAGGGTCAATGCCACGCTGGGTGTGGTATTCTGTGATGCTCCCCAACAACACAAGGCACAACTGTAGGCAGTCACACACCTCTGTCACCCCCCTGTGTCCTCCTCCTACTCTCCTGTTCCCGAGCCTGCCTTCTGCCTTTCATGCTCTGGGGGAATTTGGCAACAGTCAGCCAGCAGCCAGATGAACGCACTGCCTTAAGTTTTCTCTAAAATAGCTGGCAGGATGAAAAGGAAATGAAGAGTTCGTTTCTTCGATCGAGGCCAAGGAGGTAGGTTGAGAAGTTCGTGTTCCAAGGGACGTTTTGCTACAAAGGAAATGGTACCTGGGAAGGGGACGTCTGTGGACAAGACAGGGAGTGGAGTCAGACATCCTCGATTTGTATAAATCGAAAGATCAAACATTTAGCCTTTCGATGTGAGGTATATATCATGTTTACGGTAACGTTTTCCTTCTGGAAGGTTCAGATGGTAAGTCTGGATGAATGATGCATGGCTAGCCATGTAGCTGTGTATTTGTCAGATTGTGGGGGACCGGGCACGGGGACTCGAAAGTGCAGTGTCAGTCAGTGGATTCGATCTGTGCTGCCAAGAATAAGCCACCTCCAAACAGCCCACACCTGCACGGAATTAATTCCAGCTCTCTATGTGCGATGGGGGAGGAAGCGCGAGCCTAATCTGTATCATATGTCTCGGAAAAGCTCCAGACAGACACCAGCCTGGAGTGAGAAATGTGGATTTTTCAGTTCCTAATGTTTAAAGGGTAACATTTCCTTCGTTTCATAAAACAGAATGAAGGCCTTTTTCGGGGCCTGTTTTTAAAGGAAATCTTGAGGGAGTGACTTCTGTAGGCATTGGCTGCTGTCAGGAAAAAAAGATACCAGCAAGTGGAAATATTTTGCCTCAGATCCCATGGTCTGTTAAAGACAGTCCCAGTCTGACATGGTGCATAGGCGAGTTGTTTAAAGAGAGACATAAAAAGCCTCAGCATGAGGGCATGCATGGGAAAAGAGCTGGCAGGCTCTGCAGGTACCTGAAATTTGCATGCAAAGTACTGAGTACAGGTACATTTTTTGGGGGTTCATAGCTTTCATCGGATTCTCGAATAAGTCCATCACCCAGAAAAGTTTAGGACATGTTCGCTGCCTTCCCTCAATGTAAATCTGAGACAGGCTAGAAAAACCACTGTGGAAGAACTCTCAACAGCCAATAAAATAAACAGAAGAGACTAGAGGTAGACCTTGACTGATAGTGAAATGGAAGGGGACTTTGCAAGCACAAAGAAAGGGGAGAATTCACGCAAAAGACAAATACATTTAATAGGCAAAACTGGAATTCCTTTTACACCCCAAAATATCATAAATAAAATTTAAAGGTAAGCCAGGGAAAGGTTTGCAATAAATACCGGAAGAGGGCAAATGCTCTTGGTAAGAGGATGAACTCTTATCAATCGGGAAGAACAAGCATCTCCCAAATAGAAGAACATAGGCCAAGGGCAGGAACAATTCACGGAACAAATACAGTCAGTAGCAGCTCCATACTGGAGCTGGCTAGTCCAAGCTCATGTCAGCCAATTCTCTACTCCTCGTTTGGTGACATTACATTGATGGCCTGAAATTGGCCATGGTGGGGTTTTTTTTATAGCAGAAAATCACTGACAGATCAAGGCTTTTTGGGTTTGTTTTGTTTTTTGAGGGGCAATTTAGTGTTACTCCATTAGTTAACAGATATGTAAAATGCAGTCTAAGTGTGCCAGTAATCAGAGAGATACAGAATGAGATGAGGTCTGGACAAGACGGAATAAGCCCCCTTCACCCTATACCTCCCGCAAATTACAACACAAAAGTCTGGGGAAAATCCATAGAGCAACTGAGACTCTGAAAGTTGGAGAAAAATAAATCGACTGGCTGTCGGACCTCAGAACTCAAGGAACTACCCAAGAGTGAGCTCTTGTTTTTGTTTTTGTTGTTTTTATGTCTTGGTCTGTGCTCTGGAGAGGTTCCTGGTCTGGAAATGCCAGTGTCACCAGAGCAAAAGGAGGCCCAAGGAAGGCCTTCTGGCTGCAGCCAATAGTTGGGGAACAGGGTGACTCAGTAAGAGTGAAACATCTTGACCGTACCCAACCTTACTCCAGTTCCAGGTGGGGACCAGAAAAAGCCATCCCCTCTGCCTCCAATTGATTACCACATCCTGGAGACGGCAGAGCCCTGCTTCCCAATCCTGCATACTATAACAGGCCACATCTCTTCCCTGGAACAGAGACTGTGGGCTAAACTTCAGTAGACTTCTGATCACCACAGAGGCCAGAAGGAAGTGGAACATTTTTCAAATGTCAAAAAAAAAAAAAAAAGTCAACCCAGAATTCTATATCCAGTGAAAATATCCTTCAGGAGCAAAGGTGAAATAGACATCTTTGGATGAAGGAGAACCAAAGGAGCATGTCACCAGTGGACCTGCTTTAACAGAATAGTTAATGTTTCTCAGACAGGAAAGAACTCATAACAGAAAGAAATTGAGAATATCAGGAAGAAAGGAAGATGAGAAAGGGTGGATAAGTAAGTAGAGGCAGTAGATCAATCTTCAGTTTTAGAACTTGGTTTTAAGCAACTCTGCTTCATGGTTGAAAGCAAAATTATAGCATCTGAAGTGGTTCTCAGTGCACATAAAGGTAACACTTAAGACATCTATGTGATAAAGGGAGAAGGATAAAGAGGCCTCAAAGGTGGTAATGTTTTTACACTTGAAGTGACAACGTACCGATACTAGTAGACTGTGATAAATTATATCCATACAGTATAACCTTTAGAGTGCCAGCTTTTCAGTCAGGCGATTTTGTCCACCTGGGGACATCTGGCAAAGTTCAAAGACATGGTTCCATGTGCAACTGCCATCTTGGTAGAAACCAAGATGCTGCTAAGTGTTCCACAACACACAGGACAGTCCCATAGAACAAAATGTTACCCAGCCTGAAATGCCAAAAATGCTGAGGTTGTGAAAGCCTGCCCGATGGCAAATTACACAAAGACATATCTTAAAACACTGTAGATCAATCAACAGGGAACACTAAAAAATGTTCAACTGATCTACAGGAATTCAGGAAAGAGGAGCACAATAAACAAAAATCAGAGGGAACAAACAATATTAAAATGGTAGACAGGTTCTAACACACCCATAATTGCATTAAAAGTAAATGATCTAAACACACTTATTAAAAGACAGTGACTGACAGAATGGATGACCCAGCTACATGTGGTCTCTGAGAAACTCATTTTCAATATGATGACATAGGAAAGGTAAGAGTAGAAAGGTGGGAAAAGACACATCTTGCAAACATGAATCAAGAGAAAACTGAAGTGGGTATATGAGGATGAGATAAAGTAGACTTTAGAACAAAGGTAATTACCAGAACTAAAGAGGGCCAGGACATAATGACAAAAGGGTCCATTCACCAAGAAAACGCAACAATCTTAACTCTACGTATCACAAACACCAGAGCTTCAACATGCACGAAGGAAAAACTGATGGACTGAAAAGAGACACATTCATCATTGAAGACATCAACATCCCCTTTGAGTAAGCGACAGAACCACTAGACAGAAAAAAATGAGGTTTTTCTTATATCAATTTGGCAAAGCTTTGAAATGGTAAGACTTAGAACCAGCAAAGTCATGGAGACAGAGATGCTCTATAATAATGTGGAAATACAAATATACATAGGGGTCCTGAAAAAATATTTAATTTATACGTTAAGAGGCTTAACTGGATTATAGCCCTTTTCAACCCAATACTTTCATTTTTAGGAATATCTCCTAAGGGAATAATTAAAGTGTCCCAAAATTTATCTGTCTACATCTTCACAACAGAACTATTTATAATAGAACTTAGAAACATCCAAACTTGCCCACTAATTGGCAAGTGCTTAAAAAACTATTCTACCTACATATATAGTGCTATTGTTAAAGAGACAGGTTTAAGAATTTTTGGTGCTGTGGTAAATAGAAATGATTTTAAGGCAAAAAAGTAGTCTGTAAAGCAATGTGCATACAGAATAATCTAAATTATGTTAAAAATACACAAGAAATTCTTAAATATAACAATTACTAGAAGTATGACAATGATAACAGGGAAAAATTATCAGGGATTGTGTCTCTGTGTTTCACATGTGCTTGTTTTTACTGTCCGCCCACCTCAAATTTCTAATCCCGAAGTGATGTCTTATTCATGGTCATAACAAACAGAAACTGTCAACTTCCAAAACAGCATAAAAATGAAATAGATGACAGATATGGAGGACGTAATACTGTGCTACATCTGGGAAGGAGAGACTTGATGGATGGTAAAAGTCTTGTGAGTCATTTTGAAAATACAAAAAGGGTAAGAAAGTATGCCCACCAATATTCCTGAGTGACCATCTTTTTTTGTTTTTAAAGATTTTACTTATTTGGGAGAGAGAGAGTGCAACCTAGCAGGGGCAGAGGGAGAAGGAGAAGCAGACCCCCCGCTGAGCAGGGAGCCCGATGCGGGGCTCAGGACCCTGAGATCACGACCCAAGCTGAAGACAGATGCTTAACGACTGAGCCCCCCAGGAGCCCCCTGAGGTGACCATCTTTGATTTATTGTGCAGGCCCTATTAGCGGCAGTGTCCTGTTCTTCTAAGAGTTCCATGGATTAGGTGGTAAGTGGGGCAGCTGCCTCGGCTATTCTGAATGCACAAATATTCCTGATAAAACACACGTATCGTGACTACACCGAGCACTGTACTAAATGCTTGCCATGGCTTATCTCGTTTAACCATCCGAGGAGCTGATTTATCTGCACTTCACGGAGGCCCTGGCAAGCGGACCAACCAGAGGTCAGCTCGTGGGCGGGTCTGGACTTGAATGACATCCATCACATCAGCTGCGAGGGCATACCTGGGCCTGCCGGAGTGCAGGGCTGGCCGGCAGGGGTCTGGCGGGGACGAGGGGCACACGAGGAGCCTTCTGGAGGGGCGGGAGCACTCGCTGAGGAGAACTGGGCGAGGGGCGTCGTGGGCTCGGAGGGGCCCGCTGATGTCAACGTTCTGACACGGGGGCCATCTCTGGTATTGTCCTGTAGAGGGGAGCAAAAGCATGGTGTCACGGGAGTCACCATTCCCCGGGAGGGGGCAGTGCTGACTGGTCGTGCATTCTCCCGGAGGGAGCCCATTGTTACTTGTTCAAACTTCACAGCTGGAGCAGAAGCGCCCTCTGACCCAATCTGGAATAGTGGGATCGGTTTCTCTGCGAATTTTAAAAACTGTTTAATTCATCAACAAATAGGCACAGGACACCTGGGCAGGCGTCAACAAGTATGACGACACAGACCACGTCTGAAGGGAAGGACGGAGGAGTTGTGAACTGAGGCAGCGGGTGATGCCCTCCAGGCTCAGGGAGAACCCAGGAAACCCTGGGAAGGACAGTGGAGGCTTCTGGACGCCGGCTGAGGTGAGGGGCCTGCACCTGGAGGGTCACCTCCTCCACGGTGCTCCTGCTTTTAGGGTAGATCAGAACAGATGCCTCGCGCCCCCCCACCCTCTCTCTTTTCTCCTTTCTCTTTTCTAACAAACAGCTTTCCTGAGGCTGAGGTCCCGGAAAGACAGCTAATTGCACATAGCGAAACCAGGCGAAGTGGGAAACTTTGATGTGTCCACACCAGTGAAACCACCACAACGAGCAAGATAATGACATATGCCCACCATCACCCTTGCCTCCCCACTCCGCCCCGCCTCCCCTTCCCTGCAACTACTGGTCTGCTTTCTGCCACCATGAAATAGTTTGCATTTTCTAGAATTCCACAGAAACGGCATCATAGAGTATGGACTCTTCTTTTTACCTGGTATAATTATCTCTACATTCATCTATGATGTCGTATATATTAATAGTTCATTCTCTCCTATTGCTGAATAGCATTCCATGTGTAAATAGACCAAGATTTGTTTATCCTTTTACCTATTGATGGAAATTTGGGTCATTTCCATTTTTTGGCTCTTCGAAAGAAAGCTGTGTCTTTGGGCTCTCGCCAGTAAAGCTGGTGGTTCTTGCTATATAGTCCCACATTTGGGGCTGAGAGGTGGTAAAGTGCATTAGGAACCCAGTCCTCTAAACTTTTTATAGCAACGGAGATAAAACAGCTTATGCTTTATCAAATAAGTGATAGTTCTATTTAAAATCATTTGTCATTTCTTGTCACTCATAATTTGGACTCTTGTTGAATGAGTCCAGTATTCAAAAATTCTCATGCATACGGCAGAAATACTTGATGGGGATACCTAAATATTGGAGCGAACTCTGGTGATAATTCACGAGGAAGCAGGAAAGGTCAGAGCCAGGAGGAGGCCAGCAGGTTAAGGACTTGGGGTTTGGACCGGCTCTTTGAAACCACAGGGTAGAGTAGACAGAGCTTACACAGCCCAGAGCTGGAGCAAAAGGGGCCCAGCCACGGGCTCCATGTAACTCTTAGAAATGCATGGGGAGGTATAGGGCCAAAGATGATTCAGACCTTGCTGGCGGCGTCCGAAACCGTAGGAGGGGCCCAGAGGCAGGAACCTGCTTGGGAGACAGGCCCGGTGGGCCTCCTGGGAATTAGGTCTGGGTGCTTGGGGGGATCATGGCCCATGACGTACCACACAGCACATCACACCGGGGACACAGCCTCAACTGGATCTTGGAGAGCTTCCATGGGGCAGAGTGGGCTGTGGAAGGAGCCCCCATCCATTATATCACAAAGTGGGTGGACTCCACATTTCAGGGATCTGGTCCCATCCCAAACTCTCTGTAGATCTCCGGGATCTGTTCCTACTCAAGCTCTGTTGAGGAACCCATGTCACAAGGCGCCCACGAACTTCTCACGTTTGTCGACAGCTTACCTTCGACACACTGGAATGTGGCGGCTTCCTCATCAGGCCTTTGCTGAGGGGGCCGAGGTGAGCCTGACCAGGGTGGGAGCCGCGAGACGGCCGCGAAGGGTGCACACACCTGCAACACAATCACGTCACACGCGAACAGGCGCGTTTCCCCTCTGGTCGACTTGACTTTTTCTGATCTGTTCACAATCACGCTCGAAAAAATAATTGACTTATTTCAACTCAATACGATAAACATGCAAAGGAAAAATTATCTAACATTCTTACGAGATTAAAAAATATATATTGATTTTTTTTTTCTCCCCAAAGCCACTATTCTGTGAAATTAGTTTTTGCAATTTATAGACACGTGGCTCTGAGACCCCTGGGAGTTATTTGGTAGAAAGAGGGCATTTCAGCAAGATTGTTTCCGAATACATTTGGATCCAAAGCTACCCCAGCTGACGAAAATATTTTAAGATCCTGTGTCTTGTAAAAATTACTGATATAAGGGTGGGAACAAATACATCAGTGTGGTTCAGCCTGCTTACTCATGGAACGAGCCGCAAACAATCTGAAGGGAAAGGAAAGGAGGCAGCTGGTCTGGCAAAGATTTAAAAAAAACCAAAACAACGGTTTTACTATCTAAAAATCTGACCTCTTTCTTTGCTAAGGAAAACAAAGCGAGAAGAGGAGCCGTTGCCTGAGCGTTGCTTGCAAATGCCGTCTCTGGAAAAGACGACCCAAACCCAGCGTACCTGAGCTTTTCAATGGTGGTTTTTTTATCTGTGAACAGCAGGCGAATGAACGTCTTCCTTTTCAGATAAACTACAAATCCAGCAGCAAGAAGACAGAGGATGGCCACCAGAATTCCTATGGTTAAACCTTGGTTATCTGAAACAAAACACATTTTTCTCAGGCAAAGAGAGTCATGATGAAATATGGGAAGTATCAGATTGTGGCACTCACGGCCACGCAAGCTCTGGGAGGAAGGAGCAGGAATGCGGCGAGTAGACGTACTGGTATGTTGGTCTTAGCTCAAAGGTCATGTCTGAGGTTCAGTCTGCGTCGCCAGTGATGCATTTCTGACAACTCTTCATAAACGGGAAGGTCGTCTGGCGGGTGGGACCGTAGCCCTGACCACATGCCGCCCCCAACCCTCCCGCCGCCCCGTGGACATGGTGGCCACAGATGGTGGCAGGGAGCCGGCACGTCCCTGGACAGTGACCTCTCCAGCCCCCATCACACATATGCTCCCTCCCGCGCCCTCCTCCTCTCATTCTTTAGCGCTGGGGTCTGTGTTTATTTTTTTAGACCAAGACTCTACTTCTGGACATTGTCAAAATAGGTGAGAAAACCCCACCAAACCCACAGCTAAAAGGAAAGGCCCACGGGTTTGCTTCTGTTAGATTTGGTTGTGTTTGTTACGTTAGGGACTTGAGTTACAGGTTTTGGGGGGCAAACCCCTTTTTCTGGGAGGGTGCTTTTTATTTTCTCCAAGGGAACATCCCTTTTCTGGGATTTGCTCCCATTTTGTTCAGTACAACGACACTGAGAAGCCCCCCAGAAGGGTGTGGAAGAAAAGGGAAAGTCAAAGCTTCAGGCTGGCTTCTGGCCACAGAAAGAGCCCCAGGGATGACCCTGCCAGGCTGGAGAGGAGCCGGATTGGCAGCTCCCACTGCTCTGCGGAATCCTTGAGAGCACAGATGTGGGGTTCACGGGTCCCTGTCCCCCTGCCAGCAACAAGCAGGGCGTGCCTCCCCTGGCAGGCGAGCCACAGTCCCCTCAGGCTGCTGAGGACGGCTGTGCAGGTGCCGGTACCCCCCAGGCCCTCCCCACCCTGCTGCTGGCTACGATGCTCACTGGGGCTGACCGCCAGGCCCCGCCAGCCCACTCCCGCTCTGGGAAAGAACGCCTCCCACCCTGTTTCTGGACTTCGTCCCCAACTGACAAGTCCTATCAGGGATGTGTCTCAGCCTAAGTAAGACAATCAACATATGACAGTCTTGATTCCCTTGTTAGTGTTACTGGAAAAGCCCTGCTTCTGGGTTTCCGGCCAAAACGTCATTCTTTTCAGACAGGGGCTCTGGCTAGAGCGCTGTTGTGTCTTCACAAAGCTAATGAATGAAGTGAGCAGCTATAGCACGAGCCACAATTTCCAGCTCCTCGCAATCAATCCGCAAGTCTTAAGCTGATCAATGTAGCCAATCGAACAGTTCCTAGGCCCCGCAATGAACTTGGCTGCACCATCCCGGCCACCTGCCTTTGTCTGTCGCAGTGCATGCCATCACGCCGCTCGAGCCAGCAAACCGGGGCCCCCTGGTCCCCTCACCCGGTGCCAACACCAGGTCCCATGTGGCTCCCCATGTTGTCCCACCTCCCCAAGTCCCCTGGTCTCCCCTCCCTTGGCAGCACTCTTGCTGGGTCGCGCTGGGCCTACTCCACGTCTCTGGGCCCTGGAAGAGTGGCTGGCGCGTGGCAGGTGCTCGAGAAGTCCCGGTCAGGCTGGTGGGCGGTGGGGGCAGGGAGGCTCAGGACAGAGCTCCCCACGCCTGCCTCTTCGTGTGCGTTTAAGGGTACTTTCACGCGGTCATGGTGCCAGCGGACAGAGGCACGGATGCTTCCTTGCTCCAGTGAAGGGCGGGCGACCTCGGATTCCCTGGCTAATGGGGAGCCCCCACACCCGAGTACCACAGTCAGTACCGGAGCGTCCTTGCCAATCCCCTCCAACCCCGATGTGGGGGGAATGGGGGCCAGTGCCCCTGTCCGAGCAGAAGCTAGAATCCCAGGTGAGCACGACACACGCTTCCCACCGGCTCCAGATGTCAACCACGGGGCAGTGAACGTGCCGTGGTCAGGGCGGAGAGGTCAGCGAGGAAAGGGGACGCTGGCCCAGGGCTGCTTTCTTGCCCCCGCCACCTCCCGGAAGGAATGCTCACTAGACAGCAAGACTTTCTGGTCCTTTTTGTACTTGCTGCGGGGCCTGGACCCGAGGGAGGGGTCGCCTGGAGTCTCTGAGAGGGACGCTGAGACCCGACCCTGTTTAAGGAGAAGGACGATCAGGAACTCATGACACTTTCTGCAGATGTGCCCCTGGGGCAGGTCTTTCCTCTCCCCCCATCCCAGCACTGTCCTCACTGCCTGGCCCCACAGAGCAGCATTATGTCTGTTGTCTTTAAAACGTGATGACGCTACCACCAGTCACAGCAGGACGTGAGGACATGGGACGTCCCCTGTAGCAGCACGAGCTGCTGAGTGAACGTCTAAGCGTCGCTGGGCTCAGGTGAGCACCGAGTGTCAGCACAAGTGGGCGCGGGGCCGGCCCTCTGCACCTTTTTGTTTCTTTCCCTTTACAAAAGGCATTGTTCAGACTCGCCTCTTCCCTGCCTGACAGGTGCTCAGAGAGAGCAGCAAGGCGCCCGGAGGCCATGCATCAAGGTCACCCCCGGAGAAAAGCAGTGGGGAGCAAGCGCTGCTGCTAGGAGGGGTTTTATGTAGGGGGAGAGGGACTTGGTCTCAGTCGTAGCTGTGTGGCTTTGGGGAAGTTACTTACCTCCCCCGAGCCCCAGGTCCTTTATTTGTGAAGAAGGAAGAATGATAGTGACTTGGGCGTGAGGCGAGTGTCCGAGGAGATCGTGCAAATGCAGCCGACGCCCAGCTCGGTGACTGCACTGCCCAGCTGCTCCGGGCGCAGAAGCCTTCTTGCTTCCCCCCGGGGCTGCTGGGGCCGCCAACCCAGACTAGGAGGTGACTCTCTAGTAGGCGTTTTAGGAGACATTTGGCCTCGCACCTCTTGGTCCCCCATGCACTAACGCTGGGCTTTACAAAGTCTTTTCATCCCACACCCAAGTTCATACCTGTTTGGCAACCTGCTGTTGAAATGACCTTCGCTAAGCAAAGTGTCACAGGTGAACAAGGGACAGAGTCAGCCACTCAGCCAGAGCGGAGTGAGGACTCTTGGCAAAGGTCAGGATGGGACAGAGCCTGGACATGGGCCTCGGGCTGTGTCAGGCCCTTGTGGGGGTGCACTGGGCTTCCCCCTGGGGGGCGGTTACACCTGCACGCCCACTGACCGCTGGTGAGCCCTCCGTCTTGCTTGGAAAGATCTGCACCTGCTCTCCCACGGTCCCCCCGGTCACTCGGCACCCGCTTCTGGGGACGTGCTGTCCCCGCTCACCTGCTCGCCGGACGGGGCCGCTGTCCGTGCTTCCCCCGAAGCCAAACTTGTCACAGAAGGGAGGCGCCCAGTGGGCCTCGCAGTGGCAGTTCTTGCGGTTGTTACACACCTGTCCAAGCCACGGGGGAGGGGGACACCGAGAAAGAGGAGCAGCATTAGAGCCCGCCCTCCATGTGGGGCGGTGGTAAATCTCTGAGCTCTAAATGCTGCCACACGGAAGCAAAGGTCCTGTGGTCAGAGTTTCCTCAAGCACTGAATACACAGGTGGGACCAGAGCCCAAGGCTGCAAATGTAACAATCTGCCTCTTCACGGCTGTCAGGGCAGTGCTGAAGATTGGGGGGCATCCACTGCCTCCCACCCCTTTTCTTCCATCAACTGCTATGTCCTCGTTTTCTTTTTTTTTTCTGTTTTTATGTGTCATCTTTTTCAATTCAGAATCTCCTCCCCCCGCAGTGAGAAGCCCTCTCCATGGTGAGGCGCGATCCCGCTTCAGGGCTGCGGAATCCGAGCCCTCGGCCATCCCAGGCCCGACAACCTATGGGCACAGCCGTGCCTCCCGCAGACACGAAGTTCGGAAAGGCCGGCGGACCCGCTCCGACGTCTCATGCCTGCACCGCCCTCCCGCCTGGGGAGTTTCCCAGCGGCCCCTCCTTGCCTCCCAGCCCCACGGGCTGGCCACAGCCTACCAAACCCTGGGGTCCCTGTGACAGGAAAGGGGTGCTGAGAAAGCAGGAGGATGGGCTTCACTCTGGGGTAGGGGGCCAGAGCCCCCCAGGGAGGGGCCGGCTCCAGCTCACCTGGTCAGCAAGGGTGACCGACGGAGGCGGCTCCCCTAGCCTGAGCTGCCCGTCAGACCCGCTGTCATTGCTACGGAACTTACGGAGCTCCTGCACGCGCAAGGGGCACAGGAGCTTGGAAACAAGAGGATATTGTTTCTCTGAAAACGGGGGGCATGCCGTGGGGACACTGGATATGGGCAAGTCGCTAAGAAGAGCTTCTGATCCATCCGGAATGGGTCATCTGCGAATGACCCCGCAGGGCTGCTGGGACCAGGAAGGATTCCGCAGTCGGGTTGCTTCTGAGCATCCCAGGTTCTCTTCTGCTTACAGAAGGGAACTGTGCATCACAGGTGACGGGCTTTGCGTGGTTTATCTAAGGAAGTTGGTGCAGACCTACAGTCAGACACCCATCCCAGAGGCCTCAGCCCTGCATCTGACTATTGCTGGATGGGGCCGAACACATACTTCTCTATTTAAGGCAAAAATAAAATGCTTGGAGTAGACGTCTCATTTGTGATGTTTTCCTGCTTTCACTGATTTTTTTGTTGTTGTTGATGATCCAACCATCAAAAGCCCCAATTGGGTGCCTGGGTGGCTCAGTGGGTTAAGCCTCTGCCTTCAGCTCAGGTCAAGATCTCAGGGTCCTGGGATCGAGCCCCGCATCGGGCTCTCTGCTCAGCAGGGAGCTTGCTTCCCTCACAACCCCCTGCCTGACTCTGCCTACTTGTGATCTCTCTCTCTCTCTGATAAATAAATAAAATCTTAAAAAAAAAAAAAAAAGCCCCAATTCCTTAAAATAAGACCGACAGTCCAGACAACCTGTGATAAGTTGGAAGCTATATTCCTATAAAGCTAAACCCCTGTGGCCCTGATGACCGAGTGGCCCAGCCTGTGAAGACACTGAGCGTCTTGCCTCTTAAAGACGCTGCTGCGGACCTACCACCTGCCAAACACCTGCGAGGATTCGGGCCCAGCGCTGCCCACTCTGTTTTGCACGGTCTCCCAATGCAAACCGGAGTCAGGTGCCCTTTTTGCAGCTGGCAGCAGAGAGACTGGCAGCTTTGCTATCCCCTTTGGAGGCACAGCTGGTGAGCCTGGTCTCACTCGGGGAAGGGCTGTGGTCAAGTGACTCGTCACCAAGTCACGGCAACTGTTCCATCACTGTGGGCCTTTCCTCTCCAACATATGGATGGGAGCCCAGGGTCCGCCCCCCAGTATGCCTGCTACCTGGTCACGTGACCTCGGACTGGCCCAACCGCCTCTCGGTCCTGGGCTCCTTCATAATGAGGCTGCACCAGACCATCTCTTAGGGCCATTAGAAAGAAATCTATGATCCAACGAAGACATAAAAGGGTTTTGTTTTATATTGACAGTCAGCTACACTCGCAGTCAACAAACCGGCCAGAGATGGCATTGCAATCTTTCATGGTTACAGCACAATCGCCATTTTATGAAAACCCCATAATTCTATGTTAGAATCATTGGTGAGTGTCTGCGAGTTTTAAAAATAGAATTGGGAGCATGATTTCTGCAGAGAAGGTTTCAGAAGAACAAATGAACCCTTGGCATGGCTAATCAAGATTAATATGATTCCATTGGAAATAATTAAGCCCATCAGAAAAAATAAATTATGTTTTAAACAGTTAGAGTCCTCTTCTCTCCTAAAAAAATTCTCTGAACTAAAGTAACCGCTTTCTTTAGCTGAAATGCATTGTGTAGGATTTCAAGAACACGTGGTCAGTATGTTCTGTCTCCCTTGGTTTAACTGCTTTTGGAAGTGTTTCAGTTCAGACCCACGCTCTGAATCTTGGTCCTTAGGAGGGACGGCTCTGTTCGAAACCTTAAGGCAAAATCCTTTACGCAGGAAGGTGAGTTTTAAAACTACTTTGAAGATGATAAAGTCCCTTTTTAAAAATCACAGGATGCTCATCTGAAAGATGATTACGCTCCATCTGATTTTCTTTGTTAAAAAAAAGTCACATTTCTCCTGCTACGTAAAGGTCAGAGAAAATTAGTGTCTTTAGAAGAAACCAGGGAAGCGACAACTATATTTTTTTTAGAAGTTGCGGATTGCAGAATCCTTTACAAATGAACGATTTGGTGCTTTGCTTGCTAGGGACTGGCTACAGGAAGCCCACTGGGCCGGCTCACCCCTCTTTGGTGACACTGCTTCACACACTCCTGAACGCCGAAGACGCTTGTGTTTTGACAGCGACGATTGAGGCAAATCTGCGGAAGGAGGAAAACACGGTAAACATCTCAGCCCCTTTCCAACCACATGCACCGTATCTGTGATCTCAAAAGGGAAAGCAAAGTTCGGGGAAGATGATTTTCCTTCAGCTCCTCCGGGGGCAGCACAGTGATGCCCTTTCCATCTAACTCTGACCTGGATTTAGCACGTGCTTGCGGACTTGGCACACTTCAGGACTCAGGTCAACGTGGTGCTTCATATGGTTTTGTCGGTTAGGAGATGAGGAGAACTGATTTTTGTTTAGAGCCTGCAACAAAACCTATGAATTGCGGCATCTCCACCCCCACCCCCACCACGGACCCCCCACCTGCTCCCTCCATTGAAAGATAAAGAGAGAAGAAATGTACCAGCCCTCAGCCTGGGACCAGTGCAGACTCAGAGACTCTAAGAATCCAGGTCCAAGGACCTTTTAAAGGAGATACTGATGCATGGGAACGTTTCCAAATTACTGACCCACAAGCACTGTCACTGCCACAAACCATCAAGGGAAAGCTCCGCGGAGGAAAACAGATGGTTCCCTTGTGTTTATCAAGCCTTTGCAGGGGTGGTAGTTTCCTAAACCATACCGGGCTGGTTGCAGGAGTGTAGTCTCATCTTAAAGGTGCCTAACATACTCCAGACTCAAAGGATCAGGCCCTTTATTTCCTCTAAGATGTTACAAATTAGTGGAGGCAGAGGAAGAGAAGTCTAATTTTTAGATTGCAGAAGCATTTCTAATCGAGTAGAACCTCCCTACGGGAAGTTCGCACCAGTGACGCACTTTGAAAATAGTGCCAGTTGCCTAGGACAACTCCCAGGGCTGCTGGGAATCTTGGCCAAGGGGACTGTCACATTCCAGCTGACAAAAGAAACGAAGGTTACAGAGAACGCAGCAGGACCTGGGTCAGAACCCCTGCATATGGGTGCTGTTCTCCCAACCCATGGGCAAAAAGACCAAGGACAGCTTTCAAAGAACCCGTGTTCTGCGGGGACAGAGATGGAAATGCATTTACTCTTGCACATGGAGGAAAAAACTCATCGATAAATCGAGGCCTGGGAATTTCAGCGTTCAGATGCACCCGATTCTGGCTTCTGGCTGTTGAGACTACAGTTTAAAAAATGAGTGTCACTCTAATGTCAAGCCAGAAAAGAAGCTGACGTGTGTGGTTAAGGAGACCCCAGAAATGTACATCATCTTTCACGTACCATCGTCCCATTTCCTTCGGGATGAGGCACTTGTGGCTCAGAGTATATGGCCGCACGGGGCTGAGGGCACAGAATTCTTGCCCTGGGGACTCGGCCAACGAGCTGAATCTATCTTTCTATTTTATGACTTTCTGTTCTGTGACCTCCATGTTCATGAGTGGTTTCATAATCATTTTGAAAGTGGGGGTCCTAAAAAAAGGCAAGTTGATTAATTCTCTTTCCTAAAATGTTTTATTAACTTGCTTTCATTTAGTCTGATGAGAAAGTCTGCTGAGAAAAATCAATGTGGCAGAATGTTAAAAAGAAACCTCAATTTCTTGTTTTGACTTTTCATTTTTGACTTTCTCTCTAAACCCCCAAATATCCCTGTCCGCTTTTCCCCCTGCTCTCCAAAAGACCTCCCTCTGGCTTCAAGCTGATTCTCTCTCTCTTCCCTCTCCTATTCTCTCTTTGGGGGTCTCTGAAAATACTTATGACTTCCCGTTCCGTCCAGGTGAGAACAAGCCGTCACTGTGCCAAAAACCAAGGCCGCATTTCCAAAAACAATATAATAGGCTACTGTGTTTGCTTCCAAAGTAATTTCCTGGCTGGAAACACTCCTGACGCCCAGAGTGTAGAAATGACTTATTAACACTCAAAGACTGAGAAACCGAGCTTGATTTTCCCAAATCTGCATCTCCATGGTTAGGCCAGGATCTAGGATTTATTAACTTTGCCTTCTAGGTGCAAAGAACTGGATTCCAGAGACAAAGTTCTAGGAAGGAGTAGATTTAGGAAAACAAACCGGCCTCCTGAGTCAGTTCTTGGACAGGACGTTTCTCCGCAGGCCTCTCCCAGACCTACGTGTATGACGCGGGTGAACATTTGGGTCTTACTTTTCCATCTGCACACTTGGTGCCGGCAAGCACAAGTCCGGGGTCCGGGAGGTCGTCGCCCAAGTACACATGGGTCCCGCGGCACAGAATCCGACCTCCTTCCTGCAGGGGGATGTTGGTTTCTATGGAGACGGCATTGGTACCGATGACGGGCCGGCTGGCGCCTCCTTGACACTGGATTTTTCCGCATTTAGCATCTCTGCAAGGGCGAGAACAAACAGCCCCCGAAGAGGGCAAGTCTGCAACCAACCGGCTCTGAGCCACGTGGGACGTTCAAAGCGATGACGTGCTCGGGCTGCGGGTTCCGTACCTCGTCTCGCATTTGGCAAAGGAACTCTTGGAGTCTTTGCCACAGTTGCCGTACGGGTCACCTGCAGAGTTGACTCTCTCAAAGCAGATCCCGGGGGCAGGTTTAGCACCTGAAACAGAAGCCAAGCAGCACTTGCACCTCCTGCAAGGGTTTCTAATATTTGTCGCTGACCGCCGCTGGGATTTCGGGTTAAGGGGAGAGGGGTTTGGTGTGCAGAGAAATCACGCCTGCACCTTGGCTGACTCCTGAGATGAGCAGGCCGGGGCAGTCTACCACCCTCGCCCGGCGTTGCTCACGGTAAAGCCTGCATTTCCTAGCTCACTCTTCTCTAGGGCGGCTCTCCGGGCCCAGGGCGCGCAGCCTTTCAGGAGATGTGGCCTGGTTATGGGACCAGACCTGACCCAGCGCAGAAAGAAGGGGGCTAGCTGGCCTCAGGCACAAGGGAGCGTGTTCTCTTTAATGGCATCTCCTACAATTCTGGTGAGAAAACACTCACTAGAGCGGGCTCAAGGGAATAACGATGACTACGGGGGGATGCAGGGAGAGAGGGAGGGAGCAAACAAGCAACACAGAGATCTTACGCAACATTTTCAGTCCTATAAAGCTCCCTCCGAGAGCAAGCCCTAGCTTCAGTTAGGGCCCATGTTAGCAAGGCAGAGAGTGCTCTCAGAGGTCAGGGAGGGACACCCCCCCCACCCCCCAGTCATTTTGCATGGAATGACAGTGCCCAACAGAGAGGCATGTGGGAGCCAGGGAGCGCAGGACATGGGCATTCCTAGCGCATCTTTTGGCCAGGGAAAGAGTGACCTTGTGCTTTGGAATTCACACGGCAAGCTTTGGAGGGTTCTTAGATCCTAGGCATAGGGACACCTGTTGAAGACAACGTGAGAAATTCAGGAAAATGGTCCATACTCTTCAGAATAAACTGCGCCTTGTGGTGTGGGCTTGACCCACCTTCTTTCCTATACTGGTGTCCAGGTGGGTGCTCTTTCCGGTAACCCTTCCAACCGCCAGGATGCCCGCTTCCCAGAACTCACTCTATCCCTCGCCTTTCTCTGCACCCAACTCTGGGGAAGCTCCCTACACTTCCCAAGGTGACAACTGACTTATCTAAGATACCAGTCTAACGATGGGCAAGGGAACAGAAGACGTTCTTATTTCTAAAAATTTCTTTAACCTGTACCTGACTCCTCTTCATCAGGCAGGAGCAGACATGATCCCCAACTCATTTAAAAAAACAACAACAGACAAATCAAACCAAACAAAACCCTTGCAACAGTTGAGATGGGCTGTGGGTTCAGCCTTTGGCCTCTGCGGTGAGGTACCGGAGTCCCGAACCTCTCACTTGCCCATTCTCTGTTTTTTTAAAAACCATGTTGAGACACCTCTCCAACTCATTTTTAAGGGCATGACGGCAAACTGGACACAGTTCTCTGTCATGGGAAAAGGCCGGGTCTCTGGCTTGGAAGCATCACAGTCCTTTCCTGGCACCCCAGGTTCCCATTTCCGCTCGCAGCGTGGTTACACCACTGACCTGCTCAGCTTCTGCCTACTACGGGTCCATTTCTTCCACGTCCTCCCTCCTTATTCTTGTTCCTCTACCCACTGCAGGTGGGAAGATGGGGAGGGCGTGTCTCAGTGTCGAGCCTGTGTTCCGTTTGATGGTACTTTGATCAAAATACCTGGATCTTATTGATCAGTTTCAGAAAAACTGGCATCTAAAATATATCAACAACTCAATGGTTGTTTGTGTAGTCGCATGGACTCAATGTACTTGTTACTTGCCTGTCTGGTTTTCTCTTTCTCTGTTTCCTTCTTTTCTTTTTCCTATTCTTTCCTTCCTTCTGTCCATCCCTCCATCCATCCATCCATCCTCCATCATATTGCAGACTTCATTCACACACACAATTATCTGGCCCTTACTATCTGCCAGGCCCTGGGGGTGTAGGGGTTGACCACTGTGGACAAAGCCTCCTGCTTGCTCTCAAGTTGCAAGGAAAAAAGCACAAGCAAATGAGTATCTTCCTCTCAAGTCCCGGGGTGGGGAGTGTTATGAAGGAATCAACCAAGTCGGAGGGCCCAGAGGGCTGTTGTGTTAAGCAGGCTCGTCAGGAAAGAACTCTTAGAGGAGGGACAGGGAGCTGAATTCCACACCTCAATCCTACCAGGGATCCTAAGAGGCAGGTCTCATTATCCCGTTTTATGGACAAGAAAACTAGAACCCACAGGGTTAAATGTGTGGCTTAAAGCCAGGCAGCCGGGCTGCCGGTGGGTGGAGCTCAGCCTGTCCTCTCTGGTGCTCTGAGGTGTATCAAGGCCCCACCTGGGCTAGGTCCTGCAGGGGCCTTGGGGACAGAGAGCAGAAGACCCGACCTGCATCCGCCCCCATTGGTGAGTGGAGAGCCAGGCTGGTACACATGGGTAGACAGGGCAAGAGCTGTGACGGATATTCTCATGCTGCCCAAGCGATCCCAGACTTAGGCGGATGTGAGATAGGGAGCTCCTTCTGCGAGCTGTAAGGCCAATGGAAAAGGCTTTAGTCCTTCTTTCCCTGCCAGGATAAAGGAGTGCAGCAGGTCCTGGCGGATGCTGAGCTCTGGAACTGGGGAGGTGGAGTTGGTATCGCTCTGCTACTGACGCTGGGTCGATGCTTCATAGGGTCTGTCGTGCTTGCTCTTACCAAGTAATTTATCCACTGGGAAATGTGGCCACTTTAAAAAAAAAAAAAAAAAAAAAAACAACCTTGCTGCTATTTGAATGTGTTCATTGATTAATTTGTTTTCCTGATAGGGAAAAAAGAGATAAAAGAGATTTTATACGTGTGTGCGTGCATGTGTGTGTGTAGAGATTTCCAAGCTGTTTCAGACACACGAGCTTGTGAACAGCTAGAAGGTAGGATTGGAGGAGGCCTGGGCTGGGGTGTGCAGAAAGTAAGATGAAGAGGGAAAGAGACCGGTTGCCACCACGATTTAAAACAAAGAGGCACATTTTATGTAGGAATGCCACAGAAAGTGGCTAAAACAGGAAACCAAGCAAGGGGGTACAAATAGTATTTAAGCAAGAATAAAACATTTAGAAGAGAAAAACAATGCTAGGTCACTGCTTGGGAACCTGGACCTGGAAATTTGACAAAACTGGGTCTTCTAGGGCAGGGGACCTTGGGATTCTAATGCCCCAAATGTCAGTGGGCTGCATGGCCTAGAAAACCAGGTGTGTGTGTAAATCCCTAGGGGCCATAGAACAGCATTAGTGTTTTCTGATAACTGTGAATTGCTGTGCATGCCCCAGTAGAAGGTCACAACACACTTAAAGAGAGTTGCCATTTTCCCACAGAGAAATGGCTCAGAAATGTTGGTGGCAAATTTGAATATGTGAATTTTTAGCAGCATGGATGACAGAGTCCAAAGTATTACAACATACTGTCCATTAACTTGGTGAAAAATATTGAAAAGTCCCATTTTAATAAAGAAATATTACTTTTTCTTTTACTCTCCCATATCATGAAACAAATTACTCAACATCTTTACATTTCTCTTTGGTCTCAAGGTCTTTGGTCAACTGATCTTTAACAAAGGTGCCAAGAAAGCCCAATGGGGAAGAATAATCTCTTTAACAAATGGTGCTGGGAAAACTGGATATCTATATGCAAAAGAATAAACCAGACCCTTATCTTCTACTGCTGCAAAAATGAAGTAAAAAATGGAGTAATGACTTAAATGTAAGACTTTAAACTTATAGTTTCAAGAAAATATAGGAGAAAAGCTCCTCGACATTGGTCTTGGCAAAGATTTCTTGGACATGACACAAAAAGCACAGGCAACAAAAGCAAAGATAGACAAATGGGAATACATTGAATGAAGAAGCTTCCTTACAGTAAAGGAAAAATAATCAAGGAAATGGAAGGCAGCCTACAGAAATGTTTGCAAACCATCTATTTGACAAGGGGGTAATACACAAAATACATAGGGAACTCCTAGAACTCAATAGCAAAAAAAAAAAAAAAAAAAGTCCCAAATAACCAGATTAAAGAATGGGCAAAGGGACTGAATAGACATGTCTTCCAAGAAGACATAAAAGGGCCAACAGTTATACAAAAAGACGCTCAGCATCTCTGACGATCAGGGAGATGCAAATCAAAAGCACAATGAGACATCACTTCATATCAGTCTGAATGGCTAGTATAAAAAAAAGCAAAAGATAACAAGTATTGGCAAGGATGTTGAGAAAAGGAAGCACTTGTACCCTTGTACCGTACATTGTGGGGATGCAAACTGAGACGGCCTTTGCAGAAAACATTATGGAAATCCATCAAAAAATTAAAAAAATAGAACTACCATATCACCAGTGGTCCTACTTCTAGGTATATATCCGAAGGAGCTGAAATCAGGATATGGAAGAGATATCTTAACTCCCATGTTCACTACAACTTTATTCACAATGCCCGAGACATGGAACCAAACTGTGTCCACTGATGGACAAATGGATAAAGAAAACGTAGTAGGCACACAGAGCGGAAGACGACTCAGCCTTAAAAAGGAAATCCTGCTGTTTGAGACAACGTGGATAAGCCTGGATGACATTACCCTAAGAGAAGTCAGTCAGATACAGAAAGACAAATACTGCACCATCTCCCTTATATGTGGAATCTGAAAAAGTTGAACTGATAAAAGCAGAGAGTAGAACGGTGGTTGCCAGGAGCTGGCGGAAGGGAGGTGCTTGGGGGAGGCATTAGTCAAAGAGTGCGAAGTTTCAGTTACGCGAAGCAAGTCCTAGAAATCTACCATACAACAGAGTCTACAGTTAATAATACTCTTATGCTATGCTTAAAATTTTGCCAAGATGGTAGATCCTATGTTAAGTGTTATCTCTCTCTCTCTCTCTCTCTCTCTCTCACTCACACACACACACATGAAGACGGTAGGAAGAAACTTTTGGACATGATGAATATGTTTCTGGCATCGGCCATGGTGAGGGTTTCTTGGATAAGTATGTATTTCCAAACTCATCAAGGTGTATGTATTAAATACCTACAGCTTCTTGTATGTCAGTCCAGTTGAGTAAAGTTGTTAAAAACAAGTCTATTTCCACAGCACATCCTTTGTACTTCTAGCTCATTAGAACGCTGACCTTTTTACTCTGTTGTGATGCTGTCACTGGAAATCTTATTTTTAGGTACAACTACGCACTCTGACAACAGGGAGTCTTCTGATTTTGCTTTTTTCTATCCGCTCAGCAGGTGTATGTTCATGATCTCCATAGCCTAATCATTCGTCCTGTTGCTTGCCAAAGTGATCTTTTAAAAGCTTTTTTACCAGAATGAAAAAAGAGTGGAGGCATGAAGTCACACCCTAGGCATAATTAAACAGGTGATAACAGGTCCTTGTCTTTTCTTAAACCCAGTTTTGTCAGTCAGCCTCCATGAACTTCCTAAAAAGCACGGACAGACATTCATGAGGCACACTGTGCCTTTCTGACTGGGCTGTGAGAATCAAAAGATGTGGTTGAGGGATTAAGAGGTCAGTAATAAACCATCCTTTCTGATGCATAGATTTTTGGGGGTTTCCATGCTTTGTATCTGGGCCTGTATGGGATCTAAGGAAAACAATGAACGTTGATCATGCTTCAGGTGCTTTTGGAAGGCTCCCCGCCCCCACTTTGGTCTCTATAACCAGCCGGGCTGCAGAGTTCGAAGAGCGAGGGTCTGGGACTGAGAATAACAGTCTCCCAACCCACCGCACTCTGGCTGGACCCCTCCTAGGACAGCCCGTGCAGTGGGAGAGGCTCCTGGCAGAGGGCCCTGTGCTATAGGCCATAGACTGGGTCCATGATGGATACGTGCCCAGGGCGAGGTAAATTCACATCTCCCTCTGAGCCCGACTGCTGGAGCCGGTTGGCTGAGGGTCCTGGGCCACTGTGTTGCCTGACATTGCTGACTGCATCCCTCAGGGCCATCTTCCATCACTCCCACCCCATGAGGCTGGGGTCCACCATCCTTCTCTCGTCCATGTCATAGGGGCTGTCCCCTCCTTGTATTTATCACACTGGCTTCACTCTCTCTCTCTCTCTCACTCTCTCTTTTTAATCTTGTGATGTCCCAAGTCTCCGGCCTCACTGTCAAAACCCAGTGGACAGGGGTGGTCCCTCAGGCCTGCACAGAGCAGATGTGTGCCAAGAATGAATGAGTGACGAGCCACAGGGCAGAGAGTTTGGGGAAAGCACGTTCTGCCTCAGCTGCCCTCCCCAGAGGAAGCCAACTGCAATTTCTGTAGAACAAAGCATCTTGGGTGGGTGAATCCTGTCCCCTGGCTTTCTCATGGCTCTGGATTTTCACTTACACATTTACATCAAAGGAAGTATTACCACGCTGTCCCGTGAGGAAAGAAGGTAGAAGGTCATCAGGGGACAGGTTTTACAAATATAGGCAAAGGAAGAAACCGTATGGGCAAGACAACCCGAAAGACAGCTCGGCGCTGACCTTGGGAGCAGAAACAGCCCTTGCATTCCAAGGACACATCATTAAGGAAGGAGGACACAAGCCCCCAGAGACAAGTCCTGAGCACCTCGGCTCAGGCCAGTTCCAAGAGCGGAGCAGGGCCCAGCCCAGTGTTTCATGGGGCTCGCTCTCTCTTAGAGACAGAATGGTCGATAATTGCAGAAGCGTAAATGACTTCTCCCCACTGGGAAGAGGTTAGGAACGCACAGAGACTGGGGTGCACAGTTGCCACACTTAAAAGTGTCTGTCTTCACGTTTTCACGAAGAGACTTCACGTCCGTCTCTTGGAAAAAATGACAACGGTGTTCTCATCGCTACCATAGCGCATCAATTTACAGCCTTTGAATTCTTAATAACAGAACACTAGATGTTTTGCCATTATCCAGAGATAAAATTTAGCCTTTCAGAGGGAATTTTGACATCACCCTGTATTTTACAATTACACAGAAAGTGAAGGATTTTAATTACCAGTTTTATCTTCAGAGGGATAAAACTTATATTTGTAATTGTAGTTTGCAAGTTCCAATGTCATTATGTCTTTTGAAACAGAGATGATGACATCTTGCATTAAGCTCACAATTACTTGATCTAATCTTTTCCTTAAAATGACTATTATGCAAATGCACTTCTCGCGTTTGGGCGCATGGGCTCCTCCCTCTCTGTCACTAACTGTCCCGCCCCCGCTTCTCATACCCGCAGACAAGCCCCTCTTTGGCACAACTGAAGGCTGTCCCATTGTTGTGCTGCTCGCTTTCTCTACTCCAAACTGACCTTTGCAGTCAATGGAAAATGAAGCCCAAACGAACAAGTTTTATCACTTCCTTCTCATGCTGCGGGAAGAAGGGGAGACTTTCCTGCCTCTAGACAATAGGGCTCTTGGCAAAAGTCTCTTCTCTTCCCATCGCTCGTCACCAGAGTTGTGGCTGATTAGTAAATGTACCGCCCCAGGTGTATCATAATAACACAAACTCATTTAAACCAGCCTTGCAGATAAACACTGAATATTTACCAGGCCATAAAAACTGTCTGGCCAGCTCGCACTGCATAAATCAGGCGACACTATTTTCTGGTGAGTGATAAAACAGATAAAACTAACATATTTCAGGACTTCCCTGATGCAAATTGTTTGTGGCTCTAGACATGTTATCCGTAAGATTAATTTCCAAGTAACGCTTTCAGTAACCATGGTTCAGATAAACAACGTTGGCAAAAGTAAATTTTCTGCCTGAAGAAAAATATCCAGCTGTATTTCAGAAGGAATAAAGGTCATGTCACATGGACAGAAAATCTTTGTGGCTATTAAAACCAAACTGGACTAAGGGGGGGTTAGCACAGGCCACAGTTTGAACTACAGATAACAGTTCTGTGCCTGACATCAACCCACAAGGCCTTGATAAACAACATTTGTGGAAGAAGAATCAGGGGGCCAGCGGTGGGGAGGGGAAGAATTTAAACCCCTCGCCAACAAGAACATTATCAACACTACTTAGGAAAAGAAACAAATGAACGAAAACCCCAAAAGGTATTCTAAACGGGTATTACGTTGCTAGCAAAGAGTTGGTTGCAGGCATATGTTTTGAATTTTCTATCATTCTATTTGTAGAAAGATTTGGAAGCAGGATTAGTTTATTGAAATCCAACGCCGGATTGAGAAAAGTCCATCGCAGAAGGGAATAAGTGAGCTGGAATGCAAAGCCTTGTCCGGCCAGCGTTCCGACAGCCAGGCCTGGAGACGGGTGGACATCCTGAGCGTAACTGGACGTTTCCGGATGACTCGACAGTTCGGTCCAGTCACTGGGGTGCACGTGGCACCGGCCAGCAAGCAGGAGCCCGGTGACCCTGGAGCTCTGAGTCATCGGGCCTCGGAGGGGAACGAAAATGGCCCTCCGGCAAATGTGGTCCAGAGCCCAGAGCATTTGCTAACCGTGGGGGAAATGAAATATGGCAAATGTGTTCCTGACGAGAAGTTCTCCCTCTCTGCACCATGGGGAGCTAATTTAAACCAAGCACCGTAACGCAGTGTTAGAAGGCCCTCAGCCCCGTGCATCTCGCTGGCTGGGGGCCTGGCCGCGGAAGTCACCCCCGCCCCTGGGATCGCGAGGGTCGCATCCCGACTCTCCTCCAGGTCCAAGCGAGAGCGCAGAGGGACCCTGGGAAGTCTGTTCCTCTGGCAGAATCAGGTTCTCGAGTCAGCAGCATCTGCTAAGAGCTGGACACCGAGGAATATGTGATAAATGAGAGAACGGGGTGAGAAGCGAGGCTCTCTGCTCTCCAGGTCGCAATCCAAGCTCTGGACAAGCCCAACTGCCTGCAGTTCCCTGGAATGCCCCCCCGCCCCCCGGTGTTTCTGGGCACCTTGACCCCTGCGGTTCCGCGTGCAGGAAGTACCCTTCCCCTCCCACCCCTGCAAACGGTGTCTCCAGGGCCACCTCGTCTAGGATGCCCCACTCCATGCCCCGCCACTTCCCAGCACTCACTCCGGCCCCAGGACACTGGCTCACTGGTCCGTGAGTTTCCTGTGGGCTCAGAGCCTCCTTCTAGAGGTCAGACTTCCGAGGCGCCACATACCGAGCACGCGACTGTGCGTGACACAGCACACACGAGAGGTCACGGGCTGTGTTCGAGGACAACAGGATACCCGTGGGCTAGCCCGACGGCAATCCCCAGTTTACAGCTGAGGCCCGAGGTCGAGTAGTCTGTTGAAGGTCCCCTCGTTAGCCAGTGGTCTGTTCAACGCCCGTGGTAGACAGAAAAACGGCCCCGAAGAGTCCCACGTCCTAATCCTCAGAATCTGTGAGTATGTCCCCTCACACGGCAAAAGAGACTTTGATGAAGTTAACGATTTGGGGAGGGGCGTTTCTCCTGAAATGTCTGGATCAGAGCAACACGTTCATGGGGCCCGTCTGAGAGGGGGACGGAGGGTCCGACGCGGAGAAGAAGATGGGGCGGCGGAAGGAAAAGCCGGAGAGAGACCGAGGTCGGCAGATGCGTGCTGCTGGCCTTGAAGTTGGAGGGACGCCGTGAGCCCGGGAGAGCAGGGGCCTCGGGAACCCGCAAGAGGCAGAGAAGCGTCCTCTGCCCCCGAGCCTGCGAGAGTAACGCTGCGTCACCAACACCATCATGTGAGGACTTCCAAGCCACAGAGCTGGAAGACGACAGATCCGTGCTGGTGTATGCCACCGCGTTTGTGACGATTCGTTCCAGCAGCCGCGGGAAGCTCGTTCTGTGCCCCTGAACTAGACAATGGGCAGCTACAGGACACGGAAGGAAAGAGCACACTGTGCTCCCAGAGGAGGCGGTCAAAGGCCCTTTGAGGACTGTGGGGGCTGCGGCTGGTTCTGGCCCTCCCGAGGAAGTGTGTTGGCGATCTGAAGGACCGAGAAAGGATTGGCTGAAGTACGGCGAACCTGGGAAGTCATGGGGCTGAGGTAGGACCCCAAGCTTGTCACTTCCGGGAACTCCGAGCACCCCTGATGCCAGGGAGGCTTAGTCTATGTGCCGTGACCCTCTCAGTCCTCGGGGGAGGCCGGGGAGAGAAGAGGCAGGCTGGGAGCTCCAGACCCACAGCCCTCCACAGCAGCTGGTGCAGGGCCCCCCCCACCCCCCCACCACCAGCCGCACAGGGAGGCTGAGAATTCAAAGGAGGCAACGTCCCGGGGCTCTTGCTTTTGAAAAGCTCAGGCATGACTCAGGTTGTCAGTTTGCCTGCCCGTCTGGCTCGCTCTCTCTGGTCCGGCAGCTTGAGAAGGACTAATCTGATGAGATAATAAATACCAGCCTTGGTCACCAGGAATCTGAGGCGTGCGGCCAGCTGAGTCACACAGTGGCGGTGGCGCGGAGAGAGCCGCGAAGTTCCATCTGACCTCACTTGGGAAACGGGGCCAGACGCCGTAATGCAGCAGGGCACCAAAGAGCACGTTTTACTCCAAAAGCTCCAAGTGCTGTGTGTGCTCTGGCCACAGAAGGCTTTTTTGGAAGGGAGCATTATAACATCCCCTGTAACTCAAGAAGCAGGAGATTGCAGAGTCCAGAGAAAGGCTGGGAAGGACTAGCCCCAAGGGAGGCTTTAGGCCTCGAGGACTTGGCCTGCAGCAGTCGCCTCTGTCCCAAAGTGACCTCACTTGGCAGAAAGGTGTCTGAAGTCACGAAACCATTCAGAGCCCATCCGGCCACCTGATGGTGTATAGTGAGTGTCTTCTTTGTGTGTGTCATCGCAAGGCATTCACCCAGTGTGAGACTGAGAGATCCCACCCCTGCCTGGGTTCCCCTGGCCCAGCTGGCGAGGAAGCCGGGACAGAGGGCTGGGCAGGGTCCAGAGATGAAGCACAAGGCCCCAGCTACCACAGGCCCCCCACCTCCTATGCCCGTGGACCCACGAAATCTTAGGAGCACTGAGAGGACGCCCCACAGATACGACGAACAGGCCGCCTCAGGCCCTCGATGCTGCATCTGTGCCGCTTCTCTCGCCCCTCAGGGAGGTCCAAGTATGGAGGGGCATCTTTGGCTGGTGGGGCAGTGGCTCCGCGACAGACCTGACCCTCAGAAACCTCTGTCCCTGATCTCCCTGCTTGCTCACAGCTTTCACATCACAATGAAAATCCAAGCTACGAGTATTTGTCCTAGTTTACCGTCCTCCTCGCTCCTGAAACCAAAACCTCACAACGACCGTCTGACGGAGGCCCATATCGGATTTCCCTGCCCCTGGAGCTTGCCTGGCTCTCTGCCTGGCTGACCACAGTGGTCTTGCCATGGCTGGTGTCCCTGGCCAGCACTGAGGTCATGTCTGCAAGGCGGCGGGAGGGACAATGACAGGACAGGGTGGGGACCGCACTCTTAGAAAGTGCTCTCCATGGGATTTACTGCTGGAATCCTGGAGCTGGACAGAGGCAGTAAACCCTGGGATGGGGAGTCCACTGGGCCCTGGCCGTCCCCCAGGGCCCTGGACCTCTGGCCCCTGCAGATGGGTCAACAGAGGAGAGATGTGTCCAGGGGGACTGATTATTCCCTTTTGCATCCAAGCATCTGTTGGGACAGTAGAGCTTTGTTCTAGACCTGGTCTTTGGTGTGACTGCATGCGTGCATTGTCTATGGCCTTTGGGTCATCTGGCCTCGGTTCAAATCCCAGCATCACAACTTCACGAAACTGACTTCTAGTCTCTGAATTGGGGCTTCGGTTTCTCTACACTGTAGCCATTGTCCCTATCTCTAAGTTGGGAGTCAGAAGGGACAAGTCATACTGCGCATCGGGCCCGGCCTCCCCTACGCAGGACGCTGTGAGTCGACAGCCTCTAATTACCCCAGCAGCTGCTTCCTAGCTACCTGCCCGTCTGGGTGCCTTTTTTGGAACACACAAGTCCATCACTCAGCTTTTAGAACCAAAATGGCTTTCAAAGATCTTAAACACGTGTGTCCATGTCCTTTCTCTGAGCTCTGGGGTCCAGGCCTCCCATCGCAGCAGCTCCTCCTGTGTGCCTTCCCGACCCAGGGCCAGTTTGCTGCTCCTTGCATCAGGAACAACCTCTCCCTGTCCCTCCTGGTCACAGACAACTTGTGCATCCAGTCTGCAGTGACTCTCTTTGGCACCCCCAGACTCCGGTTGGGGTCCTTGTTTGAGCGCCAAGAGGCACTTACACATAATCAGAGTGGATGGAAGGTTCTAGCTGTCTGTCCAACTACCTGTTAAGCTATCTGAGGCCAGGGTTCATGGCTGATTCTTCCCTGTCACTCCCTAGGGCACACAGTAGGTGCTGACACATCTGTCCTCATTGGACCACAGTGAGCCCTCAGGAGAGGTTCTGGGCAGCACACATTTTTGCCTGCCCAGTGCCCAGCACGGCCCCAGACCTAGCAGGGAGCCACTCACTGCAGCTGAATGGAAGGAAGCTTTGTAGATGGGACACGGCAGGCGTGTGCTTCTGCAAACCAAGAGAGCTCCCCAACCCCACTGCTCTGAGCCCACCGGTGGCAGCCACCTACCTGGTCCCCAGAGCGTGATGCACTGCTGCTCGTGGGTCTGACAGATGCCATTGTAGCAGTAGCCGTCCACCCCCTGACACGGGTGCCCGTCGTGCAGGTACACGTTGGCGGGGCAGTGCGGGCTGGCCCCCGTGCAGAACTCTGGCAGGTCGCAGGAGTTGCTGGAGTCCCTGCACGCTGTTCCCGCAGGTTTCAGCTGGAAGGAGAGGCTGTTTATAGCACGTGCGCTGCGGGAAAGGGGGAGCAGCTGCCCGGCAGCGCCCCTGGGGCAGAATGGAGCAAGGCCATCCTCATGAAACCTCACATAAAAGGGCAAGGAATCCAAAGCAACAGAGACCCAGAGAGTCATTAAATAAACAGAACCTTGTCCTGGGATCTGGGGTTCACCTTCTAGGGGGGTGGAGGGGGATGAAGTCAAGAGTTGCTTCTTTTTAATTTCATGCAATATTAGGGTTTTCTGCTGAGTGAACAGGCTGGTGGCTGATACCTGTGCCCTCAGAGGGGTGGGAAGGGAGTGCGGACTGATGGGCTCCTTCGTTTGGAAGGAAGATCTCTGGTGGCCAACACTGTTACGTGTTTTATGATGACGTGGGCACCTACGGTGTTAGCGCTGTGCCCAGATAACAGAAACCATCCCAAGGGCTCAGTCACAATAACGTTCCACTTTGTCACCAAGTCGTGGAGCTGGAAACCTGTCTGCAAGACTTCACGGTGGGGGAGGAGAGAAGAGAGGAAGCAAGGCAGCCACGGAAGAGGCTTGGAACCGTCGGCCAACGCCTCGTCATTACGTGGTTGAAGACACGAGGGCTCAGAGTGGCTGGTCAGAGGCTGCACAGCCAGCGACCTCCCCCCTGCTCATCCCGACACTCTTCCCTGCCAGCAGCTGTGTGCCAGGAGCGCCAGCTTCCTTGAACAATCCCCCAGAAATTAGTCACAAGTAGAAAGGGCAGGAGGGATACGTCAAGCTGGACGTGACCGTGTCACGCCCTTGTGACCCACCGGGCCCTAGCGGGGAAGCTAAGAGCGAGTGTCCTGCGAACAGAAGGCCAAAATCAATTGCTTAATTAAAAAAGATATAAAGTCCACCCTTGGAATCCTTAAATCCAAATCTCGGGCTTCTAGTCTGTCAGATCTCGGCTCTGAGTAATGAGACAGACCTTGGAATTGCCAAAATGAACCCAGTCCTGGTGGCACGCGAAGAGCCAAAGCCAGAAACTGGTGTGGTGGGCGCCGGGCTGGCCAGCGGTGCCCTGTGTGAGGAGGACGGCAGGATCCAGATGTTGACGCGACAGCCCTGGAGGAGCCCCCACGGCTTCTCAGCCCAGCAGGCAGGTGCTCCTGGGGTCAAACAGGAGTGGAATGACAAGGGTCGGCCCCGGCTCCCCAGTTGGTCCCATTACTGGGGACGTCACATGCCTCCAGTGGCACAACAGGCACATTTAACACTGAGCCAGAGTTTTTCTGGCTGCGTGGCTTTCGCCCCACAAATAACTAACTTACCACAGCTGGCGCAGCCCTCAAGCGTGCGACGGTGATGGTGAGAGGAGGTGGTGGGGGACACCGGCTTGTGTGGTCAGGGGCCACCGATCTCACAGCGCAGGTGTCACGTGTCTTGCCCCAGAGAGGAGCCCGTGGAGCCCAGGGCTGGCCTCGGGCCGAGAGAACTCACCTGGCAGTCTTGGCAGCAGAGCCCGTGGGCGCACACGGCATCCGGCTTCAGGGTGCACGTGCTGGCGTTGCAGCAAAGATTCACACATCCCTGCAGAGGGGGGTGGGCTCCGTGTGACACGGCTGCAGGTCGGAGGGGGCGACTACTCTCAGAAGGCAGGACCCGTAAAGGGAAGGAAGAACCAGAGGGCCTGGCCCTTGGGTGGAAAACCAGCCTGGCCGAGAGTGACTTCACCCGTGACAAAGCCCAGCCTCTGGGAAGTGATTCTGGACGGACGGGGTGAGCCCCCGGGAAGAGTCCGTGGCCCTCAGTGCCTCTGGCGAGGGCGGGGGTGTGGGCAGGGAGCCTGCAGGAAGCCCGGCGACCGAGTCTGGCCCAGCGGGCTGCGGCTGGGGCTCCGCACGGAGCTTGCGGACGTGGTAGGTCTCCCCGCAGCGAACTCTATCAGGATCATCAGCAAGCTTGGAGCTGACTTAGAAACACACAGAGACGTGCACCAACGGAATTCTTTCAAAGACTGGCCCTCTTCATCGGGAGCACGCCAGCAGGGCGTGACGTCCCCCGGTTGTGTTTGGACCACCGATCCCTGCGATCCCACCAAATGCTATAGCCAAGACTCCTGCTCAGCCCAGCAGGGCTGCCCCACCCGACAAGGCACCTCGCAGGTCAGAAGTGCGCAACGACCTAGATCACTGGAAGGTCCTGTGCCCGCTGATTTGCAAGGGATTTAAACAGTTACGTCAAATATTACATGCATTGTTCTCTCTGAAGTGAGAGAAAACCTCCTTTGTCAAGCAGTTCTTCACAAGAACCTGCTTTTTTTTCTAACAAAAAACCCTACAGGGGATGGACACCTTCGCTTAGCTGTCTACAAGAGGTCTACGCATAGTGCCTAGTGTAATCATGAAGTCCTAGGACTTTAGGACATCCCAATAACCTGGAGTTCACACATTTTAGAAGAAACTGAATTATCAGAAGGAAGAGGTCAAGGGCACCTGGGTGGCTCAGTGGGTTAAGCCTCTGCCTTTGGCTCAGGCCATGGTCTCAGGGTCCTGGGATCGAGCCCCGCATGGGGCTCTCTGGTCAGCGGGGAGCCTGCTTCCCCTTCTTTCTCTCTACCTGCCTCTCTGCCTACTTGTGATCTCATCTGTCAAATAAATAAATAAATAAATCTTTTAAAAAAAAAAAAAAGAAGGAAGAGGTCATAGGGTCTTTAGGGTTAATTTATCAATGTCCTTCTATTTAGTATATGACATGAGCAGAAGAATGTATATACTATTAGCTAGAGGGAAGCCAACCATGTACTGTTTTAAGAGTAGAGTCCTTTAGTCCTGAAAACCATCTTCTGCAAATGAGTTTATCGTTAGGATTATAAATGCAATTAACAACATTTTGTTGATAATCCAGAAGGTTTAGGACTATCCTAGATCTCTGAACTGTAGCCTGGTAAGACTGTGAATTACGCTCTCATGTGGGGTTTATCATTTGCCCCTGTTACACATACATCCAGAGTTACTTAATTTTAAATTTGTTCAAGGACTTTATAAACATCCGGAGTATATAACATATACAATAAGATAAAAGTGCCAACCAGAAGTCATAGCTGTAATTTCATGACGGCAAGGGTTTCTAACTCATGGACTAACAATCTTACAAAATTTAGGAACTTTTTTTTTTTTTTTTGTAAAGGAGTCGACTGATTGCATTCCTGACCAGTGTCATCAAATATACAGCAGTGTCATGCTGGACATTAAGGTCTAAATGGCTCTACTAATGACACACTAACCAAATCACAGATTTCCCCAAGCTTCTAAGTTAAATCAGCCCTCTGAAAACTGGGTCCTAAGATTCGTTGAGAACTACTTCCCCCCACCTCCGATCAAACCACCAGATACTATAAGCAGCCGCTCAAATGGAAACGCAGCCAAGCGGCATGGCTTTGACTTCAAAGGGGATTGATAATGTGAGAAAGATAACTAAGTTTAATGGATATTTGCAGGCTACTGGCGTTCTATTGACTTTAAACAAGGAGACAGGGCTGCTTTCCCAACCCTGTTAGCCGGATGAAGGAGTGAGTTGTCAGGACATCCTTATGGTGGATGTAAATCCATGCGCTGCACGGAAGGCTTCAGCAGCCACTTGCTTTTGTCACAACCCAGGATCTCTTTCTTCCACAGGACTGTACTTATCAGAAGAGAAACATTCTTCCTCTGCTGATATATGTATTATCTCAGCGTTCAATAGCAAAGTTCAACAGAGCCAATGAACACTAGGTCTCCAAAAAAAAAAAAGAATAATGAAGCCATTAGAGGACACTGCAAAGATCCTGTCATTCTTGGGTTGTGGGCGGTGGATCCGGATTCTTCATCGCAGTGCATTGGGATGTCTACGGCGCTGCTTCTTGAAAACAGTGGAGGTTATTTCTGGGAGCAAGGGGGCAGAAGCCGGGTCCACTTGTGAGCTGGGGAAGTTGTTCTGATCCCATTTGCTCGCTGATGTGGTGAGACACTGAGTCCCTCTATGGGCCAGGGGGTGCTCGGGCCAATAGGAAGCATGGGGGTAACAAGTACTTCCAGTGCCCGAGCACTGGGGACGGACATAAAGAGCCCCAGTGAACTGAGCCCAGCTGTGACTAAAGTTTTGGCCACAGCAGTTTGGAAACTGGGTACTGTGGGTTGCTACACTGTTAGACGCAGTTTGAAAAGCAAACACTGTAGAACGGCAAATTGAAGCAAAAGTCTTGTCCGTGACTTTGAAAGAGTTCTTGGACAAAAGGATTTTGGATGAGGAGAATGCCAGTTCTCTTCAAATGTCAAGAAATTACCCTGTGAAGTAAGGACCCTAACCACAGACATATCCAGCTGGGACCTATGTGCGGGCAGAATGCGACTCTCTGCCAGGAAGGAGTCGGATTTAATGGGTGCTGCCCTGCGATACTGCGATCCTGCCTGGAGAGACAGTAAGCACCCTCCCAAAGCTGAACGCCTCCTCGATGGAGGGGACGTTGAGGGTCACGGCCGTGGCTGGCCAGTTGCGGGCACTCAAACATTTGCTGACATGATGGTGGTGGGGTGCTGGTGGTGGGGATGGCGGTGGTGATGGGGATGGTAGGGATGACAGTGACAAGGAGGACAGTGGTTATGGTAGGGTGATATGGTGGGGTGATGATGGCGGTGTGGGTGGCAGCAGGGCCGGTGTTGATACCGGAATATGGAGCAAGGGACTGCTCATGGTCATTCTAAACCTGAGAGTTCATGACTCTACGAAGAGCTGTCAAATTTATTTAGATTAAACAAGCAATTATGAGGAGTTCAAATCAAAGACAAACCGTTTGAAGTCCACATGGCCTCTCCTGAGAACTACAGGTAATTTAAACTAATTTTGTTTTTCTTCTTCAGGTAATTAACAAAATCTCTATGGAATTTCCCCTTTGCATGCCCCATCCCATGACAGTTTCAAGTGCTCCTCCACTAATCTGAAGAAGAGTTTCTACAGCCCCATGCATGAGGTCTTGCTTCCGCACAGCCATCCCCTCCAGCGCATTTTGACCACAGTTCCTGCTGCTCTGGACCAGAACTGCTATCACGGATGAATCCCGGGTTTGGAAAGGGCACACAGACATTTGACGGGACCGCCCCTACAAATCCCATCCCCTAGTACTTATTCACTCTTGACATTCTTGCAGAAATGGCCAGACTGAGTCCAAGACGGATCCCGCTGGTTTGCGAAACCACAGAGACTGGGAGATTAGGCAGATGAAGGAGATTCTACAATCAGTTGCCCATCTGATAAACCCAGGAATCCAAGGTCTCTGCACCCCCTTTCAGAGCAGCTCTCCCAAACATGCTCTTCCCGAGCCCTCGCCAAGCCTGTCTGTCCATCCGGTGAAGCCCGCCTTGAACCCGTCTGCCATTCCCGCTGGCATCTGCTCTCGGGGAGGGGATCCCACATGCAGAAGGCTTGCGATACAAACGGTTCGCTTTCATTTATTCTAAACACAACCTCTATGAGTTTCCAGGAGGCACTTGCTTTTACCAGGAGGTCTCACTGTGTCCTGTCTTTCTCTTTCCTTCTCAAGATCATTCAGAGATTAGAAAGTAGCTGTTATAATTTTTACACTGATTAACTTTATCTTGGGCCCTACAGAAACAAGAAGTTTTCCTGACATTGGCTGGGAAACAGGGTTAAGTAAGCCCTTTGCTGGATTAACCTGTTTCCTGCTTTGGCTTATTGCTTCTGAAAGCTAACGAGGGAGGAGGCAGAAGCCCGGAGCCTCGGCTCGTGCATACAAAGGCGGCCGTGCATCAGGCGGGGATGCAACGGAGGGTGGGCGGGAGCTCTTGGTTCAAAATGAATGTTGCTTATTCAAATTCCCCTCTGGTCGCTCGCCTTACAAAGAGAAAGAAATGACGCTTATTAGCCATCTGAGGCTGGCATTCCCAAGCTTTCTTCTCCGTTAAACTCAAAGCTAAAAGCTTCTTCATTCTTCTTGTCCTCAGCTCCCCTCGCCTACATGGTATCCTTCAACACAGAAGATTCTTTAACCAGAATCCAACCAGAGCCACCACTGGCACAATTCAAGAGGGCTACCTTGGCTTGTGCGGCTGCTTGAGGTGGCCGTTTAGGACTTTGCCTCCCGAGTTTCTAGCACTTTCGTTCTGCGGCATCATTCTTCCGCACACACACCGCTTTGTGAGCCGTGACCGCAAGACAGTGGTCCCGGGACGAGTCTCTTACCTCGGGCTCCCCACAGTCACACTCCTCTCCTTGTTCCACGTAGCCGTTCCCACACTTCTGGCCCCCAAAAGACTGCTTCACTTCCGGCAGGTTGAAGAGGCACATCCCCACGCCCTTCTCCAGGCTGACCTCCAGGTCCTTCTTGCTACAGCTGCTGAACACCATGGGGAACGGGAACCTGTGGAAAGAGATGGAACAGTGAGCTGTCAAGGCACAGGACGGGCAGGTGTTCATGGCACCCGCTGAGGACACTTGCCCACATGTCCACAGTTTGTCCCCAGGAACAAAGGCTTAACTACCTTGCACAAAATGAGGCTCAATCTCATGACCCTAAGATAATGATCTGAGCCAAAACCAAGAGTTGGACGCTTAACTGACTGAGCCACCCAGTTGCCCCAAGCAAACTATTTTTGAGTGACAAGCAAATAGAGAATATCTGAAGTTATACTTAACCCAAAGGCCCTTCCTCCAATAAACAGAAATGATTACAAATCTCCAAAGGGAATTTGATGGCACCGAATATTAGATTCCTCTAACACAATACAATTCTAATTGTATTGTATATTTGACGTATATTTGAAAATGTTTACATCCAAACAGCCACTGGTTGCAGAATGTCCAGTGAACTGTTGAGGTCTTGGCTTAAGGAGTCAAAGAACGGTTCATTCATCTTGATAAAAAATGTGCCAACAGACCATGAACGAGGTATAGAAACGACTCCCCAGCACGGGGTCAAGAACCCATGGACAGGATGTAGCTATCAGCCTAGTGATTACTAAGATGGCGATTTCTTCAATTCAGTCACAAGGAAAAGAATGACATCAGGAAGATGCTTGGCACAGCCAAGCTCATCACCCTACTTCCTAGGTGCCAACTCTGCCTCTGAGCTTTGGGTGACAGCAGAATCAAACCTTTTGCGTAGTCTGTTCACTACTCTTTCATGGAATCACTTACTCACTTCCTTACTAAAGAAGGAGTCTCCAAGAGTCTATGATAATCCAAGTTCTGAGGAGGATCCCAAATATGGTTGGAGCCCTTCCCACTGTCCCCCTGTAGGGCCTTTGCCAAGGGAGCTACGGGACACACCTGTGCCCCACACCACCTCTCCGTCCATAGAAATAAACTACGGACGCATATTTACATACACATAAAATAGACCACACGTGCTTATCCATATAACATAGGATTTATATAAAAAATAAAATTATAATTATATTCGGTTAACATATCTACATATTTTCAAAAATAACTATATATTGAGAAGCTTCTTTAAGCTGGGTGGCATGGTGGGTGGTTTCTCAGTAATATTTCTTTCTCCTTTTATACTTTTTTGCTTTTGGACTTAAAACTTCCAAGCAATCCAGGGAGATACGTAGGACTGTTCTCATTTTGCCGGCAGGATGAAGGGTTGCTTTGTGAGTTTACAGTTAGGGGACGGAAGACCCTGGATTTGATTCCAGCTTCAGTTATTTCAAAACCCATTTTCCTCATGACTGAGGTCCGCGCACACGGCATCACCTGGAGGGAACGGCCAGAACGTAGCCAGTGATCAATATACCCTTGACGTGCTGATTTAAACACGAAGGATATAACCTCCCGCTGCCCACCATATGCCTGGATCAGTGTTTCTCCAAGTGTGGTCCTCGCATCCGCATCACTTGGAAACCTACTGGGAACACAAATGCCCAGGCCCCACCCACACCTACCGAGTCAGAAAAACTCAGGGTTGGGATCCAGCAACCAGTGTTTTAATAAGCCCTCCAGGTGATTTTTTTAAAAAATAGAGGTACAATTCACATAACAGAGTCCTCCATTTAAAAGTATGCCATGTAGTAGCTGCTACAACATTCGTAATATTGTACCACTGTCCCCACTAGTAGCTCCAGAGCATTTATTTTCCTGAGCCCCCAAACAAACCCCATACCCATTAAGCAGTCACTTCTCATTCCCTCCTCCCCACAGTCCCTGTCAACCACCAACCTGCTTTCTGTCTCTTTGGATTTGCCTGTTCTGGACATTTCATAGACATGTAATCATGCAAGGTGACCTTTTATATCTGGCTATTTTCACTTGGAATAATGTTTTCAAGGTTCATCCATGCTGTGACACTATTTATCAAAATTAAGGTTTGAGAACAACTGACCTAGATTTAAAACTGAGAGGTCATAAAGGCAATAGGGATAAACCCACATCTACTTAGGTCAGAAAATTAGAAATACAACCTAGGTGCATCAAAGATCACCTTCCACGCACTCAAATTAGAAATTGTTCTGTTTTATACCATGGTTCCATTCTCTAAGGAAAAAAAGCCCAAATGTACAGCATTTTGAAAACATTATGTAATTTTAGGCAGATGCTAAAAATTCCATGAGTATCTATCTGTCTTTTAAAGCCAAATTCAAATCATGAATACATTTTCGGGTATCTTTCAGTGTTGCACCAGAATGACGAACCAATCATCACTATATACTAATTAAAGTGCCACGGAAGGTTCTGGTCATGGAACATGAGGTTTCTGTTCTGAAGCAAGTTCTTTCCTCTTGCTTCCAACTCCCCAGTGTGGGAATTCCGCCTGCCTTTGGTTGGTTCTGTTCCTGCCTCATGGGGGAGCCGTGTTCCCCGCAGCACTGATGAAAACAGCACTACATTGGGCTACATTGTTGCCCATACCATGGAAGGTCTTCTGTAGCCCAGGGTCAGTGGCTTAAAAAGACAAGCCTCAGTTCCTTCTAGAGCTTTCGGGAAGCACATCGTGAAGTGCTTTTTAACGCTTCTCGTAAATTATGCCAAATATGTCAGGAGAGCTGCTAATTGAATTGACATATAGCAAGGAGAGAGTGGTGCAAAGCAATAAGACGGGAACACTATTTAGAAAAGAAGGCCTTCTGCAAGACACCTGTCCTCCACACGAGAACGCTTCCCAATGATTCCACGTCAGACCCAGAAAAAGTGCTGCTTTCGGCTCACGGGTGGACACCACGCAGAGTGACCTTCTCCTGCTCAGACGTGTCCTCTGCTGTTACATCCGCCTCTGCCTCGAGTTTTTCACTACCAAGGGCACTTGGGGGCAAATTCACCACGCAGAGTGCAAGGTCAGAAATAAAACGTGGACAAAACAGACAGCTGCAGACATGGGGGAAAAACAAAACACAAAACCCACTTTTCGAAAGAGGAACACTGCTTACGGCTTCTCCCTGTAAATGTTGCCTGGCTTCATATTGTAGCCGTCACAAAGTTGCCAAGTAAAACATTATTAGGGGTTACTTTTACTTTGACAAATCTGCAGTCAGAAAATTCTTTGCTTGCAGGTGCCTATTGTGCACTTCCCTGCTATATTCGTGGGGTGAACCATACTAAGCCAATTTATCAGCCCTGACAGTAGAAGTCGGCAGTTATCTGCCTTGTGAAAGCTCTCCGGGTATTATCCGGAGACAATGGCCCTTCTTGTTGGAAACGAGGCAGCCGGGGAAAGCAGGTGTGACCAGGCTGGATTGAGGGGGATGGGAGGTGACTGTGCGCCAGGTTTCTCGAGACGTCCTCGCCTCTAATAAATGCGGGTTGGGTCCGAGAGTCTGGGTTCCCAGCTCCGAGCTCTGGGGGTGACATCAGTCTGTGCTGACTGCAGGAAAGACACAGAAGTGACCCGAGGAAGGAGGGGAAGTGGCCTGCACAGCTGCTAGGAACCCCTTGGAGGTGACACCACCGTGTGACAGGAAAAGCCAGAGTCGCAGGAAGCCGGGACAGATGGGAAGCCTTCCAGATTCGCTTAAATCGATTGGAAAAGAAAAAACCGCCACCACCGCCTCACGTCTCCCACAGCTGATAAATGATTAAGGCATAGTTAGTTCTAGAAAATGTGGTGCCGGCATTCTGCTTCCTGCTGGTCCCTTTTTGCAGACTAGAGTGGAGTTTTATTTCCTCCTGACAGGAGAAGTGACATACTCGGCAGGCCTGGGGGTGGGGGCGCGTGTTGCACGGAGCCGGGGGAGAAAAATCCAAAGTGGAAGACGGAGTCTGAGCGCCCCATCTATCACAACTAAAGCCACGTGTTAAAACTGAGCCCCATTTTCACATCTGTAGGAAGGGGGTACCGTGACTACTTTACATGCCACGGGTCAGGGTCAGTGAGCTTCCGACAGAAGCGGGGCGAGCCTCCACTTACCTTCGGAGCCCGGGGAGAGGCTGGGCGCCGTGTTCTAGGAAGCAGCTGTGCATTTCTTTTGAGAATCGCTGCTTTGCCACTTCAAATTACTGACTACAAGTGCCTCGTACATTCAAGAACCTAGAAACATTTCGACAGGAAGCAGAATTTATCCTAATTGTGGCCCAAACACAGCAGTCTTTAGACTTTAAAACCGCAAGTATATGTCAGCTTGAGAGGAAAATGACTCGGGAGGCCAAGAGATAGCAGGCAGTTAAGCACGATCCCTCAATTAAATGCGTACACGGTGTGAAAGGAGCGAAAAGACCCAGCTCCAGAATGGAAGGGCTGGGTTTTCTCTCACTCGACCGGAAGAGGGACTAAGGAGCAGGAACAAACAAAAACGCACTTGGACCCCTTTGACCTGCCACACTTGGCCGTGGACCCTGGAGGCTCCTTCCGAGTCTTTCCCGAAGCTCGGGTCACGGGAGCACCCTCTCCCCGGTCCTCTGACCCTGCCCTCCACAGCCCAGGCCAGGCCCGAACACAGCACACCTGGCCCCCGAGCTCGGAGAACACCACCATCTCATGACTCGTGCTGGAGCATTCCCTCCACAACTAGCCCGAAGACCTTTTTTTCAAAAACAACTCGTTAGTCAACGGTTCAGAGCCGATGTCTCCGCGTTCCTCCTCCCTTCAGGAGCGCAAACCCCGCGTGGCCATCATCGTCCCTTCCTAGCCGAGCCCGAGGCCTGTGTACAGCGAGACGGTGCAGGAGGTCACAGAAAACCTGGTCAAGTTTCAAACCAAAGATTCTAGGGCTATCTCCAAAAAAAAAAAACCAAAAACAAAAAGCAAAAACCTTTAGTTTTCTCACAGTTGTGCCCAAGACTGAAAACTTGATCAGCGAGTCCGGAATCGAGGTGCGAGCAAGAAGGCGGTGCTGTGGGGACCGGCCTGGTCTCCGGCAGCCTGGCGGGACGGAAGTGCCGCTCGGGGGGACCGGCCTGATGCAGGCGTTCTTCGCCCCCCACCCCGGTCGGGGTAATGAGCATAGATACCAACAGCAGTTAGCAATGGTCAGCGAGCCCCTGCTGTGGGCCAGGGGCTCCGGGGGCCTTCTCGCCCACCCATACCCCCACGAGTCAGAGTACATCATTTCTATTTTGCAGAGGGGGACACGAGGCTCGGAGAGCTTATGCACCTCCACACGTCATCTCGGGGCTCCAAACACAGCTCTCTGACCTGACGTCCCATGTTCTGCGCGGGCAGCCCACCTTGCCTCCAAGGCAGTCAGGAGGCCTTGGGGAGCAGCTTCTGGAAGTTACTCCCAGGGCGGGGGCCTCGGGGCAGTCTCAGCAGGACCTGGAACAGATGACTGAGCCAGGACCATCAGCATCCATGGGTGGGCAGCTGTCCCGAGGCCTGGGCTCCCTGATGTCAGGTAGAGGCAGAAGCAAAACCCTAAGATCCTGCACGTTACCCCAAACGTACCTTCAGGGACCTCCCTGAATGTCTTTGGTGTAAAGGGAAGCAGAGGCTGGGTCTTGGGATTTATCAAGAAGGCACACACCTGGGGGAGGCGGGGCGCCTGCTCCGGCCCCAACAAGCTGTGGGCAGAGGAAGGAAGGGCTCTCCCACCTGGAAAGCAGCGTGGCTCTGCTGGGAGGCCCTCCCAGGTGTGTGTGGAGGGGGGCAGAAGTGACCCCAAGACTGTCTCCTACCCACCCATGGGGGCACAGGGCATGACCCCGAGAACCCCGGCTCACACGCCAGAACGAAACCTGGGGTGACCGAAAGGAATTCCTCCTGTCAACTCCGGGAGCGGAAAGGGACTGCACTAGGGCCAAACGCTGACCCAGTGGGCCGACCAGATGGGCCGCAGAAGGCGAAGGAAAGCACGAGGCCAGGAGCGAACGATCAAAAACGTCCTTAGTAGGACATTTCCATTGTTAATAGCAAACACCTGGGATTCAGAAGGACGCCATCTGCGGCACATTATAATTCATGTTTTTACATGTGAACTTTGACCTCTGTTCCTCCTCCCTGGAAAACAATTAAAGCACAAATGTAATTTCCTAGACTTTTTAATAAAGAAAGAGGCCAACTGCCCTCCGCCGGTCCATTGAGAGGTACACGGGAGGTCTCTGGACGTTTCCAGAAATCAGACCTCTCACGTCTGTGTGCTGATGGCGGTTTCCTCCTGAACCCAGGCCTGCAGAGTGGGGGGGGCTCAAGGCAGGGGACCCGGCCCGTCAGAGACTGTGTCTCAGGTGAGTTTCTCAGCTTCATTGTAAGAAAAGGCCCTGTCTCTGCGTGGGGCTCCTCAGGGACTGAGCTCTGGCAGATGCAAACAGTCCCCGAGGTGAGTCAGGGGCGGTCTGCGTGCGGGAGAGAGCGCTGTTCTCTTCCCCCCGGAGCAGGCAGGTTTTGCCAGTCGCTGCCTCTTAGAGTTTGTAACGGGGAAGCCACTTTGAATCAAATATGGTAGAAGAAGTAGTCGTGCCGGATACCTCCAAGCCACCCAGCCAGGACTGAAGTTTATGTGAGTCCTGTCCTTGCCTCCTGAGCTCCCGACACTGGGCTGGCCCCTGGCTCCACCCCACCCTGCACCCCTGCACCCCTGCACCCCTGCACCCAGTGATTTGGAACCAAAGGTTCCTCCGCTCAGACACACGTGGGGAGGCGCGGAGGAACAGGCCGAGAACCAGAAGCTTTGGGCTGACGTCTGGAGTCTGATCCACACTACGTATGGGCCGGTAGGCTCCCCAAACCTCGGTTTTCTCCTCTGTAAAGTGGAGATGATTATATTGCCCTTTTCTCATAGGCGCGATTACATGAGAAAGGAGATATGAACGTTCTCTGTAGACCAGGGAGTGGTCTGTGACGTCTACAGGGCCTCACTCTTAGCACGACTTCTAGATTTTATATTTTTGAGCCCTCTCCTCCCACTTCAGCTAAATCAAGCAAAGGCTTTCAGGAGAAGCCACTTTGAGAAGGACTTCACTTTTTGGAAGCAAATTGCTCCTGTCACCCTGCTCTCCAGAGTACATCTGAAAAAAAAAAAGCAGTGGACTCTGTCACTATTTACCACCCATTTCCCCGGGGTTTCTCAGCGCTGACTATAAAAGGCAGCCGTCTCAGAAGCTTCTCTCCAGAGGTTCTGCCATTATACAAAAGGTGGAAAGACGGCCTCACCCTGCATATGTCTGATCGTGCGGCAATCACCATCCATCTGTCCGTCCGTCCGTCCGTCCGTCCACCCATCATTCCACCCATCCTTCTTCCAGCCATCCGTCGGTCCCTCCTTCTATAACCATTATGCATTCACCTACTGTTCCTGGCTTCATTCCATTCGTCACGATCCACTCACCCACCCACCCATCCTTCTAGCAATCCAGCCTTTCGTTCAGGAAGTATTTACCGCACTTCACCATGGGTCAGGCACTGTTTCAGGTGCTGGAAACTAGGCAAGGGCAAAACACACACAATTTCTGACCTAGCGGAGCTGGAGGTGGGTTCCGCTGGATATTGTTGATTGCAGAGAGGCCTAAAAGTTTACCCTTGACCTCACCCTGGAGCCTCCTTGCGGGAGGAGGAAGCCATGGGTGTGTGTGTGTGTGTGTGTAGGAGGGGGAGGAAAGCATTGGCAGAGTTTCAGCTATAATGTTTTCACACATGTTCTATCACAAATAAAATGCTGGATTAACGAGCAATGACAGGAAATAATTCTTTGCTGTTGTAACATAAGTTGAAGGAAGTTTGCCGAACTAAATGTTTTAAAATTGGGGCAGCTCGCCTGCCTCCCAGAAGTCATCCCGGGACATTGGTCTGTACCGAGAAAGCTTCAGTCCTCACACGAAACCCAGACATGGCTGGGGCCATGTCCATGTGGCAAACCCAGAGGTAGGCTGAATGGCCCAGTTCCCCACCACGCGTCCTCAACCTTAATGCATACAGCCTCCATCTGGAAGGTGAGCATGGTTTTCTCTGACCATTACCCCAGGACACATGCCCTTCTCCTCTTCCTGGGTTGAGCTGCTGCAAATTTTTATTTGAGGGAATTCATAGGAAAGTGGGAAGGCAGGGGTTCGGCACCCGGCGACTCAGCCTTATGTCCTGGGACTTCTGGTTGGGTAGTTTTGGAAAGTGTAGGCAGTTCACTTGACTTTCTGAGCTGCAGCTCTCTTCTCTTTAAAACAGGCACAACCAGACCCGCAGTTTACTGGTAATACCCAGTAATACCCACATGGTTTACCGATACACTAGGACACTGGAATGCAATCCTCTAGGGGCAAAGTCAAGTTTTCCTATGGGCATTTTCCCCAAACTGGGTTATTTAAGAAGCAGGGGCTATGCCGACCCAGCTCTCCAGCTTGGCCTCTCTGTTTTGCATCTAGCTTAAGAGAGGAGGAGGATTCTACTATGCCCTTGGGCAGTGACTTTTAGTATTGGGGCTCTGCATTAAACGTAGCCAAATGCCCGTATTTTCCAGCGAGCACCAGCTAATGACATAAAGGGGAGTAAGAACGTCCTCCGTATCGGTGTGCTCTCTTGAACTCTTTTCAAGAATCTCTCCTGCCAGTTCATTTCCCCATTATGATAATGTCAGGACCTAGCCAACGGAATAACTCTGGCTGGATAATTAAGCCGATTCTGAGCAGCAGTGTTTAAGTGTTACTAGAGTCCCTCATTCTGTCCCCTCCTTGGATAAAGATTTCCATTTTCCCCCTACACTTTGAAGACTGAAGCGAAGCCTTTCTTAAACCTTTCACTGAGAAAAAAAAAAAATCATCTTTAAATGAAGAGTTAATATGGGAAAATGATTTCCCACAAACCCGTTCTTTTAAAATCCCCTTATGATAAATGTATTTCATGATCTCAGTTCCTCAGCGTTCAAGGGGGGGGGTGAGTTTTAATTATGTGTATTTTGCACTCTTCAAGAAGGCGAGTTCTACAGAGAGTACAGACTTCCCGAATACATCTAATTTCTATCTATTCCTAATCACATCCCAAACTCTGAGGAATCTTTCACTGAAAAGCTCCCTTTAGTTCCTTGAAACACATTTTCAGATGGAGGTCTCCTCAAACAGAAAACCAGTTTTCCGGTAATGTGAGCTAGGAAATCTTGGGCAGCCTGCCCAACTCCGTTCGGTTCTTTAGGGTTCAGACTGGACTGTGTTCCAGAACGTCTTCCCTGCCCACCATCCCTTCCAATGTTTTGCTCCTCGTTCACAATGAATTACCGTTGTTTTTAAGTGTGAATTGGTATAACGGTTATGTCAAAAGATGTCTCCTTATCTTGCAGCGGCAATACTATGAAATCCAGGACTTTGTAAAGAGACTAGATTAGGTGACACTGCAGGGAGCCTCATGGCCCCCAAAATGTCCCCCGGCAGAGTCCTGAGGTTCTAGCACGTAATCAGCACAGTTTACTTGCCTGTGTCCCACTGCAGTATGAGTTTCCAGAAGCTTCCTGCCTTCTGTGTCTGTGCCCTCACTCTGCTCCCCAGGACTTGGCATACAGGAGCACGGTAAATACGAGCTGAGTAAATGAGTGGTTTTGTGATGACGGGTTGCCTAACCCCATTTCCTGCAGTGGGCTGGTCCTGAGTCAGAGGCAGGCCTGATGTCTTCTTAGTTTTCATCAGAGAAGGTTGAACCCGGGTGGAGGCCATCCAGATGTGCTCCGCATCCAGACAGCTGCGTAGCAAGTAGGTATGCAATGAATGTTTCCTGAATTGAACTCGGTGGGACTGAATGAACCGATGACACCAACTTTGGAGGACACAGCACGGCGATGCTTTCGGCTTCAACGTGCTTATTCGATCCAGTTGGAGATGTTACTCCTGAATGTCCAACCTCGGCTTAATGTAAACTCTTTACACCACTTGGAGAGTGAGGGGTCACCCTCCTCTGATTTTCTTAGCCTCCGTTATCCTGGGCGCACAACACGCTGCTCTCTAGTCTCTGCGGGCAGCCGCGGAACATTCTCTGCTCAGGAGCCGTTTGCCAGTCTGGACAAAACAAACCCAAACAGCTCCAAACCCCTAATCTTAGCATCAGCCTGAAAACTATGCAGTAATTCCTTTCAGATGCACACACAAACACACACACTTAGGCACCCACGGAGCGCAAGAGGGCTCTTCCACGGCTCTTTGAAGTCGGGGCCTTAAAGGATGCTTACTGTAGGCACAGCAAAGTGAACTCCTAAACAGAAGAGGACTTCATACATCACACATGCAAGGCTGGAGAAGTGAGGGTGTGGCGGGGGTGCTGCTCGGCCCGGTGTGCTGAGGCCAGACCCTTGTCGCTGAATTCCAAATGCCTATTAATTACACAAAAATAAAACTAGAATTTATAGCCTATCACTTTGGCATCTTTTTTTTTTTTTTTTTTTTTTTTTTTTTAATAAGAAGCACATCCTGCCTTTCTAAAATAGACACAAACCCCTTAATTTGGCAAGCGATCCTAGCTCGGACACTGGTGATCTTAGAAGGGAAGAAAGCTTGAAAGGTTAGGTCAGATCAGATTACTGCCCTGCCTAAAACCCTCCAAGGGCTTCTCACTGCCCTGGAGACAAAACCTCCTTCCAACCCGGTGGACCCGGCTTTGCTTGCTCCTACTCCTCCCAAGCCTCCTTCTCTCCAGCAGCACCAGCAACCTGTGCCCCCAGGCCCCTCCCCCATCCTGACCCAGCCCCCGACAAGCCCCTGGCCTGCTGTCAGCGCCGCCCCCCATCTCCTCCGCCCAAACCCAGGTCCGGCCCCACCCTTGCAGGCTCTCTGCCCAGCTCTTCCTTTTGGTCTTCACTTCAAGGTCACCTCCAAGAGAGTTCCTCCCCAAGCCTCCAACTCAAGTGGGGCCCCTCGCCCATGAGTTTCCTTTCCATCCTCTTCTTTGTGTCTTTCAAAGCTCTTTAACCTGCGATCTTCAATGTACCGTTTTTCAAGTCTGTCTTCGCCCAGAGAGTGCAAGTTCCACGAGGTGAGAAGAATGTCCTGTTCCTGGCTGTCACCCCCACCTCTACGAGGGCGTGTGAGACTCAGTGCGCGTCCCAGACTCAGCCTCCTTCCCCCGACGACAGGCTCCCTTCCTCCAGCTCTTTCCAACAGAGAACTTCCAGCAAAAAAATAGAGGAAGCCCCGAGAGCACTTTTTGAATGCCAGCACTGCTTCTTTGGGGGTCCACGCTGGAAGTGACATTTACAATGATGCTAAACATCTTTTTCCGCACATGTTCAAACGATTCACATTTTTCTTACTCCCAGAAGTATGGCTTCATCCTACATGCTTTCAGCCCCAATGCTCCAAGCAGCTGATGAGCCAGTGGACCCCACTGAGTCTAACTCCCACTCGAACCCCCAGATACTGCTTTTGCCCAAGACTGCTTTCCAAGGCAGGTCTTCACGTGAACTATGCAAAGACAACACAAGCTCGCGCACGCTTCCAGACCTTTCCAGGCGTCGTGGTCATTAACGGTACGACCTGTCAGGAAGCCCCTCGGACCGTCCCTGCAAGGTGCTGCTGACGTCACGCCACGCGTCGAAGCGGGCGTGGGCACGAGCGTGGCTCTCCCCTGGCGTCGGGTCCCATTTGTCAATGACGGGCAGGTGCTGAAGGTTCTGGAGTTCGGATTCTGGAAAAGTCTCGACAAAGAATACACACGGCGTGCTAAGGGCTGTGCTTTCCCCCTTGCCACCACCTGGAATCGGTTCTTTCTGATTCGGGGAGACCTGAATATCACGAAAGCAATCAGGATTCACCTCTTTTCGGATCCCCTTCGAGGCTAAGACTTGAGCAACATTTTGAACGTTTGCTGCTTGTGCCTGAAACCAGGAGTGTGGAGGAAGTTGGGGGAAGGCGGGTGTCTGGCCGAGGGCCAGCCTACGCTGAGCTGTTCACACTGAGACCGTGGGCGCATTGCTCAGTGACTGTTCTGTGGCGCTGGCGGTGCTTCCAGCAACTCCAAACAGGGGTTCTGGACGAGGCCCTCCACGATTTAGGCCCCGCAAGCGAAGTAACAACAGTACTCGTGCTGCTGTGTATTTGTGGAGTGATTTACAATTTACAAAGACATGTGATCTCATTTAATCCACTCGCCGCTCTCGAGGGGACCCCACGAGGTAAGGGAGAGACCACATTGGGATAATATGGCAGATTAAAAGCAGCCTGGAAGTTCTACAGTGGGTGATGGATGGCTGAGGGTTGCCTGGGCGGCCTGACCTCCCCCTTGCTGTGGGCTTTCGTGATTAATTCACCCACTTGCTTAGGAAGTTTCTTTCCATCTGAGAAAATTAAAAACACCACTCTCTGGACGGGAATGTGAGATCATAAACGAGAACCAAATAGAAAAGATTTACACAAAAGCACAAACTCAGCAAAAGAGAAAACTTAGAAATTGTTAATAAGGTATAAATCAAGTAAAGGCTATTAGCAAACCCCTGGTAAAGGGAAAAAAATACATCTTTGAAATGATTTGCTGAGCTCTTAACAACAGTGCTTCTACCTATGATTTTCAAATATCTCCGGGGTAATTTGGCTCATATCCTTAAACACTGCCATGAAGACTTTCCAATTTGAAGGACTTTACACAGAATTATGGGCAGTGTCAGAAAGTAGGTCTTACTATTGTGCCTCCAGAATCACATAATTCTTAGAGCTGCAGGGTCTTCCTCATCTGTGCGTTCCCCAGGACCGTGAGCACGGCGCGGTGCGGCGGGGCGGGGGGGGGTCCAAACAATTTGGCGACTACGTGAACAAGTACGGGGAAGGATGGGTGGATGTGCAGGAGATCCGATGAAAAGATGGGTAGGTGGATGGATGGCATGAACAGTGAGTACATGGATGGGCAGATGGTCGGGTGGATAGAGGGAATACGAATCAGTGGATGGGCAGACGGACGGAAGGTAGGAAGGGAGAAGACGAACTCACTCATTTTCTTGATGAAGAATGGTTAAGACCAGAGGGGTTACTCCCTCGCCTGTATTACCCAAAACAACTGGTATCAGAATAGGGGCTCCCAGGGCACTTCAGTCCTACTCTAGTGTCCCCAGCCTAGATTTTCTTCTCTTCCATTTGCCAATTTTATCAAGAGTTCCGAAACGTTCACGAGATCGGTCACTGGGAACCACTTCCGGAGGCGCGGAAGCTGATAACGTTTGTGTCTATGTGATAAGCAGGGAAATTAAGCAAGCAGTGACTATTCCGTAGCCACTTGGAGTTCCTCAAGAAGGAGAAAGCGCGAACACCCCTCAGCTGTATGTTAACTTCCCACAGACCCCGTTGTCTGAGATCCTCGCGGCACGCTGGCCAGTGATGCTGGGCTCTGTCGGCCCTGGTGGGTTACTGGAAAAAGAAGACACCCACAGGCCACTGGCCCAACTTCACACCCTAAGAAAGAATTCTTTGTCCCAAATGCCCCCCAAATCGTTATCCTACCTCTGCCTGGACAGTTTAAATGAGAAGGAGCACACACTTTCTCCGAGGAGCCTGCCTCCCTTTGGGGAGCGCCCTGGTTTGCATCTAGGGTTTTATGTTTCACTTCCTGTTGGCGTTGGCCTAAGATGCTCTCACTTCGGGCTCCGGTTCCTGGCTTCAGTTGTCACAGACACAGAACAGATCCCTCCACTGGGTCTTGGTAATCCCCTTGAATTGTGCTTAAGACAGAACCAGGAACAAAAAAGATGCCACGTGAAGGCTCTGTGAGTGGTGGCGGTGAAGACAAGCAGTCACTTGCTAATCAGGTGACAAGGAGGTGTCACAGGAACATCCCTCAGGCATGGCAATGTCCCCGACGTGAGCCGTGCCCTCCTGCCCAGTCTTTGTTTCGGGGGCAACATGGAGCCCCAGATGCCGTTCGATAGGAGCCTCCCAAAGCTGCTGTTTGCAGAAGCAGAAGCTCCCTCTGTAACAGTCCACCCCTTACACCTCTAGCAGGTGCCCCCCAACCTGCCTTGCCCAGGGCCGGCCCCTTGCCAGCAGGTCTCCACAGAGGCCAGGCGTGGGGCTGTCAGCCAGGACTCGCTTCCTACTCCAGCATTTCCTTCCAGCAAACCCAGAGAGCAGGCTTCACCTGGGAAGTGCCACGAAGAGAAGTGTTGGGAAGGACTCACTTAGGTATAAAAAAAGATGATTGTAACAAGTGCGTGTTCTCCTCTCCTAATGAAAATCTCCCCACGTGAGCACAGCCCCCTGGCTTGGGCCGGGGCCTTGGAAGCCTCAGGATCTCGTCAGAATCTGTACTCAATCAGTCCACGTGCCGTCTCTTTCCGCCTCATTTGATCGCTCCCTTAACGAAACTGTCTTCCTTTTCCCCTGGGCAAATCAAGTCTCGAGTTTCAGAAAGGCATTTCAAAGGGAAGAACAGCGTGATTTACTGACATAGAGATGTCACTTCATTTAAACCTCTCAAATTCGATAAGGTGATGCCTCAGAGGCGGGGATGCTGCTGACCCCCTGGCCCCCTGCTAATGATGCACGCCAGACACACCGGCCGTAGGGCCAACCCCGACGACGGAAGAAGCTCTCCCCAGCCAGCATGCTCTGAAGGCCATGTGACCCATCAAACCCTGCCCCCTTTGCCAAGTGAGTTTTCCCAGCCCTGGGCTGGTGGGAGCACTGGAGCTATGGGCTCAAATAGAAAACCGGTGCTCAGACAGTAGGATAATTTGCCATTTCTCAACAAAGACAACATCCATCCCTCCTCACTCGCCACTTCTCAGGGAAGAGGTCAGTCCTCCTGCCCTGTGGCAGAGCAGTCTGGTTGCCTGTGACCCACACTCTCAGATGAGCGCAGCCTGCTCTTGCTACTTAGAAAGGGATCTCCTTCTAGAAGTTTCTATGGGTGGTCTGGTCAGAAAACCAGGGAGACTTTTGCTTAGCAATTTGCCAACATGCAATTCAACCTGTGGCAACTCTGAAAGCGGCTGGAATGTTGGTACTTGCCCTGTGGAGGGGTTCATGATGCAGCCTCCTTTGTCGGCAGCCACGCTGCAACCGCAGCCTCGCTCCAGCGTGTCGTGGTTCATCCCGAAGTTGTGGCCCAGCTCGTGTGCCAGGGTCACGGCGGCGCCAAGGGGGCTGTCTGAATGGTCCTCAAAGCAAACACAAGAGCACAACGTATAGTTCACATCTCCTTGGCTTCTTCCCCAGCCCCTGTCCACCTCTGTCCTCCACTGCTGATCTTTTGTTAACATTTGACCCAATCCAATCCCCTATAAGGAACAAAACATAGAGCCCCATTATTTAGTTCAAACATAAGTCAGAGATGTGACCTGTTTTATGAAACCAGCTCAGGGGCCCTTCTGCAGAGGAATGCACACATGTAGGACTCCTTATGTCTTTACATGAAATGTTCAAGGCAATCATCTCTATTCTGTTTCCTGAAGTCTCTTACAAAACATCTTTCTTGGGGCACCTACATGGCTCAAAAAAAGTACTATTTTACCCTAGACGGAGATGAGGCTGATGAAAAGTTGGGAGGGGAAGGATACTTTGTGACGTTCTCAGTAAGACCTGAGCAGGGGCTACTGAGCATCCCCCCTGCCACCCTGCCCAGTCTACTTGGTAGAGAAGGATACTTGGAAAATTCACAATAATTCACAAAAAAAGCAAGCCACATTAAGTAATCTGTTTGAAGACTCACTGAATTAAGATTATAATCCAGTTATGTGTCACTCTTGCTGGCCCTTGTTTTGTCAAGTCAATTTTAGAGCTGGGTAGAAGCACCCTGATTCTGTGACAGTTGCTGCTGGGGGTTCACTCAACTCTTTGATGGGTTTTGGAAGGTGGTCTCTCCATTCAGGGAGCATTGTGCGGCCACTCCTAACTTAATGAACTACATGGATGATTTGGCTAAGTAGATATTAGAGATTATTGTTACTTAAAATATTATTACTAAGTTACTAAATACTAATTATTAAAATATTGTTACTTAACTTGAACAAACTAAAATTAGCTAATTCCTAAAGGTGATTTGCAGAAATTGTGCCCATCAGTGGTCTTTTTTTTTTTTTTTTTTGGTTTCAGGAATTTAGTGAAAAATAAAGAAAAAATAATAATTTATTATTATTAAATAGTATAATTCCAGCTAAATAAATAATTTATTTAGCTGGAATTTAGTGATAAATAAGTAAATAAATATCTATTTATTTATTTTATATTATATTTATTTTATTAGTATTTATTTATAATTTAGTGATTTTAGAATTTAGTGATTCATCACTTACATACAACACCCAGTGCTCATGACATCAAATGCCCTCCTCAATGTCCATCACCCCTCAAGCCCACTTCTCCATCTACCTCCTCTCCAGCAACCCTCAGTTTTTTCTCCATAGTTAAGAGGCTGTTTAGGCCTTATTTTATTTTTCCTTCCTTTCTCCTTTGTTCATCTGTTGTTTCTTAAATTCCACCTATGAGTGAAATCATATGATATTTGTCTTTCTCTGAACGACTTATTTCACTTAGCATAATACACTCTAGCTCCATCCATGTCATTGCAAATGGAAAGGTTTCATTCTTTTTGACGGCTGAATGGTATTCCATTGTATATCACTGTACATCACTTCTTTTTCTATTCACTGGTTGATGGACATTTGTGCTCTTTCCATAATTTTGCTATTGTTGATAGCGCTGCTATCAACATTGGGGTGCATGTGCCCCCTTTGAATCCCTATTTTTATATCCTTTGGATAAATACCTAGTAGTGAGTTGTGGGGTTGGAGGGTGGCTTTATTTTTAACTTTTTGAGGACCCTCCATACTGTTTCCAGAGGGCCTGCACCAGCTTGCATTCCCACCAACAGTGTCACAGGGTTCCCGTTTCTCCACATCCTCGCCAACATCTGTTGATTCCTGTGTTGATCATTTTAGCCATTCTGACAGGTGTGAGCTGGTATCTCACTGTGGTTTGATTTGTATTTTCCTGATGATGAGTGATGCTGAGCATTTTTTCCTGTGTCTGTTGGTCATTTATCTGCCTTCTTTGGAGAAATGTCTGTTCATGTCTTCTGCCCATTTCTTAACTGAATTATTTATTTTTGGGGTGTTGAGTTTGATAAGTTCTTAACAGATTTTGGATACTAGCCTTTTATTTGATACATCATTTGCAAATATCCAGGTTGCCTTTTAGTTTCGTTGACTGTTTCCTTCGCTGTGCAGAGACTTTTCATCTTGATGAAGTCCCAACAATTCATTTTTGCTTTTGTTTCCCTTGCCTCTGGAGATGTGTCAAGTAACACATGGCTACAGCCGAGGTCACAGAGGCTGCTGTCTGTGTTCTCTAGGATTTTGATGTTTTCCTACATCACATTTAAGGTCTGTCATCCATTCTGAGTCTATTTTTGTGTGTAGTGTGAGAAAGGGGTCCAGTTTCATTCTTCTGCATGTGGCTGTCCAGTTTTCCCAACACCATTTGTCAAAGAGACTATCTCTTTTTCCATTGATATTCTTTCCTGTTTTGTCAAAGATTGGTTGACCATAGAGCTATGGCCATTGGTGGTGTTTCTGAAAAGGCCTGTCCACCACAGAGCAATGAAGGCACCCAGGAAAGAGATAAAAGGTTTTCCAAAACACTTCCAGGAAACAGTGACACTTGGTTTTGGAGAAAGCATGGTGCCTGGCATAGAGAATCTTTGTGGGGCCTCTTCTAAAGGCATGTAGATAAACGATTATACAGGCTGTTCCTCGCTACAGCTGTAGCTGACTCCTTCTGTAGCCCCGAGTCTCACAAGAGAATAGCATATCAAGGGACGAAGTTATTCTTAGAATAGATGAAATTCCTAATAAATTACTTTGTTTAGATTTTACAGTTTCCTGTTGTAGGAAGCTTCACAAATATGTTTCAGGAAATCAATTCTCAAGAATAACACAGGTTGGCAAACAGAATGTAGCCAACCTAAGAATGTGAAGGGTTGAATTTAGCATGCTTTGGCACAAAATTCAAGGACTTTGTCCTTTAAAAATTATTCTTTATTTGATTTTTTTGTATCACTGAATTTCTTGGGTTTGTTTTTAATTGCCAAATTGTTTTACATTCTTTCACGGATAGGTGATTATGAACAGAATATCTCGCAAGAGACCCTGATCAACAATTTACATTTCTAATAAGAAAAAAAAACACCCTACTTCTTTTTTTTCCCTCTACGTCTTTATTTATAGCATTATTCCCAAACCAAGGCTGTTCTAGTCCAGTTAGATACAAGGGCATGGCTTTAAGTTGCTAAAGCAAATATTTGCTTCATCTTAAAAAAATAGAGAACCAGAAGAGGAACTCATCTTTTCAATTTGATTGGGAATCCTGCTTCCTTGCTACACGATTTCCTTCCTCTTAGACTTGTGAGTCCTTGAATGGGGCATGGTCACATGAACACCAACGAATTTAATTTTAGAGACATAACAAGAGAAGTCTAGAAGTTTTAGGTCTGGCCAAGAGATTGATCTCATTGATCTCATGAATTTTGTAGAATTGAAGGAGCTGTAGACTTTTGTCCTACTTGATGCTTCTCTCGTGTGTGGAGTAGACAAAGGATGTGTTTAACTGCTGCCGAGTTGGTCAAACGTATTTCCTGTTGATTAACTTTGGTCTTGACTAGATTACCACTGCAGTACACATATTTGCCTATATTTCCCACGTTCATTTTCACCCACTTAAAAAAACAGCCTTTTCTGTATGTTTTTTTTTTATCCTGTTCAGTTAGCCACTGTATAGTACATAATTAGTTTTTGATGTAGTGCTCAGTGACTCATTAGTTAAGTATAACACCCAGAGCTCATCACAGCACGTGCTCTGTGTGCTTTCAAAGAAGGAATCTTGATCAAGTGCTTGTATGGAAACAGAATGAGGGATATGAACTGAAGAAAGCCACTTAATGTGATCAGGATGGTTATAAAAATGTTTAAACACCCCAAACAGAAGAACCTGCCATCCTTATAAGGAATTTAGTTTCAGCTCTAAAAAATATTTACACCCATTTTAAGTGGCAAGTCAGTAGCCACTGACCATGGGACCATAAAACAGAAAATGACTCCCTCTTAAAATTTTACAGGCTGCTCTGTAAAAATACAGTCAGGATCTGACTTGAAATTAACCTGGCAGCAACGAAAACCAATCTTTCCAATGACTTCCATAGCGGGGATCACAGATAGAGCTTGTAGGTTCAAAGAAAACCAGAGGGTAGCTCCTTTGAGGCAGAAATCCAGAGTGGGTACCATCCTCCCAGATGGCCACTCCCATTTCTTCGTTTAGTGCCTGTTTATATGAATTACCAGTACATACCAGAAAAGAGGAAAACATTTGTTGTGTGTATTCTCTAAGAAGATTAGGTCAGGCACTATGTGGAGGGAAAGCCATAGTTAGCAGAACCTTACTCCTTCTGCTCCTTAACACACTGGAGTACTCAGCCATGTTCTGTTTGCAAAAAATGTGGAGGAAGTCACGATTTCTTAGAAGGGCAATATTCCGTTTGTTTAATGGAGATGCCAGAGTAGACTCTGAGAACACCCCCTGTCTGAGGCTGGGGCAAAGGGGACACTGCATTTTCAGAGCAGGGATGGTGCCAGAATGAGGTGAAACCTTTTCTTTAATTGATAGAATGGTGCAGGGGTCCCCTGTGGGGCAGTGTACCAAAGCTATTTCCCTCTTGAATTCATAAGAAATAAGTCCTAAATATTCTTCCAATTTTGTTCCCTTTATAAACATGTAGAGCCCCAAAATGAAAAAAAAAATTATCCTTATAGAGCCATAAACCTAGGTATCTGCCTTCCAAGGTTAATGTTATTATGAAGACAAATTGGACAGCGTCTAGGAGGTCAATCAAGTATTTGCAGTGGTAAATAGTTAAAATGCTCAGACTTTTGGCTGTTGGGGCTGGAGGCAGGACCACTGGAAAATCATTCTGGTAGTAACGTTTGGTGAGACCACAGTTCATCTAACAAACCGAGTGATGAGGGCAACCCCAGTGCCCCAGTGCCCTGGTTCATCTCAGTGCTTGGAGGAGTCCTGGATTGGAATGATTTGACCAAAATCCCAGTTGAAACTTTTTCTCCATAAAAGGGGTAGACAGGCTTTCCCTGAGTTATTTTTTACACACTCACCTAACCTGTGTATGACTTGATGTGTGCTTTGGTTTTTATCAATAGTCCTTAAAATATTATGGGATCTTAGAAGACCATAAATAGAGCTAGAAAAATGTAGAATTACATATAAGAAGCATGAAAGATAATGGCCTAATTTACAAAGATGGTAAAAGTAGAGCTGTTGGAGAAATGCAGGGAGGTGGGTGGAACATTGCCATCAGCCCCTTGGTGCCCTCGACTTACCATGACGATCCCTCCTGACTGCTCTGCGGTACACATGCTCATGATCGGTGCCATGCCAATGGTCGTCCCTTGGAAATAAACCCCACTGAGAAACAAAAAACAAAACAACTTTCTTAAATTAATATAGAATGAGGACATTTCCTAACATTAGAAATCATTTTGGCCATTCTTGCATTCCAAAAAGAAGAGCACAGACACGTGCAAAAAGGAAGAGAGCCACGGAGGGGGGGGGGCATGTTTACAGGTGATTTGTGTTAATTCCTCTCAGATGTATTTTGCATCATGGTCCCATAATCCCTTCAGATTTTTGTTTGCAACACTCAGACCATGACCAGTCATGACCTTTGTACTTAGGAGTTGTATCCTGCCTATTTCCTACGGATTAGAGGGCCCTGCTCCTTTGAAACATGTGCTGATGGAAGTGCTAGGAAGAGTCACAGAGAGTCACTGGCAACTAAATGAAATGCACGTGGTGGTTTACTAGATTTTCTGTCTTAGCTGAACTTGGTTTCCTGTGGACCATTACAATTAATCCAGAAACCCAGACTCTTTCAAGTGTCTTGCTAACATAGCTGGCAACAATGATGTTGGTGGAGAAATGGTTGATCCTCTGGAGCCCGTGCAGAATAAAAACCCACCTTGGGAGGAAGCCTCCGCACCCTGGGAGGAAGGTCCCTGTAGGGGATGTTGTGGCTTAGGTGCAGGTTTCCCCCCATGTGGATTCTTAACGTGGAGTCTAATGTCGTGAAGCCCTGTTTAATGCCAGTGCTCTAAATGCGACCCCTGTGCATTAAAAATTAAAACATTGGGGGCACCTGGGTGGCTCATTGGGTTAAAGCCTCTGCCTTCGGCTCAGGTCATGATCCCAGGGTCCTGGGATCGAGGCCCGAATCGGGCTCTCTGCTCGCTGGGGAGCCTGCTTCCCCCTCTCTCTGTGCCTCCCTCTCTGCCTACTTGTGATCTCTGTCTGACTTATGATCTCTGTCTGTGAAAAAAATAAATAAAATCTTAAAAAAAAATTAAACATTGTTTGTATTTGTTGAATCTCCTTTAAATGACTTACTCATTTTACCTTGACCATGTACATACATAGCCTATACATACTCTGTTTGAAAAGTTAGTTATTTTGACAGTGTTTGGCTGGACAAAAGGGAGTAAGTCTATGTAAAATCTTATCTGTGTATGTATGTGTATGTTTATCCATCCGTCCCTTCCTGTCATACTCATATGTGCAGTAGTTGAGGTTACAGGTTTTATATTTACATCTATATAGACCACTTGAACAGATACAATTTTATATATATATATATATATATATATATACACACACACACACGTATATATATATAAACATATATATACATATGTATATATGTATGGGTATATATATATAATAAGAGGCTAATTTATTTCCAGATGTTCAATTGGACAGACTCCATTTGGGAAAAAAAATTAAAACAAAATACTCTGACTCAAAATTTCTAAAATGTACTTTAAGTAGTTTGGGATTAATCAATGCATAAAATATGAAGCAACCGCAAATATCTGGGGTGGGAAAAAAAACAAACAGCCCCGTGAAAATGGCCAGAGTAAATTATCAGAGAATGCCAACAGCCTTAGTTCATATGTAGGCATTTTCTAAAGTGAGGATGGGGTAAGAATGGTTTTTAACTTCCCATAATTTTTTTCAAAGGTTTTATTTATTTATTTGAGAGAAAGAGAGAGAGCGCGCGCAATCACACAAGCAGGGGGAGGGGCAGAGGGGGAGGGAGAAGCAGACTCCCCCTGAGAAGGGAGTGGGGCTTGACCCCAGGACCCTGAGATCAGGACCTGAGCTGAAGGCAGATGCTTAACTGACTGAGCCACCAGGTGTCCCACCTTCCTATAATTTTTTAAGAAACTAGATATAACTTGCCAAAGACAAATGTCTCTGACCCCGAAGCTTCCAATTCAGTGAAATGAGCTGCATGAGAACATAGGAATAACAGCATCAACTGTTTAAGGGTCTTAATAAAAAGTGGGTCAATTTGGGGAAAATCTACTCCTTACCAATGTGGATGACGATAAGAATTTTTTTTCTTTTAAATATAAAGGTGTTTGAATATCTTCCCAATATATTATGTTATAGCTGTACTTTCCCTCATTTTATTATCTTCATGACCCGATACTACTCTTCCCTTCTCCCAGCAGACTGGGGACTCCTGAGAGCAGGGAGGCTTATAGTGCTGGTCATTGCTATGTTCAAAGGACCTAAAACATACTTGCTTCCTGACTGGTGCTCAATACACACTGATTGAAAGAACGCAGACCCCTAGGGTCCTCTGATCTAGAAAACCAGAGTCATGGCGAAACAGGAGGAGGAACGAACATTTCCTTTCTCCAGGCATCTGGCAATAATTATCCTAATGCATCATCTTCACATCTTGCATAAACATTTTTCACTAATAGTGAAAGAAAAAGAGCTTTTTTTTTTTTTTTAATAGCCTACTCAGGACAATTTTTTATTAAGACAAAGATAGAAAGATTTGCAGAGAGGAAAATGTCCGGGTGAGGAAAAAAGAAACTAAGACATCTTTTATAGGGATAGATTTCCTCGGGGGTTCAAAGGAAGGCTTTCCCGATGGACCCCCAGTTTGGTCAGGATCAGTGCCCCCCTGATGTGAGCTGGAAAGCACCCTGGTACAAGTCAGTGTGCTCTGCAGTTCTGGGAACTGCCAGGTGACGCTAAGAGGAGAGGGGGGCTGCTGAGGTCACTCTTTAAGCAAAGCAGAGACAACGGGTCCCCCTACCTGATGAGCTGGGCGTTGTCATGCGATTTGCGTGGTAGAAGCTTCATCTTTCTCCAGTCCAGAAATTCATGGAGGCTTGTGAACGGGTCCTGACTTATGGAGCATTTGTCGATGTCATTCCACACCTCCACGCCCACCAGCACTATCCGAATGTTCAGGGATCTGTAAAACTGACCAAGACAGGCACCCTCTGGGGATTACATTCATGAGAGCTCAAAATGCAGAGTAGAACATATTTGCATGTTTTGAACTTCATTGACACGGGTGAGAAAAAGATCTCTGTGCTCCCTCGTTCCTGCGGCACTGGGATTTAAGAAGTATTTGCAGTGTCTGATGCAAAGTGATGTGTTCATTGGGTTTCCAATGTTGTTGACCAGTTAGATGCCAAAGTTCATAGGCTTTTTGATGTCTGCCCTTACCTGTATGGAAGCACACAGTTCACACGGTTCACTGGCGATTGAAAATGTGCAGATAAATGTATACTATCCCTAAAGTAGCTACATTATATCTAAAGACTGCCCGTGAGTAACTACTGTGGGAAAAACAATGAGGGAATTAGGATCTTTCAGACACTCTGCCAAGGACAATAATATGTTCCTTTAAAGCAAAATGTTCTACCTATGGGTTACAGAAAATGAATCTGCAGTAGTTTTTCAACAAAGACTTAGACTTGGCTCACGTGATCACATTCCATCACTTATAATCTACCTAGGAGGTTTTAGTTAAATGCACAAATCAGTCTTTTGGAACAATAAAGCCATACGCAGAACCTTTCTTCTGGAACTTCAGTGACCATCTTCTTCACAACCAGAAATGAGCTCACAAGCAGCATCATGGAAAGGATCTTCTAGAGGAAGTTTCTGTTTTATAGGCTTGTGAAATCAAGCTTCAGATATACGCCAAAGCATCTCATTGCCTGTCTGTCTCCTGTCTTTATATACTCCCGACTTGACTTCAAACTACAGCCCTTTCTCCACAAGCAGATCATCCCGGGGCAGAGGGAGGAAGAGCAGCTCTTCTGATGGCTAAGGGCTAGTCTGGTCTGGGACAAGATGACTGGTCAGGACAGAGGGAGGATCTACCCACTGCCTCCAACTCTCCCGCTGCCCGCCATGCGTGTTACAATGAGCAGGTGGCTCTGCGCTCGGGGCCCAGGGGGTGAGGACATGAGATCACCGGGGTGGGGTAAATTCTTGGAGTGCCCGTGATGGGTGAGGCAATACACAATGGGCAATGGGCACATCCTCATTTTCTGATACTCCAGGTAGCCCAGGAGAAAGATGCAGCAGCCCAAGTCAGGCTTCGGATGTGAGCTGGTCCCATTTTATGCTACACGCATCTGGGACAAGTAGCAAAAGTCACAGAGGCTTCTCATTGGATGGTTAAGTCCCATCCGGATGTGGCGAGTTAGTGGGCCATACAGTCCCCAAGTCCGAGCATCTGACCCCCATTGTGACCCACCGAGGGCAGGCTCATCACATCCCCCCCCCCCGCCAACCTCCCCGCAGTCATCTGGTGAGCATTAGGTTAGCCCAAGACTGTGACTGGAACGCACACTACATCACAGAACGTAAGCTGGCTGCAGCGGTCCCACTGGGCTTCAAGCAGATCACAATTACAGGCATTACATTAATAAGTTAATGAGACAATTCTCTGACCTACATGCAGCCCAACAGCTTGTTTTTAATCAAGAATTGCTTGCTCCGTCGTATGGACTTGCAAGCTCCCAGCCCAGGCTTCCCGGGCAGATTGAAGCTCCCGGACTCTTCTGGAACTCTGGCTGCCCGTGTCTGGCTGCTGCCCTTTGACCGGGAGACCACGCTTTGCACTGTGTCAGGCAGAGGTAACAGTGATCAGGAGGCTGAAACATCCGAGCTCCAGGGCCGAGGTCCACACCAGCTCACTAAGCCCTAACTCAGAGCCAGATGCCCTGTGTGGGCTTCACATGGTCATCTGTGAAGGGGACACTGAGTTTGCCTCTGACAAGGGTTCTGTGGACGGGTTGACTAAGGTCTGTAAAAAACACTGCTCCTCAGAGCTAGCCTCGGTGCTGGCCAACCAAGGCGCTTGTCGTGGAATGATGGGTCGTAATTTCTGTCTATTAGCTCACTCGAGTCACATCCTTACAACAGACTTCACATGTCAACGTGTAACACACGGTCCTTCTGCTCGGTCCTTCCGCCACTGAACAATGCTCACGCCAGCTACTTCCGCTGAGCCATCAGACCCAACCCCTGTCCTGCCCGCTGGTGGCTTTCTTCCCAGGCTGCGGACAGGTGATGACAGTAACCACAGTGAACACTCAGCGAGCACTTCCTACAACCGAGGCACGGTGTGGAGCACCTTCCAGGCAGCAGCTCTGTTAGTCTGCATCATAGCCCAGTGAGGCCGAGACCTAGCACCATCCCCATTTGATCCCCAGGGACACTGAGCTGTGCAGCGATCAGGCAAGCACTTGGGGCATGACTGTCGTGGCTGGGATATACATGCAGGCAGCCCGGCCCTGGTCCCCAGGTCTTAAACCACTAGATAGCACAGCCCCTCCCGGGCAAGTATCAGACTCCCCTCCAAGAGGACCACTGTGACCCCAGGCCCAGAGAGACGCTATGGGAGCCTGGCAGCAGCCTGCCCAGCCCACACACCCCAGAATGTGGGGATGCAGCCCGAGAGCGGCGGCATGGATTCACCCACGGACACCAAAGCAATGGGCATTTCCTTGGCTCCTGCTGTATACCAGGTCTGGCCCTGGCATTGAGAACAAGGTTTAGGACACTCTTGTCCTTGGCTCCCAAATGCTCAGAGGTCAGCAAGAGGATCAAAGCTGGGGACACTTAGCCACTGTGACAGTCCACTCCAACAGACTGAACTACCAAGAAAGGGCGTGAACAGGAAGTTCACGGGATGCTGCGCTGAGGGTCAACGAAGCTTCTGGAAGAAGAGGGTCTGAAAAAAATGAGTGGAGGAAAGAGCAGACCCAGTGGGGTCCGACACGAGAACCTGTACCCTACAGACGACCAGCTTGGGAGAAGGGGAAAGGAGACTCCCATGAGCTGGAAAATACCTGAAGAAAATAAATGCACAGAAGATAAGCCTGTTCGGAAGCAGGTCACAGAGGGTCTGAGCCAGCGAACCTGCCGCTGGTGTTAAGCTCTTAATGGATACGAAGTGGGACTGGCGGGTGGTGAAAGGTTAAAGAGGCGAAGCCTGGGCGATCACATACGTCCAGCGCTCCGCCCTACAGGCGAATCAGGACCCGGGGAGCGCCTCCTAGTTCCCAGGCACGAGCTCTGCTTCCGGCTATGAGCATCGGACCTGCTTTCCTGGATGCTTCAGAATGTCACCTTTGCAGTCAACGACTTCCTGGTCTTTCAGTCCGGGATGTCCTTCTTCCTCTTCCTTTCAGGCCAACCCAGCCAGCCAAGCAGTGGTTACTTCGGAATGGCCAAGGAGAGCCACGCTTTCTGCAAATGAGGAAGTTGCCACCGGACCCGTCATTGTTTTGGGGCCGAGACACTCCTACTTGGAGAGGGACAGAGCTGAACTTTTGAACATCTGCCAGAGCCCAGGGCTGGTCAGTTGGCAGACTTGGGTGTGCAGAGTATCTGGAGGAACCCGGGTACCCCCAGCACGCTCTTCAGGGTCTGCTGGGGGTGGCTGGGTGGGTGTGCTCAGCCATTCAGCTTTCTCTTGGCCAGAAACGCAAGAACTGCCTGGCTGGCAAACTCCATGGAGTCCGTCAGGTCTTTCCTGTGGTACGCGGTCCTTTAATTACTGGTGTGGGTTATTAACAACCCCCCGATTGCCAAGGTACCCGGGCAGCCATGGCTTTGAAAGTTTCCCTGTGACTCCAACGTGTGGACAGGTGTGCGAAGCCCTGTGTTAGACGGAGGGCCGTCAGCCCCAGACAGCCTGATAGCTTTGTTCCTCGGGGGTGCAGCTGGGGGGGCAGTGGCTCCGACAGATTCACGTTCTCCCTGCGAACAGGTGAAGAGTGTTGCTGCATTCCTGTCCCGGGGATTAGACCAGACTTCTGGGGTTTCCTCCTGGTCTGGATCACTTTTGCCAAGGGTGAGCTCCCAATCTCCTCGTTCTCAGTGAGCAATCTTCCAACAGTTGATTGAACCGAAAGCCAATTTCCGTGTCACAGGACGGAGGAGCCTATGTGTCGCTTGTAAATGACAGCCTGCCCTCAGGGGGACTCTGGACACCTGGGTTAAGAGGCCTCTTGGGAGTTCTCCAGAGGGTCAGTTTCATCCTCCTGGGGCTTTGGCTCTAACTGGGGAAACTGAGACCCCCCCCCCCAACCCAACACACTGGGATTCTGGCCAGAAGAGAGCCTGGAGGGAGATGTAGCCCGAGGCCACCACAGTCCAGACAGTGTACGTGGGTTGGCAACTCCCGGAGCTGCTCCAGGCTGGGAATTCTGTGCTCAGAGGAAGGGCAAGTCATTGTTCCAGCCCAGGACCCGAACCCGGCCTCCCTGCCAAGTCAGACGAGGTGTGCTCCATTCCCTCCACCCTGTTTCTAAACATTTATGTACTTTGAATGATTTAATTACCCGAAAAAGAACTTACCTTGTCAACGTGATTAGCAATCTCTATTAATCGCTGCTTAACTTTTTCCAGATCTTTTCCTTGCCTCTGAAACTTAATAATTTTAAATGTCAGCGTTAACAACAGCGAGAATATCAATCAAATCTCACCTTCCCGGCTCCTGGAAACATGAAGTCTTGAGCTCCCCAAACCACCTGGGGACCCTCCACGGCTTACAGTGAAATGAGTTCCCATCCTGACGAGTAATTTCCCTGTCTGGGGACTTTCTGCAACTCCCTGAAATTTGCCCAAGCCAAGTGCTCACAAGACAGTAACTTCTGCGATTTTTCCAGCCTCATAAATGATGGAGGCCGCGACATGTTTTGGCAGAGAAAACAGACAACGAGAAGGCAGTCCAAGGCCATTTTTCATATCATCAACTTGATTTTAACTTCCTCAGAAATTTCCTTTATATTTGTTTTTTAAAAATTAAACAGTAAAAGTAATAGAAGCTCATGGCACCGAGTCAAACAGCAAGGAGGAGAAGGGGGAAACGCGAATGAATTCCCCTCCTCCCCTCTCATCTGACCTTCCTGCATGGGAACGGTTCTCTGAGCAACCGTCAAGCTGGTTTCATTCATAGGTGTCGGCTGATTTCCCGAGAAAAAGTTGCCTGACTCATAACATGGACTGGAGGCAAGGAACGAATGCAGAGAAGATCATCTAAAATGATGATCTTGGAATTGGAAACTAACTAGAGAGAAAACTAACCTAGCATCAGAGCAGGCTTCAGAAGGTAGGGTTTTCTGCTGTACCCCCCCCCCCCCCCACGGCCTGGAGTCTTCAATTCATTTTGGGTCAGGAGGGATGGGACAATTTTACACCAAACTTTTCTCCCAAATGTGTCAGAACATATTCTAAAGTCATCTGCCATTTCCCCCAAGTAACTTCTTCTGGAGACCTTAGCTACAGTGTAGCTCTGCTTTTCCTGAAGTCCTGGTTTTTACTTGGTAATATCAGATACATTTACCATATTCGGTGCTAATACCCAAAACCACTTTTTTCAATGGGTTGTTGCAATGTTTTTAAGGGCTCATAGAATATGATGTTCATCAGAACAAGTAATAACTTGCTACACATTTTCATTTCCGTATTTATTTATTTACTTATTTATTTATTTTAACCAACCGTACTGAGAAGTTTGAGAAAGTTCTTACCTCCCGGTTGTCTGCTACGATAACCAGCTCTACGTACTTGGTCATCTTGAGGGTTTCTCTTTTATGCTGCCAAAAGCAAACACAGACTTAATTTCCCTTCACACCTCTCCGGGGCTTCCCGAACACTGCCTGTATCTCTGGACCCAAGCACTTTGCCCAAGGGGAGACTATCCTCACCACCGCCACCGGCAGCACCCCCTTCTGTCCCCTCTAAAAGCTCATTTCCAACCCCAAAGACCTCTGTCAAACCTCCTGTGCATGAGTGACTGGTTTCCCTTTCCATTTGGGAAATCCTTAAGAAAGGAATCCAGCAAGCCTGCTAAATCACTGATGGCGGGATCAGAACGAGTCAAGATCATTATTCAACGAAACAGGCACATGACAAACAAGACAAAACCCTCTGGAACAGCAGCCGGCTGACGGCCACTCGTTTGGGTGGCGCGTGGCACAAAGCAGATCCCTCCAGAAGATGACGGATTCAGTGTCATCCGTGTGTTGCTTTCCCCTTTACGGTCAAGTATTGGGATTTGAGGAAAGTGAAAGAGAATGCATTTTGAGGAGAGACTGCATGACCCTTCTGGGGAAACACCAAATAGTCCTCTTCATGCAGCTGATTTCTTGTGGCTGATCATGCAAACATCAAGTGAGGAGCAAAGGACGACGGTGGTCTGGAGACTAGGGAACAGCCAAGCTGATAAATGGAACAGAGTCAGGCGAAGAGCTGGTGCTAGGAGTAAAACCAGAAGGAAACAGAAGAGACAGAATAGAAAGAAACAGAGTCAAGAAAAAATAAAAAGACTGAACTATTTGCCATGGGAGCAGAGGGCTGGCGGGAGGGGGAGTGGAACAGTTGGGAGAAATAAGGAAACTGCTCATCAAGGGGTACGGATGGAGAAGATGTCGAACTCCCTCTGAATTAAAGGCAGCCTCTGAAGTGGGCTGCATTTTAATCAAGTTTCCTCAAAAAAACATTTGCACTCTTCCATGAATTACTGGGAGAATCCCAAAGGCATTTTTAGGAGAAAAAGAGCAATTCATGGAGGGTGGTCTCAAAAAGCAAACATTAAAAACAAAAAAACAAAGCCTTCTGTTTCTGCAATAAAATGTGGTTGGAGGAAACGGGGGCTGAGGTGGGCTTGGTCCTCGCCAGCGATGGCCTGGTTTCTGCGTTAACGGCACTGCTTCACGTTTAAAACTCTCACGCTCTAACCACGCTTTCAGACAAAAGCAAAAATGACCGAGGCATGCTTTGAATCAGCTTTCCAGTCACATAATCCTGAGGGACACATCTTTTATAAAACAAATCCCCGTCAGTCCAGGATCTTCCAAACAGTTTTACAAGAAAAATGTTTGTTATATCATAGCAGTGTTCCTGTTCACTGCCCAACTGTGCTGATTCATGAATTTAGGGATCCCTCAAGAAATCTGGAAACCTTATGGAGAAGGGAAAAATAAAGCACCAGGAAAGGTATAATTTCTCATACTTTTACAAGGTTATGAGAAAAAAAAATGTCAAGTTTAGTGACCACGTGTCGCAGGCGTGCTTCCTGGTGATAACTGTATACTCAGGGAGGAAGAACGATGAACCCCAGTGGTACCCACTGGTGTCCCCAGAATGAGCCACCTTTGAAAGGCGTGAAGATCTTGCCCCTTTCCTTTCTCGAGGTGTGAAAGAAGCTGATGTCTCTCTCTGTCCCCTCCCCACCCCCCCTGCCAACTTCCCAATTAACCATGAACAGACACAGCTAATCATACAAACGAACATAGAGCTCTGTGGCAGAAAAAACCCAATTAATTTCCCCTTGAAAACCCCGCTGAAAGGGGCTGGTTGTTTAGATGTTTATACCTTTCAGACCACGAAGGGGTGAAATAAATGACCGGGGGATTTTTCCAAGTGGCCTTGGATCATCGTTTAGAAAATACACAATTCCAGATAATGAAAACAAACACATGAACACAATTTTCCTGTCTCTGCAGTTTTCAGAGAAGTCCAAATTTTCTCATGAATTCAGAGAAATGCAAGCTCAGAGAGCAGCCTAACCACATAATAATAAAAAACCATGGGGGAGGGGCCTGCTCATGGCCGCGAACACTCATTCTTCCATCAGCGGCACACAGAGAGGCTTAAATTACCTCCACATGACTTCGACCTATCTGGGCTGTCCGGTTAAGAAAAAAAAGAAATCATATTTAAAATTTTTGATATGCAGAGCAACATTTGAAACTGATGGCTTGACTGAATTTTCATTTTTGGGGTTATAAACAAAAGCCCTTCCCCAAACAGATAGGAGCATTAGCGTCTGAGGATGGCCCAGCGGTCTCCGTTCCAAGGCGGGGACCGAGGCGTTCTCTGAGTCTTGCTCAAGAAGGAACGAGTTCCCGGGCCTCTCAAAGTCATCACAGCCAAGTTCCCAGAGACAGACTATCCCCTGACAGGCCGCAGCAGGAACTCTGGCACGGGGGCCTTAACCCAGCCCAACTCAAGTCAGAAAAGCAAGTGGAGATTAGGATTTCAATAAACGCTTATCATACCTCCTCCCTCATCTGGGCCAGACGATGCCTATCTTTTATGCACCCCACAGATATCTACAGTGGCTCTCTCTGCGTGTTTGGCACTAGGTCGGGTGCTGGGGACAGAGGGACGGACAAGAAACCCAAGGTCCCGGGCTCATGAGGCTCGCACTCCGGGAGGGGTTAGGAGACAGGATGACAACAAAAAAATCAACAAAAATAAAGCTTAATCTGTCGAAGGGGCAATAGCGGACATAAACAGCATTGTGCAAGGAGAATAAAGATGGGGGCGTGTGATGAAGGCAGCTGCGGCCTGAGGATGAGAGGTCGGCATGTGTGCAGGGAACAGTGTCCGGGTAGATGGAACAGGAGCTGCAGATGTTCTGAGGCTGGGAGACCTTGGAGTGTCGTGGCAACAGGTAGGGTGGCTGTGTGGTCTAGAGAGCGAGGGAGGACTGTAGATGAGCTATGGATGGGGAAACCGTGGCCACGGCAAGGAGGCTGAAGCCTCATCCAGTGACCTGAGCGCAACGGGGAGCCCCTGCACGGAAGCACGCTGGCTGCTGGGAGAATGGATCGTGGGAAGACAGTAGTGGAAGCCAGGAGTGCGGGTGGTTGCTGGTGACGGTTTGGGACAGGAACCGTGGAGATCGGCAAACAGATTCCAGCTGGGTGTGATACAACCAACAACACAAGAACCGCAACAGTGAAGCAGGGGCCCGTGCTTCTGTAGGTGGCCAGATCCGCAAATTAAATGAATCCAGTTTGGTTTGATTTTCCTCTGAGTGAAAGAGGGTCTATGTCGGCTCCCGTGCGGCACGGTGCCGGGACTCTGAGGCCACTTTGTGAAGATTTAGGCCTTCGCCGCCGTCCTGCCACTGGCTTGTGCGGGGGTCGGGGGGTGGGGGGGTGAAGCACACGGATCACACCCGCGTGGGATACGGCCCCCCGGGGCCCTGCTGATGGGCGAGCTGCACAAGCAACCGGCAAGGGAGACCGTTAGCCGGAGGACGGGCTCCGCCTGACCGACTGAGCGCGAACGGGGACACGTTGGGTCCGCAAAGCCGATGGCGGCAGCAGCTCTGTTACTCATTGATTCAGAGTTTCAGGGGACGTAAGTGTCAACAGGAATCTGCACCTGGACAGTTTGGAGGCTCAGCTCACACCGGGGGAGGCTCGGAGCTCAGGGCCGGAGAGGCCATCGCACTGAGCAAGGTCTGGGAAGGAGCAGCCAAGGCAGCGCGAGGAGCTGATACGGGCGGGCGCTGGGGGCAGGTGTGGGCGCGCAGGTGGTCGTGTCCGAGGGGCGGCAGCCGTGCCCGCTAGGAAGACGGAGGCCACGTGGTTCCGGCCACTTCCTGACGCTCAGCTCTGCTCAGGCTCGCCTCGGGCCGTAGACGCCTGTCGCTGCTGCTCCCGCCACCGTGCCTGTCTTCCACTGAACAGACGGGAGAGGCTGTCTAGGGATCGAAAGCCATCGCGCAGGCCCATTGCAGAAGGGCCGTGTTCAAGGACACACGGCAGCCGGAGCGCACGCGGCTTCCTACAGGAAGTATTGCCTTTTCCATTTGACTCATAATTACCCACGCTAATGGAGGGGAACCACAGCACAGATAATCCCCAAAGAAGGGGTAATTCAAACATAATTTACATTTGCCTTTGGGAGGCATTATGTGATTTTTCTCCCGCAGCGAATTTCCCAAGCCTTCGCCTCTCTCTGGCTCAGGCCAGTGTTAGAATCAGTCTGCCTTCTGGCCCGGCTCCTTGATGGAGGGAAGGAGCGTGGCGAGTCGGAGGGCGGCTGAGCCGGGCCAGGGCACTAGGGAGGGGTGGGGTGGGGGGACTCCGGGACCCTGCAGAGGCGAGGTTGCATTACAAGGCCGTGTGACCGCAGGCGCCCTTCCAGGAGCCACTTGGGTTCTCACTCAAATCGAACGTAGGGCCTTGTAAAAATGACAAACCATAGCTCGAGCCTGTATTATTGCCGGTGCAAACCCCGAGCGCTGATTTATTCCTGCTGCTCTGTGAAAGGAAACGCAAATATCTGCAGAAAAATCTCAGCCTGCAAACCAGTCTTCGCCCTAGTTAACATTTAGCGGGGGCAGAAGATGCTGGCGGAAGGCAGGCACAGCTGCTGCATCGCATAAACAGGAGGAGCCCGCAGCAGTTACATTGATTTTTTTTTTTTTTTTGAGTGTAAAATCAGGGGGTGGGAGTGAGGCAGGTGAGTGGCCTCTTTCACGTTCACTGGAGTTGCTGTCCCAAAGCACATGGTCTCTCATTCCAATCCCCAAGGAGTCCCCTTATTTAAGAATCACGTTTCGGACCTTTTTGTTATGTAGATGTACTTTGTGTCATATTTTCTCTTCCACTGAAACAATCACAAAGATCTTTAGAGAAAAATGTTGAGGACGGAGCTGTTACCTTCCCTTTTCAATTTAAAGGTTCATTTGCACCCCAATGTGCGTTATTAACGAAACAACATTGTTATTCAGGTTTTGCGCTCTCCTCTCTGAGTCGGAGTGACTGGAAATTACGGTGCCAACCACAGTCCTAGACAGCCAGAGGCTTCGTTAAGGAACTAAAATACGGCTGGCAAGCAGACACCGAGCCTTGTACTTCTGCGTGAAACGCAAACGTATTCGGGTGTCACTTAAACTGTCAAGTTATAAATCTCACAACGTGGGCCCCGTACATTCACCAAGGCGATCAAAGAAAAGCACCTTGAAAACAAAATGCAAATGTCCTCCTTGTTTATGACTGGAAAACCTACAGCTTAATCACCTCTTCTCCAAGGTCTGGAATGAAGGCGAGAGTGTTTGAAGAGTAAAATAAACATGACCTGGGACCACAGAGACGGGTCTCTGTGATTCCAAGTCTTCAATCTGTCGCTCTAAAATGGGTGGGGGGTGGGGAGAAAGGCAGGACGAAACTCTCTCGAGCTGCTGTTCACGTGTGTGGGGGGATTTTTTTCAAGCTCTGTTCCCTGGGTCTCCACTCCTGAGTATGTGTCAAGGTGGGTCACCGTCCCAGACGGGGGCTCTTCCCCTTCTGTGTGATGGGGGAGGAAGGACTAGGAGGCAGCACGCACCCGCCGTCGGAAACCTTATGAGCAAACTAAGAAATAGAGGACAGCAGGGTCACACAGGCAGAACACCGGGACAGGAAGAAAAGAATGAAACAAAAATGAAGGTTAGGGAAACACAATTCACAGGTGTGAGAGAAATTTTACGAATGAGAAGAAATCATTTAGGATCACGTTTCCTGTTTGAACTCAGAATAAAAATGATGAGGAATGAACAAAGAGGAATAATCCATACGCAGTACTGAATGTTAAGCAGCGTTAACACTCCAAGTCAGGAAAGAGAAAATGTGCTGTCTTTTAAGTGGAACCTTGAAGAACATGTCTCTAGACCACCCCGTGTTAGCACATTTGACATCATATCTATGAAATCCTGATGTCTTGTCAACAGAGGAACAGGAAAGCCAGAGATGAAAATCAGGAAATTGTTCAGAATTTCCTATCTGGTTGTGCTCATTCAAAGTCAGGGCCCCCAGCCAAATGTGGCTACCCTCACTCCTTTTTTAGAGTGTTCTACGGCTGGGGCGCCTGGGTGTCTCAGTGGGCTCAGCCTTCTGCTCAGGTCATGGTCCCAGATCCTGGGATCAGAGCCCCACGTAGGCTCTCTGCTCAGCGGGGAGCCTGCTTCTCCCTCTTCCCCTCCCCTTCCCCCCACTCATGCACGTGCTCCCGCTCTTTCACTCACTTTCTCTCTCTCAAACAAATAAAATCTTAAAAAAACAAGAATGTTCTGCTGCGGCCTGTGGCACCCAAGTGATACTGGACATAAAAGGGTCAGGCAGCCGTTTGGGGTGGAGGTTTCCTGATAATGGGATATGGGTAATGCACCAGAGGGTACCAGAGCCCCTGTGTTTCCGTCTGCTTAGCAGGCAGGAAGATCTCTGACCCGGGCTTCACCAGGCGACGACTCTGCCCCCTTCTGCGGCAGAAGGAGAGAAGTTTGATGAGCAGAGCCAGGAGCCGGTGGCCAGAAAACACGGGAGTGTTTGGACAGTCTCAGGAAGGAAGGAAGGACAGGCACGGGCAGCATGGACAGTAAGCAACCCTCCTTAGCCACACCGTGTGGCCAAGATTCCACTCACCTCTGCAGGGGCACGCAGGCAAAGACTGAGGATGTCATGCAAATCATCGCAAAGACCCCAACTGTAAAACAGACTTGCTAATGAAGAAGGCTCCATATTGTCTTTCTCCTCCTGAGGAAGGAGAACTGCCCAGTGGGCAGGTGGGGGTCCATTCTTGTCTTGTTTATCATTGTGGGTGCTGTGGTGGGGTGCAACCCTGGGTCTAGGCCCACAGTCGCTTCTCACTGACCACAATGAATGGTAATTTTGTTGGCCTCTGAGCCAGACTTTATGCAGCACAGGCTGATGAGGCTGAGGCTGCCATTTGCAAAAACAGTGATGGAGGTTTCGGTATTTGGTGATGCTGTGCACACAAGATATCAACCACTCCAGATCCCCCACACACAACATGCAGACAACGAAACTTCTCCAGCTGTCTTCGCCCTGGGGCCCCCTAGCTAGAGCCCCCGCTCCCCGGAAGCATGACCCTGATTCCCCCCTACCCTTCTTGGCCATGTCCGGGAGGGTGGTGGGAGCCAGTTCCCTGTAGGGAGCGCAGACGTGCTGTGATGTGACCCGCAGGACCCCCAGGTGCCCTTCAGCTTCTCCACCGGGAAGAGCTTGTATTTGTTCGTTTCACTTTCCATGGGTTCCAAGATATAGGTGCTATTTTCAAATGTAATAAGTCCCCTGTTGAAGAAGAAATAAGAAAAAAACATATAATTTTAAGGGTAGTTCTTTGTTTATGGCCAAGGCTCTGTTCTTAATGAGAGAAGAAATACAAAGAGAAAAGCCAATTTATTTATATTCTCAGGTTTTTAATTGGGAAGGACATTTCTGAGCCATATGTTTGCATGGATTCATCTTGCAAATGTTTTGAAAACAAGTCTGGGAAATGTTTTGTCTCAAATATTTTACGGTAAAGAGTAGACTGTGTTTAGCCTCTATGTGTTTTTTTTTTAAATTTTGATTTATAATTTTTTTCTTCTCAAAGATATATTTCTGGGGAAAAGAGTTGAGAGATGTTTCATCTGCTTAGAAAGTAACTCTATCTGAATTAGCAGATGGGAAGGGAAATCTTTTTCTTTAAAGGAAAATCCTTGCATGTGAATTATTCAGCCCGATCAACTACGCTTCCTAAATATTTGAAAGGATTCTGATATGAGGTTGAGTATAAACTTACACTTATGGATGGGAACCGTGAATAAAGGAAGCTGTGTAGGTGCACGAAGCATTAGAACTGCTTCTCGAAGGCTGAGTTCTGCCCCCTGCTCTGACTTTGTTAAAGTTGGATTACTCCTCATAGGAACCAAGACTACTGGGAGATGTCCCAGCCCTGAGGCTGGCGAGGCAGCCTTCAGAGTCTGGCAGTCTGGGGGTAAGCTCTAGGTGCGTGACCTTGACCTCTTTGAACCTTGGTTTCCTTACCTGGAAAATGGGATAATAAGACCTATTTCTCAGGGCTGCTATGTCATCCAGTTAAAACTTTTAGCCTTGTGGAGGCCATAAATCAGTGCTTAAATGGTAGTTGTCTTCTTTGTTATTAACAAGGGCACGTCCATGGATTAGGCTGCTGTTAACATGTTATTCCAAATACCAAATTCTTGACAATTTCAGGAAGATCTTGTGTTTTGATAACACATCTGCCCACATAGGGGCCATTTATGACTCCCTGATGTGAAATAGAGCAGTAGTATGATAAATCCACTTCTGGGAATGAGAAGAAGAAAGACAGAAACCTTTGATGTAACTTTTACATTTGGGAATAGAAGTATAAGTTCTTTCAAAAAACAGACAAATGTGCTGAACATTCCACCTTGTAGAGACAGACAGAGGTATCAGGCCACGGACCACAATGCGTGTCTGACCTTCTGGAGCAAGACAGAGCCTAGGCAGTGTCTGCTTCCCAGAAACAAGCAGCGCTAACCCAGAGGTGTCAGCTTCCTTCAAGTGATGGGGCACATTGGCCTACATGATGGTTTTTGTCTCTCTCTTTTCCAGGGTGGCACAGTAAAGCACTTTAATTTAAAAGGCTCTTCTTGATATGGAAAGACGGATTTTCTTTGGAGAAATGGCAATTTAAGTAACAGTAAACTGGCAGTTTTAAGGCTTCCCACATAATAACAGAAGCTTCTAGGGACTTCCATTCTTTAGCAAGGCAACCACAATCTCTCCGCTAGAGAAACGCATCACATTTCCGAGTGAGACTTATTGCACTGTAAGCAGACATGTCTAACATAGTAAACCTTAACCTTTTTTGAGACATGAACCCTTTTATACTCTCCCCTGAAAAATACACATGTGTGTATATTGCAATATTTTGCAGATAATGTCAGAAGACTGGGGACTGTGGATGAGGTTCAGGGGCTCCAGGTTTAGGGCAGTGGCTCTAACAAATAATTTATATTGCATCAACCCAAGGACTTGAGCATGCCTTTGTCCTTAAGACATAGCTGAAAAAGTTGGTTGCTCCATCAGTCTTCTTCAGAAAATCTCAGCCTTTTTCCAAAACAGGGACCTTGTGAAATGTTCCTTTGTCATTCATTATTGCTTGCTTCAGTCATTCGCTCATGTTATGCTTATTGTTCCAAGTTGAGCCTGTGTGCTGTGAAAGCAGGCACCGTCCTATGCTTATTGAAGGCCCATTTCATTTAGTCGCTTTTAGATTTTAATAGAATGATGGGATCTCAATACTCAAATAGTATGGAAGGAAGAGGTTTGGAGGAGTCAAGTGTGTATTTGGAATACAAATGGTGAACAAATACTCTCTACTCAATTCATTGTTACTCAGCTGGTTTGCTCTATCAGTCCTATGTAATGAAGTTATAGACAAAGGCAAAGAGAAAGATCTTGCCCGGAATGCCTGTGCCCCAACTCATGTCTTTGTGCGTCTCTAGCAGATTGTATGGACATGACTTTGGCCATCAACTCTGTTGGGGTGGCTTGTATCTCTCTTCTTAAAGAGTTCTTTGTGAAATAAAACTTAGATTTCAAAGTTTGGAATGGGTAACAGGGGATTTTTGTTTATTAAAGTTCATTTTAAATAGCCTCAATTAAGAAAGAGTACTTAAAAATGACAGGCCAAGGGAATGTGGAAGACAAACACACTTGAAGGGAAAATATGGATTTGCAAAAAAACTGACCTTCCTGCCCTAAAACAAAGATGACACCAACATTTCATGTGATACCGCAACGTTTTCTCTTTTGCGTTAGCGTTAAGTAAGCTGGACGCTCACAGTAAAATATGTCACCAAGTTGTAATCATGAGAAACAAATTACTGAAAAAGTTTTTCTACTTAATGGAAAATTTTTAGAAATTGTTACTTAGTCATAAAAATGTTCTCATATCTCCTTTTATCTTTCAAGTCATCCAAAGGCCAGATGTTGAGAAACTGGGGTGAAGGCTCTCCCTTCGCTCGGAACAATTGGCAGCCTGTAGGACAACTTAATTAAATAATTGCTTTGGACTGTCGTGGGTATAATTAATCATTTAGCCCTAGAGATTGCTGGAAACAACAGTGGACACAAAATTCAAGGATTCAGGGTTTCTGAGATGTAAAATTTTGATGTTCTCACAGCCCTTGCTGGCCCTAAGCTAGATAAGCGAGTGTAATTTAAGGGAATGTCAAAGACATTTAGCTGTAAACTTGGAGTTGGAAGTATCTCAGAGTATGGAATTTAAACCCAGCAGACTTTGAAGTTGGGGTTCTTTCCCCTTGCCAGAGTGGGGCAGAAAAATGAAGACCCCAGGTACCTTCTCTAGGGGGAGATTAGGAGAATTGGGAGGATTGGGAGGATGCTGGAAGGTACGGAACCGGCCATCATGGTGGGCAGTGGACTGAGAGTAGTGCATAGAGGAAGAAGAGAAAGGGGCGGTTGGGGGTGATGAGGGCCACTCCGATGGTGCTCTGCCTGGGCTGTGCCCCTTGCACTAATCACCCAGAGGATCTGCACACGGTTGCAGCTCTGGTGATCATCCCCCCTGTCCAAGGCAGGTGGGAGGCTGGAGGCAGAGCTGGGACCTGTGTACCCCAGCCCTGCACCTTTCAGCCATCCAGCGCTCCCGTCTCCCTCTAGCGCTCTTCTGAGAGGGGCCTGGGGTCCTGCACAAGGATGAGCACAAAGCGGGGAGAAAAAAGTCAGAGAACACAGGCAGCCTTCCTTTAAATTTTAAAATCCTGTTATTTTTCCTTCAATAGAAACTTAGAGGAATCTATTAAAATTTTAAATTGACTTTGTGAGCTTTCAAAGTGAAAACTCAGGAGGCCTGTATTTCCTCGAGATAAGTTTTTGTTTTTCTCAAAATTCAGTTTTTAATCTCCAAAGCAACGGTGCATCAGGCAATAACACGGCTTAATGTGGTTGTTCTTATTACGATTTTTCTTGCTACTCCCAGGCAAGCCGGAGAGTGGCACGGATTTTGACTACCTGTAATAAGGTAACGATTAGAATATATGAATTACCCGGACTAGTTCCACGTTCAATTGCTAATTGAATTTTCTTGCAAAAAAAAGACTTTTGGTCTCAATATCAGGCTGCCAATCATCAGTTGGAAATGCGGTTGGCATGAAATCTAATTTCAGCTCTTTCCTGGGGGAGCCCAGGGGTAAACACAATATCCCACCGCACCACGCTGGGTACAGCGATGGCGGCGGTTAGTAGTGAACGCGCAAGCACTGGAGGGCTTACTGCCAACAAGTAATTTCCATGGGAACCACTCGTGCATGATCAGGACAAACTTGCATCGTCCCCTACGGCGTGGGAAGCCCTGGGCGGGCTCTGGTAGAACCCCAAAGACATCTCACCCACGGTTCTCGTTTCAAATGTAATTCATACCCGGGTCTGGGAGGCATATGACAAAAGGGGTAAAATGTTAGACTATTATAAAAGATTCTAATAGTAGTTGGGACTGGCACATCAATGATAACAACAACAACAACAATAATAATAATCATACTGGCAGCTCGGATTTATGAAGGCACCGCCCCCGAGCCAGGCTCCTTTTTAAAAAGAACAGTTGATCGAGAGGTGATTCAATATACCGTGAAGTTCACTCTTAAAGCAGGCAATTCAGTGATTTTTAGTACATTCGATGAGATGTGCAAACATCACCACTGACTCTAGAACATTTTCACCACCTCCTCAAACACCATGTCCCTGTTACCAGTCATTCCATGGGCTCTCCTGCCCCATGAGCCCGGCTTCTGAATCCTCTATTTTCTCTCATAATCACAGCAATCCTTTCAGAGCAGGTATCATAAGCTCCTTTTACGAAGAGGATGCTAATGCTAAGGGTCCGAGGTCACTGTGGTGGGTGAAATAGTGTTGCCCAAAAGGATATGTCTGACTCCCAGCCCTTCAACCTGTGAATGGGACCCTTGGAAACAAGGTCTTTGCAGATGGGGTCTTGTTAAGGATCTCAAGATGAGCTCCTCCTGGGCTGACAGTGGGCCCTAAATTCAATAACACGTGCCCCCTTCGAGAAAAAGGAGAAGACAGAGACATGGCAGGGAGGCCACGTGAAGGTGGTGGCAGAAACCTGTGACGGGGCGACCAGCCAGCGCAGGCCAGCGGTGGCCTGTAGCCACCACAAGTCAGGAGCCAGGCATGGGCGAAGCCTCAGTCCAACGCTGAGGACTCCTTGACCTCAGACTCCCGGCCTCGAGAACGGTGACAATACATTTCTGTGGCTCTCGGCTCCCAAGCATGTGGTGACTTCTGGTGGCTCTAGGACCCTCACACAGTCACCCAGCTGGCCAGCGGCACAGCCAGGACGCCCCGGCTGTGGACCTGGCCCGCGAGCCATTCCGTCCTCCACGGCCACGCTAGATGGTGGGCCCTCTCTCCTCGGCACCGAGGACTCCCTCTGAGGAGGGCACGGCTGAGTTCTGAATGCCAAGGCCGCCCACAGGCTGGACGGTCAGCTCGGTGCTGACTGAGGGAGCGTCATCCATCACCCGTGCAAAATGGGGGGCCCTGAGGGGAGTTTTGGAGGATGGGAGAACTGGAGGGTGGGGAGCATGAAGGCCGGTGAGTGGCCTTGAAGGAGCAGGAGCTGAGGAGAGAGAATGTTCAGAGTGTGCAAGCACCCCACGCACACGAGGGTGTGGGCGAACGGCCGGTGGGGGCCGTGGAAGGAAGGCGGGGCACAGCATCTGGGCTTCCTTCTCTGTCTCCATCTTTCACCTTGGCTTTGGCCTTGGCTGCCCCGCGGCCTCACTGCACACGGTTCCACACCCTCCATGCGGACTAAAAGTGCCTCTTGCTCACGCTTCCAACTCCCGGCCGCCGGAGCTCTGCCCTTGCTGTCCCCTCCTTCCTCGGCCTCTCCCCTCCCCCACCCGGGGGGTCTCTACAGATCCGCAGGCTCCTTCCGTGGGACCGGGGGTGCCCGGCCCTCTGGCCCGTGGGACGCAGCTGCTTCCGGGCTAGGGCCGTGTTCTGCTCCTCGGGGTTCCCACCCAACGGCCTTGCACCGTTCCTGCCGCAGCCCCCTGGCTGCAATGACCTTCCAGGCCGATGCAAGCTTCCGCTCAGCCGACCTTCGGGACGGCCCGGCATCCCGGGCCCTTCCGTGGGTCTCTGGCGGTTCTGTGCACGCCCACGTCACAGCTCTCGCTACACGGTGCCCACACGGCCTCCGGCTGCTTTCCACACCCAGGGAGGATCTTTCTCACTCGCAGTGGTTTTCCCAGCCGGGCACTGGGACTGGCATGACCGGCGGGGATCAGGACGCGAGAAGCCGGCCTGCCAGCGGTTGCACACGCGTGTGAGGGAGCGAGAGGCTCTGATCGCAGGCCGTAGGGAGCCCTGTGGCTCTGCGTGCGGGGGCGGTGGCAGGACTTCCGCTATGATCAGGCAGTGTTTCTGCAACATGACCTTCTGGAACGTGCAAGATGGCTGTGAAGGGCAGGGTGGAGGCAGGAAGCACGGGTGGGAGGCAGTTAAACAGTCTTGGAGCAAGGGCTGGTCTAGGGTGGTGACGCGGAAGCCTGCGGGGGCTGGAGCACCAGAGGGGTCGTCAAAGGTCACCACAGGCCAAGCTTAGGAGCCAGAGATGGGCTGGACCTTCCGTGGAAAAGAGGTAGGAGGGGAGCCCATCTGGGGACTGAGAAGTTTTGATTTGGACACTTTGGCATTTTGAGGGAGAGTGGGTGGTGCAGGGGAGCGCTGACACTTGACCTTGGGCAACCTTCAGGATGGACACCAGGGCAGCCCTGCAGACGGCGCAGATGAGCTGTGATCCCAGCACTGGCTCCCACCGATGTTCCCACAGGACCACGGAATGCACGTCTCCTCCTCCGGAGGAGGAGGACAGGACAAGGAGAACCCGGGCTGGAGGTGGCAGGTGCGGCCAGAGGGCTGGAGGGCAGGCAGCGTAGGCCAGGCCCTAGAAGCTGAGGGAGCAGAGGGTCTCAGTGCAGAGCTCAAGGTCGAATTAACTTTACCTCCTCCCTAGCCAATTTCTTCCTTAATATGACCTTAGAGATGTTTTAAAAATTTGGACTGGCCAAGGGACACCTGGGTGCCTGTCGGTGAAGCTTCTGACTCTTGACTTCGGCTCAGGTCATGATCTCAGGATCTTGAGATCAAGCCCCACATCTGGCTCTGCCCTCAGCGCAGAGTCTACTTGTCCCTGTCCCTCGGCTCCTTCCCCCGTTCTCTCTCTCTCAAATAAATGAATTAATTTAGAAAAATTTGGACTGTCGAAGATTATCACTGACCACTTAATGGCTTGGGAGAGCATGTTTTCTCCACCGAGGTTGCCTGAGCACCTATAACTTTCCAGGATCTAGGCTGAGCCCAGCGCCCCGCCTGCAGGGAACTCACGGTCTGGCAGACAGGAAAGGGAACGCAAGGTCATCTCTGTGCACCTGACTTTCTGGCCCGTTAGGCCACTTGGGGGCAAGCCATTTAGGTTGAGCTGTGAGATCTGATAAAAAACCACACCCAACCAGGTGAGCGACCTGGAGGGAAGGCATGAGGGGCCAGGAAGGCGGGGAGCCACGGCGCTGGACGTGGGTGCCTGCGGGAAGCCCGCGGCTCAGTTTCCAGCCTGCCTGGCTCCCGCCGTCTGCTCTTCCTCCAAGACTCTTTCCTCCTCTTTATCAGCGGAGATTTCTGGGTGATTTTTTCAAATGGGTCAATTCAACTTGTCTGTTAAATTGTAAATAATAATAATACAGTATAAAAGCAGAACTTCTTTTTTTTCTTTTACAATGGTTGCCTTTCCCTTAAATTGCAAATGATTACTTTCGTTATAATGGTTATTTCTGACTCCATGGACCATAACACTGGTTAATTCTACCTTTGAAAAATAAATTGATTGACTATTTTTCAGTAGTATGGGACAAGATGTATTCCTGCATTCTGTGCCATATTTGATTTCATCATATAAAATTTGGTGCAGCAAACTCTTTTTATTATACAGTTTAAAGGAACATAATAATGTATGTCCTTACTGGGGTAACAAAGAGACTCACATCTGAATATTTGTATGCAACTGAATTTCTGAAAACATTTTGTGCCGTCTCTCACATTGAAGGCGAGTGCTGAGAGCTCCAGGCACTACAAGCAACGTATCAGAAATGTTCCCCATCGTGAAGGTATGTGAACGTACAGCAAGGTATACCAGTCAGCTACCAATAGAGCGAGGAAGGATGGGAGCCTTAACGCAGGGATGTGGAGAGATGTTTATAAATCACCTGCTCCGTGGCAGGAAAGGGCTGCCTGTGACAGTGCGGAGGAGGCAGTGTTGATCCGCGTGGGGAGAATCTTTGGGAGGCAGGGACGGGGCTTCACGCGGAGGCGTCATTTGATTTGGTGAAGCTTTTAAAGCCAAATGGAAGGCGGAGAGAGAAGCATGTCCCAGGCAGGACAGCAGGGACAAAGACGGGGAGATGCATGAGGAATGCTCTGGAAACAGCCAGAAAACAGTGGAATTGGGGGGGGGGCTTCCTCGAGGTAGAGTCATGCCTTCCCGTGGCTCTGCTGAGCATCACAGGAGAACACGCAGAGGCGCGTAAGTGTGGGAGATGCCTCTTTCTCAAGACAGAAGCTATGCCTTGGAACAGTGTCGCATGGTGTGGGGACCAGCCCGCCGATGGCGGAGCCTCAGTCAGGAGCTCTCGCCATGGTGGTAGTAACACCGCCCCTACCCTCAGGGAAGCAGAAACCATAAGGATGATGAGAAAGAAGGTCTGGCCCCCACCGTGTGTCACCACCACCCCAAGGGACACATGTGTGTGCACATGTGTGTACATGCATCCGAGAGTGTGTTAGTATGTGTGTGTAAGTCCACAAGTGTGAGTATGCCAGCCACGGACAATGGTGAACGACAGTGTAAGTGTGCCTGCACGCGAGGACGGAAGTGCAGGCATGAGGTGTGAGTGTGAGTGTGAGTGTGAGTGCATGCACGCTTTGTGCTCAAGCAGCTTCAGCCCCATCTAAGAGTGAAATCAGTATTACAACCCGTCCTAGTTTACAACCCGAGATACCAGTGTCCTCATCTATGGAGGGAATGGTGGGCTTCAGTCTGTTAAACCACCGAATTTCCTTCAGAAATTCTGTCTCCTTTCAACCACCGGGCCTGCCGGGGATGGGAGAACACGTGGCTTATCCCAGAAGTGGGAGACCCCAAGACTCCTTGGGCCCGACACGAGCAGGAGCTGAGAAGGTGGGGCAAGAGAACGAGAAGAAATGGGGAGAGACAGCGTCTTCCCTCAAGGAACTCCTCATGCTCCAGCCAGAGCCGGGTGGGGAGGGGAAGGTGGCATTTGTGAATAAAATCGGGACATGGGGACATGCTGTTCTGATGCTGCAGCAGGAGCGTGCCAGGGCCACACGTCTGTCCTATGACAGAACCAGGGTGGCACCTCTAGGGAGGGAGCAGACTTCTGTCCCCAGCTGGGTCCCTGTGCAGTGCCATGTGGGGGAGTCCCTGACGCCCGCGGGGATGCTGTGGGTTAGGGGCTTACGTGTAGGGGGCGTGAGGCACAAAGCAGGGAGAGCAAATGAGAGTCCAGAATGTCAAAGGAGAACCATGCATCTCTGCACTGGAACTGTGCTGATGAGGACTGAGCATTTTGAGGACACATAGGCTAATGAGGACTGAGCATTCTGGGGAGATGTGTGAAACGGCAGAAAATTAACTTATATCTGAACTTTGCTTTTGTCTTTTTTTTTTTTTTTAAAGATTTTATTTTATTTATTTAACAGAGAGAGAGAGAGAATCACAAGTAGGCAGAGCAGCAGGTAGAGAGAGAGGGAGAAGCAGGCTCCCCGCTGAGCAAAGAGCCCGATGCGGGGCTCGATCCCAGGACCCTGAGATCATGACCTGAGCCAAAGGCAGAGGCTTAACCCACTGAGCCACCCAGGTGCCCCTGAACTTTGCTTTTGACCTGGAGTCCTTTCGAAGTAAGAACAGACTCCACGGCTGCACTTACTGTTATGACCCATTTTCCACACTGCTCTCCGCCATCCCCTCCGGTGAAGAGCTGTTCCCTCTTTAATCCTGCTTTCTGCTGGGATCTTTATGCTTTTCTCTCTCCTTATCTTCCCTCCCTCAAGCTTCAAATGAAGAAGGCGGACTTGCTTGCTTCCTTCCTCTCTTGTCTCTCCCGGGACCGAGTTGTTCCTAGCTGCCCACGTGTGATCCAGCCTTCTGGAAGCAGTGCAGGACGCTCCTTCCCTGCTCTTTCTCTGCAGAGCTGTAATCTGCCGGGCTCTAATGAATGTGTCCCCCAGGACATTTGGGTTTCCCCCCACATTCCTAGATCTGAGTATGCTTTTGGGTCACACCATACTGAACAGAATTTTTAATGCCTATTTATTCTTTTCTAAATCCGCCGGGCTGGTGCCATGAGGGCTGACTCTCCCCTTTATCTCCAGGCTCAATCGCTGCTTCTTCCGGTGGGTAGTTGGTCCAGCAGAGCTTTTTCTCTGGTCTGATTCTCTGCTTGCGAGGTCACAAGGTTGACTCCTTAACTCCAGAATTTCTCCAGGGTTGCGCAGTCTGCTGCTTTTGTCACAACAGCACAAAGAGCTGGTAAGTCCGAATTCTCAGGAGCGCCATCCCCCTCGGGATCCCCCATCACCGTCCCCACCCATCTTGATGGTCGACACCAGACGGCACGCAGCACGTACTCTTCTGACTTTTCCTGAAATCCCAGCCACGAGTAACTTCACAGCATTCCTCTCTGCCCGATTATGGTCTGTGCCAAGTACCCTGGACGGAACATCGCCCAGGTGCTGGAGACGAGAGGTAGAGGCTGAGAAGCAGATGCTCCTCAAACCGGACAGAGAGACTGGCCTCTCCATGTGGGAGGACAGGTACCTGCGCCTTTGGCGGGCAGCCCCAGAAGAAGGACGGGTGTTGTGGCCGAGGGACATCGCCAAGCACAGAAGGCAGGTTTATCCTGTTCGAATATTACTCCGGGAATACGCTATCCAATTGTTCCTCTTCGTTTTCTATTTTTTAAAGATTTATTTATTTGTTTGAGAGAGAGGGAGAGCACAAGCAGGAGGGGCGGAGGAAGAGGGAGAGAGATTCTCAAGCAGATGGCAGCTGAGCTCAGAGCCTGACGCGGGGCTTGATCCCACGACCCTGGGATTATGACCTGAGCCAAAACCAAGAGTCAGATGCTTAACTGACTGAGCCACCCAGGTGCCCCCTTCCTCTTCATTTTTTAAAACTAATTAATTAATGTCGCTGGTTTGTAAATGGAATACCTTGGAGAGACCCCTTTCTCTTTACCTATCAAGAGTTTGAAAGGCCTATGAAAATCACCTGAAAATTACCAGACCAATCCCGATGCCTCTGTTAATGCCTGTTCTCAGTTTTGATGGTCTAAAACTTCTTCACAGATGTGTAGAAGCCATTGTTGGAAGAGGCCTGTTTGCTGCTTACTGTCTTGGCCCTCATTTTCCCTTTCTCTGGCAAAAGCCCCCTGGTTTTCCTTGGAGCACTCACTCTCCCCGCTTCCCATCCTTGGGGTTGGGTGTGGTTCACCCCCAGCCTGACCCAGGGAGTTAAACCAGAGCATCACAACCACCACTGGCCACTGTGATTGTTTCAGGGATGGACCAATGACCCAGTCAGGGCCAATCAGAGGTATTTTAGGGGAACTCTGCGGAACTTGAAAGAGGGGTCCTCATACTTCTACGATCTCTGAGGATATAAGCCTAAGGCTGCCTGCAACCCCTCTGTGACCACACACACACACACAGACACACAGACACACACACAGCCATGTACGAAAATAAAACCAACACAGAAGAAAGTGGAGGCCCGAGTGGAGAGAGAATGGACTCTGACAGCATTAGTTAGACCCTGTGTCCAGCCATGCCTGAAGCCACCTCTGGTCTTTTAAGTAGGAGGAGTCTACCTTCAAGTTTTGTCTGCTTTTTTTCTTTGCCAGTTCAAGATTAGCTTTTCTGTTCTTGCACACTTAGACATTTATGTTCACTTGGAGGCTGGAAACCCCCCGCCCTCAATAAATGGCCTTTGAGCAAACAGGTCTGTCTTTTAGGCTCTGAAGAGGGGCAACAGTAGAGTGTGGATTCGTGGATTTTCCTTTTCCAGGTATGTGTTAGAGACTCTACTCTGAAGCATGTTGGATACCACGCAGGGTAGGGGTGACTGTGATTTCCATGTGTGATCTTTGCCACCATGGTCTTGTGGGTGTCCGCCGTGTTTCCCCTAGGAGGAGTGCCGCTCTGCGTGAATTAGTGCAGAAGTACTGCGTGATCACACTCCCGAATGGGCCGGCCACAGAATCAAAGAACACGAGACAGTCTCAAGAGTCTGATGGTTCTTCCTTTGGCGGCTTGCTCAAAGTCAGGCACAGGACGGGCTTTCCTATAGGTCACAGGATCAATTTTCAAAACCACCACTTTAGCTGGAGACTTCATTCTATTTTAACACAAGGAAACTGGGGCTCAGAGAGGTCTGGCGACTTGTTCACTGTCACACGGCTTGTTCACTGCTAGGGCTGTTGTGGTCTAGGGTGCAAACATCTACTGTTGGCTCCAGATCATCCGTCTTGAACTGGTCACACCCCTCCGTCCCAGATGCCACCAGGTCTCACCCCATCCTGTCCTTCATCTCTGTTCGCTTCTGTCTCCCCAAGGAGCCTGAGCTCTGGCTTTTCCATCAAGATGGGGCCCTGTCTCCACACAGCCCTTTAATCCTCTGACCCCGTTCTCACTCCTCCCTTGGCCCCTCTCACCTTCCCACTGTGCCCTTGGGACTCATGTCCATCCTCGGACTCCCCTCCCCCTGCCCTTCCGACCTCCCCGCAGCTGGAACCTGGCTGACTCTGCTGCCTCCAGCCCCCTGACAGCTTTTTGAAAAGACAAAAGACTCTTTCCAAGTCCCTCCCTCGTGCACCTCAGTCCACGGGGAGCTGCTGTCCTCTCTGTGCATATCGTCACTTGCAAACAGTGTCCTCCTCCACCTCCTCCTCCACCGAGCACCCAGCCCGCCTGCCGGCCCCGCACATGTCTGGGAGGCCCTGCCTCGTGAAGGGCTTTCCCATGGCTTCCTCAGTGACCCCTCACTCAGCAACAGGAGCTCGGCCCCTTCGCGTATTTGTGCCCCACACTACCCTGGGGGAGCGCGTTTCAGACACAGAGCAATTGCAGTGGAGAAGGCAATGGTCAGAAGCTCATGCAGATGTCAGGGGCACCATAATCTCTAAACCCTTGAAGAAGTTTCTGGACTCTTGCCTGTCTGCAAGTGTCCCCTCTGCCCAGGCTCCGGTAACCCGGCAGAATTCTTGGGAAGGTGTCTCGCTGAGCTGTGCGCCTCTGCCTGCTCCCCCTACGGTCCAATTTCAGCCCAGCAGCCAGAGTGACCTTGTCAATGTCAAGTGAGACCTCGGCGCAAGTTCCCGTGACCCTGTCACAGAGAAGGGAGAGGCCAAGGCCCTTCTCCTTCTCCTCTGACCTCAGCTTCCCCTGCCTCCTCTCCCTGCTCTGCCACAGCCACACTGGCCACCTTGCTGCTCTGCCGGCCCCGGGCATTTTCCTGTGTCAGGGCCTTAGCACAAGCTGTTCCCTCTGCCAGGAACGTGCTTCCTGCAGACGTCTGCACGGCCCGCCCCACCTCCTTCAGTGTCGCACTGAGGACGCGCCCAAGGAATGTTTGCCGGAGGAACCAGTAACGACAGGAGAGCAGCAAATCCAGCAGCAACAAGATCACTCTGCTCACATACCGGATTAGCAGACGCTTCAAAGTTCAAGAGCGTCCTATAAATGGGGTATCAAAATGTTTCATGAGAGCGACAAGTGCAGAAACACGTGTGCGTACACACTCAAGGGAGTGAACCAGAGACTTAAGTCTCTGTCTCCTGACTTGCAGAGACAGAAGAATCAGGGTAGAGTGAAGAGTACGATGTGACTCTATTTTTATAAAAATAGAGAAACACACATGCATGGGGCTCTGCCCAGGCCTGGTGCCCAGGACGAGGAGGCCAGCTGGGAGGGGTATCCCCAAGCTGCTGCCATGTTTCACCTGAGAGGAGTGGAAGGAGGGTGAATGGGGGAAGGTTAGCTTTTTGTACATTTTGCTGGATTCCGGCTGTAAACACTGAAAATAAACCAGATGTCTGGGATTGGGGAGGATGTGAGGAGAGAGACTCTCAGCTCTGACGGCCAGCGCGGGCGCTGGGACAGCACTTGGAAGAATAAGGTGGCAGAACTGTTGCTGGTAAAAGGTTGGGGCGTCCACTCAGCACCTGTTCTTCCCGCCCCCCATTTCCCCGGGCCCTGTGCACCGGGGCACAGACCCCCTGAGACCTGCTGAGGACCCCGCGCGGCCAGCGCAGTCTGCGATTGAGCAAAGCTGGAAACCACCTAAAGGGGCACCATGGAGGGGGGGAAGAGACAAGACGTGGCGAATTCAAGCACGTCTGTCAAAGGAAGGGACCAGTCCCACGCGAGCCAAGGAGGACGGATGTCGAGACAACGCCGGAGACAACAGCAGATTGCGGAGCGGGACAGGATGTCCTCTCCTGACACTGTAAACTGTGCAGGTGACCCGGGCCGCGAGGCACGGGCGGCAGCTGGAAGGAGGCACGTCGCAGAGGGCGGCCCGGGGACGGGTCGCACGGAGACGACGCTGCCCTGCGGGGGAAGGATCCGGCTCTGGGGGGCGCGGCCGAGGGACGGCTCTGCTCTGGGCCCCTGACACGCAAGTGAAGACGGAGGGGCCCACGGAAGGGAAACGAGGGCGAGAAGCGGGGCCCGAGGGGCTGACGGAAGAGCCTTGTCTCGGGGGGCGCCGGCCCCACACGGGGAGGGGCTCCCGGCAGCGGGTGCGCGACCGGCCGCCTTCCCTGGCCGGGGCTTCCCGCAGCCGCGCTCCGGGGCCGCGGTCGTCCACGCCCCGATGAGGCCGGGCAGCCGTCACCCCCTCACACTCGCAGAACCTGACTGACCTGTGTGTGTGTGTGTGTGTGTGTGTGTGTGTGATGTCACTTCTGGTATATTGTGGGCGTGTGGTATTTGGGCTATGGATGGTGTGTGTGTGTGTGAGATGTGTGGTATGGTGTGTGTGTGTGTGTGGTATGTCACGTGTGGTATATTGTGTATGTGGCGTTTGTGCTGTGTATGTTGTAGTGTGTGTGTGATGCATGGTACATTGTGTGTGTTGTGTGTGGTATGTCACATGGAGTACATTGTGTGTGTGGTGCGTGTGGTGTTTGTGCTGTGCATGTTGTAGCGTGTGTGTGATGTCTGTGTGTGGTAGTGTGTGTGGCACACTATGTCTGTGTGTGGTGCCGTGTGTCGTGAGCGTACAGTGTCCCACGTGGGACTCTCAGAGACGCGGCGTTCCCAGGACCCAGAGGGCGGCCGCGTCTCACTCAAGCTGGGGCGCCCTCCCAGGCCCTCGTCCCTCTCCTCACAGAGCCCGGGGCCCAAGCGAAGCGGGGCTCGGGGGATGCAGGCGGCCGGTTCACAAACCCAGTGAGTGAATCCAGCAAAAGGCCGAGGCAGCTCGTGGGGGCACAGGAGAGCCAGCTGGTGGCCAACGAGTGTGATCTGGACGGACGAGCCGCGGGGTTGGCTCGTCCAGCCACGGAAGGGAGCTGCTTCCTGACGCGTGCCGCAGCCTCGTAGCAAAAGCCCCTACAACCCACGCCTGGATTCGACTCTCCCCGCTCTCTGCTCGGCTGGGTGCTCCGCTTCGCCTCCTGGGAGGGGAGGCCTCTGCATGTCTCCCGAGCGACAGCCTGAACGCTAGGACCCGAGCTCCTACCTTTTAACACCGGGAATTATTAAGCCCAAAAGCCACATAAGCGAAAGATCGTCACAAAATCCTCGGATGTAGAAACTCAGCCCCATCCGTGGCTCTCAACCCACCGGGCCTGAGAACCTTCTAGAAAGGGCTGCTGGGGCAGAGAAGCTAAGATCCCGGGCACACTGTGCTCCTTCGAGGTGTCCGGCGGGGCTTTCCTGTCTCGCCAGGGGGAGGCTCAGGCGCCACCATTTACTCTTGATCCTCGAGAGCGAATGGGGGAAGAAGGAGGTGGCAGTCATGCTCGGGACCGGGGCCGGCCCCATCAGGGTCACTCACCTGAGGCCAGAGCAAGTGCTGAAGCTGGCGGTGGAACCAGAGTGTCCTCGCACGTGTCCGTGGTAGTAGCAGTGACCCTACAAAGAAGAGAAAGTCGGTTCAGTCACGTAGCTTCTTGCCTGCTCACAGTAAGCCACCCGCCTCCCATCCGCTTCTCCTGCTTTCAGCTACGGGATTCCCTCTTGGCATCAAATACTGAGCCGGCGGTCTTAATATTTAATGCCGAGTCCGGCGTGACCCGGCCAGGACCTCCGGCAGGAAGGTCTGATTGACTTAGAGATGATCAATGCGGTGTTAAGAAGCATCCCGGCCCCACTCTCGGCTGACACCCTTCAGGAAAGCTCTGACGCTGAGGGTCTCCCAAAACCCGGCGGCAGAACAGACCCGTGGACGTCAGCACCTTACCCTCCCGCAAGCTGTCTTGTGTAACGAGAGGACGCCGTGCGCGGCGTATTTAAGCACATTGTGAAATGGAACAGAATGAGGCCTGAATCAATGGCTTCTGGAAACAGAACAGCAGCTGTGACGGCAGCTGGAGGGGACCGCCCTGAGCTGCCCAGGCGGGAGCTCACGATCTCTCTTAGCAGGAGAAGAAAATTGGGAAGGTCTTCTCGGTCTGTGACAGGAGCCCCCGTGCGACGCCCGCAGAATCCCAGTTCTTGAATAAGGTCACTGCGCGCGACAAGAAACCACGGCACAGACCCTTCCTTCCCGAGACAGAGATCTGTCCCGAATCCACGTGACAGAGTTATGGGGTAGCCCCCATGAAACGGCTGACGGGCAAGAAATGCTAAGCGGGTTCCACTCGCCTCATTCGTGGCCTCTGCCTGCCAGTGGCGTGGTGCGGTAGCAGAGGCAGCATGGAAGGAACAGGGCCAGTGGCATCGGGCTTCAGCCCATCCCCGTGGCGTCCCCCATGGCACTCGGCCCCTTTGCTCACGCGGTGCTGGTGAATTCACTTTTCCTGGGGCAGAGCTTGGTGCCTAGCTGTTCTGCTCAACAAAAATGAGATCCCAAGACCACTCTGACTTTGCTAAGGAGGAGGACTGGCTTGGGACACCCGGCTGGCTCAGTCGGCTACATGTCTGCCTTCGGCCCAGATCATGATCCCAGAGTCCTGGGATCGAGTCCCACGTCAGGCTCCTTGCTCAGTGGAGAGCCAGGTTCTCCCCCTGCCTGCTGCTCCCCTGGCTTGTGCTCTCTCTCTCTCTCTCTGACAAATAAATAACCTTAAAAAAAAGAAAGAAAAGGGGCGCCTGGGTGGCTCTGGGTTAAGGCCGCTACCTTCGGCTCAGGTCATGATCCCAGCATCCTGGGATCGAGCCCCGCATCGGGATCTCTGCTCAGCAGAGAGCCTGCTTCCTCCCTTCTCTCTCTGCCTGCCTCTCTGCCTACTTGTGATCTGTGTGTCAAAAAAAAAAGAAAGAAAGAGGACTGGATGGGATTGAATGGCCAGTGACATCCAATAACCCCCAGTAAAGGGGTCAAGTTTATCTGTCCCTCAGTAGAGGACAGACTTCTGGGACCACCTGAAAGGCAACTCAAGGAGGGAGGGAGAGTGCTGGACACTGGTTATTTTGACTTTTCTGAGCAATTCAAGAAGTTCTTCAAAAATTCAGGGTATACCTACTATGTGAGAAGTGATTTTTTTTTTAAATTTACTTATGGTATCTTTGGTTGTACAGTTTCCCATTCTTATAAAGTCAAATTTTCCATCTTTTTCTTTATGAATGTCATGCACTGCTCAGGGCAGCTTTCCTCAAGGTTACGTGGACGTCCTTCTTCATTTTCTTCTATTTCCATAGTCTTACACTTAGCTCTTTAATCTACCTGGAACTTCTTCTTTGAGGGGGCGAGGTTAGAATCCGTCCCCCGCAAACTGACACCTGGTTGTTCTCTGCCACCATTTTCCCTTTCCTGGTGATCGGGGGTGCTACGTGTCATCTACAGGGTGCCCGCGGCTCTGCTGTTCTCCTCCACGAGCTGTCCCACGTGAGACCAACCTCCATTTGTCCATTTCCGTGCCAAGAGCACCACACGGTTTAGCTCCTCTTGTTCCATCCCACATTTGGATGGCAGACAGAACAGGTTCTCTGTTTTGACTAAGATTAAATTCACACACCACAGGATTCACCTTTTAAAAGCATGCACTTGGCAGGTTCAGAATGTTATACAGCTGTCACCACTGCCTAATTGCAAAACATGTTCATCACTCCGAAGAGAAACCTCATCCCCGGCAGCCCTCACTTCCCCGGACCCACCCCTCCTTCCTCAGCCCCTGGCAACCACTCGGCTACTTCCTGTCTCTGGGGATTTGCTTGTTCATTCATTTCGTGGCAGCGGATTCACACAAAACGTGGCCCTTCGTGTCTGGCTGCTTTCAGCATAAGCTTACAAGGCTCATTCAGGTTGTAGCATGGGTCATTCCTTTCTATTGCAGAATAATAATACACGGTCTGGAAATGCCAAATTTTGTTGATCCATTCATCAGTCGAGGGGAACTTGGGTTGTCTCCACTTTCTAGCAATTGTGAATAGTGCCGCCATGAACATCTGTGTGCGGTTTTGGTTCTCTTGGGTACGTGCTATAGTATAGGGTTTGCAAATATTCTCCCCCACTTTGTGGGTTGTCCTTTCATTTTCTTTTTTTTTTATTTAATTTTTTATTTGACAGAGAGAGAAATCACAAGTAGGCAGAGAGGCAGGCAGATAGGAAGGGAGAAGCAGGCTCCCTACTGAGCAGAGAGCCCGATGTGGGGCTCGATCCCAGGACCCTGGGATCATGACCTGAGCCGAAGGCAGAGGCTTAACCCACTGAGCCACCCAGGTGCCCCTGTCCTTTCATTTTCTTAAGCATCTCTTCTGAAGCACAGAAGTTGATCACTTTGATGAGGTCCACTTCTCCCTTCGGTTGCTTATATTTTTGGCGGTGCTATACCTAAGAAACCACAATCTCAAGGTACTGAAGATTTCCACCTATGCTTTCCTTTAGGAGTTCCACAAGTTTAGCTCTTATACTCAGATCTTCGGTCTACACGGAACGAGTTTTTGTCTGTGGCTTGAAGTGGGATTCCGGTTTCATTCTTGGGCATGTGCCAAGGAACATGATGCAGAGCTGTTTCTTAAAGGGCTATCTTGGCAACCTTGTGGATGGCAGGTGTTCTTTGGTTCTGTTCTTTTCTTTAAATATTTCTAGGATAATGTTGCCTATTTTCTCTTCCAGGTGAATTTCGGAATCAAATTTTAAGCTTTGTAATAATAATAAAAGCTTTTTCAAAGCTTTTAAGCTTTGAAATTATATTAAGAATGTGGTTACTATTCCACTGTAATAGGGGTGCCTGGGTGGCTTGGTCGGTTAGGCATCTGCCTTCAGTGGGTGATGATCCTGGGGTCCTGGGATCGAGTCCCACATTGGGCTCTCTGCTCAGCGAGGAGCCTGCTTCTTCCTCTGCCCCTCCTTCCTGCTCATGCTCTCTCTCTCTCTCAAATAAAATAAATAAAATCTTTAAAAAAGTAAAAATCCATTGTTATAATCCATCAAGATCCACTTTCCTATTCATGTACATGGTATGTTTCTGTTAATAATGTTGTTTTTATGTCCTTCAGCCTAGCCTTGGATTTTTTTCATGTTGCCATTAAAAAATTTTCCATTAGGCTTATTCCTAGGTATTGGGTAGGTCTGCTGATACCACAGATAGCATCTTATACATGGTTATTTTTAATGTAAAGGAAAACTTTTTTTTTTTTAAAGTTATCTCATAGCAGACCATCTTATCGGGTTAGTTTATAGTTTGTCCGAACTTAGTAGCCTATCTTGGATGGTTTATGTTGTTGATTATACTGACTGCAAACAAGAGAAGTTTGTGGCTCTTTTCTGGCCCCCAGGCAATGTCAGGGAGTAGGGTGGCTTGTTGTCCAGGGGCGAAGGCAAGAGAGGGGACGCTCACAGAGGGGAAGCATGTGCAGAGATGGGAGGCAACGGGGGAGGGGCTGGTAGTTCAGGGACGAGGGTTAGTTCTGCTTGGCTGGAAGATTCCAGGGCAGAAGCAGGGCACGGGAAGCTGACCTCTCCAGTGAGCATGTGGCTCAGGGAGGAATGTATCGGGACAGTGGCAGGGGACACATGCCCAGCCTGCCATGTCAGGTGTCCAGACCTTGCTGCCAGCTTGCCTTTTTAGCTTCCATGCGAAATAACTTTGAAAGGCTCCAGCCCACCCCCTCACCCCCCCCCCCCAGATAAGGGGACCGGTGTACTTAAGGGAGTTGTGATAACAAGTGTCTAATTACGAGGAGGCTACGTAACTGGGTCATAATGGCCCAGGGCACCAGAGGGATCCCAGTGGGGGGATTTCAGTCCTGGGTGCCCAGCAGGCACATCAGAATGGAACAGACCCAGAAAGCAGAAAAGCGGGAGCTGATCAGTTTAGGCTGTCCAGAGAGCCCAGAATCATGGTTTTTGTCTGGTACCCAGCATGCATCACAGATTTTGCCTCATTTTAGAGAAATATGAAATGTTGTATTGGCAGCTGAGTATTGGTTAGACAGTGAAAAACCAAATAGTGACAAAAATCTTAATTACTGACCTCTGAAATTTCAAACTCATTTATTCTCAGTCTCAATTTATTTCTTAATAGATTATTTATCAAACGTACTTTCAAATTAAATACCCGGAAATATAAGCTCATTAAAGCATGAGCCGAGAACAAATTAGTATAAAATTAATTTCCAGTTCACCAGTTAGGCAGAAGGAGTACTGATAACAGAGGCGGGGGTGGATCCTCATTGTCATGGTCCCAAGGCCATCCTGTCCCTCTCCGTCATTAACAGAGTTCATAGCTCATTTCCTAGCGCTGAAACTGCGTGAGGTTCATCCTCCAACAGCCCACAAGCCCACCGCTCGCTCTTTAACTTCTTAGATCACCAAGCATAACTACTAGAACTCCAAATTCTAGATTTTCCAGGACAATTCAAATGTCATGAAGTTTTAATTTTTTCAATATGAGGCACTGCATGCTTCCACAAATGTGATTTCATTTTTAGGACGCAGTCAATCATATGGATAAACTCAAACTCAGAAAGACATACTCATTACACCATGTGCCACATAATTGGTTGTGAATTTGATTATGAGGAGGGGAAGAGATGTAGCCTCCCGCTCTCTGGGCGGTTTCGCCCCCTTCGTTGGTGGTGGAGGCAGGGGGAGCAGCGCCCGCTCTGGGGTCTCCAGGCAAGGGTGTGCCACCACACCTGAGAGCCAGGTCGCCTCCCATGGACTGATGCTAAGAGGCAGGAGTCCTTCAGGCCTTGTGGACTTGCAAATGCCCAGACTGTTGGATGAGGAGGTGACCACACCAGTGAGAGACACAGCAGGCGTCCATCATGCCGAGGGAGGTCGTGTGCCCAGGGCGCACCATGCTACTGATCCCTCGCTTTCCCTTGCAAATGTTCCCAAACCATCCCCTTCCACTGCCTCAAGGGTGTCAACTACTGTCTCTTTTTATCACACCCGTGTCTGCAAAGGCATCGCTGAACAAGACACTGTCCCGTTAGCCCGTCGACTCTGCCCGTCCTCCTGATCCAATACATTCTATTTCTACCAACAAAACATAACCTAGAAAACAGTCCCAAACATGCATAACCACAAAATTACATCTTTTCCTTTACAAAACCTCTAACCATGTATTTTATATACTTACTACTTAACCTAATGCATTTCCCCACTCCAATAAAATAAATTTTCCTTCTGTTTAATACGATCAATCAAATGTAATGGTGGGGAAGAGGGAGATGGAATGAAAACCCTTGAACTCGAGAAGAGCCCTCCACTGACTGCCATATGGGAAGTCAAATACAAATTCTGTTATCCAACTCTCCACGGACTAGAAAGAAAGGAATATTATCTGCTAAATTGCTAACAAAACCGGCCTGACCTTGTGATTCAAAAGGACTGGGAGCAGACAAAGTCTGTTAGGGAATAGGCCAAGCGAAAATTATTTTCGACGCTGCTTCTCCTCGGGAAGTTTGTAGCTCCCCCCACCCCACGCCCAGCTGCACCACATGCACCGTGCCGAACTGCCTTGATTTAGTATTTGAATCACACAGTGTTCTAGCTGGAGAGAAGCTTCGGGCCATCTGAGGCCAACCCTCCTCTTTCAGGCAACCCCGTTCCTAAGCAGATACGGAAACGGAGGCCCTGACTGGTTAAGCGACTGTCCAAGGCCACAGAGCTGGTCAGTGGGCTAACATTTAGCAGGGACTAACGTGTAGGGCCTCGACTCCGGGCCAGACGGCTTCCCCCACCCCTGGGTCCTGCTGCTACGGACATGTGACCTCACGGGTCTCTCTTTTCCGAAACAAAAGCTACCATGTAAAACCCACACTTAGACGGATGCCTTCTCAACTACCACAGAGCCTATCGCAAGGCTGCTCAGGGAGCCCTGGGAAAGCGACGTCCAAGCTGGCAGAGAGCCCTGCAGAGAGAAGGGACCCAAGGGTGAGTGAGTCCGTGTCGGTCCGCGTGGAAGCGTGTGCACATGTGCGGGAGCGCATCTGTGCGCGCGTGTGCACCTGCCTGCGCCTGTGAGCTGTCGGCCCACACGCAGATTCCAGCATGACCGTGGTCTAGACCGCGCTCCCTCGCATGGCCCATCGGGCCCCCCACACCGCACGGTTTGCTGGAGACTGAAACACGGTGGCGGTGCGTCCGAGCCGAGGAAAAAGAGATTTCGCAGCCCCGTGTGTTTCTCCGGCTGGGCTACATCACACTTAGCCTTGAGAGTGTGTGGGACGGGACGGCTGAGAAACACGCCGCACGCCCATACTCCCAGGGCTATCCCCGCTCTCAGCTCTAACGAGAACCATGTCTGGTTAAACGACTGGGAAGGACGAGCCTCAGGGGCCATTCGTATTATTTCGTCGTGCTGGAATTCTACATCAGGCAACACATGCTTAAGAAATCATGTTCACGTTCCCGGGGACCTCCCAGCACACTGGGTCTGGACACAGGATGTCTGCAGGAGTGAGAGCGCTCCGTGGCTCCCACATCGGAAATCTTGGACTTTGAGATGTAGGGTCTCAGGTTTTCGTCTGTGAAATGGGAGTGACCCTGACTGCCCAGGACATTAGGAATCAAAGAAACATCACACAGGGGAGCAGCCTGTGACGGGAAAGGCACTGCCATAGATCCCGAGCATGAAAATACACACTTTAAAACGCACTGCGCCATCAACTCAACTTTCTTCTCTGCTAAACCCTAGCTCCGTGCACTTTTGCTGAATGAGTGAGTGTGTGAGAGCAGTGGACACACTGGAGAGAAGGGGGCTGATTTTCTCACACTCCCATGTGGGTTCCTAACTCCCAGCTCCAAATCCGCTCGCACGCCGGCTGCGGCTCTGCAGGACTGTGAACACGAGCAGGCCGGGCCTGATGGGAGTCCGGTCGGAAGAGCAGACAGGTCAGTTACCGTCTCACCAGGACACACGTGTGTTAAGGACACGGCTCAGCACAGCGCATCACCCGTTTTCCTGGCCGCGGCCCACTTTCTCATCCTGCCATCCCGAGAGGAGGGGACTTCCAAAGCGGGGACGGTCCAGGGCGGCTGTGGGCTGCTGTGGGCAGTGGCTGCAGCTGGCTTGCTTTTCTAAAGGCCTCACTGTGTGTCAGCTTCAAGTGTCTGTTTCATGTTCACATTCATGGCTGGTTAAGTGCTTCAGCTGGGATTTGAACCTGGGCCATCTGCCTCCCTGGCTTGTGATCCTGCCTCTAGACAGAAGGCCTCACTCGGAGCCATCCCTTCCCGACAACTTTGGAAGAGGGAAGTCACCCAGACCTGCGCTCCTCTGGGGACTCATTCTAGATTCCACCTGGGTTTGGTGCTTCCATGGTGCGGCTCCTAAAGTCTCCTTACCATGGGCGCATCGTGTCATCTGTGGTCGGACTGCATGCTCCCCGAGGACCGGGGCTGTGTCCTGCTCCCTTCTGTAGACCGCCACAAAGCCTGGGACCGTTGCTGATCTGCACCCGGCTGGGCTCCAGAGCGTTGTGCTTAGCAGATTCCCAGAGGGCCGGTCGGGCTTCCTCTCCCAGGCTCCAGGACTGAGGATAGCAGAACACGCCCTGTGCTCCCCCAGAAGCATATGCCGGGTGCCTCCTTGCAGATGAATGCTAGTCCCTTCCCTAATCCAGCTTGTTACAGTTTTCTAGACTAATTCCACTAACAACTGATGCCCCAGCCAGGAACATGTAACAGAGACCCTTTCATGTTCTGTTCCAAGTGGATCAGAGGCAGGATCGCGGTGGCCATGAGCTCTGATGCTAGAGTCTGGCTACACGGGCTTGAATCTTATCAGCTGTGGGTTTGCTCTCGTTGTTTAACCCTCTATCTTAGATTCCTTATCCGGGTATAAAAATAGCAAACATTGATTTGTTGGGAGGATCAAACAACAAAACATCTGAAAAGCACTTTACATCGTGCCTTGTGTATAGCTGATGCCAACTTGATTCGAGCTGGCACTCAGCACACACCTGTCGTGGGGCCAGCATCTGTGTGGGTGACCCACACATGAACAGGGAGGTGTAGCACCACCGAGGAATGTGCAGATGGTCTAAGAAGTCCGGGTTTGAGTGAGGGGGTTTCAGGAAGCTACTGATGATTTATCAGAATCAGAATAAGGGCAACAGGGAGCAGCACACCTGGAGAGATAGAGAGATATTCTGGAAGCACCGCAGGAGTAGGGGCTGGACTGAACCAGGTAAGACTGGAAATGGGAAGAAGAGGTCAGGGGGCTGTGAGGCCTTCTGGCTGGACAGAAGGCAGGGCCTGCGTCAGAACCTCAGAAGGGTCCTTGGACAAGCAAGGGGGAGAGGGGTAAGGTGCAGTGGGGCGGTGCCTCTGTGGGGTACAGGGGGTGCCTCAGTCAGGGAAAGAACAGGGCAGCCTTCTGGGAAGAGGACACAGGTTGGATGGGTGTAGAGCACAGCGAAGGCAGGGAAATTCAATCCATTTTAAAGCGTTTCTTAGGAGTCTAATTACGAGCCTTGCTCCCACCTGCTAAATTTATGGGATATGAATGACCTGTGACTTTCCTCCTATATCCAGAGTCACCTTTTCATACATTTCTGATGCTAACTGTTGAGGAATAAGGTTGACTTCCTAATGCACTTGCCCTGACATGTCTAGTCCAAGCCAACCGCAGAGATTTGACTCCCCCCACCTTTTTTTTAAAGAAAGGAAGAGAGAGCTGGGGGGTAGGGGCAGATGAAGAGGGAAAGAGAGAACCTCAAGTCCACTCTGTGGAGCGCGTGGAGCCTGACCCTGACCTCAACCCCACACCCCTTAGTTCATGACCTGAGTCGAAATCAAGAGTCAGACACTTAACTGACTGAGCCCGCAGGTGCCCCCAACTCCTTTTTGATAGGAAGGATTTGCCATGGAAATGGATGGGGTGTCGCCCAAACAGTACTTTTGATCAGAATACTGGATTTCACACCGATCTGACGGCCGCCGTGGTTAACACTGACTAGTCTCCTACTGGCACCCGCCAAGCAGATGTTTTCATAAGTCTTTCCAAGAGAAACACATACAACAAATGGAACTTTCTGGGCACGGCTTGCGCGACTAAGGTCAGACATCTCCCTTCTCTGTCTCCATGGCCCCGACCTCAGCAGCCATGTCCTCTCCCCTGGGCTTTAGACTTTTTCAGAAGAGCCAGCTGCCTGATCTTGCCAAATCCCGGCTCTTGCTTTCTCTGATTACTCTTGGGGCGGCCGCCGGCGGGTCCTTCAAAGCCTACACTGGTCCTGACACCCTCGGGGTTGAGACCTCTTATGCCTTCCCAGTGCTCCTCCCCGACAACCAAATATATCACCTTGGCCTCCAAAGCTTCCATATTCCGGCCCCTGTCAAATTTAAACATACCCCTGTGCCTGCCAACAAAGCTCAGCCCCAGCCTGGAATGTCCCTCCCTCACCACATCCTGGATCCTGCTTCCTCAACCTTCCCATCTCAGTTCACACACTCCTTCCTCCAGGAAGACTTCCATGATCCCTTAGACCAGATTAGGCCCCTCAGCCTTCCCTTCAGCACACTTATCACGGATGTTGATTAGGTGTGAGATTCTTGGAAAAATGTCAGTCTCCTCCTTCTGGCCCCATGTGGGCCCCTCGTCTATATTCAACCCCTGCTGTACCCTCAGTGGTGGCCACAGGGCCTGGCACAGTGGCGGTTCTCAGCACATGGGCGGCAGATGGGGGCCTTCCCACCGGAGCCCCAACAACACTCGGGGGACGTTCTGGATGGTTATGTCGGGCTCTCCTAGAGTTGTCTTCTGAGATGCGAGTAGCACAAATGTCATGTGCGCTGTCTCCCACAGGCCTTATTATAAGTAACAATATAAAAGATAATCTTCCCTGAGATGTGGCCAGCAAAGGAAAAAACCACAAATATTTCAGCCTGTCAGGACAATAGAGAGATAAAAGACAAGCGATTAACTCCAAAATTAAAATCATCCACTACTCAGCCTGTCAACCAGCTTATACTGATGGTGGAGAGATGAAATTTTTAAAAAGAGGGTACTATAGCCAAAAGCCGTTCTTATTTTTATATAATCTTAAATTTAAGAAAATTCATTGTGTGCTGACTTCAGGGGATAAGAAGATGAGTCAGCACATTTCTTTTTTGTTCTCCAGCCTGATTCAATAAAAACAAAACCCCAAAGGCTGAGTCTGTCTCCTCACCATGAAAGACAAGACGAGGTCATGGACTCTGCTCAAGGGATTTCTGCTGGAAGGACAGGCTGTCTAGGGCTGCGGGTTCTCTCGTGGGGAAGACTCTTCACTCCTCGTCTTCATAGTAACATGGCTGAAGGCTCAGAATGGAAGCAAAGGAAGGGGACCAAGTTGATGCTGGGTTACGGGACAAGTTGTTCTCATTCTAACTATATGAGCAATACGTGCTTGCTGCTTCTGGGGGCTTGGGGGAGCCAGTTAGCCTATCCTCCAACTGCTTTGCCTACAGGAGCTAGATTCAGGGTCAGATGAAGGTCGAAATACACCTTCAGCTTAATTACATTCAGAGAAAGGGGTTTCTGGTATATTCTGTTAAAGGCTACCACTTAGGTCTGGTTAGAACTGAGGCATGTGCAATTTCCAACCCTCATCTCTCTCACTCCGTTCTTGCTAGTCAAGCCTTGGGGCTCATCTCAGGGAGGCTGGGGCTGCAGAACACTTTTGCTGAGAATGCTCCATGGAGGGAGTCAGCAAGCCCCAGCCACCACTGACTGAGGGAGGACACCAAGGCTCGACTCATGGCCCTTCCGGGCATGGGATCTCCCCGCTCCCCAATGAGCAGGGACTAGGGCTGTTGGGCCTGCTTACTCCTGCCCTCTGATGCCTCCATGCAGAGGAGTTGGGGATGAATAGAAGGATGGAGAAGACATTCACCTGTCTATACGCTGACCTTGCAGAGAAACAAGAAGAAAGAAAAACAATCCTCCCACTTGCCATATACACACAAAAATCACAGAAAAGAGAAAAACCCAGAGCCTCCCTACACAGAGATGGCCACTGTTAGCACCCTGGCACACTTCTCTCTGGCTTCGTCTCTAAGATGGCTACCTCTGTAGCCTACAGCCTGCACCGTCCGAGACCCTATCAGACCCAGCAGCTGCTTTAGTACTCTGTCTCTTCTCTCTTATCATATTTGTCTTCCCAAATGAGAAAAAAGGACAAAAATTGCCTAAAAAAAAGGAAAATTAGTAAGGGGAGTTGAAACCAAAACCACAAATCTGGAAGAACAGCTTTGGGAGCGTATCTTACACATTCTGGCTGTGTCCGTGCTAGAGGAGGGCCACTCACCCCCACGTACAACAGGGAAGTGGAGGACTGAAGCCTCCTGTCACTGTGATGCTCTTTTTTCTGTTTCTATTTGGAACAGCACTTACAACTGTGAAGATAGCCTTCATGATCACCATAAAACATGTATTAAATGAGAGCATCCTAGGAGAAAAGAAGAGAAAAAAACCGGAGAGCCAAGTGTGAAATGACGGCACCAATGTTCTGTCCGGGGTGGATTCTCAGATCTTCATTTTTGACCTCCATCTTTCTCCTGGACTCCAGATTCATACACCCAGCTGCCAACTGAACACCTTTACTTGGCTGTCCCATTACAGACTCAATGGGGACAAACCTGTCCTCACTGACCCCTCTGCGTTCCCAAACCAACAACTGCTCCTTAATGGTGCCAGTGACAACACAAGGCCTGATGTTGGTGACAACCCCCCCTCATCCACTATCACTGGATCTTGTCTCTTCTGTCTCTTCAGGTTTTCTTGACTCTGGCCAGTTCCATCCATTGCAAGGCCACTTCTGTGGGCAAAACCTTCATCAGCTACATGAGGTCCCTAACAGATTTTCTCGCCTCTGGTCTATCAGCGATTCTGCCAATCTTACTTCCATTCTGCCATCAGAGACCCTTTCTAAAGTACAGGACTGAATATGCCATTCCCCTGCATGAAAACCTTCTAGAGCTTCCAATTTTCTGTAAGATCAAGTCAAAACTATTTAGCACCAAAGGGTTTTATACCAACTTTTCTCTTCTGTACTCATTTTTAGACACTTAAATATCATTTTCTTAAGGAAGCGGCCTCCAATGAGCTAAAACTAACCACGGCCTTGATAATGTCCCAATGGTATTTTGTACACACCTCCTATGGTAGCAATTTTATTAACACATAAGTATTTCCAAGTTTTTAAAACACTCTGCTCTGTGAGTAGAATATATATGCTGAAAAATATGTTTTAGTCAACCTACATCCCCAGAGCCTAACTGTCAGCACACAGAAGGTGGTTAATAAGTGAGTGAATGGGTAAATGGATGAATGGATTCTGAGGGGCATCAACCAAGATGCTGCAGTGACTGCATGAATGTTTTGGAAAGTCTGGTCTGTGCAAGGTGCTGCATGAGGCTCTATGGGAATGGAAAATAGATATAAGAAATATTCCCCACCCATAAGAGTTATGGTTATATTATGGATTATATCTGAAGAAATAATATCAGTTTTAATAATACTTTTCATCTAGATATAGTAATACATTAAATTACATTACCAGATACATAGATGTCAAACTATCTTTGCATTCCTCAGATGAGTACCATTTGGTCACAAAGTAGTTTTCAAAATATGTGCTGGATAGGATCTGTAAATATTTTATTTAGGATTTTTGCAACTATGTTCATAATATAATATTCGTGTTGTGCATGCTCTTTTTCTGACTTTTGTAGTTCCTCTCTTCTCCCTTAAAATTTTTTTAAAAAAGTTTAAAGGGACTATTTTTCCTTTATAGGTTTGGCAAGTTACCCGATAAAATATTTGGGTCTGATGTTTATTTGGGGAGGGTGGATTTAAAAAACATTATTTTTTATTTATTTTCTTTATATAGTTATATTTACATTTTTGTTTCACCTTGAACAGCATTAAGAATTTACATTTTTAAGAAAATGGTTAGTAATGTTGATAGCATTCCTGTGATTCTCAAAAATCTCTGTATGGCAATAGTTATGCCCGTCTTGGTGTTCTTAATACCACTGTTTGGGAATTCTTCTTTCTTCTTGATTAGATTTGTGTTTTATTCATTTTATTAATATTTTCAAAGAACCATCTTTTGGCTTGATTCTCTCAATTTGGGGGGGGGGGGTCTTCCTTTTCATTAATTTAAGCCCATCCTTCAAAATCTTCCTTTCTGAGAGAGGTATGGTTAACTCTCCCTCTCTGGTTATGGATATGTCAGTTTACTGTAATTCTTTTGATTACTGCTTCACAGGTTTTGAGGCTATTTTATTGGTACACATAGGTTCACAGTTATTCAGTTATTTTACCATTCTTTGGAATTGTTCCTTTTATCATTAAGTAATCAACACCTTTATCCATAATAACGCCTTTTTTTTTTTTTTGCCTTAGGATTTAGCCCATCAGATATTAATGCTACAACAGCAGCTTTCTTTAGGTTAATATTTGTCTACTATTTATTTTCTATTCCTTTCACGACCATTTTGTATTTTGAGTGTGAATCTTGTAAAAATTATGTGGCTGGATTTTAAGTTCTAAGCAGATAATCTGTTTTTACTTTAACAAACAGATTCATTCTATTTACATATAATTAGATTAATATGTTTGCTCATTTTTATGTACTTATTTTGTGTTTTATATTTACTCTGCTTTTCAAATCCTTTTGCTTCTTTCCTGCCCTCTACTGAGCTGATACACTATTTTTGTTCAGCATTGATTATTTGGGATTAAACATTCTGCTTTTCCATTCTTTTAAGGGTCATACTTAAATCTGCAAGTTATTTATCAAAATCTAAAGTAAACATGGGTCTGTATTATTCTCGAGTACAATACAAATTCTTATACTGTTTTAAATCTATTTGCTCATCTTGTCTTAAAACATCCAAATTTAGTCACTATTCTTGCAATTTTTATCCTAAATAGCTTGCTTAGATCTACTCACATGCAATTATCCAGCTTACTATGGCCTCTGATGTCCTACCCTGGCCCCTTGTGTTCCATTTCTTTCTTCCTGCAAAAGCCTTTGATAGATGCTTCGTTAGAATTTAAGAGCAGTAAATTCTCTTATCTTTGTGTGCGAGTGCATCTTATTATTGTTTTTGTGATTTTCCGTCAGCTTTCTGGAATTTTAATTTTGTAGTTGCTGACAAGTCTGTTGTTGGTTCGACTGTCATTTTGCACAAATGTCTCTTTTCTCTCGGGTGGTTTTACGGTTTCATCCTTGCTGGTGTGCAGTTTCAGCACAAGCCTTCCTGGAGGGAATTTATTTTTCTTCTTCCTGCTTGGGACGCATGTCTTTCTTCAATTCCAGGACACCCTCATCACACTCTGTTTAAACACTGCTGCTTTTTTCCCATGTTTCTTTCTTTCTGTATCTTCACTCTGGAGTTTCTTTTTTTAAAAAAATAGACTTTATTGATTTATTTACTTCAGAGAGAGAGTGCATGAGTAGGGGGAGGGGCAGAGGGAGAGGGAATCTTGAGCAGACTCCGAGCTGGGTGTAGAGCTGGAGGCAGGGCTTAATCTCACGTCCCTGAGATCACAGCCTGAGCCAAAATCAAGAGTCGGACACTCCACTGCCTGAGCTACCCAGGTGCACCTTCACTCCAGAATTTCTATTAGGCCTATTCTGTTGTCTTTAAAATACTTACAATTTTCTCTATTTCTCTATTATCCTGCAATCTCAGAGGTGCCAATTCTCTTGTTACTCTTGTTCACCAATGCTCACTTACAGGGGCTTTTCTCACTGTGTGTTTTGTAATTTTGATTTGGGACTCGTCGTTGTTCTTTGTTTTTGGGGTCTCGTGATCTGAGCTGTAGAAATATCTCTGCAGAATTATTTCAGGTGGCTTCAGCCCAGGGGACCCCAGATTGCTAATGTGGGACCAATCGTAGCCTGACTGGTTTCATTATATTTTTGAGATCGATATATTGACTGGGAATTACATTTCCATACAGGTATTAGAATTGAGACACTAGTCCACTGCACCACAAACACATACTTACAAGGCTAGCTGGGGTTTCAATTTCTCTATTTTTTATGGGCGTTTTCTTCAATCCAGGATACCCTGAGACAATTCTCTTTGTTGTCCCTTCTCTGGACTAGAGTTTTTCTTTTTCCCTTTTTCACAGAGGAAGCAGCTCTCTGGGGCCCAGTTTCTGTGGGACTCTCAGCTGTAGGTGCCCCGACTTCTCTTGCCCCAGATTCCAAGCACAGGTCGCCCTTTGAGGTATGAGCCCAACTCACCAACCTACTGCTCCGAGCTCATGTCCCCTCCTTGTTCCTGCCTCCAGGGATTTCTTGGATTCTCTTTTAAGCTTGACCAGGTTTCGACAAAAGTTCATAGATGGTTATATTTTATCCAGGACTTCAATGTGCTTTCTCTAGGCTGGAAGGTCAGTATCAGGTCATTCCACCAAATTGCTATGAGTCTGAAGGTATCAATTTGTACTTGCCTCGTGCCAAACACGTGATAAAGAAAACAAGCCTTGGCATCGTTCACAGAAGGGAGAGATCCCTGCCGCTACTCGGGGCTGCTTGACAACAATTCAATGCAAATGTAAAGCCTTCCTCTAAGCTAATTCTTTTTAAAACAAATATCCAGATCTTTTTAAAAGTAATTTTCCTAGTCCTCAGAAGGCTGCAACTCTCTTCAAATCCCTATACTCACACACACAGGCTGAGTGAGCACAGAGGGTACCCAGGAAGCACTTGTTAAAGGATCAGATAGAAGTAGCCTCTTGTCTCAGTTACACATAAAACTTCAAATACCAGGAAAGCTAAAAGGTGATAAAAGTTATATTATAGTTAGAACCATATTGTTTATGGAGGATTTATCGTTTATATAAATAAATGGCTTATACCTTTACTTATGGTAGATACACTTATAATAGGTAGCTTACATTTCTAACAAGTAGGATACATTTATAGGTTCACTAGAATCAATTTTCCTTTGAATTTTTTGAAGACACTTAAAGTGTAACACAGCTAAGTTCAGCCCAGGCTACCTCGAACTTCGGCTTTTCAAGCCACCTTGAACTTAAGCTAGGTTTTCTAGAAAGGGTTTGCCGAACTGAGCATCCCCTGGTGAGTAGAAGGTGGTTTCAAGGTCAGCAACACCTCATAGGCCTGTCCTGGCACAAAGCTGGCCAAGGCCAAGGTTTCCTGGAGCTAGGACACAATGCCCAAACCCTGAGTGGCACACAAGCTCTTGGTGGGATCTAAGTGAAGAATCCGGGCATGTGACTTTGCTAGGAGAAAAGAGCCGCGAAGTGCAAGCCCAGATTGGATCGCACAAGATCACGGGGGTCTACTAGCTGGACTTACCGTGTGATTTCGACTGAGGGAGATGTCAGTGCCATCTTGCAGATAATGAGTTTCTGTGAAACTGCTAGCAATGAGACCTCTGTGGAAAAATAAAAACAACAGGAAAAGATGAGTGTAGCATCGTACTGGTATGTTGCCTGTGAGTTTCTAGGCCGCAGGGCGGCCAGCATCTGGCCCATCCTTATTTCACAATGCGGCTCCCAAAGGACCTTCACCTATCCAGGAAGGAGTCAGGAGACCCAGACAAGGGGGATCCAGATGTGTGCTCGGAACAACAGCGTCCACATTCCCCGGGGAGCCCTCCCTCCCTCTCTTACCTCATTCCTCCCAAACACTCCCAGGCATGTCTACCCCCAGGAACACAAGCACACATGTGCACACGCAGCGGGACCGTGCACGGAACACACACTCTTCTGCAAATCACACGTGCAGGCTTCCAGGCTGGGGGACTTAACCTGCCTGACAGTCAGCAGGCTCTCCCGTCTAGAATCAATGGCGGCACCACCTGTTGGGAAAATAATTCTGGGTCCACAATATTGCGCCTGCTGAAGCCTCCTGAGGTGAGAGAAACAGCTATCGATGGGAACATGTCAAAGAAGAGAAGAAGAGTTCAGAACCACAATGAAATGTTCAAAGCGCTGCTACAGAGGCTGAGGAAAAATGATTTCGGACACAATGAAATATTGAATTTTTAAGATAAATGGAAGGCGGAGAAAAAGCCCTCTTTATCCTAACTGAAATTGTATGTGGTCTACTAGATCTTCATCGATGAGAGTAAAGCCTGAGTTTCTTTAGGTTTTCAATTATACAGCGATCTCTTTTGTAATATGTGCTATTTTATTCTTTTTCAACAGAACTATGACAAATAGTTCCTGTACGCCTACTATGTGCGAGGTGCTGTACTAGCTGCGAGGGTACATCGGTAAATAAGGACACGGTGGCCTGGTGGGGTGACAGAGGAGACACCACCCAGCGTGGGGAGGGCTGCCGCAGAGGTAGGCAGTCTCACCGGGTGAACGGAACATGGCAGGGGGGTGTTGCCGAAGGAGGCTTTGCCCAGGAAGCCTGACGCTGGAGCAGCGGCCGGCCAGACAAAGGAGGGGTGGGAGGAGAAGGGAGTTCCAGGTGGGGGACGGCAAGGCCAGGAGACCTACGGTCTGAAATCTGGGGAGCCGGGCTGGTGCGAGACGGGGAAGGAGGGGACCGTGTTCATGGAGCCTGGGTGGTACCTGCCGGGGCGATGAGGATTGAGAACTATCATGTGTACTGGACTTTGCAGGAGGTGCGGTGCCCGCCGGGGGGGGGGGGGCGGCTGTCTCCCTGCCCCCCAGCCTTCAGAAAATGCACTTCGCCCCACTGGTTGTGCTGGGAGTCGCTCCACTTCCAGTCCAGAGATAAACCTGGGATCCAAGCGGGCCATTCGGGAACCTTCCCTACAGCATGCCAGGAGCTGGGGTCCCTGGGGAGTAGTCTCGCCTCCTTGTTCGCCAAACTCCAGAACTAAGCTCACTGGGCTTCCCTCAGCCGGGTCCCCTGCTTTCTGAGGACTCTCCCCAGGGGACCAAGCCATCACTCGGCTCTGGCAAAGGGGAGAAAGGGGAAGGCTTTTCCAGGTGTGCGGGGGACCCACTCCGCCTCTCCCCTTCCCCGGTAAAGCCCTGTCCTTGGGTTCAGCTGGCTTGAGTTGGGTTTTGCAACCAGAGCAAACGGGGAAGAGACAAACAGGGAAGAGACAGAAGTCGGGAGCTGTGGACACAGCAGATTAGGGACACTTCCTCACAGTCCGTCTCCCCAGTTTCTCTTACAGCCACGCCCGGAACTGAAAGCAATCTCCCTGTTCTACGTGAATTTTGATCTATTTAGGATAGGCCTGGCTTACATCAGTTAAGCCCATATAGTGGTCTGACTTGTGCTCTACTCACCAGTGAATGTTGGAGAAGCGTGTGCCTAAAACACAAAACAGACGATCCCTCACACTCACTGACAAAGGTACGTGGATCCTTCTGTACGTCCCCCCACACCCACCCCTACTCTGCACAGATCATGCTGGGTGAGGTCAACTTCCCTGCGGCTTTTGGTCTCAAGTCCTCATCCTCTCAGTATCCCTCCTGTGAGCTGTCAGAGGACCCTCTGGACAGGCTCACTGCCAGGGAGACTGCAGCCCTGCTGGGATGGGCAGCGGCAGGTGGGGGAGGTGGGCGAGGCTGGTGACCTAGACCAGGAGAGCTGTAGGGGAGGCCAAGGGGATGGGGACAGAAAAGGTCAATCCAGAGGATAGTTCTGAAGGGAAGCAGAGAGATGGGGTGTGAAATCAAGAGGCAGGGGCTTGAGGGGAGAGGGTTATCTAAAGGGACGAGCTGGAGAAATGCGGATGGAGAGGAGGCAGAGCAAAGCCTCGGGAGTCAGAGGGAAGATGCTTAGAGCACAGGGGTGAGTGAGGAGGAGCCAGGAGCTACGGCCGGCCGGCCTCAGGCAGGGCCTGTAACAGCCTAGTGCTCCTGGTGAAGGAGGGGCTTGGTTGGCTCCAAGTCACAGAGAGAGGAGAAAAAGAAAAACGTAATATAATTCAAGTTATATTATTATTACTTACATTATTTACTGTTTGCTCATAATTTTATTATTCTGCTTACATTGGGTAGTATTTTAGTAATTCCACTCTTGACAGTACTAGATCCCTATTTTGAATGAACCTAATGCTAAGAGGAGTAACACACACAGAAATTTACAGAGACATGATTTATAGTCCCAAAAGATACCATTTTAAGGCTTTCTAACTGAAAGCTGGTTTGAATGGATGTCCAAGGAGAAGACATACTTCATGTATGAGAGACATGGAAAATCTGCCAGGAAGGCCAGGAATTGGAGAAGATGAGCTTTTCATAGACAACAGTCTATGAAACAGTCTTGGGGACAAGAGGGATTTGGGGGTATACCAGCAGAAAGATTAATTGTAAAGTTTTAAAACATGACTCTTTACACTAATACAAAGGCCCATGAACAACTTCTGCCTTTAAAAACCTACTGCTTCATTGCACTACTAGGTATTTATCCAAAGGATACAAATGTAGCGATTCAAACGGGCACCTGTACCCCAGTGATTACAGCAGCAATGCCCACAATAGCCAAACTGTGGAGAGAGCCCAGATGTCCATCGGCAGACAAATGGACAAAGAAGATGAGGTGTACATATACCACAGAATATTACTCAGCCATCAAAAAGGATGAAATCTTGCCATTTGCAACGATGTGGATGGAACTAGAGGGTATTATGCTAAGGGAGATAAGCCAGTCAGAGAAAGACAAATACCATATGATTTCACTCATATGTGGAATTTAAGAAACAAAACAGAGGAACATAGAGGAAGGGAAGGAAAAATAAAGTAAGATGAAACGAGGGTGGCAAACCACAAGAGGTGCTGAATTCCAGGGAACAAACTGCGGGATGCTGGAGGGGAGGTGGGTGGGGGATGGGGTAACTGGGGGACGGGCATGAAGGAGGGCACGTGATAGAATGAGCCCTGGGTGTTATATGCAACTGATGAGTCATTAAATTGTATTTCTGAAACTAATACCATGTTAACTAAATTGAATTTAAATAAAGAATTTTAAAAAATGCTACTGCATTTCCTTGTTGTCCTGATGTCACTTAAACCGAAATACCACCTCAGTCGTACTCTGAGCTCTGAACTGCGTCGCTGCAGTTCCCTTTGTTGAAAGACGGAGAGGCTGACTGCTGAGTCATGCCTGAGCATGTCCGCTGAAGCTAGGACACGGATGACACTCCTTTCTGAGTTTTTCTCATAGAATCTGGGAAAGAAATGGCCTGGAGCGCAGGCGCAGGGACAGCACTGTGGGTGTTAACCTTCTCAAAGGGAGGGCGGCACACAGAATAGACGCTCAGGCTCCACGGGCATGGCCGGCACCCTGAGCTCAGAGGGGCTGGACCGGCTCATGCCTCAGTTTCCCGCAAGGGACTGGGACTGGAGATGGAGGGCAGCCAGCTGGCATGGCCTCTGTGGCCCCTCTGCAACGCTCAAGCCATGGGTCTGTGATTCCACAGGGGGCTCCAGGAACTGGGTGTCCCTTGGCTACACGCTGCACAATAGGACCCAACCCACTCTCTGTGCTGACCTCCTCTCATCGCCAGACCGTCCACCTCACGTTTCCCTCAGGCTGCGAGGAGCTGAGGGCAGTGATGGGCCGGTCCAGGTCCCACTTTGGGGTCATGCACTCCCCTGCTTAAAGCCAGAAATGCCTTCCCACTGTACTTGGGATGAATTCCCCATGGCTTCCGTGCTCTCCCAAGTGCTCACAGCCTTACCCCCCCAACACGCCGTGACTGCTTGTGACTCAGTCCACCCCAGGCAATGCTGCCTCCTGGCATGTTCTAGAACATTTCACACCCTATCCCACTTAGGGCCTTTGTATTTGTCCTGCCCTGTGCCTGGACCATCCTCCACGTGATTTTTCGTGGGGCTGGCTCCTTTTCATCTTTCGGGTATTAGTTCAATGTCTTTGCAGAGGGTCCTTTCCTGATCATCTTCCTGGAAGTGGCCTCCATCCCCACCACTCCCCACATCATAGAACGCCTCTGGTTTCCTTACTCGTCTATGTCCCCCAGTCCAGGCCCTGTGCCAAGCCCTTTATAGGCACCTCACTGAATCCTCATAGTGCCTCATATCTGGCTCTGTGGTTTAGATCCCATTTTTACTCCAATTTAAACAAGGAAACTGAGACACTGGGAGTTTAAGTGACCCACCCAGGAGCACACCTGCTTTTGGTGTGAACCTGCGCTCTTAACCACTGTGGGGCACTGTCTTCACAGGCCGCCCTGCAGACGGTGTACTGAGGGTTGGCTGCAGGTGCTGGGCTGAGCGCTGGGTAAGTGCGTGTCAAGGGGAAAAAGAGACGGACGACGGGACGGACGGTGAACGACCGGATTTCAGGAGGGGGCTGCAGGCATAGTCTTTTTGCCTAGGGCTACCCCTACCCAACTCAGGTGTTCCGTGTTTCATGTCTTTCTTAGGGACCATGACTTGCTGAGGAACCATAGCTGAAACTGAGAATGTGCTCACTCGAGGCTTCCTAAGATGTGTGTCTAATTTAAAAGGGCTAGAAGTCAAAGGCCCCTTGAGAAAACAGAGAGGCAGTAGGACAATGGCCATATTGGAAATGCAATAGCAATGGGCCCAATCTCCTTAGATTTCCCCAAGGAGAAAATCCAATTAGATGCATGCTCTGTGTCAGCAAATGAAAACAGAAGGTGAATGCATAATTTCATGAGAACGGTCCTTTTCTCTGGTTGTTAGATGAACTGATCTAACATGGAATTCTGTTCCTCTCTACACCAGAAAATAAAATGCTGGGAGTTGATTTTGGTATTTTCCATATATTTTGCTATTATAAGTGATACCTCAATATTCACATTTAACATGTACTGTGCTGGACGTCGGGAATGAGACCTCCCTCAAACTCACCATCTGGTGAAGGACAGACCCAGAGAGTGATGAGAGCTCCGTGATGGAGATACGCCCAAAGCACTGGGGGGGTTCAAGGAAAGCCTTCCAACCCAGAAGCCAGCCTGAGGGAGGTGGTACCTCATGAAAGATGGGGAAGAGGAAATCAAGCAGAGAGAGGATAGTGACCTGGGAAATGGAGAGGAATGAGGAAGAGAATAGTCGAGATACGGGTAACCACATTTTCAAAGGCACAGAGAGCACAGGAGGAGCGTGCTAGTGGGGGATGGGCACAGGGAGCAGCTCTGTGGAGTTGCAGGGGTTAGGGTGTAGAGTTTGTAGTAGGGAGACACACGTGCTCAGAGGGGCAGGCCGGGGACTAATCCTACAAGTTGCAAGTATTGCTGAGTTTATTCCGTGCAACGGGGAGCCATTAAAAGTGGCTGTGATCTGAGCAGACACAAGCTTTGGAGAAAAAGGTCACTCTGACAGCCATGTAGATAACATTGGGAAAGCAACAGGGCGCCTGGGGGCTCAGTCAGTCAAGCATTCGATTCTTGATTTCAGCTCAGGTCTTGGTCTCAGAGTTGGGAGTTCAAGCCCCACACACTTGGCATGGGGGGAAAAAAAAAAGAAAGAAAGAAAGAAAGAAAGGCAGCAGGAAGCTAGTGTGAGCTGATCAAACAAATGACCAGACCAAGATATGAGACTTCAGGATGGGAAATTCAGACAAGGGCACAGAATTAGGAGCTTGAGTGGACAAGTGAGATGGATAGTTCATACAGGAGGGAAAGGAGACAGTGAGGTCTGTCTTGGCCATGTCGAATGTCAGGTACCTGGCAGTCATGGTCGTGTACGTCCACCAAGCAGCTGACTTCCTGAGTCTAAGATTTAGGAAGTGGTTGGGAGTGAAGATAGAGATGGAAACACCCAGACAGCACATGCTCTATTTATAGGAGAACAGGTACAATCTTGTCTTTTCCAGTTGAGCACTCTATTTTCTGAGTTCAAAGTCTTTGGGTATATCTGGCTAGAAATGATCACTTATGATTTACATTAGAACACTGTGATACAGTGTTCTTATAAAATGTCTTACCTTTCTGAAATGATTTGTATATTGAAATTTTAAAAATTACCCCCAAATTGCCTTTTGCCTTTTTAAGTTAGGATTGAAATGATTCCACTCTAAATTTACTATTATATAATTTAGTTCTGTAGTTTGAATCATCAAAAGGGCATATTTTATTCCCCAAAGCATAAGAGAGCAGTAAGAAATACCTGCTTATTTTTATTTCTGGGATCACTTTCTCCGTCCTCCCTCCAGTAACATCTCTCCAGTGTTCTGCCAGGACTCTGTTATGGGCCTTTCCTTGCTCAGCTTTGTTTCTCGGTGACTTGTCTTCTCCCACTTTGGGTTGAGCTAAAGGGCAGAAACTACATCCCTAAGCTAGCATAATGCCTAGCACACCAGAAGTACTTAATAAATAAATGATGGCAAACATAGAATCATTAGAACAGAGAAGCACCCATTTGGACAGAATGTGTTTAGACTAATTGGATCAATTAAAAAGAAAAGAAAAATGGCTCTAAATTGTGGTCACTGATCTTGGAGGGGGTCTGGGGTGAGGGACAGTCACATTCACTCCCTTGTTATTTCAAGAAGTCTAAATGCCGTCACGTCATCAGGACCAACCCTGACAACTTGTCACCAATTTCAATTTCAGGACCGCTTAAATGAGGGAAGAGAATCTAAGAGATCGGCATCAGTTATTTAGAACATGAAAAACTCGTTGGTGACATGTCAACTTTTTTCTATTATTTCTTTGAAGACTATACATATGGTTTAAGGGTTTAATTATGGTGCGCAGCATATTCATGCGAAAGCATCACAAGACAGCTCGTGTGTGGGCTGCACTTGCAGGCACCACGGACATTCTGCAGTTAAATCGCACACGCACTTGCGGTCTCTCTAGCAAACCTGTTTGGTATTCACAGCACCCAAACCGATTTTTTGCTGAAGATTTACTTCGCTACAAGTTATTATTCTGCAAATTACCAAATGATTCATATATAAATTTGGGTAATGGTTTTCTTTACAAGAATTTGAAAATACAGCTCTGAATGTGTTCTTATGAGGGATAAACCATCTGGAGCTTCAACAGGATATAACACGTAATAAAAACCATAATTAAAAACCATGATCAGGGTCTTCCCAGTTACTAAAATGAATATCCTTTATTGAAAATGATCTATTCCTCAACCAGAGCTAAGTAAATAGAAAAGATCAAGAGGAAAACCGATATGTGCCCAGACTGGATGTTTCAGACTCGGAAAGAACTCCTAGTTTTCAGCGAAAACCCCATGGCGGCTGGAGTCACGGGACTCCCCATGCTCATAGCCTTGGCTCTTGTGGACTCTTTGGTGGAGAGATCAGACGACTGAATAATTCTCGATAAAGACAGTGCACTGAGGTATGAAGTAAGAGATGGAAAATGAAAGCCAAGAAAAAGAATCCAAGACCTGCCGTCTTCTATGTCTCAGCTCTGCTTGAACGTCCTTCAGAGCCTCGTCCTTGCAAATACTTAGGCTTTTTGTTTTCCTTGTAGGAAAAGTCATCCTGGCAAACGAATGATGCTCTTGGTTCTTGTTTTGGGGAGTGAAAGGAAGAAAAGCGCCATCATCATGACCATTTACGACTTGTTGTCTTCACCAGCAGTGCCATCTCCCTGCTGATGTTCGCTCATCAAGGACTTTATGTTGGCAGAGACACTGTAGTGTAGGGGCTGTTACCATTTGCCCAGCAAGGAAGATGGAAACACACAGAGAGGTTAAGGGACTTGTCCAAAGCCACACAGCCAAGCCGGTGGAGACTGAACTTGGTTCTCTTTGGCTCCAAAGTCCACCTCATCCTAACCATGGTCAACCCTGCTTTGCCAGGAAGAAATCTCAGCACACGATTCTTAAGGTTTGAAAAATAAGCAGCAGCAAATCATATTGTATCTTCTCCTGAAATAATTGTTTCCACCCTACAAAATGGGGCTTATGCTGTTTCTCATAGCACTCCATTCAATTTAGCTACAAAATTCAAATTATTTTGGGTTATAATTTTGGTATTTGGGATCCTAACTATTTCTAGCTGTACAACTGTAAGAACAATGAAGCACTTACATCGGATGTTCTTTTGTTATTCTCTATTTGCAAAAATACTCAGAATGATTAAGCAACTTTTCCCCCCCAGAATAAAAAAAAAATTCCCTTTCCCCAGCTCTTTCTCATTTAGTTTCACTAACTATAATAAATAAAACTGTTGAGACAGCATTTTGGAAACTGTAGGGGACAATTAAGTTCCCTGCAAAATAATCCTTAATATACTGCTTCCATTTTGTCACAAATCCACAGACTTTTGGGTCAAATCATGGGGCATTTACTCTGAGGTATGTGATTCCCATCCCTTGGGGCTCTTCAGATGACCCCATCCACGCACAGAGTGAACGGGTTACATGAGCCACCAGGGACGGCTGTAGACTCGGCAGAGACGTGTGTCAGGGTGGCGGGGAGGCATAGCTTCCAGGTGAGACGTAAGGGCAGGGGAAAGATGAAGGGTTCCAGCCGCTGCTGCTCCCCGGCTTCATTCTACTTGGGCCTGAAGAGTCGTCAGGCTACTCTTCTCCCCAATTTCTTGGCTACCTGTGGTTGCAGTGGGTCTTTGTTTCTTTAAGACTTATTTATGGGGCGCCTGGGTGGCTCAGTGGGTTAAGTCTTTGCCTTTGGCTCAGGTCACAATCCCAGGGTCCTGGGATCGAGCCCTGCATGGGGCTCTCTGCTCAGCAGGGAGCCTGCTTCCCCTCCCCCCACCTGCCTGCCTCTCTGCCTACTTGTGATCTCTGACTGTCAAATACATAAATAAGAATCTTTTAAAAAATAGAGATTTATTTACTAATTTTAGAGAGAGAGAGAGCAAGTGGGGGAGGGGAAGGGCAAAGGGAGAGGGAGAGAGAGAATCTCAAGCAGACTCCTTGCTGAGCGTGGAGCCTGACATGGGGCTCGATCCCAGGACCCCGAGATCATGACCTGAGACGAAGTCAAGATTTGGATGCTTGCTCGGCTGAGCGGCTCAGGCGCTCCTCAATGTATTTTGAATGTGGGCTTATAAACGGCTCTGGGTGGTTCTTGATGGGATAGGACCGTCTTCATAGCATGAGATTTATCAAGTTTAATTAACATATTTTAAAAAAGATTTTATTTATTCATTTGACACAGAGGAAGGAGTACAAATAGGCAGAGCACAGGCTGAGGGAGAGGGAGAAAGAGGCTCCCCTCTGAGCAGAGAGCTGGATTCGGGGTTCGATCCCAGGACCCTGAGATCACAACCCAAGCCAAAGGCAGACACTTAACCCACTGAGCCACTTGGGTGTCCCCAGTTTAACTACCTTTTTTTTTTTTTTTTTAAAGAAAAATAAGGCTGTTAAACAGGAAAAGTTGGAAACCCAGCAAACCATCCATTCTGAAGGTAAATAAAGCCCCCTAGCCACTTTTTCCAGATAAGATTGTAAGAATAGATTTTCTAAGTTAGCTTAGATTTTCTAAGTTAGCTTAGATTTTCCAAGTTAGCTGTTCAAACATTTCTGTCAACACAGGTAAAAGAGCTAGTTTTTTTTTTTTTTTTAAGTTTTAAAATTTTTTCTTCTTTTGAAAAATAAGTTGGTCGTGATAGCAGAAGTAGTGGCTAACATTCGTTTGAACTCCTACTAAGCAAAAGCACTTTATATGCATTATTTAATTTTTACAACAATCCTAGTGGGCTGATTCCTGTTTTGAGATGAGGAAACTAGGATCACATAGAGGTTCAGTGACTTGTTCTAGGGTTGCCCAGCTGGAACTGGGCAGACCGTCTGACTTCAGAGCCCCAAATCATATTGCTATGCTTACATTTGCCTTTACTGGTCATCTTTCTTTCGAGGGACACTCCATTTAATATGCCAATTCCTGACTCTGAAAACAATTATAGTTTGTTTTGTTAGTTTGTAGTTAGTTTGTTCAGTAGACCCAAACTACAATTCCAAAAAAGGAATTGTAGTTTGGGTCTATTCCCATTTACTGATATAGATTCGAGATGAAAAGGAGCAACTGGGGGGAGTATGAATCAGGGTTCTGTTCACCTCTAGTCTGAAGAATAATTCCCTGTGGGAAGCTGTTTTATGTGTACTGGCCTAGAAAAGGTTGTCACTGTTCCATAGAGAAAGGTGAAAAGCTCCGTAAGGTAAGTGAATGAAGAATGAAGCCCATTTATATTTTTTTGTTGGTGCTAGATATTATCTGAAAACAGTCGAGGAGGTTTGACACCTGAAGTAAAGTCAGCCTTGACTCATGTTCAAATTGCCCATCGTGCCCTATAATGCCAGTGGTATTTATGGCTGCAACTCCCTGAGCATCCACACGGTCTATGATGGGGCAGGACATGTTCTAACTGGCTCTTTAAATCTTTACTGTGACCATTTCATAAATGTAGAAACTGAGGCTCAGAGGTGTTGAGAAGTGTGTCCAAGGTCACAGGGGGATCGAGTAGAAATAGAGTGAGGTTGCTAGATGCTGTCACACCTTATACTCAGCCTTTGGCCATCACCTGCACATGGAAAAACACACATGCTTCCATCTCCTCCAGCCCAACAAAATTCTTGGTGGATGATTTTAAGGGAGGCAGGACCCAATGGGACAACCAAATACGGTGTGCAAGGAGATGAAAGCCAAGGGAAGTGACTCCAAGTGCTACAAGGGTTGGGGTGGGTCCTCCTTATTGACTTTGGAGGCCCTGTCTCCTGCCTAGTTCCTGGCTCCCGAAAGGCTTCCAGTCAATATTTGCAGGATGCTTTGGCTAGTATATTGTTGAGTAATACAAATTCAGATCAGGAGACAAATCTACCCTCAAAATACATCGCTGACCACAGTGTGGTAACAGTGGTTGAGGGCAAACCTGGTTCCACTTCTTTCTTCTTTGTGACCTTGGGGGTAACATTTGACTTTTGTTGTATTACAGTTTCCTCATCTAAGATGGGGATAATAGGACCTACTTCATAAGGTTCTTGCAAAGATAATATATGCTAAATGCTTACACACATGCCTGGCCTAGATTATGTGCTCGATAAATGGGAACAATTATTAGGATTCATAAACTCACCAGCTTCTGTCCCACGCACCCCCCACTCCCAGATCCAAGGCACCATCTTCCCTGGCCCAATCTTCTGCGACAGCTTCTACACCACACTCCTGTTTCCACTCTTGTTCCACCCCCATCCCTTTTCCACACAACAGCCAGAGTCAAATTTTTAAAACAAAAATCGGATCATACCATTCTTCCACTTAAAACCCTACACTCCCTTCTGACAGAGCCTGGAGGGCAGTAAAAGTCCTGGAACGTGGCCGGGCCCCGCCTCCCTGTCCACAGGCCCAGCTCACCTCACTAACGCTCTGGGACCTTCCTTTGGTTTTTCAAGGGCTCCGCCCTTCTTATCTTGCTCCGGAACATTCTTTCCTCTTTCCCTGCTTGGCCAGCTCACAGTAACCCTCACCCTAAATGACATTTTCTGGAGCAGCCTTCTCTGCCTGCCCCTTCCCACATCTGGTTCTTCTCGTTGCCCCTCTTGCAGGGACCTGCCCTGTTCCCATAATGCTCACTGCCCTTCACTGCTAATTGGCTCTGTGACTTGTTTGACCTTATGCCTCCTTCATTAGGACGGTGGCCCAACTCTCTGATTCCCTCTGTGTCTTCAGCCTTAGACTAGGGCCTACAACCTAACAGGTATCCAATAAACATTTTTTAAATTTTTTAAATTTTTTTAAAGATTTTATTTATTTATTTGACAGACAGAGATCACAGGTAGGCAGAGAGGCAGGCAGAGAGAGAGGAGGAAGCAGGCTCCCCGCAGAGCAGAGAGCCCGATGCGGGACCCTGGGATTATGACCTGAGCCGAAGGCAGAGGCTTCAACCCACTGAGCCACCCAGGCGCCCCGTCCAATAAACATTTTTAAAAAGATTTTATTTATTTATCTGAGAAAGAATGCGATGGCAAGAGAACATGAGCAGTGAGGAGAGGGAAAAGCAGGCTCTTTGCTGAGCAGGGAGGCCGATTCGGGCCCTGATCCCAGAACCCTGGGATCATGACCCGAGCCGAAGGCAGACGCTTAACCGACTAAGCCACCCAGGTGCCTCTCAATAAACATTTTTTGAAGGAACCTAATAATCAAGAATGAGAAAAATACATCAAAGGCGTTCATAGACAATACAGTCATTACTGATTTGCTGGTTATTTAGGGTGGGAGGCGTTTCTTCCTACCCCCCCAAAACAAAACCTACCACCACCAAAACCACACGAAACCTGACAGATCAAGGATACTTAAAGGTTCCATCACCTTGAACAGATCTGGCCTTTTGTTCATACTGTGGAGCGAATAAGTTGAAAATAAATTTTCTTTTTAATCTTCAAAGATCAGTTTCTCAATTTTTAGTATTCAAAAAAAAAAGGCGAGCCAGATTTGGAACCACCAAATCAAAACACCTCTTCATCCACGGACATAGAGCTTTAAGTGGAAAACGAAATGACTCTGGTACGCAAGGAGCTTCCCCACCCCAGCGGGTGTCTGAGGCGGCTGCTGGTGGGACCGGGCACCTTCCACGGAGCCCCAGGCGGGCAGTCCGGCCACGCCGCAGGGCTGATGACCGGGTAAGCTCTTCCACAGAAAGCTGGAGGCCGCTCAGCCCGTTTTCCTCACCCACACTGCTCGGTGAGGAACTTTTATTAATTGGTGCTCTGAGGCGAAAGAGGGGATTTTCTTGGCCCCAGAGGAAGCCGGCCAGCCAGCTCCCAGGCGGACTCACAGATTGGCCAGCTGGGCTCTCTTAAAAACTGACCTACATTGAACCAAGCTCAGAGAATGTGTGTTAGATCAAATTTGTTCCTTTCTGCTTACTCAAAGACAGTTCTGCTTTGCAAATTTCCATCGCCTCAGTGCCAAGAGAGAGATGCCAGGAGTGACCTATGGCAGGGGGAAAAAGACCCCTAGCTTTCTCGAATTCTCTCCACCAGCCACTGAACTCCTCAGACTGTCTTGCGGAGCACCAGGCTGTGGTTCTGAAATGAAGGTCTTGCTCCTTTTTTTTTTTTTTTTTTAAAAAAAAGGGCCTACTGGCTGAGAAGCCGCGTGCTCAGAGCCACGGTCAGGGAAAGCACACCCGCGTTCCCGGGACGGCCCGCTGCCGTTGCCTGCTCACGTCCCCGAGGCTGAGTCACAGAGATCCCAAAAAAGTCACAGGTTTCTGCCAGCACCAACAGGCACCGATGTCTGCGAGAGATCCGGTTGAAAAGAACGGATCTCTGGGGCAGTGAAGGGCTGTAAAATGTGAAACTGTAAAATGAAACCATAAGCCCCATCTGAACTCTGGTTGCTGTGTTCTTCGTAGGAAGTATTCTGTTCTCCCCCACTTTTTTTTCTTTTTAAAAGCAACCACAATAAGAAGTCCTTGTAATACCCAAGGTGAAGACTTCTGATTCCCAGGAGCTACTCCCTCAAAACTTACCTGATTAGCATTTTTTTTTTTTTAAATATCTGGAAGCGTTTTGCATTTTGACCGAATGCCTTCGAGAACCCCCAGGGAAGACCCAAAGAGCAGACCCCAGTGACAATGGGCCAGCGATGGATTTCTCTCCAGGATAGAGGCCACACCGATCAATATTCCCACGGCTGGGCCTCTGAACTACTTGCCTCCTCCACGTGGGCTCTCCAGGGGTAAAGGAGCACTTTCCATGGTTGCCTTAATTCCTATTCAACTCCAGCCTCCAGGTTTATGAAGAGATTGGCTAATTCTAACAGCTAATTTTCCACGAGCACTTAAGTGGTTGAGTCAGAACATGGCTGGGAATATTGGTTCCTGCCATCATTCTTACCAGAGGGTGACAGGAACTACCTTGTTGATTTCATTAGCTAACACCGTACATGGCAAACTAGCACCCTAGGTCATGACTAATAGAGGCCTTTAACGAGCATCCCAGACTCAAACTGTACAACTGGTTAAAAACCACGACGGGGGTGCTGAGCTGGCTCGTATCCGATCGAAGCCGGGACCCACTACACTTATGAAAAGTTTGGAGCTCATAAGCCATCAGCCTTCCCAGTGAATGACCGGCTTGGTGCTCTTTTAAAAGGCTGTTGGCATCAGAGCCATGACAACACACACGGTGCTCAGCTAACACAGCGCTTCTCTCCTGGACGTACCTTCTGTAACCACTGAGTGTCCAAGATATCCTGGGCACAGGGCACCCGACCCAGACCATTACTTCACTTCTCTGGACAGACTTTGGGCAGAGAAAAGACAAACATACTTCCAACATTTCTGGCTGCCCAGTCACGGATCTGTTTCTCAGATGACAATACTGTGGTTTCTTTAAAAAAAGGAACAGAGAAGAATACTTCCTGTAAAGAACCCGGCAGCTAGAATTCACATGGGATTTATGGTTTCGTTTTTACACAACAATCTTGCACGCAAAGCTGGGGATTGGGATTACATCATATGTGCTACTAAACTCATATTCTAAAAACATGCTCCAGAAAGGAGTTCTTCATTAAAAGCTGAAATCTTTCCATGTGTCTGGGGAAAGAAACAGCAGAATATATTGAGGAGGAGGAAGGCACAACTTAATGATTAAAAAATGTAATTTATGGCGATCTGCTTCAGTAATCTTTCCTAAATAGTTTCACAGGAAAAAAATACTATAATCACCTACAAGCTGATTGAATTAATCAACGTTTCTCGGGGTCAGAAAACAGTGATGTATCCTCCTGTATGTCAGAAGGCTGCAGAAATGTATCAAACTAGGAAATGTGTAAAATGTCAATCAGTGCTCTTGACTTTCCCCCATAAGTGTGGGTGTTTCCAGAGGGAATCAATCCCACCTCGGCTCCCTGGGGGGTCTCTGTTTGGCCCCAAGACCTGTGAATCTGAATCAGCTGTTATCTGTACCAGCCCTGGGGACTTATTATTCATTTTGCTGGGTGTGACAGTGGCACTGTGGTCTCATAAGAAAATTCCACATTATTTCAGAAACACATACTGACGTGTTGAGGGGCGAAATGACATGGTATCTGGTGTTGGTTTAAAATGACCTCTGAGAAGCGAGGGGCCCTGATAGAAGAAACAGGTGCGGCCACGTGTTTACACCGATTGACCCTGGGTCATGGCAGTGTGGGCAGGTCTCTCAAGCTCGGCTCTGCTGACAGGTGGCACTGGGGAACTCTGGCAGAGGCTGTCTCTGGCCTCCACAGGACAGTAACCATCCCCAGCTGTGACAACCCAAACTGCCTCCAGCCACTGCCCCAGCTCCCCTGCAGGGAGGAACTCCCAGAAGTACCATGATGTGGGAGCATTCATATTATACTATTTTCTCTTCTCCTGAATACATTTAAAAGGTTTCAGAGTAAAAGGCTTTGCAGTTCATGGAGGAATAAAAGTATGAAAAATCATGGTGCCAGGTGAGTCTCCTGGGCTGTTTGGAGAACATTCCTGAGGAACATGGCCATCTCGGTCCGGGGCCCAGACACCAGGGGAATTTCTGACTCTGGTCCTGAACACACGGGGTTGGGGGTGAAGGGGGCGGACCCACCTCAGGTCCGGGATTCAGCCCCTCGGGGGAACTGGGCTAGGAAGGTACATTGAAAAAAGCAGCATCAGTCCCTCGTTAGGTTGTATTCCGTTTGCTTTATCCTTTGTGCCGACATGGGCTGGCCGGGGCTCACTATCTCCCTCCCCACTACCCCCCCCCCATTTTTTTCTAAACCAAGTGAGAGCAAGTGTCACACGTCACGGCCCTTCACCCCTATGCACACTGTGGTGTATTTCCTACAAGCGGACACGGTCCCGCGCGGATCGTGGTGCGGCTCCCCCACGTGAGGAGTGACACCGATGCGGGGACACGCTCACCCGCTCTTGGGTTCATATCCTCACGTCGTCCATGGACTCAGCAATGTTCTTTTGCGGCATTAGTCCTGCCCCCCACCCCACCCCCAACCACCACCCAGGACAAGATCTGGTCTAGGACCAGACGTCGCTCTGGGTGGTCATGTCCCTTTACCTCTTTTTACTTTTTACTAGCAATTCTGAGAAATAATTCACATCCGTACGATCTAACCACTCAGAATGGCAGTTTTAGTCTATTCACAGCGTTGTCAACCATCCACCCCATCTGATTTCAGGACATCTTTGGTCTCCCTTTGCCCTTGACCCTGTACTCATCACCCTCGGCCTCCTTGAATTTAGAACATTTCTACTGCTTTTCTTTTACTTTTATGATATTTAATAAAATTCTCCTCATGTGGCCTTTGTCTGCTATTTCCTTGTGATTCAATGAAGTGGTCCATTCTCAAAGCAGCCACCTCCCACCTGACGCCATGTCTCTCTCAGGGTGTCCCGGGGAGAGACACGTGCTGTCTGTCTGTCCCTCCAGGCTGATCACCTGGCCGAGGTGCTGTGGGGTGTCTGCACTGTACAGTTCCACAGGGTGCTAATCTAGGGGGACATCTGGACGAGGAACACTGTATTTACATGATCTTCGAGTCTCCTCACAGCTTACGATGTGCAAGGAGAGAAGAGAGAGCTTCGACTCGGGCGCTCCCCGCCTCCCTGCTCGCGGCTGGGCCTCTGCCCGGGGAGGCGGCGGGGCGCGGGCGCGGCTCTGCCAACCGTCCTGCCCATTCAACCCCGAGGCTGGCTGCCTGGTCCCCGGAGCACGGCTCACTCTCTGTGTGGATTCTTACGGTCCCTCCCGGAGCTAGCAGAGGAAGAGAACACATTTCTGGAAGGAGGAAGGCAGTCCTCACTTCCCCGGCCGCGCCTCATGCGTGGGGATGGGGACCCCGCCTGCCAGGCTGCTCTCGGCCCGGGGGGGGCCTCGGAGGCCGCGTCCCCGAAATACTCAGCTCAGCCGCGCTGAGCCCGAGCTGCCCCCGCCGCGTCGGCTTCTCGTCCTGCTTCGGGCCTTTCTCTCGGCTCCTGGAACCTCCACAGGCCATGGAGGCCGCGTCGGGGGAACTGGCCGTCTTCTCCTCCAGGGTGGGAAGGGGGCCCGGGACGAGCCTCTGATGCGCCGACAGGGAGCAGGAAGTCGATGGGGGACAAAATGCAACGGATGCTTCACGTGCACTCGCGGTCTGTCGGGGTCAAGGCAAACCCTGTCCTGTTTGCTGTGCTTGACACAACCGAGTGCCCCAGACGTGAGGGCCTGGCCCAGGCGGGGGGGGCATTTCTGCCCAAGACACATGGGCGAGGGGGGCACCGGGCAGAGCCACAGGGAGAGCTGGAGACCCCCTTCGGGGCGGGAGTCCCGCCGGAACGGTCAGAAACACGAGGCCCGGCTTCCGACGACTCCCCAGGGAGCCCCACGGGGCAGACCGGGCGGCGCTCGCAGACAGCGTGTTCACAGGCCGGGGACGAACACCGGCGAGGAGCAAAGGCAGCCTCCGGGAGGCCGTTTTGCCCGGAGGCCATGAGGCCACACAGCCAGGTGCTTAGAACTTCAACTGGCCTTGGCCTTGGCCTGCCTGCTCGCAGGGCAACGTTAAAAAATATTATTATTGTTTAATTGTAACAATAACAATTGCTCAGAAAATAAAAACCAAAACAGGCAAACCATTGGAACACCAAGAGGAGATTTCTAAGGGTTTTTATTTTAAACACATGTTCCTAAATCGGCCCGTGAACAGTGCCAAGAACACAGCGTCGAGTCTGTTTTCCTTTTTCTGTGTACAGGATTTACTTTGGAAACTGCCTATAAACGCCCTGAAACTTTTTCTCTCATCAAAAACAATTGAGGAACAGGACAAGGAGTTCTGAGGCATAATCTACTCATTTCGCTGAGTGGAGGGAGAGGGAAGGGATGCTTGCGTGACAGGGACCGAAGCGACGGCGGGGGGGCTGTCGGGAGAACGCGCCCCTCCGGCCCGCCCAGAGGAGGCATCGCATCGCACAGCATTCTGGAAACCCGGCCCAGCCCCTTGGCTGCCCTGCATGTTGGCGGTGGAGGGAGAAGAAAGGCTCTCCCTTCCCATTCTGGAATGCCCTGGGGGCTGCGGCGTCGTGTAAGGGACCCCAGATGGCGTTCAATCCCCAGAATTAGGCAAGAGAGTCTATTCCCTTCCTTTTGACCTATGGGGCCCTGGAGGGTCTCTCCCCGAAGCTGGGGGGTGGAAATCCACACTCCCTGTGTGCGAGCCCAGCGGAAAGAAATGGCCGTCCCCACCCCCACCCCACACACCACAGAGAGCTTCTCCAAGGGAGTCAGCTCATGGCGGTCCCCAGGGTTAGGGTCAAGGAACTGGGTGGTGAATAAAACAGACCACGCACTGGGGTAACTCACTGATGTCACACACAGCAATTGCAGAACAATCCCAGGAAAGCTAAGAATGTTGTCGGGGACCCGTCAGAAAGAGCATCATGAGTTAATGTGCATTCAAGGCCTCGGTGGGCCCCCCTGCCCTTTGCTTCAAAGATTCACAACTCAAGTGAGAAGGATAAACAGTTTTCTCTGCCCAAAGCCATGATTCAAAATTCTGGCTTTGTTATCCGTCAGCGTGGGATTAATTATCACGAGGCCTTGTAGGGGATTCACTTATATATGATATAAAGTAGAGTTTACTGTCATTTTAAATAAAGACACTGGATGAAATTTAAGGCCTACGAAGGGGAAAAAGAAGATAAAACCAGAAATGGTGAGACATCACAATTCTGAGGAGAATTCTGAATCATGATCTGGGGCATATTCTACCTGGTGTTCAGAATAAGTAAATAGCTGAATTAAGTACATCCCATATTATTTTATTTCAGAGTAATATGATTCTTTTGTTTCTATTGCATAGGAAGCCATGGTGTAACTAAAATAAAATCATCACCTTTGGGCCTAAAAATAATGACCTTATAAAAATAAACTGGAATAAAATCGTAATTCATAAGGGCTTTTAACAAAATCTCTCCTTGTCTCCTAAAGTGTGGAGGTTTACGTGGTTAAATGTCAGTGACCCTTCCGTGTGTATCAGTGGACCATACAATCTTTCCTCCAAGTATTTAAGACCAAACCCCCAGAGAGGAGAAAGTAAAGAAAGAAATCTGCAGTCGTGGCTCCTAATCTTTTAGAAAAGGGCTCCTTTCATTTTGAAAAGAGCCACCCTACTTGTATAATGCTACAGGGAATCTGTCATTGTATCATTTTTTTGGAGCAGGGGTACGCTAAACAGAGAGAGTGGAGAGAGAGGCAGGGGGCCAGAGAGAGGGAGAGAGAGTAGGACAGAAGGAGACAGAGGGAGGGAAAGAGAGAGGGAGGTAGGAAGTGAGGAGAGAGGGGGAGGAGAGCGTGGAAGCCAGAGGGAGAGAGAGAGAAAGATGGGGGAGGAAGAGGGAAGAGAGAGGAGAGAGCTTGGTTGAGTGCATTTGCTATTCATTTAAATCTGTACGTTGCTGCCACTGCATTATGGGAGATGAAAGCCCTTTATAAAGGATAGGGCGGATTGTCAAGAAAATGTAGAATTACCCGGGAGGAAAATTTAAAATAACATCAGATTGTAAATACAAAAAAAAAAAAGTGCAAAAATCAGAAGATTGAAGATCTGATGCTGGTGAGGTGTGGACCAATGGTAATTGCTGATTATTAACATATTAATTGTATAACGATATTGGTCACTAGTCATCAAACCCCTACCATGTGTCATGAAGGATGCTAAGCACACTCTCACTTACTACCTAAAAAGATCTATAAGGTCTCATAATTCCACCCATTTTACAGAAGAGACAAATAAGGAACAAAGAGATCACTAGTTTATTCGTAGTAAATAGAAGACATAGGATTGGGACCAAGATCAGTCTGACTCCAGACCGTGTTTCAAGATTTCCTATGAAGATTTGAGACTCTGATAGGAATAGGTTTTTTTCAACTGGTAATTCAAAAAAACAAAAATAAACACCATTTTGGCTTAAGAATGTGAGAAGGAAGCCTGGGGAGAACCTAGATACAAAGCTGTGAACAAACAAAACTACGATAAAATGAAGGAAATAAAATATCAAAAGCAAGAGTTACTTCATGCTTGATTATACTGTAACAGAGGGTGGGATTCAGTTGCTGCAGAATTCCTTCATCACCAGGCTTTTGACCAATAAGGAAAAAAGGTCTGCACTTAACCTGGAGATACTAGGATACAAGCAATGTGCCAATCAAGTCTTTGGCATCTTTATTCATTCATTAAATAAGAATCTGTATGCGCTCATCCAATTTAACTTGTTAACCTTAATTTGAATAAAATTTTAGTCTCTAATTTTGGAAAATTTTTTGCTAATAATAATTGGTTAAGCTTTTGTGTCTTATTTATGACTACCACTGACACGAAAAATGGCTTTGCTAATAGCTCAGCATCTACATTAGACAAAGTCAAACACTACAGACATTTCAAAAATCTTTTCTATATAAATGGGATCTACTCTCTTATGTAGAGAATAAACATAGTTTCAAGCAATCAAGGAAAAAAAAACATTGTAGTTATGGAGATCCATATTAGAGGATTTTTGTTCATGAGAACATGGTACTGTTACTGATTCACATTTTCATGGATTTAAAAGATTTTTAAATCTAAAATTCAAATCAATCAAACATATTAGAAAACCTGAGAAATACCCATTATGCCTCTCTTCTGGCTGTCAGTGCTTACTGAAAGATCATTTTTCCCCTATAAACATCTTTAAGATGTTTCTCTAAACAGCAATTGAAAACTTACACAAATCTCAGTCTCTTATGTACAAGAGCAATATACAAAAAGGCAACATTCTTTGTATGCTCATAAAAATAATTGTTTATTTCTTATTGTTCTTCCATGATATCAAAAGTACTAGAACACAACAAAATCAGGCTTCAGACAGAAAAAAGAAATTAAAGGAAATAAAAAGGTCAGAACACTTGATAAAGAATGCTCCTGTGGATACCTTGTAGTAAAGTAAAAGAGAAAATGTCTCCATTGCATGTGAAAAACACAACATGCAACTGTCAATATCTACTTAGGAAGAACCCAATCAACATGATTGTATCATTTATTTCATGAACATAAATTTATTTCATGAACATAATTCCATTATGTGGAAATGTTTCATTATTCCTGCCAAAAACTGTCATAAAGACCCATTAAAAATGCAGCAGTTCTGAGAGGGAAGTTTATAGAGATAAATGCATATACTAAGAAAATAGATCTAAAATAAACGAAAGAACTTTATACCTCAAGGAACTAGAAAAAGAACAAACTAAGTCCAAAGTCAACAGAAGGAATGAGATAACAAAAATCAACATGGAAATAAATAAAATAGAGACCAGATAAACAATAGAAAAGATTAACAAAACTAAGACTAGTTTTCAAAAGACAAACAAAACTGACAAAAGTTGAGCTAGACTAAGAAAAAAAAAAAGAGAGAATCCTCAAATAAGTAAAGTCAGAGATGAAAGAGGCGACATTACAATGGACACTATAGAAATACACAGGAACCTAAGACACTGCTATGAACAATTATATGCCAGCAAATTAGACTACCTAGAAGAAACAGATACATTTCTAGAAACGTACAACCTACCAAGACTGAATCAGGAAGAGATAGAAATTCTGAACAGACCAATAATGAGAAAAGAGATTAAGTCACTAACAAAAAAAGAATCTCCCAACACAGAAAAGCCTAGGACCAGATGGTTTCACCGGCGAATTCTACCAAACATCTAAAGAAAAATGAACACCCATTGTTTTCAATCTCTTCCAAAAAAATTGAAGAGGAAGGTACACTTCCAAACTCATTTTACAAAACCAACATCACCCTGATACCAAAGCCAAAGCCAAATACTAAAGAAGAGCACTATAAGAAAAGAAAACTGTAGACCAAAATCCCTGATGAAGACAGAAACAAAAATTTTCAACAGAATATTAGCAAACTGAATTCAACAACATATTAAAAGGATTATACATCATGGCCAAGTGGGGTTTGTCCCTGGAATGCAAGGATGTTCAAATCAATAAATGTGATGCACCTCATTACTAAAAAGATAAAAAACCACATGGTTATCTCAATAGATGAAAAAAAAAACAACTGATAAAATATAACATCTTTTCATGATTAAAACCCCTCAATAAATTGGGTATAGAAGAACATCCCTCAACATAATAAAGGTCATATACAAGCCCACAGCTAGCATCACACTCGATGAAAGACTGAAAGCTTTTCCCTTAAGGAACAAAACAATAGTGCCCAGCCTCACTACTTTTATTCAACGTACTACTGGAAGTCCCAGCTAGAGCAAGCAGGCAGGACAAATAAACAAAAAATATCCAAATCAGAAATGGAGAAGTAAAATTTATAGATGATATGATCTTACATATAGAAAATCCTAAAGAATCAACCAAAAAACTGTGGGAACTAATCAATGAATCCAATAAAGTTGCAGAATATAAAATAAATCAGTGATGTTTCTATATACTAACAATGAAATATCTCATTTACAATTTCATCAAAAACAAAAAAACACTTGGCCACAAATTTAATCAAGGAAGTGAAAGAGCTGTACAGTGAAACTATAAGGTTTTGATGAAAGATATTTAAGGAGTCACAAACAAATGGAAAGATACTTTGTTGTCATGGATTAGAAGAATTAGTATTGTTAAAATATCCATACTGCCTAAATCCATCTATAGATTCAAGGCAATCCCTATCAAAATTCCAAGGGCATTTTTTACAGAAATAGAAAAAGTGATCCTAAAATTTATATGGAACCATAATACCCCAAAATCCAACCACCAAAGAAGTCCTGAGAAAGAACAAAGCCAAAGGTATCACACTTTCTGATTTCAAACCATTCTACAAAGCTGTAGTAATTAAAACACTCTACTACTGTCATAAAAGTAGACACATAGACCAGTGGAACAGAATAGAAGCCCAGAAATAAACCTCCATATCCAGTCAACTAGTATTTGACAAGGGAGCCAAGAACACTCAACGGGGAAAAGAGAGTCTCTTAACAGACTGTGGTCGGAAAACTAGACAACCACATGCAGAAAAATGAAACCGGACTCTTATAGCACTCACAAAAATTAACTAGAAATGGATTAAAGACTTAAATATAAGATGTGATACCATAAAACTCTTAGATGAAAATAGGGAAAAGACTCGTTGACATCCTGGTCTTGGTAATGAGATATATATATATATATATATATATATATATATATTTTTTTTTTTTTTGTTTTTTGCATATGGCACCAAAAGCACAAGTAACAAGCAAAAATCAACCTGTGGGACTACAACAAAAAAGCTTCTACACAGCAAAAGAAACGATCCAGAAAATGAAAAGGCAACCTGCAGAATGGAAGAAAACATCTGCAAACCATATATCAAAAAAGAGGATAATACCCCAAATATATAAAGAAGTCCTACAATTCAAAAACCAATCTAATTTTAAAATGGCAGAGGAACCAAACAGACATTTTTTCCAAAGGAGACATCCCAATGGCCAATAGGTACACGAAAACAACACTAATCATCAGGGAAAGGCAAATCAAAACCCCAACGAGACATTGTTTCCCACCTATTAGAATGTCTACTGTTCAGAAGATAAGATAGTAAGTGTTCACAAGGATGTGGAGAAAAGGGAGCACTGCACACTGTTCGTGGGAATGTAAACTGGTGTAGCCATTGTGGAAAATAGTATGGATGTTCCTTAAGAAGTTCAAAATAGAAATACCATCGGACCCAGCCATTCCCCTTCTGGGTATATAGCGAAAGGAAATGAAACAGGATATGCAAAAGACATCTGCACTCCCAGATTCGCTGCAGTATTATCCTCAATAACAATATACAGAAACAACCCAAGTGTCAGTAAACAAATGGATAAAGAAGGTATGGTGTACACACACACACACACACACACTGGAATATCATTCAGCCACGAGAAAGCCCTGAAAAGAAGGAAATCCTGCCATTTGTGACAACATGCCTTGAGTGCATTCTACTAAGCAAAGTAAATCAGAGAGCGAAAGACAAAACCAGGCGATCTCACTTATGTGTGGAATATAAAAAAAGCTGAACTCATAAAAACAGAGCCGTGGGTGGGGGTGGGATTGAGGAGATGGTGTTTACGGGTAGGACTTGCAACTAGTAGATGAGTGAGTCCTGGAAATCTGGGATGAAGCTTAGTGATTTATAGTCAACCATACTGTGTTGTGAACTTCGAAGTTGCTAAGAGACCAGATCTGTATTGTTCTCACTGCAAAAGAGAAATTATAACTATGTGACGTGTTGGACTATGGAGGTAATTGTATTGCAGTATGTAAATGCATCAAAGCAACAGGCTGTACACCTTAAACTTACACAGTGTGGTATGTCCTATTAGATCTCAGTAACAAATGAAATGGGTTTAGCAGCTCTTCTTTCCTCTCGGCTGCTTACTTTGGCACCGGGGTAGTTATTACACAGCAAGTAACTATGTCTTCCATCGGCCATGTCCCAAACTGTTTCTTTTCTGGCTTCTTTTCTGTAATCAAGTCATTCCACAAGATACAATCAATCAGCACTGCTTTCTTTATCCATTGGCCTCAAAACGAGCTGGCTGAATTGGTCAGAATCAAAGTCTTCCATCTATCAAGAGTGGCAAGGACTGTGGGATAGAACACACAAAACCAATCCTGGAGAGAAAGTTGAAGTGATTCAGAAATATTTTGACCTTGCGGGAAAAAACAGGACATACTTTGAATGCTAAAAAGTGTCGAGTCACAGATACTCTGTCTTTTGACAATGTTCGACCTTAGGTATTAATTCTAGAAACACCGAGTGCCTCCAAATGCCACTCTGGGGATGCTGGGGATACAAGGATGAATTAGACAAGTTCATGTACTCAAGGATGCTTTTAGTCTAGATGTATACATAGACAAATAGGGTGTTGTGGAAGCCACGCTAGCAGTTCACGCAGGACATGGTGAAGTTTGAGAGAGGAAGATGTCATCTCTAACTGGGTAGGGTAGGGACAAGGATGCAAGCTTGACCCTGATGCTCCCCTCAGTCTTACTCTTTGCCTTCAGAGAAGTTCTTTCAAGATATTCTACACCCCCATCCCCTACGCAGAAGTTATTCTTCAAGGAGAAATATTCTCTAGGCTATAAGGTCCATATAATATCCATCTAAATTATACAGATGTGATATAGGGGGTATTACTATAAATAAAAGAAATTATTTGGGCTGATTTCCATGTCCCAGGTGCTATATTAAGCGTTTTTTATCCTTATAATAACCCCAGGCACTAATCTTATCCTAATTACACAAGAAAACTTAGGCTTGGAAAGATGAAGAGCATTCTAAAGGTCATACTTGTAGTTAGCAGCTGAAATTAGATGAGTGTGTTGACCTCAGGGCTTAAGGTCTAAGCCACAGCAAGGCTTAGGCAAGGAAAACCTTTCTGAGTGTTCTGCATTCAAGAACCAGGCTTTTTGATTCTGGAGGAACACGCCAGCAACAAGCTCAGCCATCATTGTATCGGTCTGGCCCTTGCAGGTGTGTACGTGTGCCTGTACGTGGGTGACACGTAAGGCTGATTCTCATACTCAGGAAAAAGCAATGATACAGCACTGAAATGATAAACAGGAAAAATACGGAAATCTGAATATAAAAGGTAAGCTCAGTAATTCTGACAATATGGGGCTTAGTTTGTTTGGGTGGCTATAACAGAATACCACAGACTGGGTGGCTTACAAATTGCAGAAAGTTATAGAAATCATAGTTTGGAGGCTCCAGCTCCAAGATCAGGCTTGCCAGCATGGTCCAATGAGGACCTCCTTCCTGGTTCATAGCTGGTGCCTTTCCACGGGTCCTCACCTGGTGGAAGGGGCTAGGGAGCTCTCCGGGGTCTTCTTTATAAGAACACTAACTCCTTTTATGATGAAGTTTCCACCCTCATGACCGAATCACCTCCTAAAGACCCCAGCTCCTAACCCGATCACCTTTGGGGGTTAGGATTTAAACATGAATTTGGTGAGGATACAAATATCCATAGCAGTATGTATCAATCTTTTCTTCAAATAATAGTAATAAGCCCGAGTATTCATCTGTGCAGCACCCGGTCCTGAAGAATTTAAAGCAAAGAAGCAAAGTTCCTCGTAATTCTCACATAAATATTTATGAAGTTTTAATTTGCTTTCGCATTGGAAGTTATTGATCCTTTTCCCCATTCAATTGTAAAACCTTTATCCTGTACAAAGCAGCCTCTCAAAAAGAAAGTTAATGAAGAGTAAATTTGTTATTCTGTTGATTTTCATTTCCCAGTGTGGCATTATAGCTCTGGAGAGAGGGCCATTGTTATTGTAATTATACTTAGCATGCTTGCATTATAGAATAATTAGCCAAAAACACTCTGGAAGAGGAAGAAGTACAAATACAGTTTGAATGAGGAAATTTTAGAGGTTACTTTTAGCTTGCTAATTTAACTCATGGATACTATTTCCCGGACAAAACTATAGTAGCTTATTAACATAGGAACAAATAAAGTATCTAATAAATATCTAAGCAGATTATGCTATATTGGGATTGTGGTCAGGGTCTCATTATTCCTCAAAATAATTCCAAGAGTAATACTGATTTACGTTATATAACACCTGTTCCTCCCGTTTCATCAGTACGTTGGCATTTGTATGTCCGTCCATCCACTCATTTATTTATTCAAGAAACTTTAAATAAGGGCCACTGGGTATCAGGCTCTGCGCTGGGGAGTGAAAGACCTGTGAGTCAGAGAAGAAACAGTCCAAGGTAGCGAGCCAGGAGAGAGCTGTGTTGTGGAGTTTTTAAATCCCTATTTCTTATCTGGTTAGAATTGCAGCTTTGCGTTTGCCCTTATATTTGACATTATACCAATTCCCTAGAAATTAGCCAGAAGCTTTTGACAGTCAAAAGAGATCAGCCCTTGAGTGGCCATCCTTCTGGCCCATTGACTAGAACATTTTTATTCAAAAACACCAATATGTGGAGGTAAAGTGCATGAGGCCATCACAAATCTGATAGTTAATTTTGGAGTAATATTACAGCAGAGAGTACTTATCAACAGAGTCTAGAACATAACAGACATCTAATAAAAAAAAAACAACTAATAAAAACAGACATCTAATAAAAAAAAAAAAGTTCTGAAGACACTTTCATATATCCTGGTACAGATGGAAGATCTTTAAAGGGACCTGGATTTGCCCAGTAAAATAATAAAAAAAAAAATGCTCACTACAAATTATCCACCCACATGTATTCACTCATTTAATGAAGACTGACTGAACTTTTCATCTTTTCCCAGTATACTTTCCAGGGGGAGGTTACAAAAGACGTAAAATGGGTAAAAATAGCAGATTTTGTCTATGGGAGGTTTAAATTTCAATGGATTTGTAAGACTTGTCCCCACACACGAGACAGAGAGAGACCCTAGACAAGGATGTGAAGAGCCCAAACTTTACGCAAGCTGCTGAGGGGGTTCGAGGTCATTATTAACCACGGAGGGGCAGAAACCCTCGGAGGCCGCTAGAGGGGTTTGGGCAAGGGCAACAGAGAGGTCTTTGCCCTCTCATGGCATCTCCTCTGTCAGTCTGATTTCTCAGGACATCACGGAGGTAGGTAATCTCAGGGGCCTTCAATCTACCAACCAGTTCTCTGACCTTCACATCACCTATGAGCGTGACGTCTGCTAGAACACCACTGTGTGCAATCATGGCTTTACGTTTTCTTTTCAGCTTCACTGAGGTAGAACTGACAAATATAGCTGCAAGATATTTAAAGCATATGACGATTTGATATCCATATACACTGGGAAGGGATTCCTCCAATCGGTTTCATTAATGCGTCCATCACTTCACATATTTATAAATATCTACTTTCTTTGTAAATTTCAATTCATAATATGGTATTCTCAATTATGGTTAAAAGGTTATACATTAGATCCTCAAATCTTATTTATTTTATAACTGAAAGTTTGTATCCTTTTAGCCACCTCTCCCTATTTCCCCCTCCTCCCCAGCCCCTGGAAACCACTTTCCTACTCTTTGTTTCTGAGTTTGACCTTTTGTTTGTTTGTTTTTAGATCCCACATAGGAGTGATACCCTGTGGTACTGGATTTGTTTCTTGCTGTCTGGTTTATTTCACTCAGCATAACTTTCTCCAGGTTCATCCATGTTGTTGCAAATGACAGGAATTCCTTCTTTTTTATAAGACTGAAAAATATTTATTGTGTACACACACCACACTTTCTTGATCCACCCAACCCCTGAGGGACACTTACGATGTTCTGTATTTTGGCTATTGGGAATAAGGCTGTAATGAACATCGGAGTGCAGAGATCTTGTTTCATTGAGAAGAGCACCTCCTGATAGGTGTGAGGTAGTACAGCGTTGTGGTTGTGAGTTTGGTTTCTTGTCTGGCCATTTAAACACCCTGTTAGCAAAATGAAACAGAGGCGAAAAAGGCATTTGGGGGCAAACACTAAAATATCTGACAAGTATGTGATAGTCTCTACATTTTCACATTTATTTCATACTTTTAAGAAGTCTATTTTTGTTAACATACTCAACGATTTCTTGGATGTCTCCTCTGTTCCCACATACTATCCTAAGTGCTGAAGACATGACAAAGATAAAGAATAAGATGTGGTTTCATCTTTCCCCAAGTGGCAGGAGCAACAGCTGTTCTCCCAGAGCCCACACGACAGGCATCCAACAAAAGTTCAGTAAATGGATGGATGGGAAAATGGATAAAGGATAGCAGGTTTTGGAAATCCCAACACAGAGATGTTATTTACATCTACAATTTACATATAACTATAGAAGAATCTAGTACTGAGTCCTGTGACTAACACTCAAAAACTTGGCATCACAAAATGTTCCTAAATCCACATTTAAGAAATAACTGTAGAGCATAATGAATTATCGAATATTCGAGACTTGCATTATTGCTATCCTTATATGATGCTTGTTTTTCTCCCAAAAGGCCATGAAATCTTTTTTTAACACCATAACTCATGAGCTGGGGAATGCGGATTTAGTCCTACCAAACCTATCTCAGAACCAGAACTCTGTCCCATGGAAGGGACACATCTCAGCTCTTTATAAGATTTATCCTCTATCCCTCCTCCCCAGGGTCCTCCCCCACCCCCACCCCGATCCAGGAACAGCAGAATCGAACTACCAGATACAAGTGTAACTGCTCAATTATATTTCTGTGCCATTAAACTGTTTTGATACGTCAGCAACCTTTAGATCATACCAACAAATTAACCTACCACAGGCTTTACTATTTTTCCCAAGTATTGAAGTTATTCTCTACAGAAAACCCACAGCTCTTGAATGTTACATAAAAGTGGCCTCAAATTTTTAGTGACACAAAGCTTATTAATCTTGCTCAGATTTCATGCTTAAACATTCATTATTACATTAGTCTTTGAAATATGATTTATTTAGATTTAAGTACACCCAGCTTTTATGAAGAAATGGAAAATGCTCTGTCATATTTCACAAATTAGGAATGACATTTTCTAGATTAGAATGAGAGGATTCAGCATGGGACTTCAATTTTATAGCACGTGGTTTTGTCAAAAGTACAATAAGTACCCAGGGGCTCTGAGCGGCTCAGTCGGTTAAGCGTCTGCCTTCGGCTCAGATTATGATCTCAGAGTCCTGGGATCGAGCCTCTCATTGGGCTCCCTGCTTGGAGTCTGCTTCTACCTCCCCATCTGCTCCCCTGCTTATGCTCTCTCTCTCTCTCAAATAAATAAATAAAATCTTAAAATATATATATATATATATAGTATCCAAAACCCAGTGACCTTTCTGTTGGCCACCACTCATCAATGTCATCTTTTCCAACATTTGTGCTTTGTGTGTTGACAACGATCCTGCAGGAAAAACAACCCCCAGGGCAGCCCTGGGCAGCAGAAAGTACGGGAGATGCATCTGGGAAGATGAGAGTTCGAGCCCTGCCCAGCCACGTCCCCTCCCCTCTGCACAGGCACAGCAATGGGTACCAAGACGGCATCATCCTGCCATCCTTCCAGGGTCACGTGAGGATCAGAACACACGTGTCAGCAACCAACACCATCCCACCTGCTGGGCTGTGGGCAAGGAGGGACACTGGAAAAGATTCACAGACAAAAGCCAACACTGCAGCCTGAACGTAATCTTCTATTGGATTAAATCCTCTAATAAAGCAGAGCTGGGCTCTCATCTTTTTTCTCTTTCTGAGCCTTCCTCTTACTCAGCACCGCCTGACACAATGGTCTGGATTTGACAAGGCAGAGCTGAGCGCTAGCTCACGTCTCAGGGTGATGCCGGAGGATGGCGGCAGGATGTTGCAACTGTACCGCATTTTCAAACATACTACGTTTCTTAACCATGGTGCAAAATGGAGAAATTCTGAATTTACTCCTGGGCTTTCATTTTTGGATCTTCTGTTTGCCAGCCAGGGCTGTACCCTTTGGTCTAAATGAAATGACATTGATAGAGAAGAAAACAATAGCACCTTTCTCTGAACACAATGCTCCCGCTTGGCAGGAGTCAAGGGCTGCCGGAACATCTAGGTTCTAGTCCCATGTGTTTTTCAGGATGGAGGAAAGTAGTTTTTAGAAAATACATAATGGAGCCAACAGTGCTCTATTATGTCCTTAAGGTGAGGCCTGCAAGGGGGAGTTACAGTGAAAGCCTTCCCAAGTGAGCAGACTGACTCCCGGGAGCACATAGGAGGGGGGGCATCTAGGAGGGCAGAGGGACCAGGTGCCACCCGTGAGGGACAAGGAGGGAAACACAGATGATGTGAGTGACAAAGAGCAGCCCGGGTTCCAGGGGCTGGGAACTACACTGGTCCCATCAATTCATCTCAAGTGATCACTTTATGGACATTGTTAGTGTCTCATGAAACAGGCCATCTCCAGTGAGAACAAGCTCCCTGTCTCTGGGACAAATGAAACACTGGATGGAAAGTTTTCGAAGATATCCAAAGATCAGCCAGGGGAATGAACTGGGGGACTGTCAACATCCCTTGTAAATCTGAAGTTCGATGATGCTGTGTTTAAACGTTCTGTCTGGATTTGCTCTGTAATGGCGAGCCGGTGACCTCTGTCTGGAATGTCACTGCTTGGGCCCCACCAGGGACAAGGAGCCTGGAGAGAGCTGCTGCTTCTGCCCTCCACTCCCCTGGATTCTGGCAGCAGTGAGAGTCTGTTCGTGGACACCAGCCAGGCCTGGATCAGGAAACTCATCTCTGCAACTGTGTTTGACTTCTCTCTTCCAACTGTCAGTATGTAACATGTGCCTGCCGGGTCCCCGTGCGGCAGTCCTTCTGGGACAGCAAAATTCTGTTGACGTATTTAAGCAACCATTACCTTTGGGGAGTCATCTGGCCAGTCATGAACAAACGAGCAGCTGTGACTGGAGAACCGTGACTTGGTGCTTTGTCAGTGGAAAAGTTCAAGTGATGTGTCTGGCTGGGCAGCCATCCGAGTGAAGGAGAGTTTATTTCCCTGGAACAATCCTTCGGGCTTCAAACACAGTCGTGTTAGATGAGCTGACATTTTGATAGGACCAACCGCACAGATACACTTTCATCCATGTCCTGTCTCCCTTTCATCTCCAAGACAGCTCTGAGACACAGGTACCACCATCTTTGTTTTATAGATGGGGAAACTGAGGCTCAGGGGGCAAACATGCTTAACAAAGGCCAGAGTCACCAGCTGTGGGCAGATCAATCCCTGCCTGTCTGTCGATGCCAAACCGTGTGGTCTCCTCTCAGTACCAGCACCTTCCCTGACACGGTGGCTACTCCCCGTGTTGTTTTTAAGCTAATGATGTGAGTGATGTCATGATTAATTACTTCATTCATCCTAATGTCTAGGTGCTGTTTACATTTACAAATCTCTTGCGTCACGGGAATTGCTACGTTGGTAAACTTTTCTGTTTCGTCTCAAATTACAGATACAACAAAGGACAGGCGTCCCCTGAGGAATGGCCCTCTCTGGTGAGATAGTCTCCACATGATTTTATTGTTCTCATTCCTTCTCTTTTTTAAGCTCTCCCCAACTGTGAAGGAAATGAAGTATCAAGTGTCTTTTTGCTGCTGGGGGCATTTCAGTAAATGGTTTTGACCTTCCTTCTAGCTCCTTCTGAAAGCCAAGGAAACCAGAATGCTGACACATAGGCATTTGGGGGCTCAGCCAGCGGCTGTGTCCCACACCTGCACACAGAGCTCGGGTCAAGTGCCCAAGGGGTCTCCCCCGGGACGCCCCCGGCCAGAAACTCCACCCCCGAGGCAACAGTCTTCCTGTCCTTGGGGGCAGTGGTAAAACCACTGGGCCTAGATCACTTGAAAGTGACTTCAAAGAATCCATCTACCGGAGAAGGGAGCTGACCCATGCACAGAAATGAGGGCAGCAGGCCGGAGTAAGCCAGACACCGCCCAGCCGCTGGAGTCGTGGGTTTTAAGTTCCTGCTGGAGCTAAAGTTAAAGGTGCTCGGAAGACCCCTCCCTTCCTGGTCTCCTGTTCTTCCCCACGTTGTACCTGGGTCTCTGCTGACACCGTCCTCCAAGCTCAGAGCCCATCATTCCCGCTAACGGCTGGAGCTGGGGCAGCTAGGTGAGCAGTACGAGCGTCCACAGAGGGGCTTCCTTCTGGTTAACCTCAGAGCCTGCTCGGCTCAGATCAGGCACCTAACGAAGCTGGATCTGGTTTCCGCAGAGGAGGTTTCAAGTTCTGAGGGTGACGTCATTTAAAAAGCCAGACCGAAGGGATCCGTGAGTCCAGCCGCCGCTGCCCTATATTTAGCAAGAGCTACCTGACGAACACGTGATCTGTTCTCAGTGTTCTCTATCCCCTTCCTCCTCTCAACCCAAGCCTCCCCATCACACTCAGTTTCTTCCCCCCACCTAGGCTGGCTCATAAGGAAAAATATGTTGGAAGCAGATTCTGAGAACCAAAAGTTGAATGCTTTCTAAGTTTACAACCCAAATCAAACCCTCCTCTGTGGACCTTTATTAGACACCATATGTACCGCTGCGCATGCCCTAGTTTGCTCCGCTCCGTCACGGTTGCTCAAGCCTTCAGAATTCAGGGTGGTCTGGTATTACTTCCCACAGCAAAATGCTTATCACAGCTTCTCGTCCAAATGCACTGAAGAGGACATCAGCGTATCAGTCTGTCAATGCATCTGTCACTCAGGCTTACTTTAGACCTAGGATGTATCAGGCATTCTTCTGGGAAGAAGCACACAGGCCTTTCCTGTGTGTGACCACATAACCTGGTGCTAAAGAACATTCTTGTTTCTTAACTTCTACTTCAGGGAGCTAAAGCACTTATAAGCATCTTCTGTGTATGCAAGCATTTCTCTTCTATTTGATCCCATGACATCCTGTTATAACCTTTTAACCTCCTATTCCATCTTTGGGATCCTTTTTTAAAAAAATTTACTTATCTAAAGATTTTTATTTGTTTATTTGACACAGAGAGAGAGAGAGAGATCACAAGTAGGCAGAGAGGCAGGCAGAGAGAGAGGCGGAAGCAGGCTCCCCACTGAGCAGACAGCCTGATGCAGGGCTCGATCCCAGGACCCTGAGATCATGACCTGAGCCAAAGGCAGAGGCTTAACCCACTGAGCCACCGACACACCCTTTTGGGATCCTTTTTTCAACAGCATTTGAATTGTCATCTCTGTTACCATTGATCATCCATTATCCATCATCCATCCATTATCCATCCCTCATCCACCCATCATCTATCCATCATCCACCCATCATCTGCCCATCCATCCATCCATCATCCATCCATCTTCTGCCCAATCCTCATCCTCCCATCCATACATGTGCATATTCTGTGTGCCAGGTACAATGTGAGCTCAGGTTGCATGAAGGTCCCTGTCCTCAAGAAGCCCGAAGCCTAGAGCAGCGACACACATGCTTTAGGAGCACTAAGGAGGAAGCCCCGAACTTACTCAAGAAATTCGGGAAGGCTCCACAGACCAAATGCCAAGCGAAGGGTCACAATGGGGAAGGACTCACCAGTCTAGAGGAGTGGGCAGGAGCAGCACACAGTATGGAAATGAAGCAGGAAAGAGCAGGGAGCATTTGCCGAATGGGGAGGAGCTCAGCTGGGACGAAGCCCACGGTGCACAGTGGAAGGAACAACTGACACTAAGAGGAGAAGTTGAGGCAGAATGTGGGGGCCCCGAAGGCCAGAGTCAGTCTGCACCCTGTGGTCTTCCTTATCCCTTCTGGGATCCTAATTTTCTCATCATGACACCAGCAGCCATAACCACGTCTGCTCTGCTCCTGATGCCACAGTACTCTGACAATTGAGCCGGCCACATGCTAAGTGTGCATTACTTGTTCGCTCCTCTTGGTAACCTCTGGGTAGATCCTATACTTCTTCCCCCTTCGTAGCTGGCAAAGTGAGGACAGATGGGGCTCCCTGTCCTGGGCCAGACGGCTGGTCCTCGGTGGCCCCGGAACCACGTGGCCGGTCCTCGGTGGCCCCGGAACCGACCCGAGGCCGGCCTGCTGCAGAGCCACTGGTGAGGCTGACACACCTGCGGAACCTTCCTGAAGATGGCACCATGGTGACTCCTCTCCTCTGACGGCCAGATGCGTCGGGCTCGTTTCACTCTGCGTTTCAGGCCCATGACCCCCCTCGGTTCTTAGCGCCCTGTCGCCCCTCCTCTCTCATCAGATGGCTGCTAAGGCACGGCATTCTGAGCGGGGAGGTCAGCTCTCTTTTCCGAATGGCCGCAGGACGGCAGCCGCTACACTAGGCAGGCGCTGGGACCCGGGGCTTGCCTGCTCCACCAGCCTGACATCCCCCTCCTCCCCGCCCCCGGCTGAGACGCTCTGCCCACCTTCCAGCCTGCTTGGGCTGGGGTGGAGGGACCGAAACAGGGCTGCTCCACTCCTGCCTCCACCCAAGTGCCCACTATGTGCTGGTTGCTGCGGGAAGGAAGATGGATTGGAGGGGGGCGCGTGAGGAAGGAGGAAGCACACGGGGTTCCCGATGTTCCGGTGGGAACAACATTGTAATGACCCGTTCCTGAGTCAGAGGAGGCTGGGGTGGGGGTGATGGGGGCCAGCGGCCTGGGTTTAAACCTTGGATCTGCTAACAACAAGCTGTGTGTCTTTGGGAAGGGTGAGTAACTTCTCTGTGACTTGGTTTTTTCATTTTAAAAAGAAAGATAAACTTTTTGTGGTCCTTATGAGGATTACATAAGTTGACATCTACAAGGGGCTTAAGAAAAGTGCCAGGTAGACACACACACACACAGAGCAACCCAACCATTGATAGTTACTATGACTAGTAGCAAACACAGGACGAGCGCCCACTCTGCACGAGGCACCCCATTCTGGGTGGACCGGCTTCACCTCCAAGGGGCTTCCGTGCTATCAGGCGGCAAACACACATTAGTGCGTTAGATACGCCTTCAGTTACTACTTTGTATCCCCGGTGGCCACTGACTACAGGCAAAGAAGATGATCAGGATCCCGAGCAAACGCGACAAGGGAATCGACGCTACCCAGCCGTCTATACACCCCACTCTTTACTCTTCTGCCCCAAAGCTCCCTTTTGCAGTTCAGTAGACACGATCCTCTTTAGAGAAATGTTAAAGTTGCCTGTCTCCCACGGCTGATCTCGTGACTTCTGAAGTGGTCGTGAAACATTTAAAAAGATCAAATTTAAGCAAGGAGTCCAGTGGCATTTTGTACAATCTGACAAGGGCCCGTTTCGGCCCGGACTGTCTGGTCCTGCTAAAGTGGCATTAGCTTAACCGGTCTCGAGCTGTGGGTTTGTCCCATGCAGTTCTGCAAGATGGAAGGACATTCGCCTACTTCCAAAAGGAAACAGTGGGCAAACTTTGCCAAAGGATTGACTGTAACAGTTTACTGGAAAAAAAAAAAATTTAAAAAAGAAGGAAGGCAGAACATACACCATTGGGGTTAGGGTGAGTAAAGATTCCAGAAGACAATGAATTCAAGTGACCAAGAGGACCTGCTTCCGATTCATTTGCAAAGTCGCTGCACGCAGAGGGCTGGGAAGGAGGCACCCTCTCCAACTCCTGCCACAACTTAATTCTCTTAAGAAAATGCACTTCCTGGATTTACTTACTGCTCACCCTAAAACTGGACACTCAAAACAAAAACTCAATCACGTAACCCAGAAAAGGGACAGATTCTTTCAAAAGACAAAGGAATGACCGACCATGGCATCAATATGTCTTAGGCGTGCGGGGGGCGCCAGGAACAGAAAGCTAGTACGGAAAGATGGGTCTGGAAAGGGTAGGGTGTGGGCCCGGGGTTCTGCTCTACCTCAGGCTGAAATGCTTTAAAATCAGTGCTTTTCTTCCTGAAGCATTCACATGTGTGAAAGGAGGAGAAAACTACTTAATAAGCAGGCTAGGTGCTTATCAGGAGAAGATTAAAAAAGAAAAAAGGCTCTGAATGCTACGGAGTGTTATGGGGGCAAACGTTAAATCGAACTTCGGAGTGACCCAGTTTCTATCCGGGAAGTATCCTCGGTGCTTCTGTCTCTGCCAAAAGTTGCAGGCACCTAATAAGAAGCTCGCACACTCGGGGGAAAAAAAAAAAAAGGCTTTCTAGAGGCTGTCAGCCCATCTGTGTGAAAACTGGAAAAGAATGCTTTAAGTTTTCAGGGACAAATCAAAGGCAAAGGGGAGAAAAGGAAGCATACACCTCGCCGTTTATGGGGAAGGAGACTCAGGTAATTTTGTGGAGCCGGTGACAGAGGAAACAAAGAGTCAAATGAGGCATTTCCCACACATGGGCAAAGATTCTCCCAATTTTAAGACACCTTCCCCCTCAATGTTGAGTCAAATTATTTTTATTCTAATACTATTTAAATGTATACAAGCATAAAACAAGGTATACCCATTGACTTTTAGGTCTTCTCCCAACCAAAGCAGATTTCTAAGCGCTGGACTGACAACCCAAGAACGCTCAATTGAACGATATTAATTCAACCTACCGGGTAATGTGGTTTTGTAGAAACAAAATTGCTCCCATTGAGTTTCCAAAATATGTGACCCTGGTTCTGTTTCTACATGTAATGTTTCTGTATTTGATTTTAATAACACCCTTGCACACAGCGGTCATTTACATACTTACGGGATACGGAACGGTATGAAAATCCTGAGACTTTGGTTCCCTGAATCGGATAATCAGACCTCATCTGTCTCTGAAATTCTGCCAGGAAGCAGTCCTTGAACTCCCGTGTCCCCGAGGTGGAAACCGATCCCTTTGTTATTGGAAGCTAAGGCTGCAGGACTGTCATGTGGAAAATCTGCATTAAACACGGACCGATCTTAAATATTGTTGCCCTCCAAGGAAACATTTTCTCACTACTCTATTGACCAATGATAAACGTCTGGGAACTGGTATCTAAAAGATGGAAGGTCCATGAAATTGTGAAGAAAAATGACCTTAAACTTGAGAATAAGACGCAAAGCTTGCTGTGTGCACTCTCCAAGTCAAACCAGAACACTGACCAGGCCACCTTAGGATCCCGTGGCTAATGAGGGCGGGGGTCAGCAACCTGCCACTCAGGGCCTGCTCTTGGTAAATAAAGCTTTAGAGGAACACAGTCAAGGACATGTTCCTGACAGCAGCTCTGTGCTCTGCCGGTCGAGTCATCGTGACGGGGGCCACACGGCCTGCAAAGCCCAAGAGAGTTACTCTGGGGCCCTTCACAGAAGGCACAGGTGACCCTCCTACTAGGGATGCTACCAGGTTGGTTTACTATTTGTTCCCGACTAGGGAGCAGATTCTGTAGAGTTAGATGCTAACTTGTAGAAGGCTCAGAAATTACAAACAATTTCATCTGGTAGAAAAGATAATCCCCTAAAGTTAGGGTCTCAGCACCCAGCAGGATGCACACTGAATTCTGTATCTAAGCCAGGGCCCTGATCAGCCGTCCCCACTCCCACGAGCCAGCTCGGCCGCCCGGCTGCTCCCCTCGCTGACCAGCCACTCACGCCTCTCACAGATGCTCGTTGTATGTTTCCTCTGAGTCAAGTCTTCGACTTTCTGAAACATGCGCTTGCACATCCCTTACCTGTTCACACTCGATCGGCGGGCACACACTCACTGACCAACCCAGACAGGTCCAATGACCCACGGAGCCCTTTCTAGGCAGAAGTGCTACGCAGGGGGCCATGTAGGATACAAAAGTGAATGAGGATGGGCGTTGGTAGAACAGCGTGGAGAACTAACCGGTTCCCGTAACTAGTATACGTTAGTCGTGTGCGTTCTGAAAAGAATGCGTGCAGCGAATGCCATAGTTAATCATAACTGCTTAGTTATAACTCGTTACTGCAGGGTAAGATTATAAGTAAAGTTTCTCTCCATGTTTCTGTAGGTTCTATAAAGAGCACCTGTTGCTTCGTATAAAATTTTTTTAAAGGTGGGGGGGATTTTAATTTGACCAAAATTTTGGTTCAAGTGTATTTGGTAAAAATACACGATGAAAGAACTAGCAAAAGCACAAAGAGTTGTCTTAGTTTCAATGGGAAGGAGGGGAATTCTCTTCTCAGAAAAGCATGGCAGTTTGAGTAGTCTCAGAGGGAGAGCAGGAGGCAGGGGCAGGGGCAAAACCACCCGGGGATCTTAGGAGGAGCATCCGGAAGGTCAGACAAGAACCAGGGGAGTGTGGTGACAGGACGTACCTTGAGAAGGGCTGGTCTGTTCAGCTCCCTCGGACAGAGATGAGCCAGAGAAAGGCCCCTGGCTGGCACAAGATCCTGCCTGCCTATTTGGTGTTTACACACCTTTGGTGCCAACGCGGGCTCCATCGATGAGCTGGAGGTACGGGGCAGGGACTGAACGCGGCACAGGGCAGTGAGGGTGCAGACCAGGATGATGGGCCTGCAGACCGAGGCTGGGTGCCCAGGAGGAAAAAGCAGGTGCGCTGCAGAGGGTGACGAGGATGGACAGGCTGCTGAGAAGCCAAGCACAGAAGGTGTTTCTGATTCGTGGCTATAAAAGGTCAGGACTGAGCACTGACTGTTTAATTTAACGACTCACAGGTCAGCAGTGACCCAGGAAGAGCTAATTTGGTAGAACGACTGGGACTGAAGAGAAGAGGAGGCAAGGAGTCATCAAGGATTGAGACAAATCGGGAGGTGGGCTGTAAGTGGGAGCAGTTGTTGGGGTGGAGGTGAAGGGAAGGGACGTTTTATTTCTAAGACGACGGGTTTCAGAGCATTACGGGTTGTCCAGGATGGAACCTACACCTGATGATGCTGGAGGGGGCCGAGGTGGAGAGGCTGTCCTGCAGGCGGAAGAGGACGGGACCCCGCACAGGCAGCTCAGCCACAGACTGTTGCACGGGTCGTGCACGGGGCCACAAACCAAGGCAGCAGGGCTTCCAGACCAAGACATAAACAGGGCTGGACAAGGAGATCGAGCTTGTGGCAGCTTGAGGACAGGGTGAAGGGCTGGGAAACAGAGCAGGGGCTCCCAGATGTGGGCGGTGATGCAACAGGGAGGAGCAGCAGCTTCAGCCGGCGGTTTCCCGAGACTGAGGAGCCTCGGGGCCCCTGGGGTGAGCAGGGGACAGGGCGAGGCGAGCACACGTGGAGGAGCCGAGGGGCCCTTGGGGTGAGCAGGGGACAGGGCGAGGCGTGCACACGTGGAGGGGGCAGTTACAGACAGAGCTGTGTTGGCAGGAACATCTTTGGGGAGGTGGGGAGGATACCAATGGAGAAGAACAGTCCTCACGAGCCTGAGCGCCCCGGAAAGAGGGGGGCACCTAGAAGACCCTGAAGTTCTCTGCCAAGCGTGAGGCGACATCACCTTCTGTGAGGTACTGGAGGAGACACAGAAGGGACGGGGGCCTTCATATGCAGGTGCAGCTCACACGTGACGTGCCTGGTTCACGAGAAACGTGAAGGTGTGAAAGAAGCTTCCCTTCCTGTGACAGCACCAGCTCGAAAGACAGACCGAGAGCCCGACGAGAACAGGCGGCTCTGCAGCTTTCCCCGGCGAGCCCAGAGGACCCACAAACGGGGGATGGGAGAGGGCTGGGGCCCATGCCATGTCACGTCCAGCAACACACACGCTTTCCAGATCTGACCTCACCCCTGCGGTGGCTGAGAAGTCACACCATCTGGAGGGAGGTCTGATGAGGTGTCAGATGACAGAATCTATAAGACCGGGACAAGGACCAGAAGGGCCCTGGGGAGCTCCGTGTCCCGCGTGCCTCTCTGTTCCCAGCCCCTGCAAGGAAGCCACAGAGGGGCCACATGTTCCGGGTTTCAGGGGCCCGGGCAGCCCAAGATGGGCCATCTGGTCGGCCGAGGCAGAGTCTGCGGCCGGCGCAAGGGCAGCCTCCCTGGCAGATGTTACCGCCGTCGCTCTGGTTTCCGGGCCTGAAGACCAGAGTCCCCCCACCCAGGGCCCAAGCCGCATGTGCCCCCACATCAGGGCCCCAGCACCTGGCATCCAGCCTTGCAAAGCAATGAACAACCCATTAGAAACAAACTCGGTTTTGGTTGTTGTTTTTTTGTTTTTTTTGTCTCGAGGTACGTCTGGGCTTCCACCTGACAATATGCTCTTTCAATTCTATTTTTCTTTAAACCCCACCAAAACTCATGTGTATTTATGAATATACTGTTACTGCCAAATTCCTGGCGATTTATTCACATTCAAAACTCCCAGCTGTGGTGAGAAAAGACGAGCACAGTTTTCAGGAGGGAAGAAATGACTTTCCCCGGTATATCAGAGATACGTCCCATCTTATTACCGTCCATCCGATACCACAGAGTAAAGGAGGCAGATTCCAGAATTTTCCTTCAGGGGCGCCTGCCCCTCTGCACAGCGGACTTCTGCTGCCCTGGGAAGAAGTCTGTGCCTCCCCTGTGGAACGACCTCCTTGCCAGGCCGAGGACACCACGGTGCTCAGACTGAGCCCACGAAGCCTCGGTTTGGGGTGAGAATCTGGAAGATTCAGTCGGACATAAGAACAAAGGACTTGGAGGACTGGGGTGCTGTCAGTGAGGTGAGGCAGCCCAGCGACACCGGCAAAGCGACCCGCTCACCCCTGCAAGTCCGCTGGAGGAAACAGCCCAGGTCGGAGTCACACCGCCCGCCCGGGCTGCTCCCGCGGGAGGCGAGGTCTGAGGACACACGGCCCGTCTCCTCAGTGACTGCTCGGCGTGCCGTCCGGTGCACAGTCGGCCTGGCTGCCAGCGGACACGCCGGCTCACCTCTGGGCGCCAGGGCGGGTGGCTTTAAATCCTGCCCACACCTACTCCCCGCCAGCCCCCGGGCACCACCTTCACCCCAGAAAACCTCTGCCCACAGGCTGTTACACGAGTCTCCAGTATCCCTCGGTCGATGTGAACTTACTTCATAAACGTACTAGTGCAAAGCTTGTTTCATACACTGTGTGTCTCATGGGCTTCAACTGAGTCGTTTCCTTTTTAGACCTCGAGGAGTTATTTTTCATGAAGTCAGAAGAAACCAAATATTTTAAATTATAAATGAAATACAAAAAAAAATTAACATCGTTTCTCTACATCTTAAAACAAAAGAATGTGTTCTCCTTGTTTCATTCTCAGGAAATATTCGAGGCCACGAATATTTCCTGAGAATGAAACAAGGAGAACGCATTCTTTTGTTTTAAGATTTTATTTATTCATTTGAGAGACTGGGAGAGCATAAGCAGGGGGAGCGGCAGAGGGAGAGGGAGAAGCAGGCCCCCTGCCGAGCAGGGAGCCCGATGTGGGACTCGATCCCAGGACCCTGGGATCATGACCTGAGCTGAAGGCAGTCACTTCACCGAAAGCCACCCAGGTGCCCCAGAGGATGCATTCTTTTAAAATAAATTATGCTCCTTTCACTCAAGTGAACAGAGATTGTACATGATCTTGAGACAAGAATTAAAGTTTGTTCCATTGACAAACATAGGCAGTGATCATCCGATCAAGGGAGACTCTGTGGTCAAACAATTGATTAATAAAAACAAAAGTTTCACTACTCGATCCTCGCACTAAATGCAGACACTTGACAAGGTCACAAATGATACATGGGCCAGGTCTTCCACACCCATATCCATACCATCCATCAGCAGTAGGGCTGATACACTCGCAAGTAGAACACTACCGCCTATAAGACAGTCCTTAATAGTCACTGTTCTATTAATTGCAATATTTTGCTAATTGGCATTTCCATGAGGGGTCTAACCTGAGCCACAGGGAGGTGGAACATGTGCAAGGGGTAGGCTGGAGGGAAGTATGGCTCCCTGGGAATGGGGGGGCAGTAGCTAGAGGGCAAAGAGAGCCCAGAAAGGGCACCGGACCTAACCTGGGGCTTCAGCTAACCCAAAGTTCATGTCCTTGAAAAGTCTGAGCAACTTATTAATAGCCAGAATGTTGACCCTCCAGCAGGATCAGATGCCTCCTGAATCACCAAACACTTCTGGTGTAGCATCAACACTCAAAACGTCTATGCTCAAATTACGGACATGAAGCCCTGCCCACGGGAGAGGCACTGATATCTGCAGGAACAGTGGAGCGTGGACGTCAAGAGCGAGGCTGCTGGAGTCAGAGAAAGTGGCTGAGACTCCCGGCTCCACCTGTCAAGGCTTTGTAAGATCCTGGGCAAAATGTTCCCTTCTCTAAACTGTGTTGGGGCGCCTGGGTGGCTCAGTGGGTTAAAGCCTTTGCCTTCGGCTCAGGTCATGATCCCAGGGTCCTGGGATCGAGCCCCACATCGGGCTCTCTACTCAGTGGGGAGCCTGCTTCCCTTCCTCTCTCTCTGCCTGCCTCTCTGCCTACTTGTGATCTCTGTCTGTCAAATAAATAATAATAATAATAATAATAATAATAAAAAACAACTGCAGCGTGTTAATCCACAAGGCAGGGACATAAACCTCCTTTGGGGAACTGTTGTAGGACTTACCCGAGAAAAAGCATGCAAAGTGCTCAGTACATGCTGAGTAAGGTCTCCGAGAACGTTAGTTTGCAGCAAGACTAATACCGTCACCAGGAAAGCACTGTGTGATAAGCTCTGAATGGCTCAGAAAATTCAGAAGAGAGACAGGTCTCCCGGCGGGTTGGAGTCTGGAAGATTCCAGAGAAAGAGACCCCAGGGTGTGGCTTTGGGACAGACCTTGGAGAGCCGTGAGGACTTAGATGTGGGGAGATGGAGGAAGGGGGGGATGGTAGTTAATTCAAAGCAACAGGGAGAGGTGCTGTGAGCAAAGACACAGATACCGCAAATGCACATGCAGTGTTCTGGAGACAAGGAGTAGGTCATTCTAGGCGGGGCAGAGGGCTCTCACATGGGGATGATGGGAAGGAAGACTGGAAGAGTAGGCTTGGCCGGGCTGGGGAAGAGTATGAGCACCCAGCTAACGTAGCCAGAATCTCTCCCACAGGCAAGAAGGTTTCTGAGCAACTGAGTGATAGGAAAAGGGACATTTGAGAGGGAACAACATGCTAGATGCTGTGGGTTCAATTGTGTCCATCCAGAAAGATATGTGGAAGCCCCAAGCCCAAGTACTCATGATCTTGATCTTATTCGGAAGCAGAGTCTTAGCAGGTAGACTCAAGCGAAGCTGAGGGCGTGTTGGAGTGGGGAGGCCCTCGTCCAATGACTGGCATCCTCCTAAGGAGACAGAGGCAAACACGGATTCTTCCCTAGAGCCTTTGGAGGGTCCTACTGGAAATCAGAAGTCCTTGATTTTAGAGTTCTGGCCGCCAGAACGATGAGAGAATACATTTCTGTTATTTAAAGCCAAGTACAATTTGTGGTCCTTTGTCATGGCAGCCCCGGGAAATGAATAACCACAGGGCCATGCATGTTAGAGCAGAACAGGACCTGAGCGTAATCACCAGATAGGACGGTGGTGGTGACAACGGACAGAGCTGAAGGCAAATCGACAAGATGTGGAGACTTAACAACTGTGTGGAGGGAACGAGAGGGAAACAGTAAAGATACAGAGGGCCAAGGGGGCCTCTGTCAATGTCAAGAAAGACCAGGAGTGAGGGCGCTGCTTCGGGCCCTGGGTAGAGACCCATTGGGTGTGGCGGTGTGACACTGGCTTAAGGAGTACGTAATTAACTTGAAGGACATCTGGGAGAAGAGGAACAGTCCTCTTTATTTGTAATGGCAGAACTCATCCAGTCCAGTGGAAAAGTAAAAAATCCGTACGATGTCTGAGCATCCCCTGACTTTCCACATTGGTCCCTCTCGACGACATGCCCCACTGGAAAATCACAGCCTCCGAACATCGGGTGCATTTATCCTCTCCCGTGCCTAGGGACTCACCCCATGTGGAGAAATGCTTCAGAATGCATTCACGGGGGTTTACAGCTATTAGTACCTGTGGAGAACTTTTGCTTTATTTAAAGATTTTTAGAAAAATAAACAAGGCATACCATAATTGTTGGTTAATTTGTTTTCAGTTAAGCGATTCCAGATTTTGAGCTTTCTGACTATTGCCACTTTTACCCCCTTTGGCCCACCCTTAAGTTCACAGAACTATAATTTCGTGTAAATTTAATGACTATCAAATGACATTACGAAGTCTGAAAATCTTCCTTTTTCATTTTGAGGTGACCCACCCTGTAATCCAAGGGCTTGAAAAACCCCAAAGTGCTCTATTTCTTCTCCTCCCTTTCTCTCTCTTTTCCAACCAGAAGAAATAAAGGTCATTCTCTAGTCAGAATAATTGCTATAGTGGAGAGAAGATATTTTTAAAAATTTTCTCTCAAAATTACAGATTTAAGACAACAAGGAAAGTAAAATTGCAGTTGAAATCCAAAGCAAAACCTTCAACTAAAAATACAAGCTACTCACACCGTGCAATTTGGCTGGGGCCAAGAGGCAAAAAGCACTTTGCTGCAACAGAATTCTCATCTCGAAGTGTCTGCAGAATTCAAGTGGCTTCAGGTTGTACAAAGTCCCCAAACGACTGGAGGGAGGTTCGCATACCTAGGTATCTCTGAAATGCCTTTCTAACATTTTTCCGAAGGTCAACTTGACACTCAATCTTCAAACCACTGAAAAGAAAAACACGTCTCCGCGCGACACGCTTTTATTTCACATTCTTGCAGACGGTAGAATGCAAGGGAACTACGGATCAGCTTTTGTCCTGGTTCCTTTTAAATGTGCCACGGTAAATCACAACTTTCAAACCTCGTAGGGGAGTGGTTCTTCCCCTGTGACATCTTTAACTAGACGTCTTTTGCGAAAGCTCAGGTGTTAAGCAGTTCTCAGTTTTAATCAGGTAAGAGGCGAGCACAGAGAATGGGTGGAATGGGAAATGGACAGACGAGTCATTCATGGGGTGAAAAAACCAGGCAGAACATTCATTTCTAAATTTAAAGTTTCGTACCTTAAAACCTACCAAGAGAATGCATCTGATTCAATCTGGAGGAACCACGGTAGTGCTTTTCTAGAAGGAGGAGGGAAGCATTCCTTGTTTGATATCTATATTAATGCTATGTACCATCCTCCAACATCTATTCAAAAGAATTACAGTTTGAGGGAGGAAAAAAATACCTCCGTTCAATTGTAACTAAAATCATATTTAAGGTAAATACTGCAACAGACGTTTTAACTTTACTTTATAAAAAGCAAGTATAGTGGAATTCCTGTGTGGAATGTAGGTGCTTCAGCCAAGAAAAATTATGTTTTACAGATTTCAGACGTTCTTTTTTGAACAAATATAGAAACATAAACAGGCGGAAACACAGAAGTCAGTGAGGAAAACGATTTAGGCATAAACTCTATCAAAGCATCAAATACCATTTTACCGAAGAGCCATTCAATTTTTAGAGAAGAAATCATTTTTTTTTTTTCACAAACAGACCCTGAGTATCCTTTACTCCTCTGACAGGATCTGACTAAATATCTTTCCAGGTACACTTTTCCTTCCCACTCCCACAAATTCCTCAGAAACGATTCAGAAGCGCTTTCAAAAGTTTCGAAATTTGGGCGTCGAGAGGGTCTGACCCGCCGGCCAGGCCCCAGCCCTCCCTCGGGAGCCTGGCTACTCCCGACGGGCCTTCTTTTCTGTGGTGCACGTGTTCCTGGAAAAATCGAGGAAATCCGACTTTCATTTTTCTTATTGTCGTTGTTTTTTTGGGGAACCAAGTCGTCCCCTCAGCGGCCTCAGGCGGGCGCCCGGGGGCTGCGGGCTCTCGGTGCGGGCCGCGGTCTGTCCGCGGAGCTCCCGCCCGCCGCGGAGGCCGGAACCGGCCTGTCTCCCTGCCCCTCGGATCTGACCCTGCCCGGGGCTCTGCCGTGGGGGCTTCTGGAAAGGTCTTCTCCCCCACTGGGAAGGGCGGGGTGAGGGAGGAAACGCGGCTTCCGTCTCGGCTCTGACCGTCGCCGCCGCTCGGCCGAGGTGTGGCGCCTGCAGCGGCTGCGGCGCCTCCGGCTGAGGGGAGGGCGGGGGGGGGGGCGGGGAAGCAGCGAGCAGCGGCCCCAGGGGCTGTGCGGCCGCCACGGGCAGGGGCCCCCAGAAATCCCGCTCGTCCCTCGGGCCTTACCAACCAGCAGCTCGGGGGAGCCTCGCCCAACCCCGGCGGAGGCCACGCGGGTCGCTCCTTCCCGGGCGCCCTGGGCACGCCCGCGGCGCCGCCTGCCGGGCTGACAGGACGTCGCGGTCGCCCGCAGGCCGAGCTCGGAACGCGCGGGCCCCGGGGCCCAGGAAAACGTGGCGCGCCCTCGCTTTCAGTTCTTGGAGAGTTTCAAGACAGCGAGGGCAGAGCATAAGCCAGGCTGGGGCCCGGGGCCGGGGGGTGGGGGGGGCGCCTCGGTTTGCACACTCGTGAAACCGGTGCGCTTACAAGCAGATCTTTTCTGGAAATGTCCGGAGAGCAGGTGTTTTAGGCTTTGCAGGCCACGCGGTCGTTGTCCCAACCGCCCCACTTGGCCCCGGTGGTCTCAAGGCCGCCACAGAGAACGCATAAGGGAACGGGCACGGCTGTGTTTCAATAAGACTGTATTTATGGGAAGTCGGCCCCGGGGTCCTTGCTGGCTCCCGCTGCTCTAGACCGGAGGCTCCTTAACCTCGGTGTGTACCTGGAGGTCACCTAACGGGTCACCTGAGGGTCTTGTGGAGGCGGCTTCAGTGGTATGGAGTGTTCGTGTAGCCGGGTCCGAATTCACAAGCTCCCAGGCACCACGTTCTGGGAAGCCCCGTCGTGTCTGAGAAACAGTGGCTTGGCCTGGAGGGTGAGACCACGGGATGGCTCTCTGTGGTCAGTGCCCCCCGCAGAGAGTCCCCCCTCGGGCCCCCCGCACAGTCCCGATTCCATGAAGGCGGGAACTGGACCTGCTCCGCTCACCAGCCCCGTGTAAGCAGCACCCAGCCCTGGGAAATACGTGTCCAGAAATGCGAACTAATTATAGGAGCTCCAAGCTCATCTGCTGAATGACTTCACCAGCATGCAAGTTCTCAAGAGGCAGGAACGACTCCTAATACTTCTAGTATCTTCTAGGCGTCTGTCTTCCTAGGAAAGGGCCTTCTGTGTTATAGATTTTAAGTAAGCGTTGAAGATCTTCTAAATGCATCTTATCCAGATTCGTTTCTACGCGGCCACCGTTGCTGCTCCTGTCATCCTTCCCCCGCCCCCTCCCGCCCCATCTATCAGCTCGTCCCCCTCTGGCTGGTAATGTCTCCCGTGGACAGCCCATTCTAAGGGGATTAGCTAAGACATTACCCACAGTCACGGGGATAGGCCTGAAAACCGAGTTCTCACATTAATCACCATTTCCTGGCCACAGTGATTAGCTCAGGGGACAGGCACATCATGAAAGACAGGCCAGGTGGACGCTGTCACAAGATTTGGCTGCAGGTTCTTCAAAGAGATGGTCTTTTTCGCCTGCAATTTCAAAGCTCAGAGTGTATGAGTCAAGGGATGCCGACGGCCTTCTCGACGGTCACGGAAAGAGAGCCTGACCAAGAGACAGTCAGGGCAACAGGGCCCCAGTGACATTCTGAGCCCTTGGCTCCAGCCAGGCCTGAAGCAAGTTGTACCTTGCTTCCCAGTTATGTGATGCAGAAACGTCTTGACATTTTCATCAAGCAGTCTGAGCTGGCTTCCTGTCACTTACAAGCAGACGATCCCAACTCTATAGAAACAAACTCCCTCTGCACTTTGGACCAGCTTCATTCCTCTTACGTTAAATTAGTTTAATCACAAGAACCCACTTTACATGGGATAGCTGAAGATTTGAGTTAGTGTTAGTAATAACTACAAAACTGGAAATGATGGGACCAGCCACCTCCACTGACCTGTTACCCCACTTCTGAAGTCTCAGGCCAATCCATACCAATGCCTGATCAGTATATTTGTTAAATGTGACCTGTCCTTCATGTAGAAAATCCTTTCAAAAGAAACAGGCTTTCACAGGTCAAGCAGACTCCTGGCATCAGGCAGGTGAGAAGCAAACTCACGCTGTATTTTCTAGAAGTGGAGACAAACCCAGGCTAAGACACCTTATCTCAGACTTTGCAAACCCCTTGTCTTTCTGCCCTTCCCATCAATTTTCAACTCTTGCTGGAGGTCCTAGAATGTGCCTGAATGTTACTCCCTGGGAAATGCCATTCAGTACGTTGTGGTGATATTTCTTATTGTTGATACTTTAAAAAATTTGAAATATTCTGGTCACCAGATGATCAGTTTTATGAGTAAAAACATCACTGGTATCTGGGTGAATTCCAATAACACACACTAATACGTACACTCATCTACATAAAAAAAAAAAAAAGAAACCAACACATCATAGTCTAAAAATTTTGGTGGGAAGGCTATAATCTCGCCTTCCCAGCAAGATTTCATGAGTCTAGAGAAATGCCTAATTTTTTTTTTTCCAGCAGCATCTAAACGAATTACCTTGAGTATAGCAAAACAGGGTCACACTTGAACTCAAATAACTGAGCCTCAGAAACCTCTGGCGTTGTGATGTTGTTGAACTTTCCTTACTGGGGGAAAATGGAATGTAAAAACAAGGTCATCCAGCAAGCCTTGCACTGGTCTATAGAATGAGTGCATGGACCTTGAATTTCTTTTTACCCTCTCAAAAAGTATTTGCCATACATGCCAGAAATACTGAGCCCCAGAGACTTCAAGACCCTAAATTCAAAAGCCAGCAATGTGCCATTAAATTACACTCAGCTGGGATACTCTCCTACTGGTCTAGGGAGACAGACTAATCCAATTCTGAAAATAGTTTCAAATGATAGCACTAAAGTAAAAGAGTTGACTCCTTAACACTCAGCCAGGTTATTAAGTTAATCATAACATCTCATGAATCAAGAGAAACACAGCCTCCTGCTTCCAGAACATACGTATTCATAACTAATGTTGACAAACACGCTAATTGTCTGCTCTCCAAAAAAATGTATCTTTTTCTATTAGGGGATGTTTGTCTCTATCTGCTAGGACTCGACAGGGGGTAATTATGAGACTGTCCGACTAACACCAATATTTAAAGAAAGAAACATGCAAGAATCATGCTCTAAGTGTGTTGCTGTATGTGGGCTTTCTTTCTCCCAAAGGGTTTGCAAAGGGTTTGCACACACAGAGGAAGGAAAATAGGGATTAAGAATATAAACTGAAAGTCACTTCAGATGGACATTTTGTGATCCTGGATCAGAAAGCCTGGGGAAAAGGAGGACTGGGCCAAAGGCACAGAGGAAAAGGGGGAGGGTTTATGACACCTCTTTGTCTGCAGAAAGCTGCTGGCGGGGCCAAAAATGCAAGCAGAGTTGACAGACTTTTGATTTCATAAGTAAGAAATAATGATGCATTAAAATCTTTCTTTGCAGCCTAAGTTGTGTTACAGGAGATTATGTAAATTATTATAACTCGGTTTAAGGTTAGATAGTGCACGTGGAATTGCACTAAAATGATAATTCAAGAAACAGTTCTCTGAGAAGAGCTCGACACACATCTGTGTACTGCAGGCATTGTTTCGTTGGATTTGAAATGCTCTTGGCATTGAGGACTTGGTCTCGGCTCTTGCCTGCCAGTAACAGACCCCATACAAACTATGATTGGTCATTTCCATGCTAATTATATTAACTCACATGACAACTGGTAACTAACATGTAATTCCTTTGATGATTCTCTAACATTGTTGCAAACCTTTCAAAGTTGATACTACTCTGGATAATTTACTGATGCTAAGAGCTGCTGTTGTTTAAATAGTTTCTGAAATACCAATAGTCTTGTCCCACTCATCTCCTTATCATCATCCCTCAGGAATTGGAGATAAAATCCCAGAGTCTATTGTTAGATAAGATTACACAAATATACCCAGACCCTTACATATTTTACCACGAATAACACTAAAAGGAAAAACAGCGGCCAGCAAGACTTCCATGTAAGCTAACAGATTTCCATGGTCTCTGTCCATTTTTTTTCCTGGTAACGTACATTTTACAGAAAGATGGTTAGTATGCACAGAACTGCATCCTGGGTGTGTGGGACTAGGAAGGCGTTCGCATTCGGTGTTTCTTGAGGTGGGAGTTCTGCTGCTCTGAAGAAGAAATACTTCTAGATGCTGCTTGAGACCAGGAATGGAAACCCACGGAGCAAGTGAAGAAGCTGCTCTCAAATTCTTGTTTTAAATCAGTGGTTCTCAGTTGGGATGGTTTTGCCCCGCAGAGGACATTGGTAATCTGGGAAGACAGTTTTGGCTGTCACAGTGGAGAGGGCAGATGGTGGGCAGGGGTCAGGGAGGGAATGATCTCTTTCTCAGCAAAAGTCACTAGTCCTGAGGTCCAAAAACCTGTCCCAGCTTCATCGACCTCTAGCTCTTGGCCATCTGATGGCTCTCCGAGCTCTTAAAGCATCACAGGGGCGCCTGGGTGGCTCAGTCGGTGAAACATCTGACTCTTGATTTCGGCTCAGGTCAGGATCTCAGGGTCGTGGAATCCAGCCCTGTGTCAGGCTCTGCGCTCTGTTTGTCCCTTGTCCCTCTCCCTCTGCTCCTCCCCCTGATTGCACTCAGTCTCTCTCTTTCTCAAATAAATAAAGAAAACCTTAAAAAAAAAAAAAGATTCATATGTAGTTGTGCACCAGAATAGAAACGTGAGGCACCCACACACAGAGTTCTCAAAAAGTTTATAGTAAAGAGAAAGAAAGCAAATAGAATGTCTCTTTGCTTTTCCATGATAGGTGACCAGCCAACAGGAAATATAATGCATGCTTATTGGGGGAATAAAATCAACACCTCAAATGCAGATTAAAAAACAAACAAACAAACAAATCAAAACTAGCAGCTCACAGCACAGGAAGACTGAGCAGAAAAAGAGACCGGTCTGCGCAATCGGGCTAAAATGAGCCTCTGACTATTTCAAGGGAAGTGTATGAGGCCCAGCGGGATGAGTCAACTTCTCTGAATCTCATCCATCAGAAATCCCGGCGCTGCAGCTTCGAAAGAAGAGAAGGGGGAAGAGATTTTCTCACTGCTCCCTCCCGTAGCTTTCTCCGCGATCACGTCCCTTCGCCCCTACAAAGGGAGCTTTTCCTCCATTCCGCGCCAACTTTTTGTCATAGGAATATTCTCTGAGAAATGTCAAGTGACGGAACGTTTCTTTTCAAGGATTAATGAAACTTTTCTATTACTCATCATAGCCCTGTCCAAAGTGAGACCAGCGAGACAGCAATGAAAGCTGGAGTTCTGAAGGCGAGAACACTGTCAATCCTCAGTCAGGAATTCTGGCAAGGAAGCCGAGTCCTATCAACAGAGGACGCACATTTTTCATCCTTTAATTGCTTCTCATGGCCACTTCCAGAAAATGCAGGGTGTTCCCACCTTGATGAAGAGAGTGGGGGGAAAAGGCAGCTTCTGAAGTCTTTCATGGTAGCAGCCTTGGGTGCAAATTTTTTCAGACATCGCTGTAGAATTCTGCTGGACATGGGAAAATTGTTCCAAACTGATAGAAATGAACAGAAATGACCCGATGGACAGTGCTGTTTCTTTCTTGTCTTGGCATAAAATCAAAACTGCCTTTAGCTGTGACTCCCCTTTAGACTCCATAAGGGCAATTTGTGGTGATAAGATAAATACTGGGGTGTCCTATTTTTACGCAGAATTTATTGGGATTTGACGTCATGCTATGATGACTTGTCGTGCCTTTGATTGGGACAAATGAAACAGTCAGATTTTACAACTGTAGAGTTGGAGACTGTGGTCGTATTATTATCGGAATCACACAGATAGTTGAGTTGCATTCATCCCAAGAACTATTCAAGAAGTTTTCATGATGAGGATGACCAAGCAAGGACTGTCTTGTTACACCAGATGCAGGTTTTCAGCCAGAGAGGCTCCAAAACACAGATTTTCTAAAACAAGAAGCTCTTCACACGACCTTTCCTAGAGCTTCCCATCCAGTTAGCACTGAGCTCAACAGCAGAACGTACGATTCAACAGATGGATGGGTCCGGGTCCACGAAAATTCAAAATACATTTAGTTATCCTACCGAGCATCCAACTTCACTGTTGGATATTCTATTCAAAATAATGTATGTGTAACTTATTCCTTGATATTTTTATTAATGCATAACTACATCTTGGGGGTCTCCAGATACTGACTTAATTCATAGGCTTGATTCTCAGCCTTCTGTGGCTATAACAGAAATGTTTTATCTTCTCCCTGTCTGCTAGGTGCATTCATACCTGCTAGCTTCCTCCTGGGGGACCCACTATAGGGAAGATCCTTCCCTTCATCTGTGTCTGGTGAATGCCATCTCATCCTTCCAGGAACAGCACATGACAAAGCCAGCATAATGGCAACTGACATTGACTATGCTTTCCTCTGTATCAGGGCTGTGCTGGGTGTTTTACAAACAATATTGCCTTTTACTCTCAACTCCTAAAGAAAGGCAGCTAGTTCCTCCCTCCCACTCCTGGGTGCCAGGCCCACCGAGTCACCTAGCCCCTGGCCCCAGCAGATCCCAGACTAGTATAGAGGCAATGACCACACGGCAGGCCGCATGCTAGATGAGAAAGAACAAAGCATGATGGGGGAGGGAAGGGCATTAGGGAGAACATCCTGGAAAATATTCTGGTGACAGCATGTGTGGGCGAGTCTCTCATAAAGGCTGAATCAATGAGTCAAACGAAGAGGATGGTAGGAGGAGGCGTGCATTTGAAATGGTTGGGATGGGAAATGATGACTGGGTCATGGAGGTCACCAGGGACGAGACGTGGACATCTGTACCGGGAGGAGACATCTCTTTCCACTGGCACCCTGCACTTGGGGAGGCGGAGGGAGAGAGCAGAGAATGAGGCTGATCCACAGTGAGAGCTTTTCTAGAAACCAGGAAGAGGGTGATAGGGATCGAGGAAAGTCATGAGAGGTTGGACAGTCTGGGAGCTCATGGAAAGGTTCCAGCGGACATTCGTGGATGGCTTCCAGGCACGTGGCACTCGGGCCCCTGTTTTCTGCCAGTGGGCCCGTATTTTCTTCCAGCCAACTACCCTTTTCCCATTCGCAGTCTTTCTGGTTTGGTGGAACTGACTCCCCCAACGGTGGACCTCGGTTTTCCTCTGACATGAGGGACTTCTTCTCTTCCCTGCGGGGCAGCTGTGATAGCACCACGGAAGGCACAGAGCTGCTACTGCCATTTGCAAGCACATGGGGCTGCCCAGGAAGAGGTTCTGGAGAGAATGGGGAGGACTCATCCCTGTGACATCACATAACTGTCTCCACACCTCTGAAAGATGTTTCCTCTCAAGCTCCTTTCACAGATGGGGGCAGGAGGTTTATTGCTGTGGTCTTGCTTCCTCTCCACTGCTGTTTGCGGGGTGAGACGGGGCGCTTCACTTATCTTCTAGCCAAGGGTTGAGGGACCTTGTGGGGCTCCATGCACCACCTAACCCAGGGCACGTTCCTCGGGCCAGCCATGCAGAACTCCCCACTCTCCTGGGCACAGTGAGTGGTCCTTAAGGGGTGGGTGCCCTGCTTATGCTCTTTTTCCTTCACTGATTGTCACAGAGATTGTGTAAGAGAGTCGACGTATTCTCAAAGGGGAGGGGACCCCAGACCACGTGACTCTGGACCTGCTGACAGCCTCCACGCTTCCTGTGGGCAGAGGCAGACTGAGAAAGCCCACAAAGAGCAAAGTACTGAACGAGGGGGACCACGGGAGCTGGTGAACACCCTTCGTGCATAAGCTGTGTTGAGTGAGGCTTTCTATTATTTGAAACAAATTAGACCAAATATTCTCAGGCTGAAGCAGTTGCGAAGTCCAATGTCGAATGCCGGACTGAGTAGACAGGAAAGGAACAGGAGTCATCCGGGACTTAATTACCGTCCTAAGAGATGGAAGTTGGTTCCCATGTGTTCCCAGCCCCACCGCCACGCAGCTCAAGAGCCTGGCTGAGCACTGCGGCGGGCAGGCACCAGGCGGACGCGGACCAGGATTCGGGCTCAGATTCCTATCTTCCAAATGAGGATTTTCTCATCTTCGATGTGTGCTCTTCTGCAGACTTGGGAAAAAAGCTCACACAGATGTGAAAGTTCATTCTGAGAATATGGTGTCGCTATTAACATAACACAGCTTGGGCTCGTTACCTAGAATTTTGAAAAAATAATTTGTTCTAATAATGATCAGGATGCTGTATTTTCCGAGTGACTAAATTCTTCAACTTCACCTTGGGCTGCAGAATAAAAGGTATTTTCTGAGCGCATGTGTGCCCCACCCCCCCAGCCTTGAAAGACTAAGGTATACTTGTCTTGATTAAGCATTAGTTTATTTTTGGTAACAATCTTCAAAAGGAAAGTAAGTGAAGTGGCAGCTCTTCTCTCTCTTTTTTTGTTTTTGTGTTGTTTCTGTTTGGTTTTTTGGCCCATTCATCTCTTTTCGTACATGCAAAGAGAATAGGGTTGCCCTGGTGTCTCGCGTACCGTGAGGTCTCAGGCTAGCTCTGCTGTTTGAATCGTATCCCGCACAGGGATCTGGTCTAGGTCGCTCCTAAACGTAACCATTTGGGGGCTTTGAACTTAACAGCAGTCTTGATTATGGAGAGATTGATTCTTTTCAATTTTACTGCAGTAGTAGGCAAAGGACATTTTTTCTTTGGTTACGATCAAATACTCATAAATGCATGTGGACCTCTTAGGTCAGTCCCACCATCTGCTTCCTGTGTATTTTCCTGTATGAACCCAGAGGGACTTTTTAAAATAACAGCATTATTTTTTTTATTATGTTCAATTAGCCAACATATAGCACATCAGTAGTTTTTGATGTAGTGTTCAACGATTTATTAGTTGTGTATAACACCCAGTGCTCATCACCACACATGCCTGCCTTAATACCCATCACCTGGTTACCCCACCCCCCCCCAAGCCCCTCTCTTCTGCAACCCTTCGTTTTCGTTCCCAGAGTCCAGAGTCTCTCATGGTTTGTCTCCCTCTCTGACTTCTTCCCATTCAGTTTTCCCTCCCTTCCCCTGTGGTCCTCCATGTTATCCCTTATGTTTCAAATATGAATGAAACCATGGGAAAATCATCTTTCTCTGCTTGACTGATTTCACTCAGCATAATCCCCTCCAGTTCCATCCATGTCGATGCAAATGGTAGGTGTTCATCCTTTCTGATGGCTGAGTCATATTCCACTGTTATACACAATGCCAGGGGATTGTTGCAAAAGAAAACCAAAGCTGGGGGCATCACGATGCCTGACTTTAACCTCTATTACAAAGCTGGGATCAACAAGACGGTATGGTACTGGCACAAAAGCAGACTCACAGATCAGTGGAACAGAATAGACACCCCAGAAATGGTCCCTCACCTCTAGAGTCAACTAATCGTTGACAAATCAGGAAAGAATATCCAATGGAAAAAAGTCTCTTCAAGAAATGGTGCTGGAAAAATTGGACAGCCACAAGCAGAAAAATAATAGCATTATTAAAATATAATCCACATGCCATAAAATTCACCCTCTTTAAAGTATGCAGGTGAGTGGTATTTTAGTATGTTTGCAGAGTTATGGGAGGGATCTTTTTCACAACACATGTCAGCTCTCACCCCCAACCTTAAAGCCCCACAAAGCTCTGTGAGATTCGCATTTTGCTTACCTTTTTTCCCTACAGTGTCCAGCACATTGGCAGAAAGGAGGTGCCCAGCAAGTACTTGTGGAAAGAATAATCCATGACTGTAGAGGCAGGCTAAGCTCAAAGACCGCCTACATACAGAAACTTTGGTGTTCCAGCGATGGTATTATAAATCAGAATGTGACAAACAATAAAATGCTATAGGTTATCTTTGCCATTTAACAGTAGAATCTTTGACTATGTATGACGTAATGTGTATGTGTTTTGTTTTTTATTTTTTTTATTTAGTTTTTATTATGTTATGTTAATCACCACACAGTACATCATTAGTTTTTGACGCAGTGTTCTATGATTCATTGTTTGCGCATAACACCCAGTGCTCCATGCAATCCCTGCCCTCCTTAATACCCACCACCGGGCTCACCCATCCCCCTACCCGCTCCCCTCTAAAACCCTCAGTTTGTTTCTTGGAGTCCATAGTCTCTCATGGTTTGTCTCCCCCTCTGATGTCCCCCCACTTCATTTTCTCCTTCCTTCTCCTAATGTCCTCCGTGCTACTCCTTATGCTCCACAAATAAGTCAAACCATATGATAAGTGTCTTTCTCTGTTTGACTTATTTCACTTAGCAGAATCTCCTCCAGTTTCCTTATCTAACTTCAGCTTAGGACACTTCAGAGCTGATGTCCAGATGAAGTGGCAGGAGGGGATTTGTCAAACGTTACCGATTTTAAAGTGAGTGTTTCAGGCAGACAGGCGGAAAGAAACAACCAATAATCAATCAAGTATTTGTTTCAACAGCACATTGTGAAATGACATGCTGGGTTCTACCAAATAAATAAATAAACCACCCACTGATCACACTCAAAGATTTTTTTCTACCAAGGCTGCAGAATAATTGCCAAGTATGAAAGTATGCGCAGGCTAAGTTACCTGCCAACATGAAACTGCATACTTATTCTTAATATTAAATCTCCAGGTGACGGACGCTAATTATCGTTGTGATTGGTAATCTATAGTTTGAAAAGCTCCCAGGATGCCGAAAGCACTCAGATGGAAGTAGAGCCCCAGGACGGTGTTTCAACAATGTTACAAAGTTTCCCAACCAAAACACTAGAATGAACTCTTGCTGGCTTAACGCTTAAAGCAGAGACCCACTGTTGCCTCTCCTCTCCACGCGAAAAGCAAATCAAAGCACGTTCCTTCTCCTAAAAACCAGCTTTCTGAACTGAGGTGAATTCTGGGTCCAGTGATAAGCAGCTTCACAAATGCCTCGTTATGACTCTTAAGAAAATGGCACAGTGACTACAAAAGTCCAAATTTATGACTTGAACCAATGAATCACTTCACAAATATGATGAAATTATAGAACTGGAAGTAACCTAAATGCCCGTTAATAAGAAGAAGCTGGTTAGGGGGATTTGCATTCATCCAGACCGTGGCATTCCGTGCAGCATTAAAACCACGCGAGAAGAAGCGTGTGGCTGGTCACAGAGTGGCCACCGGCAGGTGAGTGCAGGAAGCCAGGGGCAGAGACACCGGCACCGGGCACATCTCCGCTCCGCCCTGCAGCAGCGACAGGACTCAGGAAGTCATGCTCTCCTCTGTTCCCCCATCTGGAAAACCAGGGGACAGTTACAGTTCTTACCTAGACGGTTGCTGAGAGCTGTTCCTATGAGACGATATCTGTAAAGCACTTAGGATAGGACATACTGTAAACATCCCGGAAGTATTGGCCGCTCTTCTCATCCCCATTCACAGACCTGTTAACCTGCACAGGGATCGCCTCTGGAAACGTATTCGAGGGACTGGAAATAGGGGTTGTGTCTGAGAGAAGGTTCTGGTGGGTCTGGAGGGATATTTTCTTTTCACTGTGTGCATTTGTGACCTAACAAAAAGCCTTACATTTTTTAAAAATGAAGAAATAGGGCCCCTGACAGGAGCAAATGTTTCTGAGATGAGTGTCTATGACGTTCATAATGACTCAACTTGGACTCCTCGCTGAATGCAGGTGGCCATGCATAGGCCCTTCTTGGCCCTGGAAGAGCAAACTCCCGGGAGGGGGCCCTCAGCCCTACCATGGGCTGTGAGCCCACTTTCCGTGGCCGCTGTGTGGGGGAGGCCACTGCTCCTCAGCGGGCCTCCCGCTTCCCATCCCTTCTCCCCTTGCCAACTCCTGCCTGGCTGAGACCCTCACTGGGCCGTCCCCCTGCTCAGAACGCTTGTCTACACCCCTGTCCCAGAGTGCCAGGTCCAAACTCCCGGACCTGGCCGTGGAGGTCTCTTGGCATGTCTGACCACCGTCTGTCTGTCCAGCCCGATGTGCCCTGCCCTTCTGACACAGGCCGGCCTCACCTGTCCCCTGTCCTTACCATTCCCTCCAGCGCCTTCGGGGAGGGATCATGTGGCCCCTAGCTCCGGTCCAGGCCACCTGCATCCAGATGTCACTCTGCCACTGCCAGGTTTGGCTGTCCATCCTGGGTAGGTGCCTTCCCCCCTCTGGGCCTCAGTCTCCCCCGGGGGATACAGGGATGATACCACCCCTGGGCACGACCGGCTGGAGGGTGAGCAGAGTCACTGTGTCTTGGGCTCAGGGACAGCCCCACAGGGCTTCTCTTTCCTCTTGCCCCCTGCCTGACTCGGGTTGCTTCCCCCCTTCTCCTTCCATTGACTCTGGGTTTCCATCTGTGTTACATACGTGGGGGAGATCCCAGAACAGGGCCATCCCCTAGGGGGCTGTGCAGTTCAGTTTAGGGTCACCTAAAATCACAGCACATAGTGAAGTGACTGACTGAGGGACGTAGATTCTGGGACTGCGTGTGGCAGTCACCGGGGAGAGAGGGGGACTGAGGCCCGGTGGCTAGGGAAGGCTTTACTAGCAGCTGACACGTTAGGGCTGAGCGGGACGGGATCCCACAGAAGGGGCACCCCTCGGCAGGCCCAGCCCCGAGCTGCCCGCGGCAGGGGTAGGACTCACAAGGCAAAAGAGAGGACTCTGCTCGGGGCGAGCCTCAAGCCCACTATGAAAACGAGGCCATTCTTCAAGAGCAGAGTGTGTGCCCATGAAAGCAAATTGTCTACTGGTCACCCCCCCACCCCAGCACAACCACGGCCTAAAGCGCTTGTGTAAACGGGACAGATCAGGTGTGTCGGCCGAGGGCCACAGTATCCGTGAACACGTCGACCTCTTGACCAGTGAGAGCTGCCGAGCCGCCCTGCTCCTCTGGCTAACGTGTTCCCGCCGGCAAGCCCAAGGGACAGCCGCAGCTGCGTCCGGACGGGACCCCACCCGGAGGCGGCGGCGGGGGTGACGGCTCTCCCCCAGTCGGCAGATCTCAGCCTTTGTCGTCCCCTTCCCGCGCTTGCTGGGCTGTTCGGCGCTAAAAACATTTGCTCCCAGCTTGTTCTTTTAAATGGTTTGAACGATGAGAGAGAAGATGGCGTCACCCCTCCGTCACACACCGAGGTGTCCTGTCATCTGGGCGGCTGAGCCTCCCGGTCTGCGGTCCAGGGCTCCCGACCCCGTGGGAGACACCGGGCGGGACTGGGGGCGGCGGGGGGAGGCTGGACTCCTGGACGCCACCCAGTGAGGACAAGACGGCCTTTCCTGAAGCGGGAAATCCCACTCAGAAGTTAAAAGGATTCCCATAAAGATGAAAACACGAACCCTACCCGAGCGCCCGTCAGCCCGATGAGGCTGAGCCGTTTGTTCTCCAGCTGTGACGGCGCTTGTGGGCTCCCAGCTTCGCCCCTGGCCAGATGTGCTCCGTCAGCGCCTGCTCCATAAACCGCAGCTGGTGGCAGGCCCCTGGTTTCAGCCTCAAGGAGCCATGAGGCCCACGTGGCCCCAGGAAGGGCTGAGCCCCCAGGATGATAAATCTCTTTCTACCATAATGGGAAGGTACCGCACTGCTCCAAGTGCCACTTCCAACCCGCCCTTTAGTCACAGTGCCTTTCGCTTCAACCGTTTGGAATGCTGAACATTTATCAAAAAACCAGAGGGCTCAGTGGGTTTGCGAGGCAGCCTCCCTCCCCTCCTGGATCCCAGCCGGGAAGCCAGGATGACCCTGGCGGTGGGCCAGAGGACACCGCCTTGGGCCAGAGAGAGAATTCCAGATTTTGAAAGATGATCCTGGAGATGTCCCCAGAGGGGTTCCGGGTCCTCATCCACACCCGCACACTGGATCTTCAAGCCCAGTGCCTTTTCCCTATAAGTTCCCATATACTGTGTTTTCACCTGAAATCCCATGTAATGACGAAGGAGAAGATTTTTGCTTCTCCCTCTTCTCTTGGTGGTGTTTTTAGACTCTGAGCTCAAGAATCGGAGATGCTAGCAAACACATCTTTGTGCATTAGAGGAGCTTAATTAGTAAGATAATGACAGTAAGTGCAAGTATCTTTCACAACCGAGAAGCCGGGATAAGATAAAGGCACATTTATAATAATGACTACAAAAGGCTAGGCTTTATGTCCCTAATGAATGTCCTAAATGAATGTGATCTTGGAAAAGATGGACCAAACTTGATCCAGAGGACAGCCTAGCTTACTGACCAAAAAAAAAATAATCGGTCCTATAGGTCTCTACAGAAAGGAAGTACCCCCAATCTATGAAGCTATCATAGGAAAATAGCAAAAGCTTATTATATATTTGGCATATTTTTGGATCCACATAAATTACTATATTTTCTAATAAGAAAAATTAGAAGTTTTTAATTCCATGGAAGCATAATATAAAGGGATTCTTTTGGTTTAGTGATATTATGATAATCATTAATCATTACCAACAATCAGAGCAGAATCGATTGCTGGGTATCTATATCTTTAGGGTGACCATCATCCAATTTGAGACATCTATAAGAGTGAAAACCATCAGTAAACATGACCTGACGATAGGTATAAACCAGACTGTCCCAGGCACATGTCCCCAGGCGGACATGTGGTCCCCCTCACTGTGTCGTCCTGCTAACTCCACATCTACTCACTGAGGTAGGAATTATTATCCCCATTTTACAGACAGGAACACCAAGGCTTGCTCAAGGTCACACAGCTAATAAGTACCGGAGCTGGGTTTAGAACTAATTTCAAGGCCCTGGCCCTTCTGGGCAGACTCTCAGTCAATAAGAGACACACTGAGGGTATCTTGGTGCTTTGTGTCTGTTAGAAGGGCCGAAGCAGAACACTGAGAAAACTCTCGGGCTCTTTAAAAGTGTTCAGGAACGGGTGTTATGGGCAGGGGGCATGAAGGCCACTGGGCACATGGGCTGCCTTCCTGTAGTCTTTGTTCATTCAGCCCACAGCAGCACCAGATCTGTACCTGCTCTCTTTTTCTGCTGTTCAAACAATACCCTCATCTAACGTCCAACTGAACACAAAAGCCAACCCCAGAAATAAATCCTTCAAAGGGAGTATACTGCTCTCTTCCATTTCTCACATGTCACTAGAAAGAGAATGGCATCTGATGAATTAGGATCTGTGGAGGTATTGGGGGGTGATGAATAAAAGCAAGTAGTTCACAATTTGCCATAAATGTTGATATCAATGTCTTCCTTCATTTGCACACCTGCTCCAGGCCTGGCCTTGTGCCTGAGGCTTTACAGACATTACAGGCAATCCTCCCGACCCTGCATGGATCAGAAATGAGATGAATCAGAAATTCACAGGTGAGGAAAATGAGATGTGGAGGTCACAGGTAGTAGGTTATGGGGCTAGGATGTGGTAGCTAGGTATGGAAAACTCCAGAACCCAACTGAGCAACCCTCAGGGCCCAGCCTGTTTGGGGTTGCCCTTGAATGAAAAAGGATGAAAGCAATACCAAACCCATTGCCACAAGCCTCAGGAGGATTTATCACTCCCGATGTGACCCAGGTGTGATGTTGTAGCTTTCAGGTCCAAGCCTGCTGCTGTCCCTCATGCTCTCCATGGCTTTCCTGGAGACCTTCAGGGAGGCTCTGCTCAGGCTGAACTATCATCATAACAGCCACACCACCCCAGCCCCATACCTCTCTCCCCGCGGGCAGGCCCGGAGCCGTGGCTAACCTGGACATACATTCACCTCTTTGCACTGTGGGATGCAAATAGGTCCTTTCCTTTCTCTCTCTCTCTCTCTCTTTAAGACTGGAGAGCTATAAAATGTCCACGTTTTATAGAGAAAAGGAATGTCCATAAATCCAATTGTAAGTGTTACTATGATATTATATTTTAACAACTCAGAGGAGTCTGGTGAAAATCCTTGTATAGCTGAATGACCTTAGTCAAATATAATAGCTCACGATAGAAACAGACAGTTTGCCGTTTCTCAAAGTCATCTTTTCTCACGTAGCTCTAGGTTCTAGCTACCCAGGTGACTGAAAAATTTTTGTCAGTTTATAGGGAAATTTTCCACTGAAATTAGATAATTAATGGGCATTGACCTGGATCGTAGTTGTCAAAACTAGGCCATGGGGAATTGGAAATAAGACGAACAAATGGAGAGACAGGGGCTCGATGATTCTGGAATTTGCCACGGTAATAAACAGCACCTTGCCATACCAAGTAGGAAGTCTGCAAACCTCCGTGGAGACCAAGCCTAGGACTCATATACACGGCGGGGCAACGCCATTCTATGTGAGCTCTGAAAGGGACATATAAAATAACAATTATTGTGCTTAAGTTATTGGATTATGGGCGGTTTTAATACGTGCCAGTTTCCACTCTTTTTATAATGTTACAACATGTGGACAAGGTTAAAATACCTAAAATAAACTCTTCACCATCTGTCTTTTCTCTCTCACTTAAGGAAAAGGAATTTGGCTACAAGTGGCTGTTCATCGTTCACATCCAACGGGAGGAAAAAGAGGTGCCGAAATCCATCTTGGGGGGGGCATGGGAGGTGGGTCTGAAATTCAAAGAGCCAGAGCCTCCCCTTTGCAAGGCAAATTATATCTCCCTCATTCTCCCCGAAGAGCAAGGGGGCTGACCCAGATGCTGTGAAACTCCATCATACTAACGAGACACCCCGTCACCAGAGCTGTCACAAACCAAATGTGAAAAATGGCAGCATCTTTACTCTTCTCGATGCCAGTGTTCATCTCTGAATCACTGAACACACATAGACTCTCGGAGCTAGAAACCCAGACTGGGTCTCAAGAGGTCATCTTGTCCTGGGTGACCCAGTGGATGCTCCCCTACCATACCCACCATCCTTCTGAAGTCCCCTTTGAAGAGGGTTTGTCTCTAAGGATTCTCAGCAGATGAGTTTAGCCTCATTTGAGCCGTGATGCTGGCTAAGCCAGCATATGCAAACACACACATGAATCATGGGCCATGCTATTCTTTAAACAAAGGGGTGGCACTCAATTATAGGGACAGCTCACAGACTTCCAGCCCCAGGATTACCCACGGTGTGCTCTCGGTTTCTGCACAAAGCCTCAGCTTAGAGAGAGGATGCCAGGTCTGAAAATCCCGGCAGCGTGGCCATCTCCCTCATAAAAAGCACTGTGTTCAGGGCAATTTGCCTCTGAAGACTTACAAGAAATTGAATTGGCAGGTTCACAAGGCGTGGCCCCAGTCCTAGCTATGTGTCCTTGAGCAAATCCTGTAGGCCTCTGTGAGTCTGTTTCCTCATGTGAAAATGGGGAAAAGGCTAGCGTTTGTCGCCCTGGGTTTTAGGGGGGAGAACTGAGCACAGCCCCACTCACAGTAAATACTCAGCACACAGGCTCATGAAGTCTCTTCTTACAAAGTGCTGTTCCCAGGGTCCAGGCCACAGAATGGTTCCATCGGGCATTTTGATCTAGACACTCCCCTAAACCTTCCATTTGGACTCGTCTTGCATTTTGGGGTTGTTTTTTCTTTTTTTCTTTTTTTAAAGATTTTTATTTATTTATTTGACAGACAGAGATCACAAGTAGGCAGAGAGAGAGGGGGAAGCAGGCTCCCTGCTGAGCAGACAGCCAGACTCAGGGCTTGATCCCAGGACCCTAGGATCATGACCTGAGCTGAAGGCAAAGGCTTTAACCCACTGAACCACCCAGGCGCCCCATTGTTTTCTAACCATAAAGAAAACAGGCACCATGGTAGTGACTTCAATTTTCAGAAATAGCCAGTGGAAGTGGAAGTTGTTGAGAATCTGTAACCTCACGCTGTCAGAGTGTCCAAGGCAGCAGATGATCCAGCCTTCTCTTCCCGTTTTCATGTGTTCACCCTCCCAAGGATTTCTGACTCTCCTGAGAGACCTCAGCCTTTCTTCCATACATACTCAATTTCTTGGGAAATTAGACTGGCAGCAGGAAATTTTCCATCACTTCACACAGGGCCAAGGGAACAAAGTCATTGTCAGTGATTCATCACGCTCGCTAATTGTCCTCCTGCTTCCTAGACATTCAGATTCAGCTCTGCCAGATCGAATACAAATGCCTCTTTCAAATAAAAAATAATTTTCATTTTGCCTCTGTCATTTTTCTGATCAATTTACAGTTTATAAGTTATCACAATCTCACTTAATTATCTATTTTTTGAGGCATAATTGACACAATATTATATTAGTTTCAGGTGTACAATGTGATGGTTTCATATTTGCATACATTGTGAAATGACCATAATATGTCACCAAAGTTAACATATTATTGATTATATTCCTCATGCTATAGATTTTGTCCCCATGATTTACTGATTTTATAGCTGGGAGTCTGTATTTCTTGATCTTCATTCATTTCACAGCCTCCCCCAAATCCCACTTCTCCTCTGGCCACCACCAATCTCTTCTCTGTATCTATGAGTCTGGGTTTGTTTGGTTTGTTTCTTTGGTTTTTTAGATTCCACATTTAAGTAAAATCATGTGGTATTTGTCTTTCTCTGGGTGACTTATTTCACTTACTTCAAGGTCTGTCCATGTTGTTGCAAATGGTAAGATTTTATTCTTTTTTAAAAATAACTGAATAATATTCCATTGAATATATATGCCACATCTTCTTTTTCCATTTGTCTGTTGATGGACACTTAGTTCGTGTCCGTATCTTGGCTTCTATAAATAATGTTGCAATGCACATAGAGGTGAATATATCTTTTCACATTAGTGTTCTTGTTCTCTTCAGATAGATATCCAGTAGTGGGATTGCTGGATCATATAGTCATTCTATTTTTAATTTTTTAAGGAATCTCCATACTGTTTTCCATAGCAGCTGAGCCAGTTTCCATCCCCACTAACAGGGCAGGAGGATTCCCTTCTCTCCACATCCTCAACAACACTTAATATTTCTTGTCTTTTTGATAATAGTCACTGAGCTGATCATACGCTTTTTATCTTTCACTTTGTTAATGTGGTGTATCACAATGATTGATTGATTTGCAGATATTGAACCATCCTTGCATCCCTGGGACAAACCCCACCTGGTCATGATGTATGATCCTTTTTTTTTTCTTTTAAGATTTTATTTATTTATTTGACAGAGGGAGAGAGATCACAAGTAGGGAGAAAGGCAGGCAGAGAGAGAGGGGGAAGCAGGCCCCCGCCGAGCAGAGAGCCCGATGCGGGGCTCGATCCCAGGACCCTGAGATCATGACCTGAGCCGAAGGCAGAGGCCCTAACCCACTGAGCCACCCAGGTGCCCCTGTATGATTCTTTTAATATATCATTGAATTTGGTTTGGCAACATTTTGCTGAGTATTTTTGCATCTTTGCTCATCAGGTGTTTTGACCTATAATTTTTTTGGTGTTATCTTTGTCTGGTTTTGGTTTTAGGGTAATGGTGGTCTTGTAAAATGAGTTTGGAAGCACTACCTCCTCTTTGATTGGAAGAGCTTGAGAAGGATAGGTATTAAATCTTCCTTGAATGTCTCATAGAATTCACCAGTGAAGCCATCTGGTCCCAGACTGTAGTTTGTTAGGAGGTTTTTGATGACTGATTCAATCTCTTCCCTAGCAATTTGTCTATTCATATTTTCTATGTCTTCATGATTCAGTCTTGGAAGATTGTAAGTTTATAGGAATTTACCCATTTCTTCTAGGTTGTTCAGTGTTGTCATATAATTGTTCATAGTAGTCTCATGATTCTTTGCGTTTCTGGGGAAACAGCTGTAACTTCTTTCATTTCTGATTCTATTTATTTGAGCGCTCTTTTTTCTTGGTGAGTCCAGCTAAAGATCCTTCAATTTTGTTTATCTTTTCAAAGAACCAGGTCTAGTTTCATTGAACTTTTGGACTGTCTTTTTAGTTCTTTTGTTTATTTCCACTCTGATCTTTGTTATTTACTTCCTTCTACTAACGTTGGGATTCATTTGTTCTTCTTTTTCTAGAGCCTTTACATGTAAAGTTAAGTAGTTTTTTTGGGATTTCTCTCATTTCTTGTGCTGGGCTCCTTCTTTCTTACAACTGCTTCTGTTGCATCCCACAGATATTGATATGTCATATTTCTTCTATCATTTGCCTCTAGGTACTTTTTGATTTTTATCTATGACCCAGTAGTATTCTCAGTAACATGTTGCTTAATCTCTCCATATTTGTAGTTTTTCATTTTCTTCTTATAATTGACTTCTTGTTTCATACAATTGTTGTTGGAAAAGATGCTTGACATGACTTCAAATTTCTTGAGTTTTTTGGATTTGTTTGGTGGCCTAACATGTGATCTCTTCTGGTAAATGCTCCATGCACATTTGAGAAGAATGTGTATTCTGCTGCTTTTGGATGGACTGTTCTGTATGTAACTACTAAGTCCATCTGGTCTAATGTGTCATTTAAGGCTGATGTTTTCTTATTGATTTTCTGTTCTGGATGATCTATCCAATGTTATAAGTGGGGTGTTTAAGTCCCCTACTATTATTGTATCACAGTCACTTTCTCCCTTTAGGTCTGTTAACATTTGATTTATTTTGGTGCTTCTATGTTGGATGCATTTATATTTAAAAATGTTATATCTTCTTGTTGGATTGACCCCTTTAGCATTATGTAATGTTTATCTTTGTCTTTTATTATATCTTTCTTTTAAAGTTTATTTTGTCTAATACAAATATAGCTACACCAGCTTTATTTTTGTTTCCATTTGCATGACACACCTTTTCCCACCCCATTCACTTTCAATGCCCATGTGTCTTATATCTGAGATGAGTCTCTTGTAGGGTGTACACAGATGTGTCTTGTCCTTTTATCCATTCAGTCACTCTGTCTTTTGATTGAAGAATTTAGTCCATTTACATTTAAAGTAATTATTGATAGGTATGTACTTTTTGCCATCTTGTTAATTGTTTTCTGGCTGCTTTTGTAATTTCTCTCTGTTCCTTTCTCCTCTTTCACTCTTCCTTTGTGGTTTGATGATTTTCTTTAGTATTACATTTACATTCCTTTCTCATTTTCTTTTGTGTATTTACTATAAGGTTTTACTTTGTGGTTACCACGAGGTTCACATACATTATCTTATGTATACAGTAGCCTCTTTTAAGTTAATAACAACTTAAGTATGAACATATTCTAAAATTACATTTTTCTCCCCCAATTTTATGTTTTTGATGTCACCTTTTACATCTTTTTATTTTATGTATCCCTCAGCTAATTATTATGGCTTCAATTAATTTTAGTACTTTTGTCTTTTCACTATCATAGTAGCTTTATAAGTGATTAATCCACTACCTTTACAATATATTTACCTTTTCCAGAGAGATTTTTACTTTTTTCTGTTTTCTTGACAATTCATTTCAGCTTGAACAAGTCCCTCTAATATTTGTTTTAAGGCTGGTTTAGTAGTGTTTAATTCCTTTAGCTTTTGCTGGCCTAGAAAACTCTAACTCGCCTTTGATTCTGAATGATAACCTGCAAAGTTTCTGCTCAGAAATCTGCTGAGAGTCTTATGGGGTTTCCATTGTACATAACAATTTGTTTTTCTCTCCCTATTTTTAAGAATCTTTAACTTCAGACATTTTAATTATAATGTGTCTTGGTGTGGATCTCTTTGGCTCATCTTTGGAACACCTTTGGCTTCCTGGACTTGGATATCTGTTTCTTTCCCTAGGTTAAGGAAGTTTTCAGCCATTATTCCTTCAAATAAGTTTTCTGCTTCTCTCTCTCTTCTCACAAATGTTATTCTGCTTGGTGGTGTCCCATAGTTCTCTGAAGTTATACTCATTAAAAAAAAAAATCTTTTTTCTTTTTGCTGCTTTGTCCTGATGAATTTCATTGCTTTGTCTTCCAGTTCACTGATCTGTTCTTCTACTTCATCCAGTCTGCTGCTGAGCTCCTGTAGTGTATTTTTCAGTTCATTACTGTATTCTTCAGCTCTGTGACTTCTGTTCAGCAGTTTCTTATGTCTTCCATCTTTTCATTGAAGTTTTCACTGTATTAATCTATTCTCCTAAATTCAGTGAGCATCTTTAGGACCATTACCTTGAGTTCTTTTTCAAGTAGATTACTTATCTTCTTACCATTACGTTCTTTTTCTGAGGTCTTGTCTTGTTCTTTAACTGGAAACATATTTCTGTTTCTTCATATTGCTTAACTCTCTATGTTTTGTTTGTAATAGGTAAAACAGGCACCTCCTTCTCTCTTGAAAGAGTGACCCTGTGTAGGTCATGAACCTTCTCATTAGACCTTCCCCTAGTTCTTAATTTCTCTCTAACCTCTGTTATTGTCTAAACTTATTCTTGATACATCCCCATTGTTGAGGATGTGCCAAAACTTGTTCATGTTCCAAGGGAAGGAATCTCATTTAGCTTCTAGTTTCAGGCCGATTGGAAACCAGACCCTCAGGCAGCAGCTTTTAATACAGGCAAATATATACAGTCCTGTGAGGCCATAATCATAATCCCTCCTGGCCTATATACCAGGAGATCTAGAGGTGTCTGCTGAGTGATAGTTGTAAAAATCAGCACTCTAGATGAATGCATAAGCTCCTTTCTGGGAGGTCTTGCCGAGCTGTAGCAAGGCCAAGGCGGTGAGAGAGGATGGTGTCTCTGTTTACGTTCTCTGTAAGTGCCTCCTAAGCCTATAGATGTGTGGGAAACCTAAAGCCTGTCCCTTGGGCAGAAGCTCCAGGCTAAGTAAATACGTTTTCTTCACAGGAAGACTGGGGTTGTCTTTCAGTCGGCTGTCTGTCTGGTGTCCTGGGGGTGGTGGGCTGTCAGGAACTATCTTCACAATTGTTACTTTCCCAGGGGAGCTCAGGAATGCCAGCCTTCTTCGTCAGCAGGGCCAGGTGATCCAGAGCCATCCCCTGTGTGGACTGCATACACATGCTAGCTTTAGCTGGGGAGCAGGAGAGTGTAGAAGGTGGGGCACATTCACTGGCTTCAGAAAGGTAGTGGGAAAATAAATGCCTTGATTCCATGCACACCCCTGGGCTTTAGGAATGCAGTGGGAGAGAGTCTGGTCTGTAAGATGAGACAGGGAGGATGCTAGCACCACTGCTTCCACTTGCTAGCCAGAACCAGGGAGCAGGGGAAGTGTCATAACTGTCCAAGCTAAAAGACTTCAGCTAGCCAACAGAAGATTGCAGCAACTCTTTGTACTAACCTGCCCCAGCCAGGGAGCAGAGAAGTATCACAACTACTTGTGTTTTCTGGCTTCAGAAAGATGGTAAGATAGTGCCACAACCACTTGCCCAAGTTTATCTCAGCAAGGTGGTAAGAGGGTGCCACTTTCAAGCTCGCCAGCCCCTCCATCTCTAGGGAGAGTTTCAACCATTCCCTGACTCTCCAGCAGATACTTTTAGATTAGCAAATGACTTTTCCTTTACACACAGTCTTAGGTGCTCTTCAATTTTCTATTTTTTGCTGGATTCTTGGGCAAGTGAGACTACTTGGTTTCCTACGGCTTTGGACATCAGTCCCATTGGTTTTGTAAGCCAGATGTTTTAGGGGCTCATCTGTCTGGTGAAGATCCCAGGGGTTGGAGATGTGAGGCATCCACCCCTAGCTCTGCTTCTCCAGGAGAGACCCCTGTCCCACCTCCAGATCTCCCGGTCTATGAGATCCCTTCCTATTGCATGTCTCTGTTCTGGGGGCAAGGTTTTGATGAGAGCTGTCTCACCTGTCTTGATGTTGTCTTTTGGTCCTTTGTTATGGAGAAACAGCTCATCTTGTTTTCAGATCTCCTTCAGACAGAAATGATCCATGTGTAGCTGTAGGTTTGGTGTGTTCGTTGGAGGAAGTGAGTTCAGATTCTTCCTAGGCCACCATCTTGTGGAAATCTCTCAAGCCATTCCATTTAGATAGGATAAAGTTTAAGGGGGACGTATTTGGCCTATAATAAGCACAATTCTAAATAACCCTGTGTAAGAGAATCCAGTAGCTTTTGCTTCCTTAATATGTCTAAAGTATAACACTCTAACATAGATAAAATTTAATTTCAAAGAAGTATTTCCCACATTTCAGCTTCTGCCTTCCACATTCTTCTGTTCTCTCAAATCAGTCAACGTTATAAGTACCAAGAATATGACCACTAGTTGAGGATGGGTGTTACTTCTCCATGGAAATCACTTTGTTGTCTATCTTTGCTAGACATATCACAGGTACTACAATGAAGAACAACATTCCATTTTCAATGTCCTTTGAATGTAAGAGTTGAGAACCTATTGGGTATGTATGTAAAGTTTTTAAAGGGCCATAACTCAAATTTGAGAAAGAACAATAAAAACAAGTGATTTTAGAAGAATTTCCCCAGCAGCAACAGAAACCTGCACCCTACACATACAAGAAAAACACCCCACATGCTCCCTTCTTAATGCTGCTATAGTGTAGGAGAGTGGCCACGTCAGGCCCAGACAAAGGTACATGCTTAGCAGGTCCCAAGCAGGCTGCTGCAGCAGTGGATAAGGAAGCAATTGCTGGGGGGAGGGGGTGCTGGGCATCAGGGAAGGATCAAAGCCAAGGCGGCCCCCACCAGCCTCCCTCTTCACAAGGATGGCTTTTGTCTGGGGGCACAGATAGGCTCCTGCCACCTGTGAGTCAGACTTGGGGGAGAGAAGCAGCTCCTTATAAGGGAAGTATGCCCAGGTCATGGAGGAGGCATCTCATCTCATGTCGCTGTTCTGATTGGCGGAGGCAGAATGCTTCTCTGGGGATGGACCATACTCCTAGCCATTCACACTTCACATGTATTGGCCCAGACCCCTTGGTAAGGGAGGAAGGGAGCTGGTTGCATTTTTTTAAAGCACCATTTCCTTGTTATGGGTCACATTCCAAGGTTACAAAGCATGGAAGTGGAGGTGAAATAATGGGAGGAATTACTTAAAAATATGTCACACACTCGAGGACTACAATCTGGCAGTCATAGAATTTCAAAGCTGAATGAGCTCTGCACAGTTTTCTAGTTAAATGCTTTCATTTCACAGGTGAGGAAACAAGCCCAGAGAGGTGAAAGGACTTTTGTAGGGTCACACAGCAAATTAGTGTAAGGTCAGCATGAGAACCTCCTTGATCCTTTTATTATCTTGCCTGATCATTTGAAAAATCAGTGAGCTTTTATTTTCACCTGGGAGCCAGACTTCTATGAATAACTGGGTGGAGGCATGTATGTTTAAGACATGGGATTGGAAAATGAGCACACATTCAGGATGCAAAATGAGGGTGGAGGAGCTCCCTTTCACCAAGCAGGCTGGTCTTGGCTGCCAGTCTGATAACCAGCTGAAATTTCAGTACATACCATTTTCATCTTTTAGCACCAAAATGAGCAAGGACTTCAATATGAACAGTTCATGGAAATATGGCTGGAAACATCACTCCTCTCTGAGCTCTCTGGAATTGCAACTGGGAATTCCCAGGGTCCCAAAGTGAAACTTACGACAGAATATAAGTGTCCACCGCACTGTAATTCTAGCTATCTCCCAAATGGAATGATGTTGAAGCTTTTCATAACTTTAACAGAAATGGGGATGTGGAGCAAAGTTCCCCTTGAAACCTGAAATGGTCACCTGGGGTATGGTCCTAGTGCCCCCAGGGGGCAGCAGAGACAAGCGTCTTCTTGTGGACCTGCTGTAGACCCAGGACGGCCAATACCGACAATCCATGCAAGTCAGGATCATGCTCTGTGCACATGTACAGATGGGTTAGAGAGGATAGCTGGACAATGGAACAATAAATTCTGTGTGATTCCCGGGGGTCTGAGGCTGTTCTTTCAACCCCTAGATGTCTTCCTGAACACAGCTCTCCAGGACATAATCAGAACCATGTGGGAAGGAAGGATGAGTTCAAGGACAGCAGCAAGAGGAGGAAAAGGGTGCACGGGGACATGGCTGAGAGCACTGTGGTCTGGTAGGTTCCATGTGGAGAAGGAAGTTTTCCTGCCTGCTGACCACACGGGCAAAGGTTTTAAGGGCCCCTTCAGCAAGGCTGAGGCACACATGGTAGCAGCTTTGCTTCCAAAATCCTTATGTTATCATCGCAGGACCAGGATGGCCAGAGGGAAGGGTTTGGGCTGCAGAATCTGATGGACCTGAGTTCGAATTCTGCCTTTGCCCCAACCTGTTGAGCAACTTTGGCCAAGATTTAGTTTCTACATCTGTAAAATGGAATTAATACTTACACCCTCCCAAGTCTGGTCACACCAAAATACATACAGAGTGCTCAGTAAATACTAAGTGCTCAATAAGTGAAGACAGTAGGCAACATTTATCGAGCATTGCTATGCGCCAGGCATTTTTGCCAGGTGCTAGGACACAGAGATAACAAAGACTGACTCCGTTTCTGCCTCTACAACTTGCAGTCTAAAGAACTAGGGCTGGTTCACAAACTGTACAAAATGCCTGGTATAAATATGAGCACATATTTATCAGCCAACATGAATGAATTTCCTTGCTCTGTTTTCTTTGATACTTGCTCTCTGACAATAACTCCTCATCCTATGGCACAGTCAATGATGTTATTTCTGCTAAAATAAGTGTTTCCTGCTATTCTTAGCATAATTACCATCACCACCACCCCTGCCACCAGTATCATCGCCATTATCACTACCATCATCACCATCACCACCACCACCATCACCCTCATCATCACTGTCACCACCACCATCACCATCACCATCATCACCACCATCATCACCATCATTATCATTACTACCACCATCATCACCATCACTATCACCACCATTATTTTCTTCATCATCTTCACGCTCAGTATTAAGCACTTACTACATATGAGACCTTTTGCCCTGCCCCTTACATGGATTCTTGCACTGATTTTCAGTTAAAACATTCCTTTCCAAGTAGGACGGTTGCTACCCAAAGCATGGGTCAGCATCTGTGCATCACCTGGGAGCTTGTCAGAAACATAAACTCTCAGGCCCCACCTCAGCCCTACTGATTGGGAATCTGCATTCCTACGACATCCCCAGTGACTCGGAGGCTTATTCAGGTTTGAAGAGCACTGATTCATGAAGGCGGCCATCTCTTGGTAAAAAGTGACTCTCCAATCTTCCTTCCTAGGAGCCCCACCATATAGTTCTGATGATCTCACAAGGCTAAGGAAGAAACCAAAGGGACAGGAAAATAAAAATCACAATAATTTTATGAGGCCAAAAGAAAGCTGGAAGCAGGGAGGAGGGTGGGAAGGAAGAGTCCCAGGCAGAGGGCTGGCGGCCCCCACAAAGCCCCACCCTCAGCATTTCCCCGAAGCCTTGAGCATTGAGGTCCCTGGAGGAAGTGTGGGCGGGCGCCTTCCTGTGGTGACATCCCTGACTCAGGGCCTGTGGTCTGGGAGGAGAGGAGCTCCCACAGGCCAGAGGAGGGAGGGCCAAGGACCGCCCTAGCAGTTCCAGTCCTCACTCCAAATGTAGACAGAAGGATGCCTAATGGGGCGATGCCCATCAGCTGGCCACTTGGGGGCCTTGCACACCCCAACATTGCCCAGTTCCTCTTGGCAAAGGCAAATCAACATTTACTGAAAGTTCCCAAAGTCTTAAGAGTGCCCCTGTGTGCCTGCAAATAATTGCTATTAATAAAAGCTTAACACTTAGAATGGGAGAGCTTTTGATACATTAAAGTACGCCCTAGGGTTTCTCCTTCATTCAGCTTCTATGAAAGGCATGATTCCCAGAGATCATTTCATTCAAGCCCAGGAACTGGCAGCTGAAGGAACAGAAGCGAAACAGATTTTCAAAAAGTAACTTCAAATGTACAATGTTGGGCTCAGATAGAAGGAATTAATTTTTATAAAATCCTAAGAAGGTTTAGTTAAATTTTTTAAGACACATGTTTTTTAGAAATACTTAAATGGAAACCATCCTACTCCAGTCTATTTCATACTAGAATGAAACCAGATAATTAGAAATCATGTTTCTGGTAGGTATTTTTACACTCTACAAGTGCAGGACAATTCCACACTAAATGAAATACTTCATTAGACATATTTGCCCTTCCCCAGAACACTCCCATGTTCTGGTTATCAAGAGGAAGGGTGAACTTTGTATCTGTTTCTCTGTCCATAAATCACGATCTCCAGTAAAGACAGGTCCCACCCATGCATCATCTATTCTGCTCTAAGCCTCCTCTGTTCTTTAAATGAAAAATACTCTTTCCCTTCCAAGTACATAGTAAATCTATTTGTAAATCCAGTGACTATGTGGAGTGAGACTTTATAGAATATTTTTAGGATAAAAAATCATATTGGCAGTGCATACGAGAGTTGTCAGAACCAATAGCAAATTGATGGGTGCAGATGGAAAGAAAATCCAAAACTTTCTTGTGATTACCCCATTTGTCCAGAAAACCACCACCACCACCACAACGACCACCACAACAGCAAAACACAAAAACAACCTAGGATGACCATATATGTGGAAACATGGGGCCCAGAGGTTTCCTTATTCAAGTGATCACACATGTGGATGTCTTTGGTTCATCCCCACCACATCCCTGGAGGTAGGCAGAGACTGGGGTTGGAAAGAAAAGCACGGTGGGGGTCAAATGCTATTAATTGATTCATAGGCTCTTACTTTTCCTTTGAGCAAAAGTCTCTGGAAACCAAATCCAAGTATTTTCTGGTTTCTGTGGCTTCGTGCCCTCAATGTGGGGTTTGTTGGGTGCTTTTTAATGGTGTAGCAGGTTGAAGGATAAATTATGTTAGATGCATTAAAACTTTTATTCATTAATGAATTCATAAGTAGGGCTCTTTAAAAAAATTTTAGGACTAGAAAAGCAATGTATGTTAACTACAGAAAATTGTAAAAAAGACATTTCAAGTTCCTAATAATACACTCCAGAGAACACTATTTAACATTTTAATGCATACCTTCCCTTCCTTTCTTTTTCTATATATGTGCATGTTCTTCCTTCCTCCCTCCTCTCTGAACTTCCCTACCCTCCACTCACCCTCTCTCCTTCCACTTGTCAAGCTCACATTTTCCTTCGGGAGCCACATCCCTTCTCACCCTCGAACCTACAGTTGCGGGGGGGGGGGCAGGGTTTGCCTTCTAGTCTAGTAACTGTGCAGAGGTATAATCTTAAATCTTTTACTTGTTTCATTCTTTTGTTCTTACTCCTGAAGGGTGAAAGCAGGCCTTCCATAGACTTCCTGACTTGACTCTGGGGCACCCATACGCACAGCACCCCAGAGCTTTTCTGTACCATCATTTTTATCCCCAACATGCTGGCTTACATCCTTGGGTCTGGCCAATTCCTACCTGTCCTTTCTATGTGGCTAATTCTTCCTGATCTTTCTCATCTTGACTGAGATGTAACTGTTCCTCCGAGCCCGGAGCAGGCGTGGGAAAGCTCTGTGTGCTCTTTCCAGCCCTCCAAGTACTCGTGGCATTGGGCTGTCGTGGCTGATTGCCCTGTCTGTACCTCAGACACCAGGGACAGAGGGAGGGAGGGCAATGGCTAAAACCATCCCCCAATTCCTCCCCGGCACCTAACACTGCTTCTGCCTCTTAGTCGATATGCGATAAATATGTCTCCAGTGAATATCATAACCAGACTACAATGAATATATACCTTGTAATATATTACCTACCTTCCTTAGAGTAAATCCCTGATGTGAAATTGCTCAAAGGATACAAATATGTTTAATATCTTTGCCAAACTGCTCTAACTCATGGTGCCCAAAGTTCCATTCTTCTGAACTGTGTCCGAGTCTACCCACATTCCAGAAACCTTATCAACACTGAACAGTAGTTTTTTTTTTTTTTTACTTTTGCCAATCTGGTAAGTGAAAAATTGTCCCTCATTTGAGAATGCATTTTCATATACATCAGTTTAAGGGTCTTTCCTCATATTCATTCGTCATTTGTGCTTTGTGATTGTCTTAAGCAATTTTTATCTTAGTGTGAACATCTTCTGCTTTTGGATTTAGAAAAGTTCTTTATATAGGAGCACCTGAGTTGCTCTGTCGTTAAGCATCTGCCTTCAGCTCGGGTGGTGATCCCAGTGTCCTGGGATTGAGCCCTGCATGAGGCTCCCTGTTCAGCAGGAAGCCTGCTTCTCCCTCCCCCCTCCCCCTGCTTGTGTTCTCTCTCTCTCTCTGTCAAATAAATAAATAAAATCTTTTTAAAAAGCTCTTTATATATTAACTATACTCATACTGATAATACTTTTTCCAGTCTATCATTTGCTCTTTGTCCTTGGATTTTATATTTTAATATCTGTAAGTTTCAAGTTTTTATTTCATTTAATATTACACTCTTACCCTTCAGAGTTGTCTTTTTTCCTTTACTGTTATGTTGAGGACGGACATACATAAAATCTTAGGGGATTCTGTCCTATGTAAGTTGCAAAAGATTGCATTTTAAAGATTGTAAGTTGAGTTTTAGCAACCAAAATCATTATATTAAAAACGTAAGACATCAGTTTAAAAGGGATTCTTTGGTGCATTGTTCTGTAAATGGAAGCATTCTTCTGAAAGTCTCCAGGGACTTTTGCCTGCCATGTACAGTAAATCTGCATATTCCTGTATCTTAATAGCTTTAGCTCAAAAAAATGATTCCTTCAACCTACTAGAGACTGAGGTTTGCTGGAAGAGCACGTCCAGCTCCACCAAACTGTGGCCACTGGATGTTGGCAGGAGACGTAATCACGCGCTTGCTTTTCTTTGTGTTAGAAATCTTGACCTCCTTCTCCCAGCGTTTTCTAATAGTCGTGCTTTTCTGGAAACTTAAAAATCTTAAGAGGGAGAAAACAGGTGAACGGAAAGAGGAGGTTACTAGGGAAAAAAAAAATAGCTCACACTAAATAGGTCCTTCCCGTCATGCAAATGTTATGCTAGAACCCCATGTTCTAGACAAAACGGCCCCATCTCCAGTTCCGCTGCTGTCCCATTCCCAGGGACTCCGTCCCATGTGTTGTGTCTTTTTCCCTAACCTTCTCTCCTCACCTGCTGCAGTGGGGCTCCTGCCTTCACTGAAGGGGCACCAAGGTCACCCGTTAGCCCCCGGCCACATCTGAGGAGCACTTCTCCCCCTCCCCCTTGCGACACTGCCTTCCCTCTGGATTTCCTTCCTACCTTGCTGGCTGCTTCTTCCCCTTCTTTGTAAAGATCTTCTTCCTCTTCCCAACCTCAACATGTTGGGGCCACACAGGGATCCGGGGCTCAGTCTTTGACCTGCCTCTCCTCTGTACCCTCTTTCCTTAAGTGCCTCGACTTAGCCTTAATTTCTATTCTTTTGATCCCCAACTGTTTTCTTCCGGCTCTGAATTCTAGGCTTGCATTTCAGCATCTCCACTTGAATGTCCAGCAGACACCGAGGGCTTCGTAGGGATAAAAGAGCCCGTTGGTATTAGTGTCCCCTCATCCCATATTGCCCTGTCAGGGACTGAATAAAGGCCCCTCATAGATGTCCACGTCCCGGTTCCTGGGACATGTGGACATGTTGCTTCCCCTGACACCGGCTCTCTGTGGATGTGATGAAGGGCTCTGAGGTGGGCGAGGCGGTCCTGCACCCTCTGGCTGGGCCCAGGGCAATCCCAAAGGGTCCTTGCGAGCGAGACTGGCAGGGAGGTCCAAGTCAGAGAGGCTAGGAGACCCTACACTGCTGGCTTCACAGCTGGAGAAGGGACCAAAGGCTAAGAAACGCAGGTGCCCTTCATTAGCGGGCGAAAGCAAGAAAAAGGATTCCCCCTACCACCTCCAGAACTGAGAGGTAATCTGTGGTGCTTTGAGCCGCTAAATGTACCGTCATTTGTTCAAGCTGCAGTACAAAACCAACGCGTCTACTGAAACAAAAATGCGCCCCCTCCTTCATCTCAAGCAGCGCCTGCAGGTTCCCTCAGTCGCGCTGCCCTACGGCTCTGGGGTCAGCTCTCTGTGGCTTTTTCTCTCCGTTTTGTCCATCCAGCAGCTCATCCACTGACAAGCCTACTGCCCAAGTCATGGGAGAACTGATCACCCTATCGTTACAGGGCTATTACCGTGGCCCCAGGGGACACTGACCAAGGTCACAACTAGGAAAACTGCAGGAGGACAGCTGGGGGGTGGGGAAGGAACATGAAAGATACTTAGGATGTAGAATCCATGGGATGTCAGGAAATGAAGGGGTCAGAGGGCTGAGTGGGTGGGCGGGGGCCTGGTCCCCTGGGGGAGCCACAGAACCCAGGGGAAGGGGTCTGCGGGGCAAAGCCGTGGAGACTGGATACTTCCTGTGACCTCTGACGTGCCTGTGGACAGCACCCAGCCAGAGACCTCCAAGACTCCCCTTCCAGGGCCTGGGGCCAAGGTGCTGGGATAGACACGAGATGCAGATGTAGATTTGGGCTCCAACAGCCAAGAGGTAGGACTTCAAATCATCCCAGAGGATGGGTCTCCCACGGGGCCGTCACTTCAGACCCAGGAGGAGGAGGTGCAGCCTAGGAAGAGGCAGGAAAGGAGCCTGGCGGGGGGCCAGAGGGCGAGAGGAAAGCCCAAGGTCATGGAATCAGGTGCGGAGGGCACTAAAGAAGGAGGAACTGAGGAAGCATGATGCCAAACACAATTCCCATGGGTCGGCACCAGAAAAGGTCATGGGGGTCAAGGGAATGGAAGTAGCAAACATGGGGGATCGGGGCTGGTGTGGACAAGTAGGGATGAGGGTGGGCTGGGAGGACAGAGGGAGGTGAACACACACGAGGGGGCCTGGCGGGGTCAGCGTGGTTGGGGTGGGTGGGTAGAGAAAGGAGGTGTAGTTTCAAGGCTGGTGTATTTTACGGGCTACATAGGAGCTGGGAAGGAGGGAGAGGCTGGAGACCCGGGAATCAGACCCACCAGGCGAGAGGTATCAGAACAGGAAGCCCGGCCCCCCAAGAGTCTCAGAAGCCTGGCAGAAGGGGCACTTTCTGTAGTTGTTGAACATTCATGAGTTCGATGCTTCCAGCTGGGGGGCTCCCTTCACGAGCATACAGTACCATCGCCCACCTGTATGAGAAGCGCACTCACACTGCAGTAAAGTGCTCTTTGATTTACGCTCACAGATAAAGAGGCAAGTGGCGACTCCATTTATACATTGTACTTGGTATTCATGTCCTCTGTATACAGAATTCCATATCCCAAAGGTTCCATAAAGGAAACGAGAAGAGACAAAGCGAGGGGTAATAAATCTTCGTTGCTTTTGCGCATCAGATGAGAAAATAAACACACACCGATTTTCCAGGAAAGAAAGCAGAAGCTGCTGTAGCTATCCTTGCTGTGGGAAGTGACAACGGGGCTGGTGACACACAGCAGGCTGCACAGAGCAGAGACTCCCCCGCGAATCGGCATGGGTGCCAGGCCTGCCCAAGGAAAAGCGCTAGTTGTAAGTCCAGGAGAGTCACCGAAAAAAGACTGGAAGGAAATAACCAAAGAGTGACGACATTCTGTGCCATCTCTTTCCTTTTCTTTTTTGCTTATCTGTGTTTTCCGTATTTTATATAATTCTCATGAGTCGCAGTTATAATAAAAGATAATGGCAGTTGTGACAAAATGTACATGTCAATAGAAACGCAATACTGTTCCTTAAGCAGACATTAAAGTAGCTTGGTGATTTGTGTTCCTTTGAAAGCTGGTCGGGTTGCTGTTGCCAAGTCTCAAATATAGAAACGTGGAGGACACTTTGCCATGGCGATCATCTTGACCAATACTGGCATGTATGAGAGAAAAATACACTCCTGTTTCTTGTTCACCCTTCCGTGACAACCACACTCACAGCGCTTCCGACCCCAGATATGTGGGTCCCTTCCCACACTTGGAGCAATCAGCTGGGTGTCCTAGAATTCAATTCAACCCTGACAGTGACCAGAGTGAATGCAGACCCCACAGCAGACGGGCTCAGGCCCCCAAGACCGCCGCCCACCTCGGAGGCCCATCGTGGGCAGTAGGCCCCCAGCTTACCCACCACTTCTGTCCAGCTTGACAAATCAGAGGTTCCCACAACCCCCCACCCTCGATTCATCTGCTGGAACAGCTCACAGGACTCAGGGAAATACTTACATTTAGCAATTGATCATAATAAAGGGGAGGATGAAGGGTGCTGATGGAGAGACAGATGAAGACACAGAGCGTCAGATCCATAGGGTCCCAAGCTCAGGACTTCCTTCCACTTACTTGGGGCACATCACCCTCCCAGCACGCGGATGTGATCACCAACCCAGAAGCTCTGTGAATCCCATACTGGTGGGACTTTTACGGGGGTTTCATCGTGTACTCACGATTGATCAATCAGTAACTCCATCTCTAGTACCTCTCACTTGAGAGGGGAGGCTAAAATTCCCAGGCTTCTAATCATGGCTTAGTCTTTCTAGTGACCAGCCCTGACCCAGGAGTCCATCCACAGGCTCCTCAAGAGAACAGGAGACATTCCCTCGCCCAGGAAATTCGAAGGGATTTGGGAGCTCAATGCCAGGAACCAGAGCCAAAGACCAAATATTATAGGGGCACCTGGGTGGCCCAGTCGGTTGAGCGTCTCGCTCTTGATTTCCACTCAGGTCATGATCTCAGGGTCCTGGGATCGAGTCCCGCATGGGGTTCTGCTGTCAACACGGAGTCTGCTTGTCCCTCTCCCTCTGCTCCTCCCCCGGCACGTGCTTACTCTCTCTCATCAATCAATCAATCAATCAAATCTTAAAAATATATATATATTATAACAAAAGATGCTTCTAGTGCTCTTATCACATAGGAAATTACCAAGCATTTAAGAGACTGTGTGAGGGACTGGGGCAAAGACCAATATAAATATTTTCTATTATTACACAGCACGTAAGCCACATGATCCCACATGCAAACACAGGCTCAGAAAGCAGATCAAATGACAACATTCACAGTTCAACAATATGGGTCTTTTGTTGCTTATTGAGTAGCTTAGTCTGTGCCAAAGACTGAGCTGAGTGCCATAAAGGATATAAAAACATGGCAGAATATTGAAACCGAAGACACGCCTGGCCTGGGGGAAACAGAAACACGCTTAGGTGTCCGGGCTTCTGCGGGTCCCTCTGGGTGCTTAGTCTTCAACGTCCAGATTTGCATTTGCCTCCTTCCATGCAAATAAGGACAGAGATCCAAGACTGGTGGTGAGCCAGCTGGCTCTGGGAACTGGGAATAATTCCCCAAAGTGGGAGGGCGGATGACACCAACGTTCACACCTGCAAACAACCGGGGACAGTCCGACCACAAGTTACCCCGGAGGAAGCCCCCTGCCTCAGGGCTGCAGAGGTACATGGCCGGCCCACTCACTGTAGTGGGACGTTAACAAGGCCTCAGGCTGTGTGGGAAATTAAGGCAGGGCTCCTGTGAGTAAGACCAGAAGGATGGGGGAGGAGGGCGGAGAGTCATCGAGGAGCTGGAGGCGGGGACAGGAAGCAGGAAGACTGTGTCTGTGCTCCACAGGGCCACTGAGTCCAGGCCAGGCCACCACTGCCCAGTGGGTGAGAGGACAAGGGAAAGCCTGAGGAGGCTGCCACCTCGAGGGAGTGATACAACAGCAGCACAAATGCAGTCAAAGCCAAGCGAAGACATACCTGGGGCGGGGTTGGGGGGAGACGGGACAAACTCGGGAAGCAAGAAGCATCAGACAAAGGCAAGGTGACAGGCCACAGAGACGCAGCCGTGGCTTTATCTTCTGCCCTTCCTCGGGTTCTGTCCACTCCCACACAGCGTGTCCTCGCCTGGGAGGTGGGCTCTGCTGCTTCACGGGGCTGGGGGTCTGAAGGGCCGAGGCCAGAGCTCAGTTCCCGTTCAGTAAACTTGCGGCCACGCACGATTTAGCCCCTCCTCCCCCGGCCGCTTCCTGACACTGCCCCTTCCCCACCTTCTGCTCCGGGTGTCACTGGAAGGAAGGGACTCCATTGTTAAAAGCAACTGGTTTACATGAGAAATAATGGAGATGTTCAAAGAGGGTGGTGACCCCAGGAATGAGAGGGTGGAACCCCAGGACTGGGCCCTCGGGTGGACGGGAGGAGTACAATGTGGGCCAGGCGGACGTGTTGCGGGTGGTGAGCCAGTGCAGGGAGGTGGTGGCTCACCTGCATGTCCGCAGGACTTGGCCAGACCAGGGGCCTTGGGAGTACAAGCCGCCCAGGGGACGTCCCCAGTTCAGGGTCAGGCGGGGGAGGAGGGCTGGGGTGCAGCGGTGAGTGCCACCCTAGGAGGGGTGGGGTAGGTCTCATCCTAAGAGGGGCAGGGCCTCCACAAGGGAGGACGAAGGACATGTCTGTGATCGGAGGGAACACTTTTGCTGCAGCCACCTGCAGGTGGCTGTCCGGCTTCTAGAGAAGAGCGCCTGCAGCTGGGCTGGGGCAGGGGCAATGGAGGTGAGAAAATCAAGGGGATCAGTAGATGTACTGAAGCCAGCAGCAGGAGGCCCTGGTGCACGGAGACAACGCACCAGGCAATTCCAGGGACTCTCAAGGGTCTGACTCCGGCTGCTGGGTGGGTGGAGACGTGGAGCCTGAGATGGGGAGCCCCATAGACAATGGGCGTTAAGGAGGGCAAGACTACAGCTTAGTTTTGGATTTACTGAGTCTGAGATGCTCTGGGATGGCTGGGCATGGACATTCTGGTTTCTAGAAACTACCAGACCGATCTGGAACTCGAGAGCAATCAGAGCTAGAGACTCAGTCTGTGTGTTGGGTGGAAGCATGTGGAGAGGGAGGAGCCCCAGCAGGGAGATGCCCGGGGAAGGTCAGGAGTGATGAGATCTCAGGAGACGGACAAGAGCCCTGGATGTGGCATCGCCCAGGCCAGGGGACCGGCCCCTGCCAGCGGCGGCGGTGGTGGGAGTGTCCTCCCTGGGGCGGGCAGCGCGCAGCCTCCTCTGCAGAGAATCTGAAACAGCACGAAACTGACTCCAGCCAGTCGCTCTTTACCCCCCCGAGTGTGAGAAAGTGTAAGCAGATCCAGGGACAGCACGTTCCTCCTGACCTCACCGCCCTCGCCCACTCGTGCCTGCCTTTGTTAACATGTTTCCCAGTGCCCTTTAAATAAGTACCCTTGTGGTCTCTAATTTGGGGATTGCCTTTAAAACTGTTAAACTGTTAAAAATGCCTCCTTTTCTGGACTCTGAGAGATACGGAACCCACTATCTTATCCTTAGTTCTAATAAGAACACTAATAGCGACATTTTCGTCGGGTTGTTTGCTGGTGTGCAAGGCCAGCCGCCGGCGATGCAGAAACCATCCAAAACATGCCTTTTAAAAAGTCATTAAAACAGTTTTTATTTGTAAGAATTATTTCATTCTCTTTGATGAATACATGTGTTGGGTAAATTGAGGTCCCCCAAGCTCTTGCTACCGTGGTATTTTAAGTTATATCCTGAGAGTTTAAGTGCTAAGTCTGAAACTATCGAGAACATTCTAGAAATTAACACAAGAAGGCGGAATTTAATCTCGGAATAGGAATTTATGTGGTATTATGCTTAAGTATCTATGTCATTATTACCTCCAGTCAATAGCTCATTTAAAAAAATAAAAAAGAAATCCATAGTTCTGTGCCCGCTAAAGAGACACAAGAACCAGAAATTCATTTTCTCTCTCAAAATCTTAGCTTGGTTTCCAAGGGCAAACCTGAAATTCCACTTATTCTGCTCTATTACACTCCTCCCCCCTTTCTTTTATAAAGAGGATCTGCTTCAGAGGCTATACAGACAAATGAATTATTCAATGACAAAGAGATAAAAGAGAAGGTTTCGGGGACTAAAATATTTAGGCCTCCGGTTCTAGGAGTCCGATCACATTGACTAAGTGGGCACCCTGGGAGCTGAAATAAACCAAAATTAAGAAGTAAAAACTGTGTCAACATTTTATTAATTTTTGTGGGAGGAAGGGAAAACCATTTCCAGCAATAATGTCCGTGTTCAAGATTAACTTTTGAGGCTGAACTAATTGAAAGAGCATCGCATGTACATACTGTTCTACGGGTAGGGGATGAAAACTGCTCAAGTAAAAGGTGCGCAGGAAAAAAAAAACCACATTGCTTCCATGGAGCTCAGATGTAATCACGGGGCCCTAAACAGAGTCAACCCTTTCTGGGAGATGTGACCTAACAGCAAATCTGCTGGAAACGTCACCCCTGCAAGGTCAGCAGCCCTCTCCTTGTTGCTTTTTGCAAAAAAATCTCTTTGGGCTTCTAACCATCAACGTTCTGAGTCATTGAGGATGTCTAGACAAATGGCTAGCTCAAAGCTTTGGTTCACAGGGAACAGATCCCCCCCTTCCTAAAATAAACAGCTGCAGGGGTGACATGTTCTTTTTGGAAACCAATTTAAAGCATACAATATTTACTCAGCTCTGCATTTTCTCTATGAGGAGAAAGAGACCATCTTAAGAAGCAGCAAGCAGAACTCCTCACTTGCTGGACCCGAGGACTGATGCAGTGACGACTGCAACTTTTTGATTACAAATCTCAGTACCAGGTCCCAGAAAGCCTGGGCATTGCAGGGAACCATTCCACTCATCAGGAACTACCTGATCCTGTGTTCATGGTCCTCTGATGGGAATGGGTACCCGGATGTCATGAACGTCAGGACGCCGATGGCCAACCCGGCCAGATGACACATAGGGGCGTCATTAAGAGAGCAAATCTGAAGCGTCCTTATCACAAGGAGAAAAATTTCCCCCTTTATTCTTTTCCTCTTACTGTATCTGTACAAGAAGATGGGAGTTGGCTGAACATGTTGGTGATCATTTCACAGGAGATGGAAACAAGCCATCATGCTCTACGCCTTAAACTCATACAGTGATGTGTGTCAATCATTTCTTGATAAAACTGGACAAAAATAGATTTAAGAATGAGGAGTTGCTGGGTGTGCTCATTACCTTGTGATCAACCTTTCACAATGTATACATGCATTAAGTCATCATATTGTACACTTTTTTAAAAAATCACATAGTGTAACCAGAATATATATGCGTTGGGGGGGCAATCCTCAATAAACCTGGAAAAACTACAATAAAATAAAGGAAGCTATATGTATAATATAAATTTTTGTATTTGGTCCCTTTCTAAAGAAAGGCCAGCATCTCCACCCATGGTGGGCAGGTGAACACACTATGCATATCACGGTGGGAGTCCTGGAGGCCTCCGCTTCAAGCAGTTTCCAAGTCAGGACTTTACACTCAGTGGCTGGGTGCCCACTGCGATGCCGAGCGTCCCTACCCCCGTCCTCCCGAGCACGCGTGCTTCTGCAGCACCTGCCGCAGCATCTGCCCTGAGCCCACGCGGACTCCCTTGCTGGGCCTGCTCTGCCATGTGTCTACACTGCCACTGGCACACGCAATGCTTGGTGGCCCAGTGGACATCCCAAGGACAGAGACCTGGCTGAACGTTTTCCCTGCCTCCCACTCAGGCCTACACCTGGAGTGTGCATTTCTAAGGACTCCTCCTTTGCTGAAGAAAGGTACTTGGCCAAGTCACCCACGCTTTGTAAAACCTCGTTCAAGTGCACTTAGTAAGTGGTGCGGCCCTCAGGCAGGGGATGCTCAGACATCTCTGGGGATCTCACTTACTGGGTCCCAGGGGCTCAACCGTGTACAGTAAAAAGAGTAAATGTGGGGCCATTTCCTACGTCAGTGCTTTTCAAGCCTAGTGTGCACCAGCAGTCTGTAAGGGTTCAGACTCCCGAGTCCCATCTCCCGGGGGTTTCTGATTCAGGAAGTCTTGGGTGGGGCCCAGGAACTGGCATCTCTAACTTGTCCCCAGGTGCTGCTGCAGGTGTGGGGAGCTCACTCTGGGTAGCACTACCCTTGACGCAAGGGGACCATGAGGACATTGAAGCCACATACAGGCCCCAGAGACACAGCAACACAAATCCAAAGGCAGCCTGTCCGTGCTGATTAGGGAGGTGGAGGAGACCCGCATGAAGTGCGTGGCCACACAATAAACACAGTTACACGTAAGAAATGTACTGTTGACAGAAGGAAAGGGAGCACTAGGGGGAAGAAGAGGGGTGGCTAGAAGTTGCGTCTCTCCACATTCAGGCTCAGGCTTGACGGCCAAGCAGGTGGCGGCCAGGCAGGCAGGACGAGGAGGCAGAACCTTCCAGGCAGAGGACAGAACTAGTGAAGACTCGGAGGCAGAAAGGTCACGTGTTTGAGCACTGAGACAGCCAGACCGCTGAGAGAGAGCGAGACTGACAGGGGCGCACCCTGGCCAGGAAGGTCTCGGTCAGGAGATTCTATGTTATTTCTCGAGCGACAAGAAGCCACTGAGTGCCTGGCCAGACGGCCATCAGGCCTGTATTTGACAGGGACAGACTTGACCTTGTTGGTCAAGCACTTGCACTTAAGCCTGGAATGAAATTTCAAGTGGTATCAAAAAATCATTTAGAAACTGATGAATGCATAAGCGAAGTGTGGCATATCCATACAGTGGCATAGTATTCAGCCAGAAAAAGGAACAGGGTGTCCGCAAACGCTGTGATGTGGATGAACCCTAAAACATGACGCTAAGTAACAAAGCCAGACATGAAAGGCCACACATAACTCCCTTTATAGGAAACGTCCAGAACAGGCAAATCCATAGAGACAGAAGGATCAGTGCTTGGCGGGGGGTTGGGGAGAGGGAACACGGGACCAGGTGGTGACTTTATTAGTGATGGGGTTTCTTCCTGGGGATGATGGGAATGTTCAGGAATTACACAGTGGTCATGGGCACATGACACTGTGAATATACTAAAAACCACAGCAATTACACACTGCAAAATGCTGAGTTTTATGTTATGTGAATTATGCCTCAATTAAAAAATCATAACTAGGAAACGAAACTGACTCCTTAAAAAATGGCATTCGGTAAATTGTTTCCTCCCCGTCTCTTAGAACATGTGACTTTACTCTGACCTGCAGAATCTCTATGCTGGCTGACAGCTCCTTGTCCCGACAAGTATAACGTGGAGATTGGGCCGAGGTCCGGGCTGCTGTCTGTCAGACAGGTTGAGGCCATGAGGCGAAGTCGCTCTTTCCTGCCTCTCACTTGCGGGGGGTGGGGGGGGGCACAGGGAAGTTGTGGAGGAGCAGGCATGTTTCAGACCAGGGTAAAGTGAGTGGACGTTGACTTTGTCGCTCATTGGCTATGTATGTGGCCTGGCCAAGCTGTGTAAACACTGTGAAGAGTGTCCCCATCTCTAAAATGGGGACAGAGCGCTTGTAGGACTATTGCGAGGAGTAGAGGTAATGTGTGCAGGGAACGCGTAGAAGCAACAGATACCGAGTAAACCGCGTTATTAATAGTCTTATTGATACACTCGACAGCATCCTGGCAGTGAGTGCATTTTATAAACGCTCTTTGGAATCCCCCACAGCAAAGAAAGAGCAGGCGGGGTACACTTTGAAAAACAGAGTGTTTTTTCTTTTTCAAATCCAATAACCATCTCTTGACATACATGTTTGGAATCTTAGACTGATTTTCCCCCCATTATGTGAGTCAGTCTGTTCGCTTCAGTTATGTTTGCAAAGCTGTGTTTCTGAGAAGTTGCATGCAAATCACATTTTTACAATTCTGATAATATTTTCCCATTGTTCCACATTCTATGCTCAGGGGTGATTTATCTTCATTTGTGATTCATTTTCGATTGGCAGCAGCTCCCTACACTCCAGTTTGAAGCCTCTTTTCTCCCTAGTCTCTGTCAAGTTGTAAAAACATACTTTAAAATACCCTTGACATTTGAAGGACCCCCACTCACCTATTTTCTAAAATCAGACCTTCAGTGCTAAGGCTTTCCCACAAGCAGGGGATAGAGTTGTAGTTCCCGTTCAGCAGGAAACACCCATCAGGCTCGCTTACTTTCAATGGAATCCGCCCGAGGCTTTCAAAATCAAGGCAAAGTGATATAGACGGAAGGACAATGTAGGCTGCTTGGCATCGCGTGGGGGAGGGGCAAGGGTGAGGCCGTGGAACACAGCAGGGGCCCCCACCACCCTGCCCCACCTGTCCACAGTGGGTCCCTGCAAGCCCTCCGATAACATGCCTGGCAAACCCTTGTAGTGGGGAGCAGCCCCGGCGTCCCAGGTGCTTCGGGAAGCCTTCGTCCGGGAAGGATGGAGCAGACACAGTGTGTCCCCGCTTCGGCCTTGGACTTGCTGGGGGGGCTCTCCCGTCCGCTCCTTCGCACGCCTGGTTTGGACACCTGGTGCAAAGTGCTGTGGACTGTTAGGCTCTTACGGAAGGGCACATTTCTCTGCTTTCCTCACTGAAGCTGTCCCCCAAAACGGATGTGACCCAGCCAAGGCCGGGACCCACAGAGACGTACGGGCGAGCCCAAGCCGTGGCCGCACTCACCCCCCCACGTGGGGCTGCAGGTGACATCCTTTTCCTTCTTCCCTTAGACGTTCATCCCGTCTGCACACTCAGAGCCACTGTGACAGCCGCATAATGTCCCGGGAGGAGGCCAGCACGACCCCGTGACACAGCAGGCAGCGGGCGAGCAGGCAGCATCCGGCCACCGTCTACCACGGGAGAACCCGGGCATGGGGTTCCTGCCCCGCGGACTGCTGCCCCCCCCACCAGATCCTCAGCAGTAGACCTGGGCCCAGCTCTAAGATGCTCAAGTGACACGGAAGGACGACTGGGGGTAATGATGATCGCGGTCCTGAGTGTGTCATCGTCACCCAGCCACACCTCTACCGACCGCTCACCGTGAGCCCTGCATGGTGCTAAGCTCTGCTCGACCCTCATCCTAGGTGACTCTTGGCTCTTTCTGAGGCGGAGACTAGGGTCGCCCTCTGTGGGGACCGGTGGGGAGCAGCTCTCTGTGTCTGCGTGTGGGGAGAGGTCATTCAGGCCAAGTGCAAACATTGGTGGGATGTGCTTCTTACTTGCAGGGTGAATACAGTTTTACGGACTTCTTTTTGGGGGGCAGTAAAAGTGGTCTTTGTACAGACACCTGTTTTAGGAAGAGAAGAATGCTGGTTTTAAAAACACTCTGCATTTTAGACAAAAATCTCGGCGTTTCTGAGACGCAGCCAAGGGAAAGCAGCTCCTAACATCTTCTGTCCTGGCGTCAGACCCTGGTGGCTCTGCAGAGCTCAGAGGGCTTCTGGCCGGCCCAGCCTGGTGCAGACACTGCTGACGCATAATTTAAGGCTCCATATCGTGACTGTCCTCTACATCTGAGCTCTTTTAAACTCTAGAGCAAACTAGTTTAGAAGAGATTTGCAGCTCTTCTACAGTCTAGTGAAGGGCACCGTACACCAACTGGATCAGGCCGGGGGCAAGAGGACTCTAGTGCTCAAATTCTAGTCATTTCCAGACTCCTACTCATGTTTTGGCAGCTCTGGGGTTAGAGCATAAGGGTTCAGAATTTACGCTGTGGCTCTGATGGTCTCGCGTACTTGGAAACGAAGCACGAGATATCTAAACAACTCATCAAGTATTTGATGTACGGCTGTGTGCGTGCCAGGGAGCCGGCTTTGGCGGGGTTCAAAGCTGTCCAGCATGGCCTTTGTCTGCGCTCCGCTTACACACGATTCTGGGAGATAAGACAAATTTGGCGAAAGACAGCTGGAGAACACGCTCAAGACTTACCCGCGCAGGGAACCGGCTGCAGGTGAACGGTAACCGTCGCACGCGTGGGACAGAGGAGGGGACAGATGGTGAGGGAGAAGGATGAGCTCCCGAGGCAGAGAGCAGACAGGGCACAAGGAACACGCCCTCGTGTGTGAACAGGCCCAGGGTTTTCCAGAGAACTTGAGCCGACTGTGAGTTGGAGAATCGCTGTAAGAATGGTGGAATGTCTGCCCTGGGGGAGCCAAGTCCCAGGGACCCAACCCTGCTTCTCAGCAGGAAAGTGTCATTTAACACGTCACTCAATCCGTATTTATTGGCATCTATTAATTTACAGATCTCGTGCTGGGGATTCAGAGAAGAAACCATGTGTCAGACCCCAAGTAGCTTCCACTCCGTAAATATACGCAGAGCGAGGAACAGACCCCATGGAATGCACAGACTGTGACCAGGTTGTAAGGGGCCGAAGAGGAGGTACACTTCCAGCTTGGGGGGGGGAGGGGTGCGGGAGCAGTAAAGCGATCAGTAAAAGCTTTGGAAAGATGATGCTGGCGTTGTCCGTTAGAACACGAGTGGGTGTGTGGGTCACCACGGAAGCCAGAGAAGCGGGTCCTTTGAGGACAAGATCACAACAGGGCCGGAAGGCAAGGAGGAAGTGGACTGAGGAAAAAGGTTTTAGAGTCGACAAGAACGTGGCCCTTCCTCTGGGGTCCCTGGAAGAAGAAGGCAGGGAGGAGACGGATGGAGGGGAAGAGGCAGGTGGCAGGGGCCGCCGTTCTGTGCGTGCACCTGCAGGACGAAAGAGAAAAATCAGACTGGGGCTGGGTGGACGGATGGAAGGTGGATGGAGGGATGGAGACAGACTCTTCCTTAGCAATGGAGAGATCGCAGTGTTTTTAGAGAGGGAAAGGAGGGAATGAATGGGGAGGGCCTAAGAAAGATGACAAAGGGAAAGAAAATAAACCAGGACACAAAAATTCTGGAATTCTGGAGGAGATCACAGGCAAAAAACAAAACAAAACAAAGTAAAATAAAATAAAATAAAATGGCTCAGGGAACAAAATGTTTCCCTTCTTTCTTAGAAAGTGGGAGGATTGAAAGGCATCTGCAGGCTGCTGATCTACTGATGTAAAGTTGAGAGTAATTGCTTAACTCGTCCCTTCATTCTGAAGCTCTCGTGAAACATCCCAGATTTCACAGTTCTGTCCTCAAGAAAATGTCCACGGACAACCCTGGGTAAACTCTGCTGATATCCAGCCATCCCGGTAGATACATGTTTAAGCTTTTGTTTTTCTACAGGAAAGAAGAAATGCCACTTAATATTTCAGTGAAAAGGCTTTCCAAATTGTATAAGATCATTTCTCCTTGGAAAATAACTCCAATTACCCTTTCCAAGATCTGAAAGCAGTCCCTGAGAACACCCTTTCAGTGCTGAGCCTCAAACTGTCCATCTCAAGCCAACTGTGCTGTGTGGGGAGTCAGAACGTCGAGAGGCTTAAGAAGAATCGAGCCCACGCTCGCTCTAAGCATCCCCGTCTTTGGAGACGGTTTTAAGACACCATCACATAAAATGCTTGCGCAGTGTATTAACACTTTTCGCCATTTCTCCTAGACGGAAGAGCTTTGGCTCCACCCAAGTACAATGTCAACAACACCAGCAGTGAGGAAAATCCCACTAACCAAATTCCAATCACGGATTCCAGCAGCAGCAGCAGGAACTTGGAAGCCGTCACCCGCCTGCCTGTCACTGTGAGATACCGAGGAGGGAGCCTGTCGTCAGTGACGCGTGGGCCATCCCGGCGTCTGGATCAGTCCTGAGAAACTCATGTGCTTCCTGGCCCCGAGTCATAAGGAACTGATGGCATTCCATAGCCCAAGAAGAAAGGGAATTACTTAAGACAAGGCTGGATGCTGACCCTGAAAATAAGTCATCAAGCAGGAATTCTTTGCTCTTATCTAGTTTTTGGTACTCGTAAAAACATCAACCAGAAATAATGAAGGCGTGACTCTAAAAATACCACCCAAATCAGCCTGGTGGCAACGAAGAAATAATACAGTCAGCACACAGTGGCCAGAATTTCAACTCCTCCTCTGTCGGGCCATTCACTAAAATTCCAAGAAATAAAAACGAGGTCTGCTTCCTGAGCTCCCACAGTGGTCCAACGGCTCGGCAACAGGCTCTCGGAACTTGGTAATCTCTCCAAACCGAAGACCTGAGAATCAGGAGGGTCTCTGAGGGCCCCGAGGGCAGCAGGCCCTGGTGGAGGGCTGCAGGAGAGAGCATCTGCTGCGGGTTCGAGTCCCGGGTATTACATTCCTCCAGCTTCACATCGTCATCCACAAAATGAGGATGAGGCAACTGTAGACTCTACATGTTGTCGGGTTATAGAAAGAATCAAAGGCCTTAACTCATGTATTCTTCTCAAAATAAGGCCTGGTTCTACGTGCCAGGTGCTCACCTAAGCACGGGGACGCAGATGAATGGAACAAGCCAACTCCCCACATGAGAGCACTCACACAGAGCCTGGTGCATCGTGAATGATCATTTCTGTCCTTCTTTGTGCTTCCCACTCCCACCTAGGACACACACATGCCACTGTGTCACCACTGGGCTCTCCTGGATGTTTCCCTTGGCTTCCCCACCTGTCCTTCATATCTTCCACTCGCTGGTCCATTGCTGCCTGTCCGTGGCCAACTGGCAGACATCTGTGTCCTCTGACCGGTTCACCAACAGGTAAAGATTTTTCAGTGTCTGGGACCATCCCTGAGTCTGTTTCACAAGCTAGGTCTTTCCATAAGTGATTCTCAGGTGTCTACCTAGTTTATTCCCAGAACCACCCACCGAGTCCAGTGAACTCTCACTCATTTACAGTGTAAGGAACCTGAGACACAAAGCAGTTAAATAATCTGCCTGAGACCACACAGCTTCTGTGTGTAGTCCTTGCCTCCTCTCTTTCCAGTTAGCTCTGGGAGACCTTTTTTATTCTATAATCAACTTCCTCTCCCCAAACCTGGCTACATCTGATGGTTAGTAGAGTCGAATGCAAACACTCTGGTCTCCACCACCTCTAAACCACTCTAAATCACCTCTAAACCACTCAGAAGGTGCTCTGAGTGGGGGTTCATGGTGGTTGGGGGGTGGGGGCAAAGCGTGTTTGTCTGCAAGGGGACACAGAGAGCTTACGACTCTGTAGAGGTGCTTTGGAAAACCATTATCTGTATGTAGCTTTTGTGCACAACATAATTTAAACCGCAGGAACTCTAAATGTTTCCATGGCTGCATTAGCTTTTCTCCTCCTGAACTCATCTAGCACTTTGTTATGTGCCCAGGACATACAGGCCCTCTGCCTTGACTGGTCACGCTGGGCCATTCATCATGGTCCTATATCATGCTGTATATTTCTTCAAGTTGGGACTTGGGTCTTGGTGTCCATTCTGCTTAGCACAGGGGCTCATGCACAGTAAATCACTGACAAATGTCAGCTGGAGGAAGCAGAAAGAGAAAGAATGAATGAGCAAGAAAATGGTGCATGGCCAGATTCCACCCTAATCAGGGTAAGGGCTCCAATCCATCCAGGATGACCACAGCAAGCAGGAAGCCAAGCACACGGACCGAGGGGCTCTTCAAAGTTTCTGGCCAATGTTCCTTCATGCAGCATATTTCCAGAATGTGTAAAGGGGGATTCAATGAGTCAAGAGGCCTAACAACCAGTCCTCATGAGCTGGCACCCACTGTAATCGAAGGGGCCCACCTTTACTTAAATAAACTAACATTTAGGAGACAAGATTTGAGAACAAACAGCCCTAAGATAAACCAGTGGGGACAACCCAGGCTGACATATTGTTCACATGTTCATGGGGAGGGCTGTGTGTGTGTGTGTGTGTGAGTTTATCAAACGTCCAACAATGAGTATTTTTAGAAAGGGAATGTTCTGCCCTGGCCTTGCACTTTCATTGTATGTTTTATGTATATGTTTTACATATGTTTTACTCAAATGCTTAAAAATAATTTTTAATCTGTCGAGACTCTTACATTTAAACAGCTTTTTTTTTTTTTTTTTTTTTTTTTTTTTTTTTTTTTTTTTGGTGGATGGAGGTGGTGTGTGCATGGGGAATTGGAAGAATAAACTCCAATGAGGATAAAAAAACTTCTTGGGAGTTTGAAGTGATTAGCTTTCTCCCTCTCCTTCTTCCTCTTCCTGAAATTTTTATTGAAATCATCGTAGAATCACAAGCAGTTATCAAAAACTAACACAGAGAGATTTTCTGTACGGTATGCCCAATTTTCCCAGTGGTAACATTTTTGCAAAACTCTAGTATAATAACATCACAACCAGGATGGTGACATTGATGTAACCCACCGACCCTACTCAGACTTCCCGTCTTAACTGTCCTCATTCGTGTGCACGCATCATTAGCTTTTTACTTGGAGTAGCTGATGTTATTGATCTGCTATCAATCATTCCAATTTATAATTAATACACAACATCTGATTTTCCAGCTCTGAAAATGTGGCAGGCGTGGTGCCAAGAACTTTACATTCCTGATGTCAGTTAATCCCCATGACATGTTCTCCTCCCCTTCTGGTAATACAAACTCTGCCTCCCCCACTGGCCAGAGGAAGTGCCTTGTTTTCCTCCAGCCAAGAGGTGGGGACATGTTTTAAGGGGCCACCTCTCTGGAATGTCACCTGACAGGAGGACGAAAGGACTGTCCTTATCAGACCCGGACGAGCCTGCCCACTGGTTCTCCCAGCAGGACCGGAGTGGCCCTGGTCCCTGTCTGAGACCTGCTCTTCATCCTTTCTTCTAACTATCAGCCACTCCACAGCCTTCCGGTAGATGCCCTTCTGAAGCGGGCAGGGGCTGCTCTGTCGCCTGCAGTCAAGCCCGTCAACGGAGTGCGTGCTGGGATGCCGCGTCTCTCTTTAGAGCAGGAAGCCGGCTGAAGACGTTAGGGAGCTTGCCCAGGCCACGTGGCTGAGAAGCGGCTGAGCGTGGACACAGAGCAGCCTGCTGGTGTCAGAGCTGATGCCTTGGCCACTGGGCTTACTGCTTCTTACGGCTTGTCCAGCTGGGCGGAGGTGGCGTTTGTGACTCCACGATCCCTTCTTTGGGATATTTCTAGATGGTTAAGTCCAGAGTGCATACTCGGTTAGGGCTATTTTCTCAGCACAGAACATGCCTCGCTAGGACTGACTCCTGTTTCCGATGCCATTCCAGAAGTCCTCTGCCAAATGACATCTAACACTCTGTGATTAAACGCATCCCTTCAAGTCTGTCCTTCCCTGAACCTCTCTCCCCAGGGTCCAAGCACAGGAAATGTTGTTCTACCACTCTTGACATTTACTGTAAAAATTTCTTACACATAAAAAGAGAGAGAGACAGAGAGAGACAGAGAAAGGGGGGAATGCATACATTAAACTTTCGAGTCACCACGATGCATTTCTGCGGCGTTACTCATGCTGTTACAACTGGTCTTCATCAAAGGGTTTTCATCTGCTTGCCAGTGTGTCATCTGTCCTAATGACTCACGATGAGGGCTCGTTCCTTTCAGCATGATTTATTCTAGCTTATCATTCCCGTGTTCTCCAGGGGGAGGCTATGCTACAAGCGAGATCAGCCCACGGAGGAATAATCATGAACCAGCCAACTCCTCGTGTTAAGGAAACCGGCTAAAGTGCTGTCCACAAATGAACCCACTGGAAGACTAGCAGGAGACACCTGCTTATTGTCACAGGGTAGACTGGATAAGCAGGGGACAGCCCACCCTCAGGAGAGAACTCTGGATCCTCTGACAGCCTTTGGACTCACATTCCATTAGAACATCTTTGGGGGAAGGATGGCGGGAGTCTTCACAATCATCCAGGTCATCCTTGTAGAGGGGCTCCTGGGTGAAGGCACCATATGGGGGAGGGATAAGCTGTGCACAGCCATGATTCCTGCACGGCCTGGGCTTGCCCAGGGGTGGTGAGAGAAGCTTTACACATGAGTGAGGTAGGTCCCAAGCCTTCTCTGTTTCCTTACCCACATGGGCCCACCAGCCCTCGATGTCCTGCTAACCACCCAACCTGAAGCTCAAAGAGAGGTCTGCACACAGCCAGCAGATGTCTGGGAGTACATGAGCCTGGGCATGGTGACATTGTCTTGTACACCTCTACCAGGAGCCAAACCCACATAGTGTGGACTGCCTAAGGGCCTCCTGAGTCCAGAGCATGGAAGGGGAGCAGGGCACTGGCAAGCTCTACCAGGCACTTAGCACCCCGCCCAAGAGCAGCCCCTTCGCAGTCAGTATCTCCTGGAGACTGTCTGCTTACACAAGCCTGGCCATCCACAGTGGCTCTCAGCCCTGCTGCCTCATCAGCTCACCTGGGACACTGAACCAAAAACAATGATGCACAGATAGAAAGAAATCCTATCAGCTGACCTAGGGACTCTTGTTTCTGTTTTTAAACCTGTCTAGGTGATTCTAATGGGCAACCAGAATGGACAACCACTGGTCTGGCATACAAAAATCATATTGTCTGAATGAATGAGGGGATAGGTGTGAAGCACAGAGTCCCATGACCCTGTCACAGTCAATGGCACGTTCAGTGGACTAGGAAGCAACACCAGCTCTGGGTTTGTCATCTGGAGCTTGGCTTCAATTTCCAACTCTAACATCTAGTGACCTAGGGAAACCTGGGCATGTGCCTTTCTGCTCTTGGCATCTGCATCTGTAAAATGGATCACTTGGACAAGATGACCCTTGAGGTACCTTCATTCACTGTGCACGCCATGAGTACCCACTGTGTGTGCGGCTCTTTTCCGTGGGCGGGGATTCAGCCAGAGACCAGACCAGCACCTGCCCCTCCAGGAGCTTGTAGTCCATTCTCTTTCCACTTTGGAATGTCTCTAAATCTAGAAGTCTACTTCATTTGTCTGGATAATAGCCCAGTTCAGAGTAGCAGAGGTCATACCAAGTAAGAGTAACCAGAAGCAAGTGTCCCCTTGAGTCCCGGAGGGCTGATAGAGATGAGGTTAAGTAGGAGCCACAGGGGATGGGTAGGCTGGATCTATCCAGAAATTTCTTATTAATATCAACACGGCAAAAGCCAGTTCTAAAGTACCATTTCAGTGTATTTATTCCTAACAAGTCCTGTTCCCATGGCTTTGAGGTGGGCATGACAATCATAACCACAAAGGGACTTCTGTGGTTTTGTATTTTCCACATTTTGCAGAGCACTCACTAACCCGCTCTTGGCAGCGGCACACTGGCTGCACCATGCTCCCCAACCTGCTTGTGTGTCCCTGTCCCACGTCTACAGCTCCCACGCTGCCCCTTCTTCCCCCAACATTCCACGTCCTGCACAAGTGCTCCCAGAAGGGCTTCTCCTGTCCTCGAGAGCAGCCACCTAACTCTGCAACATGCCTGCAAAACGCAACGACCCACAACGGTCAACCTCCAGACAGACCAGGAAGGACAGACGTGAGACAACACTGTCCTCAAGCTGGGATGCTAGATATGCCCACTCCAGTCTTCCCCCCAAAACCTCCTGAGTAAGAAACCCCAGAACACCTCCATCAGCCACAGCTCTGGGATCAAGATGGGCCACGTGAATGAAGATGGCCTCTTCCCTGCTGAGAGGAAGCGGAAGCTGCACTGATGTGAGCAAAGCAGCTCTTTCTGACCCAAATAAAATTTAGAAGCAAGGAGGGCTTCTTTAGGCACGTGAGAATCTGTTACTTTCTCCAAATTTCTCAGGCATGCAGAGGTACTTCTACGCTGCATTAAAATTTTTTTTACTCTTTAAATAAAACTCTACGCACAATAATAAAAGAAAAATGGGGAAATATGGCCTGTCATTAGGAATTACATCTCTTATAAAACACTAGAACCGCTTCACAAAATAACTTTCATCCATCAGCTGTGGAGATGGGCAGGGAAATAGAACTGTCCTCATTTTGTAGAGGCGAGAACAAAGCTAAAAATGTATAAATGCAGAGGTTAGAATAAAAATGAATCAGTCCTTCCAAGGATTCAGGAAAGACTCGGCTGAGCAAATGATGCTGGACATTTATAAGCAGGGATTAGAAGTCACGGATTCCTGGGCCAAGGAAAGCGTCCTTTTGAATACTGCGCCTGCGACAGCTAGGAAACGAGGCATCTGTCATATTTGCCCAAGATAAAGGCACTCCCGAAGAGAAAACGGCTTCTCAGTTGTCACAATGGAGAGATACCAGAAGGTTCTCTGATCGTGTATCTACTTATAGACAATTTATATACATACCTGCACACACTGTGGCGAGAGTCGACTGTCCACTCACAGCACTTGTTAGTTTGGTTACATACTTAAGATGTATTGCATTAGCTACTTCATTAATATTCCTTTTTCCCATTCTCACGTCTCACAACACACTTATTTGAAATCTTTGTCCTTGCTGGGAGATTTTCTGAGTCACTTCACCATTTTCTAGACTCGGCGTCTTCACCTGCATCTGAATAGTTCAGAATTCTGCAACTGTCCCCCATAACCACTTCTCAAACTCCTCGACCTCAGCGGCCACGGTCTCCACGCTGAGTGCCACCGGCTCTCACGTGAGCCTCGGTCATGTCCCTCGGGGCCTCTGACACCTGCTCTTGACGTCCCCCACGTCACTCACTGTGCAGCGATTAGGGTGTCATTTTTTTAAGACGCAGATTTCACCCTGTCGTTTCCCACGGTGGGCAGGACAGAGCCCGAAACCCATCCAAGGCTTGGTGGCTGCACTTTTTGTGGGTCCTCAGTGGGCGAGGTCAACCTCCAAACCTCCGTCCGGCCCTCTGCCAGTGATGCCATGCCAATGGCTTCTGCCCCGCTGTCCCTGTGAGCCTCCTGCTGCTCCTTGAAGCCTTCCCGCCCTGCACCTGGCTCCTCCCACAGGTGACCTGGCAGAGACACACTCAAGCCTTCCTCTCGATCACACTCTCTTAGATGTGTCCGATGCTTGTAACCACAGAATGCATTGTTTGTAGCCTCTCTTCTTGGTCATCTCACTCACTGCCTCATTAGGCTGCAAGCTTTCGGGGAGCAGGACGCCTTCTCCATCCCACACTGGACCCCAGTGTTTGCTCCGTGCTTACTGTACGGTAGAAGGTAAAGACACTGAATGACTAACAGCAGCACCCGCTAGCGTTTAAGGGATGCTTATTACGCCTCAGGCTCTACACTAACCCCGTTCATGGCTTATTGATTTAATTCTAAAAACAACGGGATAGTCTCGATGATCCCCATTTTGCCGACACCAAGTCAAGGCTTCCGGAGGTTAATTCCTAAATTCACACGGCACAGCCTGGCCTTCATCAAGATGATCACATCCCGCCTGATGCTTCCAGTTTTTCTAGTAAAACAAGTAGCCTTCTTGGGTATCTGAGCAAATGGGACACAGAAGAGAAATACTTTTTTTAAAAAAGCTCGCAGAAGATCGAAGAGGACAAATCAAGCTCTGTAGAGTCAAACAATAAGTTTATAAAATAAGCTGTGGCTACTGTCTCCAAAAACCCTGGTGTTCATGAGTTTTGTACAGTTTGTTTATTGAAAGAGGTATCACACACTTTCCTTAATAACAAAAGCGGCAAGTCACTCATATTTTTTGGTGGTTGTTCCCTTAAACGTTCTCAGACACACGATCTGGTCTGAAATAGCTACATGTTTCACTATGGGAAAATGCAATTCTAATACTCGTCTTTCACGTGTAAGTGTGACATTCTGGTTTCTTCTGTTCTCCATTGCAATGGCCCTGAGTACTCTCTGGGCACTGCCTACACTGGCGGGGGGGCGGGTACCCCTCCCTCAGCCTCTACGGGAATAAAGTGACCCAGTTGGCTAACATCTACCTGTAGAAAAGTTTTCAAAACCCTCATAATACGGTTTGGTGGGCCAAACACCTAATACTGGATTTTTTTTTTTTAAGATAACCAAGGATTAGTAGAGCCAGCCCACTAATGGTGGTAGGAAGTGGGGACATGCCACCACGAAGGGTCCCTGTAGGAACACAGAAGTAAAGGAAACAGACATTTACTCTGCGGGTTAAACCAGTCGTGTCCATGAAAAACAGGCATTTTGGTGGACACTGCAGTCCCCTTACACAACACGCTAACTCCGGGGTCTAGAACTGGAAGGTGAGGCTGGAGACCTCAGAGGCTTGGCTGAAATCCCGGGCCAGCAGGGGTCCAATGGGCATGACCGCTGTGGCCCAGGGAGCAGCTGGGACCGGAAAGGGCTTCTCCCCATGGACGGCAGAAGTGGGATGTCAATGAAACAGACAAGGATTAAGGGGGTTCATCTAACACAGCTATGTAGAGAACAAAGGGATTATGGGGGCCACCAAGTTCCTATTCCCTAGAACGGGGCCTGCTGTGAGCAGGATTTGTTCTTTGGTGTCCTTCGTCCCTGCCCTGAGTAAAGCTCACACTCTGAACATTGTCGTCAGCCCAGCACTGGGAAGATTCCATCTGCTCCACTCTAGGAGGTATTATTCCCATTTTATAGATGAGGGGGCTGAGGTGTGGAGAAATCCAGTGTTGGACTAGCATGGGGGACTGCGGGACCTCCCATCCGACCTTCCCATTAATTCCGAATTTGCTGTCCGTCAGCAGTGAGTTTGGTTCTTGCGATTCAGGCCTCTGAATAATTTCTGATTGAACAACTCCCGGACGCTTTCCCGGAGGTGATGGCCCTGCCTTGGAGGCCAGCTGCCGGCCCAGGTGACCAGGTGACACTGGGGTGTCTGCCACACACGCGCCGTTCTCCACGCCGCTCCCCAGGTCTGTCCTGGGAAGGCGGGACCAATGGCCGGCAGCCAGCGCTGTCCTCTGGCCTTACAGGCAAACCTGGATGCGAATCTGCATTTGAAAAGCTGATCTCTGCTCCTGTCTGGGATTCTCATAAATCAAACACAGTCAGTGTTTACAGCAGAGTCCAAAGGGAGAGCTGCTGGGAGAGCCCCAAACACTTAAAAATTCTATATGGGAACCAAGAACACTTCATCTGAAGACAGGAGATTGGAAGAACTAACAGGCCCGCTTTTCATCTGCTTCTCATTTAGAAAAATTGGACTACTGGGGAAAGGGTAAAAATAAAAATTGGAAGCAAAAAAAAAAAAAAATCTTTAAAGGCCAGCGGATCACCCATTCAGAAACACGTAGAGGTTGATCCAATCCTACCCTTTCCCGAAGACTGGTTAATTGTTCGGATAACCTGTCAGGCATGGGGACGGGGGGTGGGGGGCGGTGACACGGAAAGCTGACAGAGGGTTAATGATGACTGCCACGGTCCCCACGGGAAGAGCTGTCATTCAACAGTGGGGACCATCAGCCTTAAGACGGACTGAGTCCCTATGGCAGAGCTGTGGTGAGGTCAGTGTTTGCCTCGGTCAGTCCACCCCAAAGGCAGAAGCAGACCATCCACAGATCGCGCTGGGAAACAGATAATTGTGTAACATGTCGTGTATGTTTCATTTACAGAGATATATACACACGTGCATATATACAGATATACACAAATGCATTTGTGAGTTTAAAGCAATTAGATTGGACTTAGAAAAAGGCAAAAAATAATTATTTGGAGAAGAAGGTAGGGCAAAGATGGAAAGAGGAAGAAAAGTATATCATTAACCTAATTTTCCCTATACATTAATCAGAAATCTTATCAATACCCCTTTGTGAGTATTTGTTTTAAATCAGTTCAGACAAGCCTGTCCTTTGCTATTCTGGAAAATGGGTCTGGGTTAAGCCCCACAAAGAACAGGGACCCCATAGGACTTCTCTCCACGTGCTACCACCCGCACAGTGACTGAAACGCAGTCTGTCGAGCGGACGCACAGACGAACAAACATGAATGAAAGAGCAGATCCATGACATGGAAATCAAGTACCTTAATATCAAAATACAAAAAATAAAAATGACAAAACATAACTCAGATTAAAAGCTCTTTGTAAATAAAAAGGATCATCAATCAACAAATAGGGTTGGCGATCCTCTTTATTGATGGGGTGTTTTTAATACTCCACTTCGAAAATTTTGAAGGAATCCACATTCAATCTTACCTTCTAAGGAGCCCTAATTTCTGTGTTTAAATCAAAACCTGTAGATGATTTTCAGGACATAAATCAAGTTTACACTGCTGTCGAATTTTTTTACTAAGTCATTGAAAATATGACCTGAACTAACAGGTTTTTCTAAACATAGCATAAGGTTACTAGTTCCACTTAACAAAAATGAACGATTGAGTACTATAATGACTGATATTTATGTAATACTGTAACTATATAATACATTAGGAGATATAAGTATATTTCTATGTGTTCATGTCAATATAGAAATTTAATGACAAATATATTCTGAGAAATCCCTTTCTTTATATAATATTTGTGTATTTCCACTTATAGGAATACCATGCCAATGATTAAAAAAGAAAATGGTGTTGATTCATTGAAATATTTATCCAGCTCCTTTCACTGGCAACCAGAGGGACTCGCTTTCCTTAAACTCATTCCAATGACAGTGTCCTCTGGAAATCAATCAGGACTTCTATCCAAGGTGGTCAGAGGGATAGAAGGAAACATGCAACGGGCTTCAAAAGGATTAGAGCAATTGCATTTTCTGGACAAAAAAAAACTGTGTTAGATTTTGCCATGAAAAAGATGATGTTTTATTTTTATGACCTATAGTGTACATAAGAATGTGAAAAAATGAGGGGCACCTGGGTGGCTCAGTGGGTTAAAGCCTCTGCTTTTGGCTCAGGTCATGATCCCAGGGTCCTGGGATTGAGCCCCATATCGGGCTCTCTACTAGGCAGGGAGCCTGCTTCCCTTCCTCTCTCTGCCTCCTTGTGATCTTTCTCTCTGTCAAATAAATAAATAAAATCTTAAAAAAAAAATAGAATGTGAAAAAAATGAACATTCATGCACCCATCACTGGGTTTAAGAACCAGAACACAACTAGCATCCTGGAGGCACCTTGTTCCTTTCTTCCATCACCATGCTTGTTTTAAAAATTATTTTCAAAGACTTGAAGGGGATTAAGGCAATGATCACGTGTATCATTGTGTCATGAAGGGTCTCCAACTTTTTAATTCTTTTTTTTTAAGATTTTATTTATTTATTTAACAGAGAGAGAGAGAGAGAGCTTGTAAGTAGGTAAAGAGGCAGGCGGGGGGAGGGGGGGATGCAGGCTACCTGCTGAGCAGAGAGCCCAATGTGGGACTCGATCCCAGGACCCTGAGATCATGACCTGAACCAAAGGCAGACGCTTAACCCACGGAGCCACCCAGGCGCCCCTTTTTTTTAATTCTCTATTCGACTCCACTTTAGTTAATATATACTATATTATCAGTTACCAGGGTAGAATTCAGTGACTCATCAGTTGCATGTAACACCCAACACTCATTCCATCACATGCTCTCCTAAATGCCCATCATCCATTTACCTCATTCCCCATCCCTCCTCCCCTCCAGCAAGCCTTAGCTTCTTTCCCAAACTTAATCTCTTATGGTTTGTCTCCCTCTGTTTTCATATTTTATTTTTCTCTCCCTTCCCCTAGGTTCCTCTGTTTTGTTTCTTTTTTTTCTTAAGATTTTATTTATTTATTTGACAGAGAGAGATCACAAGTAGGCAGAGAGGCAGGCAGAGAGAGAGGGGGAAGCAGGCTCCCTGCCAAGCAGACAGCCCGATGCGGGGCTCGATCCCAGGACCCTGAGATCATGACCTGAGCTGAAGGCAGAGGCTTTAACCCACTGAGCCACCCAGGTGCCCCCTCTGTTTTGTTTCTTAAAGGCCACATATGAGTGAGATCATATGGTATTTGGTTTTCTCTGACTGACTTATTTCCCTTAGCATAATACCCTCTAGTTCCAACCATGTCATTGCAAATGGCATGATTTCATTCTTTTTAATGGCTGAGTAATATTCCGTTATATGTATGTATGTATGTGTACATATATATATATGTGTGTATATATATATATACACACACACCATATCTTCTTTATCCATTTATCTGTTGATAGATATCTGCATTCTTTCCATAATTTGGCTATTGTGGACATGGCTGCTATGAAATTTGGGGTGCAAAGGAAAAAATTAACCATTGGGATTCACCAAGGCTCTCCAACTTCTAACAAATGCCATCTATGCCTCAGGCCAAGAGCTGATGCTTCTTGTCGTGACTCTCCCACAAGTAGTATCCCATGTTTTCTTTATTGTGTTGGCTATGAGCTTCCCCTGAGCACACATATCTCCGTTACATAATCTCACATATTTAAATCTCCCAAAAAAACAGAATTCTTGGGTCTCCAGAGAGCAGAGCTCAGAGCCACATGGAAGGAGTTACTCACTCAGGGCTTCCTCATTCACTAAAATACAGCTAAATGGAAACCTTGGTTCTCACAGGAATTGCCTGATTGGTTTCGATGCTTAAATACAGTATGCGACACGTGATTCCTCATGTAGTATTGTAAATACAATTCCTCCCAATATGACCAGTTCAAGAATTCCTCTGGGACAAGTAAGAATGTATTCTAATTCAGGAAATTACAGAGGCCATACATCTTAGAGGGGAAATGTGCCCCTTGACAACCACCCAACCCAGTTCCTAAGTTTTCCCAGTTCCATTGTTTTCTTTCTTTTTTTTTAAATTTGGGAAATATCTTGTTTTTAAATGTATTAACTGAAGTGTAGTTGCTATATATTAAATTAATTTCAAGTGTACAGCAGTGATTGAACAAGCATATACATTGTGAAATGTTTGCCACAACAAAAATAATACAGTATTATCAACTATATTCCCTACACTGTATTTTTTATCCCTGTGACTTCTTTAGTTTACAATTGGAAGTCCATATGTCTTTATCCCCTTCATTCATTTTTAGATTACAATTGGGAAAATCAGGACTAGAGAGGTTAATTAATTTGCTGAAAGTCACAAGGTTACAAATACCAGAAATCTCATGTTTCCATCTTCTTGATTCAATGCTTCACCCCTAAACTAAACCTCTTTGCTCTTGGGGGAAGAAAGAGCAATGACAAGCATACATCAAACTTCCCTAAGTGGTCATCTCATGACTTGTATCAATATGGATTAGCATTGCTGCTCTGAAAACAGAATAAAATACAGAAGCGTTAGTTGGTTTGTGGTGGGGATATTCTACAGATCTGGAGGAAAACCATTAATTTGTGTGTCTTTTTTCACAAACTTGAATCATTTCTGGGATATGATAGAGAACAAGCCAATTAATTAACAAATTAACAATATATGGCCACTGGCATCAATATTACATGTAGGTTCTACACTCAAAAGTTACTTCAGAAAAAGCATCAATTTTGAATAAATAACTTTCTAAACAAAAAAGAGATTTGTGTAGTGCCAATGCAGGTAAGTGATGGTCCAATGCGAAAATACAGACTTTTGAATGAAGAAGTATTTATGGAGCATAAGAAGTGACGTAATCAAGTCGTAAGCATGACGGTATTTGGTATGATAATAAATTTGACCCAAAACTTAAGTGTATTTTAAATATATTTATTAAATTGTAGGGATAGTACTTTTAGTAAGTTTTTAATGTCATTTTTTCATATATATGTGAAATTTTATATATATACATATTTCTACTTAACCAACCTCCTAGTATTATATGTATTTTATGAATATGAATACATAATACCACCAGGACTTTACTAAAAATGTTAATAATTCATTGCTTTGTGAGAAGCACTATACAGCCATACCCACAACTCCGAAGGGAGCTGCTGTGGCACTGAGATTTGTCACTGTGTGTTACTTGGTCACTAACATAGTGCAGAGGGACTCTCCCCTGGAGTCTGTCAGATTTTTAAAGAAAACCAGGAAACGGATCAACAAAACCCTCTGGGCCAGTTAAGATAGAAGAGGTAGCCTCAAAAGTGCGGTGAAAATAACTCTGCATAAGTACATCGTCTCCCATAATAATCCTCCTGCTGCGGGGCTTACTTTCACGGCATCGTCTATCTGCCCACCTGTTTTTCATAAGGAAGAAAATCTTAAAAAATAAAGAAATTCTGTTCTCTGCTTATGCTAAGCCCACTTCAACCCACAGTGAAATCCACCAGCACTGAAAGAAGTGACTATTACATAACATTTTTAGATAAATGCCCTTCTTCTATTTTTGTGAGGTGTACTTGCACAAGTATGGCTGGCCTCTGCGTCCTTTTGGGCTGTGGGTCTTTGAAGAATTTGCTGCCACTTTCTTTTAGTCTGATTAAGTCTGCTTACCAGGGAATACTTGCCTTAACTTGCCATTGTCATTGACATGAAGATAGCCCTTTGAGGGACAGGTGACGTCTGGACTCCAATTCAGAGCCCTGGTTTTCATGCCAGCAAGACTGGGGCCAGTTCCTGCCCTCCTATTCTGACCCCTGAGTATCCGCTTCCATGAAGAGACATGTTTGCTTTTAAAAGAACAAGAAAATTAGGGTCTCTATAGAGAGATTTCAGAGTCAGGCTTATATCCTGCACTCCAGCAGCTCCTCAGGGCCAGCTCTGACACACCTCTGCATCCCCGTAGAGTCTGTCATGAATGTGCGTGCTCTACAGGGGACCGTGGAGTGAAGTCCCAAGTGTGCGGTGCTGAATTTGAGAAACACAGTAGCCACCAATGAGCAAAGGCAGAGCAATGATTACAGGTGTTTCCGGCTTTTTCTCAAACTTCAGGGCAACCAACAGTTGATGAGAGAAAGTTCTTCTCTGCAGAAGCATTCCAGCTAACCAATGAAGAAGGGAGGATAGAATTAGAACATCACCACTTTGCAAGACCCAAAGAAAGCACTGATCTACACATTCATTGTTATGGCCACTGACCCTGGCAGGTTAAGTCTCACATGGGGTTTTCTGACAGAAGCCTTAGGATGATTCTTAAACCCAGTGCTCAGTCCAATATCACAAAACTCCCAGTGTGATACAAGTGGACACCGCATCACCTGAGATGTAGTCCTACCAAGAAACCAGAACCTAAATCTGCTCAAGGCTGTAGCCCTAACTACTGGCTAACAGAAAACACAGGGGCCAGAGGAATGGGCTAGATGACATGGTGGGGAAGCAATCAGCCAAAATTCTACTGGGCAGCGACCTGGTTTCGTCCACAGGGATTGCAAGATTTAGAAGGCAAGAATTAAAAAGGAGGGACTATTAGAAAAGACTTAGCTGTAGTAACCAAATGTAATGTGGGGGCTGTGTTTATACCCAGATGCAAGTAATCTAACCACCAAAAAGTGTTCCAAGCTTTCTGGAGAATTAGTCTTACATCTTACCAGATCAAGGAAGAGTCATGGTGTCCCACAAACAGAAACGCTATGGCCTTTCTGTTGAGGATGAGACAACTGGAAAAAGGGAGGGACTTGTCATACATAACACCAGCCTCTGTATGCCACACCACAGGGAAGGGGTGGTCAGATGACGACCACAATGACAACATCGACTTGCCCCCCAGGCACCAGAGACCACCCACACATAGCCAGGACAACCATTCTTATCCATTTATGATGCAGTGTTCTGGGGAGGAGCCCTGAGGATGTGCAGGATTTTCAACAGAAAACCATAAACCCAAGGCACAGGAAATGAAGGATGGGAAATGATGTAATTAGACTTGGAAATGCACTTTCATATCAAAGATCCTATCAAACCCTTTAAACTTTAAAGAAGTCAATTCAAGGACACCATACTCTCCAACTGGAATACAGAGAGCACCGTTTTGGAAAGGCTGATCTTAACCAGTTAAGGCACTTTAAAGTTAAGTCAGGTTGGGGAACAAAAACTCTAAAAATGGTATTCTGACCTTCTCCAATGCCTGTATAAACTTCAAAGACTGAAATGAGGAGAAAGCTCAAGGGAATGCAGTTCTCTTCGGCAAACAAAATTTAAGCCCAATTAGAAAGAACTTAAATGTTAAGAGACTATAACTGAATTCAGAAGGGATTTGGTTTAGTTAGAAGATGGCTGAAGTCCATCAACAGTCACATTCTATAGTCACATTCAGAAAATTTTCAACTGTCCTTCCCTACTTCATCAAAGTGCAGAGGTTGACCCCACTGATACAACCCAATGCCGTCAAGAAGGGGTTGGAGCTGACCATGGTGCAGAAATCAGACAACCTGAAAAGGTGTGGTCACTTCCTGCAGGAAAGGCCATTCCCACAGGGAATGCATCAGCTAAGGCCGAAACCCTGAACTAGAAGGTTCTGGTGGGTTGGCATTTCCCTGCCAGTCCCAGCACCATTCAGCACTTTCTCCCATAACGGAAGTGTTTATACAGCCATACGTGGCAATAAGCTTGTAAACTATGGCTAGTGTAATGAAGTAACTAAAGTTTTAATTTTATTTAAATTGATGTAAACAGCTTTGTGTGGCCACTCATGGATATAACTCCTTGTGGAATGTGTCAAAAATACAATCCTCGGGCCCTATAACTGGGGATTCTGGTTCAACAGAGAGACATGGGGCTAGGTATCTGCCTTTGGATAAGCTGCTCAGGTGATCCTGGTGCCAGTGGTCCTGAAATACTGCACCAGACTTGAAGGAGGACAGGAGTTTCTGTTTGCACTCCTGGCACAGGGAGCACTGACCACCTGGAGACAGACTACAGGAAGGCCACGGAATGAGGCCTGGAGCAAGCCTGGAGGCCACAGTCTCACCCCACTGTGTTCCCACCCAGATCCCACACGAAACACTGGCATTGCCTTGGGTTGTGACAGCTATCCAGACGTTCTTCTCCCTGAACAGCTCTCATCTGTTCCTTTCTGTGGACTCTCCATTGCTTGGAGCCATTACTAATGCTTCCCTATGTACCAGTGATAAAGAGCTTCTTATCCCACCCACTTTTTGCTGCCCCAATCTTATCTTCATACGTAGCCAGAATGCTATTTAAAAACTGAATTTTATCCTGTCATTGCCCTGCTCACAGGTACCTGCTCCCATGGGGTACAATTGTCCCAATGAGAAAATATTTAGGTCCTTACGGAGCACGAGGTCCTGCATGGGCTGGATTCCACTTCTCTTACTATCCCCCCTCCTGCACACTAGCACACCAACTTTCTTAGTGTTTGAAACACTAAACACTTTAGAGCTCCTTCCACCTCTCCCAGGACTTTTATGCATGCTCCTCCTTCTTGGGGAACCGTCTACCTTCTGCCCTCCGTTACCTGGCCCGCTCTGATTCATGTGTCACTCAAATGCTTCGTCACACAACTTCCTTCCCTAGGCCAGACTGGGTCTCACACTAGCCTTCCTCGGCTTTTACATTATAGCTTTGGGATGGCCTGTTTGGCACCGAGGTCCTTGACTGACCTCCAAGAAGACAAGGGCTTGACCTTGTTTTTTCTGTCTCCAGCACCAACCACAAGTATCTGGTATTAAATAAATATCCGTGAACAAATGACTAAGTGAATAAAGGTTAAAGAAAATTACTACTGATTAACTTATTACTAATCATTCGAAGCAATAAAGATTTGTGGATGATATAAGGGAAGCAGAGAGACAAAACCATGAAATAGAGTAGAATTTTCGAGACGTGGTTTTGTCCTTGCTAGTTCAGTCAATGATTAGAACCACTTGACAGATTAAAGCTCAGGATTCTAACAGGCAGGCTGGGCTTCCTCTGCGAGAGTAGAAATGAAAAAAAAAAAAAATAGCACTCTATACACAAAAACTTAAAAATTTTTAATCCCTAAAGATGTCAACGTTGTGAAACTAAGACTGTTGTGGAAACAGGAACCCAGAGGATTAGCTAATCTCCTTTCCAGCTCTTCTCAGAATTCTACTCTTTGGCCATCTTCAAGACTCATGGGCAAAGATTAGACATAATCTGATCTTCACTAATTTAGGAAGTTTGAAATAGGACCTAGTTTTGGTGAACCCAAGGGTATACTTAGGTGAAATAACACATATCAGTGGGTCCACAGGAATAGGGCACTGAGTCATTCAAACCCGATTATCAAAAACAACACAAACCCGAATCTTTCAGCATTCACTATACACAGACTTCTATTCTTTCTTGCAGACGAGAAAACAGAGAATGTAAACAGCTTATTGTCGGAAGCAAAGCTGGGTTTCGAAGCCTGGTTTCTTGACTCCAAGCCTGTGTTTGGAGTTAAGCTTTCTCCTTGAACAATTAGTGGCTCACACCCCCCAAGACGCACCTTCAACCTCCTGGTGACTCAATTCTGGTTGGGCCCAGGCTGTCCTCATTCCATTGTTCACTCATATGGTGAGTGCTCATTGAAGACCTACTACCAGCCAGACCCTGGGAAGTGGGTGGAGGGCAAGTTGAGACCCTGGCCCTGGCCTTAAGGGCATCTCTTGTTGGTGGGAGAAGGAAGGGAAGTCCAATGGTGGGAATGAGAACTATGGCAAGCAGCTCTCCAGGACTGTGTGTGCAGCAGTACAGGGGGAGTATTCTGGATATGGCCCGACAGGGTCACTGCACAGCCGGACGCCAGCCACTTCAGTTTAGGGCCATGGGCACTCATGCACACACACTGGTGACAGTCACCTTAGCAGCTGCACCACCTCAGGGGCTCATGTTGAGTTTGTGGGTCCCATTCATGAGAACTACGAGGAAATTTCTTTCTGAGCTTACAACGTTTATTTTCTGTTAACCCAAGCACAGGACTTTACGTTTATCCCCATTAAATCTCATCTTGTTAGTCTTGGCCCATTGATCCAGACTGCTGAAATCTCTCTAATCCAGATCCTCCGACGCAGACAAGTTACCCCCTCCAGCGCTGCATTGCCAAGAAGTGTGATCAGTGCACCTTTTATGTCTTTATAGAGAAGGCTCTGGAAATTGTGGGCCATAACGAGGCCTTGTACATAGCCCTAGGGCCGATGACTGCATCTCAGTCCAGTTGTCCAGCACAGTCTGGGTCAACACGAACAAGAGACTCATATCCTCTGGGTAAGGTTACTCGGCCGAACCCTAACTGAGCCAGCACGATCTCTGCACCAGCTACATCCTCCCTCCTGCATCACCGTACTCCAAGAGATGTCATCAAATAAACACCTTCCCAGATATTGACGCCCACGTCTGACCAATTTAAAATGTCCTTTCTGCTACCGACTGAGCGAATATTAATTAGATTTGTCCCTTCAGAGATGTGTGGAATTATCCCAGACAGAATAAAAGCCAACGCCTGAGTTCCTCCAATGCAGAGACCCAGCAAATATAAATTCAGCAGGCCACAGACCTCCCCCAGCCCCCGCCTTCTGTCAGTGATGGGCCAAGGCTGGAAAACAGAAAGCTCGGTGGGTTTGAGAGATGTGGGGGGTGTGATCTACTGCCATCACTTCCAATTATCCTAAACTGGAAAAACGGATGTCTAAGCTGGCCAGTCTGTCTAATAAAGCATTTTGATCAAAGACGCAATTGCACAGAGCACCTGTTTGAGGGATGGCCTGAGAGCCCATGGGGACCCAGGAGAGTTATGGAAGTCATAAAGCGGTCCCTGCAGTTCCGTAGGCAGACAGCAACACTGTGAAAAATGTTTCTCCAGGGAAGCTTTGAGTCTCTTTAAACATTCAATTATGGCTATACAAACACAGATTTTAAGTGAACAGCATCCGATCTTTGCACAAATTAGGGATGCTCGGAGGCAAATAGAAGAAAACCCCTGAAACAACTGTTTAATACAAATTCCGTCCGGCTTCAAGAAGAATTGGTGTATGTGATGAGTTTTTGAGCAGGGTTAATTAGGTGACCCTCTTTCAGCATTAGCTTTGGATTATGGCTCCTATGATTTAAGGCAATGAGGCCACCTTTATTTTGGTTATGATCTCCAAGCAGGTTTTTAATTAAAACAGATTTCTGGATATTTAAAGACCCAGTATTCAACATGCAGAGCTTTTTAGCCCTCTGAAAGTTGGTGGAGGTCCTTCTAAAACACATTTGCTTTTTATGAATAATAAACACTCCAATATCCTTCTTTTCAACGATTTTTAAGTTTTTACAGATTTTTTTGCTTCAGTGTTAAAAGTTTTCCTAATCTCAACAGTAATATTTTCTTGCTCTAAAACATGAATAAATGTCTTCCATAATCTTACTAGTCAGAGATACACATATATGTATATAATTTTGAAATAAAAACTCAATGTTGTGTAAAATATTATCTAACATGCTGCTTACATTGATTATATCATGAATGCTTTTCACAGTGATGAAGATCCCCATCATCCCCTTTAATTGTGAAATAGAGCTCTATTGGCTCTATATGGCTAAGTCATAATTTAGTCAATCTCCTATTGATTTAGGTAAAATATTCTGCGGTGAAAACCCCTGAACACAGGACCTGCAGGCATGATGTAGGACACCGACAGGTTACCTTCTGGTTAGCCAAGATCTCTACTGTGCTAGTTAAATATTCACATTCATCTTGCTTGAATATTTGAGTTCTAATACCTTTATTTGAATAAATTCTCTAATTGGATCTATTGGGCCAAAAGCTATAGGAATTAAAAATCCTACTTTCTCCTGGACAATGGATTATATTTTGTGTTTGACAGCATCAAGAGCTGGTAGCACACGAGCATTTCACTCTACCCATAAAACCACAGAGTTTTGGTATTCATGGTCTCAAAAGTGAAGTCTATATGGAACAGGCAGGTAATTTTTTTTTAAAAAAATTTTATGTTCAAGTATTTTGGGGGAGTGCAACATTAAAATAGTAATATTGGCACACTCTAATTATGAAAATGTTATTTTTAGCAGGGAAGAATCTCTACAACTGGTATAAGTAGTATAATTAAAATAAAGCCACAGAACGTCATAGGATCATATCAAACACTCTCCATACAATTTCTAACATGAAGGTAGACAGTGAGGTTGGGAAGAGAGATATAAATTGAGAAGATATAGCTTTATGTTTTTGACTTTTCTAATTTTGAGATTATTTTGTGAAAGGCCCAGAATTGGAAGTGAGAAAATTAAGGCACCTTTTAACCTTTTAAAATGATCTTTTATACAGATGAGCCACGGTCGAATGACTATTCGTCACTGTGTATTACACTATCTGCCTTAGTAGACAGGAAACCATTTTCAAAAGAACCAGGAATGAGGCTACTGAGCCACTTCAGAGACTCAGAGAACCAGAAAGGCGCTAAGAGCTGCATTTCTATAAGGAAAAGTATGTCCAGTATAAAGCTAAGTGAAGAAGCAGGTTATCAAATGCACAGACCCAATATCCACTAGGAAGACAAAAAAAGCAAAGCTTACTTGTAAGGAAAACATGACCTTGGACCACGACTAAAATATTCGTCAGGATGTTGTTTGGTAATAGAAGTATTTTCTTTTGGCTCTTTGATCTTTTTTCCCCTACAATTTTCAATTTTCTGCACTGGACATGTATTCCTTTCAGAGTAGAAACAAGTAGATTAAGGTTTTTGTTAAGTTGATTTCCATCCATCTACCTGCCGTCCTACTACCATCGGTGGGTCTATAATTGGCATCATTCCTGCTGTCTACCACATCCCCCAACACTCTGACAAAAGGAGCGGACGCCCGAATCCAGCAGCAACCCTAAAGCCCCATCAAGGCCATGCATCTCCACCAGAAACCCTAGTCCCTTTTGATCATTCAGGAAATATCCAGTTTTGTCTGTTGAGATATTGCAAAACTATACGCAAACAGCAGTTTACAAAAATTAAAATGTCCCACGGTATTCTTACATGAACAACAAAAAAAGAGCATGAATATATTTACTTGGCTGAGAGAGACATACCAAAGGCAACATAGAGGTTTCTGTTCACCTCCCTGTTCATTCAAAACGGGCACCCGAAACCTCTACTTTAAGACTATCAAGGCATGAGGAAAGCTAAAACACATCATTTATTGCTTAAAAAAGCTTTTAATCCATTTAACGGTCGGGGGTGAACATATAAGATATACGAAGAGGCAGGCTGCTGTCCTATTTTACATATATCCATGTTAAGTGTATTTATTTTTTAAATGTATATATTGATATGGATCTCTCTGTTTTTTAAAAATTGTTGTTGGCCGCGGTGTTAGACACTGAATGTGAGAAATGGCCATGATGATTTCATTGATCTGACTTGCTTGGGGCCCTCAAATCAAAGCACGGATACCATAAGTGATCTGACTTGTTCACATGGAGACAGTCAGATTTTTGTGACATCTCTCTCGGGCAGAACTCATTCCAGTGAAGCTCTCTTCTCTACAAGATCACATCAGGGGAAAGTCAGCATGTCACTGATGGGTGAGGAATAGGAACCAGTAGTTCCGAAGTTAGAAATTTCTAGAAGTTTTATCTATCTAGACGATAGAAACTCCTGTAGCAAATCAAGCAGGATGTGGTAACTTCATTTACATCTTTAAATACAGATTACTTATTACAAGCACACAGATCTTTTCTGGTACTAATAAAAAAGAATAGCATTGCATCCGCTCAGTCTAAGGAACCCAGGGGGCTAGCCAGGGTAAAAAGAATGACAAGAACAGGGCTTGTGTTCCTTACGCCTTGAAGCAGACAGTTTTCTACTGGGAAGTCATACAAAATATGTAACAATATCCATCTGCTCCAGGAAAAAAAAATAATACCATTTTTGGAAATTCATATAATTTTGCAAAAAAGGGTCAAATTTTTAAATAAAAAGATAAAATAAATACTTTGTACCACTGGAGACAAGCTCTGAAAGATAAATAAACCCTTGGTATTTCTCAGGGAAAAAAGAGGTCCTATTCATTTGAAGCTTTTTCTCCTTATATAAGCCAGGAATTGCCAGAAGTCAACTAATTATGGAATGCTGTTATTTGAACAGAAGATGCTTAAATTCTATCCTTGACAAATCAGGCTCTGGAAATGAGAAACATCAGAACTGTGAGGAAAAACCTGCTGATTTATAAAGCTTTTTTTTAGAGTGGTGAAATTCTTCATTTTTCCACTTCGTTTTTTTCAAGTTAATTCCAGCCTCAGACCCAAATTGGGATTATGACTCTGTGCATTTCATTCTGTTTCTCTAAATGCCAATGCAGATTACACAGCACTCTGAACCCACAGCTCCTTTCCTTCTCCCATGGCACAGTGTACAAGAATTAATGTGACTTACTCGTTTCTTTCCAGATGTATGATCAGTTCTCTGCTTCCCAGTTGTATTCGAAAATTCAACACTTCCGGATGATTCTGAAAGATAAATAAGAGAAATCAGCTGAAACACATTTCACATTGACTTGCCAGCATTTGAATGTTTTGAAGACATATTCGATGGAGGGAGAGAAAAATACGTTTTCTTCTTGGGACCATTCTGAGAGCCCAGGGAGAGGAGACCAGGTCAACCAGGACCAGAGTCTGGAGGAAGCACCGCCCTCCTAGACGGCATGAATGTGGCCTGTACACCTTTCCTTTGGCCACATGGTCCTGAGATCCTTCTTGACTACCCCCATCTCCCACAATGACCTCCTCCCTCAGTTTCCCTGTCTCTATAAATAGCCCCTTCACTCCCCAGCTGCTCACGTCAGAAATGTGAAGTCCTGCTTGAAACCTGCTCCCTCTCCAGCTCCTCTCTGTCCATGGAAGTTCTTGCAGTGCTGCGTCCACACCACAGCTCCTACTACGTCGTACACCCCACGACCTCACTCCAGTTCAAGGCACAGCCACCTCGCATCGGGAATACCGCAACGCCCTCCTAACCTGGGTTCCTCCATATCTACCTTTGCTTTCCTCCCGTTTGTTCTCCAATGGCAGCAGAAGTTCAACATCAGAAATACCTCTTCATCAACCTAACTGCGCTTCTAAGGAGCCTGCACTGGTATCCAGCGATAAGATGCCAACTCTTTAACCTGGCCGGCAGTGCCCACATGGCTCTGGTCCTCACTCACATGGACCTCGCCAGCAACTCAAACACACCGAGCTCCTCTGTAGTGCTCATTTTTTGCACATGCTGTTCCTTCTGCCTGGAATGCTCCCCCTCTGACTCCCCCAACTCAGCACCAGCTTTATCGTCAGTCAGTCGAGGAACACTTACCTTGCTCCTCAATCTCACTGCATACCCCTCTTCCCACGCATGCTTTCTTCCAGTCTCCTGTCCTCTCCCTCCTTGTGGAAGGAAGAACTTCTTTCCTACTTGTAGTAACTCAGTATGTTGATTTGTGGGTCCACTTGCTTATTATGTCCACAAAGGTATCAGACAAGTAATAGAAGCCCAATTAATATCTGGTGAATGAAAGAATTAACGACTAGGGTAAACGTCTCTACCAATCTCTTCTCCTTCTCACACGGCAGACATACTCCTTCTTCTCTGAGCTCCAGGGAATCCAGCTCATGTGTGCCCATCTGTCAGTGGGAAGCAGGCAAGTACACTTTCTGCTCTGCCCTGGAAACCCCAATGAGTTTCTTGCCCTGCCCTGAGAATGTACCTATGTGACAATGTCCCTCAACTCACAACCTTACCCAAGTTCCCTTCCCACTAACCCAGGGTGGTCATGTGCACCACACTCCTACCTTTGAGCCCAACCATTTAGAGTCCTTACCCAAGTCATAATCTACTTGCCAACTCCAAGGTATTCTGTGAACCTCCCATCTCCTTTCCTGCTGTGTACCCCTAGTGATTCGGGAACAGTCACTTCCAGCCCCTCCTTATCCAAACCAGCATATGTCAAATGAGGGTTCTACGTATCCATGGGGCAGTTCTCACTAGGAGAACTAAAAATTTCAGTTTTCTAAAAAACCAATTGATTTTTTAAAAACCAGAGCTGCATTTTTCACTCCGACCTGTTGGGACAGTCCCCCAGCACTCAGGCAGGAGCCTGGCAAGGCCGCCTGATGGACCGGGGGACGTGTGAAGGGCAAGGAAGGGGTTAATTCACAAATGATGCAAACTAAAGGAGGGCCAAAGGCCATCAAAGCCCGGGACAGGAATTAAGGCTCCTTGGGGGCTTAAAAGGAGCAAAGTAGAAGAGAGCTGGGTCATCACATGAAGCCGGCACCACAAAGTCAAGGGCGCCCGGCTCCCCGAGGTCAGCGCTGCATCCGAGAGCCGTGCAGTGGCTCAGCCCTGCTCACAAGTCATCGCCGCAGGAAATCAGTGCTGCCTCCCTCAGCTGGTGTGGTTTTTCCTGCCTTTGCTCTGGAAGTTCTTTCGGTTTTATCCTTGTGAAAATAAGATGTTCATATGTAGTGTTCTAATATTCCAGCATTAAGAGTTCAGGAGACTTTTCTTACAACATAGCATTTCGTCTGTACTATGGACCAACTAATCACATGTTACTATGAGAGAAGATGGAGTGTAAGCTCCAACATCCAACCCTAGTCCAAATGAAATGAAATTTAAGCAAAAACCCTAACAACAGAAGGTCACATGAGTTTTGGGAAAAGGTTAAAACAGGCATGTCTTTGTGCCATGGGACTGGGACAGCATCGCACAGGGCGAAACGCTGCTTCTTTTATTTTCACAGCTGCCCTTTGCACATCTGGATAGTTTCCGATGTCGAATATGGTAGCCGTTAGCCACATATGAATTTACACTTAAATTAATTGAAATAAAATTTAAAAATCAGTTTATCAGTCTCCCTGGACACATTTCAGACTCAAGAGCAAGATGCGGCTAGAAGCAGCCCCGTCGGACAGAGTAGAGCGACAACATTCCTACCTACCTTCCCAGAAAGTTCAGACATTTCCGTCTTTGTTGAGCTGGTCGGAGTCAATAATAAAGACCTAAGATTTGCATCATTCAGTTGCTGCCTGAGTAACAGACTATTTTAAATATGGGTGCCTTCAGGGGATATAATTAGTTGCAAACCCAAGTGTTTTTTTTAAGTGCACATTAAGAAAGCTCTTCTCAATTTTAATTGATGAGTGATATTATTTTTTAAGGAGTTACTTAAGCTTGAGAGTTAAACTGGTAAATTTCCATATAAAGAAAATGCTTTCTGTATTTTCTGGGTTTAAACAAAACTTGTTTTGTACAGACTCATTCTAGCAAATGATGACACAAACATCTAGCGATCTCGTAAAAACCACACACTGTAATTGACATATTTTGGCACTACCTGATGTTTCTAAGAATTTTATAGGTTTCTGAGTTTTTGCTGAACTTTTCAGATATTGCTATTTCCATCCTATGCAATATTAGACATACATTATGTCTTTAAATTCTAATATAGTGCATAGAAGTGCTTATAAGTCCTGGATTTGCTATCAAGTCTGTCATGGGGACTTTTGCCCAAATTTGCTTATATTTTCTGACACTGAGATTTAATTACAAATACACATAGAATGTCCTCTCCAGGGTTTGCAACTTGTACTTATCCATGATTTCTTAGAAAAATGGGATTATTAGTTAAGTTTACAATAAAATATTAGAACAAATAAATGTCTCGATATTTTGTCAAGATGTGCCCAATGTATGTACATGTATGCATATTTGAATGTGTTTTATATATGTGTAAATAACTTCATTTAATTACAAATTGTCTTTGCCTGAAATACTGAAACATGTATCACATTTTAAAGATGAATCCTGACAATTATATTTGTGAATAAAGATAAAATATTTGCAATACCTCTCGCCCCCAGTTCAGCTAGTCAAAACATGACCATTTGTACTAATTCCACAGGAAGTCCCTCCAGGACCTGTTATAATATTCCAAAGTCAACATCTTTCAAATGAATACATTTTTCCCTAGGGAGGCAAAAAAAGATCATATCTGTGTATTTTAGTTGGGATTTAATGGTACGGGAGAAATCAATGGGGAAAAAGAACAGAGAGCTATTTTCATTCAAAACCACTAATTACATTAGATTGCTCAGTTTAAATGCATGTATTCATTCCATTTTCTTCTGATTTTTATACATCAAAGATAATAAACTAGTGCTGGTTAAATATAGCATTCCTTTTCTTAAACATGATATATTGATTACCTAAATGGAACTGTGTCTTTTATTGAATGCTTAAAGAACTGCATTTGCTTAGTCAATTCAATGCTCATCAATAGGCCAGCAATGTTTTGGCAGTATTCTAATTCCACCTTTTTCACTGGGGAAAGTAAACCCAAAAAAGAGTGTACAAAATGTTTCACTACAATTTTAATTTTAATTTTTTAAAATATTTATTTTATTTATTATGGGAGGGAAGGGCAAAGGGAGAAAGAGAGAGAATCTCAAGCCAACTCCTTGCTGAACGCAGAGCCTGACGACACGGGCTCAATCTCATGACCTTGAGGTTATGACCTGAGCTGAAATCAAAAGCTGGATGGTTAACTGACTGAGCCACCCAGGCTCGCCACTACAATTTTAAAAAATAATTATTAGAGTACCTATCACTCAGCTGAAAAATCAAAACATTACCAGAATCTGAGAAGCCCCTTGCATTCGTTTGCTAAGGCTGTCATAACCAAATGCTACAGGCTGGGTAGCTTGATGGACAGGGATTTATTTCGCATGGTTCTGGAAGCTAGAAGCCCAAGGTCAAGGTGTCAGCAGTGCTGATTTCTCCTAAGGCCCCTCCTCTTGCGAACTCGTCATGGAAACTATGCGGGCAGCCTCCCCCAGGGACTGTGCTCAAGCGGTTCTGCCAAGCAAGGCTGCGGCCAGGCCCCCACCGCCTGTTTCTGGGACCCTCATTTGCCCTGTGCTCCCTCTGAGGTCAACCACAGCCCGTCTGCCCAGCACTCTCTACTTAACTGGAATTCTGAGCAGATGTGTAAAAGTGATTCATTAATTAGCTGGGATTTCTTTCACGTTGTCTTGCTTTCTTTCCTTTAATCTGTGTAATTGAGGGTCCCCCACACTTGACTTTAAATTATTTCACCCATGTTGGCTACAAAATCTCTCTAGTCAGTACACGTTAACTTCTCACAGATGTAGGGATGCCTCTGACTGCTTCTTCTCTGATGGGTGGAATGATACACAGCACCATATCCTTATCCTTGGTGTTTCCTTGTCTTTAAAACACAGCCATCTTCAGCAACTTGGAAAAAATCTGTACCAGATCATGAAGTTGAAATAAGGTGGCAGTGAGCCACCAGAAGGAAGAGGATTACAGGAGAGAAAATGCGATGTCGGGTCAAGCGCCGAGTCCACTCCCACCCTGGCTTCTAGGTTACCCTTTCAAAGACCCTGGTCGGTTCCGACCCAGACTCACTCATCTCAGCCATTGATACCGGAAGCTCAGAGAGATCTAATTTTTCAAGCAGAAAAACAGTATTAAAATAACTGCATCGGAGGGACTCTGAAATAACTACATCTCTCTCCAGCACTAAATACACGCTTCAGACTACAGCTGTGGCATTCGTGGGGCACAAGGGAGTCATTTATTGCTATGAATATTTAGAGGCAATCTTGATTACCACTTTAATATGAGTGGCCAGCTCTACAGCCGGGAAGATACGCACACTGTGGAACTGTGAGAGAGCAAAACTGAATTAACTGCAGGATAGCGCAGGGAGAGGCAAAGGCATTGCAGTGCCATAATGGGGTGTCCCTGGCTTGGGGCCTTTTACTTATTACATAAATGATGATAATGTTTATTCATGAGTCATTGATAATTTTTTTTTCTGACAGAAACTGACCTTAGCAAACACCTTGTTAAAATATGCAGAATGGTCCATATTAATCTCAGGTAAAAACTGCTTTTGAAATATAGGTAATGTCATTTCTAAGGTTCCTGGGGGTCAACATGTTGGATTATCTTTAGCACGACTCTCCTTAAGTTATTGTGACACGTGGGGTTTACAGATTTTCAGCCTGCTTCTGCCTTCCCACGACAAAACTCACCCCCTCACCACCGCCAGCATGAGTGACGCTCAGAGTTCAAGTTCTTTATCCTGTGGCTGCTGGAGTGACCGCTAATGCTTAAATGTGCAGCAAACATTTTTGATTTTCATTTTAGATTACTAGATGTTTTAGCCAAAACATCTTAAAAGCCTTATTTATTCATTGAAACATTGCCAGTCTCCCCCATGTGCATCTGTACATGATGGGCTCGTAGTCCCCAGCACCCCATCCTCTCTGGCTGATGACAATGGCTAATTCTGAAGCAGGCATGGTCATCTGTTCCCTCCTGGAGCTCACTAGTAGGTTGTAAGAGGACAGCGACAACATGCCTTAATAGAAAGCAAGCTGGAAAACCCTACGATGCAGGTTTCTCAAAATTAACACATCTAAAACTCATTTTTAATTTTATGTCCCCTCCATCCATTCCAAAGAGGAAGTTGGAGAAAATCAAATCAGTACTGGCTCTGGCGGAGAGCTAGCCCAGCGACAATGCTCTCTCTTAAAGAGCCTTCATCAGGGGCGCCCGGGTGGCTCAGTGGGTTAAGCCTCTGCACTCAGCTCAGGTCATAGTCTCGGGGTCCTGGGATCGAGCCCCGCATCGGGCTCTCTGCTTGGCGGGGAGCCTGCTTCCCCCCCCTCTCTACCTGCCTCTCTGTCTACTTGTGATCTCTCTCTCTCTCTCTCTCTGTGTCAAATAAATAAAATCTTTAAAAAAAAAAAACCTTCATCAGTGGCCCATCGTACTTAGAATAAAACCATGACCTTCAGACCATGAAGGGTCTGGCCTCTGCTCACCAGGCTTTCAGCATACCACTGAGCTGGCCAGGCTCCAGCCAGCTTCCAGGCCTCTCCACCCGATGTCCCTGCGCATGGAGGTCCTCCCTGGGCTCCACTGCCAGGTCTCAGGCTGGACATCACTGCCTCAGAGAAGTGGGGGCCATCTTAGTGGGGCTCTGCTCTCGCACACCCAGCTCCCACCCGTCCTAGATTTCCTCTTTTGTGATCACTGATTGGTGTGTTTATTTCACTTGTTGACTGTGTATCGCCTGGGGAAACAGAAGCTTTGCAGGCGGAGGGAGTTGGCCTTGTTCCACATTCTGGTCCCAAGACCCAGAACAGGAGCACCTAGAAACATCTGCCGGATGATGGAAACATCATCCAGAGGCTATCGGAGGTAGCAGAAGGATCACAGTCTGAGGGCTAGCAAAGAAACCCCAAAGCCACACACGTCAAGTCAGAAGGTGTGAAAGAGACATCAGGACTCTCCTACCCTGTCCCCAAGCAGAAGCCTATAGTCTGCTCCTCTGACCCCGATGGGCTGCCTGCTTCACCCCTAGAGGCTGATGTCCCTCATGGGCCCAAGTGGCCATACAGAGGATCCCTGTACACTGAACAAGGAACGGGGCTTCGACTATGACTTGCATTCTGTTCCCCTGGGGGGAGGGGTCCTGGAAGCCGAATTCTTCACATTTATACTTGGGACTGACAAGAATGTCTCATTCCTGGAACCCTCCTGCTCCTCCTGCCCAGTGTCTTTGGACCCTAGTGATAAAGAATCCAGATCAGGGCAGAGGGGCATGGAGCGGGTGGCAGGAGGAGGAGGGCACGTGATGAAGTATCAGTCAGTGTGCGGTGTGAGGCAGACCGCCAGAGTGGGGGAGGGAGAGGCAGAAATCAGAGCCATGTGAGGACGGGGGCAGGTGCTGAGCAAAGTCCGGGCAGGAGGGATTCGAGGAAGACTTGTTTTGCTGGTAATAACTTATCGGTTATTAACCGTCCCGGGCGTGGGGACCATATCCCAGATGCACAGTGACGTGGTGGCCTGGGATCAGGACTGGGTGGTGACATGGTACCTCTGGGGACAAAACCATGGGTGACAGTGTGGCGAGATCAGACCACAGTAATTCGCCTCTGAGCAGGGCCGAGCAGACGCCGGACCCCACCCGGTTGTGGCACCACGTCCTCAGATCTCTACTGTCCCCTCTCCTCTTCTGCCTTCAGACATGTCTCCTTGAAGGAGAGAATACATCATCCTTGACCTCTCTGCCTGCTGATGGTGCCGGCACAGCAGGACACTTGAGGCAGGAGGCCCAGTGGCTACAACGGGACTTTCCCATCAGCCATGCACCCGAACAACTCACAGAGCTACCCGCAGCCCCGGCACCACGTGTCCATCGCCCCTCCCAACGGGGACTGGCCCCTGGTGAGTGTTCAGTGTCTGCACCTCCAGCGAGGGGACCTGTGATGGGGACTGCTGTCAGGTGAAGGAGGCCCGGGCTGGCTGCCAGGGCCCAGCTTCACGTCGGTATCCTCCAACCACCTCCAACGCCGCAGAAGGTCACTGTGTCCTTCTTCTAAGGGCATCCTACTCTGGAAGTTTGCACATAGGTAACAATTTCTCCTTCTTTGATTGCACAGGAATAATAATTTTAAATTAAAAATGAGCTATTTAATTTCATCTTAGAAACAGTGTTTTTCTACCTAGGAAGCTGTACACATGAGGGGGCAGTGGGGAGAGGAGAGCAGGGGCTGGAGATCTGCCCTCGGACTGGCTGGAAGCCGCCACTCAGACCAAAGGACAGCCGGCCCGTCACTGAATTCTGCTGGGCCCCAGTTTCCACACTGGGAAAGCAGGGACAACTGTCCTGTTCCTGTCTATCAGTGCGATCAGCAGAATAACGAGGCCTCATCCTCATCCCTGGAACCTGCACACATGTTACCTGACTCGGAAAAAGGGACTTTACTCATGTGACTAAGGGCAGGACTTGGAAAGAGGAAGATTATCCTGGATTACTCGGATGGACTCGGTGCAATGATGAGGTTCCTTGAAAGCCCAGAACCTCTCATTGCTGGGGTCAGAGAGATGTAACGTGCCGTGGCCTCGAGAAGCTGGGAATGGCCATCAGCTCAGAGCCAGCAAGAACGTCGGGACCCGGCCCTATGGCCTCCAAGAGCAGGATTCTGTCCACACCTCCGATGAGCCAGAAACAGAGCCTGCCCGGGTGCTCCCACCAAAACCAGCCGTCCTGTGAACAGCTTGCTGTCACCCTGGCGAGATCTGAAGCATGAACACAACCGGACGTCCGATCCTCAGACCCGAGAACTGGTCCGGGCACTGCTCTGAGCCACTTAAGGTGCGGTCGTTTGTCACAGCAGCACCAGGAATCGGATGGACTCGGGAGAGATCGCTATGAGATTCAAAGGGGAAAATGTCTGTTGGGAAAGCATCATGGGCCATAAATGGAAAACGCTGGTCTGTGCCAGAAATCCAGTCACCAGTGAGACCGCTCCCTCACAGAGCGACTGTGACAAATGCCCCGTCATGTGTTATTTATTGCTATTTATCCAAATCGCAACTCTTTTGGGTCTTTTGAATTTAGATCTAAATAAGGCTTTTTGGTGTTTCTTTTTTTAGATTTCATTTTTTATTTTTTCTTCTTATTATTTATTTTTTACTATTTTTAGTTATTTATTTGACAGAGAGAGAGAGAGCACTAGCAGGGGGAGCAGGAGAGGGAGAAACAGGCTCCCCACTGAGCAGGGAGCCCGAGGTGGGACTCGATCCCAGGACCCTGGGATCATGACCTGAGCAGAAGGCAGATGCTTAACAACTGAGCCACCCAGGTGCCCTAAATGAGGTTTTTTAAGTTAATAAGTTTTCAAAAATAAATATTATACCTTCGTTAATTGGGGCCTAGTTATGAGCCAGTTATGACCCATTCCATTTCGGAAGATTTTATACCTGTCTGATCACAGGTATAGAAGGGATGGAAGATTCTGCAGGACACCCGGAGGGACCGCACAAGACCGCGAGTGCCCTTCGTTTTGAGGTGAAATATTCTAAAGGAAGCACTTTCTGAGATTGGCTTACTGATATCAGGACATACTATTAGAAAGCAGCACAGAGCACTGCTGTTTGGAATGACTTGTCTCGTCTTGAAAGGCACAGCCGTAGAATAACATGCACTGTGTTTATTAACTGGAAAGCTGGGTTTTCAATTCCAAGTTCATTTATCTAACTAATTTGATGTCTGGAAACATTCATGTACCATATTTTTCTACAACACCATTTCAAAACTGTCAGTCAGAGGAAGTTAATAGCTTAAGTTGCTGGTTTGTTTGCACGCAAGCTGTCTTCCGGGGAGAATATCCCATTCATATGTTGACTGAGGGCCATTTATAAAGCATCACTGTAATCTCTTCCAAATAAACATTAGCAGAATATAATAAGCCCTTTAAAAAAATAACCCTGCTATCGATCAGAGGCACTGCCGAGTCACTGTGTCCTAACGAAAGCCCAGAGCAAACAAGTTTTTCTATTACAAACAAACAGAATTACGGCTAATTGCTATTTTTTTTTTTTTAATATAAAACACGCTCTAAGTGCTCCATGAAAACCCTCGCTGGAAGCCATGCAGTGATCTAGGAGAATTTTCATTTCACAACTTCAGACAAAAGCTGGAGTGTGACTCTCACCAGCTCTCCCTATCACGTGCCTGTCACATGGATTCTTGGGGTGTTTGAACCTCAGCATCAGCAGGACACGGGAGCAGCAGAAGCAAAGACGCGTCAGGTGGAGCAGAAGCCGCTCCCAGGCAGGAGGAGGACGGCGGAGCCCGGGCTGCAGGCCGCGGTGGTCCAGCCGGGCAGCCACGACGCAGGAAGAGCAAGCCAGAGACTCAGGTGGCCTCTGGGTGCCACCATGTGAGCCTCCCCTCCCTGGGCACGCAGGACTTTATCCTCTGGAGGACATCATTTTCTTTCCTCAACTTAGCTCTGTTCTGGGACAAAGAGATCCTCAATTGGTACACTTTTTTTTTTTTTTTTTCCCTGAAGGAAAATTCGAGTCCAACTCTCATCCTGTTAAAAATATTAGTGAAACCAACCGGTCATCAATCTAGTGACACTTATGGCCGACTTTGTCCTCTATGTTGAAGATTCCCAATTCCAAATCCCCGGCTCCGACCTCTCTCTTAAGCCCAGATGGGTTGCAAATGCCCCACGAGTCATGTCCAACAAAGAAATTACCAGCAACTCTAATGGGCAGGTTAAAAACCACTCTCGTTTCACCTCTCTCCTGCCGAGCTCATTCTGCATCCTGTGACGCCCCCATCCCTGCTGTCACAATCATCCTCAGAAGACCACATGCATCCCGTCCTCTGACTCCTTCCTTCCTCTTGGTCCCACGTCCAACTAGCGGCCTAGCTCTGGGCTTCTCCCCCCTCCCCGAACACATCTCTGTGACTCTGTGCTTGCCGGTGGTCCTCACCCAGCTCTGCTCTGGCCACCCCCTCCACAGCCCATGGTCCACACGCTTCTCTGGCTGCTCTAGGACTGCATGGCTCAATTACACTTCTCTCCTCCATCCTGAGTATGACACCCTGGGGAACTTCCTCAGCAGCCCTGACTCCCGAGTCTGCCCACTCTCCCTCTGATGAGGGAACAGAAGGCAAGCTGAGGACAAAGCAGAAGATGACACCCCCCCGCCCCGCCCCCCACCCCACATCCCTCCTGCACTCCCGGCTGCCCTAATCTAAGGAAAGGAAAAACAACCAGTTAACCTATAGAGACCACAATCCTGCAAGACCCAAGTCTCCCTCAATTTACAAATTTAGCAATCTCCAAGAACAAAATATTTCTGTCAGTAACCTAGCTTCCAGAAGGGAACATAAATACAATTAAATGTCCTTATAACCTGCAGCCCATACACAGACTCTTGAAGGGACAGAGTGTAACGTTCCTCCAGGAAGTTCCCAACTACCTTCTTGTTGTTTTTTTTTTTTTTTTTTTAATTTCTTTTCAGCGTAACAGTATTCATTGTTTTTGCACCACACCCAGTGCTCCATGCAATACGTGCCCTCCTTAATACCCACCACCTGGCTCCCCCAACCTCCTACCCCCCGCCCCTTCAAAACTCTCAGGTTGTTTTTCAGAGTCCATAGTCTCTCATGGTTCACCTCCCCTTCCAATTTCCCTCAACTCCCTTCTCCTCTCCATCTCCCCATGTCCTCCATGTTATTTGTTATGCTCCACAAATAAGTGAAACCATATGATAATTGACTCTCTCAGCTTGACTTATTTCACTCAGCATAATCTCTTCCAGTCCTGTCCATGTTGATGCAAAAGTTGGGTATTCATCCTTTCTGATGGAGGCATAATACTCCATAGTGTATATGGACCACATCTTCCTTATCCATTCGTCTGTTGAAGGGCATCTTGGTTCTTTCCACAGTTTGGCGACCGTGGCCATGGCTGCTATAAACATTGGGGTACAGATGGCCCTTCTTTTCACTATATCTGTATCTTTGGGGTAAATACCCAGTAGTGCAATTGCAGGGTCATAGGGAAGCTCTATTTTTAATTTCTTGAGGAATCTCCACACTGTTCTCCAAAGGGGCTGCACCAACTTGCATTCCCACCAACAGTGTAAGAGGGTTCCCCTTTCTCCACATCCTCTCCAACACACATTGTTTCCTGTCTTGCTAATTTTGGCCATTCTAACTGGTGTAAGGTGGTATCTCAATGTGGTTTTAATGTGAATCTCCCTAATGGCTAGTGATGATGAACATTTTTTCATGTGTCTGTTAGCCATTTGTATGTTTTCATTGGAGAAGTGTCTGTTCATATCTTCTGCCCATTTTTTAATATGATTATCTGTTTTGTGAGTGTTGAGTTTGAGAAGTTCTTTATAGATCCTGGATATCAACCTTTTGTCTGTACTGTCATTTGCAAATATCTTCTCCCATTCCGTGGGTTGCCTCTTTGTTTTGTTGACTGTTTCCTTTGCTGTGCAGAAGCTTTTGATCTTGCTGAAGTCCCAAAAGTTCATTTTCGCTTTTGTTTCCTTTGCCTTTGGAGACATATCTTGAAAGAAGTTGCTGTGGCTGATATCGAAGAGGTTACTGCCTATGTTCTCCTCTAGGATTCTAATGGATTCCTGTCTCACGTTGAGGTCTTTTACCCATTTTGAGTTTATCTTTGTGTACTGTGTAAGAGAATGGTCGAGTTTCATTCTTCTACATATAGCTGTCCAATTTTCCCAGCACCATTTATTGAAGAGACTGTCTTTTTTCCACTGTATCTTTTTTCCTGCTTTGTCGAAGATTATTTGACCATAGAGTTGAGGGTCCATATCTGGGCTCTCTACTCTGTTCCACTAGTCTATGTGTCTGTTTTTATGCCAGTACCATGCTGTCTTGGTGATCACAGCTTTGTAGTAAAGCCCGATATCTAGCAATGAGATTGAAGCAGTGATCAAAAACCTCCCAAAAAACAAGAGCCCAGAACCTGATGGATTCCCTGGGGAATTCCACCAAACTTTCAAAGAAGAAATAACACGTATTCTCCTGAAGCTGTTTCAAAAAATTGAAGCAGAAGGAAAACTTCCAGACTCTTTTTATGAAGCCAACATTACCCTGATCCCCAAACCAGGCAAAGACCCCACCAAAAAGGAGAATTTCAGACCAGTATCACTGATGAATATGGATGCTAAGATTCTCAACAAGATCCTAGCAAACAGGATCCAACAGCACATTAAAAAGATTATCCACCATGACCAGGTGGGATTCATCCCTGGGTTACAAGGATGGTTCAACATTCGCAAATCAATCAATGTGATAGAACAAATCAATAAGAGAAGAGAGAAGAACCACATGGTCCTCTCAATTGATGCAGAAAAAGCATTTGACAAAATCCAGCATCCATTCCTGATTAAAACGCTTCAAAGTATAGGGATAGAGGGAACATTCCTGAACTTCATAAAATCTATCTATGAAAGACCCACAGCAAATATCATCCTCAAAGGGAAAAAGCTCGCAGCCTTCCTGTTGAGATCAGGAACATGACAAGGATGCCCACTCTGACCACTCTTGTTCAACATAGTATTAGAAGTCCTAGCAACAGCAATCAGACAACAAAGAAAAGTAAAAGAAATCCAAATTGGCAATGAAGAAGTCAAACTCTCTCTCTTCGCAGATGACATGATTCTTTATATGGAAAACCCAAAAGAATCCACCCCAAACTACTAGAACTCATACAGCAATTCAGTAATGTGGCAGGATACAAAGTCAATGTACAGAAATCAGTGGCTTTCTTATACACTGACAATGAAAATACAGAAAGGGAAATTAGAGAATCGATTCCATTTACTATAGCACCAAGAACCATAAGATACCTGGGAATAAACCTAACCAAAGAGGTAAAGGATCTGTACTCGAGGAACTACAGAACACTCATGAAAGAAATTGAAGAAGACACAAAAAGATGGAAGACCATTCCATGCTCTTGGATCGGAAGATTAAAAATTGTCAAAATTCTATACTACCTAGAGCAATCTATACTTTTAATGCCATTCCGATCAAAATTCCACCGGTATTTTTCAAAGAGCTGGAGCAAATAATCCTAAAATTTGTATGGAATCAGAAGAGACCCCGAATTGCTAAGGAAATGTTGAAAAACAAAAATAAAACTAGCAGCATCACGTTACCAACTACCTTCTTATTAATGCCTTCCTGGAGGGGTAAACAATCCTAACTTGACAATGGCCAGCCCTCAGGTATCCAGTGCGTCTTCTTTAGCATATGAACGTCCTTTCTTGAAACCTCCCTTTTTCCTTACCTCCTGAAACCCCATAATAAATAATTAGCCACCCCCTCACAACCTCGGGGCAGCAGCTCTTTCTGCCCACGGGTCCTGTCCCCGTGCTTTAATAAACCACGATTTTGCACCAATGATGTCTCAAGAATTCTCTCTTGTCCTCGGTCTGGACTCCACCCCACTGAACCCGACCTGGATTCCCAAACCCCACCACCTCCACACCTCTTCCCTGTGCGGGAGCAGGCTGACAAACATTTTCTGGCAAGGGCCACCTAACAAGGAATCCATATTTTAAATAAAGACTTTGAGCTCCGTGGGCCCTAGGGTCCCTGCCTCAAAGCTTCGACTCTGCTGTTGTAGCGCAGACACAGCCAGAAACCAAAGGTAAATGAACAAGCGAGGCTATGTGCCAGTAAAACTTTATTTATGGAAACTAAAATCTGAACTTCATATAATTTTATGTATCATAAAATATTATTCTTCTCTGGACTTTTTTTTTCCAGCCAATAAAAAATGTAAAAAAACATTCTCGAACCTGAGTGAGCACCAAAACCACCTGGAGGGCTTATTGAAACTGACTGTAGGGCCCATCACAGAGTTTCTTTTTCCACGGCTCAGGGATGAAGCCCTGGCATTTGCAATTCTAGCAAGTTCCCGGGTGATGCTAACTCTGCCCATGTGGGCGCCACGTTTTCAACACCACTGTGCTAGAAAAGGGTGGTTTCACAGGGTGGTAATTCACGTGGTCCCCTCAGCCTGCAACTCTTGATGGTTTGGCCCCAACTGTGTGCACTCATTGTTGTCAGTTTGAGTTAGTTGCTAACAATCTAACAGTCAGGAAAATTCACAGACAAATCTGGACATGAAGCGTCTTGGAGGGGAAGAATCGGGGGGAAATGGCAGTCCTGAGCTTTCGCATCAGGTGGTGACAATTGGCTGAAACTGAAGAGAAGCTGCCAGTTCTCCCATGCCCTAGTGTGTCTGTCCATGGGGGCCACAGGGCAGAAGTAATCTACTGTCTTATGCCTGGCTGGCCTCATTCGTTCACAACACCTGCCTGGCTCCTGGTGGCATTCAAGTTCACTTGAGTCTCTGGTCTAAAGTCAGATAGGATGAGGACAGAAATAGGATGACTGTGAGAACCCACGGAGAGGCTGGATGAGTGCGCCTTTTCGTTTCTTGCCTTCCCTTCTACTTGCTGAACTCTGCTCCATCCCTTGGGGTTCCTGGGATGCTCCTGACCTTCCAAGCTCTCCCTGGCGGCTCAGGTACAACCCTCCTCTCTTCACTTGAGACTACACATCCACATTCTACCTGGGGTACAGCGGTTTCTGTCCACTGGCTTTATGCTCACAGGGCTGTAAGCTCCTTGAAGCCTGAGCCAACTCTGAGACCCATCAAGATGCCTTGAGCGCTGCCTTCTTGAACACACAAAATACAAAACGAATGCTTATTTGATTACCTTGATCAACACGTCAAACACTCTTGCCCACTCACTCCTTCATCAAATATTTACATGCCTTAAGTATATGCTATCTCCCCTGCTAGCTGATCATGACCTTTGCTACAAAGCTTAAGTTTATTAAATACCTTATTTTGCTGAACAAATGAATATATTAGCTATTTTGTTGTTGATAGTGTGTTGACACAGTGAGGTATTTAAATTCATCCTTGATACACACTATTTTCAAACCAAAATAGAAAACCTAGTCCTTGCCAGGAATGAGGCTAGAAACATCACACAGGTATGATCACCAGATCCTTAATCTACTTTGGGCCTCCCTTAGCCCGTCTTAGAGTAAATCATAAGAGTGTAAATGAGGCAGCATTGAAAGGGCCACTGTGGAAACTGTAGGATTTCTACCAGGACAATACTGGCTGCCTTCAAATGGATATGGAAAATGAAGTTCACAGTCAGTGCTGTCATTTCCATCACTGGGGCTGGCCATGGCTTTGCCTCAGGGAGGACAGCCAGGAGCACACAGGGCTCCCTCCCAGTCCTGTGGGAAGAAGAAAGAGTGGCTACATTCCTATCAACTACCTTACAACAACTATCCAAATCTGGATAAACAGTCAACTTACCTAGGCATTAAACCTAAGTAATGTTGACCTGACAAAAAGTGAAAGAGAAAAAAAGAGATAACTCAGCTAGACTGACATAACACATAGGTCTGAATAACTTATGACTGACCCACAGACTTTTAACCAAGGAAAGCCAAAATTCCCTTGTTTTCTAGAGATGGAATGTCATATAGGGATACCCAAAGTCCTGCTGAAAAATCTTACTTGTAATAATTTCAAAGAAAATAGTTCAGAAAAGATCTCAGAGGAGTTACTAGTTAGAAGAAATTTTGTATAAACAAAATGGTGTGTGTCTATATTTTTCTTAAGCCTAAAACAAGATCTTACTAAGGTACACTGAAATAAGGAAATGTAAAAATTGCTGCACGGTCATCAGGTTTAAGGTAAAAGTTTCCCTGCTCGTTTTTATAAATAGAAAATCTGTGTTTAGTGGAAGACAAGGGGAAGTGGCCAATTAAGCCCACCAGCAGCTTCCCCATTGAGCAGAACTCACTTTTTCATTATAGCCTCCTCACCTCCCCAAGTAACTTGGATCACAAGACCTGAGGTCAAATCCGAGACCCATGACTAACTATCTCTGTGACTTAGTCATAGTTAAGCCTCTCTGAGCTCGTTTCCTTGCTTGTAAGTCATAATAATGCCAGCTGGGAGGATTAAGTGGCATGGTTTATGTCAATAGCTGGACAGGGCTGGCACCTGGAAAGTACTCAGTGTGACGGACAACAAGGATTACACCACACTGCCATTCATATTGATCATACTTCTGCTTCCTTTGTCTAAAAACACATTTTTGCCTGCTAATGCAGCAAAACATTCCTGTTCTTACAATCTAGTTTCCATTTTGTTATAAACCATAACATCTTATCACAAAAACACACATACAGACGTATTTATTTTCGTTCTTCTACTGGAGTTGTTGAAAAAAAAATTATTCACAAGAACCTCACCCAAACCTCAGTCACAGCTATCTACTAAGAAAAGGAAGGTTAGCGAATCCCCTCTCCATAACTCTAGGGGACTCTCCCTCCCCACAAAACCACACACGTGCTCCCACCGTCATTCCACTTGCACTTTATTTATTTATTTTCCTACCTACCTGCCTATCCAGAAGGGTGCTGTTTGTAAAGAAAAACAAAACAAAACCATGGAATGTGGAGGGGACAGAAGGCAAGCCAATCTCTTTTCATCTGACAATAAAAGCTAAAAAGAAACCACAGTGATAAATCACGGAATAACAGGGGAGAACACAAACACTCCATGGTTAAACCATGCATCTACACACCAGGTCTGCTATAAACGATTCAAAGTCCTGGCAGGTAGGTTCCATGATGGCAGTGGGTGGAGATAACAGCAGGCTCATAACCATTCCTGTTTGTGGGAATCCTCAGGAAACATGTGCCAAATTGTTTTTGAAAATAAAATACTTGGCAGGTAACTTCCTATTCCTTAATTTTAAATATCCTGTTGAAAAGAACTACATTTTCAAAGTTGGGCAAAGTTATCAGTCCTTCCCCCAAACACACATTTTGCAGGAACTACACACCCCTGCTCCTTCCACTGTTCTCTACCTGATATGGTTATAGACCAATCGCCATTGTGGGACTCTATTCTGGAATCATGTCAAGTGGGTCAGGTTCTTAAAATGCAACCATGGTTGTAATATTTCAGATATACATCACCTAATTTAGAGTTTGGTGAGATTCCTTAGCCTCCTTGATCTTTACCAGCAAGGTCTATAAATTCGATTCAGGACTGCATTACATTTCATCCACTGTGCTCCCCATCCTCTTTACCCTATCAACTGCTCTTACATTACATTCCCCGTCCTACAACTGCTTACTTATATATTTTTTTAACTTTAGGCCTTGTTATTTTACTTATTGATTTATTTTATGAGTTTTGACCCATTGTTTCAAATTATTGAATTTTAAAAGTCATAACTCTTTTGCCTAAGCTGGTAGCTACCTGGGGCTGTGCCAGGCTTATTAAAGTATGATATTCCAGTGATGGTGAAGTGCCAAGAAATGGGCACTTTCATGCACAGCTGGTACAAGTGTAAATTGGTACAGCCTTTCATGGAGCAATCTGGAAATAGTTATAATACTCCTTTAAAACATACATATATTTGATTCAATAATTCTACTCTTAAGAACTAATCTAAATGAAATAACCAGAAAAAGCATGCACAGATAAAAGCAGAAAGACACTTAGCATAGTTCATATTGAAAAGTCAGAAAATATCTACGTGTTTACCCCAGGGGAATAGTTACAAAATCGACATAGGAACCACAGGAAATGATAATACAAAGTCATTAAGTTGCTGGAATGGTAATGGGGAATTTCTGTTTCTGGTGATGATGCTCTGAATCATTTGTACTCATCCTCCCACTGCAAACAACTACAGAAGGTGTGCAAAACGTATAAAAATTCTATTTGAAGACAACGCATAGTTTCCAAAATAAGGAAAAATTATAGGACCGTGACTCAGGTAGAAAAGGAAACCCATGTTGTGATACCAGAAGTGGAGGTTAACTTTTCTGCTTATGACATCTGCAGCTATTAAAAGAGACAGTTCAGTCTGAAACTTGAATAAACGTCCACCAGATTCACAGGTGATGGGAACCTGGATACCAGAGTTTGCTAAAAGGTGATATGGATAAACATCCCAGACTCTGGTCTTTGGGTTGGGATTTTGTGATGCTATCCTCTAGGAGAAAGGGAGAATCAGAAGTAGACTCATCCTCACAGAAACTGAAACCAGCTCAGTGTCTGATCTTGAGTGCCCCAGCTTAGACGTGAACCATATACAGTGTCTCAAACTATTTTTACAAATTTCATACACGATGTCTGACACTCAGAAAATAACCAGGTGTAAGTGGACACCAAGAAGAGGACACTGAAAATCAGGAGAAACAATAGGCAATAGAAACTGATCTACAGGAGATTTGGTTGTGGAGCCAACAGAAACTGACATTAAAATGGGTGAGCCTGGTGGTGGATATTGTGGAGGGCATGTATTGCATGGAGCACTGGATGTGGTGCATAAACAATGAATTTTGGAACACTGAAAAAAATAAAATAAAATAAAATTTTAAAAAATGAATATGCTTAATATGTTCAAGGGAGTTAAAAAACAAAATTTTCAGGAGAGAACTAGAATTTCCTGGATATTCTACAACTGGAAAGTACAACTCAATGAAAAAATTCCATAGTAGTTTAAACATAGCTGAAGACAGAAAAATGATAGAGTGCAAAATAGGTCAGAAGAAAATATGCAGGACTAAAGCATAGAGACAAAGGGTGAAGAATTTAGAAAAGAGCTAAGGAGACCTATAGGATCTGGTGAATGATCCATGCACATGCAGAAGCACAGAAAATGAGAAAGGAGAAAACACATGGAAGCAATATTTGAATAAAATATAATGAGGAATTTTCCAAAATTGGCAAGACATCAAGACCCACGATTTAAATAACACCGTGCATTCTAAGCACTATATAAAAGGAAAAACCACACCTTGACTTAACATAGTAAGATTTCTGAAAAACAGAAATGAAGAAAAAATATGGCATCTTAAAAGGAACAACGATAATTGGCAGATGGAATCACAGAAAACAATGGAATATATGATAGCGTTTAAAGGAAATAGTTCCTACCTATAGTTCAACATCGCATGAAATGTCCTTCAAAATTGGAAGTGAAATAAAGACATTTTCAGAAGATAAAAATTGAGAGAAGTCAAAAGCAACAGACTGCACTAAAGGAACACTAAGGTCTTTTCTTCAGGCAAAAGGAAAATTGCCCTTGACAGTTGCTTGGAGATGGAGAAAGAAATGAAGAGATAAAATTTGATGTGTGGGAACCTTTAAATGAAAATTAAAGGCTGGTTGTTATATGCAACTAATGAATCACTGAACACTACATCAAAAACTAATGATGTACTACGTGGTGGCTAACGGAACATAATAAAAGAAAAAAGAAAGTTAAAGGCAGGTTACAACAATAACAAGAGACAGGAAGCAAATATAACCCAATGAATGAATTTACAGGAGTTTACACAGTTTCAACTACTTCATTTCCAGAGACGTATTGTTCAGCCGGAAGAAGCAGCTTTCATGACCCCAGGTCCTCGTGTTTATATATGGAAGTTTGGTCAGTAGAGATATAGTCCAGACTTCTTCTGGCTATACCTATTTTTTTGTTGTCATGCATTTATTCAACAAATCTACTAAGCGTGTTAATACATGCCTCACACTGTGTAGGGGACTGGAACCACAGAGATAAAGATACCCACATTATCGATGAAGAAGAAAACCTCAGGGAGATGAAGCAACTTGCTTAAGGTCACCAGGCTTCTAAGGGACAGAGCTGAACTCTGGTTCTATTTCTCTGCCATAAATTTTTTACTAAGCAGCCCGGACTCTTATTTTAAAATACCACATATATGAATGCTAACTGGAATTGATGCACGTTATTCTCTCTCTCCTGTGTTTTGTTGCCATTAACACTCAGCTTTTTTCTCTCATATCCCTGTATCACTATCACTCTCTCTACCATCTTCAAATTATTCCCTTTAATGCTCTTTCCTATTTCCTATGCCTTTGTTGAATAAAATATTTTGAATTTATTTGTGCAACGTGCAATCTTCTATTTAAGATGTCAGCGTGCAACGTTCTCTAACTGGAAGAATTTCACTGGGATTTCTAACCATTTAATGCCTATCAGTTATACACAGCTGCTGTCCTCTCACCCTGGCAGAGAGCAGAGGTCAGGGTCCAAGGTGGCCTAGAGAGGAAGGCAGAATACTGCTTCTTCTCTCCTTCTCTTGCCTGACCCCATCCCATCTGATTAACCTTGGCACAGGTGCCCTGGTGAAATACAAAGGTGAGAAGGCCAGTGCTGGCGCTCTCAGTGAGGCTCCTTCCTGCTTCTCAATCACCCAGTTCAGTACCTTGGAGCTGAGAGTTATTTCTCTTGACTCAGACAATAACTTCAGCATGTATCTGTATCACAGTTTAACAACCTGGAGGGAAAGATTATTTTTACAGAGCAATGATCAACCACATGTTTATATAAAATGTATGGTCAAGATACAGGTTTATAAGACTGAAATACTGCTTCGATGATTTAATCTGAGCCGCTATCTTATAGAAGGATAGTCTGTAGGCTGGAGGCCGAACTTTCCAAGTTTGGCTCAGGAACAAACATGGTGAAGCAGCACAAAGAGCTTAGAATGATGAAAGTGTGTGGGGTTAGAGTCTGAGGAACAATAAAAGAATTACGCCAAATGATTACTTGGTTTAAGCATCAGAACTGGACGACCCTGAGAAACCCTCTGGAGAACATACTACAGACTGTTGCTTCTCCAGAGAATGTAGAAATTTTAGATAAGACCAGGATGTTTTTGTACACCACTTGTACTGTAGACCCTGATTTTAGTTACTACAGAACTTACTAATAAAGGACCTCATATTTTATTAATAGGAAGGAGGAAAAAAAGAAACTGACCTGACTAGAGAATAAAATTCTCAACAGAAAAATAACATTCAAGTAAAAATAACCTGATGTAAAAGTCTCTACAGGTTGAGTGTATAATTCTCTCCACACGTCCACATATTAAGTATTGCTCACGTATGAACATTGCTAGTATATCTCATGAGAGTCCACAACCATATCTTGATGGAAAAGACCAACTTCTGAGGAAGCCCAGAGGTTTTTGTCAACAGGTCTTTCCCTTTTCATCTATTGAACAAAAAACAAGTATTCAAAACAAGCGACATTTTCAATAAGTAGGTTGAAATCACGGGTTATCAACCTGCGGTGATTTTGCCCCCAGGGGACATGTGGCAACGTGTCAAGACATTCTTGGTTCTCACGACTAGGTAAGGGGTGCTCCTGGCGTCTAGTGCATAGAGACCAGGGATGCTGGGAAACATCTTACAAAGCCAAGGATAACATAGCCTCTGCCCCCCCAGCAAAGGATTATCCTGTCCAAAATATTAACAGTGCCACAGTTGAGAAACTCTGGTATTAAAGTCTTCTTCATGAAGAGCTGAATTTGACCAGATGGTCTATAACTTAATAAGTACTAATAACCTACTGCACAACATAGCACTCTTTCTTGTTATTCTATTTCTATATGCAAACAGATGTGTTATGTATTTTTAAGATCACCTTTGAATGGCAGAAAACTTGCCAAAATATAGCTACGTTCAATCTATATCAGTGTGAATGTAGTTTCACTCAGCCCTAGAAATGACAGCACTGGAAGAGAGATTAATGTGTATTTAATTTGGGGAGGTTTTCTGTAAGAGATAGCCTTCAGTTCTCATTTAAAGAAAGATTAGGGAACGCTGGGAAGGCAGAAGAAAAACTTTCATGTTTCTGAGTCAAATGTGCAGAAACTTGGAGACAGGCAAAAGGAACACGGGGGTGAGGAGTGGGGTGGCTGATATACTTGGAAGAGTGGATTTTTGGAGGGAGAAGTGTATTTATTTCAGATCAAGACTTGTAGGGTGTGACCATTTGGCAGGAAGATTGGCAGACAATCACCAAAAGTCTTTCTTTAATCCTGAGCAACAGAAAGCCAGGGACCCTTATGGGCTCCACTGAGAAATAAATACTCAGAAGATGAAAATACACTGGGGTCCACTCTTATCATCCAAGTGGACAATATCGTCCTTTGTAAACACTCTTGTCTTTCCTGATTTCAAGGCACAGTTAATACTCTGCCTCTTTAATCCTAGTTTATACTCTGTGACCAGGGATTAATCACTTAATCTATTTCAAATCTAAGGAACATACGTGGATCCCATGTATCATGACCATGGGACAGCTTGAGCCACTTAAGAAAAATTTCAAGTATAAGTAGTGTACAAAAACATCCTGGTCTTATCTAAAATTTCAACATTCTCTAGAGAAGCAACAATCTGTAGTATGTTCTCCAGAGGGTTTCTCAGGGTCATCCAATTCTGATGCTTAAATCAAGTAATCATTTGGTGTAATTCTTTTATTGTTCCTCAGACTCTAATCCCAAACGCTTTCATCATTCTAAGCTCTTTGTGCTGCTTCACCATGTTTGTTCCTGAGCCAAACTTGGAAAGTTCAGCCTCCAGCCTACAGACTATCTTTCTGTAAGATGGGGGCTCAGATTAATCCCCACTAACTTGTTCTTGTGATCGCAGATGTGCTTCTGGACCCGTCTTCCTTTTACACGCAATCTCATGGAGTCTGGGCTGAAGATTGCAAGCTAGCATTTTTTAGAAAATAATTGGTCTTTTATGATATTTGGAGAATGACAAATGAGTTTCAGCAAAAACAGAAATTATTTTTGATAAAACAGAATGCTGATAGATGGGAAGAATTCATCCCTTGCATGAGGACACTTAGGATAATGAGTAGAGGCTCAAGGTACAGGAGAGCAGAAGAGGTCTTGAGAGTTTGAAATGATCTCTATAAATTCAAGTAAAAGCACAGTTGTCTCCTATCTGAAGGCAGCTTGTATTCAGTTGTTTTTAAAAAGGAAACCACCAATGAAGAAGATCCTGTTATGCTCAATTATAAATCACCACTGAAAAGTAACTTTTAGGGAAAAAAAAAAGGACAAAGTTTTTTTAAAAAAAATATTCTATTTATTTATTTGACAGACAGAGAGATTACAAGTAGGCAGAGAGGCAGGCAGAGAGAGAGGGGGGGAAGCAGACTCCCCACTGAGCAGGGAGCCTGATGTAGGGCTCAATCCCAGGACCCTGAGATCATGACCTGAGCTGAAGGCAGAGGTTTAACTCCCTGAGCCACCCAGGTGCCCCAGGACAAAGGTTTTTTAATAGGCCATACACACCACACCATTACCAAAGAATACATGTTTTCAGAATTATAAATGTCTGAAATTATTTTTGAGTCTTAATGCAATGAAATCCTCATGACTTCCAATTTTTGCTAGCTGCTAGGGTAGAGGTGACCTGTGAGAGAGAGGAACAAGGAGAGAGGAGGAACTCATGTGGGATGGGCTGGACATTGAGGGTACGAGGAGAATAGAAGCCCAGGGAGGGACAAAGTGGAAAACTGAGTGCCTGGACCCTGGTGTGTGGGCAGAAATAGAAGAGTGGGAAGGGGGGTTGGTCTGATCATTTCTTGTATTTAATGTGCTAAGTGTTTCTACATTCGTGAAATTAATGTTTCTTCAAGTACATGGGGACCCACTGCTGCTTCAGGCAACACAGATATTCCTTTTCATATGTCACTTGATAAAATCCCCATTCATCACAATGTGCTTTTCATCCTTTTGGTATTTCCAGCTGCTCATAGTAACCTATATATGTCCCTAATACAATAGCAGCTGTTGTCACTGTTTTTGGAAAAATACAAGCATCTTTGAACAGCTTTCCCAAGCAAAACTCTCATCTTCCTTTTTATTAAATTGGTCTTGATTAGTGGCAATAGTTAAATAACTGCAGAAACCCGATTAGAAAGAATAATGTACAGATTACACAAGGGTCCCAGGTTCTTTCCCAAGACAGGTCGTTAGATTACTCCTTAAGAAGGGAAAATTCACATACAGCATTTTCTCCTCAAGATAACTCAGGGTAATTAAGAAGGTCTTACCCTATTCCTAGCTCTTGGGAACCTTCTGAGGCAAGGTACGATGGTTTGAGCAAAACTAGGGACACTGGTAAAGGGAGATTATTTCTATACAGCAGAGCAGGGAAACAAGCGGTATGGTTGAATATTGCCCCCTACCACACACACACACAGCATGAGACAGACTAACTGTGCATAACAAGCATCTTTCCTTCGGGTGGCTGAGGGTCCTTCATTAATCCCAAGGTAATGCCTCACCTTGCTTCTCCAAATTGTGAGACCACCATTATATTATACCTCAAAGTGGCTTGTTCATAAAGGGTAAAGATCCTAGGCCAAAGGATGGGTTTAAATTCTCTATGATTATTTGACAGAGGACTATGAATAAGTTAAAGAAGTATATTGGTATTTCCACAGATTTCTCAATCAGATTACCTCTGGAGATTAAGTGGTAATGCCTTAAGATGTCCATTATACACGATGGATTCATTTCTGTTCTATACTCAGAGAATAGTGCTGGTTCTATGTCATTCTTGGGAGAATTGAGAAAACAGACACCGAAGTCATTTTTTGTCTCCTGTGGCTCAGAACTCTGGTTGAGAAAGACTACGCTGCTCACAAACACACAAAAATAAATAAATAAGGCACTGATGAAGGCAAAGACAGTGAAGGAAAAAACGGAATACTGAAACAAAACGAAACAAAACAAAACAAAACGCAACCCCAAAACAAAACTTTACATTAAAAAAGCAAGGAAAATAAGCATAAAAAATGGAAAAGTAGAAAATAAATAGCAACCACTATAATAGGAGGCAAAGATGGCCCTACTGAAAAAGCAAGACTTAACCATATGCTGTCAGCAAGAAATAGACTTTAAAGACGCAGATATGTTAAAAGTCAAAGGATGGAGAATGACAGACCATAGAAAGTGAGATGCTATTATTTCATAAACTGGATTTTAAATTTTAAAAATTCTGCTCCTTAAAAGACATCATTAAGAAAATACAGAGTTAAGCCATGGCATGAGAGAAAATACTTTCAATACAAAGATTTTGTATCCAGAATACAAAAAGAACTGTTACCACCCAAGAAGAAGAGTATAAACAACCCAAATAAAAATGGGCAAAACATTTTGAATATTTACCCTCCCAACCCCAACAAAAAATATTTGAATGGCCAATAAGTACATGTAAAAGTGGTCAATCTTATTAGATATTAAGGAACTAAAATCACAACAAGCACAAATATTCCTCCATTAGGATGACCACAATTAAAAGCGAGAGTCAGATCAATAGAATACACATAACTACTGGTGGGAAAGCAAAATGGTGCGACCACTTTGGAAAACAATTTGACAACTTGGCCATCCAAACATGTATTTACCATTTGAAATGAGAATTTCACTCCTAAATATTTTCCAAAAAAATAAAAATAAAAATATATGTCCATACAACAATGTATACAGGGATAATCATAATGGCATACTTTTTTTTTTTGAAGATTTTATTTATTTATTCATTTGTCAGAGAGAGAGAGAGACAGCGCGAGCGAGAGTGAGAGCGCACAAGCAGGCAGAGTGGCAGGCAGAGACGGAAAGAGAAGCAGGCTCCCTGCCAAGCAAGGAGCCAGATGCAAGACTCAATCCCAGGACCCTGGGATCATGACCTGAGCCAAAGGCAGCGGCTTAACTGACTGAGCCACCCAGGCGTCCCAATAACAGCCTATTTCTTAATAGCTCAAAACTTGAGTCAATCCAAATGTCCATCAACAACTGTGGCATATCCAACAATGAGTGCCTATTCAGCAATAAAAAGGAATGGACTGATGACACCAATGACAACACAAACAAGTCTCAAAAACATTATGTTAATCAAAAGAAGACCTAAAGGGGTATACATCGTTTCGTTCTACAGATATGAATTTCTAGAAAAGAAATATATAACCTTTAGGGATCAAAGAATAGATTGGAGCCAGGGTTAATGGAGAAACTGACTACAAAGTAAATTTGGGGGATGATGGGTGCACACATTTCTCAAAATTCATTAAACTGTATACTTAAAATACGCACATTCTATTATTTATTTTATTTCAAAGTTTATTTAAAAAAAAATCTCCACTTTGATATGGTTTTGTCTATCTCCCCTTTAAGTTCTACTAATTTTTGTGTTATATATTTTGAATAAATTCTAAAAATATTTATTTTATTTTTCCAGTGTTCCAAGATTCATTGTTTATGCACCACACCCAGTGCTTCATGCAATACATGCTCTCCTCTAATAAAAAATTTCAGATCGAAGAGAAATGATTCCAAATAAAATTATGGCAGGTTAATTGACACTTTTTTCATTATGAATATCTCTATTTTTTTTAAGATTTTATTTATCTGAGAGAGAAAGAGAGCACGAGCCATGAGAAGAGAGGCAGAGGGAGAGGGAGAAGCAGACTCCCAGCTGAGCGGGGGGAGCCTGATGTGGGTCTTGATCCCAGGACCCTGACCTGAGCCAAAGGCAGACACTTAACTGACTAAACCACCCAGGTGCCCCTTGAATATCTCTCTTTATTTCTAATGCTTCTTGTCTTAAATCTAGTGTATTTGATATTATTACAACTGGTGAGCTTTATTTCGAGTACTGTTTGCGTAGTATATATATTTTTTCCTTTATTTCTATAGAAATTTTTTCCTTTATTTCTATAGAAATTTCTGTATTTCCATATGTATTGATACTTATGGAGTGATCTTGTGAATCACATATAGAGAGTTTGGTTTCTTAACTCCATCTGGCAATCTTTTTAAATTTGCCCATTTAATTTTAATATAATTGCTGACACAGCCAAGTTTAAGGTTACCATCCTTCTATTTTTTCCCATTAATATTTTGGTCCTCTATTTCTCCTTTCCTTTAAAAAAAAATCATGTATTTTTCCTATTCTGTTTTTCTCCTCTAATAGTTTCTTATATTTTTTATATTTATTGTAGTGATTAGAGATTAAAATCTGCAATCCAGATTTACTACACTATATCTTAAATTAGAATCTGTACTGCTTTCAGAACAATGCAAAAATATTACGACAATTTAATTTCATTTGTTCTTCCCTTTGTACTATTGGGGTCATATATTCTACTTCTACATATGTTGTAAATCCTTAAATATCTTGTTACTGTTGTTTAACAATCAATATTTTTTAGATTTACCAACATATTTACTTTTTCATGTTCTTTGCTCTATTTTGCAGTTCTGTGCTTCCATATGGATTCATTTCCTTTCAACCTGAAGCACATCCCTTCATAGTTCTTAGAGTCTGAGTCTGAATTTGTTGCAGATGAGTTTCATTACCCCTGTTTGGTCTTTAAACATTTTTATTTCTCATTCATTTCTGAAGAATATTTTCACTGTGCTGGATTGTAGGTTGGCAGTTTTTCTTACTTTCTGCCCTTTCAAGTTATCGTCTCATTTTCTTCCTGCTAGTGTATTTCCATTGCTAAGTCAGCTGTAAGTCTTAATTTTGCTCCTTTGAATGTCTTTTTTCCTCTGGATCTTTGAAAGATTTTCTTGCACTTTAATTTTCAATAGTGTGATGGGATTTTCTCTCTATTTATCTTAATTGGGATTCATTGAGCTTCTTGAAAGTATGAGCTGACTGACTCTCATCAGTTCTGAAAAATTCTCAGCCATTATTTCTCTAGAGGATCCTTCTGTTCCAATCTCTCCTTTTTCCTTATGGGATTCCAAGTATGTGTAAGTTAGACTTCTGACTCTTCCATATGCTTAAGTATGTTATTTCAATTTGTTTTTATCTGTGTTTTATTTTCTTCTATTGCTGTCTTCAAGTTCACTATTCCCAAATTATTCTGTTTACATTCTGCTGTTAAACTTTCCAGTGAATACTTACCATTAGATATTGTTTTATTCAGTTAAAGGATGTTCACTTAATTTATGTTGCAGATTCCAAGCTACTGTTGAGAGTCTACATATATTTCTCCATTTTCAGCTTTTTAAAAAACCATACCAATCCAAATTATTTTTTTAGTAACCTTTGACAGTTTATTTGTCCTAAATTTCTTTTTTTTTAATATTTAATTTTTTTAATTTTTTTATAAACATATAATGTATTTTTATCCCCAGGGGTACAGGTCTGTGAATCGCCAGGTTTACACACTTCACAGCACTCACCATAGCACATACCCTCCCCAATGTCCATAACCCCACTCCCCTCTCCTGACCCCCCCTCCCCCCTGCAACCCTCACTTTGTTCTGTGAGATTAAGAGTCACCCAAATTATTTTTAAATCCTTCTCAACTAATTCCAATATCTGGATCATTTGTTACACTGCTTCTATTACTATTTCTTTTTTGTTCTCTGGTTGTTAGTCACAATTTCTGGCTTATTTCTGCACATCTAGTCAATTTTTATTTCATGACAGTCATTGTATATGAAAGTACCATAGAGGTTCCTGATGATATTTGCACCAGGGAGAGGGCAGCCTTTCCTCTATGGCAAGATTCGATCAATGCAATCAGTTCCTCACCTGCCAGGAATTGAGCTGGGTCAAGGTTAGGCTGCATTCCCAATAAGACTCAGCCTACCTCCAGTTGAGAGTGACCCTCCTAGGCTTCTGATGCAGAGTCTGGAGGATCCCTGTCCTCTCAACCCCAAAAGACTGCAGAAAAAGTTTGGTTCTACCTTTTGGAGGTCTGAAGCTTACTCTTTAGTTTCCTTACCCATGAAATTTAAAATCTGGCATGAGAGGGAAAACAGTCATGTGACTGTTGCAAGCCTCATTCTTCTTACTGCATCTTGTCTTCCAAGCAACATGAGTATGTGGAAGATTTCACTCTGCCTTTCCAACCCATCACCCAAGCCTCCTGAACTATACCAGAACTTATATTTAAATGTATACTACTGAAGTCAAAGAAAATTTCAACAACACAAACCTTTTCTGTACTACTTTAAACATCCCCAGAGAAATCTTACTTTCACTACTGATTTACTTAGCACTTTAATTTTTTAAAATTAATTTTTTATGTTCAGTTAGCCAGCATATAGTACGTCATTAGTTTTTGATGTAATAATCAATGATTCATTAGTTGTGTATAACACCCAGTGCTCATCACAACACATGCCCTTCTTAGTATCCATAACCCCCTTACCCCATCCCCCACCCTCTTCCTTCCTGTAACCCTCCATTTGTTTCCTGGAGTCCAGCATCTCTTGTGGTCTGTCTCCCTGTCTGATTTCTTCCCGTTCAGTTTTCCCTTCCTTCCCCTGCGGTCCTCTGTGCTATTCTTTATGTTCCATATATGAGTGAAACCATATAATAATTGTCTTTCTCTGCTTGACTTATTTCACTTAGCGTAATACCCTCCAGTTCTATCCATGTCGATGCAAATGGTGGGTATTCATCCTTTCTGATGGCTGAGTAATATTCCATTGTATATATGGACTACAACTTGTTTATCCATTCGTCTGCTGAAGGGCATCTCGGCTCCTTCCACAGTTTGGCTATCGATATTGCTGCTATGAACACTGGAGTGCATGTGCCTCTGCTTTTCACTACATCTATATCTTTGGGATACCTAGTAGTGCAATTGCTGGGTCATAGGGTTTTATTTTTAATTTTTTTTTTGAGGGAGAGAGAAAGCATGCAGGTGAGGAGGGAGAGGCGGAGGGAGAGAGAGATTTTAGCAGGCTCCATGCCCAGCATGGAGCCCAACATGGGGCTCAATCTCGTGACCCTGAGATTATGACCTGAGCTGAAATCAAGAGTCAGATGCTTAACTGAGCTGTCCAGGGGCCCTCTATGTAATATTTTTAACAGATAGTACAAAAGTGAACTTCTATAAAATCACTATTTAAAATTAACTCAAGTTTTGAGTAAGTGATATTTTGACTTTTTTCAAATATTGATTTTCTATATGAGGAAATGCCCTCAGACTATATCCTAGAAGTTTAAAAATATTCTCTGCAAATTGACTGACGCCTGGTGTGCTTTGTAGTGAAGGATACTGGAACATCTCTTTTCAGATAAGAAGCATTATCATCTCGTAGTTAGCAACTGCAAATAACAGCTGTGACATGTTGAAGTCTTTTGATATTATATCCAGCTGAAGGTCAGACCTTATCACTTACCAGTCCAGGAATGATGCATGTGTCAGCTGTCATGAAGCCTCATCTGGGATAACTGCAGAGATGCCTTTGTACGGTTGAGTAGACATTTTTCCTGCTTGCCTTCCATTCTCCTTATATACAGTCCCAGGATCCAGAGTTCTTTTGGGGAATCACCACTCTCCCACTTGGTCCTTGTAATTATGGTTGACTCTCTCCTCATCCCATGTCAAAGGTGGGCATATGGCCCAGGCTTTGTCAGACACTTATTCCATGCTTCTAGTTATACTGACCATTTCAAATGTTGACACATAATGCAAAATTAGTTCTTAGAGACACAATTTGAGGATGCTTGTTTATATTGCAGAGGGCTACAATGTCTATAGCTGGGGTTGCAGAGGAGGTACAAGACTAGAGCTATTGCACCCATCTTGCCCCTATGAAGTTAAGGCCTCTCTCAAAACAGAGCTAACAGGGAGGAATTAAGAGATGTAGAGAATAAATGCCAGCCTTGAGGACATTAGTTGAGTCTGTGGATGGACCCTAACATGTCTAAACCAGGAAATGCCCCAGGAATTTTAAGTTTTGTGAACAGAAAACAAAAATCCCTATTTAACATAAGTAGGCTTTAGTTGGTTTTCTGTCACTGATAACCAGGAGTCTCTTTACACTGGGTAATTCGCAATACTGGATCAGCATTCTAGCTAGAGTCCATTGTAAGAAAGGCCACCTGGTGAGCTTGGTGTATGGGGGGAGGAGTTAAAGTGCTCCTACTGTATTATATGAGGTGGGAATCCACGCTCAGGAACTGGCTGTGTCACAAACCAAATATGAACTTGAATAAGCCATTCAGCTTTCAAAGAGAAGCAGCGAAAATCACTTTTAAGGACTAGCAGCTGGAAAGAATGGCATAACGTCCACACCAAAATGATCTAAGACAGTTGTAAATATGGAGCTGAATCTTGCAAAAGATCAGGGCTGGTGGTGAGGATTTTGTCATGTGTATAGAGGTGAGGGTAGCAACCCTTGAGGTGGTGGAGGGGTCTAGAGAGAGAAGGCCATAAGAGGAAGTAGGCGGAAGACAAAACCTTAGGAGTTCCATAGATTTAGAAGGTTGGTGGGCGAGAATAGGAATAGGGGAAAGTGAGTGAGCAGTCACAGAGGTAGGAGGAGAATCAGGGAAAACCTGGACCAAGAAATCAGAGGCAGCAGGTAAATGAGAAAGACATCACCAACTACGAATACCAAGAAGTTGAAAATCCCACTGAGGGAAGAACAAGGAATTCACCAAGGTCATTGCTGACCTTGTCAAAAGCTGTTCCAGGCAAGTGGTAGGGTAGAACACAGGCAGCAATAGTTACCCAGCAAATCCATGGTAAAAAAGTAGACCCTAGGAGCCATCAGCTGCCTCTGAGGTGACTGGTGAATAAAACAGGGGTAGAAAGGCAGAAGCTAAGGGCTTAAGTCCAAAAATATATAAATGCCATGACATTGTCTTCCACTGTAAATCACCACTTGGGATGCATGTTTTCAAAAGGAAGCTATTAAAAACAGACTCTCTAAATAAATGTGTAAGGCTATGATGCAAAGTAGCACATGCCCAGGAAATTTATGAAAAACTGAATTACCTGTTTGGTGAGAAGGGACAAAAATATAAAACTGTGGGCTACAAAAGGAAAACTACTATGATTTAGCTGAGCATCTACTGTGTATGGTGTATAGTGGATCCTAAAAAGATGATGTTCCTGTCTTTAAGGGGTGACAGTCCACACTGAGGGTCAGTGCAAGATAAAACCTCCAGGAAACCTCCTCTGAACTATGCCCTTGAAATATTGAGATCCTAACCTGCACTGGTGTGGGGCCCTTCTTGCTGTCCCCATGCTGGGTGTGGTTCCAGCACGCCTCTGGGAAGTGCTTTCTCTACACAGGTGTTTGTCTCTTGGACTGGGCTGACAACTCCTGGGGGCCAGGGGTTACCTTTATTCATCTTTATGTCACACAGTCTGGAACAGAGTAGACAATTAGGGTTGCCAGATTTAGGAAGAAAGAAAAAAAATAAAATCTAGTTAAACTTGGGTTGCAAATCCAAATACTGCATGGGATATACTTTTTACTCAAAAGCTATTTGTTGCTTATCTGAAATTCAAATTTCAATGGGCACCCTGTGCTTTATGGGGCAACTCTACACATTCCATCCATGTTTCCTGAATGAATGCAAAAGTGTACCTGGAGGAGGAGATGTGGAGAGGACAATTAACCCCTCCTAAACCCATTCTCCAAAAATGCTAATTTAAAAACAGCATGATGCCAGAGGTAAGACACTAGCAGTGCAGTTATGACCATAAGAAGAAGAAACGAGAGAAGATTTGAAAAACCTGCAGCAGGAACACCAACCGGGGGACTCCATGTAGTTGGATAGATCTGTTCCCCCACCTCTCCCACCCCCAGGATCACAACTCCCGATGTTAGAACCTGGCTGTGCCTCTGGATGAATGGGGTTGAATTTAGGTCACTGTCTCTCCTCAACACACAAAAACTAAAGGAGAAGTACTATGTGCAGCTGGGTGGTCTTGACCACATAGCTGAGGGATCCAGAGACTCTGGGGTCAGTGGAGCCTGGGTGGTCAGGGAAGGCTTCAGGGAGGAGGCGTGCCTGTGGTAAGGCCCTCGAGAAGGAAAAAAATACAAACAGGCAGAAACCTCTTCTTAGGTTCTAACACTGAATTCTTTGTAATTAAAACTAAAACATAAGCCAAACATGAGATCAAGATTGTGGCTGTCTTCCTTAAACACTTGGTTTATTTGTTACTTTAGCCTTTTCCCTGCTTCAGTAACAAGTGACTTTCCTCTCTTCTCCCAGCAGACAAGAGTTTCATCAACCCTGAGATCAGTACAGCTTAGTGTCTGACAAACTGTGAACTATGACCTGTCATTGCAGGCCACGTTCACACACATACGTGCACTTGTGTGGAGAGGCACTGTCGGGTAAGGGGCACTTGTAGTCAAGTCTTTGGACTTTGTGTTGCCGTCTTTACTTTTAGCTGACATTTTGTCAGTTACTTGCCTCTGCTTTATGTGGGAGGCAACCACTTTCGTTCAACTGAAGACAGCATTTTAGCTTGCCATTTTGCTTATAGTTTCTGTGGGTAGGAACTTGGAGCAGGTTAGCTGAGAGGTTCTATCTTGGAGTGTCTCATGAGGGTGTGGTCAGACGTCAGCGAAGGTTGCTATCCCCTGAGGGCTGGTCTGAGACCGGAGGACCCACTGCAAGATGGTGAACTCTCAGGCAAGATGGCGCACTCACAGGCAAGACGGCGCACTCACATAACCTGGCAGTTGGTGCAGCCTGTCAACCAGACAACTCAACTCTCCACGGGGCCCTCTCCACAGGATGGCTTAAATACTTTCAGGGCTTGGCAGCTGGCTCCCTCCAAAGTGAGAGAACCATGAGACCAAGGTGAAAGGTGTAAAGTCATATGCTGTCTCTACCGCCTTATTCTGTTGGTGGCACAGACTAACCTTGACTCCGTCTGAGAGGAGGCTTTAGGATAATACAGGAAATTGGCTATCGGAAAACCAGTTTAGGAAACTCAACTTAGAAAATTCAAAATATGCAAACTGGGCAATGTCTCCCATCCCAGAAATAGGAGGACATTAAGGTCTTATAAGAAATGGCCAAATGTCCCCCAAAACTACACAAAAGGGAAGCAGAGAACACAGTGGCCTCATCAGTACCATCTGCTTCAAGGGGTTGGGCCTTGTCCACCCCCATCCATTCACCCTCCAGCTGTCCACCCCACATCCCTCAACTACCCACCCAGATATCACTGATATTTTCCACACAAACTGCTGTGGTAGCCTCTGGGGAATAGGGGTGAGCAAAAGAGATATGTCTCCATCCTCTCGTAATAGACAGTCCAGTTGGAGAGACAAACATACAAGCAGATCAATAAAATGGTGAGGCACAGTGTAAAAGAAACAGAGAAGAATTATAGTAACCAACAGAGTCAGTACCTGCCCAAATGAGATGGCCAGGGAAGGCTTCCCGAAGGAAGCCATCGGATTCAGAAACGCCAGCCGCGGGGCGCCTGGGTGGCTCAGTGGGTTAAAGCCGCTGCCTTCAGCTCAGGTCATGATCCCAGCGTCCTGGGATTGAGCCCCGAATCGGGCTCTCTGCTCAGCGGGGAGCCTGCTTCCTCCCTTCTCTCTCTGCTTACCTCTCTGCCTACTTGTGATCTGTCAAATAAATAAATAAAATCTTTAAAAAAAAAAACGCCAGCCGGGAAACCCAAAGGCGGGCTCTCCAGCCTCAGCTGCTTCCGATAAAACAGCTACATTAATTTGCTGTCACGGCCGTAGGAGTTTCTGGAGAGGAGGTGCCTCTGAGGCTAATGGGTGTCATAGGCCAGTTCTGCGTGCGCTCCGATTCCTGGAGTCTGCAAACACGGGCAGTTGTAACTGGTAACGTTTCACTGAAAAATGTCCATGTGTTGTCTTCGGGGTGTTTACTTAACTAAAGACATACATTTCCACAGCTTCTGGACATTTATTTTATAGGAAAAACTCTTTAAAGCCTCTCCAACTCATTTCCCCACCTGCCAACTGCTCTGGCCGGCTCTCCCCCAGCGAACCTGGCCGGGCCAGGAGAACAGCTCCGTGCGGCTGTCCGTGAGGCGCACACAAACGCGCACTCGACGCTTCTGCCTCTGACATCAGGGCGCTGCTGCTGCCCTTCCCGCCTGACGCTTCTTCTCGGCCTGGCTGGGCGGCCGCAGTCCGTGGGACAGAGATCGGAAGCCTCAGGCGTCGGAGGCTGTCGGGGAAGGGGGGGGAGGACACCCGCTTTGCGTTCTGCCCGTTGCAGGCGTTTCCTGCAGCAGCTGCCTTCCCTGTCTGCTTCCAGACAGGCTGGAGATACTCGGCTCTGGGACTGCACTGACACTGCTCTCTCTGCAGATGGCCCTGCGAAGGGTCCCTTCCCCCCTGACTGAGGCTGGGCGGCCCGGCGGTCCACAGGACCGGAATTCCTCACTCGCCAACTGCCCAGGATCTGACGCCTTCCCACGGATCCCACTGAAGACGCTGAGACCAGCAAGAATCTGGCGAACACATTCCCGTTAGCTGAATAGGCACCACCAGAGGTTACATGCCCAGCGGTCTTGTTGCCAGCTGTAAAAGGAGGGACCGGATTTCCAAGGAGCCCACGTTAGAATTCTCTGCCCCTCGTGGGCTCTCGGCTCTTCCTGCTGTTGGGACGGCACGAGCCACCATTTCCTAGAGCTCTGTCTGAGCAAGCTTCAAAGTCGTTCTGGAAGGAAACTGCCGGGCTTTATGCATTTTTCTAAAAAGGGCAAAGTATGTCTAGCATCCAGCACAGGGCCTGGAACACGAGGGGCTCACGGTAGCTGCTGCCTGCGTAAATGAGCACGCAGAAAGAAGTCGGAAGAGAAGGAGGCTCTTGTTGAGTCAGTGAAACTTTTCCACTCGAAAGTGATACATTGCAAGTCTTGGATGGAGCTCCACCGGACAGCGCTTGGTCCTGGCTAGGGCGCCCCAGCTCCCCCCCACCCGCCGCAGAGGCTGAGCACAGTGTCACGGCTCATCTCTGGGGATCCAACTGACCCTGCCCTCCAAGGGATGCAGGCCTTAATTTGCATAGCTGTCCAGAGCATCCCTGGTAAGCAACTCAATGATCATCTATTGGATGGAAAAAAGAAAGAAACCGTGAAAGGTCTTGGGCTGATTCCAAATGATATAACGTCTTCCCCAATGACAGATGCATTTAGAGAGGGATACAGCACATTTCGTTTCCATCGTTTATATTCCTTTTATGTGTTGGAGCAAAAAATCAGTATGTCAAGCACATATAAACTATTAAGTGTAGCTGCTTCTATAATTAGGCTGAAATCTTCCCTGGGGATCCTGGGTGACTGATGTTTGGGAAACACGGATGTGAACTATGTCACCGGCATATACAAACTGCTAAGCCAGCCGTGATGGGGAAGAGTGCACGCAACATGTTTCCGAATTTGGGCTGTCTTCCCTCCTACGTTCAGGGGTGTCCCCCGTGGGATGCTATGGGGCTCAGACATGCCAAGGAAGGGAACAGAGCCAAGTTAATGGCTCCTGCGGGAACGGGGAATCCTAACAGAGACATAATGTGCGACCCTGGTCTCATTAGCTCTCTGCTCTCACCAACTCTGTTTTGGGTTTATGACCATGTCTTTAAATTACATGCTCGGAAAACGAGTAGGTTCAAGCCAAAGACCCTTAGTACCTTCAGTGAGTAAAAATTGTGTAGGAAAATGGTTATACTAGCTGAATAAAATCTTTTTGTGTGCCACTTCTAGGAAAAAGGTCAGATTAATTTCCAGTAATTAGCAGAAAGGCAGCCGGGAGGCACGGATCAACTCAGAGAATCTGAAAAGCCAGAGTTAGGTCAAACGCTGGAAAGTTGGGTATTAATTTTTTAAAATAACATTTTAGGGAAAGGAACTTAATGATTAGGTTTGATTCTCAAGAACTGATTTAGGTTACGGAAAATTGCCGTTCCTCATTTTTGCCTGAAGAGGTATAGCCATAAAAAAGCCAAATTCCTGGTATATTTTCTCTTACTAGAATTTTTAGGATTAAAAATTCTGTTTGAAAATGTACAGTGTGCCTCAGCCATGACCCAGCATTTGAAGTTTGTTTCTCTCAAATCTGGCAAGAAAACATACATATATTTCCTTACTCTGTCACCTGAGGAGACCCAGAAGTGTCACTGCAGTGCTGGTGCGCCCAGCCAGCACCCAGATCTTGATGTCTAACACCAACCTCCAGGGAACCAGGGCTCCCCAGAGAAATGGCTGATTTTAGGGATGGGTCAGGAAATATATAAAATGGACCTGGTGCTTCTTGTAGTGACAGAAAGTAAGGAAGTGATTACACATACACACGCACACACACACACACATACACACACACACACATACATAATGGGGGTATGTCAAAGGGACACAAAGCCAACTGAAAGAGTTCCCAATGCCCAATTTAAATAACATAAATAAAATAGTGCTGGGGGGCAGGCACCTGCCTGGCTGAGTTAAGCGTCCCCCTTTGGCTCAGGTCATTTTCTCAGGGTCCTGGGATCGAGCCCTGCATCGGGCTCCCTAATCAGTGGGGAGTCTGCTTCTCCCTCTGCCCCTCTCCCTGCTTCTCATGCTCTCTCTCATGTTCTAACCCTCTAAAACATAAATAAAATCTTTCAAAACTAAATAAAACAAAATAGTATTGGATTACAACCCAAAACATAAATATCCATGAGTCCATCCTGATATGGATAATTAATTGAATAAGTAAGTGCAGAGGGAGAGTAGATAAATCTTACTTGCAAAAGAATTATAATTTATGTAGCCACTTCACCCTCTAGGGGGTAGAGCATGACTCTTTTGAGCATGAGAGTACACCGTGACTTCCTTCCCAAGAATCCGGGATGGAAAGGAGGTAAACCTGGCAAACATGACCTCAGCCAGACGATCAAGGTCAACATCAACAGTGATGAGTTCTGTCGATAGTACTTGCTATGGTATAACAAGGATGGTACTTTACCTCTGCGATCTTCTCCATAACATAGATAAGTCCAGCTCAATCATGAGAAAAATATCAGACAAATCTCAAATGAGGAACGTTCCACAAAATCCCTGATGAGTACTTCTCAATGTCATCAATATTGTTAAAAAGGTAGAGTCTAAGAAACTGTCAGAACCAAGTAGCAAGATATGATCACTACACATAATGTGCAATTCTGGGTGGGATCTTTGAAAAAGGATATTAGGTAAAAACTAAGAAAATGGAAATAAGGTACGGACTTCAGTTAGTTATAATGTACCAACATTGGTTCCCTAATTGCGACAAAGGCACCATGATATAAGTCAGCAACAGGGGAGACATTGTGTGAGGTGTAAGGGAACTCCGTACTAGCTTTACAACTTTTCTGTATATATCAAACTGTTCTCACATAAGATACATGCTTTAAAAAATCTAGCAAGAACAGACTTTGAGAGAGGGAGAAATCAACTTTTCTTCATACCTGTCCCAAATCTCCTGCAGGCAGATTTCTGTGTATACATGTAGTCCTGGGAGATAGACATTTCCTTCTGCCTGTTTACATCTGGTGCCCATCATACATCCTCAGGAAGTAGAGAGTGCCCTTAATGGGGCAAAAAGTGGTACTTGGGAGGGGTTGAAAATTCTTAGATATTACAGTGATTTGTATCCCTCTGGAGCTTAACTCTAGCTAACAAATCTTATTTCTTAGTATTTAATTTCTCCCTAAAGAGAAATATAGTTTAAAGTAATTTAAATTTAACTAAAATTAATTAAAATTAAATTTTCTCTTAAGGCAGGCAATAATGAAAACATAGCTATAAAATATTGGTGTACACCGCTCAAAAACACATACCTTATGCTTACAAGGAAGGGTGCAAGGAATGGGGGAGTCTAGAACACGTTAAATCAATACAGGAGGAAAATCTCACTCAAGCTCTCTACACAGGCTTTACCCTACAGTCAAGTAATGGCTGTTTTTAACATGATTTTACATACTTGGCCGCAGGCACTCTTGTCATAGATTTTAAAAGATTTCTTACTTTTTGAGGAAAAACAGAATTTTTAAAAAATCTGAACTTTGAGCTCTGGTTGAATGAAACGTCATCAGCAACATGACTGTTCATTAAACAAGGAAGGAGCCCATCTCACCGGTTATGTTGTTGACTTGTGAGAAATTCCAGCATAGGTGTAGGGTTTCCTCAGCCTTCACAGGATGTGAAATTATTAAATGCAACATTGATACATATTAAGTTTCTCTTGAGAAGGCATGCTCTTTTCCTCTAAACGAAGATTTCTTTCTTTTAGTGAAAAAGTTCAGGTTAAAATATAAAAAAGCATGTATCATTAACTGTTACAAATGTGCCGTTTTATTGTAAGTGCGAGTAACAGGGAAAGCTGAGTGTCAGGTGTATGGGGCTCTGTCTACTATCTTTGCAATGAATCAGTAAATCTAAAACTATTCCAAAGTCACTTATTTTAAAAAGCACAGATCTCTTATGAAGTGCTTCTTTAAATTTATCACAATCATGAGTTCACTAAACTGTGAGCTTCTCCAGGGTAGATGGAGTCTCACCCATTCTGTGCCATAGGAACTTGACCCAGGACCTGAAATGCAGCAAGTGCTCACATGTGCTTAGATGAATGCTTAGAAAACTGAAAACAATTCATCAGATTCCTTTTCTCCTACTATCAAGCAACTGTATGTTCTCCCTCTCAGTCAAACGTGGAGAGACTCACCTAAGAATTATAAAGAAAAAATTATAACTCTGTTTAAACAGTGCAAACCACTTGATCTCCTAGCATTACCTAAATTTGTTATTTTACAATATATTTTTAAAAGTCCCAGTTCCAAGATGATGCTAGAGGTCTGGTGGGGCAGAGGCATGGGGAGGGAGCTGCAGAAACTGTGGGGAGACCTGATTCACTAGCCAATTTAAAAATAAATGACATTAGGGCCTCACTAAGAAGTCACAAGCCATCAAAGAGTTAGCAGTGAGACACGTGCAAATGTGGTCCCAGAGCCCCTGCTTGATGGGGAGGCGTGCCCCCAAAGTGGGGGTCACAGCTGAACCCAGCACAATACCTTGGCTTGCGTTGTCTTTCCCGTCTGTTGGCCAAAGAGTGGAGAGAACAGAAAGGATGTGGAGGGATGGGAGAGGCACTCACATTTTGCTTAAGAAAGAACTGCTTTGGCGGCGAGACGGGGGACAGCATGCCTGCCCTCCAGGCCACACCTCCGCAGTCCGGATTTCTGAGCCTGTCCTGATACACCCACAAGGACAGAAAAGCTAGAGGTTTTCCTGGGAAGCAGCATGGCACTATGGAAAGAGCTGAAGACTTCAGAATGTGAAGGCCCTGGGCTCAGGGGCCAAAGCAGTCACCTCCGGTTCCCACTTGGGCAGCGCCCCACGCTGGCCTGCACCTGCTCCTGGTGGGGGGGGAGCGTCCCCGGTAGGGGGTATCTCTACAGTACTGACATCTAGTTCAGGGGCAGCAAACTACAGCCTGCCCTCGGGCCACGACCGACACCCCACCTGTGAGCTGAGAATGGTTTGACATCTTTAAATGATTAAAAAAAATAATAATAAAAGCTTATTTCATGACACATGAAAATTCTATTAAATTCAAATTTTGACGTCCATAGATACATTTTATTAGAACACGGCCATGCTCCATTGTTTGGGTATTGTCTGCGGCTGCCTTTAGGCCACAAGGGCCAGAGCTGTGCGGCTGAGGCAGGCAGCATTGGGCCCACACAGCTGAGCTCTGGGCAGAGAAAGTTGACCAGCCTCCGGTCTGGCTCCACCCAAAGTCAAGGCAAGGTTCTCAGGGACTGCACTGAGCCTTTCTGGGCTTTCCCCCAGGGCAATGGCTCTTCAGGGGCAATTCCCCCCTCCCCTTCTCTGTGGACATATGGAGTTGACATGACTCTTGGGGAGGGCGCTGCTGGCATCTGGTGGGTGGACGCCAAGCACCCCCCATCACACCGGAGGGCCCCCTGACTGCACACACAGCACAGAGAGCACCAGCCCCGGGCAACGGTGCCGAGCTTGAGAAACCCTGCCAGAAGGTCCAGAGTAAGCCCACAGGGAGGGAAAGAGGCTGACACGTCACGGCGCGTGCTGAGGGTGTGATGTCAGGCAGCGAGGCGACCGCTACGGCCTCCTTCACAGACGAGGAACGAGGCTCCACCACGGCCTGTCCCCGGACCCACAGTACACAGCAAGGCAGAGGTGGTGCAGGAGTCTGAGTCCATTTTGGCGAGTTCCAACACCTTTCTCTTTCCGCTGTACACAGCACTGATTTTTGAAGACAGTTGGGCTCCCAAAGGTACAGGGGGGGCCAGCTCTTCCCTCTCTGGTCCCGCTCTCCCAGAAGGGTGGGCATGGTCTTGGCTGGCTGGGTTGTGTGAGGCCGAAGCAGGAGCAGCCTACGTGCCCACGTAGCCGCAGAGGGACCGTCAAGCAAGGCATGGGGCTGGGGGCCGGTGGGAGCTAAGTGGTTGGGGGCTAGCGAAACAGGACTTCCTAGGAGACCGTACAGTCTAGAAAGGATCCATTTCTTAGGAAAAACCTCACAGTGGATATTTTAATAATTATATTCTTAAGAGGAAGCACTATTGGTCAGCTTGTAAGCTAATGTAAGCCCCGTGTTCCATAAGTCGGAAAGGCCAACCGTTGAGTTACTCAACCAAGAAGCAGACAACATAGGCTGGCCTGCAGCAACCCTTACAATTACCAGAATAATCCCTTAGAGATGGGGAAAGTCATTCTGTAGCGGGCCGGCCATCCCTCCTGGAACGGGGAGGCAATGTGGGGAGTTATTCCAGGTAGGACATTAGTAACCACAAAAGTGAAAAATGTAACATTGTACCAAACTATAAAAGACCTCTACGAGATTTAAAAGCCGCTGTAGTTCCTAAAGGGAGGTCGGCGACGTCTAAAAAGTGACGGTAGTCGGAGAGCATTGCTCTCAGGCCGTCAGCAGCCTGTCCGGCAAGAGGTGGAAGGACCTGAGGGAGTGGCGACGCAGCTGCCCCCGCACGCCCACCCGTGCTGCTCCGTGGGGAGATCGGGGATGTAGGGCCGATGGGGCCCTGTGTCTGCAGCATCTGTCCGGGCCGTGTGACCAGGCTCCAGCTGCATGAGTCAAGTGTGTGCATGGCATGATTGCACATCACGGAGATGCGTGTGACCACGAGGACAAAGACACAGGAAGGACCGAGTTGTCTGGGGGAGCTCAAGACGAGCTTCGCAAGGGATGGCACAGTTTAAGCTGGGGCTTCAGGTGTCAGGCACGCGGCCCACGGGGATAGAGAACACGGCGTCTCTGGGCAGTAAGCGGACCAGGATGAGCTCAGTGGCGGCGAGACAGCAGTGCGGTCTTCCGCATCAGGACGTCCCAGCCTACACAGTATCTTGAGTATCACGCAAGGAACCCAGCTTTGAAGTCAGACACGACGGCTGGGAAGCAGGAAAGCAACGGGCTAGATCTGTGTCTTAGACAAACAGCCCTGCTTGCACTGTAGAATGTCTGGGGGCTAGAAGGCCTAACGAGGCATGGTGGGCGGGGCCATGGGTTAGACATACCGAGCTGGTGGACTCGGCCTCGCGACATCTCCAACCGCATGATCTGAGGGGGACAGGGAGATGACCATCTTATCTTCTAGGAGCTATTAAGTAGAGGAGATGGACGGAGGCTGGGTCCACTTTGGAGTGGAGCGCATTTAAAATAATTGGGACCTTTCAGCTGGAGGTGCCAGAAATCCCCCAGAAAGCAGGGGTACATCTCAGAAATCAAAGCGCAGTGAGCGGTGTGGATTTTAAGTCCACGGATGTTGGAGGACGGATGGTGAGTTCATCGCATGAAAGGCACCTGACAGGGTACTTTCCACATGGCAGTCGCTCACTAGAGCGACACGATGTCGCTCTAGCCATTCCTGGGAGAAGCCCTCCCCGCCCCCTGCTGCTCTGGAGGACAGTGAGGCCACAGAAGTGAGTGACGTGGCCAGTGGGAGCCCTCCGTCCGAAGAAACTCAGCGGAAACCAACAGTTCAGAGACAAAGCCAAAAAGAGGAATGAAAAGCAAGAATCAAAAACATATGAGGAGAAACAAGAGAGAACAGGGTCTGAGGAGCCAGAGGAAGTGAGAATTTCAAAGGAGAGTGAATCAGTGTGAAGATAAGTGAGATAAAGGGTGAAGGGCACGGGCTGGCCTCGCAAGCTGGGAGGCTGCCTATGACCTTGGCGAGGGCCTTTGTTGTGACGAAGTGCCGGGAGGAGAGGCCGCTGCTGGGGGTGGGAATGCAGAGGGAGGGAGCCCTGGGTGGGGAACCCCATGACAAGTCCCCCTGGAAAAGCTGAAGCTGACGGTCCTTCGGAGGAAACGTGGGGCTTCTTCCGATGCCTGCAGGGCATCTACTTCTGCCATTTTAACTACTTGCCTTCTGATATTTGATATTTGAGACCCACAATACGCTAAGGGAAGCTTCGGTTTCATGTTCTCATCCAGCTGCCTTTTTACTTTCCATTTCGCACACTGTTTCCATACATTCATTCTCATGGGAGGAAGCTGGAAGTTGGAAATTTCCAGGAGCATTCAAAGGCAGGGCTCAACAGAGATCATCTCCTGATCGAGTCGTGTCCTGACATGTCTTCCCTGGGTCTGGGTCCAGGGCTGAGTTTTTTCAAGACATGAAACTGGAGAGGGGTCCCTGAAACACTTTAAACTTGCAGTATCACCTTATATTTGTGTAGTTGGGTTTTAGTTCCTAATGGATTTTTATAGTCATTGTTTCTTCTCATTCTTACAGTGACCCCAAGGGGGAAGAAAAGCAGATAAGCTTATCCTCAGGTTCTAGACCCAAACAACAGCAAACAAGCAAGCAAAACCCTGGAAACTCCAACGTATGTAAGGACATGCTCTCCCACCTCCTGTTCTTTCAAGTAAATCATCGGCAATAATGATGGCTTGAAACTTGATTTGTAAAGGGCCTAATAATATGTCATCCAGATATATTTCAATCACAGAGCGGGAGAGAGAGAGAGACTATGTGACAGTACCTTTTTTTAAAGATTTCATTTATTTATTTGAGAGAGAGAGAGAGAGAGAGAGTGAGAGAGAGCATGAGAAGGGAGAAGGTCAGACGGAGAAGCAGATGTTTCATGGAGCTGGAAGCCCGATGCGGAGCTTGATCCAAGGACTCTGGGATTATGACCTGAGCTGAAGGCAGTTGTTTAACCAACTGAGCCACCCAGTCATCTGAGACCATGAGACAGCACTTTTGCCTGAATCAGCTCGGTCAGGTTGACCAGCACTCCAGCAGTTTCCAGTAGTGCCATTGCTATGGTTCTATTCCTGTGTGCTCATTAGAATCCTTTGGGGGCACTTTCTAAAAAGGAAGATGCCTGGGCCTTCCCCAAAAGTAAATCAATCTCTTCAAAGACTGGTTGACCAGAAACATATCGGAGAGCAAAGAATAAAATAGTAGAGCAGAAAATCAAGAATGTCTATCTAAAACTGTATTCTAAGGTACAGTAGGCATAGTTGTGTGGGAAAAAGTCATTAATGTAATGCATACTTGAGGATATACCCTGTTAAAGTAGTTTAAAATTAAAATGTTGACTCTTCAATTTGACAAGACACACACATACACACCATTAGCCAGAATCCCTATTCTCACGACAGGTGCCCACATCTGCCCCCTGGAGGGTTATGGCACACGTGTACAAGCACATTAACAGACATTTACATGCTGATGTCATGAGCCCCATGGCATTATGACAAAATGCTGTTCCCCAAATCACCTAAGTCCCCATTCCCTTAAGTAATGTCAGTAATCTGGAGTTATTTTGACATACTAGGTATGTGCCTACTACCTGCATGGTTCCAGCTGGGAGGCAGAATCCCAGAGGAGCTAAGATAGTCGTCAAATAATAACGGTTTTCCAAGTTTGCTATAAAGATGGTGCTGGTGGCTCATCGTCATCAGGTTGTAAGCCTGGCGAGAAACATATCTGCCAGATGCTTCTTGTTGTCTACAAGATGGCTGGCAAGCAGGAAGGATGAAGCTGGAGGTCAGAAACCGGAGCCCACCTGAACTGGTCCATGCCGGGGCGTGCCAAGAACCCTCATCCGGTTGTTGCTCTGATACGCTTCCTGGGTAGGGTTGCCAGGTAAAACACGGGACGCCAGGTAAATGTGCACTTTGATAAATAACAATCTCCCAGATACTGCTTCACCTTTATCTGAAGTCTGAGTTTCAAGGGACACACTGTACTTTCATTTACTAAATTTGTCAACCTTCCTATCAGGGAAAGCTCCCATAACAGTTTCTACTGCCCAAGAAACTTCAGATTTTTCCATATTTTTGTATCATTGATTAGCATCTATAAATATATGAAAGATATACTTTCTGAAATAGGATTCTTCTCTTTTCTGCATCTATCATATAATTTCTAACTTTTCAGATTAAGGACATGATGAACTATCCTTTAAGGTCTTAAGTCTTTCTTCCTGGTACCACCACCAGTACCACCATGAGTGACTTATACTTTGCATACTAAATTTGCAACAGTCTCCATGAAACATAAATATTCAAAAAGCGCAGATTTAGCCTTTGGATCCTTTCGTCAAATCTCCAACCTTTCTGAATGCTCACTTTCAACTGAAAGCGTCTCTAGAAAACAATAATGTAAATCATATTATCATTACTCACATAAAGGTGGCCCATTGCCGCCCTTCCAGAAAGCTACAGAGGATTTTTGCAATCTCAACTGCTCTTTTAAAAAAAAAATCTGTTTTCTATTATGAAAAATAATCTAAAAATAGTTCCACATAACACAAGGATAAAACCATCTGTATCATCTCTCCAAAGAGCTCATATTTCTATAGATTTTTATCACTTTCCAACTGTTCCAACAAGTTCTGAAATTTAAGAAAGTCATGTAGATTTGGCAGCTAAAACTCATTAAAGTATTAAATTTAATCACTAATATTGCAATTATGTTATGTTATTCTTTTACATCATAGAAGGTTCAAATCAAATATGTATCAAAGTAAACAAAGCACAAAACTGCATTAAAACTCATGGCAGACTTTCTTAAATGTCGCATTAATGTTTCCACCAATTATCAATCAATAAAACCAAAATATTGATGCAACAGAAAAATACCCAGCACTCCAGTACAACACACAGAGAAAATGTGTATCTGGAAATGTTAGCCCCAGTGTGTGTTTCACGAATAACTTCCAACGGGTGTAAATAATGCCAGGCCCCTCATTAGGACTGTCACTGGTGTGTATTTTCTTAAGAATCAAGATTTCACTTTAGAAGAATAAAGTCAGCATTAAAATAAAAACAAAACTTGAACAGAAAATCATGAATGCAGTTAATATGATTTTTTAAACTTGAGCCATCGAGAAGTCCAGAAAACGAAACAACTGACCTTTGCGTGGACGCTCTCCATCGGGTCCCAGAGATCTCCGTTCAAGAGAGAAACACGGACGACTTCGTAAGCTGCCCCCCGGCCCCTTCTTCCAGCTGGCTGCATGGTGGGGGTTAACTTGCTTCCCAGGTTCACCCCTGCATCGAAAAGAAAACAGCCCGGTTCTTCATTCTTGTCAGGAGGACCCTGGCACCAGACACTTATGACATAAATGACTCAGTGAAAATATCTGGAAGCCCAAGGAAGCCAGGGAAACAGCATTATCTATTAAGTCACGGTCAAGGTTAGAAGTGATGAATACGCTTGTCCATCCAACCAAACAATTCTGTGACTTAAACAACAGCTAACTTTTCCCTTCAAGTCCTATGGCATGTGCTGGGTGATGATCAAAGTCCAAGTATATAATTCTGTCCTTCAACAAGCAACAAAAATCACACAAGTGGTGACTTTTTAAATGATGAATTAATGCTTTGCTTCAAATCAGCTCTCTCTTAAACATCTCAAGGCTTTAGCTGTATTAAGACTAAATCCATTTACTTAAGTCCCAGTGAATCAGCTCAACACAATGCCAATTCTCCTCTCTGTACTTACGGAGGCTAATTTTATATGGCTCACTGAGTGATTCTATAGACAAAATTAATTGGCCAGTTCAGACCGACTAGACTGGTTTATGTAAAAAAATTAAGTCACTCAATAAACTATTATATGATCTTGTTTCTTGGGGTCCTGTCGAACCAGTTAATGTCCCGACACAGGTTCAACTTAGCCCCATTTCCATAAACAATCCTAATGGAAAGTATAACGTTTTTTTTTTTCTCTTCTAGACAGTGTATCGCTTTCCTAACAAATCAGATAATTTCTCTGGGATTGCTCTCCTATGAGGTCACATTCCTGCTGTTTGGTGCGACCACAGCCTGTCCCTCAAGGTAAAGGATGGGAGCAGAGTCCCTCACATGTTATTCCCATTTCTTCAACCAGGACTCATAATTTTCAGACCTGAGTCATAATAGCACAGTTTTAAGTTACTAAGGAGTTCACATTTATTGGGCACAAATGGTATTGAAATTTTAATCCTAGACATTTTACAGTTCCCCAAATACTTTTAAATCCACACCATTTTATCATTCTTGATGTGGAAGTCTGCAGTTATGTTCAGGTTACAAAAGGATTACTCCTTGAGTATTAACTGTCTGACATAGCCGCTCCAGAAAATTCTCAAGCTGGTCACAAAGCATTTAAAACTCCCAGTTGTGGAGGGACCACGGGAAGAGAGATGAGCAGAGAGTTAGGGATATGGCCAATGGCAGAGGAGGTGAGTGGGTCCACTGGCCACGAGGGGCCGGGGCAAAGCGTTGTGGGGGGAGAGGACCATGAGCCACGTGAACAAGCAGAGGAGAGTGTTTGGGGCTCAGGCCTGGGACGAGCTGAGTGTTTGGGGATGAACCTGCATTCAAGTGATGAAGGTTCTAGCCGTGTCACCAGAAGGGATGGGTGTGGGTCGTGACATCTGTGGACACTGGTAGAGGCCCTGATAGAAGTGGAAAGAATAGATATCTGAATGGAAGATGCCAAAGCCCTTCTCCTGGCTGCAGAGGGGGCAGCCACTGGCAGCACGGAGAGATCATGGTTAGATGAGCCCTGACCACCGGCTTGATTTCACAGCCTTCGCTGCACTCCCCGGTAGGGTGACATCACTCCGGAGGGGGCTTCGGGGGAAGACATAGGCACCAGCACCTGCACCAGCTCTTCCACCGATCAGCTGCAGGTCTCTGGTTCAGTTGTTCACCCCCCTGCTTGTTCGTTCACTCATTCACTTACTCATTCAACAACTATGTATTCCCTGCCTACCTTCTGACGGACACTCTGATGTCTTCCATTCAAAAAGCCCATCCTTTCTGCTTGGAGTCAGTGTGCGCTAATGTCACCTGGGTGGAGACAGCCCCTCTGCCAACACAGCCAGGACCCTCATCTTGGGAATGCAGCTTAACCCCAGAAGACTCCGTTCTCTCCATCCTGTGTATCTGAGAGAGGGTCCCAGGTAAAGCTGCCCTCATGACTTGCGTTCTTGAACTGGCAGAACGACCATTTCAGAGGGCGGTCAGGACTATGAAAGAACAGGGCTACGGGGGCTCAGTGTTAGCCTTGTTCTGCTTCTGTAAATCTGCAGTGTCTTCCAAATACAAGAGAATAAGAAAAACGAGGTGACAGTAGAGTCATGGGGACGGCTACTCTTGATGGAAAGGCCAGGAAACACCATTACTTGTTGGGGGAGGGGGTGCACATTAGCCCAGATGCGAAGAGGAGAACCTTCCAGTCCCACACAGAGCCACAGGAAGAATGAGCCAGCAGAGGGGCAGCAAGTGTTTTCCTTTTCCATAACATGAGGCAGAGCGTGGGGATGCCAAGAGAAAATAGGCGTGAAGCACAGAGAGCAACATCCACTGGTTTACCAGCATCATTCTCGCCAAGACCCAAGTCTCTTGCTCAGGACTCTCAGTGGGATTCCCATGGTGGAATTTACCAGAAGTTCATGCTAAGCCAGCCATACAGCTCGTGCAGAGCCAGACTACGGAAAGCAATTAACTGAGTGTATCTTAACAGAGAGCAGGTGTGTTCTTCGAATTGGACCAAGAAGGCTTTGAAATACCAGTAATTATGGAATAAGAACTGGAGATCTTCTGAACATTCCCCTAAACCAATGAAAACCATGCCACAGGCCAAGAGTCACCCTGGCCAGAATTTCACTTTTTCAAAAGTCGGGTGAAACTGTTAAGAAAGTGATTGCAAGCATTTAAAAATGTTCTCTACAAAAACAAACCAATTTGATTCTAAGCTGTTCCTGGCAGTTCTGGACGTTACATTTCCAACACAAGTGGATTATTCACTTGAGCAGTTAGCCACAAATCTAGTTGTCCAGGGGTTTATTAAATCCAAAACAGGAGCTCTGCCTCACCCACCACCCAGCCGCCACGGGGGACACAGGATGCTTTCCAGGGGCGCTGCAGCCATGCTTCTCAAAGACCTAGGAGATCTTCACCCAGCCTCAGACATTGGAAAACAACCTTCGTATGCAGCTAAACTCGCTTGAGAAGCCACATGTCTTAGAAGGAAGGAGATGGCACCAAGAGGTCCAGTTCTCCTGGGTGAATCCCCAGCAGGACTCTGCCAGCGGGGGAGAGGGGTAGCAAGTCCACATCCTTGATTTGGGGGAAGCTGGAGAACCTTTGTGGGGCCTCCTAGATGACAATCCGGCTGAAACTGCACAAGCCAAAGACAAGGAACGTTCTTAGTCCTCTGGACCTTTTTCCTCTAAGACTCTTGGTAGTAGAAAATGAGAGTTATTTACTCTCCTGAAGGCAAAATGTTCCAAGAACTGAACACTTCCCTTTTCACCTACATATTCCATCGTCTTAATCCAAAAGAAGTCCTTTTTGGCTGAATTCTTTTTGTCTAAGAGGCTTTATTTCTAAATATTCCAAGGAGAACTTCAAGGCGGACTGTGCCAGCGCCTGGAGAATGTTGTGCAGCCTTTTTAAGAAACTGAGTAACTGCCCTGTTTGCTGAGTACAGTATTTATTATCTACGTACATGGATAATGAAGCTGTCCCTCAGCTTTTTAACTGGTTGCACAATATCCCCCCAGCAGTATCTGTAGTCAGAAGACCGTTTCTTATGAGCTCTGCTTCTGTAGTTATACACTGGTATTTCTTTTAGATGATGCAAATAAAAATTTCATTTGTGCTGCATGGATAGACAGAATAAATTATACACAGCTGCGAGATATCAGAATGTATTTTATGGAGTGATCTTGTTGACAATCCATAAAAGCAGGTCCTGAATGATGTGTACATCTAAGTCCTTAGAAGCCCAGGGGAAAAAATATGACCTTATGACATATACAGTTTGCACACATTTTGTTTTTCCTAAGATTTGGGAATCAACAAAACTCGGTTGCCTAAATAAAAAATGTGAATAACTTGTATTAGGAAGGAACTTCTGGCTTTTTTTCCTGTTGGGTAACCAGATACATTGCTTGCCATTTTGATAAAATGGTCAGTTTGCTTCGGTGTCATAGTGGGGAAAAAACCATATTAGATAGCTTGGTTTCTAACAAGATTAGCATCTATAATAATGAGCTTTACTTTCCCACGGGAAATGTGTATGTCTATTTTGCTTTTGTCTTTGCTGGAGCCTTTTACCTTTGGACTTGTGACCAGCCAACAGGGAAGGTATAAGACCCAATCCCGCAAGCAAGCAAGAATCTTTGCAGCAATGGCTTTACGGTCCTGGAAAAGCCAGTAATGAAGACACCCACCCCAAAGAGACATAGGATCACCCCGCTAGAGCCCCCCAGAGCCTGGCTGCTCCTGGAAGTCCTGCCTATCCCTGTTCTGGCCAACCCTCCTTTGCCTGTCTTACTGAGAACAACAACATGACGTCCATTGATGGGCATCAGTTACGCACAGGGAGAGACTGACATGGAGTTCTGGGACAGTGAACAACAAACATCTTGGAGCCACAAGGCCCCTTGAGTCCCCTGATCTACTTGCTCCAAGCCTGCCTCTGGGGTTCTGCCTTCTGCAGAACAGGAAGCACATTCTCTCCCTTCCTAATCCTTACAGGGTAGAGGAAGTTCAACGCATTCAAAGAGCTTTCAAAAAGCTTTAATGCATGAAACTAGTTTAGGATATTCAAATCCACTTTCCCAAACTTCTATACAGGGTTCATCTGACCAAACCACACTAACAGTGTGAACGTGACCACTGTCCATCCATCAGTAGAAAATGCCGGGCTTAGGTACTGGTGTGTATCCACTCAGTGGGCCACCCAGTGGGCCACTGTGGAAGCAAACTCTGATGAGATTACTACTCAAGATAAAACTTACACATCACATCTGGAATTCTGGCTTTAAAGGGAAACCAGTATGAACACCTGCACGGACCTAAGAGAGGAGAACCGATCTGAGGCACTAGAAGTAGGATTAAGATAAATATTCTTCTGAAAATCTAGCTGGGGGGAAGAATTGAGGTAGCCATTATGAACCACAAACCAATCTGGGGACAAGGCTCTGGAAACTCATAAAGCATTTTCCTTAGCCCCACGGATGTGAAAGCGAAAGACAATCTTATAGAACTGACTGAACTGCTCCTTATTTCAGGGAAATACGGCTGCAGTGCTCCCATAAAGGATGGATGTATTTCCTTGGTTCAGATTCCTATTTGCAGTCTTACCAAATAACCCTGTCACTCTTTCATTTCATCTGCAGACTCCCCGGGTGGAAATTAGGAATGTGATTTTAAAATGACATAGCTCTGGGATGCTTGAAAGAACCACGGTTAATCTGAAAAAGAGTAACTTCAGAAGGAAAAACCTGAAAAACACTACTTCGGCCAGATGATCAAGGGCAAATGAAGAGCGAAGTCATACTGCCTGTGTGCACCTTTCAAAGGATGTGGTAGAAATGACACTTTACTTCTGAAGCCTTACTCCCCAAAACCCATGGCCCCAGTCTAACCTGAGACAAATGCCAACAGAGCTACGACCTACAATACACGTGACCAGCAGACTTTGAAATAGGCAAGGTCAAAAACAAGGGCACTCTAAGAAACCCTCATGGCCAAGAGGAGTCCAGGAAGGCAGGACAAATGTCCTTCAGGGTCACATGCTGATGGAATGGAGAAACAGAAAGGGAGATGAGATAAAAAGTAAGGAAATCTGAGTGAAGTATGAACTTTGGTTGAAAAATGTTAATTTTGGTTTATAAGTTATGATAAAAGTATAATATGAATGTAAGATCTTTAACAACAAGGGAAATTGGGTGTCAGGAATATGGAAATGATCTATATTTTCTTATCAATTTTCTTATACATCTATAACTGTCCTTTAAAGTCTATTAATAATCACTTTCAAAACTTAATCTGGGGATGCCTGGGTGGCTCAGTTGGTTGGATGACTGCCTTCGGCTCAGGTCATGATCCCGGAGTCCCGGGATCAAGTCCCGCATCGGGCTCCTAGCTCCACAGGAAGTCTGCTTCTCTCTCTGACCTTCTCCTCGCTCATGCTCTCTCTCACTGTCTCTCTCTCAAATAAATAAATAAAATCTTAAAAAAAAAAAAAAACTTAATCTGAATCTTGGAGGAGCAATGTCATTGTGGAGCAATTCAGTATCCAAAGCTCGGAGATGGCCGGTGACCACGGAGGGCTCCAAACACCCGCAAACTGGAGGGTTTGCCTCTCTCTGCTCTCATCGCTCTTCATTCAGGTGGAAGAAAAGACAGGGCGACGGCAGTCAAGTGCAAAGCATCAGTAAGTGATACGGTTTTCTAGAGCAGGAAAAGGCAGAGGTGTGTGAGAGCGGTGGATCCCCCAGCAACTGAAAGGCCCCCTACGTGCCCCCAGATACTCTAGAGGACAAAGAAACAACAAATTGCTGTAAACACTTTAACATTTTTGGATGATTGGCTCCAAGGCTCTGGGGGAGTACAGAAGTAAGAAGTTGGTTTAGGAAGGTGACACCAAGTGACAGTCACATAAACAGTTCGATAAAAGGATGTCGAAACAGAACCAGATCCTCTCAGAGCCTAAGGTTTTACTTATCCACACTGGCAGGACGAATTATCAAGACGAAGGAAGGAAGGACACACAGTGTCGAGTCAGAAGACACATCCTGCACCTATCACAGGCCATTTCTGGGTGGTCTTGGGCAAGTTCCTCCTGCTTGACACTCTGATTCTTTCTGTGTCCTGGAGGTTATGGGACCATCATCTACTGCACAAGGCTGGCAGGAGGCCCAGGTGATCATGGATGTAAAGTGTCCTCGGGTGTCATTTAGCTTAGATTTTTTAGAATCAGTGTTTGGAAAGAAATACATGAAAATGCTCTTCCAGGTTTTTTCTTTTTTTTTTAATATTTTATTTATTTGACAGACAGAAATCACAACTAGGCAGAGAGGCAGGCAGAGAGAGAGGAGGAAGCAGGCTCCCTGCGGAGCAGAGAGCCCGATGCGGGGCTCGATCCCAGGACCCTGAGATCATGACCTGAGCCGAAGGCAGAGGCTTAACCCACTGAGCCACCCAGGCGCCCCTCTTCCAGGTTTTTTCTGAGTGTCGGGGCTATGAATTCATTATTTTTCTTCTTTATGTTTATATGTATCTCTGATTTTTCTATAATCAGTACATATTGCTTTTATGATGGATAAAAGCTTTTTTTTATAATCAGTACATATTGCTTTTTATGATGGATTTTTTATGATGAATAAAAAATAAACTTAAACTTAAAAAAATAAACTTAAAAAAAATCAATCATTTGGACTCGTGACAACAAACCAACTGCTTGAATGTTTTACTTTCTTACCAGCTTTCCTGGCGTCATAGATACCAGACTTGGGCATGCCAGAGGACAGAGCCCATTTGGAAATAAAAGCAATCAAGCACTATGGAACAATTACAATTTGAAAAGATGTTTTATATGTCATTTCCAAACTCAGAGAAACCTGCTTATGGCTTCTCGTAAATGTTTCAAATGGATTCATATCCCAAGCATCCATTGTCTCTACTATACAGAAAAGTAATTCTCCATGCCCATAGTGTATCTGTTTGCAGGGAGCAAAATCATTTACAACATTAACTTATTTTTATACCCTTTGCTGGTCAGTGGAAAGTGGAAGCTAATGCAAGGACCATTTTACAAATGGTCAGACTGAATTACGGGATTCTATGGGTTATTCTTAATGTTGCCTATCAAGAATGGCAGAATTAATGACAAAACCCAAGCGCTTTGCATTTCAAATACATTCAGTCAATTTGCCCTTCACTACAGGGACCAAGTCCTGCTACAGGAATTCATTTAATTACTCTTGGGGGTTGGAGTGGGGTCAGAGTTTTCCAAAATTTACCTTGTAAAAAAATTACATAAGGGGGAAATAATAGAACCAATGATTAAAATCTATACTCCAGGAGCCATAATTGAAAGTTAACAGCAAAAGGACAAGAATAAAAATGAATTTATTTCACTCACTATTATAAATTTAGCAAATGGAAGTACACAACAGTGAGGGAGCGGTCACTTTCCCCTACTAGAAGCTCACACTAGAAGCGAGATTGCCCATCTGAGGGCAATCTCTAACATCCTTGGTGCACCATTTGTCACCACTGACCAACTTCTGCTGGAACTTACACTGGTTCAGCAGCACCTGACCATTCTCTGACCAGGTCTTGCCTTGTTCCACTCATCCCCCTTTCTCTGACCTTCTCTCCCTGAGGGATTGAACAGCCTCCCCCCTCCCCAAAGTCCCAGCTCGGGGTCATCTTCCCTCTCTACTCTGACTGTGGGGGACCTTAAGCTGATGTTGCCCAAATCAATATTGTCCCATCTGGCCCACTCACCCAAGAGCAGTCTATGTTACAATACCTACCGGGCATTTTAATTTCTGTGTCTTGTCACCACGATCACCTCAGACTCAGCATGTACAAAAATCAAAGGTTTCATTCCATTCCCCAGTCAGACGACAGAGCATTCTGTACCACACTTGTCTTGCTAATGCCACCACCATTCCCTGCTCCTTAAGTCACATGGTTGCTTGGCTGCGTGATCTTACACAGTCCTTGTCTTATGGTCCAAGGAGCTTTTAGTGGTGCTTTGTTTTTGCCCCTTCTGTTTTCTGAAAACTCTCCTCCTTCTTAACTGGATCCTTCTCTACAGCCTCAGAACCTGCAGGTTCTCCCTCTTCCAGTCTTAAAGGAGGGGTTCATCTGAGAAGAGCAAAAACCTACAGCATTGTTTCCCATCAAGAGAACATAGTGTAAATGTCCCAAGGCTACAGTGAGTACGGCAGTCAGGATGGCTACAGTGAAGTGGGTGACTGGGATGGAGAGAGAGGATGTGAGCAGAAGCACGGGGGTGAACAAGGCCTGGCTCATGGCACGTCCTCCAAGGCAGAGTCTGGATGTGGAGTGCAACGGGAAGACATTCTAGAGTAGGGTCGCGGGCAGAGCACATCATCCATATTAGAGACATTCTCTGTATGGGAGTGGAGAGTATGAAGGCTGGAGAAGAATGGAAAAACGAGAACCATTCATAGGCCCAAAATGCAGGGTTGCATTAGAACTTGTCTATTTCTTAATTTTAAAATATGCTGACACGCCTTATACTGTAGTTGTAGATCACTGTCATTTTGCTGTTTGAAAATAACCAGTGTGTCTCTAAAAGTGTTGTGTGATCTACTTCTGGTGTTAATGCAGAATTGTCATATGCGTAGGCTGCATGATAGACACCTGTCTTTTTTAAAAACTAAAATAATTGTACTGAAAAAGATTATGATTATGATTATGATTATCATAGGTGACATAATCAATAAGCACGTATCGATCACAATGGTGATCACTAACTGAACGACAGCTACACACCAAGCCCCACTCAAACTCTCTGAAAGTTTAACTTGTTTAAACTTCACTATACCCCACGAAGTTTATCTTCACTTAATACATGACAAAAGAGGCCCAGAGAAATGAAGCCCACAACCAAGCAAATCAAGAAGCCAGGAGGCCAGTCCCCACAGCTAAATTCTCGGGTCTGTGCTCCAGCCGTATTGCGCGATACAGGAACAGTCCCTTGGGCCTGGAGATGCTTGGAGTTAAGACCGAATCCCTCCCTGTGTCCTAAAGTCCTAGAACTCCATCCCCTGGCCACCCCATCTTACTCGGTCTATCATCAGTCCCTACCTCTCTACCCCCCAATCTAAAATCACAAGAAGTAGGGACCTTGTCTATCAAATTCGCTGTTATAGCCTCATGTGCCGACATGTATTTATTTAGTGAATTATTACCAAACAAATGAAAAGTTCCCACAGCCTTGTTGTGATCATAATGACATAAGGGAGGGAGCTGGGGCTTGGGTCTCAGCATGGAGGTTCTGAGAGGTGATTTTTGGCTCACCCAGTGATGTCTGGTCCCTTGCAGGTCGATGCACAGAACCAAACCCACATGTATCTTATTTATAAGCCAGGAGTCCCATTTACTTATTTTTAATGAGAAAGAACTGGCAAGTCAACCAGAACCCTCATCTAAAGCATTTTGCTCATTATCTTCCCAGCAGGAACTCTTCCTTGAAAAGCCAAATTAAGATCAGAACAGAGAACTGAGGGACCATAATAGAAACTGTGATCGTGAAAGCCCAGTATTTCCTATTCCACTCAAGAGTGTGTACCTGCCATGCTCGCAGAGGGAGAGCTGGACCTCAGCAGGTGTGCTGCACACCCAAAGGAAGCAGGCGCAGGCTGATTACTCGAACTTGACTCTATGGACTCCAGGAGGCCCTGAAGACTAGCTCCCAAACCTTGTAACTCATAGTGTAGATGACTCTCCTGCCACCATTTGGATACATCATCTTCTTTATGAGAAAAACCCACTTTGAGTTTTAACTCAGGTAACAGTTTATGGACCTGATACCCCATGTGTGTTTATGCAGAAATATATTCAGAATTCCAGAATGCAATGCCCGGGGCATAACCTATGCCTCACACCCCTACTACAGAGCATTTCCTCCCCCTTCTCTACCTGCCGAACACTCAACTGTGGGGACTCCTGTGGCTCTGGCGGTTTGGGGGTGGGAACAGGACAAGACTGGGGCCTTGGCTTCAAGGCGGTACCTGGAGGAAGTCAGGGTGGGGGATTATGGGAATTAGCTAGAGCACACTTGCCCAAGGGAAAGCGTGGCTCTCTGGAGGCAGGGAGTATTTCACAACGATTAATACTCTATGTGTTGACTTTGCTGGTTGAATTGGAGGGACCCCAATGGGAATCCTAACATCAACAGTCCAACAGGATAAACAAAACTATTATGACACAGGGTTAGAGTCCTGCGTTCAGAGATGTTTCACTTCTCTGAGATTTGATAAATATTTATTAGGTACACAGAATGACTTGGGAGCATTTTTAGTAATTTCAATTAGAAACACTTTCATTCTCAGTTTTTGTCCAGGTTAGGAACTTTTAAACAATTTCCTCTAAATAATACAAATCGTTATTCCGATCTAGTCCCATGAGACAACAGAACTGGCCAATACCATACTAGCCAACAAGCATCTTACCAGAGCAAGTGCTTTTGTGGGCCCAGTGTCATTGCCCTGCTTTAAAATTCATGCTAGTGCTGCATTAATTGTTTTAAATGGATTCTCAATCCTCTATAAAATTAGCGCTGATAAGCCGTCCAAGTGCCATCGCGGTGAGGGGACCACAGTCACTACCCGGAGCTTGCCCTGTCTTTCCCTCTCCGGGCTGGTCACAAAGGCGAGCCCAGTGGGATCCACAAGAGGAGGCATGAGGTTCCGTGGCCTCCCTGCTCTATGGAATGTTGGGGGCAGGGGAGAATGGGCGGGGTGTGGGCCGGGCCCCCTCCTGCCCTTTGCTGAATATGAAGCATGACTGTTTTCTGTCCATTCAGCAGGACCAGGCTCTGGCAGGTTGACATCTCAGTAGCCAATCATAGCCAAAAGGTCTCAGTAGCCAAAAGTTCTTTTAAAAGCCCTCTCAATGGGGCGTCTGGGTGGCTCAGTGGGTTAAGCCTCTGCCTTCGGCTCAGGTCATGATCTCGGGGTCCTGGGATCAAGCCCCGCGTCGGGCTCTCTGCTCAGCAGGGAGCCTGCTTCCTCCTCTCTCTCTGCCTGCCTCTTTGCCTACTTGTGGTCTCTTTCTGTCAAATAAATAAATAAAATCTTTAAAAAAAAAAAAAAAAGCCCTCTCAAAAATATCTGGGTATTTGTGGGATGCCTGGATGGCTCAGTGGACTGGACACCCGACTCTTGATTTCGGTTCAGGTCATGACCTCAGGCTCCTGGGATAGAGCCCCATGTTGAGCTCCCTGCTCAGTGGGGAGTCTGCTTGTCCCTCTCCCGCTGCCCCCCCCACTTGCTCTCTCTCTCAAATAAATAAAATTTGAGCATTTGTAAAGAAAAAAAAAACCCACACATTTCCTTGCTGTTTTAATGTGCATTTGTCCCTGAAGTTAAACTTTTTCATATTTGTATCAGTCATTTTCATTTCTTAATCCGGTGATTATGATTCCCTATCTCCTGCCCATTTTTGACTATTTTAACTTATTTCTATGAAATATTATGTGTTAAGAATATTAAACAGGCTTATTTCTAAAATGAACAAGTCACCACACAACACCTGAGTCAACCAGCATCTTCCCCAAGAGTGGAGGTGTCTGTCCCCTCCACTGGGGGATCCCCCCTCTGTGGCTCAGGAGTGGCCGGGAGGTGGTGTAGGGTTCCACGTGGCTCAAGACCACAGGCAGCCTCTGCCTTCCTGGGACGCTTCTAACGCACAGAACAGAGTACACGAAAGTTAACCCCCGGGAGAGCCAAGGAGACCACAGGAGATGACTTGTGGAGCGAAAGCCTTTGACTTCACACCTAGTCCGTGGCTGAGCTCCATCTGAAGTAGCCATTTGGGAGGGAAGAAAGGAAGGGAAGCGAGCTGCTCTGAGTGTCGGTTTCCCATCAGCTTCCGCGCTGCGGGTTGTCCCCTTCGTTCCGACTCGCTTCTGCCCTCAGAGAGCACGAGGTCCAGTGAAGAAGGCCGGGAAGCTGAGCGCCCGCGAGAGCGATCTGAGTTGAAGCGGGAAACGGGCTGCAGTTGACATGGTCCGGGATGTGGCAGGCTTCGGACAGGTACGCTCAGGGCACTCACATGCGGAGGGAGGGAGGGAGGCAAGGACCACGTCCCAGGTGTGCCTGGGCCACAGAGGGGGGACCTGGGAGGACGTGGATGTCTCTCAGGAGAAAAAGATGCTACCTCGGGTCCAGTCACAAGTGCAGCCGATGTGCTCTACTGGTCCGCTCTTAGACTTTGTTCTAACAGACGTTCTGATGTTTACGCTCCGGACAGACAGACGCTTCTTCCATCTCTCTTCCCCTCGGAATTTCAAACTCACAAAACCTTCATCACTGAGGAATTTTCTTTGACAGTCTCTGTTTATGAGAACAGATGATAAATCAGGATCCGTGTAGGGCTGCCAGACGTAGGAAACAAAACCATGACGTCCAGCTCAATCTGTATCTCAGATAAACAGCAACGGGTCTTCAATAGAAGGGCGTCCCCTGCAATATTACGCGACCCTGATCGGAAATTCAGGCTGAGCTGGGCGTCCTGTTTTATCTGGCAGCCTCAGATCCAGGTTCCTTGAATAGTTCGCCGGCCCACAAAGCCAAAACATTTCAATCAATTCGTAGGAGCACATTCTAGGTTTGGAACTTGAGGTGAACGCGAGAATGCCTGGGACGTCATTATTCTCCATCAATTCAGAGTGGGCGACCATACTTACTGTGGCACAGAACTGGGACCAAGTAACCCAGGTGACACATTTCAAAGGGGAGAGAGAGGTGGGACGCTCACTCAAGAGCACACCTCTTCAGTAACTGGATCCTCTTAATCTCGCAGCTCGTGTAACCCAGCTGCTGGGAGACAAAATCTACACACAATAAAGAGTTTCATTCAGGGGTCCGCATGACTCCATCCGTCACCGAAGCACATGTTTGGCACGGATTGAAAGCCAAAAGCAGTCTAACAAATATTTCAAAACTGAATTTATATCTTTCTAACACATGGTTTATATACGGATGTAATACCTAGAGAGCTTTTCAGTTCTCAGATCATATCCTGGCTAAACTACAAATAATGTCTGCAGCAGACCACAATACCAAAATTATTTGCTTTTTAAATATGTTAAAGAAAGCTAAGTGTATGAGGGGGCGGCTTCCAGAGATGCCTGCTTTAGTATGCAATTGTTAGAAGGGAGCAGAGTCCACACACATCCACAGTAAGCTAAATATTTGCGTAATTCCTTGCACAAAGAGGGAGCTGCTCTCTGAAGCTCCAGCTTCGGGATGAAACTTACCAAGGACGCTTAGCTCACGTTTTAAAAGTTCGGAGTATGTGTTCCATCTAGGAAAAAACTTGAAGGTCTCCTCTAACAGGGCACGTGGGGTGCTTGCTCCTGCCGTCCCAAGGCAGAAAGACTTAGCATAACGGCTTTCCAGGCAGGAGAGCCAGCTCAGGCGTACTGGCCAGCCCTAAGTGGCTTTTCCTTACGACCCATTTCTAGATAGAACTGAAAACTATGGAAAGACAAATATTTTGTCTTCAGCGTCAAACAGCCACATGTTTGTAGACTTTCTCATCTTCATCATTTTCAGTTTTCCTCCGCCTGTGTGGTCGCTGGAGACACAGCTTCCATCCCTCGGGCAGCAGACCCTTCTCGCCACTGGCTGGCCAGGGTGTCCTTGTAAATACTCCAATACCCTCTCTGCTCCCAAGAGTAAAATGGAAACACGGAAACTGTCAGCAAGCACAGTCCCCAGGCTGGCACCTACTGAAATTCTCCTAACTTTTCCCACATGTCCCGAAGATTGCCTTCTGATGAGGGCTGGGTGGGGAGCAAGGAAGTCATCACATCGATTTTCTGAGGAAATGATACAATTTATGCTTTTTAACTTGACAGTATTAACAGAAATCAGAGCCACGGGGAGAGAAACGCTCCTCCCAAACACGCGGGCGCACATACGCACACACGTTTGCATGCGCACACCCTAGGGCTCTAGAGGGCAGACTCTGAGAGAGGGATGGGGGACAGGCACAGCTGCTTGCGGGGTCATCCCCACCACGAGGCTCATCTGGCCCCACAAGGTGACCAGAATTTTAGGAAGATGCTTCCCCAGGGCCTGACTGTGCGCATTTCTTGGAGGACATTGCACGGTGGCTTGGGTGCAGGAAGGAGCGGGAGTGTCCTTGGTGGCAGTTTGGTAGCCAACAACTACCAGGAGCTCACAAGGTGCTTTACCCAACCCCGACTGCCATGGTGGGTTGTATGCACATCGTTCTCCCCACGTGCAGGAATGGGAACAGGATGGGTGGGAAGTGAGCCCTGGAGAGGCCAGGTGCCTTGCCAGAGCTCACCCTCCTGGCAAGTGGCAGAGGACTGGCTCAAATCGGCTTCACCTGCCCTGGTCACCTAAGACTCAGGGTCCCTTGACACCACACTCCCCCTCTGAAGGGTATGCCCGAATTAGGGGCTTCAGTTAGCCAAAGCAGGGCTGGGATGCAGGCAGTGGCCAGGCTTTCAGCAGAAGCTATGCTGTGGCAAGGTGCATCCTGAGGTCCAGGCCCCACTCTAAGCAGACGCTGGTGCTGAGCAACCTGGGCCCCCTGACCTTTCAGTCTGTCCCCTGGTCTCCCTTCCAGTTTCAGGTTTCCTGCATGACTTAGACCTCACCAAACGTGGCCCAGTCGTAACCAGTGCTCCTGCCAGCTCTGTCCTCTACCACCCCCCACCAGAGTCAACAGCTCTCCAAATTGATGCCCAGGCCAGTTCTCTGCCTCTCTAGAAATTACTCTGCTCCCTCAAGGTACCACAGATCCCTGTCCCACCCAGAGAGCTGCCCAGAGTCTCCCACGAGGCCCCCCAAGCACTGTGTATAGTCTTCCTGATGTGGAACCTTGTGCCACAGCCTGTGGTCATCACCGGGCCACATGGAAATGGCCTCTTAACAGAAGCTTTTACTCTGAGCCCCAACTCCCATGCTAAATAAGTGTGATGAACAGATATGATAGAAGGGATGAGGTCCAGAAGTTGTCAAGTGAGATGTATGAAAATGGCCCGGCTAACAGTTTGGGTCCAGAGGGAAAATGCCAACCTCCTCATCAACAAGAAAACACCTCCATCTGTGCACTGCTTTCCCAGCATCCTCTCTTACGATGCGGGCACTGAGCACCCTAGGGGCATTAGTTGGTTTCAGGTGTCATCCACGTGTCCCATGATTCAGGCCTTAACCCTCACCCGGTCTTTGAACTCAGACCTAAGAGTGGATGACACATGCAGGTCACTGGAAGGCTCTGGTCCTTTTCCCCTCTCCTCTAGATAAAGGGTCACCAAATTATTCTGGGATCTTCACTGAAGGAACTCAGAGTGTCTCAGGACCCTGGCCCATTAGCACTACTTCTGGCTGGGGGCAAGATGCTCTCAGACAGGACACTGACCACAGGGGACATGTTATTCCCTTCCCAGACCCCTTCCAAGTCTTTTAACTGGAGCAGCATCTATTTGGTATAATAGACCTAACACTGCCCCACCCTTCTGCTGACCACTCTTCTGCATAAAGGGAGCAGGGCTCTCCCTCAGGGACATCAACAGGTGCCAGTGTCTGGGTGCAATGTAATCACCCTGCTGTGTTTTCCTTCCATTTGTTTCTACACTCTTTGTGACAAGTGACACTGGCCTTCCATTTATAATATGGAAGTACACTTTCCTCCTCAAATAAATTGAAGTAGAATGTGTATATATTGACTTAAAGGAAAATGTAAGATAAATTAAGAAAAGATGTTATTTAAGTAAATGATAGCACAGATGACATCCACAAATTGAAAAAGTCATGGAGTTGTCAATGCCAAGTTGGGAAACTTGGTAGGGCATGGACTGCTTAGACCACAGCTGGTCCACACTGCTACGTGCTGAGCTACTGAAGCAGCTCGATAAATGAGCAGGCCCCGACCCCAGCAGAGATGAGATCCTGATTCAGGGTACAGTACCAAGTGGCGTATGAATCTGAGTTCCTAACAAGCTCCATGGATGATTCCAGTGCAGGCCATCTGGTAGTTCAGCAGTCTCAGAGACCCTGGCTTTGAATCAATAATCCTTGACCACCACTCTAAAATCAAAGCATAAAGTCTGCTCTTATGATAGGAACGTCCCTATTTGGTGATCTCTGCTATGATCAAAGCTGGCTTCGCTCTACTACTCCAGAACATCTATCTTTTCATCTGTGAGACATTCGAGCATATCCTACACACACAATAAAGCCCATAGATTGAAAGGGAATTACCAACCACTCCCTATGTTCACATGGAAGCGATACCTAGTAAGTAGAGAAATATGAGACATAAACTCCAACACCAATGAGCTCACAACATCATGAGGCCATTACCGAATCCGCCAGCCTTTACAGAGCACCAGCCATGTTGCAAGCCCTTGGGGATGAGAGTCAAAGGCCACAAGTCCAACTCTGAAAGACTTCACAGTATGAAGTGGAGCAGACAATGGTGTCAGAACAAGATGGCGGAGCAACCAGGGACAATGCCTACCACAACCTGAAGAAAAGAACTGGAGGTAGAGCGGGGAGGACAGTAGTCAAGGAGCTGTCCCAAGGGACAGAGGTTCACAGGCACAAAGGGGGAGGCATGGAGAACAGCATCCAGGGCTGAGAAAGCAACATACGTAGTAAGTAGTCACATGGATGATGAAATGGGGCAGGCACTGTGGTTACATTAGCATGTCATGCTTTTCACTTCATCTGTAGAGGACCTCAACCTGTTTAGTAAAGAGCAAAGTTCTAGGAGGGCCTCTGGTAGCTAAATGAACTGAACAGGATATGCTTGAGTTCTAAAGTTAACCAATGCTTGAATGGACAAAGGTAATGGAACCCAGCTCTAGCCCGACCCTGCTCATATATCTTTCGGGAGATTTAATAACGTACCCAGAGTTCCTAAAAGATTGGAAAGCTGCCTTCTATGATGGTTGACTGCTCTGGGCCAGCCAGCCCTAGGCTTCCAGCTGCCCTTACTTGGGAAACACACTCCCCAGGGATAATGTCCCTTTGCAAGTCTACAGAATATTGTTAAGCCCAGCCAGGGGACTCACGTGCACAGCTCATTCTGCATGCCTAAATGTAGTACCAAAGGAAGGTAGTCTATGTAAATCCGAGATGACGTATTTTAAATAATTTTTATACTGATTAAAAAAAAAACCTTCTTTAAAAGAAAAAGATGTCTGGGTGTCTGGCTAGCTCAGCTGGTGGAGCATGCGGCTCTTGATCTTGGGGTCATGAGTTTGAGCCCCAGGTTGGGGACAGAGATTAAATGAATGTTTTTAAAAAAGATATGCATGTATGTACTTATTTTCCATTGATACTTCATCTGTGCCTCCGTGAAATCCTGCTCCTTCCCTAGTCTGTAGCTCTCTTTGGACAAGTCATTTGACCTTTTCAGCCTTACCTTCCTCATCAGAAAAATGACAGATTTATGGATTGTCCCTACCATTTTTTGAGGTCCCAAGAATGTAGTATTGTGGTTTTAGGAGTCATTTTTATTAAAGGAAAATCCCCAGAGTATGTCCCATCATAAGGCTGGTTTATTGCACCTGCCTCCTGCCCTCCATCAACCCTTGGCTTTTGAGTAACTAGTGGTCCTCTGTTCTGGGAGGAGGGCAGAGGGAGGATTCAGGAGGGACTGCACACACACATGGTCTCAGGCACACAAGAGGCACTCCCTGAGCATCTGGGAGGGGGATGGTGGAAAGGGTAGTGGCCATAACCTGGGTGAGTTTCTAGTTTGGCATGCATCTCTGAAATCCCATATTCCGTGCATCTTACTAGCACTGATACATGCAAATAACATTTCAGTTTAAATTACTTTTTTTTAAAGTAGGTCCTTAATGGAAAAAATCGCTTAATGCCGAAAACAAACTGGTTGGCTATTAAAAAAAGAAAGCTCTGTGGGAGGAGTCTCTGGGGGAGAAAATTACTCAGCACGTCCAAGTCTTCTAACATGTTTATTTGTAAAGTGAGTGGCATGGAACCAACAGAGGCAAGATCTCCAGACATGACTGATAAGACATTTTGCTTTTTAGTGGAATATTCAAAAAAGGTAGTCAATCAGTGAAACTTTAAATCTACACTCTTCATTTTGGGGTGGTGGCACCATGAGGAGATGGAAGTTTTTCACATATTTATATTAAAACTTGCACTGGTCTGGGGTCCCTGGGTGGCTCAGTCAGTTAAGCATCTGCCTTTGGCTCAGGTCACGATCTTAGGGTCCTGGGATTGAGCCCCGAGTCCCGTGTCAGGCTCCCCGCTCAGTGGGGAGTCTGCTTCTCCCTCTCCCTCTGCCCCTCTCCCCTCCCCCATTCATGTATGCTTCCTCTTTCTCTCTCTGTCAAATAAATAAAATGAAAAAAAAAAATCTTGCATTGGTCTTGGAGTTCACAGTCACAGAAAATTTGCCCCATGGAGATCTGAGGTCAATCTTCAAACAGAAATTCTCTGCAGAAAAAGGAACTATTTTTTAGGTAGAAAATGTTTTAAATTCTATCTAATGACTACTACACATCAAAATAGAAGGGAGGGAGCCAAAAATTTACTAAAAAGCAAATGTATGGTTTTAAATGTGTTTATTATCAAAAGATAGGAACATAAATGAGCTAGCCAAAAAATAAAAAAGCTAACTGTGAAAAATAAGACGAAGAAGTAAAAAATTAAAAGTAGAAATTACTAAATTAGAAGCCATAAATCAAAGCTATAGATTCAATGACTAAATCCAAGGTTTAATTCTTCAGACAGACCACATCCATATCCAAAACTCTGATCTGTCCAAACAAGGAGAAAGATCAATTGTAAAGACAAAGAAATAGGTATATTTATAGGTACAGAATTTAAATTATAATCAAGTACTCCACATTCTTTACATTAATAAGTCTGAAAACATGGGTAGAAGATTTTCCAGGGAAAGAGGTTCCCAAAATTGGCTCCATAAAGAAATAGCAAAACCAATGGCCATGTAAGTAGCTGAAAAATCTGCAAGAGATTTATGTTCCATAGAGATGCTCGGCCCAGAGAGTGGTGAGGGAAAGTTTTGAAAGCCCAAAGACAGATTATTCTCTTATTATTTTTACTGTCCCCAAACACACACCCAAACACACACCCACAGTCCAAGGCGGGACGCAGGAAACTTGAGGATTATGGTCGATTGTTGGAATGGTCCTGATACTTCACTTCCCCCGTCTGAGCCCCGGTGAGCCGCTCGCTCCAGGGCAGAGATTTAGCTCGGCAGCTCCTCCTGCCAAGCCCACATGCCTCCATTCTGGGTTTGGCTAGAGGGTCAGACCCAAGCAGAGGCTAGAACTGGGCCTGAGTGTTCGAGATTGTCAGCTCTTGTGCCTCTCCCTCCCCCTACAAGAAGGTGCCTGGAGGGATGGGAGAGACTCGGAGCAAAACCCGATCACCAGATCGACAGCCAGTGCACCCGCAAACATAGGAACAGGCCTCACAAGGCCAGAACTGCCCCGTGTAAATCCCTGACGCACAGATTCCATACTTGCTTTCTGGTTTTAACCCACTGAATTTGGGGCCAATTTATTAAGCAGTATTGTTGTATCGATAAGCAACAGAAGACCACTTTGCCTTCTTAGTTTAAATGTGAAAAATCTTAATTAGAACACTAGGAAATTGAATTCAATAGCATATTAAAAATCCGATACGCCTTGAAAGAGTGAGATATGTCCATCAAATGTAAGGATGTTTCGATACTGGGAAATCCATCAATGAATAATTACATCAAAAAGTCAGTGAATATTTGGATCAGTAGATCAAAGGATTCAGAGAAAAAAAGGAAAAGATATGGTGCCTCAGTGTCTAAAAGGCAGTTAATAAAATTCAATATCCAATGCTGATTTAAAAAAAAAAATTCCTATTTGAAAACGAGAAATAGGGGCGCCTGGGTGGCTCAGTGGGTTAAGGCCTCTGCTTTCAGCTCGGGTCATGATCTCAGGGTCCTGGGATCGAGCCCCGCATCGGGCTCTCTGCTCAGCGGGGTGCCTGCTTCCTCCTCTCTCTCTGCCTGCCTCTCTGCCTGCTTGTGATCTCTGTCTGTCAAATAAATAAATAAAATATTTAAAAAAAAAAAAATAAAAATAAAAATAAAAAAAAAAAAAAAAAAAAAAGAAAACGAGAAATAGATCCTTCTTTAAAATAATGAAACTGCATCTTAAATCCACAGTCAATATCATAACTAGTGCCGAAAACACCAGGGGCCTTTCCACTAAAGCCCAAAATATAAGAGGGATTCCTACTATTTGCACAAGTTTTTGAAACTTCTTTATATTTGAGAGACTGCAAGAAAGCAATAAAAAAGAAATTCAGAGAAATAAATGTAACAGAAATTATTTATAGGTGATATGATCAGTTACCTAGGAAACCCAAGGAAATCAACTGAACTTCTACTAAAACCAGCAAGATATTTTAATAAACAGGCCAATCCCAGGATGTATATATATAAATCAATACAAAAATACTATTACTGAAATAAAATTGAAAATTGGATCCCATTTATAATGACAAGAAAAGAAAAATAACCAAAAGGGGGGAAAAAACCTAAAAAATCCTTTGTGAGAAATGGATGATAATGCTGTTCATCCAAAATTATGGCTCACAACAGGGTAGTGTCATAACACATAATCAGTAAGAGAGGACAAATGCCTCAATAACAAGGTGACCCCAGGATATGAATGGACAGAGTAAAAAAGGAATCATAAGTTGTTGGTAAACACGAGGAGGAGGGAATTCAACTGCATCAGTAGGTATTTAAAGAGAGTCTCCTTTCCTAGCTCTCTACCTGCCCCTCGCCCTTGCTTCTGAGCAAGAACTCATGTCTGGCTTCCATCCCTGCCCAGCTTCCCCAGCTGGATCTATGATCCAGGAGACTGGGAGGCAGAATGGCCTGCTGTGGCTCAGTTCCCTCCAGACCCCCCTCTCTTCTTGGATCTGTCTGCAGCACATTCATTCTGGCCTGCCCTCTGCCCTGCGAGAAGGGTAGTGACCCCTCCGCAAGCAAGCCCACTCAACCACAGGCCAAAAGCCAAATTCTCCCACTGGCTCCCACGTAATAGCTGATAGTTTGATCCCCAACGTTCGGCTCATGAGCAATCAATGTACTCTGAATCTAAGAAGGGAAGAGTGTGCTCTTTATTAGACTCCCAAACCCCAATGACCCTTGAAAACGTGAGTTGAGCACCTGGGTGGCTTAGTCAGTTAAGCGTCCAACTCTTGATTTTGGCTCAGGTCACGATCTCAGGGTCGTGGGAACAAGCCCATGTCAGGCTCCGTGCTGAATGTGGAGCATGCCTGAGATTCACTCTCTTCCTCTCCCTCTGCCCCCTCCCCCATGCACACATATACGGATGCGAGAGCTCTCATCAATCAATCAATTGATCAATCAATCAACCTACTCCATCCAAAAGAAAATAGAAAAAGGAAATCTATATTGGGCATGTATAAAAGAAATAGAAAGATAATGAATTTAAGTCCCATGTGAATAATTAGTTTAAATGTAATTAGATGAAATGTTCCATTTTAAAGGAAGAGACCCCGAGAATGGATTAAAATGTGAGACCAACTAGTTACTGTTTACAAGAAATGAACTTTGAGTATAACTACGATAGGTAGGTTGAAAATAAAAACAATAATAATAATAATAATAATGGAAAAAGATGCTCCATGCATACATACATACCACTAAGCATAAAGAAGCTGAATTGGCTGAATGAACACCAAAGTTAACCTAAAAGAATTACTACCTGAGATACGGAAGGATTTTGTAATGACATAAGGACATAAGGACATAAGCAGACATTAACAAGGTACAAAACCTACTAAGAGTTTCAAAACACATTGAGAAAAAAATGCATAGAACTGAAGGGAGAGAAAGTTTCTAGTTAAGGTTGTACTACTCTCTCAGCAACCAAGAGCACTGCAAACAACAAACCAGTGAGCTTCTGGAAGATTCAGTCGCACCACCCATCAACTCTGCCACGTGTAGAGCTCTCATCCAACAGCTGCAGGAACCACTCTCTCCCCCGCTGCTGCAGAACACTCGAAATACCGACCACACGCCGGGTAAAGAACTAGTCTCGGCAGATGTAAAGAACGGATCACAAAATGACATGAGAAATTAAAAACAAAATGATATCTTCTTAAATTCTCAGGTATGTGGAAATTAAGCAATGCATCTCTACGTAAGCCATAGGTCAAGGAATTAGACGACGGGGAAATTTAAAGTATTTTTAGCTACACAATAATACAAACTCGGCCCTTAAAATTTTGCAATATGCAGCTAAAGATGTGCTTCTGGGGATATTTCTATTCCTACATGGTTCTGTGGGAAAAGAAGAAAGGTTTTGGGCCAATAGCCTAAGGGTCACCACAAGAAGCTACAGGAAGAGCAAAACCAAAGACAAAATAGAAAGGAATACAAAAAGGGAGAAAGCTGGAAATAGATGGTAAAAGAGAAAGTCTTTGAAACTAAAGTTGTTTGCAATACTGGTAAAACTGTTAAACCCTTAGCAAGGTGAAGGAACACACAACTTACCAATTTCTGGAATGAAAGAGGACGTTATTATAGAGGATTAGGGTATCACAATAAGAAAATACTATGAAATACTGTATACCAATAAATTGTACTCAGATGACATGGATATGTTCTTTAGAAGTCACAAATGATCAAACTGACACAAATGAGAAATGTCTGTGTGGCCCTCTACCTGCTAAAAAAATTGAATTCATGCCCAATGCCCTTCTCCCAACACACACACGCACCCACCCCTGTCAGCGGCCAGATGACTACACGGATGGATGTTGTCAGACATTTAAGAGAGAAATAATAACAATCCTACACTAATTCTTTCCCAAAATACAGGAGGAAGGAAAATCTTCCTAACCCTCATTATGAGGCCAACATAACCCTTATATCAAAATCAGACAAGAATATAATGAGAAAAATATTATAAACCAATATCTCTTGAACACAGACTTAAAATCCTTAATATTAGGAAATCAAACCCAGTACTCTCTCTTTACACACACACACACACACACACAGGAGAAGAATGGGCAGTTCACTTGTGGATCTAAATTGTCCATATTCCCGGGACTAACCTAATTAGGCCACCCTGCTCTTATTTATTTAAAACTCTTCAGCCAAATGGATTTCACTATTCCTTTGATAACCTACTTCAATATTTCGTGATCTGGGCTTAGTTTTTAGGCTATTTCTACAAAGGACTGATGGTAAACCACCAAGAGAAAAATGTATTACAAAAATAAATAGGGTACAACCTTAAGAAATGTACTTTAAAATTACTGTGAGTTTATCAACAATGAGCTTTGATGTTCCCAAACAGTTGTATATAAAAACGGTTTTCACCCAAACTGCCGAAATCATCCAGTGTGGACATAAGTAAAAGGATAACCAAGGTCAATGGAAGGAAACAATATGAAACAAAGTAAAATTTGTGAATTGCAAATTAGCCTGATGGGAGGTTTTACGTTTTTTGTAGTTGGTTGCACTTAAGTTCTGTTTCAGAGTCATTTTTATCCCCCTGTTGAATTTTCACTTCAAAGGTTTAAAATGGAATAAAGAGAGAATGAAAAGAAAAACGTGAATATATATCTGAGTTTACCTTCACCTGATCACTAGGTGCTGGCTAGAAAAAACCCACCCCAAGGCAGCATACGCTTATTCATACCTATCTGTCCACCCGGCTGTTTCTCAGGGAAGTCACGAGAACAAGCTGGTAGAGACCTCTTCTGACTTCTTATTAAAGTATCAGCTCATATCTTCTACCCAATATAAACCTAATATCCCAAGTAGAATTGCATGTATTTCCTGGGATGTTTCTTTTGGATCACTTAAAGATACTAAGTCCCAGGCACCTGGATAGCTCAGCCAGTGAAGCAAGACTCTTGATTTCAGCTCAGGTCATGGTCTGGGGGTCATGGGATCGAGCTCCAGACCAGCTCTGTCCTCAGCACGGAGTCTGCTTGTCCCTGTCCCTCTGTCCCTCCCCCTGCTCTTTCTCTAATAAATATTTTTTAAAAGACATTAACTACCCTTTTTGTACCAAATATTAGGATACATGGTCTCTTTAAAGAAGATTTCCAAATATGCTGATGCATTTACATGAGAGGTTGTACACCGACAAAAAGTTTAAGTAGAGGGTAGAGTTTTAGAGAACGAGGTCAGTTGAAAAGGAAAAGCAGCGGCTGGAACGGCAGTTGGCTCACCATGTCAGGATATACTGAGCAGCTGTGATGTGCTCAGTACGGGGGACAATGGCGAACAACACGGATGTGGTCTCTGTCATCCTGGCACTTAAATACTAACCACAAAGACAAACAAGGGATCCAACATGATGAGCCCTTGGAGGGGCAATGGCACTTTGAGCACACTTAGCAGGGGGGTGACAAGGACCGAGACCCACCTGCCCTGCAGAAGTGACATTTCAGCTGGAGCCTCCCCGCAGAGGTGGAGAGCTCTGCCCTGAAAGGGCCGTGGATAGTTACAGCATGCAGCGGCAGCCACACAAAACCACCTTCCCTAACAAGACGCTGCTACCAATTCTGACACCTCTGCCGGCCGGCTGCCAGCTGTCAGAGCCACACCGGGTGCTAACAAAGCTCAGTATCTAATGAACGCGGGCGGTCGACAGACGGCTAAGATGGCTCCTGATGACCTCTGCCGCCCCGGGACTGCCATCCTGTGCAATCTCCTCCCCGGAGAGGGGGCTGACCTGCTCACTTGCTTCTCACCGACAGAATATGGCAACACTTCCATGAGTTGATTACAAAGCCTGGGGCTTGTGTCTTTCTAGCAGCCTCTCTCTGCTGCCATCTAAGCTTGCTCGCTTGCTTGGCTGAAGCTGGCCGCCATGTTGGACAGGGAAGGCAGGGAGTCCTCCTGCCAAGGGCTGGCTAGGAACGGAGACCCTCAGGCCATCAGCTCTCAGGGAACGAAATTCTGCCTATAACCAGGTGAGCTTGGAAGCAGAGCCTTTCCCAGTGCAAACTTCAGATAGGTGCATGGCCCGGGGGTCACCTTGATGACGGCCTGTGACAGAAGCTGAAGCAGAGGGCCCAGCGGAGTCCACACTCCTGACCCACAGGAACTTCGAGGTCATAGGCTGTGCTACCTTAGACCCCTGAGCTGTGGTCACTTGGTACACAGCAATCGATAACATGCATTCGTGTATGTGCATTCATAATTTAAGTATTTTCTACAGCCATCACAGACAAAAGTGATTAGGGGGGAGTCCTGCATTTTATGTGTGAAAGAGAACAGAGGACAGATAATTATTAAACCATCCATTTCCCTGGCAGGGAAAACCTATTTTAGCTAAACCCACACTTGTCCCTTTAATGCAGAACCAAAGGGCTATTGGCCCCTGAAAATGGGTCCCTAGACCTCTCTTTCCTGTCAGTCCCTGAGGGTCAAGGACCCACCTCAGGGAAAGTTCCAGGATCTACACAGTGAACAGCTCAAGTATCATTCTATCCAGCATCTTTCTGGAAAGATGTGCTGCTCTTTCCTCAAACCCCAATCCCAAGATCAACACAAGATGGGACAGCTGTGAAGGGTTCCAAATCTGGAAGGGCACGTGGGAGTCATGGTTCCTTCCATGGTGCCCACATGGTGAGCCACTGTGGGCTATGAAACCCACCCTCTAGTTTGGTTGTTGCTCAGCCTCCTGTAAGACGGAGCTGAAGCAAATTGCAAGTGCCTTATGCCTCAGTGGTCTTATCTGTAAAGTGGAAATAATTAGAGCACACCCCTCCCAGGATATAGTGAGGTTTTAATGAGAGGATTCACGTAGAATCCAGCATGCACTGAATGGTAGGTGCCATGCCAGGATTTTCACAATGACGTACTAGAATGCCCATTTCTACTGCCTATTTGCCTATTTGGACCATACCTCTTGGGCATAATCTTTCTGTGACACCTGCTTGCTTGTGTAACCTTGTACACATTGAACCTCCTAACTGTGGCTTTCATATCAGGAAAAGAGAGCAGTCACAGTATCTCCTTCCCAGACCCACGCACTGAGGATGCTTGGAAGCTCTTGGATCAACACTGACACACATTTACAAAAGCAAACACTCCTTTATGGAATTCCTTCATTCTATCCTCAAAGTAAGAGCAAGGACCCTCAGGAAATATGGCCATCGTCCAGACACGCAGGTAAGACTGTAAAAACTAGGAGTCGAGTGTGGTCTCATAATGTGTTGAACTGAGACTAAATGGTTATTTTTTGAAAATTCATTTGCTTCTTTGCAACTCAAGGGGAAAGGTAGCCAGAATCAGTAATTTAAGATTCAGGAGATAGACAATCTTGGTAGTGAGGGAAAAAATATCTTTCCATTTACTTATCTTTTTTTCTACAAATTGGGAAAAAAAAAATCCATGTTCAGTCTTAGAGTGGGACATTTTTATTGGAGTCTGGAATGTTCCAAATTTTATTGACTAGAAACACAAGGATTCAGAGCCTTTAAATAGCTATACTGCAGAAATCCCATACTCTAATTGGTAATTAGCACAAAAGAACTAAATGTATGTTCCATCCACAAAACATAAAAGATTCCTATTTCTACTGAAATCCTAAAAACACCTATCCAGCACCGTGATAAGCATTTTGTATTTTACATTTTACTTTCCTTGTCATTCTACTCTCCGTCCTCCTCCCAAACCTCTTTCTCAAGAAGCCAGTGCAAGGTGAAGCCTGGGGAAACCACACCCCTGGCCTGAGTCTCTGCCGTCACTCGTGCTCTTTCCAGCCCTATGCGGAGCCCACAGCATGTCCCATAAGTGGGGAAGAAGGACACGAATAATCATTTTGTTTGCTATAACCAAATATATCTGACATTATTAGGACAATCTCAAATGGTCCTGGTTAACAAAGAGATACTCCAGCCTGAGACCAATAAAAATGAAGAGTGAGACATGAGATTTAAGGCTGGAGGAAAGAAAGAGAGCCATCCTACTTTCCCAAACCTCTGCTGTCCCTGTGCTGACCTCTGGGACCTGCACACCCACAGCAGCAGGAGGGACGGCAGCTCACGGAAGTTGAGAACTTTGGGCTTCCCAAGGCATGAGCCCAAGCCTACGTCCTGGAACTGACAGTGGTACCTACTGTGTGCCCCCCAACTGGAAGGAAGAACTCAAATTACAAAACCCTCTGCCCAACATGCCCTTACTTCAGTGCTCACAGCATCCCAGTGAGGTAGGTTGTGTGCTTCTTTTCTCTCTCTTTTTTTAATTAAGAAAAAAAAAAATTAAGTAGGCTCCATGCCCAGCATGGAGCCCAACATAGGATTTGAACTCACAATCCTGAGATCAAGACCAGAGTCGGAATCAAGAGTTGGACACTTAACTGAGTCATCCAGGCACCCCTGTATCCTTAATTCTCCTTTGACAAATAAGGAAACCAAGGTTCAGAGAGAATCAGCAGTTTCCTCAGGCCACAAAGCTGGAAAGAGTCCAAGCCAGGCCTTCTCAGTCCAAGTCCGAGTTCTAGCACGCCCCAGGCACCCCTCAATGTCATCACTGCAGCACGGGAACACACAGCTCCCTCAGCTCTCTAACTGCACGTGGAGGTGACATCAGGAGAGAGAAGTTAAAGAGCCCTCCTTATGTGAAGTCATGTGTGCCCATAAGAGGAGCAGAAGCCTCTATTAGGGTTTTGTTCATGCTTTAAAAGAATTGTCTTGAGTTGGCCTTTCAAACTCTTTCCTATCTGGTCCCTTCTGCCACTCCTTTGAAATCACTTTCCTACTGAAACTCTGTCATCAACACCGTGGCCCCTCAGCTATGCTGAGTAAGAGAGAAGGTTGAAAGCACTTTCTCAGGGCGAGCAGAGATACGAAGAAAGAGGAGAGAGGCTGAACCACGCAGAACTGGGACAGGAAGCTTCCGGGGACCACCTACTCCAGCTGAGTAAACTAGGCTCTAAGGAACAGACTTTCCCCACTAAGAAACTGGAAGTAAGACTCCATGCATTGCGTACACTAAATCCACATTTCAGTGACAAATCAGGCATCTGATTTTTTTAGCTAAATCAGTAGAGAAATCACTCTGTATGAGATCGTGTTATTCATTCCAAGAGTTACAAAGATACACAGATGAGTGTTCCAGTTACCGGCTTGCCCCATTATACAATCTGCTCTCTATATTAGAACTTGAAAGTATGGAACAAATTCAATATACGTCCTGGAAGGCTCACAAGAATGGAATTCTGTTGACACCTCTGCTAGCAGAAAAGCGGCTTCTGGGAGCATATTCCGGCCTTGTTTCCCAGCTGTTCACATTCTGCCTCAGCCAGAGGAAGATGGGAACAGCTGACGGCTTCACCCCCAAAGCTCAGCTTGGCCCCATCATTAGCGCATCTCACCCCTGCAGCTGCCAAGGCAAAGACTAACATGCCAGCAGGAGAGCAGCTGACTCGCTTTTCTGACCAAGCTTTGGCGTATTGGAAGCTGAGAACCAGGGTGCCAGGTGGGTTCAACTCATTTTTTTGTACATCTGTAGGGTCTACTCACTCTACATGCCAGGAGGTGAGCAGCTGTGTCTGCTTTTCTCACCATCAAATCCCCAGTTCCTGGCACAAATATGAGATTGCTGTAGGCAAATAAATTTGTTGACTAAGATAACCCAGTGTTGGGGACTCCCCGTTCTGAAAACATGGTGGACTGAGCTGATTCAGATAGAAAACTTTCTCAAGACAAGCACATAAAAATGTTAAATAAAATGTGGGGGTTTTATAGTATATACATAACTAAACTAGAAAGAAAGCAAAGGAAATTACCAGGACCCATAAACTAAAAAAAGAATTCATAGCCAGTGCATTCACACCCTGCGAATGCCATCAATGCCATAGAGACCCAGCAGATATGGGGCTGCAGTCTAGGAACTGTCAGTTTAACAATGGGCAGTTTGATTGTTACCATAGGAGATGGGGAACTAGAGTCAGGACCCCTGCAGGATCCAAGTTCAAAGGGCTAGAAAAACTCTACCAAATGCTCCAGGGAAACTGCAAAGAGGCATGTATACCCTGAGAGCTCATAAGTGTTAGGGGGTCTCCCAGGAGAAATCAAAACCTCAAGCCTTCATCACGTGGGTGTAGACACCAAAATTACAATAATAATATGGCACATAATTCCCAAAATGAGAAATTAACATAAAAGCTGAGCTCAACTGAGTGAAATCCTTGAAATGCCCATCACAAGTAAATGAATTCCTACACTAGACCTCTCATAATCCCAGGTGCATAAGACTCCCCATAGAAGCAGTCATAGTAGAATGGGAAAAACTGAAAATGAGTTCACAATTCAAAATTGCAAAAAGAGATAACCCATGACTATATAGATTCAGCACCCTAAGAAATAGAAATAGTAGAATAATCTAAAAGGTATACATATATATGCATACATATGTGTGTAGATATATAATACATATATGTATATATATGTGTGTGTGAAAAAATATATATACATATATGTGTATATATATATATTCATTCTCTACCCTCCATCTCTTCAAAAGTTTTGAAGACATAAAATATAGAAACCACAATGGAAGATAATAAAAAACATTATTTATAAAGGATCTGGCAGGTTTAAAAAAGAAGAAAATAAAGCTGCTATAAATGAAAAGTAAAAGACATTAGAAAGGCAGAGTTAGTCCACAGACAGTTTAAAAAGCAATATGACATTTCTTGGAAGAGAACCAGGCAATGAGCTTTAGGCCTAGAGATACGACTCAGAGTGTAAAGCGGAGTGATAGAAACAAAGAGAAATTAAAAGCAGTATATGACTAAATGATAACGTCTTGTTACATATAATAAAAGTCCAAAGAAGGTAATGGAGAAAATAAAGACAAGACTGTAACTGAAGAGATGATGATGGAGAGTTTTTAATAATTGGAGTCAAGACACATGTCAAGAGCAGAAATACACAAATTAAAAATAAATCCAGATCAAAAAACATGAAAAAACTTCAGAACCACATAACAAACAAACAAACAACAATCTTAAGAGCAACCAGAGAAAAAGGCAGGTTTAGTGCAAAGGAATCATTGTTAAACTAAAGGCTCCTCAACAGTAATAGCAGAGACCAGGATACAATATATAATATCTGCTAGGCGACAATAACCATCAACCTGGAATTTTATACACAGGTAACATAACATTCATGAAAAAGGGAAAACAAACATTTTTCAGGCAAATGCAGAGATCTGTTACTCATAGATTTGTTATTTATAGATCTTCAATGAAAGACCACTTTGAAAAGAAGCAAACTAAATCCAGGAGGCAGAAGTAGTTTGTAAGAAACCATGATGGAAGAGAGGAACTGGCTGCACTGGACCAATCCGAATAATCCAGGACTATAATAAACAAAAACAGGGGCTCCCACATGGCTCATTCAGTTAAGCATCTGCCTTCCACTCAGGTCACAACCCCAGGGTTCTGGGATCAAGTCCCTCATCAGGCTCCATGCTCAGCAGGGAATCTATTCACTTGCTGCCTGCCTCTCTTTTCTCTCTCTTTTCTCTCTTTCTTTGTCAAATGAATGAATAAAATCTTAAAAAAAAAAAAAAAAAGCCTACCACTGCCCCGTAACATTTTTTGATAATGTGTTTCAAAATGATAGAATAAAATGCTAGATAACAACAGTCAGTGGGAGAAGAGATGAAAGGCATTAAGCATTCGTAGCCTGTAGTACAGTTTGAGAGGAGGCCAGAGTTACTGACAACCTTTACACTCTGGTGCCTGAGGTGCAAATGTTAAAAATTTAGCAATACTACTAAAACTGTGGAAATGGAATATATAACCTCCAAATTAATAGAGTTGGACAGAAGTAGGTGTAAATAATCCTTCAGTAATATAATAGAAAACAGAAAAGGAAAAGTATCTAAAAATATCAATAATAAATAGAGTTCAAAATTTTCAAAAGTCACAATAAATGTAAATGGGTAAAATTAGTTGGTTAATAGGCAGCAATTACAAAGTTTTTAAAAATCTAGGAATATTTTCTTTATGATGGACACTTGTAAAATATAACATGAAAAATTTTTAAGTAAAGAGATAGGAAAAAATACACCAGAAAAACTTTAGCCAAAAGAAAATGGATATAGTAATTTTGTAGTAAATAATGTGGTATATAACAATTTATCTTAGACAAATCTGAGGCTGTACACAGTTGAATGGATGAAACCAACTAACCTCAAAATGCATAATTCAAAAACTGACAGAATTATAAGGAGAAATGGAAAACCCATGACTCCATTAGATTCTTAAAACCTCTCTTAGAAACAGAAACACTGAACAAAAACTATTTGTCATAATATGATGTGACATCAGCTAATAAGCTAACCTAATTGACATATCAAGAACCCTATACCCAATACATTATTTTCAAACACATATGTAATTTTTACAAAAATTAACCATACATGAGCTCATAAAGAAAACCTTAAATTGATGAGAGTAAATAGGACACAGATGATTTTTTCTGACATAAGTGCAATAAAATCAGGTACCAATAGCAAAGGAACTACCCTTCCTCAAGCATTTGGAAGGCAGAACACACACAGACCAATCAAAACATATATCTAAATAACTTAGTAATACAAAACAGACACAGGGGAACCTGGATGGTTCAGATGGTTAAGCATCTGCCTTTGGCTCAGGTCATGATCCCAGGGTCCTGGGATCTAGCCCCATGTCAGGCTCCCTGCTCAGCAGAGAGTCTGCTTCTCCCTCTGCTTCTCCTCCCACCCCCCACTCATGCTCGCATAAGCTCTCACTCCAAATAAAGAAAATAAAATCTTCAAAAAAAAAAAAAAAAGAAAGACACAAAAACAAAACCCCATAATACAAATTATAGACTATTTTGGATGGAATGATAACACAAAACTGGAAGCAAAATGTGTGCAATAGTGAAAGGAGTAATCAGAGGGGGTGCTTTCACCCTTTTTGACTATAACAGTAGAGGATGGCTGAAGGTGGAAGAGCTAAGCTTGCAACAGAAGTAAGAAATGGAACAGTATCAACTCCAAGAAAGTAGAAGAAAAGGACAAGGATTTCATGAAGTGGAAAACAAAACAAAAAAGATCTACAAAAGAAGAAGTCAACTCTCAAATTTCTCATGAAGAAGCACCACACCCTGGTATGAAGTGCCAACATCTATTAAGCAAAAAATCACCTTGTATACCTACAGCTGTCCTAGGAATCAAAAAAGAAGCAGCACCCTAGCTCTCTTTCTGAGGCTAACAGTAAAGCTTTGAAATGAAAATAAAACAGACATTTAGAGAAAGGAAAATTAGAGTCTAAAGTTGGTCATGAGCATTGCCCTAGAGTGGCTAAAGTATAAATAAAATATTAATAAGTGGAATTCAACATTATATTTTAAAAATGCATCCAAATCATGGAGGATTCATCCTAGCCATTCGAGGATGGTTTAACAATATAAAATCTATTAATGCAATACATTACACTAATAACAGAAGAAAGTGGGGGAAAGCAACAACACATGAAAAAGTGATCTATCCAAAAATGTTTAGGAAAAGCTTAAAAAAAATTAAACAACCATTTATATATGTTAAAAGGAAAACATTTTAATAAACCAGCAGTATAGGGAAATGTTCTTAACATGATAAAACACATCTAACAAAATTTTACAATGAACATCATAATTGTGAAAAGCTAGTTATTCTCACTGAAGTTGAGGAAAAAAACCCAGGGACACTTCAGTCACCATTTGTGTTTACCACTGTAATGGAGGGGCTAACCAATGAAAGAAGAAAAATAAGAGGGATAGAAGGAATAAGAACTGTAAAGAAAAAAAAAACAATTTACTATTATTTTCTGGTGGTAATTCTTGTAGAATTTCTATGAAATCAATTTACAAACTATCAGAATAAAAATCAAGCAAATTTACTGAATTCAAAAACTAAGCACAAAAATCAGTAATGCTTACTTACACTGAACAGAAAACATCTATGACAACCTTTTTAAAAAAAGACATAATTCCACAAATAAAACAAGAATAGCCATAAGCTCGTATTTGAAGAAGCTGAGAAATAGACACGTGTTCATTACCAGTCTGTCTACATTTGTATGTGTTTTAAATTTTCCATACTAAAAAGTGAAAACCTAAAAATAAAAACAATGATAACATTCAGAATAACAAATCTATTAGGTATCTAGGGTACCTCAAAATATATCTTACAGAGATGTGTAAGAGCTTTAAGGAGAAAATGATTTAAAATTTATTGAATAACATTAAAAAACAATGAATAAGGAAGTGACCAGGGATGCCTGGGTGGCTCAGTTGGTTAAGCATCTGCCTTTGGCTCAGGTCACAATCCCAGGGTCCTGGGATCAAGTCCTGCTTTAGGCTCCTTGCTCAGGGAGCCTGCTTCTCCCTCTGGCTGCTACTCCCCCTGCTTGTGTTCATGTGCTCTCTCTTTCTCTCTCTGACAAATAAATAAATAAAAATCTTTAAAAAAAAAAAAAAAGTGCCCATATTCATGAAGCAAAGCTTCGATGTCGTGAGTTAGTCAATTCTCCCTCAAATTAATCTGTAAGTCCCCATAGGGTATCATGCAGAAATTATCAAGATTATTCTAAAGTTCATATAAAATATTAATGTTTTAAGAGTAGTCCAGAGAACTTTAAAGTAGAGTCGGAAGAGTAAGAGGGGAAATTAATGTTCTTTGAGCATTTAGCACGAGCTGTCCGACACTTTCCATGTATTATCTCATTTACTCCTCCCTGCACCCCTGTGGGGGCAGATACTTTATTGTCACCATTTCAAGGAAGGAGAAACTGGGGGAAAAACTTGCACAATTTGTGCAAGGTTTAGAATGATCAATCTTCATGGTTTGCCCAGTATCAAGGGTTTCCTGCAACATGGGATTCTAAGTGCTAAAACTGGGAAATTCCTGACAACATAGGATATTGACCACCTTCCCAAGGTCACATGTAGGTTAACTGGGTGGCAGAACTGATATGTAAACACTCACAAGCTGACCTCAGTGTCTGCCCTCTACACCACTATATGCCAACCAATCTAAACACTCAGGGCTGATTACAAAGTTTATAGAAACCTGAACACAGGAGGATGCTGGAGATAGGATAAATAAATGTCCAACAGAACAAGGAACCCAGAAGCACATCTGTCTATACTTTGTATTTATCAGAAGGGAGAAAGGAGTCAACAAATTTTAGCCCAGATGATTAGTTATCCTACCTATATGTGAAAAAAATAGACGCTGACTTCATATGACAAATAAAAAAATAAAGTCTAGTTATACTAAAAGTGAACACTGAAAAGTTAAAATTTAAAATAAATTCTTCTTCTTCTTCTTCTTCTTCTTCTTATTATTATTATTATTATTATTATTATTTTAAGTAGGCTCCATACCCAGCATGGAACCCAATGTGGGGCATGAACTCCCAACCCTGAGATTGAGACCTAAGCTGAAATCAAGAGTCTGGCATTTAACTGATTAAGCCACTCAGGTGCCCCTAGAAGAAATTATTTTTAAATCTCTATTGGAGCTTAGGAAAGAGAAAAATATTCAACCAGACCTAGAAAAGTGAGCAAATGATAAGACTAAATAACTCAAAGAAGAAACACAGAAAACAATATGGACACATAAAAAGAGTCAGAGTCTCTAGCAATCAGGAAATTGACAATAAAAATAATGAAATAGTTCACATCCAGCTTGGCAACATTTAAAAGTCTGAAATCGCCAAGTATTTGCAAAAAGACAGGTAACGAGAACTTTCTAACAAGTACACATGTCAATTGGTACAACCAATTTAGAAAGTAATGGAGTAAAACACGTAAAAGTGGAAAATTGCACATACTGCCCAATTCATTTGTAATAGATTCCCTAGAACTCGTGCCTGTATTAAGGAGACAAGTGGAAGTATCCCTGCTCCACTGCAGTATCAGAAGTTGGGGAAAACAGTTTTATCAATAGGAATGCACAATGTATGGCTCATTCAATTAAAAGGAGTAAAGAAAGCACATGTATCAACATGAACAAGGCTTTAGAAATACTGATTTAAAAACAGCAAGTTGTAGAAGGCAATTGTATACAGTAGGGTACTGTTCACATAATATTTAAATACAAAAAATATTGAATATTGATTAGAGATAGGTAGCAGATGAGACTGCCCAATTTTTTAAGCACTCATCTAGAAGCTAAGCTCTTAATATAGACTTGAGAGGACATAAAATCTTAAAAGATAAAAAATGTCAATATGATGCTGAATTATTCAGGTTCTCCAACCTATCTATCAGTTGGAGGCAAGGTATATTATATATATATAATATATATATTATATATTGGGCATTAACACACAAGGATGCAGAAGGAAAAAGGAGCTGGAAGAAGTACGAAGACTGAAATGGCAGCCCGTCAGACAGCATGAATTTCAATGGGCACATTTCAATTGGCAAATAAAGCATATTTGAACTGCACTGCCATTCTGCTTAAAACTAAGCTCAATTATAATCTCATTGCTCTCAATGTTATAAATTATGGCAAAGACAGAGTGCAGAGCACATGGACTACAAAATGTTCCCCGAGGCTAGGTTAAGACCTAGTCTCCATCATGAGACAGCCCCAACACTGCCCTACATCGGCAACTTAGCAGATACTCACCATCTGCCGCCGTGGTTTCCTCCTCTGTAGATGGAGGGTAATCGCAGGACCCGCGGCAAGACTTTCATGAGATGGTGGGAGCAAAGAGCTTAGAACTGCCCCTGGCACCAACGCACGCAGTAAATGCCTTTTTAAGTAAGTCTGTGCTGGTATAAACACTTTGGGTTTAATAAAATACTAAAGAGACACATAAAGAAAGAGCTACTTGAAATGCATAGAAACTATTTCTTGAAACATTCTGTCTAGATCATATCAACTTCACTTTCTCAATCCCAGGGAGCTGATAATTAAAGAATTGTACATACCGCAGAGTTGTTTAATACAGATCTCAGTGGGTACACAGCCAAAGGGCTACAGGGCTGGCCATTTGGTATACAAGAAACATCTGAAAATGTTTCTCACACCTGTCTTTATAAATCATAGATACCGCAGGAACAGTTCAGCTTAAAAAGGCTCTTGGAACACAAAACAAAACAAAAAAAAAATTTTTTTTTCAATTGTAGTGAGTTCATTAAGGCATCATCTATACCAGGAAGAAAGATGGTTAGCATCTTTACATGATGCAGTTGCATTGCTTTAAAAAAAAATCTTCAGTTTCCACAGCTCCAACATCTATCTAATTAGGTATATATTGACTTCTGGCATTTGTAGATTTTAAAAGAAAGTTTTAAAACATTTAAAAATTGATGTAATTTTTGTTTCCACAAGGAAGGAACAGAAAGAGCCAAATGACAATTAAGAGAAAGAAAGCGTGTCTCTATGTAGGGAGTGGTAAGCCCAGAAGCACAGGCTGACTTCTGAACGGACATGGCAGACCCACAGGTGTTTACCTGCACTCCCTCCTGAAACCCCACAACAGGAATAATAACAATAATTTTTAAAACAATACATTGGAGAGAAGATAACAGGTAAGGGAGAACAACAAAGCTTTCCAAGATGGAGGAGGATAGATGAGTGGTTCCTTACTTAGTGGAGAAGAAAGGGCTGGAACCCTGCTGCTTGGAGAGGAGGGAAGCTATTGAGAAGGGGAGATAGATGAGCAGAACATGAAAGTGCTTGGGAACAGGAGACATGAGCACCTCTGATTGCTAATACAGGCTGAGCTGAAATATCGTCCAAGAAGTTAGGAGCCCTAGATCCCTTGCAAAGACACCATGGCGAGGCGATGACCCCTTCCTCTCTGACAGATGAGGAGATGTATTTTCTGGAGACACTGAAGCAGAGAAGTTCTGTGCTCAAGGACCTCAGGCATAGCTGAGGGAGGGAGGGGAAGCAAGGTGCCAAATTAAAAACAAAAGGATGAATTAAAACAAAACAAAACAAAAAAAGAAAAAAAAGCAAAGCACACTTCAGAGTGAGACATCCACTATAACCCTTTTCCCCTTTGCTCAGCTCACAGACCATCTAGACAGGCTTCAATCTCCTCAGCAAGAGGATGTGCTTCTCCTCTGGGAAAACGGATCAGCCTAAGAAAGAGGATACGGTCAGTGATTACGAAGGTCCCCACAACAGAGTGGTGCTCTGGAAGCACACAGACCTTTCAATCTGCCCCTTAGTGTCTCATTATTAAACATAAACAACCAAAATTCAGACATCTAAAGAAATTCAGAGATTATAACAAATGGGGGTGGGGAAGAATTTCAGGACTAATGATGAGCATGAAGTAAACAAAAAATGCTCAAAAAATAAATATTAATATACTCTAAGAGTTCATCAATATCTTACATTTTTTACACAAAAAATTTAAAAACAACAGAACAGTACAGAAAAAAAAAAAGAAAAGAAAAGGAACATTCGTAGAACAGAAAACATCTGGAAGTTAACTATCTGGTAGAAATGAATAACTCAATAGCAAGGTTGGAAAATGAAACTAAACTCTCCCAGAAAGTAGAACAAAAATGAAGAGATGAAAAATAAATAAGGAGGTTAGAGAATGTCTCCAGGAGAGTGGGATAGACATCCAGCTGATAGCAGTTCCATAGAAAGCATGACAAAAAACAGGAAGGAAGAAATAACTGAAGAAATATTACAAGAAAATGGACTAGAATTTCACAGCATGGATTTTCAAACTGAAAGGGCCATAGAGTTCCCACCATGATAACTGATAAGAACTTAAAGTGAATCATCATGACATGTAAAAATACTAGGGGTAAAAATATGATAATAGCTTCCATTGGGGAAAAAAATAGTCTATATTTAAAGGACTGACAGAGTGCTATCGAGTTCTCAAGCAGCAAGGGGCACACAGACAGTAAAGGAATATCTTATCAAACCCTGAGGAAATGGGACTTCCACCCTGGGATTTTATACCTAAACAAACTAGCAGTCAAGCGTGGAACATATACCCAGATTTTTACACAATGTCTGGCAGGCACACATTCTGACCTTTCTTACAGAATCTGTTTTGTTTAAAATACCAATGTGCATAGCTAAAAATATGTACTTTTCCATTTTCCCATGCAGTTAGCAGTGGCCCCGTGTCTCAGGCTGATTAACAGAAAATCTGCTACATAGGTTTCTGGAAGTAATCATATTTTCCTCCTAAAAGAGATTTGGCTGGCTCTGCTCTTCACCTCTTCTGCCCTATTACTGCCTAGAATTCAGGTACAAAGCTAAAAGGGAGAACAGCTGTCATGAGACCAGGGGCCAGAAACATAAAGGCAAGAGTCAACACGTAAAGATACCAGTGACAAACAAAAGTAAAATCCTGGGTCTCTGATGGTCTCATGGACCCACTACACCAGCTACTACATGGCTTACTTCACAACTGCAGGTCATATAAAGATTAAAAAAAAAAAAAAATTCTGTAGTCAGGTTTTCTGTTACTTGCTGCTGAATATTCCTAGCAAGTTATCAAGTGGTTTTACCTCCCATGCACCCTTCCTCAGGAAGTTACTAGAAATGTGCTCCACAAAAATAAGGAACTAAAGTAAGAAAGAGAAAGTTACAGTGCTCAGAAAACAGGTGATCCCCGAGAGGAAGGATGCAAAATGAACTGCAAGTATCTTTAGTAATAAGGATAGTCTTGAGACCACAGCTGTTACTGTATCCTAAAAAGTAAGTAGTTTATATTGGAACAAAAGGATAGCGGGCTCCAGGAGAGAGAACACTAAATATAAATAAATAATGGATAGATTACCTGATGTGTTTGATCATGTTGAAAGGAATTTAATAGTTCTCCCAGAAAGTCTGGAAGGTAGAGATTGGTACACAGGAAATAAAGGGGGGGGGGGGAGGCCTTTAAAAAAAAAGCAATTATTAACTCTAGGAAAAACAAAAAGTTGCAAGAGGTATGAAATGGAATCATAGAACACTGTGTGGCTCGACTGTGAACAATATTTGCAAAGTCTTTATAGTGTAAACATTGAATTTTGTTTTTTAAAAATTATGGCAACACTATACTGGAAAGTTGGAGAGAAGAGAGGCCAGTGTGGCTAAAGTAGAATGAGCAAGTGGGGGAATGGTAAGAAAGGAGATCATAGAAGAAAACAGGGATTAAGTTATCCAGAAGTTTGAATTTTCTTTCCTAAGAGCCGTAGAAAGCCACTGGAGAGTTTTAAACAGGAAACCAGCATGATCCAACTCATGATTGAAAATGATGACTTTGGCTGTAGCATTGGGAAGAATACAGTGTGCAGGGGCAGGGGGGGAGAGCCAGTGGACCGGTTAGGAGGCTACTCTAGCAGGGATATCAAGCTTCTACGGAAGAGAGAAAAATAAATAGAAAAGAAGGGCTAGGTGGGGGAAGGCATACTTCGAAATGGTGGGAAGAGGGCAGATGGGAATACATCTTGGAGGCTGGTGGTCTTTAGAGAGAAAGGGATGACTTTCTATGTGTTAGCATGAGACATCTGGAGAGACAGAGGGTGTTATTACTGAGTTGGGAAGACTGGAGGAGGAAAGGATTGAAGAGTAGAGGGGTTGGTGTCTAGGGTGCTGTTTCGGACCTGTTAGGTACCAAGTAGGCAATCATTTTGGGTCAGAGGGGTAAAACACAGGGAGAAAACCCCAGGATATACTCTGCCTTCAACAAGTATTAATTCCTCCTTTTCTCTTGCCAACACAAAGACACGTTTTATCATACGCTTGGATTTTTAAGCAACCTCAATGCTATGATTTGGGGGCACTGATTGATTTAAGAATTGATACTGAGAATCCAAAGATAAACAAGCAGTGAATTCTGGGATATCACAACCTATCCCCATACAAAATGTTTAGGTCTAACTGGTTTTCTGTTGGAGTCAGATCTACCCCTAGGAAAATCTCTCTCCACCAAAAGTCCCCTACTCCAAGAATAATTTCCATTAACTTGATTTACTAAATGTTTTCTTCTAAAACAAAGAATCAATATTCTCCATGCTCAATGGACTTCTATGCGTATAGAGCATATACCAAGTTAAGGACCACCTCAGGCACACGTTGAGATTGTTTGAGTTTTAAAAAGTTCCTTCTCAATAAACATTCAAAAAGGCCAATTTGTACAAAAGTCTTTCAAAAACACTTTTGACTACTATTTTTTTGACTACTATCAACGCAGGTCTTTCAACAGTCAGCAGTATTCTTTCTTGGCTTCCCCATTGTTTTTCATTGCCTTGTGCAATGCTTTTATTTAATCATTAATTCCCCAATTGGTCTTCATTGCTGTGTGGATTTTAACGAGAGCTGGGTTTTAGCCACATTACAGTAGACGTGGTGGGGGTGGAGGGTAGCAGTGGCAATTGCAAAATAAAACGTACCATAAAGTGGTAACGGCTCATGATTGAGGCCAGTTGTTGAAAAATAAATGCCTGTTACAGAGAACCATAGAAATTTAGAGTTGGAGGCCAAGGCAAGCCATTCATTGGTAGGCTGACAGCGCCTCTAGCGGCCGAAAGACAGCGTTGACGGCGTCCCGGGGAAGCTTCTGAATTTTTAAAAAGGCACCTGCTGGGTGAGTCCTCATTATGCAAAAAACAAAAGCTCCACAGGTGCCCAATTTGAAGGGGATACGACTCGAGGAAATCTAGATCCGTAAAACAGCTATAATACCTACATTTCAGTTTAACTTTGAAATGAGTTGTCACTTTACACGGGTTGATTTAAGGATTATTTATAGCCGAGAAACGACGAAGTGGCGGGAGGCGGAAAAATTCTGCTCAAGCTTGGCCGCCACACACAACGAGGGAGCGATCCGGAATGGGGGGAAAAAAAAAGTGGGGAAGAAAACTAAAAAAGTAGGTGAAGAGTCAATTTTTCAAAACATGGAGACCGCTGGGGAACGCAGCAGGCGCACCTGTGCAGGAGCGGATGGCTCACCTGTGTGGTTACGGGGCCTCCTTCAAGTCCGTGGGGGAGGCGGGGTGGAAAGGAAACTTCATGGAGGGCTGACCCAGGACTGACCCAGGACTGGAGAAGTGGGGAATGGATTCGCTAAGGAGGGTGTCAGGAAGAGGACCCGACGCACACGTGTAAGTGTCAAGACTTGGACACCCTGGCGAAGGACACCCGAAAGGGGAGGGGACCCGAGGCTGTGCCGTCGGGGCGACGCGCCGGCGTCTTGCGGGCCCCGAGCCAAGCGTTTCCTCCTCGCCTCCCCACCCCCGGGGGAATTAGCACCTTAGGGAGGAAGGGCTCCCCTAGATGGACCCCGCGCGCCGCCCCGCCGCTCGGCGTCCCCCCCCCCACTACCCCCTGCGGCGCGAGGTGCCCCCGGGGGACGACCCCCAGCCCGCGGACGGCGCCGGGCGGGAGAGGAGGGCCAGGGTCCGGCGGGGGAGCTGCCGGGGTCGGCGACTTACCTCGGGCCGCGGGGGGCGACAGCAGAGCCCCGGCCAGGGCGAGCAGGAGGGCGCGGGCGGGGGGCGCGGGCGGCGGGCGCGCTGCCATGGTCGCCGGCCTTCGGTGCAGCAGCTCTCGGGGCCGGGCGGCGAGCGCTGCACCATCCCACGCGGGCGCCGAGCGGGGGCCGGGCGGCGCGACCCGAGGGACTTCCTGCCGCGGGGAGTCAGCCCCGGAGCCCTCGCGCAGCGCCCGCGCCGCCGAGGAGCGAGTCTAGGCTTTCATTTTTTGGAAAAAGTTTTCCCCCGGTGTGTGCGTGTGTGCGCGCGCGCGCGGCGCTGGCACGAGCCAGCCTTGACCGTTGCAGTAAAAGAGCGAACTGTCCGACTTGGCCCGGGGACGAGGGAGATCGTTAGTGAGAGAGGGCAGGCCTGTGAAATGGATCCACGGCCAGCAGTCACCGCTCTCATTACCACGGAACAAATTATCGTCTCCCCCGCACCCCCGCCCGCCGGCGGCGTCCCGCGGGTCCTAGAGACCGCTCGGGGGGCCCCCGCCAGGGTCCCGCCCAGAGCCGGCGCTCGCCCACTCCCGGGGGTGGTGGGGTGAGGGGGGTGGGGGCGAGGGGGGCGGCTCGGTGCCGGGCGCCTCGCGGGCCGCGCGCCCCGGCGGCACAGACGTGGCTCGGTGGCGGCGCGGGCGCCCGGAGCGCACACATCCCCGCCCCGGGATGATGTGGCCGCGGGGCCCCGGGCGTCCGGCTGCCAAGAGCACACGCGGCTGCACGGTCCAGCTTTCCAGGCTGAGGCTGGAAATGATGACTCGGCTGCTCGCTCCCCGGCTCGCCGGGAGCCCGCGCAACGCGGGTAGCAGGTCTGAACGGCGGTCCAGCGTCCGGGCGCGCGTCCCCGGGCCTGTGCCCTCCGCCGCCACACGGACACCTCGGGCCTGAGAGAGAAGCCTGGACTCGCAGGCACGCGACGACGTCTGGGCAGGACGTGTTTGATGTGCTGCTCTGGGGTGTACGTTACTAGGTTGGCTCGCGTTTCTTTCCCTACGTACGCAAGGCGTGGGACCCAGGAGAGGGTGTACCGCGTCGTTTCCCCAACTTTCCGGGTCATGAGAAGCATCTGAGTGCGTCTGTTGGAAATACAGGTTCCCGGGCGCCCTTCCCCGCCTGTGGCTGGAGACTCCACGGGCCTTGCCTTAGTTGAGTCCTAGTTCTTGGCGGCCTCCGCCCTTCCCGCCAGAGAGCCTGGCAGAGCCATGATGTCCGTTTTGATAACAGGACTTGTCGCCCTCTCCGAGGCCGTGGGGATCGACAGCGACGCAGCTGCGGTCGCTGAAGGAGCGGGGTGTATTAAGGACGGTGGCCAACACCCACCAAACACGGAGTTCTGTCCTGTGACTTCTCACCAATTCCTGACACAGCCCGCATTCCATGGGCCTGTTAGCCAGTGTTTGAGTAAACTCCCCTTACCGTCTTTTGCTAAGTCCAGGAAAGTACCTTTTCTATCTCCCACCCCCTCCTGGGATTTTGCAAACTTCTCAAGAACTACCACAAACCTCTCACAGAAGTACAGGCGTTTAAAAGCAAAACAAAACCCTGAAAGCCAGAGGCACTGGCCAAAGGCCCCACCTTCTCTGGGCCAGAGCACCCATCACTCCATCCGGAAATAAGGTCTGGGTGTGAGCCCCAGTTTAAATCCGGCCCTGTGTACCCCTTACCCTCTGCATGGCCTTTCTCCGTTCACTCATTCCCTCAGTCAACAATTAGCAACGCTGTGTTAGGGCCTTGGGAAACCAAACGAAAGAGAAGTGCCTTTTGCCTTCAAAGTCTTTCCTGTCTTGTAGGACAAACTGGTAAATCAGGCCTATTGAACAGGGTGATTGGTTACTGAACCTACTTAATAACCACCGGGTTGCTAGTTACCTACCACATTATTTACTACGGGACTTCATAGGATCGCAGTATTGTGCTAAAGTAATGTAGCCAGTGCATTATTTCCATTTAAAATCCTGAATATACAGACGAGGAAACCAGTGTCTAAAGGTTAAGAGGCTTCCCCGTGGTCACGGGGCGGAGGAGCAGGTCAGAGCCCACACCAGATCGCAGCAGACGCAGCCTGTGCCTTTAACTCTTGACTTCGAAGCTTCAGGTTCAGCATCTGTTAGGTGAAAGTAAAAGACAAACCTCCCAGATGGCAGAGACCATTAAATAAGCTAATACAGTGCCCCGCCCCCAACCCACGGGATTCCCAACCGCTTGTTAAGAATTCAAATCCCCTGGTATTTGCACCGGACATTATTATTAGGAAGGTCTGGGAAGTCTTAACAAGTACTCAAGAGGTTCTGATACTTTGGTTCCCAGAACGTTCAGCAACACTGTGCAGAGGAATTAAAAAATTGTTTCCTTTGAACTCAGTGGGACAGACTAGTTTGGAGATGAGTCCAGCTGCTGGCCTCTTGAATCTTTCTGACTAGGCAGATTTTTTACTCATAATGGACCTCATATGTGCTGCACACTGGGCTGGGGGCTTTCCCTACTTTCTCTTCTGATGATGCATTTCGTTTTGCTCTTCTATATTCAGCCGTTACTTTTGACTGTGGAAGTCCAGTTTGTTTGTTTGTTTGTTTGTTTGTTTTTTAACCTGAAAGCTGCAAGGCTCTTCCCAAAGGATTAAATGTACCCCAAGACTGTCCTTGGTTTGTTTTTGACTGAATGAAAGAAAACAGCCAAGGCAGGAGGGAAAAAATAAGGTAGGAAAGAAAATCCTAGCCACAGCCCTGGTGTCTCAACCACTTAATCCCCATCTCTGTGAAGCAAGGGGTCTGGACTCACACTGCATCCGCAGAGACTTCATGCTCAACCATAACAGCCGGCTGGGCAGAGACAATCTTCCATCCGGCAGATGGTTGGCCTTTGGATGGGAGCTCTGCCTCCTCGTGCACAGGAAATGGAAGCCGACGTGGCATTCAATACTGGATTGTTAGGTCATGGTATGGGGTCAGAGGCCAGGATCTGCTCATTAAAATTTCAGATAGATGGCTTGTTGTCCCTTCCTTTCCAGAAGAATTGACCTTTGCGATACCGTTTCCTGTGGGCTATTTTTGCTGAACAGCCTGGGCATTCATGAGCAGGGCACTGACTGCTCAGCCCGGCTCACGTTTCCATCAAGCCACTTTGAGGACAAGCCGATGAGAAATGGAGGCAGATTTTCCTAAGTTGGGATTTTACAGGTAGCCGCTCCTGACTTCTGTAATGGGTCAGCCTCCCTGCAGCTCGACCCTTGATGGAGCTGCAGACACAGGCTCATAGAACAGCTTTTCTCTATCCAAGCACAGTTCCCAAGGCTTGCTGCAAAAGTCAACAAACATAATCACCCGCCCCATGATGAAGATTCTTGGAAATCTTTTTAATTCCATCTCTTGGGGGGCTTGAAACTCATGACCCACTCAGTCCTTGATAACACGGATTCCATTTTCTTTTCACAGATCTCACTTCCAGAATCTGCGCCTCATTTCATGAGGTTTCTCAGTACTCACTTCAAGGGCACCCAAAAAAGAAGAATGCTTTGGGGGAATCAGGGGCTCATGGGTGCTCCGGGTCAGAAGGGACATGAAGATCACTTAAACCATCTCCCTTCAACCCCGTCTATACTCACCTGTGGCTCCCTATCAACTGACCATCCCATATCTCCTTGTATACCTACTGTGATGGGGAACTCATTACTCAGGAGAGCCCATTCTTAAGTGTCCCAAGGGACTGACAGTAGCCAGGAGGAACAGAGAGCCACCCCACAACCAGAATGCCAGTCACAGAGATAACCCCACTGGCTGTACTTGCCTGTCCTTTCCTACCGTCACTGGAGCAGGCTGAATAAACAGGCAGTACTCAGAAAAAGGCAAACTGGGAATCTCAAAAACAAACATGAACTTATAAGAATGACCAAATATCTGAAGATCCTCCTTCATTCAAGAAATAAAGCTTAATCTCTTTCTCTTTTCGTGTGGGCTGGGCTGGGAGGCTCATTCTAATGAATAAAATATGGCCAAAGTCACCGTGAGTGAGCTCTGAGACTAAATCACGAAACGCAGGAGTGACTCAGGTCACTCACTTTGAAGAAAACCAGCTGCCATGAGGACACTCCAGCAGTCTAATGGGGGCGGACAGAGGTGGGACGTGGAGGTCTGCTGCCATCAGCCATGGGAGAGAGCCGTCTCGGAAGCAGAGCTTCCCACCCAGTCAAGGTTTGGCAGCCCCGGGAAGAGACCCCATGGCCAACCCACCCAGCAAGGCTGCTCCCTAATTCCTCACCCACAGAAACTGCATGAAATGATATTTATTGTTTTGAGCCACTGATCTGGGGGGTAATTTTTACACAGCATTAGATAACTAATGCACACTTAACAAAGCGAACATTCTATTTCCACCGGAAAGTTTGCAAGGATTCTAATATCAAGGGCACCTGCCTCCTTGTGTGAACTTTGAATGAGCTATAGATGGAGGGGGGCACCTGGGTGGCTCAGTCGGTTGGGCATCTGACTCTTGGTTTCGGCTCAAGCCATGATCTCAGAGTCGTGGATCAAGCCCCGTGTCCAGCTCTGTACTAGGCACAAAGTCTGCTGGAGTTTCTCTCTCCCTCTCCCTCTGTCCCTCCCCTGCGCTCTCTCTCTCGCTCTTGCTCTCTCTCTCTCAATCAATAAATAAAATCTTTAAAAATTAATTTTTATAAAAACCTTATAGGTAGATGGCCACAGGCCTCAGCTACGTACAGCCTAATTATCAGCAGTATCCTCCATTCACTGTCGTAAGCATCGCGGTTTCTGAACAAATTGTACCGCTATCCTATCTGTAGATTACCATCTTTTGTGTCGTGTTAGGGAGCAGAAGGAGGAGGCAAGCACTCAAGCTTGTTTCTACAGCTTGACCCAGTTCCTCCTCTGACTATGGTTGAACGTGGGACTGAACTTAGGGTCCTGGATAGTACACCTACTAGTCTGGCTATGGCCACCAAAGCAAACTGTCTAGGGGCGTGGACTTACACCCGCTTTCTGTGAGTCTTTTCACTCCTCCAGTGAGCCAGTCACGCAGTGATCTGATCTAAACTGCCACTTCCGGACACGGTGGTACATTTTTTTACCAGCTGCCAAAGAGCCCACAGGCATTTGCTGTTGACTGTATCTTGAACACATCAAAGCAAAAATGTGATTAAAGGCCATGCTTGCCCTTGGATGGATGGACCCACCAGAAGCAAAGATGCTCCCATCTGGCAAGGCCAGCCACTCCCTCCTTGGGGTTCTGCTCCGAAAAGAGGCGCAGGCTCCCAGCAGCCAGGAGAGCTGGGATGGGTGGGACCTCTGGGGGCGGGGAGCCAGGCCCTCCCTATCTACTGGCCTGGTCCCCAGCAGCTTTCCTCCCGCGGAGCGGCCAGCCCTATTTGACAATAACCCCAGGGAAGGCCATTCCAAGACGTCCATATGTTTTTGAAACTCCTTCTTTACCTAATCTCTCGGGTGGCGAATTGGGCCATTTGCGTCTTCTTCTGTGCTCTTGAAATTGGAAAATAACCAGACACTGGGCCCTCTCTATGTACTTGAATGCAGTCCCCATTTTGTCTTTACTGTTTTAGGCAAATCAACCCCAATTTCTTTAACTTGTCTCTTGGGTCCTATTCTTGCTCTCTTTAATCATGTTTTTTGCTCTCCTTTGGATCCTCTCCAGTTTCCTGATTTCTCTTAAACTGTAGAGGCAAAATGTGGCTGGAGAGCTCCCAGAAGGGTCTGCGTGAGGCCACGGGGAGGAGAGGCTGCTTTACTGCCTCGCCTTTCCGGGCGGTGGGGTCTCTCTCTGCAGCTGAGACTCTTAACTCCTCTTGGGGGCCTGACTACGTTCTCCTTTGGGGGTGAGGAACGATTCTGGGTGGTTCTGGGGAGGTGGGCTGCTCTGATCTGGGAGCGCCCGGCCCTCTATCCCATCAGTGCACGGCCTCGCTGGCAACACACGCAGTCCTCCTTCGCCTCACTTAACGCAGCCCGCTCCCTGGATCTCAGTGTCTTGGCTTCTTTGAGGGACACTTTTAGGCAGGCCTCCTTTCTCCCCTCACAGGACTCAGGCAGAAAAGCCAACCCAAATTTCTAGGGCCTGGGGGTCCCTTGTTCTTCCTCCGGTGCCGAGCTCTGGCCTAGGATGTGATGGAGATTTGGTTTTGTAGCAGTGACCAAATATTTGACCCTGTTGTCATCACCACCACATCCAGGCCCAGCAGCGCCCCGGCTGCCCTAAGCCTCCCAACACCTATCCATGGGAAGGGGCCTCCCGCCCCCCCATCTCCCTGGGTAGAAACACCCACAGCGTTCCTTTCCCCACATAGTCTTAGGCAACATTCCCCAAGGAGCTTTCAGCTTTCTTTGTCCTAGACTGAGCTGGAAAATAAGAAGTTGAGCACTCATCCCCAGAGCCCCCTCTGTGCCCTGCTGGAGGTGAGGAACAGACGACCACCCCTGTTCTCCCGAGCCGCTCCCCGTGTGATACAGAGTGTGGATCGGAGCCTGCCTCAAGGTACCGTTAACGGACGGCCTCGTCCTGAATCTGCCCACTGCGTCCCAGGCCCCTGCGATCTCATCAACCCCGCGAATCCTGTACATTCCCCTCTTTTGAAGGAAATGGAGGGTCTGAGGAATGACTTGGTCACAGACTTCAAAGTGGTGCGGCTCAGTTCGTCTGACTCCAAAGCTCCCCCATGTCATTTCCTCCCTGCCCACCCTTTCCTCTCTCTCTCCCTTGACCGTGCGCTTGCAATTCATAAATCCCGTCTCCTCGGCCTCAGGAATGGCTCCTAAGTCTGCCTCCTCCCCCACCGCTCCAGCCGTAGCACTGGGTCACCATGACGCCTCCCCTCGGTGACAGTCACAGGCCCTTGGAGCTTGTGTGGCTCCCATTCCAGCTACTGCTATTGCAAAAGCACTTTGAAAATGAAAACCTGCCAAACCTTCACTAAATCCTCACGGCCTTTCGTGATACACGGATTCTCCTTCATGGGATACACATGGCCATTTGGAACCGACCACAATCAATGTCCCCAATCTCGTCTCTCACCTCCCCTCCCCCACATACACAACCCCATCCTTTAGCCACATGGGACCGCTCAACATTTGCAAAGTGTCCAATGCTTTGCCGTTTTCCATGCTTCTCTTAACATCAGAATGCCGTTCTCCTCCTTTCTGATCCACCCTTCAAAGCCCAGAGTGACACCCTTTCCTCCCCACGGCTTTTTCTACGACTCCAGGCAAACTGGAGACTTCTGTTCACTTGCACAGTTCTGTGCCTCCATGGCTGGTATGGGGGTTTACCACTTTGTACTCCAAGGATCGTTGTATGAGCCTGCCTGCCTAACTCTACAGGGAGCCCCTTGGAAGTTGGGTCCCTTGACCTATTATATCTGATATGCCCATGACTAGCCCAGAGCCTGGCAAAAAGAAGGGACAGCAATTTCTGGTTCAAGTGGATAAATGAACCAATGTGTTCCTATTCCCACTTGGGTCTTTAAAACTTTTTCTCTCCACACAGCTTTCCAATCTGGGCTCAAGGATAGTGATTCCATGTGAGCATATGTATTGCTGAGGTCCAAGAAGATAAGTAGGCAATATTTCATTTCTCTCCCAAACCATTCCCCCAATAACCTCTGTAATTACTCCTGTTAAGGCCCATTACCAGTGCAAATCAAGTTAGGACTGATTTCCACAGTGCTAACAATCTGTACCAGGACAAGTTTCGTTTTCTAAAATCTTCCATTTTTTACCAACTCTGTGACTTCTGGTACTATTTTTTTAATTTAATAGAAACAAAATCAAACTCTTTTAAAACTCCAAACAACTTCAGACTGTGTTTTGTTCTGGTAATCAGACAATGGATGAAGATTGTGGTTACTCGGAGATATTGCCAACAATGGAAAAAATAAATAAGAACATGAGTCAGAATAATCTGAAACCAGAAATGTGTGTTGGTAATAACTCAGAAAGTCACATGGAAGAGCCTTGGTCACAAAATCAGCTTTGATTTTTTTTTAAATTATAATCTATTAAGGAGCCCCTTCTACCTGGTAGAGTGCCAAGAAGCCTTACGAAATCTAGTATTGGGAAATCAGAATCCTGCACCATCAGGAAAATGCTGTCTCTCTGGGGAGTGGGATGCAGACGGTCTTGAGTGCCATATGGAAAAATGACCCACAGTGGTGAGGAAGCAATGTATCACCGGAGAGGGGACCATTAAAGTAGGGTAAAAGCCATCGCTCCTGCCTAATCCTGTTAGGCACATTTCCAGCAGCGCCCTGGTGGGGGAGATTTACAACAGGACTCCATATCCAACTGCATTGCACTGGAACACCAGAAGCCTTACCCATAGTGTGGTTTCACTGTTTCAAAACCAGCTGCTTGTCCACCTCTCCATGGAGGCAGGAAACCACCCCACTCATTCATCCCCCCACAGAACACTGTCCCAGTCCCGTGCTGGGCATCCTCATGACATCAGGCTTAAAACTGCCCGCTTGAGGGGCTCCTGGGTGGCTCAGTGGGTTAAAGCCTCTACCTTTGGCTCAGGTCATGATCCCAAAGTCCTGGGATCGAGCCCCGCATTGGGCTCTCTGCTCAGCGGGGAGCCTGCTTCCTCGTCTCTCTCTCTGCCTGCCTCTCTGCCTACTTGTGATCTTTGTCTGTCAAATAAATAAATAAAATCTTAAAAAAAAAAAATGCCGCTTGGTCTCCATGCCCAGCAACCATGGTCTCCACCCTAGAGGTGGCTGTCCCAGAGAAGGAAACTGCAGGCAGTCAACAATAGCACAAGAGAGTATCCGTGTCACTCTCCCACCACCCCTCCAAAGAATGGTCCTTTAGGTCTTAAGACAACAGGGTTTAGACCAAGGGTCTACACGTAAAATCTCTCTCGAGCTGAAACCCCCCCCCCATCCCTTCTGCTTAGATTTGTGGCAACGGACCTATTTTACCCCTCCCCTACCGACCTACTTTGGAGTTCTATTTTGGAAAGTGACACAGAAGTCTCCTGCACCCCATGCAGAAGGAGAACCGCGTGCACAGGCGCACACGTGTGCACACCCTGGAAATCAAGGCCACAACCGTTTGTCACGTGGGAGCTTTTTTTCTCCCATCACACACACACACACACACACACACACACCCAAAACAAACAAACAAAAACTTTGCCAGCACTTTAAAAAGTGTCAACAGTCCTTTCAGACGTAAAAATACATGTGTGTTTATTTACTAGAGGCTGGTTCTCTGGTAATATCCCGGCAGGGTGATGCCCACGCGTGTGGGCGCGCAGCCTTGTCTTCCGCACAGAAACCAGCAACTGACGGAGGAGCCACGGCCCGTGGAGCGGTGCGCGCCCTCCGAACCCGCGCCCGGCTTCGCGTCGCTTTCACCCGAGTTGCACGCCCACCGTACGCGGTGGGCAAACACTCCGTATCTGTTTCACAACGGAACGACCGTCTGTGTAGCGGATGACCAGCATCGGGCTCCCAAGAGCCAGGTCTAGGTCTGCCAACAACGATGCGATGGTAACAGCGATTGCCTTTCGCTGAGGGTTTCCTGTGGCCCAGACACTTCCCGTACATAATCTATAAGCTGCTCTATTACCCTGTGACGCATATGTTATTTCGCTTCCCATTTTACGTATGAAAAAATGAAGGCCCGGTGACGCTAAATTATCCAAGACCTCCTACCTACTAAAAGAACCCAAACAAGGACTCCCACCATGTCTGCCCGATCAAAGTGTCTGCATTTCCCCCTCCTAAACCACACTGTGGTTTGTAGAAGCGGATTCCACCCAGATTGAGTTTTAAATCCTGCGATCATCCCCCTGCCAGGAAGCCATTTGGTTTCTGTCCCTTATCACCTATAAAATGGGAGCGCTCTTTAGCATTGATAGGTTGGTTTTTGTTTTTTTTTTTAGGTCAATTAAAAGGGAAAGATATTAAATGCAACGTGGTATCCTGGATCAGATTCTGGAACAGGAAAAGGGCATTAGTGGAAAATCTAGTGAAATCTGAATAAAGTCTGGAGTTTAGTTAATAGTCATGTACCAGGGTCGGTTTCCTGGTTTTGACAAATGTAGCATGTTATTTTCGATGTTTACAGTAGGGAAAACTGGATCAGGAGTATGTGAGAACTTTCTGTACTATCTTTGCAACTTTTCTGTAAGTCTAAAATTGTTCCAAAATTTAAGCTTTTATTTTTGTAAAAAGAGACATCTAAATAAATAAAAGGAAAAGAATGGAAAAATAGTAGGTCTCTTCCTGCAGTCTCTGATTGTCGAGATTCGAACCAAGTATTTATTGTAGGCTGGATGGAGACGTGGACTGACATTTTCAATTACACATCAGTGCATCAGGATGAACACATTTATTTAAATTTGTTTCTTTAAAAGTGCAACAAAATGCATTGCAGTTTTTTTGTCCTTGTATAGTTTCTTAATAAATTCCCAAAGTGGATCTATTTAATGTAAACATTCTTGACACTATGAAGCAGCCTCAAAAGCTAGGAGAAAAGCGTGGATAGCATGCTACCATTTATCCAAGAAGATATGATATGAAAATACGTGTATGTGTATAATATTATGCTATTATTATATATTTTTTAAAGATTTTATTTATTTATTTGTCAGAGAGAGAGAGAGCGAGAGAGCGAGCACAAGCAGACAGAGTGGCAGGCAGAGGCAGAGGGAGAAGCAGTCTCCCCGCCAAGCAAGGAGCCCGATGTGGGACTCGATCCCAGGACGCTGGGATCATGACCTGAGCCGAAGGCAGCCTCTTAGCCAACTGAGCCACCCAAGCGTCTCTATTATATTGATTTTTAAACAAAAGGATAAACCATAATTTTTTAAAATCATTCCTTATAAGGGGAGGAAAGGATCATGGCAGACAGGGAGAAGTAGATTAGACTTCTCCAAATACACTTCGGTTTGTACATTTGCTTTTGAAACCATGAAAACATTTATACAGTTATAAGACAAATTAAAATATTTTTAAAAATCAGCCCCTTAAAGTAAAAAGCAAAATGAAACAAATGTAGCTATATATTGATTTATGGCTCTGCCACGAAGATCCCACGTGACTTCAAAACGTTCATTTGACCATACATCCTTAGACATATGCTAAGAACAAAAAGAAGACACTAAAGGAAAAACAAAGGGTTTTTAAGGACCATATTATGGACTAGAGGGCTAGAGCTGTTATTCTGAGATTTCAGATTGACGGGATCAAATAAAATGTATTCTTACAAACTCATTACACATTTTATTTTAAAAACTTATTTTCTAGCTCTATGCGCTGAAAAGTTCTGGTTGGGGTATGTGACCTTTGTGTGGCTTCTTATTTGAACAATCTGTAAAAATCTTTTATAAGGGAAATGGGGAAATTTGAACACTGACTTGATATTTGATATTAAGAAGTCACTTAATTTTTGAAGGGATGATAATGGTCTCGTGGTTGTATTTTGAAGAGTCCTTTCTTTAAGCAAAAAATACTCCTACATTGAGCATGAAATGATGTCAGTATTTGAGATTTGTTTCCACATAATTCTGGGGTGGGATGTGCAGAAACAAGTGAGGCTATGACAGAAACAAGATTTCCATGACTTCATAATTATTGAGGCTGGCTGTTGGGTGCATGGGAGCTGCTCACACCACTCTCTCTCTCTCTCTCTCTCTCTCTCTCTCTCTGTTTTATTAGTATTTCACACTTTCTATAATATGGTTTTTTAAACAAGGATTAACTCAGGAAAATAATACAGTAAATATAACAAAATATTACAATTGTTACATGGATTGATGGATATATTAGGGTGGTTATTAAGCTTTTCTCTCTGCTTGAAAATATTCATACATAAAAACAAAAACCCTCATCAGAAACAATTTGAAGTAGGTTCTCATGCTTAAAAAGTTGGCATCACTGTAGGAAACTCACAGATTTTCTTCAAACATCATTGACCACTTTCGTGTGCACTCTATTATGACACTGTCTCAGGTGTTACTGAGTGTGACTAGCATCAATTTAAGACTGCAGGAAGGGAGGCCCAGGGAGGCACTGACTGGGGTCACCATGCTGAGTTCAAGGTCAGGTTCCACTTTGTCTCTGTCCAGTTCAGGGCTCTTCCTACTCCTTTCCCTGCTGGAATTAGAATATCTGAGAACAAAACTCTTTGCCCTAATGCATCTGTTTATAATTCCTGCAAGCTTGGGGGTCCTTTACATATCCTAGGACATTAAGTAGTAACATTGTTTTGTGTATTTGTTAGTTGTTGTTTTTTTTTTTTTTTTACTTAAAAATGTTTACTGAGTTACACACAGTGCGTGAATATTAAGTATACCGTTTCATGAGTTTCACTTATGTAAACGTTCACTTAGGTACTGCCGCCCTGATCAAGTTCTAAAATATTGCAGCACCCCATCACCTGAGCCCCTTTTGAATCAAGACCCTGCCCCCAGGTAAGGACTCTGCTGACTTCCACCATATGGGCACAAATAGGTTCCCAGTCGGTGGTCTGTGCATCTGACTGCTTTCATTCATCTCTGTGTCCCTGAGATTCCCACGTGTTGCTGCAGGAAGCAGCAAACTATCCTTCTAGTGCTGCATACTATGCCCTTGATGAAAGGATCTGCCTCAAATTATTGAATCCATCCTATTTGATGGGAGCGGGAGATGTTTCCAGTTTTTAACTATTGTGAGTAAACCGTCAACGAACATTCTCATAAATGTCATCTGCTGGGCATGTGCACACACACGTACCTTGGCTGTAAACCCAGGAGTGGGATTGTGGGTCATGGGAATATTATGACGTTCTCTACCTTTAGCAGGTAACTGGCAAAGCCATTTACAAGGTCATCCCCACTTTTCCTCCCAACAGCAACATACAAAAGTCCCAGCTGGTTCCCATTCACAGTGACACAACTGCCACTGGTCTTGCCACCCTGCTATCACCCTCTTTGGAAAGCCCCCCTAGGAAGAGTCCTGTTTCTTCTGCAGGATTCGAGGCTCTTGCCTGGCTCACACAGCATCTTTTCCCCCTGTTGCAACTCCTACCACCTTCGTGGGACCATTTGTTTTTGGGGTGTCACTGACATGAAGATCAAGATCCCTCAAGCATAGGGCATTAGCCTATTCTCGGTATCCCACGAAGATGTTGGGCCTGTGCATAGTCGTTGTTCAATGTTTGATTCACTGACTGACTGACTGAATGAATGAACCAGTCAATCAATATTCTTAAAAACCTAAAACCTACTTTCCTGGAAGGACTTGGTACACAGTTTACATAAGCAACTAAACTCTTTGGACCACGTGAACCTATTTAAATGGCTGTAACACAGAGAAAATCCGTTTGGCTTGAAATTCAGAGAAGTCTTGGGGATTAGAAAATGTTTCCCATCTCCAAGTCCTCATGTGCTGCAGGACTGGACGCACAGAGAGAAGCAGGACTCAGCAGCCAGAGGGGAGCTGCCAGGGTTGGCTCCAAGCTTAGACAGTGTGGATCTCTTCCTGAAAAGTTCATCTCTTCTCCGCTGGCCACCATATTGCCCTAAGCACAGAAAACAGCATTCCCACGCTCACGTTTTCAGTCCTTGCCAAGACCAGCAATCTTCTCTTTGTGGAGGTTTCATGAGATGCAAACGCTAGCCCTCCTGACCCCATCTCTGGGTTCAGAAATTCTCCAAATTGACCTCATGGTCCAGATACACACACCAAAAGGAGAATGATCACAGAGGCGCTATCTGGGTCAGCTTGGACAGAGAGGTCTGTGTAAAGGTTGCCATTAGGATGGATGGGGGATTGAGAACCCACTGCTGGGTGAATATCGTAACCGCCAGCGCTTAAAGGAAAATGTCCATCATTTAGGCAAATAGTTGGCTTTTGTTGACTTCCGCAAAATGATTACATCAGCAGACTGACATCGGCAATTTCAGTGGTGAACGCTTCCTGAGCGTTTCTGTGGGGAGGGTGCTGCAGAAGGAGAACAGGAATCACAGAGGCTGAGTGCTGACAGAAGCAGGGCTACAAGGAAGACCGAGGAGACTGGAACGAATGTGCTTCTCATGTCACCAGTCTTCATTCCTTCGAGTCACACCAGCCTGGAGGTGAGGATGAGGCTGTGTTTTATTGCATTTATCTGGGTCTCCACTGCATTCTCAACTGGCTCTTGTGCCCATGAAGGCACAGGACTCAGCCCTTTACTTCCAGGTGATCCATAGGACTGTCACATGTGTGATAGGTGCAGATGTCCTTGGCCTCCCCTGTCTTCCTCCCCACCCAGGCACAGCCCTAAGCCCCACCTTCCCAAAGTTGCATACAAGGGACCACCACAAGGGCCAGATGACCTGCACTGGGCTCCCACAGCCTGGTGACATGTGACCCCAGTCAGGCCACCTTGTTTGCAAATGTCCCCAGGGAATTTTAGCGATGTTGGTACTTGTCAGTTCAAGCTGAAAAAGATATTGTCATGGGAGTCTTCTCATACCTCCCCTGTTGGCCCAAGGAAGGAAAGCCCTGTATGGATGGCCCTCGTTTTTCCAGCCTCCTGGGGATAGTTTACTTCTGCTGGGCTGACTCCTTGGCTTTGTGATCCAGGAAGAGAGGGTGGGCAGAGGAGAAACCAGAGAAAGGCCAGCAAGAGAGGTGAGGACTTCACTTGAAGCCCAGGGTGGTGGCATTAGGGAATATTTGCATAGGAAAGCTGAAGAGTAGGGTAGAGCTAAGGGGTTGGGGAAGATAGAGTAACAGGTGCATGATGTGAGGGCAGAGAACAGCTGAAGTGGGATGAATCAAAAATGGGGATTCCAAATAATAGGGTGTAAGTTCCTAAGTGTTTTGATTTGGAGCCTCCCAAAAGATTGGACTTCCTACCAACTTGTGTGTGGCTTTTGAACCATGGTCCTTGAGTGAGCCCAGCAGTGGCCTGAGTAGGTCACATTCACAAGATCCCTCTTCCCAGGACTGAGATGTGAACAAATCTAAAAATGGGGCAGCCTGCACGCTCAGAATGGCCCACCCTCTTCGATAATAAACCAGGCCCTCCTAGTAGACCTACAGCCAGAAGGGCTATCTCTTCCCTCAGGATGAGTCCTGTGCAGGAGGCTGCTGGTCCAGGTCAGTGTCCCCTCAGTGAGTGAGACTTGGGGTGAAGCTGAAACAGAAATAAACATCCACGAAGGGCTTCAGCCAGCAGCTCTTCCTGTCCACCCAGGCTGGCTCTGTAGCCCTGGAAAGAGTCCTTCACAAGAACTGCATTCTGGCCCCAGTGACCCACGTGACCAATCGAAGTGCAAGCCCTAGTCGTTCATTCAGATAAATTTGAACAACATCTGATGGGCAGTTGGGCTTGCTTCATTTTAGCCCTACTAGGCTGACTATTTATGCCTCTGGACTCATAGGTACGCAGGTTGATGAAGGAACCTGCACACATGACTGGCTATGAGTGAGACTGCAGCGTTCGAAAGACGTTTCCAAGTCAACAAACATCCTATTTTCCAGAAAGAGCCAAGGACGCTAAGTAATGCTAGTTAGTAGGGATGCGGGGAGAAAGCAAGATTTAAATTCCTTATTGTATGAATTCTGTGGGTTTCTTTCTCTTTTCAAAATTTGTTTTGGTGTTGTATCTTATTTGTTTTAACTTATTTAAATTCAATTCGGTGTGTTTCTATCATCATTTAATTTCCCTCTCTATAGCCATGCAACTGAATATAAAAATTGATAGAAAATACACCAAAATATTAACAACTGGTCACTTCTGGTTGATGGGACTGTAGGTGACTTTTGTTTTCCTTATTAAAATGTTTTGCAATTTCAAATTTTTCTTAAATTATATTCAATTAGCCTTTGCCATGTAATAAACTACTCCAAAACTTAGCTGTTTCAAACGAGAGACAAGAAACACTATTCCTCACGATTCTGTAGGTCAGTGGGCTGTTCACTGGGTCTGGGCTGACTTGATGGGTCTCTGCAGACAGCTGACAGTGAAGCTGGGTCAGGATGGCCTCATGTGACCGAATTCGAATTTCTGGTGATTGGCAAGTTGGTTGGTTTCAGGGCTGGCATCTCTATATGGAGTTGGCTCTCATTTCCTGTGGGCCAGCAGAGGCTCACCGTGTGGTGGTCTCATGGGTGCAAAGAGCATGAAGAAAGGTCAAGTCCTATGGCTAATGATCTTTCCAACCTTCTGCTTGGACCACACTTGCTCTTGTCCATTGGCCAAAGCAAGTAACATGCCCACCCAGAGTGGCAGGGTAGACAAGACTCCATCCACCCCATGTGGCAAAGGCCAGGCACCCAGGGAGGAAACCCATGTCCACGTGGGAGGACACACACAACATTTGAAATCAGGAAGAAAGAAGCTCATTCTTTAAGAAAGGATAGAAGAAAATGTTGTCAAGAGATTTGGAATTTGGGTTGAGAGTTCAAGAAGCCAGAGGTTTCTAAGAATATGAGATGCTCATAGAACTAGTGAGTCATTTATGGCCAAGATCAATTATTATTTATTTTAAAGAGAGATGGTGGACGTTCCTTCACTTCATTTCAAATGGTTCCTTTGCCAAGGACTTTTCCTTCATTAATTAAAAATAAATGTTTGTGGGAGGTAGTATTTTGATCCCCCAGCATTTTTGCCTGTGACTATGTTAAGTCACAAGGCAGAAGAGAAGGAAGCTTGCAGATGGAATTAAGGTTGCTGATCAGCTGACCTTTAAATAGAGAGATTACCTTGATTTTCTGGGTGGGCAGGAGAGACAGAGAGATGCACAGGGTGAAGAGGCAGGAGAGATTAGAGGTTTCATGGAGATCTGACTTACTGCTGTTGGTTCTGAAGATGGAGAAGTGGCCATGGGCCAATGAATGTGAGTGTGTTCTAGAGGCTGAGGATGGCCCTCTGTGGACAGCCATGGGGGACAGACATGGGGACCCCAAGGGAACCCACACATAAGGAACTGACTTCTGCCAACAGCCTGGATGAGCTTGGAAGTGGATTCATCCCTAGAGCCCCCAGAAAGGAGCCCAACTTTACAGACACATCGATTTTCTCCTATTTAGACCCCTACCAGACTTCTGACCTACAGAACTATAAAATAATAAATTTGTGTTGCTTTAAGTTTGTGGTTATTTGTCATAGCAGCAATCGAAAACCAGTGCAAGGTTCATGATACAAATTTTAGAAACTATATAAAAGCACAAAGAAAAAAAAGTAAAAACCATTCATATTATTATTATCTCTAGTTAATCACATTTTACTTGAGATATATTTTTATCTATTTAGCTATCTTAACCCAATCTGAGAGCATACTGGACATATATTTTATAATTCCTTTTGTTTGTTTTTTTTTGTTGTTGTTTTTAACAGATATTGATAGTATCCTGTGTCAATGGATTGTTTTCTCCATCCCTGAAAGTAGTATTTTTTTAAAGATTCATTTATTTATTTTAAAGGACAGAGAGCACAAGTGAGGGGAGGGACAGAGAGAGAAAGACAAGCAGACTCCTTGCTGATCGCAGAGCCTGCCATGGGGCTCAATCCCAGGATCCTAAGATCACGACCTGAGATGAAATCAAGAGTTGGATGCTTAACCAACTGAGCCACCCAGATGCCCTCTGAAAATAGAATTTTAATCAGATCTTAGGAGTGATTTTGGAGAGGTCACACAGGGTATGGGAACTTAGTAGTGGACAGGAGCCACTTTCTGGAAGAGAGGGAATCTTGAAGAGTGAGTAGGAGTTTGGTAGGTGAACACATTAGGGTGACTTTCCCAGTAGGAGGAATGGTGGGGACAAAGATGCGGAAACATGAGCCCAGAGCATGCTTGCCCTTCTAGTCTAGAGAGTATAGCGGGGGCTGTGGGGGGCAGGAGGAAAGTCAGGGACAGACCCCTGAGGACCCTCAACACTGATGTGCCTAACCTCTGGGAAAGCATCCTCTGAAAGACCATCCTCTTATCTGGGTCCTGTTGCTGTTTCTTTCAAGGAGATGCCTTGTGGACAACTGACTTAGGACTTCCCTCTGGAAAAGAGTTGTGGCCATTACTCCAGGTAAGATCTATGCAAACTGGATTTTCCTAGAATAATGCTCCAACACCTGAAAACCCCATTCAATGAGAGTTGCTTCAACATAGTCATTACCTTGAAGCCTTTATGGAAAGTGGAGATTGTGCTAATCTCTTGACAGCAACCCACTGCAGAACTGAAATGGCTGACACAGAAATAAACACATTTAATTACTACCAAAATACAAACGAGCCTTGGCAGAAAGACCTCAGCAGGTACAATATGCCCACCCCACACATTCTGGAACTCCGTTTTCTGGTCTGGGTTTTCTTATAAAAGACCCTTGACTTCCAAGCAGCTGCTTAAATGGGCAACAGAGAGTTGTGTGGGGAGTCTGTTTTCCTCCTCAGGGATACAGGTAAGACACTCAGGGACCCTTGTCAAACACTCCCTCTGTCCCCGGCCGGATTGGCCCATCTCCAGCAAGAGCTTCAGCACTGAGGTTCACTTTGCCCTGCTTGTTCCCAAGCAGAAGATGGGAACAGCAGGGTCTACTCACAGAAGTTCCAAGTCTTTTTATCCTGGAATAATGAAGTAATTCCCACTCTTGTCTCCAGACTGGAGGGGACGAGTCATGCTAAGCAACACCCTCCTCTTTTTCCCCAGCAAAGCATCTTCCCAAGCAAGGGAGATAGACGTGAGTTGCCATGGTCCTGGCTTTCTCTGGGGCCTGAGAGTGTTTTCTGTGTCCACGTGTCACACTGTCTGTAGACCAAAGCCTGAAACTGTAGAATGCTTTCTCCCAGTCTCTTCCCTCAACTCGCCTGCCTCCTAATCCAGCCATAATTCCACCTGGGCACTCTTTAAAACATCAAAGGACAGCTGCTCCCTTGGACATAATGGTTGTCTTTGTTATCCCTGATGGACTGGAACCTTTAAAATGTCACTTCCTTGCAGATTTCGTTTGGTATAAATGAAACTGATTTTAAAGTTAAAACTTGCACTTGGAGGTTTAATTCCTAGGGATTGTGTGTCTTTCTGCCTTTCAGCTGGCTCAGCCCTGGGGTCTGACATCCTGACAGAGATGTATAGGGCACTCAGGCAAATCCTGGAACTCTTGCAGTTTCTAAATCTTTCCTATCTGAACTTAAAGAGGCATCTCCAAGGATGTACCACTGCTGTGACCGTGCATTTTGGCATTGAGAAGATGGCTATTTTTCAATGATTTGTTTGTCTCTTCAAGCAGCAGTTATGGTTGCGTTCATCTTAGAAATGATTGTTTCTGTAAGATAGGATGGATCTCAGTAGAGAATGACCAGTTCCTTCTTGTCCTGGACTGGCATCCACAAGACTTAAGCCAGTCAAGTCTTCCTGCTCCTTGGGACAATCAGTTCTGTCTGTCCCCTGCTCAGAAGGTAGAGCCTGAATTTATCCTGGACTCTGGCAAGAAGGCTGGTAAAGAACAGCATCCTGCTTTTCAAGGTCAATGCTAGGTCCCGCCATGTTCACACAGAGCAAAACTTCTACCAAGCAAACCAGAAGTCTATGCTCAGGACATTGGAAGACAGTCATCCTTAGCCCAAAGGCACAGGCTGTGGGTCTACATGACCTCAAGTGATATGACAATGAAAATGACCAGTCACCAAATGTCAACATGGACACTTTTCCCCAGGTTGGGGGCCATTATTTCTGAAAGTTGACCCTTTTGGAGGTAAGTCTTCATTATTAGGTGTTGGTTGCTCTGTTTGTGACCAACTCACTCCCTCTTTTGTCCCCCAACCTGTCCTACCCCAAGCTTAATGGCCCATGCATCTCCATTTGCATATTTTTTACCCCCAAGTCTTGGCTCAGGGGAGCAGATAGTTTTATTCATACAGTCACTTCCAGGTGGTACAGTAGTTTCCAGAGTGATTCCTAGGCTGAATGTGGACTCAGGAGGAGAGGAGGCACCTATTTGTTATGGAATGGTATTGAGCATAGAATGGGGAGAAAGTTAAGTCCTCTTTGCAATACTCCTGGGGAATCACTCTGTGTTCACTGTCCCTATTAGAGGGGTCCTCTGGAAAGTGGTATTTGAGACTCCAGACTCTCTCTCCCCATCAGGAGAGGTCAGGCTGGCCTACAGACCAGAGGGCTTCTCCATTTAATGGGGCTTTGTTACAGCTTTTTCAGGATGACCCCTCCCAGACACATATCCCACCCACCCAGACTTTCAGTCTGTAACATTGCTATCTATTTTCCAGTGGTAGTAAGTACTTCATACATGACCTTTTAATGGGCATGTAAGATTTCTTCAGATGGATATATGAGTTTCTGTAACCATTTCTCTGTTCTTGGACATTCGCCTTACTCATATTTTCCCCTCTTTTTGTCTTTAAAGATTTTATTTATTTATTTATTTATTTGAGAGAAGCAGAGAGAGAGAGAGAGAAAGCTGGTGTGGGGGGAGCACAGAGGGAGGGAGAGAATCTCAAGCAGACTCCCCACTGAGCACAGAGCCTAAAGTGGGGCTCAATCTCGGACCTGAGATCATGAACTGAGTTGAAACTGAGTTGGAGGGTTAACCAATTGGCCACCCAGGTGCCCCTCACATTATTTTCCTCTTAAAAAGAAAACTGTCATTTAATTTCTTACATAATGCACTTTTAAAACTTTTGAAGTTTCTAGAATGCTAGCAGTAGGATTTTTGGTTCAAAAGAAATGTACATTTTATAGCTTAGATATGTATTTCTAATTTGATTTCAGAAGAGTTGTATCAACTTATTGTCCAGACAGTCATGGATTGGAAGAATAAAAATTGCTAAAATGTCAATACTGCCTAGAGCCATCTATACTTTCAATGTCATCCCAATCAAAATTCCACCGGCATTTATCAAAGAGCTGGAACAAACAATCCTAAAATTTGTATGGAACCAGAAGAGAACCGAAATTGCTAAGGAAATGTTGAAAAAGTAAAACAAAACTGGGGGCATCACGTTGCCTGATTTCAAGCTTTACTACAAAGCTGTGATCACCAAGACAGCATGATATTGGCACAAAAACAGACACATAGACCAGTGGAACAGAGTAGAGAGCCCAGATACGGACCCTCAACTCTATGGTCAAATAATCTTTGACAAAGTAGGAAAGAATATACAGTGGAAAAAAGACAGTCTCTTCAATAAATTGTGCTGGGAAAATTGGACAGCTGTGTGTGAAAGAATGAAACTTGACCATTCTCTTACACCATACACAAAGATAAAGTTGAAATGGATAAAAAACCTCAATGTGAGACAGGAATCTATCAAAATCCTAGAGGAGAACATAGGCAGTAACCTCTTCAACATTGGCCATAGCAACTTCTTTCAAGATATGTCTCCAAAGGCAAAGGAAACAAAAGCGAAAATGAACTTTTGGGACTTCATCAAGATCAAAAGCTTCTGCACAGCAAAGGAAACAGTCAACAAAACAAAGAGGCAACCCACAGAATGGGAGAAGGTATTTGTAAATGACAGTACAAAGGGCTGATATCCAAGATCTATAAAGAACTCCTCAAACTCAACACACACAAAACAGATAATCATGTCAAAATTTGGGCAGAAAACATGAACAGACATTTCTCCAAAGAAGACATACAAATGGCTAACAGACACATGAAAAAATGTTCATCATCATTAGCCATCAAGGAGATTCAAATCAAAACCACATTAAGATACTACCTTACACCAGTGAGAATGGCCAGCATTAACAAGACAGTAAACAAGTATTGGAATGGATGTGGAGAAAGGGGAACCCTCATACACTGTTGGTGGGAATGCAAGTTGGTGCAGCCACTTTGGAAAACAGTGTGGAGATTCCTTAAGAAATTCAAAATAGAGCTTCCCTATGACCCTGCACTACTGGGTATTTACCCCAAAGATACAGATGTTGTGAAAAGAAGGGCCATCTGTACCCCAATGTTCATAGCAGCAATGGCCATAGTTGCCAAACTGTGGAAAGAACCAAGATGCCCTTCAATGGACGAATGGATAAAGAAGATATGGTCCATATATACAATGGGGTATTATACCTCCATCAGAAAGGATGAATACCCAACTTTTGTATCAACATTGACGGGACTGGAGGAGATTGTGCTGAGTGAAATAAGTCAAGCAGAGAGAGTCAATTATCATATGGTTTCACTTAATTGTGGATCATAAGGAATAACACGAAAGACATTGGGAGATGAAGAAGAAAAGTGAGTTGGGGGAAATCAGAGGGGGAGATGAACCACGAGAGACTGTGAACTCTGAGAAACAAACTGAGGGTTTTGAAGGAGTGGGGTGGGGGAAGGGGTGAGCCTGGTGGTGGGTATTGTGGAGGGCATGCATTGCATGGAGCACTGGGTGTGGTGCATAAACAATGAATTTTGGAACACTGAAAAAAAATTAAATTAAAAAAATAAAATTACTTTAAAAATTTGAGAAGTAAACAGTTGTGATTTATATCTTAAGATAACATAAATTGTTTTTAATCTAATTACAAAGGTAGGAAATTTGGAAAATATAAGTGAAAGAAAATAAAAATAAAGTGTGAAGATCACCAGTTCTAGGGAGAAGGAGATGATTTTTGCAACTTAATATCAAATAGTTCAGAAAAATAATATATGCAGGTTTACATAACACATACAGTATGACACATATAACATATATACTCATGTGTGTGTATATATATATATACACACACATATATATTCTACATGCATATTTTATGTCATACGTAGGAAACAGAAATATCACACATATACACACACCTATACAATCCTATATAGATTATATAATGCACTTACATGTACATACATATTATGTATAATATTTATTTTTTATGGAGAGAATCACAATATATAGTGTGTATATGTTTGTGTATGTGTGTGGAGAGAGAAAGAGAAAAATAAAGCAAATGCAGCAAAATGTTAACACAGTTGGTGAGTCTTGGGTGAAGGTCTGCGAAGGTACGTGAGCATTCCTTGTACTACTCTTGGAACTTACCTATAAATATGTTACTATTCTAAAATAAAACATAAATTGGTTTTTGATAATATGCTTTCTGGGGTTTTTTTCCTATGCATAAAACATAGGAAACATAAAAATTTTTGTTTTTTAGCAGCAGCTTCATAGCCTCACTCTACCATAAATATGTTGCCTTGACCTTGGTACATCCATCCCCTTATGGATGTAAGTAGTCGCCTTCCTGTGGAACTTTTAAGTTGTTTCCAATTTGTCACTATTAAAAACAATATTTCAGTAAGTGTCCCTGTGCACAAATCTTTAATCATGTCTTTGGGAAATTTCTTTACTGGGAAAGGCTGCTAATGCAAATTGCCAAACGCTGCTGGACAAGTTGCGCTAATTCGTTCCACCACTTGCCATGCAGGACTGCTTTGTCAAGTGCCCAAAACCGAATCCGGCTCAAAGCCGCTCAGGGGGAAAGCAGGCACTCCCGCAGGCTTGCGGCGGGTTTCAGGGGCTCCAGCCGTGGGAAGCACAGCCTGGGATTTGGGACCCGGTGTGTCTCCTTTGGGCAGCATTTCCCCTGCTCCATCCACCTCCCAGTGAATGCTTCTTTGCAAATCTCTGTTCTCACCCCTTCTTCACTCCCACTCGAGGGAGCCTCTGATTCCCTGTGGTGTCCACTCTGGCTCCCACTTCTGGACCTTGCAGTTTGAGCAGCTCTCCATGGTTCGCACAGGTGGGGTAGCGTATGTGTTGGGCGTGGGGTGTTTAGAGCACAGACGTCTTACAACAGAGCAGGACCAGAGAAGCAATGGCCCACACCTCCAACTCACACGGTCCCCTGTGCCTTTTACTACAGTTCTCTTTCACTCTTAAAAAAAAAAGAGAGAGAGAGAGAGAATGGAAAATTTGATAGTTTGAAACATTTCATTAATTGCATTTCTTGGGCTGTTAGTGCTGTTTAGTATTTGTGCATGTTCGTTGACCAATTATCTTTCTTCTGGGAAAGGCTTGTGCATGTCCTTCCATCATATATGTATTGAGCATTGTTTTTCCTTCATTGATCTGCATGAAGTCTTTATAAAGGACATCACCCTTGGTCATAGAGTTCAAATATCCGTCCCATTTTCTATTTCACTTTTTTACAGCATTTACAGTGCCTTTTGACATTTGGCAATTTCTCCTCTTTGTATCATCAAATCTAAGCGGGTTTGTTTTGTTTTTCACTACAGCTCAACACTTACAGAAATGCTTCTTTCTTTGCTTTTGCTAGAAAGGTCTGCCTTCCGTGTGCTCAAGTGTTGGAGCTCTGTACCGCATCCCCTCCTACCCCACCTATGTGGTCCCTACCAGGCAGCCCAAGTAAGCGTCCAACCAGTACATGGCTGCTGTTGACTTGAGTGAAAGGTGAAGAGTGAAAATTCTTTATGGTCTAATGATTTTGAGCATTATTTGCAAGGCTGCAAATGAGAATTCAAGAAGCAATGTCCTAAATGGTACCCCAGTGCCTCTCAGAAGATCTGGCTAATTGAATTCAAACCATATGTGGGGCTGTGTTTCCCAGGACCATATTCTCAGGAGCTGCCTTTCCAGAGCCTGGGAGTCCCATAACAGGACCAAATGAAGGCTGAAGTCAACATCTTCCTTTTCTCCCTTCTGAGATTTGGATTATGAGGTGTACCTCCTAGCAGTGATGATTTCTGAAAATTCATAGAGCTGGTCATACGGGGCTCATCTGCAAGGAGCAAGACAAACGCCTTGTTTTAAAGTGGAAGTTGGTGTCCACAAGCCCGAGGCAAGGAGGTGACAATTACCACAAGTCTTTTCACGATGTCTTTAAGCACATACATGGCAACAACAAAGTCATCGTGCTGGGCCCCCTTATGGCTCCAGGACTTTAGGCCTCATTTGAGAATGTGCCCACAGAAAACCAAACCCAAACCAAAACCATGTGGTACACTTCTAAAGACAAACTTCTCCCATAGTGCCCCTGAGCCTTTTCAACGTTGGGCGGGGGGCGGGGGGCAATCTCTTGTTTGAAATCTTGAGGGGTTTTTTTTGACAGAATTGTTGATTCTGTGTTGACTCCTTGACTACAAGATCATGAACTCTCTTGGTCATTACAAATCAACATCTGTAGAACCGTCTCTTTCACCAACATCAAGGAAAAGAGAACTTGAGTTTTCGAAATAAAGCCTCTGGAGAAAACCAGTGTGCGTACCACACGGATTATCCCGTTAATAATGCATTTTTAGATGAAGTTAATATTTTATGGTCTATTAATAATATATGTGCTTGGGGAAATGCATATATTCTATAGAAGGAAGAGAAAGTTATAAACCGTGAATCTCACATCTTTGGATCACAGCACAGTTGTGACCTATATTGGATGAAAACTTGCCATTATTTTGTATCGAGGATAAAGTTTCTTCATTGATGTAACCTGGAAGGTTCAGAATTCAGAAGTTTGTTTTTGCTTCCGGCTGAGATTGATGCTGACAGCACCCCCTGCCCCCTCCTTACCCATCATGCACTTCGGCCACGGCTCTGAGAACTGCCAATGCCAAAATGGGGGCTTTGAAGCCTCAAGCTGGGGCATGGGAACGGCCCTTACTATGTGAATACGTAAGAAGTCATCTCACCTCAGAATGTGATTTCAACCTAACAATGATTTTTGTTCAGAATTGGAAAGTCTCTGTCTCTCCTATTACCTTTGAGTTTGAAGAGACGAGTTATGCAATGTTCACTTTCCCAGATGGAGTGAGACATGAAAGGAAGACGAGTGAGAAGCAGCTGGTGAGGCCCAGATGTAATGAAAAACCAGCTGGTGACATGAAATGAGAACGTCCTGACACCCATGGGTGCCAGGCTCCCTGCCAGGTGCTGAGGAGGAGAAGCACGGCATCACTCCTGCCCCCGGGGGCTCTCAGTCTAGCTGAATCATCACAGGACTCCATTATTCCCATGTCACGATGAACCTACTTAATTCCTTATTCTGCAGCCCTGACATCTCGCCGCTAAGGATGCAAGTATCCAAGGCAAATATTTTCTCATTTTATTTCCCTGAAGTCTTGAGGTATCCTAGTCCATATGTTAAGTCTGATGGAGTTCAGAACACACAGTCCCCAAATATGGCATTTTACCATGTTTTAAGCATACGTGAAGCTGAAGGAATTTGAGAAATGCAGGTGCAGGGAAGACTCCCCGAAGCAATTGTAAGATTTCGTGTGAGAGGTGCTTCCCCGTGCTCGGAGGAAAGGAACATCCTTATTTCCGGAGTCGAGGGACACCAAGAGGACCCCAGGTGAGCAGCCCTTCCTAAGTTTCCTGCCCTTTCCTACCCTTTGCTCATACCCTTGGTCCTGCCATGTTTTCCCATGACTGTCCAGTCTTCACCAGAGTTAGTGTAAAAACACGTTAGGGGCGCGTGGGTGGCTCAGTGGGTTAAGCCTCTGCCTTCGGCTCCGGTCATGATCTCAGGGTCCTGGGATTGGGCCCCGAATCGGGCTCTTGGCTCGGCAGGGAGCCTGCTTCCCCCTCTCTCTCTGCCTGCCTCTCTGCCTACTTGTGATCTGTCAAATAAATAAATAAAATATTTTTTAAAAATGTTAAACTTTTCCTAAAGCGTTCATTTCTCTTTTTAAAAAAAGATTTTATTTGTCAGAAAGAGAGAGAGAGAGAGTGTGTGTGTGCACAAGCAGGGGGCATGGCAGACAGAGAGAGAACCAGGGTCCCTGCCGAGCAGGGAGCCCGATGCGGGGCTCAATCCCAGGACCCTGGGATCATGACCTAAGCCGAAGGCAGATGCTTAGCTGACTGAACCACCCAGGCGCCCCTTTAAGTATTCATTCCTTAATGACCGCTCATGTCACAGAAAATTTATATCAACAGGTGAGCCTGCTTGTCTCCTGTGAATCTGTTTTTGTTGATTTTCAGACCCAGCCAGGGACCCTTAGAGGGTCAAAGACAAGTTTTTCCTCCAGGGGGCAGGAAATTCAGGGATGCTCCTCTTTCTACTCCAAGCCCCCGAGGACCAGAGGGGCTGTAGGATCTGTCATCCCTTTCTTCTCAAAGTACAACCTTCTCACTGTGCTGAGTGGGGTTCTAGTACTTTAAAAGAAATTTGGGGGGCACATTAAGTACCCTAAACATGTCGATTTCTTCAGCTGACGCTCAGCCGATCTGTTTCAGAGCTGGAGGAAACACTGAGAGGCTGCAGACCTTTACTGAGAGAAGTTAGTCTGTCTCAAGATGGTACTGAAGCGGTTTTCAAGAATGATTCTGAAATAATACTATTCTGTTCTTATCTTAGAAGCTCTAACCCCCCCTTATGCTCACACATCGCAGCTCTAGCTCTTATTAAAAGGAAGCCGGTCCAGAACCTACCTACCTTCCACCTGCGTGCACTATTCTGAGGGTAATGAATATGACGTGGGCATGACTTGTAAATGTCCAGACTTTTTGACTCCAAAACAAACAAAGGGAATATCTGAGAAAATAAAAGAGACCACTGAACAGCTCCGAGCCCTAAACCTCAGTTTCCTGATGTCTTTTGTGAGACAATGGTCTTGAAGCCAAGCCTCGTGGGGGAGGAGGAAGTAATGTTCTAAATTCCTTGAGTTTCATGAGCCTATCAAGCACTCTGCCGAAGGGGCTAGATCCTGGGGATAATATGCCAGGGACAGAGAGAATCCAGCAGACGACCCAGAGGAGAAATCTATTTCCTCCAGGTGGCCCAGAGGAAAGGCATTAAGTTCAGAGAGTGCATGGGCTGTAGACACAACAGAGAGGTCTCATGGTCCAGAGGCTGGGAAGTCCAAGATCGAGGTGCCAGCAATCTACGTTTCGTTCTGAGGTCTCCGCTCTTGGCTTGTAGACAGCTACTGGCTTTGTTGTGTGCTCACGTGACCTCTTTATGCATTTTAAGGCGCCTCAGACTCAAGTCATGATCTCAGAGCCGCGACCTCATGACCTCACTTGGCCTCAGTGACATCCTTGGAGGTGCCACCTCCAAACATGGCTGTATAGGGAGGGGATTGGGTTTCAACGTGTGAATCTGTGGGGAACACAAACACCTAGTCCATCACAGGACCTTTCCTTGAGGACCCTGGAAACAGGTGTGAAAACTGTCTTACTCCTCCCTGACCTTGTCTCATGTCTACAGATGAGACCTGAAATGCACAAATCAATAAACTCATGTTCATTTTTTATTAATCTGTCCTTTGTTTCAAGCCTTAGCTGAGAGCCTAGGTCAGAGAGAGGAAAAGTTTCTCCACGCCTACAGTATACAGCACGTGGCAAGCATGTGGCATGTGGCCAGCACTCAAGACAAACACAAAACCCTAAGCCTTTATTTTTAGAGACATTCGAACTGGGTCCCGGGCTCAGCAGGTCTCTGTCCGGGTTTCTCTTCTGGTCTGTTCCTGACCCATCCATCAGAAACCATTTCATCCATCAGGGGGCTGGGAAGTGGGTGAGATCTCACTCAATCACCAGCTGAGAATTAGGGTCAAAACACCCCAATCTGAAAAAAGGCTTCATTGTATTTCCCCCAATCTGAGCCAATTTCACATCTCGAACTAACCAGCATCCACACATCCCAGTCACCCATGCGAAAATATTCACTGTCCATTGGAGACACAGAGGCATGGCCTTGCTAATGAAACGTCACAGGCCACCAAAGTCCCAGAAAACTCTCCTGAATCATTTTGTCATTTTGACTTAACAAATGTTTCAGCCAAGCGAGCAAGATTTGGAATTATGATTATGTCATCCTATAATAATTAAATCCACCTAACCAGCCTTCACTGCATACTTTTCAACAAAAACAAGCACAAAAAAATTCTGTACATGCGCTCAATAGATGTCAATGTTAAGGACATAATTGGCAACACGTAACTGTTAAGTGGCTCGTCGTCATAAATTCCTCTGGTATTCGTGGCATAACATCAGTCACAAGGAGCCACAATGGATACAACACACGCTGTGGGTTTGCTTCCTTACCAGTCGGCAGCAGTGAAAAGATTTATAATTTCCCTCTCCCTGACATCCGTGGGCCAGTAAGCAGGCAGCCTCGTTGGCTTCGATGAAAGGATATTACACATCGAATGTACTTAACGCGGGTGACGGTTGTAATATCTTTTCCCTGATGTCATCCCAGCTGTTGCCCTGTTTCAGGCAGGTCAGCAAAGTAAAGACACTGAACAAAGGAATCACGCTCTGCCCGTCATCGACGGGACGCTTTTCCTGTGCCTCTCACTCTTAGTGCTGCTTCATAAAAAAGATTGAAAGAAATTCATGATTGTTTTTTCTCAGCTGCCATTTGGACCATAAACCGCATTCTCTTCCTCTGTAGGCTTGGATAAGAATAAAGCAGCATTTTTTAAGATCTTAGAGGCAAGTACAGGCTCGCCCCTCCCTCCCCGGCTTCAAGCTCCTGAAGTGCTAAGATCGGAGAGAGAGGCCACCGCTTGCAGTCATGGTTTGGCTGCAGCCTCGCTGGGACCAGCAGCATTCAGCATGGGGACTCGAGAAGCTTCTAGAGACGTGAGAAAAAAATGGACATTTTCTCAATGCCTCCTCCCCCACACACACCCTAGACAACTACCTCAGACAGTCTCTTGGGGTCTCTGGATCAGAACTGTGCCTGAGGCAGCAGACGGACTTGGAAAAAAAAAAAAAAAAAAAAAAAAAAAAACCTCGATTCTCGGGGAGACCTGCCAAAGTTGTTGCTAGGTTCCATGTGGAGAAAACATTTGCGTCAAGGAGCAGCCCGACTTCGAGGAGAAAGGGGGCCCCTCGTGGAATCCCAGAGTTTTCTGACAGCCCGCTCTCCCGATGAGTGGGGAGACGTCCTGGCAGCTTGCGACAGACAGACAAGGAGAAAAATCTGGAGAGACGGCCACAGCATGTGAGTCCCCGGTGTGGGCCGGTTCAGCTCGGGCCCAGCACCTTCCCCAAGGCTGCCATTCAGTATGGCCCTCGTGGGCACCTCTCAAGTGTGCACGAAAGGGCACAGAATGCAAGCGTCTGCTGATAGACTCATTTTAATCACATCGCAGATCATTTCCTTCGCTTTTAATGTGCATGCCAGCGCTCTCACATAAAGCCACCGTGAGTCATTTCTGTACCTCGTTCTTACTCCCTTAACCCAGAAGGCCTGGGTCCCCACTCTCAGATGGCCTCCCGCAGGCTGGCCACACCGTCTCGTCCTTCTGCATCTGGCCTGCCTCCTACTCAGACCGCTGGTCATCTGAGAGGCAGAGACCAGGTCCACAGCGTACAACCTGTACGCCAAGCGTTGAAACGGGAGAACTTCCTAAGCAACGGCATTTCAACCACTCTCCAGCAACCGGTATTTCACAAATAGTTCTTTCAAAGAGCCTCGTTTCATGTGAGCAAGCATTTGCTGACTCACTCAGGGAGCACACAGCTTCCAGGAAGTTTGGTTGGCAATCCGTGTTGGCTACGAAAACCGAGGCAATTGTTTTTCCATTATTCCATTACCAGCTGGCAGAGAGGATAAATACCAAAATAGGAATTTCTCCTTTGACATGAAGTCATGGAGACCACAGTGAGACAGGCCGGGCCTGTTACCGGCTGCCCATCTCCAGTGATTTCAAATGTTGCTTGGTCTGAGCTCATGAGCTGCCCACGGCAAATCCGCAACGTCCGCCACCTGCTCCTGTCACTGGAGCGTCGTTCCAACACCGGAACTCGAACCCACTCAGATGAGAAGTCGGCTCCCGAGTGAATTTGATTATTAAAGTTAAAAAAGTAGATTCTACTTAGAATTTCAAAATCATTAAAGTCTTTCCTGAAGTCTGCTTTTAAGAAGAGAATCCAGCAACTGGGCCACCACTTCCTGAGAGAAATATAAGGGATGACTGCTACGTTTCAAGCCTTTTCTTCCATGTTTATTATAACACTATTGTATTTCTATTATAACCTTATTAAAACATAAAGGAAATGCTGGGCATCCAAAGTCACTCGTCAGCATTAAGACTTGGCATCTGCTTTGCAAAGGGGGTGAGCTCTTCATGGGCAACTTTGGGAAGGCGGCCGCATCTAGGAATTCTGAGATATTTAGTTGCTCGGTGACATAAACCCACTTCTTAGAAAACGTCACAGAACAGTCTAGAAGTGGTCGGGCCCTGAATTTAAATTATTGGTTAGGAAAAGCTTTGAAACTCTCTAAAGACAGCGAAGAAAAAATAAGAAAATGTGTGGCAGGATCTTTACCTGAGAAAGACTAGCCTGAACGCATATCATAGATTCAACTTAAAACGATTTAAGAGCGCGTGAAAAATCTGAATAGAAATTCAGCATACCGTCTCGGAAGTTCAAGAAAGCTGGGATTAACCTTCAGGGTAAAAGCATAAACCACAGTTGAGTTTGTTTCTAAGAGGGAGAAGAGCTTGAGAGCAAAAGGACGTTTGCAGAGCATCCTGCTTGTAGGACGGATTTTTCTGTGGCAACATCCACAGGGTCGACGGTCTTTTCGGTGCGTGTTCTCAGTGCCGAGCTGAGGGATGACGGGAATGCACAACTCAGGACCCCTGGGCTCAAGGGCTCCCGAAGACACTCCAGCCTCCACATCTGCGTCGGTGTGAGAGGAAACACTCTGGTGTGCTTGCTTTGGGCCAGGCACACTTCCAAACACCGGATTCACACGGATGATGCCATTCCCATAGCAACCTTGGGAGGAGGGGCTAGAATGGTCTCCGTCTTCCAGCTGAGGGAACGGCGACAAGGCTAAGGAGCAGGCCGGGCCAGCGCCGGGCGGTGTGGCCCTGCCCTAGCAAAGCTGCCCTTCTTGCCTCCTCTGTTGAAACGGATCCAGGCCCCCAAAGGTGTTCCCTCTGCTTGCGGGCACAAGGCTACGCTCTGTTGATAGACGAAACACACACGGCGGGACGGAGGGCACTTCTTTCTAGGTCTGGGACAGTTTGCTCAGCGGGCTCTATGGGTCAGGGGGCGCCCCTCTGCCCCCTCGGGTGGTACTGCAGCAGAAAAATGCCCCCCCCCAAAGCATCCTAGAGAGCTGGCTTCCAGCAAATTCCAGAGGGTGGGTTTTCAATGAGACCACAGGAACGCCGGTCACCTGCTGAGCCACAGCTGCTCCCTCTCCATCCTGTGGGATCTCAGCTCACGGGATGCTCCCCACCTCCTGCCCCCACCTGCTTGCTTTCGAGTTCCCTCTCCTTCTCGCTAGCCGATCCCTCGTTCTGCACTCCCGGTATGGTAAATAATTACGTACATCACACTTCCCGGGGCAAGTTACTGCACGGTTTCTCTCTCCTGATCGGATCCAGACCGATACCCTTGCCTTCCGGGCACAGACTGGGGAGCAGTGCGGCCAAGACCGGGATCCGGAGTCTGCAGGGGACCATGTTGTCCATCATCACCGGCTGGCAGGGTCTGAGACCATGTGCCCAAAGGGCACGGCACCGACTCATCCTGGAGGACAGGGCCGCGGGGAAGGCATCAGGAGAGAACCCGCAGGCTGAGTTTTCAAACGATTGATCGATAGACACGTAAACAAAAGGCGTTCCAGAAAAGGGATGGCGTATGCAGCACTGGAAGGAGGGAAGGTGAGTGACAGCCTGGGGATGGGGACGGAGGTGTCAACAGGGCTTCTGTGGACTCCCCCAAACCTCCTCCTCATTCTGGGGCAAGTCCTAGTGAGCGGGAGGCCTTCGGGATCCTAAACCTTGCCCTTCTGTTTCCCTGCTTCTCTCGCTTGCTCTCCGGGGCATCGGGGCGCACAGGGCTCTGGACCTGGGTGTCATGGTGGTGAGGAGGTGGCCAAAGAGGGGTCCGAGGTCCCCGCCGGGCCGGGACGGCATTCTATCATCCACAGCAGCGGCCTTGGTCACGGCGCGGAACACAGAGCAGAGCGATACTTCCATTTTTGTCATAATTGCATTTATTTCCATTTTTGATAAAAACTAGTTAGCTCTTCACTCCCCAAACCCACACTGATAAACAACGAACGTCATCAGAGTTGGAAGAGCACATGGCTAAGCGGGAGCCACGGCCACGTTCAGCCACGCGGCTTTTGGCTTGGGAGGGGCTTTGCAGAAAACACGGAGTCGCCTGTAGTTTTTTTGTTCCCACCAATCCCGCCCTCACAGCTTCTGTGGACATAGACTCTTTCTTCTAAATGAAGAGAAGCCCTCAGAGCGGGGTGGGGTCGTGAGGACGGCTCTCCCCACTCTGGTCGCGGACACACAGACCGAACGCTCCCTCGTTCCTGCCCGAGTGCCCACCTTCTTCCAAGGTCAGCGTCTAGCATCGCTTAGGCCCCCACATCCAGAGGGTTTTTGAACATCCTGGGTGCTGACCCAAAGTCTGGAGTTTGCAGAACTGGCAGAAGTTGGGATTGATACTTAAAAAGTGACAGATATGCATCCCAAAACTCTGATGAATGAAAATAACCCCTTGGGATCTGGGCCCATGTGAACGCATTAGGCCTTTTTCTCCCTCGGGGGAAATGGTGGCAGCGGGTGGGGGGAATCAGAAGCAAAAGGTAAATTCCAAAGTGGAAAACTGAGAGGACTAGACCTAGTGGTTTACATCGCATGGGTCACCCCTCCATGGTCTGCTGGCCCATTTCCTCAAGGGTTACTGTGTCTGTGTGGTTTGGGCAAGCAATTCAGGAGCTATGTTTTCCTTTACAAAAACAAAAAACAAAAAGCAAAACAAAACAAAAAAAAAACAAATCAAAAGTAAAGTAAGTGTTTCATATCATGAAGATAATGGTAAGTTTAATGGTGGATCCAGTGTTTGAAACCATCCCAGGTCCAGGGAGTGGGTGAGCCGCGCAGCCTGTGGTTAGACAGCGTTCCTTTGAAGGAGCTGGTCCAGTAATTGCTAGGGAAGCAGGAGACAGACACGTCAAGGTCAGGTTCAGCATCTGCGTGCCACACACACGTCACACCTGCTGGCGGCCAGGCCATTACCTTTTTGAAGACTTCAGCACGGAGTCTGTTACTCTGTAAGATCACTCTTTTCTTTTGTTCTTCTTTTTTCTTTTTCACTTCCGGCAAGTTATTATAGATTCTGAAACAGATTCAGAAAACACTCTGAAGGGGAGAGAGACAACGGGTGCCTGGGGGGGGGTCTGTGTCCTGTCTTGTCAGCAGGCTCTTCCATTTCAAAGACAAGACCAGCTGCAGACCGGCCATCCCGGATCGGTGAGACGCCGAGACCCAGGGCTGCCTGACGGTCTCCAGAACGGGCCGCCGAGGCTGGGACGGCGCCAACAGTCAGGGGTCCCCTCCCCCCAAGGGCAAAGCTCAGAGGCCAGTTGTCTACTGGGTGGGGGACTTCCCTCTCCCCCTATTCTTGGAGATAATTAATGACTTGCTCACATCAAGTGGGAGATTCCAAACCTACGGCTTTCCCACTCTGTAAACTTGCCCAGATGCCTTTTTGCTACACGTTTTTTTAAGCCTTCCTACGACTTAGAAAAAGAGCAGCAAATAAATGGAGGAAGTAGCAGGAACTCTACTGGGATAACACACGCGTACATGTGGGTTTCCCTCTTAACCTGTTGCCTTCCTAATTAAACTGCTTCCAGATACAACTCAGACGTAAGTATCACGGTCTTGTCCTGGTGTAAAATTAGGAGTTTCCACGTAACAAGCAGGGCCCAAGAAAGAGACCTTCTTCTGAACTCTTATTTCCTGCCTCTTAATAGAAACTGTTTGTGTCCAGATGCCGAAGGATATTTCTGCGGAGTCCACAGACACAGTGGAGGAACAGTAGCTGAGCTGTGGGGTTGCTGTATACATGGCCTGTGGGTAAACACCTTTTTTTTTCATTTTTTTGGACGTCCGAAAGCCAGACAAGATTTGTTTAATAGGTTCTACTTTTAAAATAATAATTAACAAAGTATAAAAATATAAATGACATTATTAGCAGGTGACGTTATCTTGGTTACTGAGCGTGAGGCTAATCACCAGGCATAAATGTTGTCAACCCTCACAGCAGCCGAAGAGGCACATAGTGTCCTCTACGATACGACTGAGGAGCGCGAGGCCCAATGAGGTCAGGAGGCTCTTGCAAAGTCCCCAGGCTGGCTCATGGTGGGCTGGGGGTCGAACCGTGGACTCTCAACGCAACACTGCCCCCTAACCCCGTAGTATAAAGTGTCTGGGAAATACTTGTTCCATGCGTATGGTTCAAATGAATCCGTTAACACACACTTGCCATATCTAGGAACTATTCCAGGAAGGGCCAGGGAGAGGACCGTAAGGAATCAGCAGGAGAGCTGAATGTCCCAAAGCTCCACAGTGGGAATCCCCAGACGCACAGAGACCATCTTCCTGACACTGACCGTCTGAACTATATGGGCAGTTTAAGATAAAAATTCCCAGGTCTCACTCTTGGAGCTCCTGCTGTGATATTTTGTTACAAGGGCTTCCTAAATAAATTAGGATACATCCATACAGAGCACCACACAGCAAATAATTAAAACCAATGAGGAAAATGGTCTGTATCTGTATCTTTCATGCGATAAAAGCTACAGAAAAATAATATATATAGTATGATCCCATTTATGATGAACAAATAGATAACTGCTGACGTACAGGTGTAAGTCTATCTGCAGGCAGACAGAAGGGCCTGGAAGGATTCACAGAAGGCTGAGTACTGTGAGTCTCTGGAGAAAGGACTGGGCTCAGGGAAATGCGGTGGGAGGGAAGACCGTCGGCTAGGAGGGCCTTTAGCTTTATCTCTGCTAATGTGATTCAACCATACAACTAATAACAAAGAAGACAGAAGAAAAGAAAACTCCAGCATGACTGCAGGTGAGTGAGAGAGCCAGGGTCAGAGCCCACCCAGGATGCAGAGTGAAAACCCAAGTACGGGCTCCATCCGGGGACGCGCCGTGACCCAGCTCCTGCATCCTCCCTGAGCTCTGTTTCCGCTTCTGGAAAGCCCTGGGGCCATCCTGTCGCCCCCGAATGCTGCTTTGAGATCTAGTACTTTAACTGCCAGTCTCCATAATAGCAACTTTGGGTTTGGGGACTGCAAAGGGAAAATTCAGCTGAAATTTGTTGCTAAATTGAAAAAGGACTACTTTGGGCATGAGGGACACACAACCCTGCACGTCTCAAACAGCAAGTCTGAAAACCCAGTGGCCCCTCAGAACTCCCGGTTAGAATGCCATGAATCCGACCACTAATGGGATGCTCCCCTTCTCACTCCCACTCTTGGACTTACAAAGAGCTCCTTGCCCACGATCAAAGTTGGCCAATTATCACGGAAACGATCCTAAAAGCAGAGACTGTTGTGCCTGGACTGTGGAGAAACATATTCTTATTTCAGCAGTTTCTCTAAGGGCTCTATCAATTGGGTTTAATTCTTACCGTTCCTCCCAGTGTTAGATACTTTATTATAAACTAATGACATTTTCTTGCATGAACTTGGCCAACATCACTGAGTTATTACCTTCTGGTTAGGAGGCCAGGGCTCAGAAAGAATGGCCGCCTTTGTGTGCTCGGGTGGGTGAGAAGTAGTCGGAGTCTAGAATAGCAACCAGCCAGGCAGAACAGGGAGAGTCTGTGGGCAGCGAGGCCGCCAAGCCCGCCGGGGATGGCGTGTCCGGAAGGCCAGCATGTGGCCCTCTGTGGCTGTGCTGGCTCCCCCATGCCACGGGCTTCCAAGTTTGGAGTCATTCCTACAGGCTCTGACACTGGCAGGGCCCTCCGGAGAAACCATCTCACTCCTCCTCATAAAATCACCTTCAAAGGTGCACAGTGACAAGGAGCACCTGCCCACAGAGACGGTGAGAATGTGCAGAAGCTTTCCCGTTACGAGTCTGGGGATCTCTTAGAGACCAATTACTGGGTCGGCTCAGAATCCAAGACCCGCCACTTTCCTAAGGCTTTTCCAAGAACGGCATTAACATTCCGAGGTGCAACTGAACAACTTCTTTCAGCCAGCGTTCCACATTCGTGGCCAAGAGGACCTCAGACATTAAAGGTGGACCTGGAAATAGTGACCCCTCTGGACGGCGCCTGGACGCAGCAGCCACCCCCACACACACACATTTTTCGACCTCACACAATAACCAAGTACCTTTTAGATCGCATGTGCATCTCCTTCTCTGAAATGTATCTTTCTTTGGGTTTGAACAAGTTATCTGGAATGAAATAGAAAGAGGATTAATTTGGGAAGGTTTGGATATCACGCATTTCTAGAGAAACACTGTAGCGGACTTTGTGCACATTTTGTTATTGATCCTTAGTCTAAGGCCCAACCTGCTACTGACGGTGCAGGACTCAGGAGACACTCATACACCAGAAACGCTTATATTGAAACTGACAACGAAGATTGGTCGATTACAGGTCTAAACACAGGCAAGAGGTACAAGGTTGACATCTAACATACTTTGCAGACAGTGACCCTTCTGCATGCCTCAGGTAGCAACGGTCATCGTGTGCAGAGGGCAGTGACCAAACTGTGCTTCACGGTCACCGTGGGTGCAGGTCCCTGGGTGTCAGGCGGAAGATCTCCCCACGAGACTCCTGGTGCTCCTGAGGATAAGGAAATCTCCCAGCCATCACGAGAGCATTTTGAGAGCAGGAGTTGATGCTCATAACTGGGACCCTCCATCAGGGACCCTCAACCTCCACATCCATTCTCACGGGGGACCGGCCCTTTCGAAATCAGAAAATGCAATGGACAGCAACACAGGACGAATGTCTGTCTTGTGTCCCTTGAGAGTACAGCGTGACTGAAAATCACTATGAGTCTGGAATGTTTTCCAGTGAGAGGACACGTTAGTAACCACAATGATGTTTACAGATGGCACACTCAAAAATAATATGTATTTTTTAAAAATAGTGTATACCCTTTTGTAATAACTCAAATTCCCACATGGCTCTCGGCCCTATAGACCAGCCAAGAGTCTGTCACACAAAAAAGCTCTCGGGGCTACGTGTCGCCTGGAGTACATCTGAGAAGCTGCCACACTTTCTGGAACACCTGGACAGTGACCAGTTCACCTCCTCCATGCACATAAGCAGACAGACAAGCCAGCACCCTAGCGAAGCATCACAGAGTTGACATGGGCTCCCTGTGATCCCCCGTGAAGACCCCATGTACTTCCATTAATCTCTCCACGTGAGCCTGTGCCCTCACTCAGCACTCCCGCAGAGCCCCCCCCGAGGCTTCTCGGGCTTGCAGAATTATCCACGAATATGCACAAAGGTGGGGGAGAGACAGGGATAAAACACATTTCTCCCCTCTGGAGAAACAAAACACAGCTACCGATTGACAAACTGGAAACATCACAACAGCTGACTTGTATTCTGTCTAGTTATTTAACATAAAAGAAAAAAATGCGACCATTACTTAACTTCAAAGACAAGATTCAAAGGAGAAATAGGAGAGAGGACCAAAAAAAAAAAAAAAAAAAAAAAAAAAATCAATGGAATTTTTCCAGCTCAGGGAAAATGTCCTCAGTGTTTGGAAAGGCATGAGAGAAAGGAGCAGTCGACACCACCGTGAAGATTTCCAAGATGCCTCCCAGTGCCCACCCTCGGCTTTCACTCCCACTAGGGCCAGCCCAGCGTGGAGAGCCTCAGAAACATCTTGATGACTTTCCCAAAGAAACAGGATGCCGCCTTCAGGCAGCCAGGTCTTGGGGAAGCAGTTCTATGACTGCCTGAAGACTCCTACTCAGGCAAGGAGAAGGAACCTCTACAAAAAAAAAAAAAAAAAAAAATCAGATTCAAGTCTGGAGTAGCATTCCTCAGGACCTACTCAAGATCAGGGCACCACCAACCCAGAGAGATAATGGTGCTCCAAGGGAATAAAAATGTTACAAATATAGTTTGTAACACTTAAAAAATATATTTATAACATTTTAAAACTCTTAATCCAATTGTATGTTGTCTACTTTGGGACATTATATATATATTTTTTTAAGTTTATTTCTTTAGAGCACCTGATACCACAACGAAGCTTTGGTTTTATTTCCAAGAGGAAACAAAAGCAAATGCAAGCTCCTTGGCACCTCCACTGTTTTGTTTTCTGAACTCTTCGTGGCCTGCTGGGCCTCAGCAGAAATTTAAATTCGGGGTGCAGCTGCCCGTATTAGGTGCCAAACAAGCGGGTCCGCATGCAAGAGGCCAGGTCCTCCCTCCCCAGCTGGCGGGCTCCACCCACACTCGCAGGAAGTGTTTGCTCCTTGCAGGCCGACTTCCAGTTTTTGTAACAGCACCAAACCCATCTGATGAGTAGTGAGACCTTTCTGGCGAGGAGGAAAGAGAGAGCAGTGGTTTTACCCTCCTGAGGGAAATTGTTTGAATAAAGCAGTGTCTTGCCAATGGCGCCCAACCTCCCCAGAGCACACGGAACCCTATCTGGCACTTAAGAGGAGGGAACGGCATGGGGTGGGGAGGGAACGGCATGTCGGACCTGAGGGGTCTGTGTTACTATTTATAACAATACCCCTAGCGTCTGGTGGATGTTTCCCTACGTGATCTTCATACCAACCTCGTGACATGTCCATGATTTTTTTTGCATTTTAAGATTGGGGAAACTTGAGCTCGAAGGGCTGTTTCCTGTTCAGGCTCATGAAATCAGAGAGTGAGTGAAGAATCAGCCTGAGTTAGTCCAGCCCCGTCCACACACACCCGTCACCTCAGAACACGGCTCCCCACTCGGACTGCAGAATCTGTCTTTGGGGGCCCTGACGAGCATCAGTGCACTTCCCAGGAGACCGACCCCAAATTTCTTTCTTTTATACTCCTTCCTCCTGCGTCTAATGAGCAACTCCTATCTCACCAGGGAATGCTCAGAAGAAAGAAAAGTAGATAAGATCCTGCCACCGTAAACTTCATTTGTTACAGGGGAAGGGGCGGGGTAGGGGGGCATCAGATCATTAACCAGCCGGCTATCACGTACCAGGCAAGTATTCTGAAGAAATCGAAACATGGCCACATAGTAAAGGGGGACTGGGAAGGTCGGGAGGGCCCTTTGCGGGAGGAGATATTTAAACCACGACCCAAATGACCATGGGACCAGGTGTGGGAGGATCTGGGAGAAGGGGGTAGAGAAGGGAGGCCAACAAGGTCCAGGTGGATACAGCATGAGGGAAGGAGGGCACGAGACATGAGGCAAAGTCAGGCCAGCAGGTGACGCCAGATCAAAGACAGCAACGTCCTCCACCCAGGTATGCTTGACAACTGCTTGGGGACCTTGACCACGACGCACATGTGCAGGCCCCGGAAACAGGACCCAGAATGTCTGGACTATACTACTGGGCACCAAGACTGGGAACCATCTGAACTGGGTTCTGTAAGCCTGTTTAAGGAACTCCGCAAGCCCGGTAAGGAGTTTTCCCTTAGAGCAAGACGGAGGGCCATGTGGGGTTTTAAACAGGAGAGCCGATCTGAGTTGTTAAAAGATGACCAGCGGCTGTTCACACACAAACTTGGGTCGAGGAGCTGCACGCAGTCCATGGGGAAGCAGATCAGGCATCTGCGGCCGGGGTGTGGGGGGACGGGACTAGAGACGGCAGTGTTCAGAGGGTGAAGTGGGGGGACTCCAGCCTCACCGACACTGCCTGTGGGCAAAGCGAGTTGTGGGTTGGGAGAGGATCGGGATGACTTCCAGGCAGCTGGAGGGACCATTCATTTGATGACTGGTAGGCTTTCGCCTCTCCGGTGCTCTGCAGTAGATACACAAAGGTTGCTAAGACGAAGGGCTCAAAGCCCAGGGTGACAGCCAGATAAGTAAGGCCTTTGGATGCCAGGAGCAACAGTGTGCATGGGGTAGAGAGCTCCTGGGGGAGTGGTCAGCCTTCTGGGGGAGGAGCCAGTGGGCTGGAGGCAGGGTGACCCCGGGGGGAAAATGCAGCAGGGCCCCTGGGACCTGCCTGCAGCAAAAGATGGTTCTCCAAGCACACACACATGCAACAGGACCCACTGGGGCATCGTTTCAAGGAATGGAAACCGTCCTGCATGTGCTTTGTTCAGAAATACAGCAAATTGCACCTGTCAATTCTCTTCGAAGGAAATTCTGCCTTTACGAAATTAAAGTGGTGAGAAAAATATCCAGCCTGCTTGTTGGTCTTTTATGGATTTTCCTTGAAGTGCTGTTATTCCAACTCACTGAGAGAGAGCAAAGAGAACCATGGTTGTATTTACCTCTCATTAACATCCAAATAGAGGAGGTTTGGGGTTGGTTTTCAGTGTTTTCAATAAAATTACGGCGGTAAATTGCCCATTTCTGTATTTCTGGGAAATCCTTCCCCCTTTCCCCCCCAATCTGTGGTGTGTCTGGTTCATGATTCTATCCAAGCCACGGGGCCTGTTGATAATTTAATTTGGCAAGGCCAGACACACTTAAGCCCTTGCCTGTTTCAAGGTCAGCCAATAACCAGCTACCAAGCCTTTAGGGCCTCTGAGGCTGTCGTGGGCGAGCCGCTGAGCAAAGGCTGAGTCTGGAGACCCCCTTGATCTCTGTAAACACACATGGGTGTTTATTAATGACCCTCACCTCCTGTGTGTGTGAACACACACACACACACACACACACGTGGCCTCTGCAGTCGGTGCCACCAGGAGGCAGCAAGGGTCACCCACACGCCAGTAGGATCACTTGTTTATGGGGCCCGGGTTCTTCTCCCTCCACAGAGCCCTCTCGATCTACAGCTCTGCTTGCAAAGCTTCCTCTTCCCTATTGAACAAGTCATCTCAATGATCAAGTTCACATTGGATTTGTAACTACAGTGCCCTCCCAGAAGCTCAATCTCACTGTCACCCTGAACACTTGGAAGAATCGTCAAGTGCTTGCTTCCCCCACCCCCCTGCCCTTAGAAGCACCGAAACCAAGAGATGCCTGTTAGACAGAATCCAGCAGGGAGACAGCCAACTACTTTGGAGGATCAACACCAAGGCTACAGCACTCAGCCTCTTCGATCAAAGACCAGGCCTCCCAAAACGAACAGAGATGGGGTGTGGGTTTGGGGGGAAAGTTTCTAAAGGTTTTCCCCTAAAAAAGGAGCCTAGTATCTGTGTATTCTGAGATCACAAGACTGTTCACTCTGTCAGCTTCAGAGCCAAGGAGCAGCTGACCATCCTGTCGCCGGAGTAATTACATCATAGTTTTCAAGAGTTAAATCCAGTTACTTGCACATGATTTCTATTCAGCCTGCTTTGGAGGGACCTTGAATTTGCTGGACACAGGCAAGGACAGAGTGGTCTAGCTTGGACTCATTAGCTCTCCAGAAATGAGACGGTACACACTGCCCTGTACGAAGGCGAGTGGGAAGACTCTTGGGCTGTCTGACTCTGATGTGCTCTTACGATAAAATCTTGTACTGGGTAAACGCTCTCATTTTTCTCAGACGACTTGTAGCCTTCCGGGGACTCCTGCTCTGAATGACAGTTCCACCCGCTGGGCAGCCAACGCTGGGGCCTGGAAGGTGGGGGACGTGGCAGAGAGGCTGACATTGATGTGAAAAGGATGCTCGTGCCAATTACCATCCAGCTACACAAGAGAGATGCTGACGTCAGAGATGCAGGGAGGCTCTCAGATCCTTCCGGTGAAGGCATACACCATGAAGAAATGAAGAACAGGGCGCCTGGGTGGCTCAGTCATTAAGTGTTTGCCTTTGGTCCAGGTCATGATCACAGGGTCCTGGGATCGAGCCCCACGTTGGGTTCCCTGCTCAGTGGAGAGAATGCTTCTCTCTCCCTCTTCCCCTCCACCCCCCCCCACTTATTCTAATAAATTTTTAAAAAAATTTTTAAATTAAAAAAAGGAAATGAAGAATAAACCAGAGGTCCCCAGGGATACTGATTTCTCTCTTCTCACGTTCAGTTTGAGAAGCAAGGTATGAAGCCTCCTGGTTCAGGAAGTGACTCGGTCTCTCCATGGAGAGCTCACCTCTTGCTCAGAGAGTTGTCCTTGAGTTTAGGGCCGGGGCAGGGGTGCTGGTGGTGAGAACAACCCGCCAAGAACACTAGCAGCCCATGAGACACCCCCCATAGATCTTCATAATGGGAGAGCCCTTGCTGTGCCCAGGCACACGGGCCCCAGGGACGGACACTTCAGCTACCCCAGCTAGAGGAACCAGGTCCCCAAGTCCCACAGGTCAATGAACAACATTTTTGGAGAGAAATGGAGTCTTAACGCAATCCCTGGTTCTATCCTGCCATCGGACCAAAAGCAGCCACCCAAGCCCTTCCTTGCCCACTTTGTGATTCTAGGCTTGGTTTTCAGCTACCTGCCAGGCCAGCTCTCTTCCCAAGTGACACGGAACCCCTAGAGGACAAGGGGGGTATTTCTTCTATTTTTTTGCTTCCTCATCACTCCTCCACCCCATACCCTGGCTCCTTTCCATCCACACTCCATCCCTATGGCCAAAGACAACAAATGTCAATATTTTTTGTATTACCTGGTTACTCCTCAAAGACCCAGCAAAGGACAAAGGGGTCCAAGGCTCTCTGCTAGCTCTCATAAAAGCCACAAGGACACAAAGGAAGGTGAGCTGTATCAGTCACACCTCTCCTCGGCATTGCTCCTACCTAAGCTCTTGGCATAGACAAGGACACTCCTTCTCCCATCATTTCATGCTGTCGCATTTGTGACATACTTTCCAAAGGGACTGTGACTGGCTCCTTTCCTCTGATGGACTTTGTGCAGGGTACCAGCATGATGGCATTATTACGGATGCCAGGGGAACCTACATGGAGACAGGGTTAGGCAGGGCCTATCAATGGACAATCTTCCGACGAGGCAAACCCAACCAAAGACCAGGAAGTTGGCACCAATCTACTGCCCAGAGGGGCCCAGGGCCCTCAACCCTTGCTTCCTGGCACTGCTAGAACAAAGGGATACAAGTAAGGTGAGTAAAATCTCTGTTCCACAGTCCCAGGTTTCTGTGGGAAATGGAAGACTTAAACTCTGCTTGGGGTTTCCTTAGTGAAGCATGGCAGCTATTTCCATAAGCAAAGATTCCTAGAGCAATATTTCCAAAGAAATATTGGAACTCCAATATCTGGACTCTCAAGAATTGGATAAAATCATTCCAAGGTCAAAAAAGCTTAGGGCAAACACTGTCAAATGAATGTAAGCAGCCTTCACGGTTGCACAACTTATCAGTGTCTTTAACAGTTATAATCATCAGTTTTCAAAGTTACTGTGTGTAGCTATAGAACAAGATTTAATCTATCCTAAAAAGAAAACATGGTGTATTTTCCCCATATTTTTGAAAAAATGTGTGGGTGTTAAATGGCAAGTTTAAATTACTCATTTAAAAGTATTTAACAATGGCTCAAATCACCCACTTCACCATAAAACAGCAACAGTTAGTGAAAAATCTGAAAGATTAACTATTGATATGAGAGTCATTGTTTGCTCCAATTCCAGGGTTTGCCAGCATTTTTAAGAGAACCACAAAATATGGTGATTTATAGATGATGAATAAACTTTCCTTCTCATTGCCAAGTAGATTTATATCCTCAGTGTCACTGCAAGGTTTACTACTGAGCTGCACTGCGAGATAAAAGGGAGATCATTTGGAAAATAAAATCCAGGCAACTGGGAAAAGGAATCTCCCAGAACATTATTTCCCCCTGTACCACTCTGTAATTCCTGTTTCCACCTTGAACGGCTTTAATTGGAAATAACACTGTCCTTTGAATCCACAGACGTAAACTGGTCTTTTCTTTCCATGTTTCTTGGAAAAAACACACCACCTTTATCATCAGTCTGTGAAGGGCACCGTCACAGCGTACGTGTAGGTAACTCTGAATCAGGGCAACAGTCTTTTAGCTAATTCATGCTGCTGTTTTCTCTGCAGGCTGATGAAGTAAATTTACAATTACTTTTATCTGATAAGCACATTAAAAAATTCCTTTGTGAGTAATAACGGGAGAACTACCTCCAAATATTTATTCAGATGTTTTATGGGAAAACATTCCCCAGATCAGACCAGGCAATAATAGGGACAATGCGGCTGGGGCTCAGCTCAGCCGCACGATGAACACCACATTTCTATTACTGCGATGACTTCCCTGCCATCTCATATCTGCTGGGTCACTTCTCCAGCTCGATGCTCAGGGAATGCAAATTCATTTTAATACTCGCTCCAGCCAAGATCATCAGTCTGAAGGCAGATCTGCTGGAGGAGGATTTCTGCAGTGCCTGCAGCAGAATTCCGTTCCTCTACTGGTCCGTGATCTGAATGGCTCCGACTTGGATCACCTTGGGAAGTGTGGATAATGCAATTCAGATGACTTCAGTCTGTGGCGCCGCGCAGCAGGACTGCCCAGAGCGGCTTTGTGCGGCACGCGCCCATCAGCACTTACAATCTGGGGAGACTTTACTGGCTTCCCCACCTGACCATAATCCAAAGTGGAGAAGCTAAGAAGCTTGGGGATCCAGAGAGATACAAGTGTCATGAGCGCTCAAATGGAAGGAGGGGGCGGGGGACGGGATGGGAGTATCAGGGAGAGCTTCCTGGAAGAAGGGGATATTCGTCATGGGTTTTCTACACATTCGCAGGTTAGGGGGACAACCTGGGTGGGCCACGAGGAGGATCCCTTCAAGCAGAGAAGAGCGAGCTGAGACAGAAGCACAGTGGAGAGGACTGTGTTGGAGCACTGCTGGGTTCTGGACGGGCTGCGGTAGCGACCGTGATTCATAGAAGGCGAATCACCCAACACCACATGGTCCAGGTCAGGCACTACGGGAAGCAGAAGAAACGGTCTTGGGAGTAAGAGATGAGAGAAGAGGCTGGAGTTAGGCTGGGCCAGCGAGGTGAGGCAAGATTCTGTAGGGCAGAGACAAGGAGGACAGATAAGGCTTCTATCAGGTGGTTTAGGGACCCTAACTTAAGGAAGGACAGCTAAGGAGATCACCTGGGGGTGGGGGGGCAGAGTCAGGTTGGGAGGGGTCCAGGTCACAGGGTGGGGATGGAATCCAGGGGGGCTCAGGGCTAGACTCCCCATGATGAAGAGGGCAAGGCTGGGTAGCGGCAGCGGGAGCAGACGAGAGCCACACACAGGTCAAGCGGGGGATAGCGAGGACTGCCTACCCCTGTGGGTACGGAGCCATCTGCTCCCGGCAGGTCTGTACCCCTGCACCTGAGGGTGCTGCACCCCATGCTTTCCGTTCATCCCACCCAGACTCATTCTGTAAGGCAGAAGCAAGGCCTAACTCTGAAGCATTCCAATTCCCAGGTCGGGGCGGCCTTTAAACACGACCAACCCCCGGAACCCCGGGAGCCGTGCAGGGATGATGGGGAAGGCTTGCCTACCGTCCAGTGACTGTGCTGAGCTGAGCAGGAAGAGCCCTCCCGTGGGGAGGTGAGGCAGGCCCTCAGACGGCAGAGGCCTTGACCTCAGAGCCGGCCAGCAAAGCCTGCCTCGACCCTCCTCCTTCCGCTTCCCTGGCTCGCTCTCCTCCTTCTCCCCTCCCTCCTCCAGAATTCAGCCGCCACGTTCTACCGATTCCACAACCACAAAACCTGTCACATCTGCCCCATCCTGTATCCCACTGCCCTGTCTGACACCATCCCGTCCCGTCCAGCCTGCAGCCTATCTCGCCTCGGCTCTTGACCTCAGAGTAAGGTTACATCTGGAAGCAGCATTCACAATCCCTGTTAGCCCTCTGGGGCTCATCTGTGGCCCCTCTGTCTCCCCCTCTGTCCCCTACTCTGCAGTTCAGTCTGAGCTGAACCAACACCCTCATGCCCCACCCCCAACCCCATTCACCCCACCCTGCACCATGGTGCACCCGCACAGCCTCATCCCAGGGCGGTCTGGAGGTCTTCCCAGCAGAAGCCTCCCCACAAGGCGGGGAGGTCCATGAGACCAGGACTGTACCTCACAGTGAGTTCTCAAGAAAGGCTTGCTAAGTGATGGATGAGAAGGCTCCCGGGTCACTGCCACGGGCACACAAGGTTGGCCCAGGTGGCTCCGGGCAAGGAAAGAGAACTACAGCCGGCAAGACCATAAAGGCAGGTGGGGCAGGTGGGGTAGACAGAAACTTCATCAGGCTACTTCCTAGTCTCTCTGAAGTCTCCGTTGTTTGTGCAGATGCCCATCTACAAAGAGGGAGCCCAGTGAACTCACACAGGCATGCACACATGTACACGCATGTCCCTGCCCTGAGCCTTAAAAACCGCTCAGAATTCATGAGTCAACCGGAAGCCGAGTTGGCCCCATGGCCCTCGCTGTCCTCGTCCCTGCAGGTTGGGTGCCTGCTGTCCCAGCAGTCCCCACCCCATGAGGCATTTGCTGGCTACCAGAGCGCCCACCTGAGCCGAAGACGAGACTGTTGGGCGGACCCCAATGATAGGAGGCAGCCAGCCCAGCTCGGGAAAGCAGCCCCGTCTTCCTCCTGACCAACGTCTTGACGCTGTGGCCAGAGCTCGTTCACACGTATGATTTATTAACTAATTTAGCATGTAAGAAAAACATCTGCATTTCGCTTTTATCATCTTGCCAGAAGACAGGCTGAAGACAAGATGTGTACTGTAGACTTGTTTAATGGGGCCCTAAACACTCCCTTCTCCCTTGCCCCGGCTCACACGAGACTCGGGCTCCAGACGTTGTCTGATTTAACTGACCTACACAAACAAACAGAAGCATAAAGCTCTCATCAACACATAAATACCACAGGGAAGGGCAGAGTGGCCATAGAGTCCCGCCCGCAGCACCCTAGCTGCTGGAACTACCTCAGAACTGGGGAGCTACAAAGGTACCTCGGTTATTTAAAAGAACTGACTGGGTCTGATCACCCTTTATTATAGATGAGTTGAAGATGTTCATTTAAAGTCAACTTCATTAAAAGATGTCACTGAATGTGAACTTCTAAGATCTGTTTAGGGGGAAATGCCACGGATGGACAATGTAGTAGGTAGAAATACGTCTCCCCAAAAAGACAAGTTCAAGTCCTTACCTCCCAACCCAACCTGTGATGGTGAGCTCACTGGGAAGCAGGGTCTTTGCAGATGTGTGTGAGTGAGAATGGTTCACACTGGATAAGGCCGGACCCTGATCTCGTGACTGGTGTCCTTCTAAGATGAGGAAATTTGAACACAAAGACACGCAGACAAGGGGAGACGGAGAATGCAGTGATGCATCTGGAAGCCAAGGAACACCAAGGCTTGTCAGAAGCCACCAGAAGCGAGAACACAGCCAGAGCGCAAATTCTCCCTCCGAGCCTCCAGCAAAAAAACAACCATTTAGATATATTCAGTTTGGATATTTGGCCTCTGGACTCTGAGAGAATAAATTTCCATTATTTTAGCCTCCCAGCCTGTGGTCACTTGTTAAAGCAGCCCTAGGGAGGACCACCGGGCATCTCTCTAATATTGGCAACGGTGGAAATCCTGGAGTACCCGGCACTCACCGTGGGCACAGCTGGAAGGCAGTTGGCCCGGGGGATGGAGAGCCCAGCACCTGCTGCTGAGGAACGGCCCCACACAGAAGATGCTCCTGAGTGTCTCTGGGTCCCCATTTCTTCCCACACAAAGAGATCAGACTAAAAAGGAAGCTTATCAGATGCCATTTTTCATATGTGGAGCCACGGAGCTCCGCAGAGGCACTGTTTTGTTTGTTGACAGCACGTTTGTTAACCATTTATTAACAGGCAGGATCCTCAGAAATGCCAAGGTCCAGGGGCCCGCACATCATAAGCACCCTTGTAGTCCTTCCCGGGACAAGCGCAGATGTCCATGGGCCCAGGGGCTCCCACGTGTGGCCGATGGTTCCTCGTGGTGACTTGAAAATTCTGCACCTGAACCTGACTGCGCGTTATTGAGCAAGAGACTTTAGTCCCCAGGACGACACACCTCAAATCGAGCCTGGATCTGCCAAGCAGCTCGAGACGCTGGTGAGATGCATTTTCAAAGAGGAAAAGTCTTTGCACGTACATTTTGTTGATTTCCTTTTTAAAAAAATTTTTTTAACGCATACCGGAAAATGTCACTGGGAGGGAGCAGCAAATGTCCTGCCCAATCCTGCGCCACGAGAAGGATGCTCCCTTGCCCGAGGTCTTCTGACCTGCAGCACCGTGGGTGGATGAAGGAGACAGCCTCCCCACGGGCCAAGGAAGTGAGCAGGAATTCTGGAATAACACCCTTTGTCCTCTGTCACCCAGGCTCCCCTACAATGTCTGTAATGTTTGCTAAGCTGCATTTTATTGAATATGGTTATTTCCCTAGAGGACTTTTATTCTGATTTATACCTATGATTTCACCTCCTGGGGGCGAGAACATTTTCCTAGGAAGAAAGATCCTGTTCCTCTATCCAAAGGAATAAAAGGGAGGTTCCCCCAGGCCTCCAGATTTTCAGATTTGGGTTGGCAGGCCGTCTGTATGTGCTCCGATGTCCCCATTTTTGCTCTCATCTCTTCTTGTTATTCTTGCTGCTTTAATAGTCTGTTTATAAGCTCCATGAAGAAAGGACCAAGGCCAGTCTGGCTCACGGTGCTATCCCAGCTCCTGGCATGGTGCCTGGCCCCGAGAAGATTCCTGAGTACTCCCTGTCTAATGAGCATATGCGTGCGGCCCCTCACAGGGTCAGCTCAACCCTGGCTCCGCGGTGTTGGGAGAGCGGGCCATCCACACTCTGAGCTCACAGCAGGAAAGGGGTTTCAAGATGACGAATGTTGACACAGACAAGCTGGAGTCAACCTCTCACCCTGAGATCTGTTTTGCAATCTATAAAGGGCAAAGGGGATCTCTTGCAAATGTCTGTCAGGAGCCAAGAATTTGAACTTGCTACCCTGGCTGCTACACTTGTATGGCTTCTTTCCCAGCGACGGTGGTAAATTTGTGTCCCAAGCTAGTTCTGGAGAATTCAGTGCCCTCGGTAAGCTCCCACAACGGCGGGCTTCTGGGGCAGGCTTTGGGATCCTGAGATCTGGATGCGCGGTGTGACCGGAGTCTGCCGCATGTTGGGGGTATCACGTGTACCACTGCCGGGGGTGAAGGTCCCGGCCCCTCGGACACCCCCCACCCAGTCTCACCTGCCCTCCCAAGCCCCCTGTGGCTTACCACTAAGAGGGTGGGGAACGGTGAACTGCTTCTTGTTGGCGCGGGCAGGAAAGAGACTCTGCTTCTGCCCCAGGTTCTCCTTCCGCTGGGCTTTTCTCTGCTGTACCATGTGTTCCAGCTTCTTCAGCCGTTCTTGGGAACGAGAAATGAACTGGGGCTTCCGGACTTCCAGCGCTTCCTGACGGCAGCAAGAAAATATTTTATTTTTTTAACAGAAGTGATGCGGGCAAGTCATGCATCCCTCTGATTTGGTCAAGAAGCTGACCAAAAGCACAAGCTTTAAGGACGACGGGCCACAGGGCACCCGCACCCCAAGATTTTCTGCCCCCGCCTCCTGTGGAGACTGTGACAGACGTGTTGATGATGTAGGTCCTGCTGGCGGTCCCAGCCGGCCCCAAGGGCCCTGCTGCAGCATGACTGCCTAGCCACTGACAGCGAGGTGGCAAACTTCTACCCATCCCTTCCTCCCTGCACCATCCATTCGGTTTCCAACAGCCTGAACTCTGAGTGCCCTGAGCTCCAAATTCCAGAGTAACGGGGTGGGGAGGGAAGGAAGGCATCATGAGTCACTAGCTTCTGCTGGGGGCTGGAAGCCTCACGCGGACCCAGATCACCCACCGGCATGAAATTCATGCCTGTCCAGGAGAAACTGTCATCCTGGCTAACAGGAGTGTCTATTCCCAGGGAGAAAAAGCTGGCCAAGTAGCTTTGCCTATGCAAACTGGCTCTCCAAGCTTTCTAGGGGAGGTCTCCATGGCCAGACCTCCACGTCGGCCATGTCCCTCAATATACACCCCCAACCCCTGCACTAAGCCACACGCTCTGGTCCACTGACAAAGAGAAACCACCACGGAGGCAGACCCTGGGCTCCGTGCCTTACGTGGATTCCTCATCTCTGGAAATCCCCACATAGATTCTGAACAGCATATATACTTCTCCCCATTTGATGAATGCAAAACCCAAGGCTTGTAGTGGTTTGGTGGATCTGAGCGATGCCCGTGTTTTCTCCACGCTGCCTTTCGTGGTCTTAACTCCCCAATCCTTGAAAACCTCTGCTTGGGTTGTTCCACTGCCTGGTGTAAGACCCTAGCCACACCCGTCAGTGAGAATCCCAGCTCTCCCAGTGAGCTGTCGGGCCTCCCCATCCAGCCTGAGCCTCTTGGTACCTCACAGACCACATCGTACAAGGGATTCATGTACACTGACAGCCGTGCTGGGCTGTGAGCTCCTGGACGGCGTGGGCCACGTCTCATCCACCCTGTATCCCTCCCTCCACTGCCCTGAGCCCTGCACATAGTAGGTGCTTAGCAAGGCCTCTGGATACGCCACCATGGCAGACCTGTTCCTCAGCCTCACTCCTCGCCCAGCCCTTTGGGAGCTCAGAGCTCCTGTGGGGAGGGCAGAGCAGACTCCACCTGTGTCACGGAAGTGGCCTCGGCAGCTGCGCCAGGAAAGGAGTCTTCTTGGCCACCTGGTCTCCATGGCACCACCCCTTGGTCCCAGGCACACTAGGGCTGCACAGAGAGCCCCTGGGAACAGCCTACTGGCCCAGCGTGGCTGCCCCGGGGGCAACAAGAGTCTCTTACCAGGGACTGACCGAGGACCGCCGGGATGCAGGGCCGACCAATGGCACCATGTCCACACCTGCAGGGACTTTCCTGGACGGTACGCCTGAGTGTACAACATCCTGCTGGTGGGAGCTTTCTCGAGGTTGTCTGCTCTTCTCATTTATATACCTCTATAATTCTGAACTTTAAGAAATGGGCACATATTCCTTCTACAACCAGGAACGGACACCAAGTGAAAGGTTTCATATCCTTGATCTCATGGCCATGTGATTGAGGGCAACCTCCTTAATCTTTCCAAAGCTTAATATCCTTACATGAAGATGAGATCACAGGGCCCAGTGGCCCATAGAGGGGCGGTGTGGAGGGAAGGCTCTGATGCCTATGAGGTGACCTGCCCAGTGTCACCCATCACTTCTCAAGAAATGCTGTCCCTGCTATGATCATTGTTACTACGGATATTGCGGGACCCTCATTCTAACCCAGCCGGAGTAGACATCATTTCTCCGTCACTCACACTGTCAAACAGAGGCCCAGAAAGGTCGGGGGACCTGCCCAGAGTCACACAGCCATTACGGAGGGAGTTAAGCCTCCAGTCTCAGAGGTGAACGTGAGACGACGCCCACGTGGACTTGCCTGGAGAGGTGTCCCCTCCGTGGGGATCCGGCCGGGGGGCACAGAGGGCCTTACCTGCAAGGTCAAGGAGCCCGCAGGTGTTCGTGGACCCTCGGAACAGTCTTCGGACAGGTCAGGGGTCTCTGGTGGCTCAGGGGGCGCTGGCTCCGGGGGCACTGGTTTGGGGGGTGCTGGCTTGGGGGACGCTGGCTCGGGCTCCTCACTCTTCCTGCATTCCTTTATTTTTACAACCAAGTCACAGCACTTGCAATCCCCTGGGAGAGAAGATTTAGAATTCCATTGACAAGGGGCAGCAAGATTTTCCCTTGGCTCCTCGTACCATGAGACACAGAAGACAATTTGGAAAATAGAAACCCCCGTGCTTATTAATGGGCCTCGTTAAGCGATGAGCTCCCGCCTCAACAGAGCCCCTCCCCCCCGCCGCCAGCTGCCCTGGTCACAGGGAGGAAGGTCCGTGGGCCGCCGGACTTCGCGACCAGCTACTTATACCACGGAGGTATTCCCTCGGCTTCCAGGGTTCAAAATGCCTTTGTTCACAATGAAACGAAACTTTTCTACTCCGGGCTTCCTATTATGTGTGCCCTGTGCAATTATTACAGCTCAGTTGTTTGGGGCCGCGTGTTAATTTATCTTACATTTGCTACACTGATGATGTAAGACCGAAGGACGGTGCTCCGTTATTTATCCCTCCCCTTCGTTTGCCAGTGACCACCCCTGCTTTACGTGTATAACCGGAATGATCTCTCTCCCTTTCTCTCTCAATGCTGGATCTGGCCACTTCCCGACACCATTTTGACCTTCCCTTGTGGAAAAGGTCAGGGAGCGCATGGAGTCAACAGCGCTTTGGGCAGGGCGGCCTCTGGCGTGTGGAGGGACGGATTAACACGGATTCACCGACCCCTTGCTGCTCCGCCAGGAACACACCGTCCCTTCCAGCTGGGCCAGCCCACTCTCCCTAGGGGAGCTCCCCTGCCCCCCTCCGCACCACCCCCCAACACAGCCTCCCCCACCCCCAGGCCTGAAACTCAACAGCATCTTACTCCTCACCCATATGTCCTCCTCTTGCCACAAAGCCCCTCGATTCCTGGACCCAGGGTCCTCCGACCTACAGGCTGAGCCCCATCGTTAGGAAGTGCCCCTCTTCCCAAAGCAGGCTCCATCCCGCCCGCCGTGTGTCCACGCGGCAGAACACGCATCACACGCCCAGCAGCACTGGTTACCCGGGCAGGTCATAACGGGATGTTCTGACACCACAAGCCTGTGGCTCCTCTGAGGGCTGGACCACATCATAGTCACCGTGCATCTCTCCATGGGGGCAGCCCAGGAGCTGCCAGGAGCGGGCTCTGTCGGGGGTGGAGCGGGGGCCCTCAGGAGGCCGGCGGGGTCGTGGGCTGCAGCTCCGTGGTCCCCTGAATCTCTTACGCGAAGCCCCTGCTAGAGCACCCGCCGTCCGTGCCTGGATCCCCTCTGGACTGAGCCAGCGGTCCTCGCTCTGACACGAGTCCACCACGTCCCCTGAGACCTTCAGGTCCCGCAGGCAGCCCGGGGCTCCCGCATCTTGTTCGCGGCGGTTCCGTTTCCCGCTATCGCCTTGCACAAGGGACCAACTACCTACGACGTAGAGGTTCCCAAATCATTCTCTTTCCTTCCCGCAGGCATTTGCTCTTGTGCTTTCTGGAGGGTCTCCCTGTTGCTCCCCTATTCCCGCTTCCGGCCTAAGAGGCTGGTCCAGATACCCGTCCCCCAAGTCCCCCGCAGCCAGAGGTAACTACACACCTCGGACCACGCTGTCCCCCTTTCCTGCCGTGGACTTTCCTCTGCTTTACCTCAACCACAGGGACGCCACGGTGCCTCGCATACTTTCCTTCCTGCACTCCGCCACCAGAGCCCGCAACCCAAGGGCAGTGTGGGCATGACCGTGTCCATCAGTGCTCCCATCAGTGCTCCCTTGTGTCTTCGAAGTCTCACCACTGTGGCCTCTCCTCCAGTCTGCGCTCCTTGGCAGGGCCTCAGCCCCCGGCCTTACCCTCTCCCTTCCGTCCCACCCCACCCCCCATCATTCAGGACAGTCTCCTTCAGAGCAAATCTAATTAGCTGTCTGCCCCTCAAGGGCTTGGCCCCACCTTTAGTCCAACCCTGAGTGGGTTTTAAGGATTTTCCAACTTGACCACGTAACCTCAGACTCTCATTAAGCCCCGTCCAGCCTCCTAGGACTTTGGCCCCCCCTGATCTCAAATCAATCGTATCCTTTCTATCAACTCTTTGCTTTGTGCATGGCTTTCCCTCAGTCCTCCATGCTCTCTGGTCTGATTTATAAGCTCCTAGTCAGCTTTTGAGTCCCTGCTCAGAATCATTTCCTCGAGGACATTTCTGTCCAGCCCCTCCTTGGGACCCCTGCGGCCACCTGTGGCTTCCTAACAGTTTGCCACAGACACAGGTATGACCCTGCTGTCTCCAGCATTGGTGGGCAGGGAGCACCGAGCATGGTCACTGACACACAGTAGGTATGTATATAGTAGGTGTTTAATAAATGCTTCTTTAATGTACTAACGGATGAAGAGCTAGGGATTGACTTGGCTCCCAAGTGAAATTAGTTTTATCAACTATCATAGCCATTTTAACCTTTGTATCCCAAAGATCTACAACCCGGTGCGTTTCTTTCTGTCCTCATCTGTAGCTGTTTGGGAAAATCTTTACAGTGACAGGAAATCTAAATTTTCTCCCTGAAAACCGGACACCACAGATCTCGTTTCTATTCTACCTCTATAGTCTTTTATATATCGGGGCTCACTGCAGTATTAGTAGGGGTCAGGGGCTTGGCCTTAGAGAAGGGATGGCTGGGTTGGAGCTCTTGGTTGCCTCCTTGGTGTGAGGCTCAGACTGGGACCTGCCTGGAGGACACTGCGGGGCCTGCAGCTCTCAGCCATGCTCCTTGCTAGTCAGGCACAGAAGACCACGGGCGGCCTGGTGGACCTCAGAGCAGCCGCACCAGCATCTCAAACCTTCCTCAGTTAGGCCTGGGAGCCTGCCATGCACCTGGGAGTGGCCTTCCTCTCGGCCTTGGTGGATACTGAGCTGGTGCACAGCGGAGCTAGGATCCTTGACCCCCACAGGGGTGTCTTCTCCCTGCTCGGGAGGGAGGACTCACCCGCCATGGAATGCTGCAAGTTCTGCTTGCTCGTGACTCACGCGGTCCAGAAGGGACGGCTTCATGAGGTAAGCTTGTGTGAACCAGGCCTCAGGAAGACATCAGACCATTTTCCCTATGAACACCAAGGAGGAATCACCTCAGCCCTACGTCCCTTGCTCCTTACCTGCGGGGCTCTCTCTCTCTATCTGAGCATCACTGTCTTCCTGCGGAGATGCGCATAAATCTTGTGAGGGGCAAAGAAACCCAGATAAAGGGATTCCGGACTTCAGGAAGTTTTGCTGTTGACTCTCTGAGGGCTCAGAGAAGTTGCTAGACTGACAGCCGTTGCTTGGAGAGCTATACCCATCGGGAAGGAACTCTTGAACCAGCTTCTGTTCCACTGGGGGAGCAGACAGAGTCACACGTGCTTCTCCTTGTTGCTTCTTGCTGCTTCCAGAAAATACTTTTGCTTCTACTAAAAATAAAACAAGAGTTGTGCTCAAAACATCTGACGAGTGCTCCTCGAAGGTACTGACTTTGGCACACCTTGCTCGTCTGGAGACGGCACGTGGGCTGTAGCACTCCTCCAGAAGGCCTGAGCCGTGGCAGGGGGAGTGGGGGGCGACGTTCACGGGCTTGGGCAGCATTCGTCACGTGACCACGTACTGGGTAGGACCTCCCCCAGCTCACCGAGGAGCTCCACTGTATACACCACTCTCATGCATTCGGTCTAAAGACTTTGTGCTCGCCAGGGCCCTAAAAAACTCAAATGGCTTTCTCAACACTAGGCAAGAGAGTGGGTAGGTCACACACTGACTGCGGGGCCAGAGTACCTGGGTTCCAATCCACCTCTATCACTTCTAAGTTATCCGGCCCCATCTATAAAACTGAGGTAATCACATTAAATATTACTTATTTATTATTGTCTATTTTCATAAGATGTTCATATAAGTAGCAACACATTTATATAATTTATGTCATTTTCACAGAATAACATTATATCAATTAAAATTGAGGCAATATGAAATAACACTGATCTGTGTAAGGTGTTTAGCACAGCACCTGATACACAGTAAGCTCTCACTGAGTGTTACCTATCATTATTAATGCAGAAACACTGACGGAGGGTCTGTACCACGGCAAGTACAGGGGTAGGAGGTAAGTTATGAGGTCACGGTGCAGACTTCTCATAACGCAGTGGATCAAAAATGTATACAACATGTTGCTTGTTGTCCCACTGTCCTACAAGAGTCTAGAAAGCACCTGCTGCCCATCAGCGGGGGACTACGAGATCCTAGGGCTCCCACGCTTCGCAGCAAAAGAACAGAATAGGGCAAATGCTCTTGTGCAGATGTGGAGTACTCTCGGAGACGTGTTATCAGGTGAACGAAGCAAAATTCGGGACCACGTATCAGGTCTGCTTCCACTGCTAAGTGCTGATATACTCAGGACATTCCCGGAAGGACCCAGAAGGTGCTGGACACCTCGGGACCTCGAGGGCAGTGCAGGACTAGGAGCTGGGAGTGGAGGGAGAGACTTCCTTTTCACTGTTTGCCTCTTTTATACTCTTGGGTTTTTTGGGGGGGGGGATACTCTATAAATGTTTAAAGGTTATTCACTTTAAATAAGTTAGTGATTCTTCACAGGCATCATCTCCTATGTTAATACCCCCTAAGGGGTAGGGCCCCACCTGGGGGAGAGAGTTCCTGCTGCCAGGAGCTTGTGTCCCCAACCTCCTTGGGTACTGGGGAGAAAAAAACTCCTAAGGACCTCTGGAATAAATAAGGACACTTAGAAGATTCTTGCAATATTTTCTCAGATGTCCTGCGCAACAAGGGAATGAGCCCACGAGCACCTGGCATTGATCAGAACGGGGACCTGTTTTAAAATATCTCAGCGGTCTGCACTGTTCCAGCCCCTCTGTTCCTGAGCCCTGGTGTCCCCAACAGTAAGAACAGGTTGAGTGTGGCGATACGGTGCAGGGCAGCGGGAAGAACGGAGGACACAGAGGGCCCTCGCAAGTGTGTTCCCTGGCTCGGGGACCTGGAGCAAGGGAATCCACAGGGGGTAAAGCCGGCTTTCCATGTTCTTATAAACAACCAGACAAAATGAAGGAAAGCACCTAGTGGGTCCCAGCACACTGGGGGTACTACGAAAATGGCAGTTATTTTTTGGTCCTGTCATTTGGAGAGGACATATGGTCTCCCCCGGTAAAGGTTGGGCTTTGCTCATTTGTACAGAAAATATCTTTCTAAACTTTTATTTCAAAAACTGCCAATTCTGTTTAAGTATGAAATGCCATAAGCAAAAAGTCTCAAAATAGTTATTCCTTTCTCTGTTGCTTCGTTTTATGAGAAGCTCTCTTTAAAGAATCAAAAATGAAATCAGTAAACAGTGGGGCAGTCCCAGTCTGCTCCTCGCGCACCAGTGTTGGGCTCTTTAAGGGAGACTGACATACCTACCGCCCTATCAGGTACCTGTCAATCTGGTTTCATAGAAACTCTTTTTTTTTTTTTAAGATTTTTATTTATTTATTTGACAGACAGAGATCACAAGTAGGCAGAGAGGCAGGCAGAGAGAGGAAGAAGCAGGCTCCCTGCCGAGCAGAGAGCCCGATGCGGGGCTCGATCCCAGGACCCTGGGATCTTGACCTGAGCTGAAGGCAGAGGCTCTAACCCACTGAGCCACCCAGGTGCCCCCTCATAGAAACTCTTATGTGAAGCTTTCAGTGTAGGTCAGATGGGTCCCCTCACATCTTGGAAGAGTTAAAACGACTCCCAGAAAGTAGAACATGGTTGGTGTGCTCCAGACGAGAAAGATACACCCGTCTTAAGAGTCTTAAGAGAAGCGTGAGTAAACCAGCAGCCTCTGACAGGCATTTCTTTCTTGGACTCAAACTTAAAGCCTCCTCCTTGAGCCTGAATTTGGAAGAGCTGGAGCACTGCAGTTTCCTTGAAGCAGTAAGGTTCCCTCTGTTGCTTCTTCTCAAATGCATTACCCTGGGGGATCCTGGGCAGCTCAGTCAGTGAAGCATCTGCCTGTGGCTCAGGTCATGATCCCAGGGTCCTGGGATCGAGCCCCACATCTGGTTCCCTGTGCAGGGGGATCTGTTTCTCTCTCTCTCTCTCCCTCCGCCCCTCCCCCTGGCTTGTGCACACGCACTCTATCTTTCTCTCAAATAAATAAATAAAATCTTAAAATAAAATGCATTACCCTACGGGTTGGTCTTCTATAGCTCTATACTGAGCAAACTCACCTATCCAAAATTGTGCCATGCTCCGGGAGGTGAACAGAAAGCAATCAGAGATCCTGCCCAATGAGTATCTTGTATATAATGTTCCCACCTATGTCAGTATCCATAAACAACAGATTTCCAATACCAAGAGCAAGCTCAAAGCTAGTTGTTTTCAGGTGAGGATGTCATTGCACCTGTTACTCAAAAGCTTCCGGGAGGAGAGAGATCAGTCAGCAGGCGGGCTCGGCCACAGCTTCCCTGAGAGCTGATGGGGCGTGATTCTGGGAAAGACAGAGGTAAGCCACAAATGAGTCTGGAACACAAGGGGCTGACCACAGTCTGGGCAGCAGGCAGGGCTGGCCAGCAGGAAGAGAGCCAGGGGAGTGGGCTGCTCTGGACTTTGTGTCCCTGCCCTCACTGTGTGTGACAGCGGGACACTTCTCTGCGGTGAGAGGTGGCCTCCGCTGACCCAAGCACAGGGCAGGGAAGGGAGTGAGGACCTCCGGGACACACACAGCATCTCAGCTAACCAAGATCCATGAACCTGCACCAGGTGAGGCTGCCACTAGGTCCTTAGCACATAATGAGGACAAGGCACCCCTTCCCCAAGACCCTTTACCGCCATTGGCCGGAAAATATAATGAACCAATCTGATAGAAAAAGATACTTCACTGCTTCTTTCCAAATATTAAGGCAATGCATAATCTTTTTTTTTTAATGCATAATCTTTTATGTTTTCTTTTTTTTTTTTTTGAGAGAAAGAGAGAGAGAATCAAGTAGGGGTGGGGGGAGAAGGGGAGAGGCAGATAGAGAGAGAATCTTAAGCAGCCTCCACACTCAGCACAGAGCCTGATGCAGGATTCACCCCAGGACCCAGAGATCATGATCTGAGCCGGAATCAAGAGTCAGACACTCAACCAACCGAGCCACCCCGGTGCCCCTCTAATCTTCTATGTTCTTAGGGGAGGCCCTAGTGAGCCATTACCAGCACCCCTCCCCCCCACCAGGCCTCCAGTCCTGCCTGTGACAGCTCAGCTCAAACAGAAGCTAGAAAATGCGCAATGGTTGCTAAGAAGGACCAACCAAGCAGCAGGGACAGTCTGTCAGTGAATCACAAAGGGAGAGCGGGGTGGGGGGTGGGGGTGGGGAACAAAAACAAAACAGGGAAACACACGCATGAGCCAGAGAGGATAGTTGTCTGGGGGATGCTGAAGAGCCCAAGGCAGGTAAGTCACCGACAGAATACATTTTAGAGTCATTTATCCCCAGATTAGTTTAGATTTTGTTTCAGGTGTTTCGGCATTGAAGATGGAACTCAGCTCCTAGCAAGGTCCTAAGGGTTTGAGCTACCTCTGCGTACCTTCCTGCCTTCTTAAAACGGACCGAACCCAGCCAATCAGCCACAGAGACATTTCTGAACAAAGCTGGCTTCCTGGAATCCAAGGCATACATGCATTTCCTCCCACATTTCAGTGTTCCCGCTGGGGATATCCCCCCTTGAAAGGTGGACCATCTTACAAATGACCGGGTCTTAGAGTAACTGAATGTTTCTGGGTCATCGATATAAATACGAGTTTCTAAACTATAGGGCGAGCCTGAGGATCTCCTAGAGGGTGATGCTATGTGCCCTGCAGTCCCGACTGCCCTCCCCTGTCACTTATTAAAGCTCTCACGTCTGCATTTTCTGTACAGTTTACCTAACTCTTCCAGCAAATCCCGGAAGCCCCGCATCTCACCGGAAACCAAAGAAGTGAGCTTGACAAGACCGTGTGTCAATCAATCGGAAAGACACTCTCCGCGGCATCCTGGGGTCAACGGCAGATTCTCCTTGCTTCCGGCAGGACTTTGCTGTCCCCAGCTCTGGCGCAGGGACCCAGGAGGCTGCCGCCGAGGGGGAAGATGGGGCCTTCTGCACAAGGCAGGCTAACTTTTGGACACAGAGGCTGATGCAGGGAGAGAGGACACAGGACCACGGATGCTCAGTGGCACCAAACTTCTTCAGCAAGGGCTCTGCGCCGTTCACCAAAGAGAGAACCTCCAACCACCTCCAATTACCATATGCAGAAGGCGAAATCAAGGAAGGTCAACTGGCGGCCCACCGAGGAACCACCAAGAGAGAAAAAAGAAGAGTGTTTTGCAATGAGCAAGGTCGGTGGAGGTTTTGTCCTTTTTGTGTGTCAAGGCTTGATCTCTGGGCTGCCGGTGAAAGCTCACGCGGAAATGGGTCTCCACATGGGACCCCACATCCCACCCAATCCAGACTTCTGTTTAAAATCAGCCCATAATTGTTTCAGCATATTTCTGCTCGGTTCCTATGCGAGCTGTCGCCCCTGGGAAGGGAGTCTGAAGAGGGGAGGGGGGCGGGCAGCAAATGGGATAAACAGCTCCGGGCAGAGAGGTTGGGGGCAGCCAGCCCCAGAGCCAAACCACACAGCAGGAGCCGAGCCTGAGCTGCCGCCCTGGGGAAGAGAAAAGGGAAGAAATGATCGAGCCCAGGGAACCGACAGGCAACCCAGGAATCAGAGGGTAAAGATGAATGGGCGTCCCAAGGCAGCTGGGCCAGAGGAAACACGTGGGGAGCGAGCCCTTTCCGGAAATGAGACTTCCTGCCCGTGCCAGCCCTTCCTAGACAGTAAACACGTCTCTTCTGGTATAGGCATCAAACACCAGAACCCCGTTTCTCCCTAAAAATCTGTGAAAAGAGCCTTCCCTTTCTGGAACGTCGGCACACAGCGGGGGAGGGGAGAGTGGTTATGTTGTTAACATGTCTAGATGGTGTCAGGACACAAACACGCCCGTGCAGGGATCCGAAGAGCTCTGCATTCAGAGAGCAAGGGGGAAATGCAGTCTCTCCATTGCTACTGTTCTAGATCAAGTTGCAAAATACCATGTGGGAAACAATGCACGCAAGTCTCACTTACGGCGAAGGCTCATATATGCAGTTCCTGCGAAGAGAAATGAATAATAGCCCTCCTCTCCCAGAGACTGTCTAGAAAGGACACTGGATAAATAGAGCTGTTTTCCCAACTATGTCATAATCCTAGAGGTCTTAAGGCTGATGAACAAAAGTCTTAGAACATACAAAAAGTATTTGGAAGGCAGAACTAAAATGCACGTGCACGGGCGTGCACACATCACATATATGCCTGTCCATTTTCCGTAACGCGATTACCGTGAACACATTGCAAGTGGTGGTCGAGAGACACAAGTCCAGGGACAGATCAGATCATTCTATCTTACTCTCGGAAAAGACAGTCCCAGTTTACTGCACTGTCCATAATCTTTTATCTCAAAACATGACTTCTCTTCCTGAAGTACAGAAAAAGCACATTTTAAGCCTCTTCTTAAAACCTGATGCTAGGGGTGCCTGGGAGGCGCAGTGGGTTGGACATTGGACTCTTGGTTTCAGTGTGAATGAGCCCTGCGCCAGGCTCCGTGTGGAGGCTGCATGGGATTCTCTCTCCCTCTGCCCCTCACACTTGTGCTCTTTTTCTACAATAATGAACACATAAATCTTAAACAAAACAAAACAAAACTTGATGCCAACGTTCCCCAAAGCAAGCATTTGGGCAGATAATTTTCTCATTAAGGCGCACTTTCTTTAAAAAACTCTCTTCAAGTTACAAAGGCAATAAATGATCAAACTTGAAATACAGGAAAGCATATAAAAAATTAAAATCATTGACAAGCTGTCACTCAAAAATGTTCCCAGTGATTTTCTCTGGGAAGTAGGACACGTTTCCTGTGGACTAATCCACTTTTCCCATTATTTCTCTCATTCCCATTACGGGTATCGCTTATGACAAGACAGGACCCCCGCTTCCACCCAGTGATACATAAAAGCCAGGTTCCTTAACACGCTATTGTTGGGAGAGCTTTATGTCTGTTGACGGCCACTCTTCCCATTTTGCTTGATGATTCTGGCAGACTTTCATCTCACCTCCTCCTCTTGGCTTTCCTCGCTGCTCCGACAATGACCAAGCAGGTAATGCCACACATTAAAAATTGACTAAAAAAAAGATCCAGCCCATCCGCCAGGTGTTAAAGGGAACGAGAGAGGAGAATCTTAGTCAAAGTTCCTGCAGAGTGAAATGCCTGCTGGGCATGTGTGTGCATGTTTGCGTGTGTGTGTTAGTGTGTGCATGTATGTGTAGGTACACATGAGCATGCATGTGCACACGCGTGTGTGTGTGTGAGAGAGAGAGACATGGCCAGGGGCTTCTAGGTCTTACCCCATTACCTTCATCTGAGGTTTTAGTACTCCAGAAAGTGAGAAAGCAAGGTTTGCTTTTGGTCTCTCCTGCCCTCTCAAAGAAAATGCCTGACCTCTCGATCTTCAACAACCCTTTACTGAGCTCCGACTATGTGCTGGGCACTTGGGATACAACAGTGAAAACAAAAGAATTCCTGCCCTCATGCCAAGGACCATCCATGTCAGCCCCCTCCTACAACCAATGACCATCACCTCCACATCCACAGCCAGCGACATCACTCCTGCTCCTTCAGCCAGTGAAGTCACCCCCATGCCTATAACCAGCGACATCACCCCCACCAGAGCCTACTACGCCTATAGCCAGTGACCACTGCTGCAACTAATGACCATCACCTCCCCTCCCATTCCTATAACCAATGACATCACTTCCGCTGTGCCCTCTACTCCAGCAACCAATGAATGATATCACCTCCACTACAACATCCCTCCTACAGTCATGACCATCGCCTCCACTGCCATGCCCCTCCTAGAGCCAATGACCATCACCTCCACTCCTACAATCAATGACATCGCCTCCACTCCAGCTCCCACTCCCACAACCACATTCCATACCTGGAATGTATCTGCACCCAGAGCTGCTGTTCTTCTGAATTGGTAAATGGAAACCTCCTGCTCTCTGACTCCAGCTGCTAACTCCCCCAGCTCACAGAATGCTACTTCCTCCAGGCTGTTCATTCTTCATCACTGACACCTCAAGTCCCCACCACCCCTGTGGCAGACATGGCTGGCTTCCTACCTAATCTCCATTTTTGTCTTTTTTCTTAGAAGATCCTCATTTTGTTCAAGATGGCCATGAGCCCAGCTAAAACAGAGATTTTGGTCTCCTAGGCTACTGATCTGGCCAGTGACCTAACAGCAGAATTCCTTTGGGAGAACTTCTATAAGGTCTCAGGAAGGACTGTTCAGCTGGTATTTACTGGGGATGGGGGTGTGAGGGCTGGGGTCCCAGCAACCATCCTATGAGCTTAATAAGGGGTCAGATCTAAAGGAAAGTAGAGCAAGAAGCCAGAGGCCTGAACTCCTGATGACATTGTCAGCCTGCCATGTCTTCCTCAGACTGCCCATCTCTGGACTTCTTTTACAACAAAAATAAATTCTTACATTTTCAAGCCACAGCTTTATGGATATCTAGTTACTCAAAGCTACGCAAAAGTCCTAAAGGATACAACGCCCATCTATCACAGCATGAATCTTGAGTGGCTGGGTTAGTGGTAGCATGTCTCTGAATCGCATGGAAGTTTTGTTAAAACCCAGAATCTGGGGCACAGTTCCAGGATTTCCCACTAAGTCCAGATTGGGGCCCAGATGTGCATTTTTAAGTTCCCATCATACTGAGCCTGCTGTCCCAGGAACCACGCTTTGAGAGCAACTAGAATAGTTAAACAAAAAGCAAAGACAACGTTTCACGGCTCAGCACTTTACCACTAAAAATGTGGCCAATGAACGCCATCACCTGGGAACTCTACAGACACAGAGCCTCAGACCCTGCCTCTGACCTACTGACTCAGAATCTGCCTTTGAACCAATCCCCAGGCACATCCAGCACAAGTTCTATGACCAGACTGAGCCTATCACTGTCCTCAGGACCTTGACACATGCTTCGTGACTGCTGAGGCAGACAGTCTGCACTGGCCCATCAGGGCTTCTACTCACAAGCCCTCCAATCACTCAGATTTTCATCAGCCAAAGTGTGATGTCAGAGTGGAGGGACATGCAGTCCAGCCATGTGCCCATAAGAACAAGAACATGAAAGAACATCTTAAAGATGAAACCACAGTCGGCCTCCTGGTTTCCCAGATTCTCCAAGCGCGCCCCCCCCCCCAACTATTCTCAGAGTAGGAACCAAGGAAATTTTAACAGGCATAAGTACAAATATAACCACTAGAACAAAGACACAAACCGTCTTAAGTATCCCCCCCAAAAATTACGAATAAAAAAGCAAAGAGTATATCTTAGAGAAAAAGAAATTCAGCAAAAATAACAAAATACAAATAATTATAAAATTATGATGAAGATGGACTCAAATATCAGTCCTATCAATAAATGCAAACAGGTTTAATTTGTTTATTAAAAGAAGACTTTCAACACAAAGACCAGCAAAATGGGAACCTTGGCAATACCCAGCAGAACCACATATGAACCCACCTTTCAGCCTAGAACTTCCCCCACTAGGAAACCACTCTAGTGGGCTCATGAGACAGTCTGGCCAGACCTTGCTGGTAACACTGGCCCATTTGCTCCTGTTGGACAGAGGAGAGAAACCAAGCCCAGGGCAAGAGGGACAGATCTCAGGCCTAGAGGGAGTAAGAGCCCTGCTGTAGAATGCACAGATATCACTTGGGTTCGTGTTTGGCAGACCATAGGTGAACCCCCACCAAACAGCCAGTTTTTTTTTTTAATATTTTATTTATTTATTTGACAGAGAGAGATAATGAGAAACAGCATAAGTAGAGGGAGCAGCAGAGGAAGAGGGAGAAGCAGGCGCTCTGCTGAGCAGGGAGCCCGACTTGGGGCTGAATCCCAGGACCCTGGGATCATGATCTGAGCCGAAGGCAGATGCTTAACCACCTGAGTCACCCAGGCGCCCCATAAACAGCCAGTCCTGATGCCAGCGCTGAACTGAGCACCTGTTCTGAGAAGTCCGACAAAACAGTGAACGGACCCGATATGCGGGAGCTGACAGAGCCCGGCAGGGTCCTCCAGCTAGTGAATGTGGCCAAAGTGAATAAAAAAAAATGTGAAAGTCAAAGGCAGCAAAACACAAAGCACCTCTAATGACACGAACACTTCCAGGCAGTCCAATGGGGCGCGGGGGGACGTCAGCTAAACCAGCGGGCAAAGGCTCATCCGACTAGATTAGGACTTAATCCCTTTCAAGAGCTCTGGTGTTAGCTCCTGGGCAGTCCACACACGCGCAGGTCTTGACAGTCCTATATTCTATTTATTCATTTATTAAAGATTTATTTGTTTGAGAGAGAGAGAGAGAAAGAGGGTGGGGGGAGCAGCAGCAGGAGAGGGAGAGAAAGAACCCAAGCAGACTCCCCACTGACCATGGAGCCCGATGTGGGGCCAGACGCCAGGACGTGAGCCGAAACCAAGTGTCAGACACTTAACTCACGGCGCCACCCAGGCGCCCCATGTTCCTACGTTTTAGAGCACCCCTCAACAGCATCCGCACTTGCAGGCTGAGCGTTGGCACCACAGGGGACAAACAGAACCTCACAGGGTGATGCCTGCCTCCAGCACCAGCACGAAAGCCAGGGCGGCTTGCACCGCTCTTTTCCAGCCATAGTTTAAACATATGCCAGCCACACCGTCCCTACTTTACAAAAAAGGAGTTGAAAATAGTTGCCTGAACCTGCTTAGGACTCATTTAACACAATTATGATGAAGCCGGGAATCATCAGGTCCCGAAAGCAGCAAATCTTTAACCTTCACTCTGCACTCGTTGGACTCGAGCCAGAAAGGGATTGACTCCGTGCTGAGTTGTGAAGGAAACAAGTACAGTTAAAGAGCCAGTGCGAAGTGGTGAATGTATACGCTGAAAGCCCGGGCCGAAGGTATGGGGTATGACGTTAGAGGTCCTGTAATATGGCCAAGGGCTCTGCCTGCAGGATCCTCCTTTTCTCAAGATGCTTTCCAGTTCTCCCAGGCAATGGCCACTGGAGCTCCCAGGACCCTGGTTGTCAGGAATCCCTGCTTTGCTGCTTCAGTGGGGTTGGGGCCAGGAAGGAGACAGGCTGGCCTGATACACAATACCTCCGCTTCCTGCCTTGCCCAGTCGGTCCCGTTCCTCCCTCCAACCCCAGTCAGACACTCATTTCCATGACAAGATCTGGAAACATCATTTGGGGAAGATATAAATACCTCCAAGGGTTCCATGTCAGGAAAGGAAGTGAATTCCAAGGCTGGAGGATTCCCGTGGAAAAGGCTCCGGGTTCTACTTCCCAGTGCTCTTGGGACCTCGAGAAGCACTTCCTTGCCTGGCTGACATCATTTTTCTGGTTTTCTCAGACACTTTGCACAAACCTCAATCATGTCAAGCCAAACTCAGCGGAAACACATGGTCCTGTGTGCGTCTTCTTCTAAGAACGCTGTGCCCTTTGAAGAACTATTTTTGAAAATCAGAATTGGAGAGCCTCCCCAGGGCCTCTGAAGAGAAGCACATGCCACCCAAAAATAGTAACGAAGAATAAACCAAGCGACACAAAGAGCCTGAATCTGGGCCGGGCGGACCGCAGTCAACACGCGGACAGACCCCGACGCCGGCTGGCTTTCTCTGCCTCATCTCGTAGGTGCCAGGCTTCTCCACGTCCCGCCCTTTCCTCCCCTGTTCCCTCTTGAGTGACCACCATCGCCCAATGAAATAAACAGGTGGTGTCACACCAGACAAATGCTCTGTTTTCCCATTACTCCCATTTAATGTGGATTTCCCGAGTTATTTATTTCTCGTCTCTCGGAGTAATTCATAAGAAACAAAACATATTTCGTTTATGGGCTTGCCCCAGGAGATCACTTAGGTACAGAAAAATGGAAATACACTTAACTGGTCTTTAAAAGCCACAGTGAGGATTGTAGCTAGTCAGCATCTTCCTTATGCCCACAGAGGGGAGGGATATGTGTGTGTGTGTGTGTGTGTGTGTGTGTGTGTGTGTGAAAATAAACTTATCATTGTCTTATTAAAAGTCGTCATTTTAGAGCAATGTGGGAAAGGCAAAATTGTTACGAATTACTAGCTTTTTCTGAGCTGATGTCTAATATACAAGCCTGGGGGAAGGAGAGAGACCCCATGCACTTTTACTCTTTCTGGCTGTCTCACGTTGGCCAGCAAAGTAAATAACTTCCTTCTGACCATTTCAAGCCTTCAGCTAAAGCAGCTGAGCATCGTTCTACATAAACTTGCGACGCTGGCAGTGAATCATACTGAATTAGCGTAGGATTCATGTCTTCTTTCCCCACACCACTGCCTCCCCCCCTTTTTTTTTCGGTCAGGATATTCAATTCATTCTTGATTTCAAAAGAGTAAGAAAAAAAAAAGATGGTTGATTGGTTTTCATTGGGCTTTTAAACCTCTCATCGGAAGGGAAACTGCCTTTCCCACTGTTCTATCCAGTTCCTACAAACTCTGAGCCATCTTTGTTTCTCATCTTGATGGCTTTCAAAGAAGTCTTTTAGGTCAAGCTGTAGAGTAACTACAGGACCCTTTAAAATGTGGGTTTTCAAGCAGGGGCCTATGGGGTGCACTGGTACTTCATTTAAGAAATTCGTTTTTTAAATGGTCATTGTCAACATCTTATTAGCATTTGGGGAAGCAGGGTGAGGGGTGCTAGGAAACTCTCTGTATTCTATCCACACCATTCCTAAAAGTCTAGAATTAGTTTAAACTTGAATGTTTTTAAAAACGGTCATTTGTGGGAACTTAAAAAACCCTCCTCCCAGGGTTGCGTCCTTCATAGAGTTGAAAGTCACTTCTCAGTAACGCTGTAACGTGGCTCTCAATCTCTGTATTTTTGATGTCCCAGAAGGGGCATAAGCATGTTTGTAAAATCCTGCTCTGTGTTTATTAAAACATCCGATGCATCTCAGCTCTGTTTCCAGTTTCCAGCAATGCGTTGGTGAGTGGAGATGGGTCATGAGCTACTGAGAATCCCCCCAAGGTCAGCTCTGTTAACAAGGTAGCTGCATGGTCCCTCAGAGCATGGCGTAAGTTCTCCCAGGCTGGCCAAGTTTGCAAGGCGATATTGTTTCAGAGAGATGGAACGCCTTTGGAATACCAATGACAGGAAGGATTTGGAATGCACACCAGAGACCTGTGATCTGCTCCAGCCTGGGTCTGCCTCCCATTAACTGTGTGACTCCACAGTTCACCCAGCCCATCTGGCCTTAAGTCACTCATCTCTACAGTGGGATGAGCACCATCCTGCTTTGTGAGGGTGAGATGGGGAAATGTGCATACTCAAGGAGAATTATGCAGAAAACAAGGGGAGCCTTTGTTGGTTACCCAGCCCTAAGGTGGCCCATATCTAAGGCACAAACTTAAAAGTGATATGGATGGACTCTGTCCTTTATTTCAAATCCAAGGGGGAAAATACACACCCAAGGGCAGAGAGAGAGGCAGGAAGACAGCTCAATCTTTGACCCACGTCCCACCCCCATGCCCAGACTGCTATTTCCTGCCTATTGTGCCAAACTCACTAGAAGGCCAGTGAAGGTCAGTGTGGGTTATGCTTTGTGGTCCCTTTATCTGGCAGGATAACCAATGAGCTTTTGGTGGGGCACACGGAGCCATATTCTTGGGCCTGCAGAGGCTCTGCAGGATGGACCCTGCTCTCCAGACCCACTGGCCTTGTCTGTCCCTTGAACGTGCCATCTCCCCTCCTTATGCCGTGTCCAGAGCTATTCTGCTGGGGAGCAGGTGAGAGGAAATGATGTGAGGCACCACCTGCAGGGGCTGGAGAAGATATGAGACCCTCTGGGGATCTTCAGATGAAAAGCAGGTGGAAGGGGGCATGACCAGCCCGTGGCCCTTCTATACTCTTCCCTTTCCTTTATGCCCTGACCACTCAGCCAGACTGAGCTGTATACAAATACCGGCACTAGGGTGGGGAAAGGGGAGAGGAACACACAGTGAGATCCATGCCCAGACCTCCACCCCACCCAGGCCCTGAGGGGCAACAACAGTCGTTCACAGTCAACTGCTGCATAAAAATATTTGGGATTTTTCAGAAAAGTCTAATCACAAAGGGACTCACTCTAGGCTCACACAGGTACGCCCTGGAACTGAGGAGGAGAAAGCACTGGGAATCAGTGATGCACGGGGTTTCCCAACAAGCACAGCTGATCCCACCCTGCCTGGGTCTGGAGCCTCTGAGAGCTGAGCTCCCAAGGGACCCCGATGGTTCGGTCCTAACTCATCCCAAGTAAGGTCAGACTTGGACAGGACCTGCCTCTGAGGACACAGCTGATGTGTGCTGTCGTGAGGCCTCTCTGCGGTCGCGGGCCCGCTGTTATTTATACGCTCTGGATGATTCCTTTCCTTCGTGAAGATGCCCTTCTCCCATTAAAGCTAATGGGACTCATGTGGCTGAACTGAAGGCATTTCATTCTCCCGCTTTTCTAAAAATAAAATGTGGAAAAGGGAAACATATGTATTGTTTCTATTTGGGATTGTAAAAACACAAACAAAAAAGGGACCAGAGAAATTCAGTGTCCAAGAGATCCAGTTCCTTCTCGATTAGACGACTGGGAGGTTACTTGTCCTTAAATCGGTTTCGATGCGAGATCATCTGAAATCCTGCTCAACGTGTTATGTGAGCACAGTGTAACGAATGCTCTTTGTATCCCTGAACACTACATCCTATCTTCACTTTGAGGACCAGGACACCGACATGTCTTTGTTAGTTAATGGACTGTGGAGCAGTCCTGTATTGTGGTTCATACTCAGAAGAGCTATATTCCAGAAAAGTCTGCTGTAAAGAAAATTACTAAATAGGGAATTTTGTTTTCCTAATGAGTTGCATTATTCACTTGTAATTACATATGGCAAGGATGAAAAAAAATACCCCTTGGATAGAACAAAATTACACTTCAAAACATAAACACTTCAAAACATCCTTTTCAAGTTAACACATTTAAAGAGACGATGCTAATACAACGTTAACACCAACTGCGCCAGGGTCCAATCTCAAAATCTCACAAAATCGCAACAACTGAAAATGAACTTCTGATCTGCGTTGTCTCACATAAGTGTAGTATTAATAAGTCAAAATTGGCTACCTTTGCTCAGCCTTCTACTGGCATGAACATTTCTAGTTTTCCATCCAGGACCCCTTCTGTTTGTTTTGTTTTTCCCAACACTTGTTTGCAGGCATCTTGAAACACGGTCACGCCTCCACGGACAGTCTGGCCCAGGGCTTGGGAACCCACAGATGCATCCAGTCTGGGCCTGGCAATGGATGCCTCCCCCCAAGGAACAGACACTGGACAGCGGTCAGCTGTCTCATATATCTGAAAAGAAACTTAGGTGGGACCTAAGCCAGCAATCCTGCCCCGTAATTCAGTGAGTTCATTACTCCCAAACCTAGGCATTTCCTTCCTTCCTTCCCTCCCTCCCCCACCCCATAAGGAGTCCAGCAGCAAGTTGTATTAACTCTGTAACACCAAAAACCGTTCAACCCCCACTCAGGTTCACTCCTGCGCTCCTGACTGTCCTGCTTCCGGCTGAGATCTTGGAAAAAACGTAAGTCACATCATGACAACCCTCTGCTTCAATCTCTCCAACAGCTTTCATTCCGCCTAAAATAAATCACAAACTCCCGACACGATCTGTCTCTTGCCCACCTTCTCGAGCTCATGCGGCCGCCCCTGGCCCCCCTACACTCCCCCACTGGCCTTGGTCTTGTCTCTCAGATGAACCAGCTCCATTCTGTGTCAGATCAGGGGCTCCTGACCAGCTGTCCCTTCTGTCTAAAGTGCTCGTCCTCTCCGCCTCCACAAAGTAGGCTCTTATTACACAGATCTCGACTGAGACATCCCTTCTTCAGAGACACCTGCTAAGACCACCCCATCTGAAGAAGCCAACAAGCCAAGCCATCAGCCCAATCACACCACCTGATTCCAGGGCTCTGCTAAAGCTCTTCTCTCCACTGGGAATTTCTCATGTACACGCGTCATCTGTTTGCCTCCGTCTCTAACCATTCGCTAGGTAAGGTCCCTAAGGGCAGGGACGTCGCATTGCTTACTGCAACACCTAACACACCTAGAGGGTAGCTCCCACCATCGCTAAGCCTTTGTCACATGACTCACATCGTTTAGATGATGGTTCAGGTCTTCAGGAAGGGCTTATGGTCCATGAGGAGTCCAGTGAAGATGCACTTGCCTACCAAATACAAGGAGATGATGAAGAGATACAGGGTCTGCACCCAAAAGTATCGTGGAGTGGGGGGGGGGGAGGGAGCTGATAGTTTCTTCAATAGTATTGTTTAGGTACCTCGTAGAGTCCAGATTCCTCTTATGAATAAAGGATACACTGTGAACAGAGACATAGTTCTTGGCCCCAGAGAGTGGCCAAGTTGGGGTATTTGTGACAAAAGGATAGACGCCTCAGGCCAAGGACAGTTAATTCCATCCTCACTCTTATGGTAACAAAACCAGGTAATTCTAGAAGCACCTGGGTTCCTTCCATTCCAGTGGCCTTAAGGAAAGGAAAATTGTTTCAAGACTAAGCCTAATTCCTGAATAGAGCCATTTCTGCATGCTTACAACTTTTTTTTTCTTTTAATCATTCACTCCACTCAGGAAGATGTTGGAAGCCTTGCTTGTCCTTACCTGGACAACTGTATTGGCGGGCACTGCAAATCCATTTGGTTGAAAGGGACGTGGAGAGTGGAGAATCTGGCATGAGCGCGTCCCTGTCTGACGGGAACTGGACCTTAGCTAAATTCAAATGTACGGATCTCATTATAACCACGTCCTCATGGACAACAGTTCCTGCCCCTTTCTCGTCCAAAACTTTTACAAACCAAGTGGCACACTTCACCAATTCTAATTCACAGTTTCCGCACACTTTCTTAGCAGAAGCAAGGGTGGAGAGAAAATTAGACAAGAGCCAGCTGGAAGGCAGAGTGGAGGCAGAGAAGCAAAGAGCTCCACTACACCTTGACTGAAATCATTTATGTCCTAAAGAGCGAGAAGTCATCACTCTGGCTTTCCCCATGATGTGGAAGACATGTTTCCCACTTCTGACAAGACCACCAGTCTAGCCACGTGAGGGCAATTTTCAGGAAGAAAGCAGCAGATCGGCTTTGTGGGCCACACAGACCAGACAGTAAACACTGGTGTGTCCCCGGGGAGAACAAGACGGTCAGGTTCTGTCTGAGAGTAGCAGGAGATGAGCACTTCCTTATGGGAAAAATAGTTCCAATTTTAAAGGGCAGTTTCTCTTCTGAAAAGGAGTTAAGGAACAACTTTGGTTTTGGTCCTCTTACTTTTTAGTTCCCTGCACCTGTTCCATTATTCTTCCTGAATAATACCTAGCAATACGCAATATGCAGAAATCCACTACTTCTTAAGTTACGTTCTGGAAGATATTGCTAGCGGAGACAACACGATGCAGGACAGTTACGGTATGTGGATTAAATCCCAACGAAGCGGTTATTCAATCACTCTTTTAAAAAAGCAGGACCATTCACCCACCTGATAGGGCATGTGGCTGGGAGGTTGTGAACAAGGTAGGGACAGGTGGGGGTTGCACCATATTAAAGAGCATTTTGGGGCTAGCAGGTGGAGCCCAAGTGAAAGACACTGTAGTGCACTTAGCATTCTGGTCTTTGCTAGTCTTTTGACTTGGAGTCTAATTTCCTTTGGTTGAGTAACTAATTCAACTCAGCTGCAAAGAGACTCTGTTTTTCGTACGTTAAGTTTCATGATGTAATTAACGATTCACATCCAATTACATCATGTTAAAAACCTCCTTCCAATCCCTTCTCTACTAATCCTGGACTCAATGCCTGCGTGCTGACTTGATCAAAACTCAGGAGGAAAGCGGAAAGCTCATTTGCAAGCACAGAGGTGAGCCTGGGATGATCTTTACTGGTGCTTTGGTCAAACACATGCCTGCCTTCTGTTTGTGAGTTGAGATCGGATATGTTTTTATAAGAAAATCCTAAGGTAGTAGGCAGGCCATCTTCAGAGGAAGACTTTTACATCAGCTCCACCAACACGGCTTCCCTACCAACTGGATGCAGGTATTGCCACCTGACTCCTTGCGGCCTGGGAGAGCTTCACAGTGTCCCCAGAGTGAGGCCTGAAATCCCCGCTGTGGACAGCCCTCCACATGGGGTCCTGGACTTCTTTCCATTACCATATCCTGTTAGCAACCCCTCAAGTCCTCAGGGATAGAAGCACATGTTCCATTTGTCATTCTCCTAGATCTTCTGAACTTCTATGTCTGCCGCGTGCTGCTTTCCAGCCTCTGGGATGTGTTTCTCCATCCCACTGATGCCACTGAAACTTTGCTAGTTCTCTCTTTGGAAATCAATCCCCTCTCACTCTGCCGGCTCAGCATGGGGTGTGGATTATCCCATGGGCCTGACTTTGACTCATCTTTCATGCCTCTCTTTCCCTCTCGCCTGTGAGCATCTTGAGACAGAGAAAGTTCTCTTCCCCTTCACCATACCACCAACGGCACCAAGCACAGTCATTCATCTCTACTCTGTTCTCAATAAAACTTTGAAATGAGTTATTTTTGCATTCAGGTCTTTCAGACACATGCCAGTTCTCTGAAAAATCCATCGTTATTTGTGTTGTTACAACAATTTCAATTCCCTAAAGACAAAGAAGTCAGAATATAGTAGCAGAACTGTAAAATGGAAGTTCAAAATGATGTAGGGGTGACTCTACACTGACCCAAATGGTACAGGCTAATCATCATGGTCCCTGGTGACATAAAAGAGTTAGTAACTTAAAGACTCCTAGGAAAAACCCTAATGGTCAAGGAGCTGAAGGGGAAGTAGACTATAAGACAGTTTCCAAAGCAGGAAATATACATGGTCAATAAACAATCCTATGTCATCTGAAATTAAACATGACTAAGATACACTCTTTCACCTATCAAATTAGCAAAGCACAAAAACATATGCACTCAGGCACCTGGGTGGCTCAGTCATTGGGTGTCAGCCTTCAGCGCAGGTCATGGTCTCAGGGTCCTGGAATCAAGCCCTGCATCAGGATCCCTGCTCAGCAGGAAGCCTGCATCTCCCTCTCCCACTCCCCCTGCTTGTGTTTCCTCTCTCACTGGGTCTCTCTCTGTCAAATAAATAAAATCTTAAAATATATATATATATATGTGTGTGTGTGTGTGTGTGTGTGTGTGTGTATGCACTCAATTTTAAGGAGGACACAAGGAGACCAGTTCTGCAATGCCAATGGCTACATGCTGTGGCAAGATTTTGTAAAGCAACTGGTAATGTGGTCTCAAAAGCCTTAAAAATGTCCAAATACTTTATCCAACAATCTTCCTTCCAGGAATAGAGCTAAAGAACACAAGCAGAAGTGGGGCCAAAGATGTACACATGAAGATACACAGTAAGTATTAAGTATCATTTATAAGGGTGAAAAATTAAACAATCAAAATGCCCAACATGAGAAATATGGTTAAAAAGTTTATACCAATATATGATCTGAATATTAAACTAATGTTACAGAGAATTTTTAATAACATGGAAAACAAGTCACTGTGATTCATAGCTTGAGAAAAACTGTAATGATGTTAGAAAAAGCCTAATCAGGTCATAAAAAAACCCAACTTAAAAGAAGCACCACTTAAGTCTCCTTGTGTAAATGAAGAGGCATATAATATACAGGCTTTAAAAATTAGTGTTGTAATGATGACCATTAGTCTATAAATTTAATTTTTAAACATACCCCAATATCCCAACACTTTTTTTTTAGTAGATGGCCAACTTAAGAAAATTCTAATGAAAAAAAAATGAGTAAGATATTTTACTTCCTGCAACTAGATACTCAAAACACCCTTATGCTAAAAAGCAACTAAAAACCTTGTACGTAAGTACAAATACATATACATGGCTCAGCTTGCAGGAAAGTATGGAAACCCTTCAGAGCTCAAGAAGAAAACTGGAGACCAATCCACCTTCCCTAAGGGCAACTGCTGATTTCTGGTCACCTAAAGCTTTGGATTTAAGGACAAACAAGCTAGCAGACAAAATCTGGAAACAGAGACTGTGGGAATTCGGGGTGGAAAGCCCTGCATGAAACACCAAGTCATAATCCCAAGCTGATCCCCTCTCAGGTTTGGGGCCAAAATTCACACAACCTGCTCAGTATGAACAACCACAAGTTGGAATTTTAGCATAATGTGAGCCCACCTGAAAGAAGCATGAAAATCCCTGGAGAAACTTTTCCCCAATCTAGGACACAGAATTTCCACAGATAAAGTTCTGAAGAACATGTGCTCAGAATCACAGTAACCAAAGAGGAACCATGTATGGTGACCATGGTTACCATAGTACCCATCTACGAACCCCAAATCACAATATATACAAGAAACAACCTCCATTAGCAAAAGCCAGCAGATAAGCTGAACCATAGATTCTGACTCATATGTGACTCAGATATTAGAAATATCAGATAGAGAATATAAAATAACTGATATTTGAAGGAATAAAAAAATTAATCAAAATTATCAGTAAGGAATAAGAGACTATTAAACTGACCAAAGTTATTTAAAAAAAATTTTAAAGCAACACACACACACACACACAAATGCATTAATTGAAATTTAAGACTCAGAGGAATTTAGATAGAGCTGAGAATAGAATTAGTGAAATGGAATACTAGCCTAAACAAGTTTAATGAATGCATCATAGAGAGTCAAATAAATGGAAACTGAAAGGCAGGTCAGGAGGAAAGAGGATGGAAGGAGTACAAAATTCATCTGAGCAGAACTGAAAGGAGATAATAGAGGAAACGAAGGAGAAGAAATAAGGAAGTGGCTGAGAAACTTCCCAAACTAATAAAAAGAATCATCGGATTCGTGAAACACAACCAACCATGTAAATGATAAAAAAGAATTCCACATCCAAAATCATCATGGTGAAGCGTAATACCAAAAACCAACAGAAAATCTTTAAAAAGTTAAAAAAAAAAAAAAAGATACAGAGATCAACAACTAGACCTACAGCTGCCTTCTACAACTGGAAGCCCAAAGTGCTGGCATAACATTTCAAAAGGATGAGAAGAAATAATTGTCAATGTAAAAGCCTATACCTTTGACAAAGTTTTCATTCAAGAATCTGGTGAAATAAAGGTGTTTTTAGAATTCCCACCTTCCCCAACCCCAGACAAATTTGGAGAGTTTATCACCAAAAGTCCCTCCATTTTGATGTACCACCAAAAGGGACACCTCAAATATGTATTTTAGAAGATGAAAATTGATATCAGCAGCAAAGATCGGGCACACATAAAGAAAAGGGGAGCCCAGGCATTGGTAACCGTGAGGTAAATTAAACACTGATTGTGAAAAAGTAACATCAGATTTGTAGGAGTCACAAAACAAAAGAAGATAGAACTATAACATGTAATAGAACTAAAACACTGGGTGTCACATGCAACCAATGAATCATTGAACACTACGCCAAAAACTAATGATGCACTATATGTTGGCTAAGTGAATTTAAATTAAAAAAAAAAAGAACTAAAACATAATAATCAATAGGAGGGGGTAGTGGGAGTTCAGATTCTAAAGAGAGGATTAAAATACTAACTTTCAACTTCGTTAAATTCACATGTTACAACTTGCAGCTGGTGAATGAAATAATAGAAATAAAAAGTATAACCTCCAAATAGCAGAGAAAAAAATAGAACAGAAAAAATTAATTCATTACAAGGTTATGAACGAGATAAAAAGAAAAGGTAGGACAAAGAGAAAGACTAAATAACATGATGGAAATAAATCCACATATACCAGTAATCAAAATAATTACAAAATTACAATTATCACAAAATAATTGTAAGTGGCCCATATTTTCTATTTAAGTAAGAATAGCCAATAACATTATGGAAAAATATCAGATATTAAATCCCATTATGAAGACACATAGAGTGATATTGGTGGAGGATATGCAGAAAATACTTTGAACTGAATTAAAGAGAAAAATGTATATGAAAATTAGAAGGAAATTCATATCTTGAAAGAATTATGTGAAAATATCTGATAGGAACATTTGATCAAAGTCTCACTCTTAGGCTAAAAAAGTAAACGGGAGAAAAGCAAACTTAGGAAAAAGTAAACAGATGCAAGGAAACAATAAAGCTAAAAGCAGAAATCCGTGTAACAGAAAATCAATAAACAATAAGAAGAATCAATGGAGCAAACCCTAGATCCTTGGAAAAATTTCAGTAAAATGGATAAATCTCTAGCTAGACTGATAAGGACAAAAGAGAAGACACAAATTATGAGTACCAGAAAAAAATGAGGAAACATCTTACAGATCCAAGGATATTAACAAAATACTATGAACAACTTTGTGGCAATAATTTCAACAACTTTGATGAAATGGCAAATTCCCCAAAGGATACAAATTACCAAAAAAACTGCAGAAGTATTAGAAACACTGACTCGTCCTATAAAGAATTAAAGAAATTGGATTCATAATTAAAGCTTTCCCACAAAGAAAACTTCAGGCCAAGATGACTTCACTGGTAATTTCTACCAAACACTTCGAGGAAACACTTCCCAGTTCTTTGTATAAAACTAGTATTTTCTTGGTACCAAAACCAAAACATTTCAAAAAAGGACACATCACCATTCCTTAAGAACAAATAAAAAAAATTTTCCTAAAAATATTAGCAAATAGAATGCAGCAATACATTTATTTTTAAAAGGATAAACGTATCATGACTAGAGTTGAACCTAGAACATACAATTTGTCATGAAATTTTGTATAATTCCCCCATTACAAAATAAAGGAGAGAAACACTATTATTATTCTAATAGGTACATACAAAGTATATAAGTATTCCACAATAATAAAAGCTTTCATCAAATTAGGAATAGAAACAATGAAACAAACAGAATAAAAAATGGGCAAAAGACTCAAATAGACATTTCTCCAAAGAGGACATTACAAATAGCTGATAGGCATATGAGAAGATGTTCAACATCACTTAGGGAATCATTAAGGAAATGCACATCAAAAACGCAATGAGGGCACCTGGGTGGCTCCGTGGGTTAAGCGTCTGCCTTTGGCTCAGATCATGATCCCAAGGTGCCAGGATTGAGCCCCGGTCCAGCTCCCTGCTGGGTGTGGAGCCTGCTTCTCCCTCTCCCCCTGCCTGACACTCCCCCAACTTGTGCTCTTTCTCTCCCTTTCTCTCTCTCTCTATATATATATCAAATAAGTAAAACCTTAAAAAGAAAAAAACACAATGAGATACTGCTGCATACCCATTAGAATGGCTATTACCAAAAAAAAAAAAAAAAAAATCAGAAAATGACAACTATGGACAAGGATCTAGAGAAACAAGGCACAAAGCCTTGTGCTTTGCTAGTGGAAATGTAAAGTAGTAAGCTGCTGTGGAAAATGATATGGTGGTTTCTTAGAAATTTAAACATAGAAATATATATGACTCAGCAATTCTACCTCTTGGCATATACCCAAAAGAGTTAAAAACAAGAGACTCAAAGAAATATCTGTACACCGCTGTCCACAGCAGCGTAATTAACAATGGCCAGAAGGTGGGTCCACTGACAACAAAGTGTCCAATGACAGATGAATAAAACAAAATGTGGTCCGTCCATAGAGTGGACTATTATTCAGTATTATTTTTTATCCGAATTTTTTAAAAGAGAGAAAAAAATCAGAATAGAATGAATCATTTTCAAACTGGCAGACAAAATCTACCTACCTACCTACCTTCCTATCTATATTTTTAAACCCCTACAGCTAACAAGGGACTAAATCAGGATGCTTACCCTCATTACTGCCATTCCACATTTTACTGGTAAGTCTTAACCTAGTGCATTAAGGCAAGAAAAAAGGAAGTAAAGACATCAAGGTGGGAAAATAGTAAGTAAAATTTTAATCATACATAATACTACTGTGTACATAGAAAATCCTGGGAAATCTACAAAAAACACTGTTATAATTATTAAGTGCTTCCAGTGACATTGCAGGATTCAAGGTCACTTTACAGAAAACTGTGTGTGTCTATGTGCAAGCAAAAAAAACAAAAAAAAAAGGAAAGGAAAGGAAACGAAATGTCTAAATATCACTATCATTCATTTTACGGAGCATTCAGAATATGAAATAAGTAGGGATGCATTTAACAAAATACATGAAAAATCTTTATCATGAAAACCACAAAACACCATGGAGAGAAATTCAAGAAAGATGTCGTGATGTAGAAGAATTTTGAAAGCATTAGTTCGAGTGGAAGAAACCTTCCACAGAGAAAGCCCAATCTGCTTCCATTTATATAGATTCTAGAACAGAGACCAAGAGAAGATCGGCAGTTTTCTGGTACAGGAGCAGGGGGAAGACTGACTGGGAAGGAGCCAAATGTTTTTCTGAAATATTCTGTATCCCACTGTGGTGCTGGATACATGGGCACATATGTAAAGGTGTGTACTTTAAGGTAAGTAAGGTAAGCCTCCATATAGCTGATTAAAAGCAAACAACAAGGTGTGGGATCAAACTGAGAGGGCTTTTTCTAAAATATAAAATGAAAATGTGAGAAAGTATGATGGCAGCCAGAGCCCCTCCACACCCAACCCCTGCAGTGACATGACACATCAGATGCCAACAGGACTTTACACTTAGGAGTATCTGAAAAGATTCCCCACCTCTCAAATCCCTACATGGTAACAGAGCAGGTTCTGTGAGACACATAATATTCGAAAGGCATGGAAATTTCTAGAAAGAAACTGCACGAGTCAGGGAAATCCTCATATAAACATAAATTTGATACAGGATCGACATTTCCAGCCAGTAGAGAAATAATGGATTACCTCATCAATCGTCCACAGACCACTGGCAAACCATTTAGGGAAAAGAGACGCCAAGCTTCCACCATCTGAGGACATCCGTCCAGAGGAATTACAGACTTACAAAAAGGAGCTGGAGAACGAGCTTAGGAAAATAATAAAAATTACTGACTGTCAAAAATTAAACAGACTTGGTGACTAGATGCAACGTGGTACCCTGGATGAGATCCTGGAACAGAAAAAGGACATTAGTGGAAAAACTGGTGAAATCACAGTGAAGTCTGGAGTTTAATCGTGTTGTAGCGATATTGATTGCCTGGTTTAGGTCAGGGAATCTCAGCTGTGGGTGATTTTCCTCCCTGGGGAACATGTGACAATGTCCAGAGACATTTTCCCTTTACAGCTGGGGGTGGGGGGTGGGGGGTATGTGCTGCTACAGTGTCGAGGTTGAGAAAGCCTGTCTTGGAGAAAAGTGCTGTAATTATGAAGGATAGTGACATAAGGAGAAGCTAGATACTTGGGCTATCCAGGAACCCTCTGTATTACCTTTGAAACCCTTATGTCATTTAAATTCTCTCGAAATTCAAAGTTGAAAAAATTAGGATAAATGACATTCAAAAATACAAAAGGATATTTTAACAAAAATAAAAAGTCAAAAGAGAAAAGACTGAAGTGGGCAAAGACAATATATAGGCAATTAACAAAAGCAGAAATATAGATATGTCACATGGGAAAAGTTCAACATCAAAAAACAGGCATTATCCTAAATATCATTTTTCACTTATCAAAATGGCATGGAAATTTTTGTAATGCCAGCACTGAATGTTCATGCACATTCTGGGAAGCTGGCGTTTTAAGTGTTGTTAGGGTCACTTCATACACCTGTTGCAGAGGACCTTGAAATTCTGCCTATCCTTTGACCCAGAAAGTCTCAGGAATGGAGGTTAAGGAAAGGATATGACGTGCCCACAAAGATGTCTATACAAGGACACTTATTGACACGTTGTTACAAAAATGTAAAAATGGAAACAATCTATTCAACAAGAAGGTTTAAAACCAAACAACAATAACAGCAACAAACCCAGGTAAATCCACCCAACGAAAGCCTGGGTACCCATTATGTGGTTAACAGAAATATTGTAGAACACGAATACGAACTTCACAGTCCACTGCTGAGAATGAGCATCCTCCAAGAATGATGATTTACATGGTCCCCTTTCAGTTAAGAAAAGACTAGAAAAACAGAATAAAGAAAAAAAAAAAAAGTTTGTTGCACCCAAGTAATCTATTCAGAAAGATCTACAGAAACATTCACAGTGACGTTGCCTATGGGTAGTTATGGCTGCTCATTTTCCTCTTTTCACTTGTCTACATTTTAACTTTTTCGGTGCACATCTTTTTTTTTTTTTTTTTAAACGAGAGAAAGAAAACATTACAACAGCAGAAGAACTGAAGGAGAAACGTTAGATTTACAGCCTTATCTAAGCATTCACATGGACACTGGGACATGTGGGGAGAAACCACCCAGTTCCCAGTGGTGCCAACAGCCAAGGAGGGCTTGTGATGGAGACAGTGAGGGCGGGCTCTGCCACACCGATGACATCGGCACGAATTCCCGCCGATGTCTAGGTAAGCGACATCTCCCAAGTGTACGACCCCGGGCTAGTCAGTGCGTTTTAAGGACCACGTCTCCTCAACGCTGCTGGCTGGGATGCGATGTCTCTCCTCACAGCTCCTTCGCGATCACTTCTGAACTGAAGCAGGTTACTCTGTCTTACGTGTGCATGTATCGGGGCGCAGGACACGATGCCGCTGGAACCCAAGGTCGGTTTCACCATCTACACAGGCCTTCCAGTCAAAATCACCGCAATACAGTCCACATTGACGCAAAACGTGGATAAGCCTCTATCTTCTTAAGACGCCAGAGCTGCTCATCCGCTGACTACGCACCAGCCTTGCAACGCACGCCCGGGCCTTCCATTTAGCCTCCTGCCCAAAGAGGGAGCAGGGTTTCAGCAAAACTCTACAATTTCCCCCTTCATTTTAGCCAACTTAGGCATTGGTACACGGACAAGATAAGACAAAGCCAGGACACCAAATGGTTGCCCTAAGACTCTGCATATTGACAAGAGATGGGTCTTGAATTTGGATGTTCTGGTCCTGCGGAAGGGAAAACGTGGCCCAAATGCCCTGAAAGGTAAGAGTCACTCAGAAGACGCCGAGCTCTGGCAGCCGGGAGCGTGCAGGTGTTACTCCTCACGGGGCCCACATAAATAGCATCGTCCAATATGACCGATCCACACCCTTCATGCAGGCTCCTGACACAGCACACCAGAGCACCGTGAAGACAGAACATCCAAATGATGCAGGCCTTGTATCCCCAACGTTTCAGCTAATTAAGAAAACCTGGATTTTTATAGCTTTTGCTCTAACTTCTGAGCCTATAGAAAACCGCCACTTAACAGGCCAGTTTACATAGTCCTCACCCAGACTCTGAGTTTTACTCTGAGTTCCTACGGGGCACTTATCACAAGAATGGGAGTGGACAAGGGCAGGCATTTGGGGAAAACGGTTTTCACCCTACCTGGCATGACAAAGGCTCTGTTCTTGCAAAGAGAGCACCTGTCCTGTGCATCTGCCCTTCAGGACCCCTCGGGGAACCTCAAACTTGAAGAGTTTGATCGTTAGCCCTAAGAGCCGAGAATCAAGATGCACAGTAGAAGGGACATGCTGTCCTCCAGACAGAACTGTCCCTGAAGGGTAGAAGCATCTGCCACCCCAAAATATGTCACTTTGCGTGAGGAGTATTTTGAGCTGAAAGCAACTAAGAAAAGACAGAATGAAAAGCTCTCTGCCCTCCCTATTTGCCTAAAAGCAGGACATAAATTTACAAAGGTGTCCCTCCTCCCTTCTCCACCAGGAAGGACAGAAGTTAATCACCAGAGACAACTTTAAACCCATCAGCCAGGAGACAGCATCAGCGGAACGGACATAACAAACATCAGCCTTTATCTGCCAGTGGTTTCCTCCCAGCTTTGCTGACCCCGGGAGCCCCAAACTGCTGGCTTTCTTTCGTTCTGGCATTTCTTCACAGACCCGTCGCTCTTGTTGAAGGTCTACATCTAAGCTGGGCTCTTAAGCCCCTGTGCAGAGTCAGACTTCCCATGCACACATTTTCCCATGTACGCGTGTCAATAAACAGACTTGCTTTTCTCTTGGTAATCTGCCTTTTTTTTTTTCTCATAGGGGATCCAGAGAGCACATAGGAGGGTGGGGGGATAATTATCTTCCCTCCCCTACAGCTTCAGAGAAGGGCTCTTAGCCCAGGAGACACTGGATTTCAGCAGAGAGTCCGGGACGGGCCTCTGGAAAAAGTATCTCTGGGGTGTGTGATGCCCTCCCCTGGCCGGGAACACATTCTCCACGCTGTGACGTAGCCCCGAAGCCACACGAGCTCAGCAGAATGCCCCCCCCGTGTGGACCGTGGTGCTTCGTCCACAGTGATGCCCTCACGGGGCTCTGACCTAATCCAGGATATAAAAGGCCCCGTGTAACAATGTGGGAACAGCTTCTGCATTTAGCACAAGCTACTGGGGCAACATGGCTTAAGAGGACTTTCCAGGCTGGTCCTCCCATCTGCATTCATCTCGCCTTCTCCCAAAGTTAGGTGGTAACACGGAAAATACATTTACATTTTTTGGAAAGACCTGAGCTGCTGCTTTAAGATCTTGGGGAAAACAGCAAAACTCATGACGCCGAAGGAGTTAAGCACACCACCCATTTCTCGTATTTTTCTCTCCTTTTTTTTCAGGGTCGTCCATTTCTGGACCACTTCTCCTTACAGAATTCGCTATTATGACCACTCCTTTTTCCAAGATCACGTCCACATGAATTTCCCACAGACAGCTCGGGGGGCACTAAGGTCTAAAGATAGTTCCCGCTGCACACCCACCACGCGCAGCGCTCCTCGTGACAGAGGGGCGGCAGCTAGCACAGCCTCAACTGAAACACAGAGGGTCTCGTGCCCACACCTGTGGTCTTTCTTCCACTGGGTCCCCCTGATGATCACTATTTCTCAGGCAGGTAGAGAGGCTGGCTTTGCCGTCACCTAATTTAAAAGATCAGACCATATATCCCATCAGCCTGCCGCAGCCCTTGAACCCAGGCCTCTGCATCTCGTCCCTTAGGCAAACCTAAGCCAGTGGCCCATGACCACTTCCTAAAAAACAAGAGGACACAAGCCATTCATCCAACTAAGGGAAATACTTGGGAAAAAAAGCGGAGTGGGGGGGGACTTTTTTTCCCATAAATTCAATTGGGGTAGCTGACCTGAACAATTTTTAGAGATCATATACTCTAGGAGATGATCTGAACATCACAGTCAAGATTATGGGGAAAACACCACAATCCCATCGAGATTTACCAAGAGATAGATGAAAACGTACAGACACACACACACACCCCCTTCAAAATGTTTTTGCAACTCTGTCCATATGTTTTCTCTTTTAATATTAAATTTGGCTATCTAAAGGATAATAAAGGAGTTGTTCCATGATCATACTTACTCTTATTGAGTTCTTGGAGGGAAACGATAGTTGGAAACTTTTTCCCGCTAAATTTTAAAACCAAGTGGGAATATAATAGTTCTCACTTCGCTTTTTTACAACCTGCCTCTGGACAGTGAATCTTACATGGCTCCCCACCCTTTCCTGGCCAGAGAGGTTTTAGATACGGCCACGGGGAGAGGTGGTTTGAGGAAAGACAAGGCAGCTGGCTTTTAAGTGACCCTGACATCAGCAAGGCTTTGTTGGGTCACCAAAGTGTCTGCCCTCCACCCAGCACACACATCCTGTGCGAGGGCTCTGTGCCTCTCTGCTGGCCCTGGAGAGGTCAGTGCCAAGACTCAGGCCTGGATCCTGACCTCAAGGGCCATGCAATCTAGAGGAAGGAAATGGTCCCCGCAATATAGCAAATCCATCATATCAATAGGCTGTGAAAGTCCCAGGAGCTGAGTACTTGAGAGAGACAGCTGGACCAGGCACTGAGGCTGCGTCTCAGTCTGTGAGCAAAGAGAGCACAGCTGAGCGGGCTGGTCCACGATCACCACGGGCTGAAAGGGGGTCTGGGCACAGTGTGGGCCAATGGCTCTCAGCCACAGGGGGTTCTGATGTGCCCCCACCAACCAATGTCTGGAGATACTGGTTTGGTCACAACGCGGGGGGGGGGGCGGTATTGGCACCAAGGGGACAGAGGCCAGGGGGCTGCTAATCACCCGACAGTGTGCAGACAGCCCCCTGCAATAGAGCAAGATCAGGCCCCAAATGTCCAGCTGCTGAGGCCTAGAGGAGGACGACGAGAGGGGCAGGGTCATCGGGGCAGCCACAGCCAAGGTCAAGGTGAGAAGCAGAAATGAACACCCACCAGCCATCGCAGAGTCGTCAGCTAAAACCGCAAGGCTGGATTGCAATTAGCAAAACTTAGCAGACCAGTACCTAGTCTTGGCCAAGCACATACGGAAAGGGCCTTCGCTGAGAAAAGAAGCTTCTACCTAGGCTTCTCCTGGAGCTGAACTTGGCATTGTGCCCCAAGAGCCTTAAAAAGGTTGATACGCTCTAATCTGGAAATGCCAGTTAAAGGATTTTTTCCAAAAGGAAATAATCTAGCAAAGCCTTACACACCAAGTGTCCGCATTAATATTATTCCAAAAAGTGAAAAAGGAGTAAGAACTTTAAAGGCCAAGCATGAAGAAATAGTTAAATAAACTATGGCATGTCCTGAAAACACACCATCTCAGTCAATAATATGTTCTATTAATATCAGGAAATATTTATGACATACCGCTAAGTGGCAGAGACCCAGAGGGAAATCACATACATAGCAGGACCTCAACTATTTAAAAGAAAAAACATAAATGCATAAAAAACAATGGAACAAATACACCAAAGTATCAACAATGATTATTAAACTTTTTATTCTGCATTTTATTATTCCCAGTTGCCTATAACATACTAATTTAATGGTCAGGAAAATAAATCTATCTGGGCACAGAAGTTCATGAAGGCAACACAGGCCTGGGTCGGGGTAGGGGGTGTGGACACAGAAGACAGCGGACAGCTGAGGGAGACTGTGGGCTTTGCCGGTGACTGAATAGGGCAGCAAGAGACAGGGAAGGAGTTCAAAGAGGACCCAGACTTGTGAGCCTGGGGTCCCGGAGGTGAGATGGCCAAGACCAAGAACGGAAGCAAGTGAATCGGAGTTCAAAGGTGACAACGGTGGTCTGGGATATGGCATCAGGAGGCCTGGGGGACACAGCCAGATGGATGAGCATGAAGCCTGCCCCTCCCCCACAACTAGCGGCAGCTGGGGGCAAATCTATTTACCTGTTGTACCTGTTTACCTGGAACCTGGAAGTAAACAATATTTCCCTCTCATGGCCTTGAGGGAGCAGTAAAGGGATGAAAGCCGAGAAGCACGCGGCCCAGCTCAGGGGGCGCGAAGACCCCAGTACGGAAAATCGGGGGTGGTCTGAGCACCACCACGGAGCGGAAATGTTGCTGCTCCTGCCAGACCTCAAATATTTGCATCCCGACCTTTTTCAGTGCCTGTCCCTCTCTTTCTCTGGACTTTCCCAAACTCTCCTGCAGCATAAAACACTGACTCTAGGAAGAAGCCTCCCAACCACACCTGTAGCCTAGAACATTCTCCCGAGCTCTGGACTCACGGGCCCAACCTCCAGCTTGCTGACTGTGCTGGAAGGTCCCACTGGCACTTCAAACGTACCCTAACCCCCTAGTGGTACTCGCGTCTTCTCTGCTTGTCCTCACATCCTCCCCATCTGGATAAAACCCTTCTCCCCCGTTATCCAAAATACACAAACAACTCTTAAAGCTTGGCAAGAAAACAAACAACTCCATTAAAAAACGGGCCAAGACCTTAACAGGCGCCCCACCGGAGGAGAGACACAGAGGGCAAATAAGCCTGCGGGAGGACGCTCCGCGGCCTATGTCATCCGGGAACTGCAAAGTAAACAAGAGTGAGCTATCGCTTCGCGCCCGTGAGAACGGCCCAGATCCAGAAGGTGGACCACGCCAAACGCTAGTGAGCGCTGGGACAATAAAAGCTCTCCTTGCTTGCTGGTGGGAAAGCAAAATGGCACGGTCATACCCTGGAAGACAGCGCGGCAGCTTCTTACAAAACTAAACATACTCTGGGAAAGCTTTCTGTAGAAGTAAACAAACAAACCAACAAAAACTAAACATACTCTGGCCACGTGATCTAGCCATCACACTCCTTGGTGCTTCCCCAAAGGAGCTGAAAACTTACATCCACACAAAAACCTCTGCCCAGATGTTTATAGCAGCTTTATTCATAATTTCCCAACTTAGAAGCCACCAAGATGTCCTTCGGGAGGTGAGCCGAGAAAGCAGGTCTGTCCAGACAATGGAGTATTGTTATTCAGTGCTAAGCACAAATGAGCTATCCAGTCTAGAAAAAACAGAGAGGAATCTTAAATGCAAATTGCTAAGTGAAAGGAGCCCATGTGAAAAGACCACATAGTGTATGATTCCAACTACAGAACATTCCAGACATGGCAAAACTATGGTGACCGTAAAATGATCAGTGGTTGCCAGGAGTTAGTGGGAGGGAGAGATCAACAGGCAGAGCACAGAGGGTTTTTAGAGCAGTGAAACTGTTCTCTGATACGACAGCGGTGGCTACGTGTCATTATACATTTGTTCCAACCCACAGCATGCACAGCACCGAGAGTGAACCCTCACGTAAACTACAGACTTCGTGTGATGATAACATATCAACGTAGGTTCACTGGTTGTGACAAATGTACCGCTCAGGTGGGGATGTTGAGCGTCGGGAGGTTGTGTGTGTGTGTGCAATGTGAGATATATATATGGGAAATCTCTGTACCTTTCTCTCAAACTTGCTGTGAACCTAAATCTGCTTTAAGAAACAGTCTCCACACAAAACAACAGCACCTTCTCTAGATGCTTAAGTCAGAAATCTAGAGTCCACCTTGCCCCCACTCTGCCTCCCTCCTCTCGAGCTCACCAGTTCCCCGAGGCTTGCAAATTCCACCCTCGGACTTCTCCTCCCTCCCCAGCTTCCAGTCCAGCCCTCACGTTCTCCACAGCAATGGCCTCACCTGCTTCATCTCTCACCCTCTGAGAAGCAAGACCATCTTCTTACATCTATTTCATCGTAGCCTCGCGCTACACTTGGGATAAAGTTTTAAATCCTTATTCTGGTCTCTCAGCCCCTAACCCTGACCGTGACTGTGATCCAAGTTCACCTCCCAGCCTCATGGCCCCACTTACCACGTGGCGGATGCAAGGACCTTCTCAACCACTCCGAAGTGCCCCGATTCAAAGCTTTGGCACGTGAAGGCTGCCCTACTTGTGCTTCAAGAATCGCTCTAAAAGCCCCTCCCTCAGAAACCTCTTGCTGACCCCCGCCTGCATCACAGAGTGACTTCTCCCTCTGCTTAGTCCTGCATTTTTTTCTCTTCCCATATTCGGAGGCCAAGACTGCTCCCCAGTTAATGCCCGTTAACCTCCACCTCAGAGTCGGGTTTCCAGAGGGTCCCACACGCACGACTGGCAAATAGGGTAAAGTTTGTTTTGGAGGATGAATGATTCCGAACCTGCCAATTTCAGCCAGTCGGCCACATCGGGCCACTGCCTGTTCTTGGGAATAAAGTTTTATTAGAACATGTCCACACTCACTGACTTATGCATTGTCTGGGGCTGCTTGAGTTGAGCAGTTGCTATGGAAACCATCAGGCTCTTTACCAAAAAAAGCTCACAGACCTCAGTTTTAGATCATTAAAGAAAAATCCTATTTGTAAAATAAGGGCTCCTCAAATGTCTTGTGGCTCCTCTAGTAAGAAGTTCTCATGGGACTGAAGGAGCAGAGCCTAATGCAGATTTTTCTGGTAGGCCTGATGTGTCTGCATAGAGTCTGTCATTTTCCCTTGAGCGACGGAAGCCCTTTTTTCAGGACATAAAGCTGCTCACTAAACCTGTGTTAGATTAGTGCATCAGAACACGGGCAGACACAGTGGTCACTTCGTGAACCTGCAGGGGGTCCCATCACTCCTCTCCAGGGAGTCCTCTCCAGCCACGCACATCTTTGATCCCCAGTGATGCTAAGCTCCACTGGGGACTTCTCAGACCAAGGCCACCAGCAGCCCAACCGCTGGCCGGGGCACAGGGAGACAGAGATTCCATCACAGAACACCAATGTTTGGGGCAAATCAAAAAAGTGCATTTGGAAGTCTCTTCTCCAAAAACATCTAACAAACTTCCATGGATGTCTTGGAAACAGGGGAAAGCTTCAGATCTAGGCCACAGATGCCAGATGAAACCAGCAATAAGTAATGTATCAAAGTCAATGCTGTTTCAAGTACGCAACAACCGGCAGAGAGACAACGACTCGGACCAATACTGCACACCCCACAGAACAGCACGAAGAATGGGATTTCAGGCTGGGAAGGATTTCCGAGCAATAAATTCCAACTGTATACCAAATGACGTGGCTTATCACATTTAATTAGAAATTCACTGTGTACGTCACTCTCCTGATAGATTCTGGCCACCAGAGACTACTATTACTCCATACGTCCACGAGTGGTCTTCAAACAGTCCCATCGTGGTGACCGTGGAGACGGGGCCCACCCCTGAGAGAGTCCCCACCAATCAAACTGCTCTGCTTAGAGCCGTCACTCAGAGGGTACAGCCGGAGCCAAGTGCACGGGACCGTTCTCGGCTCTGGCACTGAACAGCCGTGTGGGCTCGGGGAAATCATTTCATCTTCAAGCCTCATTTGTCTTAGCTGCAAAGTAGGGATAATGATACTGTCCTTACAGAAGGGAGGATTCCAAGTAATGGACACGACCGATGTCAGCCAGGGCCTGGCATCTAGGACCTGCGCCATCTCTGCTGGGGTCATTGGCAGGATGGGTGCCGAAGACGATGCGACACTTCCTCGGAGCAGGCCAGGGAGCTGAACAATGCCTGTCTTGCGGGTGCCGGCAGGAGGTGTACCCAGAGTGGAGACACAAAGAATAAACATATGGGGATGAGGAGAAGGAAAAAGGAGGAAGCAACTGCTCAGCCTCTAGAAAGAGAACAGGTTCCTGTGTGTCAGTTAGAACGCGACACGGTAGACGTGACCAAGGTAGACACGGTCTACCCAACCTGCACCAACTGTTTGCAAGTCTCCCGTCTTCCCTCATCTTAGTAACTTGTGTGCATGCCCATTCTAGAATACAACGTATATAGGACATCCTGTCTGGTGACCTAACAACTAGAACGGAAACTGCCTTGCCTCTGTTTGTAGAATCTTCCAGACTGCACCTCCCTTGTGGCGGAATGTCAGCAAGGCGGCTAGAGAGGCTGCTGCTCATGCAGGATTTGGGGATCCTTCAGATAAAAAGAATCAGATTCCGAAACAATGAAATATGAAGACGGCTAATAGCATGTGTAACACAGGAGGCTGTCAAGAAAGTCTCCCACAAGATCCCAGTGCCAGACAGGAAACACAAACAGCGCCTCGGAGTTTTAATGAGCACGGCCCCTTCCAGAAAGTACTTGCAATAAGGCTAGAGCGCTGTGTCGGGACGGGAAGTCAGCAAGCTCACCCTCGGAGTGCTGGGTAGGTTAGCCCGGGACAGTCCGTGGTGGTCAGACCCCAGGAGTCGTGCTTAGAAATCTCAGGCAAGAATCCAGTAGTGTGGACACAAAGGGCATTTGTGTCACTGGGAAGAAATACATCTCACTGCCCATGAGTTTCTGAGTGAGAAGGTCTGAAAGTCCCGGGAGGGCTGTGTGAGTGAGTGTGTGCACGAACACATCTGAGGCGTGTGCCCAAAATGGTGAGTTCCAGCTTTCCGTGGTCGTGAGCTTGACGACTGAGGACGCACAGTCACATGGACACTCTCCCTCACAGATTCACCTCAGGCAAACAGAGAGAACACCAAATGCACCCGTTCTCTAGCTGCCCAGATGAGGAAACAGGCTCTGAGAATTCGGGTTGGCTTGTCCACGTTCACTGCCCGAGAAAATCATGCACCAGCACCTCTCAAAGAGGTGGCCTGGCCTCGGTGAAGATCTTTCCTCAAGTGGTAGAATGACGCCACATGATTCAGAACCACTCGAATCCTCCTCATGGGATCCTTGGGATCTGGAGTTACTCTGAGGGAAGTCGGCCCATGGGAAGTAGAATGAATTCAGTACTCTGCCTAAGAACACCAGTTACATGGTCAGTCGTTCCACAAAATCAAAATCGAGTATATTCTCTGCACCAAAGCCAAAATAAGTTGGGGTGGGGTGGGGGGTTTTCTCTGCTCATGTACCTCTCCTCTGAAATCAATGTTTGGGACTCGACTCTAGTGATTTTTAAAGAGCCTTTGGTCGAAGTGCCATAAATCCAAATGATTATTTCACACCATGGAACCCAACATGAAGACAAGGATACGCTTCGGTGGGGGTAGGGGTGGTAGGTACACAACAATGTAGGTTGTACATTTCCAGAATCTTCATCGATGAGGAAGAGAGAGTGGCGGACTCTCTACTAGACTGAGGCCCATCTTTGCAACACTGATAAGGGCTTACGTCTTCCTTTTTTGCAATAAGTCTTGTAGGACTCAGAGGCATTTCAGTGGTCTAATCAACCTGAAAGCCATGTCAAATTGCCTTAAAAATCTCTGCGCATTCAATATATACACACTTGTTAAAATTAATTACATCGTTGACCATTTCTACACACATTATAGCTTAAAATGTTTTACAGTCATTTTTATTAATTAATAAAGCCTTAATGGACAAAAATTACACTATGAAATTACTGTACGTATGCTGCATTTCCAGTTTTACTGCTATTACCTTTAAATATTTCCCCCAAATGGAAAGTCACTAATTCATAAATCACAGTCTCTTCTAGAGAGTAAAACTGAAAACTGGAAGTTTATACAGAGAAAGGAATCTGGGGTCAGGTTCAGCCCTGTTTCCCTCTTCCCGGTCTCCTGAGGTAAAGGGTGCCCAGGGCTGCTCACCCTGGGAAGTCGGCCTTGTCCTGGCAATGACAAAAACAGCAACAAATTCTAGCCCAGACATCCCAGAAAACTGCTGTTTTGCTTTTTGGCTCTCCCTGCCAACTTGCCTCTTTTTGAAAACGTCCCATAGTTACTAACCATCTCCCCCCATACACATCAACTCCACTGTACACAGTATTTCTAAGAGCAATCCGTAAATGCCAGCTGTTGGAGGGAAAGGTGAAGGAGAGCAGGACTGTGGACCCTTCCAGATGCCCAGATGTTCAGACAAGAGAACGAAACCTCTGGGCATGGACAGCACTTCCTCCTCTTCTCCCTGCTTTGTTTGGAGCCACACGGGCCTAAAATAACTTCCTGTGGGGGCCACAGTTTCCTGCTCATGACATTACAGGGTCTGGAGCTATTGTTGGAAACAAAACTTTGAGGGAAGGTCCCTTAGAATCTATAACAGCATCTGTGAAAACCTAAGGCAGACGTCAACACTGAGCTGCCAATGGCCAACTCAGAGCAGAGCAGAGAGAGGATGCTTCTGAGAACCACCTCTTGGAGTAAGTCCTGCAGAAGAAACTCACCATCCACCTTGGCGGGGGGACTCGCAGAGACCACCTGCGGGCTGGAGGTCTGCATTTGGCGGCCCCACCTCCCGAGACTGTGTCACTCACCTGCTGTGTAACTCCAGCCAGGAATGTGGATGGACAGTTGGCTGCCGCCACCACCACCGGTCGTGGTCCTGTAGTCTCCTCTCCCTTTTCTTCCAGTGACCTGGTGAGCTGCCGCACTTGAGAATCCTTGCTTTTCCAACAGACGCGAGCCCCTCCAAGGACAGGTGCGGGGCCCCAGATGCACCTGCTCCAAGGACGGGATTTCCTGCAAGAAGCTTCCTTGCAGACCTGGGTTCCAGCGGGGGCCGAGAGGGCTCTGGTTTCCCTCCCGGAGCACGGGCTCCCCGGCGCCGCTCCGGGGCCCCGCATTAGCCGGGCCGTCTGCGCCATCTGCTGTCGGTCCGTGCGAACTGCACCGGAGGTGGAGCGACAGGACCGACCTGTGCATTTTAGGGCCCGCGAGCGGGGGCTGCTCCACGGGGACGGAGAGGGACCGGTCTAGATAGTAAATGGAATTCGGGCACGGCTGGGTCACCCTGACGCGGACGCAGGAGCTGAACACCAGCGGCCCCTTTCCCGACCGCGCGGCGCCCGCAGGAAAGCTGCCCTCTCGGCTGTCCACATCGGTGATCCAGTCCTGGGGACCCTCGCACCGCCGGGGGTCCGTCCCCGGCACGCTCAGCCTCATCACAGAGCCGTTTCTGGAGAAATCCGCGCAGGCGAACGGCCCCTGGCGCCGACGCGGATCGGCACCCCCAGCCGGCGCAGAGGCGTCCCTGAGCGGAGCGCCCTGGGCCCGGCACTCGGGGCACCGCGGGTCCCGCACGACCTCCCACGCCGCGGGGCTGGCCGGGGCGCCCACGCGCCTGGCCGTGATGGTGATGGACGCAAAGCCCCTCTGGGGGCCGCTGCCCGGCTTCGCGCTGCGCGGCGGCTCCGTGTGGGGTCCTGGCCCCTCGGCCGGCGTCGGCGTGCCCAGCCCGCCGGGGAGGAGGCCGAACGCCCGGCTGATGCAGACCCCGGGGCGGCTCCCCCGCGACGGCCGGGCCGGATGCGCGTGCAGAGCCGGGGTGCAGGGCGCGGGCAGCGCGGCCCCGTCCACCTTCGATTTACTCTCATCAATCAGCTGTGAAATGAATAGCGACGAAATCATTTCCGTGTTTTGCGATGCCAGAGTCCCCTGCAAATGGGAAAAGATGGCAGTTACGCAAACAGCCTATCGCAAGGCAGGCAGTCAACTCCCTTTCAAGGGCCAAGAGGACTTCCCGGTGCCCTGTTCTCGGCCGAGGCCTTCTACCCCGCACCTGACTCCACCTCCACGTGCTCGGAAGGGCGGGAAACCCAGATCCACCTGGAATCATTCTTCTGACCCAGGGATTGGTTTTCTCCGCTGGGTGTCAATTCTCGGTTTATTTAACGATGTTTGTGTCGATGGGGGCCATCAGATTTCAATAATCACCTTCACCAGGCCTGGGAGCACCTGAAAACAGGTCCACGGCCTCAAGGGGGAGGGAAGACGGAATTCTGGAGCACGGCTGGGACTTGGGACAAGGGTTTATGTGGGAGATGAGTTAGCACGGGTGGTGGGGTCGGGGAAGGCCTCTCTGCCTGCATCCCCAACCCCCTAACACAATTCTCTACCTTTGCAGATTCACAAGTGGGGTTCAGTGGCTCCCCATGCCTGCCACGGTGGGGGTTGAATCCCAGGTAGTGGAACACAGGCAACACCCAAGCTGGACTAGACTAACACAGCGACCAGGAGAATCAGTATCAGGAAGCAGGGGAGGGGGCGTTAGACGGGACAGATGGGGTTTGTCTGCCTTTCAACGCTCAGGGGCACAGCCACGGCTTCTGTCCAGTAGAGGGATCGAGGTGTTCCATGCTCCCTTATCAGCAGATCTGTGTCCTAACAGTAAACTGCTAGTGTGTCCAAAACAATGTGCTGAGACTTCTAATAAAGCCTCTGACCAGGTCAGCACCGGGAGGATGAGCCGTTTCCTCCTGGTTTTGTTTTTGTACGTGTATGTGTAAGACGCTGCAGGAAGCCACGCGGGCGGCTGAACCGTGAATGCTCGCAGGGTCGCAGGCCCCCATTTTGATGCTCAGTATTCTACGTGCTTAAAACGAACGCTTGCCTGGAACAGCACAGGACCGGAAATAACCCGGGAACCACTCAACCCCCACGGGGAGCGCCACCGGGAGCCCGACCGGGAGCAGAGCCTTCACGAGAAGCCTGGAGGCTTAACTGGGGCTCAGCAGGGACGCGGGAATTCTCACTCCGTAATGGGCCTGAGAACCACCTGGAATGTTAGCTACAGGTTCCCCGGCCTCCAGGGCGTCTGATCCCGTAGGCCTGTGGCTGGGGCCCCAAACTCTGCGTTTTAACCAGGATCCGGGGATTCCGGTGCAGGCGATCCAGCGAGCCCACTCTGAAAACCTCCAGCTGCGGGTCTTTCGAAGGAGGGGAAGGGCTTGTGTTTGAGAAGAGACAATCGTTCTCTTTTCCTTAGATGTGATGAGAAAGCACAAATTTTTCTTTTCTTCCGAGAAGGATTAGCACTCACTTATGCCACTAAGGTCATGCTTTCCTCCACCTGGACATGTGATGGGGGGCCGGCCCATGGGACCTTAGCAGCCAAGGCGCACTGCATTCTGACTCTTAGCCACGGGAAGGTGGTCAGATTCTCAGTTTTTCCTTTTTTTTTTTTTCTCCTGTTTTTCATCGAAATCCCTATCACCTGACACTCGGTGAGATTTTTAAGGTACATGGGAAGTTGTAAATTCAAAAGACAGCCAGAGACCGGTGAAGAAGAAACAGAGTCGTCTTAAATGTCCCTTTGTCTTATAAAAAAATCTGACTATCACGGGCTACCCTTTTCCAGGTGGCTAGCGAGTGCCAGGCTCTGCTTGAACCCTCTTTCAAGATGGGGGATCTCCCCTTCAGCATGTCCCATTACACTAACAATGTGGGAGCCTGTAGAACCTCAGCCCCGACCCAGGGCATCAGAAGCCCTGGGGTGGGGCCAGGCATCCCCGTCTTCTCCTCCAGGGTGATTATAGCAGGCAGGTGAAGCAGCCCCTGGGGCTTCTGAGGCACCTCCCTCTCCTTTCCAGGAGGCACTCTCCACGGCTGTGGTTTACAAAGGAGAACAGTGAAATGCGCCTGGCATCTACCCCAGGCAGTTTGACTTGGTACGCAGTCCCTCCCTCGTTAAATTTAGTTCTGATAATAATTTGCTCGCGTATCCTACCAGGTGCATAATTGTACCTGGTAGGAATTCCTTTGACACAGGTCTTTGAAAGGAAAAGCAAATATTCCTCTTGGAAAGTGTGCTGTGTTGGTCTTATTTTATACCGTATAGCAATGTTTCCCCAAGTTTGGGCCAGTGGCCACTTGCATAAAAAAACAACTGGTGCGGGGGGGGGGGAGGGTTAAAAATGCAGATTTCTGGACCCTTCCTTCCCCCCCCCTCCCCGACCTAGGGTGAATCAGGATCTCTGGGGATAAGGCCAAGCAGCTCTGTTTTTAACCAGCTCCCAGGTGAGTTTCTGCACAGATAGGGAAGAAGGAATGCCAGGCCAGGACTCAGACCTCCTGGAGTCCCTCCCTGAGCACACGCTGGAGGGACGCCCTGGGGCTACACTGGAGGTTGCCGCTGCCAGTGTAGGAGGCCTAGCCTAGAGGCCCAGAAGGATAGGATAGGGAATCACCCACCATCGCATTCCCTTGGGCCTGGCTGGTGTGACGGACTCTGAGTCCATCAAATGCAAACGGATGAAGGAAGAGCAACAAGGACGTGACTCTGGACTCAAGTCTGAAGCCGGGGCGTCGCCGTACGTCAGGGAGACGCTGCTCTGGAGGGAGGAGATGCTGGCAGAAGCCCAGTCCCGAAGGAAAGCCAGTTTGCCTCCCTACCTTAACCAGGAAGTTTTGGAAACCAGAAACAAGGAAGGACATGAAGGTACCTCTCAAAATGTGGACATGATACGTCACGGCAGGGTATGACTTTTTCTGTGATTTAGCAGAGATCGGAGGATGTCTGGTGGCCGCAAACCTCTGGGTGAGTGAGGGAGTATTTACAATGAACACATTTGTGTTTATTTGAATTACACAAATGGAGATGACCTGTCACATACCCAATACGTTGAAATCTTGTCATTGTGAACGGAAGCTTTCGAGATGTAAATTCTGTCATCCTAGCACAGTGTCACGATCAACCCATTTCTCCATGAACTCATCAGACAGACCTGCTGAGCTCCTACTACAGAAGTGGAGGAAACTTCTTGGCCCCATGGAGTTAAATGGGAGAGAACGCCAAGCAGGCAACCAAATTGTCAGGACTGGGATTATTGGTTAAATTTTACTGCGGTTTTCTTCCTGAGATGTTTACACTCGGTTTTGGAAAAAGCCCCAACCGACAGACTGAGAGAAATTAAAAAGGAAACACTGTATGCTTTGCTCGTCAAAACACTAATCCTACTCTTGTAGGGGAAGTTCTATTTATCAGATCCTATTTTCTCATCAAAATCCATTAAATCATTAGAGATAAATTCCAACCTCTTAAAACTCTGGGCTGCCGGAACAAAGTGCCACCGTCTGCGTGACTTAAAAACAGACATTTTATTTCGTCCCAGTTCTAGAGGCCGGATGTCGGAGATCAAGGAGCCGACAGGACTGGCTTCCTCTGAGTCTTCTCTCCATGGCTTCACATTTTCCTCCCTCATGTGTGACCATGTCCTGATGTCCCCTTCTTGTAAGGGCATCGGTCATACTGGATAGGGCCCACCCCAATGTCCTCGTGTAACCTGAATGACCTCTTTAAAGATTCTGGCTCGGAACACAGTCACACTCTGAGGTGCTGGGAGGCAGGACATCCACACATGCATTCGGAGCGGGGGAGACGGTCCACGACACACTACAATACAGCACTTTGTGTCCCGCTCTTCTTCTGGGGCTGGGACGCCAAGAAAGAGATGAGACAGAGGATCTATTTGATGTCCCTGACTTGGCCCACTACTTATAAAGCAGGGCAACTTTAAAAAAAAGGGATCACATCCTTCACATCAAATATCTTTCCCAATGAAGCTATTTCAGGATGCCTCTCCGTCTGTTCTTTCTACTGGGTTAACTGAACACAGCTGGGGCGGCGGGGGGGGGGTATCTTTTATCTAAAATAAGATTAGCTGATGGAAGATTTGATTTAAAAAGAAAATAATCTTGCATTTAAAGTAGAACATTCAAGGTCAGAGGAAGGTCAAATGAAGAGTGGGATTTTGTGTCTCGCCGTGGCAATAAATCACCCATTTCCTGACCATCCTCGTACAGTACTCGCCTGTGTACATTTTCTTTCTCATAAATGCTGCTTTAAGATATTGATTTCTTTTAAATGTTTCAGACATGATTGTGTGGGGCTGGTAACCGCTTTCCTAGTTTTATGCATTTTATTGACTGTTTTTAACTTTATATTTATGCCTTAAGGTATTTTACTATAAAGGCACCATTTCATAAATTGAAGGAAGAAAGAGATAAGCGGCGGATGGTCGGAGAAATCAGATCCTGAGCCACTGGGATGAGGACGCATCCATTTCTGTAGCAATTTATTTCTCGAAAGGATAAGCATCTAATCCAACCTGTGGCTTTGAAATCTATATTTTTCTCCACTTGACAATTCTTCCCTTTTCCGTGGTCACTCTGCAGCCCTCAACTATGTTTGCCAGATGGATTCCTTGGCCCCATGTCTGCCCAGATCCTCTCTCCAGTCCCACCGCACGAGCTGCAAGCATGCTTACTCCTTTTTAGTCCATCCAGCATCATCACCACTGAGCAATCTGTCAACCTAGTGGCATTTCATCATGCATGTTAAGAGTGCTTTCAAATGTAGGAGTTCACTCCGGTACGTAGCACTAGGGGAAGACCGTTTTGAGACCGATGGAAGAATTAGAGCTTTTCTCCATCTCTGTTCTGAAACTTTTGTCTCTTTCCATGCAAGAAACCAAAGGACTCAGTGCAGTGTAATGTACAACAGGGAAAAGCTGGAAAGAAGCCAAATGTCTTTTAAAAGGGGTTCGGGTAAGGAAATCATGGTAGGCACAACTGCATCGTATTCCGTAGAAATTAAAAATAAAGATTACAGAGAATTTAAATGCCATGGGAAATTGCTTGTGATGGAATGTTATGTAATAAAAGAGAGCTATAAAAGTTGATAAATATTATGGTTTTATGTAAAAAAATTGCATGGGAAAAAGAAGGGAACGAAATATATATAAATATTTTCTTACTTGTATATTTCTATATTTTCCTAAGTGTCTACATGGAGCTGCCATTACTTTTGTTATCAGGAAAATTTAAACATTGTTTTTGCAAAGATGAAAACCCTGTTCCCTATTTCATCCCTTTTAAATAATCAGTTGTTTGAAGAAGAGCCTGCATATCATTTCTACAGCTTCGAAGAGTTTTGAAAGGAAAAGTGATCAATCGTGCACGGGCTTGCACGGAGAGGCGGAGATTTATGGCAGTTACCAACGAAGGGCATCCGTTCCGAGTGCTTCATCATCTTACAGCATCCTTACAACAAACACACAGGGACGAGCTTTAAAAGCTCAAAGTTAGGAGGGAAATTTGAAAGTCATAGTACTGATACGATCAAAGTAGATGGTCCAGATCATCCCAAAGCAGATGTTTAGAAGGTGTGGTTTCTGGGAGTTATTTAATTCAGTCACAGAAAATGACTGTGTGTGTGTGTGTTCGAGAGACCCAGCCGCATGTTCCCAAAGATCTAGATCACTAATAACCAAACTCATTAATTTTAACACCAACAGGAAAATGCTGGAACTTGCCAGCTCAGTGTGAAAAACAGGTGGGAAAGACCTTGCTGGCGTCTTTCTTAAAAAGAGCAGCACTCGGGGCACCTGGGTGGCTCCGTCGGTTAAGCATCTGCCTTTGGCTGGGATCGTGATCCCAGGGTCTTGGGATCAAGCCCCGTGTTGGGCTCCCTGCTCAGCGGGGAGTCTGCTTCTCCCTCTCCCCCTGCTCACTCTCTCTTGCGCGCTCTCTCTCTCTCTCAAATAAGTAAGTAAAAGCTTAAAAAAAAAAAGAGTAGCAATCAACTTCATCATTATCCTTCCTTTCTTAACTGGGTACCTCCCTCCAGGGGTGGTTCTCAGGGGCCCACTGTTCCTCCTGCTCATTTCCCTCCCTGGGACCTGAGAGTCCGGCTCCTGCTCCCTGGAAACAGATGAGTCATAGCCGGGCATCTTTACATCTTCAGACAGTGAGCTCAGTGCTTCCACAAAGAAAGGGCTTGATGGAAATATTTTAAGTATTGATGACTAGATCTCACACCCAGAATAGCAGGCCTGGGGTCTCTGGGCTTCACTAAATGCAGAGCTAAATCAAAGGGTAATACCTAAGACAAGCATTTTGGGGGGAAAATTGTTTACAGATATCCTTGCCACTTTAATCTGTCATGAGGCATCAACTCTTCTAATCCCACAATCTCTCAGAATCATAAAAGATGGCAGCAGATTATCCATTTGTCCCCTGGATGATTCCTGCAGGCAGGAAGTCCACATTTTACGATCTGTTAACTGGAATGAGCCTTCCTCTATGCCAGCCCTTTAGAGCAAGATACGAACAGAAGCTCTGGCACAACTGGGTGGCTCCATCGGTTAAGGGTCTGCCTTTGGCTCGGGTCATGATCCTGGAGTGGAGGGATAGATTCCCCCGTTTCTCCCGCTGACCCTCCCTCTCTCACCGCTCTCTCAAATAAATAAATAAAATCTTAAAAGAAGAAGAAGATCGACAACAGAAGCTCTGGAGCCTGACAGCTAATGAGCTGGGAGCTTCAGGGCAAGTCAACTACTGCAGCTACTGCTTTACTTTTCTCACCTGCAAAATGGGTATAATGATAACACCTCCTTCCCGGCATTGTGGGAGGGATGCAAGGAGTCGGTCAATTAGCCAGAACCTGGTGTGGGACACATTGGCAATATTAACCCCTGCACACAGAGTGCTTTGTTCTCTGGAATCAGAAACTCTTCATTTTATAAATATGACCTCTAATTTTCTCCCTATTTCAGACAAGTGATGCTTTTTGCAGCTATGACAATGCATACTAGCTTGTTAGATTTCCAATTATCTCTTCTCCACCTTCGAAGTGCTGCATGGCATCATTCTGTCTCTCTCCAGCAGATTAATTTTGGTTTAAAATTGAGATTCAATCACCATATTCTCGTACGATACTGCAAATTTACAAATTGTTGATGAAGATTCTAAAAGAATAATTAAATTTACAGTGCATATTTTAATGTAACAAGTCTTAGTCATCGATGGTTAGATTTTCTGCTGCCTTAATTCAGTTTTGACTAAACAAAATAAAATGCAAACACATCATAAACAGGCCAATGATTTTGCTTTATAGTTGGCCGCATTTTGCTGACTACTCGAGAAGTTAGAAAAAAGTTAGAAAAAAGTTACCTCGGTGAAGTCAGATTTCTTCTCTGTAGCATCAGACTGAAGATTTTGAAAGGCAATCTGATTGTTTGTACCGTACTGCTTGTCCCGTAATCCTAGACAAAAGGAGACAATATTGCTACTTTTTAGTATATGAAAGGATACAATGGAATCTATAAGTCTCCTACAAAGTTTCAGGTTACCTACTCAGGTATGGGGGGGGATCCTTGTACATTTCCCTCATTCATTCCACTCCCTGATTTGGGCTCTCTGATTTTATTATTATTATTTTACAACTAAGATGCAAGATTCCTTCTTCCACACAGTTGTTTATGTTCCTAGATTCAGTAAGAGTTGAACAAGTTTGGACTGCTCACATTCTCCCTCATCCCAGCAAGAGAGAAAATCACATCTAAGAGGTTCCCGACACCACTAGAATTAAGAAAGGCTGAAACATAAGACAAACTTTCATCCAATCTTTTTTTTTTTAAGATTTTATTTATTTATTTGACAGACAGAGATCACAAGTAGGCAGAGAGGCAGGCAGAGAGAGAGGAAGGCAAGCAGGCTCCCCGCTGAGCAGAGAGCCCGATGCGGGGCTCGATCCCAGGACCCCGGGATCATGACCTGAGCCGAAGGCAGAGGCTTTAACCCACTGAGCCACCCAGGCGCCCCACTTTCATCCAATCTCTTAATCCAACAGTGCTTGAAGGAGCCATGAGTGGCCCGGATATGAATACTGAAGCTGCTTTGGAACAGCTGGGGATAATTTTGTAATAATACTACAGGGATAAGTGAGACCATGTGGACAGCCCTCCACAGAGACACCTGCCTCCCTGATGGCCCAGGATATCATCAGGTCCAAGGGCACACAGCTGGTGGTCAAGAATTATGAACCTGGATTCCAGTTCCCACCCCACTACCCACGAGTTCGTAACGATGGGTGATGTGGACTCCTTGATCCAACAAACCCACCTTGCACTCCTCATGGAGCACTGGCTAGAACCCACAACCCAGCAGCCTTATGATCCGCCTGGACACCTGTTGCTAATGCGGGAATGTGTACAAACACAGGAAGGTAGAGAGCAGAAAGTCTGTGTGGCCCGCTCTCTGGAGCCCTGGTGACAATGCTGTCCTCATAAGGTGGATATTTTGGGGACAGTGAATTTTCCAGAACCTACAAAGAATGGTTCCCCAGCAGCTGGTGCTGGTGATAAGAAAAAGGAGCTTTAAGAAGTACCTCCCTAAGTTAGAGTCCTGTCTTCATCAACTCATGAGAAGTATTCATTAAAAATTTACCTATATTCAAATAACTCAATTTAAAGCATTTTATAATAATTCAAAGCATTTTCTGGAACAACTGATAGGCTACAGTATTTTTATGTTTGGCAGATTTGCAAGGAGTCAGGACATGGCTTGTGGGAATTTCAAGGGTCCCTATTGACCCATCCAAAGGCTTCTCCTGTCTCCCCTCGTCCTTGGGTGACGACAGAGCCTCCATCAGCTTCACCCCACACGTGTGCCTGTGCCTCTCCCTCTGCCCGTTATTGAATGACAGCGAGCGGCATTCGAGATGATGGACACAGATTACTTTCCATGAAGCGCCAATACGAGACCTGAAAGATCTCGTGGATTTTGTGCAGAGTCGATATGTCATGATGAGCTGACAATAAAGCTGATGAAGATGGAAATCTCCTGGCTCTAGTCAGGTGGCTTCGTGCTAAGAACTCCGAAGTCAGCAGCGGCTGCGGCCAGCGACGCCCGGGCTGCAGCCCAGCCCAGCCCCAAGTTCACATGCAGTCCGTGGGTGGCTCATCCTCTCAGAGTTTCTTCGGCCACAAAATGCAGAGAATTTCTCTGGCCCAGCCTTGTCTCTAAGGCACTGAGGCATGCACGTGTGGGTAAAGTCCGTGGCCCGGGGAGCGATCTGGGGTTAACACCTGACAAACCACACTGCTTGTGACTGTTTGTGTGCATCATCAAGGGGACAACACCTCCCACCCCGGGCCCAGATGGTCACTAGCGGCAGACCACACTCAGTCCAAGCATCTCTAGCTACAGGTGTGGCTTTGGGTAAGTCACTCAGCATCCCTTGGCTCCTTGCTGGGATGTGGAGATGACAAGGAAGCCACTTTTATAGAGGGACTGGAAAAGATGAACAGGCCTAACTAACTAGCCCTCAGCATGATACCCAGCACACAATGACACGGGATCAACAACAGCTCCAGGGAAGTGGCCTCACCCTCGTGGCGAGGGGGAACGGCCCCGGGGTCAGAAAAGCAGAGGCTGTGCATTGGTGGCCTGTGGCTGCTGCCTCAGTGGTCACCACCTTGAAGGCTTCAACAACACAGACGTGATCTCTTATCTGATCTGGAGGTCAGATGCCCAGGGCACATCTCATGGGGCTCAGGGAAGGTCTCAGTTGCTTGCACTCTTTGGGAGGCTCTAGGGAAGATCTGTTTCCTTGCCTTTTCCAGCTTCAAGGGACAGCTGGCTTTCCTAGGCTTCCGGCCCCATGTCAAACTCGGCTTCCACCATCTCTTCTCCTCTCTCTGACCCTCCATCTTCCCTCCCCCCAAGACCCTTGTGATTCGACTGGGCCCACGGATCACCCAGGAGAGTTGTCCCATCTCAAGGTTCTTTGATCCGCAAAGTCCCTTTTGCCATGAAAGGTGATATGTCTACCGATTCAGGGGACATGGACAGATTTGGGGGCACCACTGTTATGCCCATCACAGACCACCTGGGGAGACCGAGGTAGAGGCGCTGGATGAAATGTAGGGCCTTTAAAACAACAACTATAAAGTCTATGTAGCAAACAAGGGTAAGCACTTACAATGGGCTGTTTATTGAAAGAAAGGAAACAAAAACTTATGAGCCACATGATTGCAACATTAAAAGAAAATTTTCAGTATGTGTGAGAATTTCCAAAACCAGTAAATGTGTAACTCAGAGCCATGAACCTAGTTTTGAGTGAAAATGAGGTAGAACTAAAACCATACAGGAGGGTACCTGACATAATGACCTCAAAGGACATGAGGAAGTGAGATATCGGCGTGGTTAGAAGCATAGAATCTGGAAAAGAAAGACCCTGATTCAAATCTGTCTCTATCACTAACCACTTGGTTCATTTGAGTAATTTGGAGTAAGTTACTTAAATGGCCAGGGTCTTGTTTTCTCATGTATCAGAGGAACCAAGACCTGTCTGCTAGGGCGGTGATAAGAAATAATGAGACAATGAATATCAAGACCAGAGCAGAGTGCCCAGCATGTGGTGACGACACAGCCCCCCACCCAGTGCCTTCCCACCCGACCACATAACTGGTCAGCACCGGTAAAGGCCCCCACCATCAGGTGACCTGCACTGGCATCTCTGAGGAAGGTAAAGCTGGGGGTGGGAGGGACACTAGGACCAGGTTAGCAAGAACAAGAGTAATAGTTTTGGCTTTTCCAGTAGCTGGGATACAACAGTTTCACGGGAAAACGGTTCATGTCTCCAATACAGAAAACGCATTAACCAGAATGGATTGCGCCTGGCCTTGGTCCTCCTCCTGGCGCAAGGACGGGAGGGGTCCAGAACAGTCTCCTCCTTCTCTCCACAGTGGGAGCTGGTCTGGCCCTGACCTCTCACAGGGGCAAATGAAGTCCACTCTGTATCAAGAAATTGTCCCGGTTGAAAGGAAACTGGCAGAGGGTGGGCAGGCCCTGAGCACCTGCTGAATATACTCCAGGCAGGCGTATGTCATCACAGCCCCCAGCAGCCCACAGAAGGGCACGAAATGGGTACAAAAGCCAGGGAAGCTCTATTATTTATGCTCCAAGTATAACCCAAGAGCCAGACTGTACCTGAGACCCCATCAGGCTCCTCAATTCTCTCACAATCCTTTCCCGGACAGTGTCCTCTCCCACATGTCCCTCAATCCCTGCCTCAGGCTCTGCTTCTTGGAAACCCAATGGGGTCCTATCTCACAGTGCTGTTCAAGAGTGAGGGCTTTCCAAGTGGGGCTACTAAACCACCCGTCTCTGAATCATGGGTGAGCTTGTTAGAAATAAACTTCTCAGGCCCCACCCGCTGACCTACAGATCTACTGAATAGTAACTCAGGTGGGTCTTGGCCATCAACATTTAGCAAGCCCTACAGAACACTCGATGCAGCTCAGGTCCAAGAACACTGCCGGTCTTAGGCCAACAAGCTCTTCTACAAATGATGACATTGAGGCTCTGGGAGGAAACCACATGCTTTTGATGCAAAACCAGCCCATGGCTTTTAGAAAACCGTATCCAGAGGATCTAAGTGGACTTTTGACCAATGGCTTCAATTAACGTGAAGCCACCAAGGATGCCAGCATGCTTTTATTTTCAAATAAACTTAAAAATCAGCCCAATTAGCCAATAATTCATTGCCGGTTTACAGATCAGTTGTGTTTGGTGCCCAGAGCTCTGGTCCTCTGGCCCCAGGGAGCATGTCAGCACGTGGGCATGTCTGGAGAGGTTTTCTCTGCTGAGATGGTTGAGGGACTATATGTAATTCTGTCTCCATCAGCTTGAAACACTCATCTGAAGCCACCCAGCCCCTTCCCAGAGACCGAAAGCATCAGGTCATTCATGAGGAATCCAGATTTCCTCTCTGGAGGAAGATGTGCGTCAGCCATGGAACCCAGAGCAGGAATTGATGAAGCACCCAGGGTACTGGGGCCGGGGGACCTGGGAAGCAGCTCTCCGCCCACGGCTCCACTACCAAGGCCTCAGCCAGCTGCAGAGAGAGCCCCGCCCGCCAAGGGATCCTGGCAGGGTTTGGGACAAGGGACACTTGAAATGGCCCTGTAGGATGGGGTGAATTTGGACAGAGGTGGAAGTGGGGTGGAAGGAAGGTGACACAGACCCCGCTGAGGCAAAGAGCATGAAGTGGGAATGGCTTAAGGAAAAGTCTATGAGCAGGAAAACATGGCAGATTGGAGAATGACCTATGGCCCACTGGGTGAGGCACAGGGTCGGAGCGAGGAATCCCCTCCAGTCCCCACACAGCCCCCAACGATGCTCGAGTCGTCACTGCAGACACGGCCCACAAGCACCATCGCACAGTGCCCTGCAGGTCACCCCATCAGAGTCGCGTGCACCCGAGGGGCGCCTGGTCGTCAGTCAGCTAAGTGGGCACCAAGTCTGCCTTCCTCTGTCACGGCATCAGGAACAAAGATGGCGCAGCCAGTTGCCCACGTCCGGGACTCTAAGTGCCTTTCCTCATTTCTAGACTTATGGGAGCCACAGTTGGCTCAGAGCCCTCACCATGCTCGAACAATACCCTCTGAAGATATTTTAAAATAGATGTTTCTCAATCACTTATCAAATTTAAATGGAAATAGTGCTTGTGGGACCTGACCCTGTGAGCTATCCAGTGTCTCCGAAGATCTTTCCATCTTTGACTTCTAGAATGATGGGTCTCCCATCTTCCTCCCTCCTGGCTTTCCTTTGTGGGTTCTCTTCTTGACCCCCCTATTATCCCTCTGGGCTCTGGTGCCAAACCTCAGACACATCGTGGCCTTTGCTTGATCTATAAACCAATGCCAAGGAAGGATGCGGATCTCATCCATCAGCAATCAGCTCTCAAACCTGCCTCAAACTCGGCTAGTTTGAAAGGGAAGCAGCCGACTCGCCCAAAGTCACTGCCACCACCAACCTCTTCCACCTCTCCTCTCCCTTCCAACCCCGCATCCTGTGTCTTGGCCAGTGGTCCCCATCGTCCTATCACCCACAATAGAAACTGAAGTGTCCCCTTCCACACCCCTCCTTTCTCTGACCTCCAATGTCCAGTAGAAAGCCACGGCCTTTTCTCTCTCATGAAATAGCCTCTGCTCAATCCATCTGTTTAATCTCCCCAGTACAGCCTGGTCTCGGCAAGGTCACAGTCAAGCTGGTGACCCCACCAGCCCCGTCTCTTGTCTGGTTCCCCCAAATCCCCTTGATATCACCAGTTTGGGACCTAGTGGTTCCTTTGAAAAATCTCATGAAAGGATGTGACCCTTGCCCTCCCCACCTCGACCCCCAAACAGGGCCTGGGAAACATACACATAAAAACCTGAGCTTGTGTGCACGGGCTCCTGGGGCTTCAGGAGACCAGGCTAAAAATCCTTAAAACAAGCCCGCTGCTACATCCCAGATGTGGCAGCTTCTGTGTCTCTTTGAACTCAGGGGCCACATTTCCAATTGTCCTGCCCAGCTCACTCCTCACCCCTGGATACAGCCTGGGAGCCTCTCCTCTAAGAAAGGGTTGCCCCTACCCAGCATTGACCTCCAGTCTGTGCTGATGCCTGTCCTCATCTCCTAGGGCTACTATAACTAATGATCACAAATGAGGTAGCAATAGGAATTTATTCTCTCACAGTTCTGGAAGCCAGAAATCTGAAATCAAGGTGTTGGCAGGGCCATGCTGTCTCTGAAGAACCCTCCCTCACCTCTCGCAAGCTGCTGGTAGTTGCCAGGCATCCTTAGTGTCCCTTAGCTTATGGCAACAGAACTCTCACAACTGTGTCCATTGTCACATGTCTCTGTGTCTGCAAGGGCACCAGCCCCTGCATTTAAGGCCCACCCTAAGCCAGTCTGACCTCATCTTGACTCTATCTACAAGGACTCTATTTCCAAATTAGGTCACATTCACAGGTATTGGGGGTTAGGACTCCAACATATCTTTTGGGGGAACACAATTCAACCCGCATCTGTGCCCCTGACAGGCTGTCATCACCGCCCATCCTTACGGCACTGTAACTAACTGTTGATAAGGCTGTCTCCCTGGGGGGACCGAGGTCTTGGGTGGACCGAGGTCTTGAGGGGACGCCCTATTCATCTCCTTCCTCCCATGCCTAGTCCAGCACCTGGCCAGGACGCTCCGGGAATGTTGACCAAGGGAACCAATTATTTTATATTTTGATATGAGTTACATCTACGGGGGAATAAATCACAACGTACCTTCCTCAGGCAGTTTTATCATATTCCACTGGTGTTTCAAAGACATTTGACTCAGTTCCAAAGGTCTATTAATGACAAGGATGTTTTTGGCTAAAAAAAAAAAGAAGATGACGGAGGAGGAGGAGAAGAAAAATCAGGCACAGCTTACATCTGTAAGTACTCTTGGAATGAGTCAGGCTCCCACCGTCAGCCCTGGGCTGAAGAACCTAAGTGTTCTACTTGTGATGACGTCACCAGAGTGTTTACGCGGCAACCGGGACGGGGGGCAGGGAGTCCTCCTGGGTTCCATTTCTCCTTAGCAGTAGCAGCAGTCATCACTTTGACGTTTCTATCTGAGGCTTCTCTGACAAGTCAGAAAAGTTCCCAGGACCATTATTTAAAAGTTTTCTGCAGAGCACTGAGATTCAAGACAAGGAGCTCTTCTCTCTCCTGCCTGCAGTGAGATACCAACTTCTCTTCCTCCCCACTGTGTCACTACTTGATTTTTTGCCTGGTTTCAATGATTCTGGTTCACCATGCTTGCCCAAGCATGCTTGCCAAGCCGCATTTTTACTATTTAAAATTGCCCTAAGTATGAAAATACATTCAGAAACTATCACAATATTAATTTGTTTAACCCACTTTTAATATGTTGTCAAATTCTGCAAACCGGGTTATCTAGAATATTGGGCAATATGACAGTCTGTTTACCATGCAAGCTATTGTAAGAACAATTGGTTTTCATACAATTTAATAAAACACCTTTGACAGTAAATTATAACGAACATTGTTTTATAATTTATGCCCGACCACATTTGAGGTAGCTTATAATTAGCAACAGGGTTTTTTTGTTTTTGTTTTTGTTTTTTTAAAAAGGTAAAACTGATAAAAGAAGCAAGTGATGAGCTGGAGAATTCCTGACCCATAACACCTGGATGAAAGATGACACTGACACGATGAATCACAACCTAAGGGTGTGTTTGCAACAGCCAAGGCCAAAGGGGGACATGATAAATTGCATAAGTTATTGCCTTTCAAATGAAATATGCTGTTTCATAAGGAAAGTGGTTTCATCCCCTAGGATAAGACACTGAAAGCACGGGTCATTACAGAAGTGGACAGTACCTCTGTAAGCCTTTTCATAAACACCAAACCTATGTATATTTCACTGGATAACCCCAAAGGGCTTTGAGTCTGGTCAATGTTGTTAATACATCTTAATGGCTAAAATTTCTTCTTCTCTCTCTGTAAGACAATCGATGTTGGATACAATATAATCTCCTTCAATGCTCAAAGTGGCCTTGGGAAGAGAGTTCTAGTATCACCCCCATTTTACAGGTGAGGAAGCTGTGCCTCATTTATATAACCTGCAAGGGTCACCTACTCAGTGAGCCTCAAGCTAAGACTTTGCAATATTAATGGTCACTCCACCTGTAGAAAAGGTAGAAATGGGAAAAAGCCGTATCTCAGAAAATTAAGGTAATAAAAATGTCTTCAAAGTCTACCCACCGATTTTGTAGCCATTTTGTAGCTGATTTCTGAGATGCCCGGAATCTGAGGCACTGTGTCTCTGGCCCTTGGGGTGGGGCTGGCTCCCTGGGGGACAGCGCGAGGGCTGGGCACCAAGTATGATCACGCGTGCACACCGGTCTGTGAGTCCTGTGTACGGTATCCATGCAGTCACACCACGACCTCGGGGCCACAAACGTCTGATGAGAACCCAACATCTGTGAGGGCCTGAGTTCGGTGGGGGTAACAAAGATGGATAGGGCACTGAAGTCCCCGTCTCTGAAAAGCTCCTCATCCAGTGGGAGAAGAAGACCCAAAACTAGACCTCTTTCGATGTGGTGTGGATTTGATCATTTCCTCTTACGGACTGTCTTCTTTTTTACTGCTGCACTGGGGTGACATACACAGAGTATAAAGTGACCATCTCAACCACTTGTAGGGTCCAGTTTGCGGCATACAGTACATTCCCACTGTTGTGTGACCACCACCAGCATCCAGCTCCAGAGCTCTCTCATCTTGTACAACTGAAACTCTGGCCCCATAAAAAATGAACTCCTGGGGCGCCTGGGTGGCTCAGTGGCTTCAGCCTCTGCCTTCGGCTCAGGTCGTGGTCTCGGGGTCCTGGGATCGAGTCCTACGTCGGGCTCTCTGCTCCGGGGAGAGCCTGCTTCCCCTCTCTCTCTGCCTACTTGTGATCTCTCTCTCTCTCTCTCTGCCAAATAAATAAATAAAAATCCTAAAAACAAAAAAATGGAAAAACTAACAAACAAAAAAAATGAACTCCCCATTCCCCATCCCCTAGGCCTTGGAATCGACCATTCTACTCTCCGTCTCTATAAATTTGACTACTCTAGATACCTAACATACGTGAAATCATGTACATTTGTCTATTGGCGCCTGGCTTGTTTCGCTGAGCATGTCCTTGGAGTTCCTGCAAGCTGTAGCTGGTGTCAACGTTTCCATCCTCTTCAAGGCTGAGTAATATTCCATCATATGGCTAGAGCACATTTTGTTTCTTCGTTCATGTGTCAGCGGACGTTAGGTTGCTTGCACATGTCGGCAATTGTCAACAATGCTGCCGTGAACTCGGCCATACAAATATTGCTCTGAGTTCCTGCTTTCAATTCTTTCTGCAGGTCACCTGCCTTTCATTCTGATTTCCTGTGTGTCTTATTGCCTAATCTTTTCTTAGCAAACACTAGAGTTCTTTTTTGAAGGGAGGGTAGGGCAAAGAGACGCATGGAGAGATCATTTCAGTAGTCCTCTTAAAAGCATCTTTGAGGGGTACCTGGGTGGCTCAGTTGGTTAAGTGTCTGCTTTGGCTCAGGTCATGATCTCAGGGTCTTGGGATCAAGCCTTGCATCAGGCTCCCTAATCAGTGGGAAGTCTGCTTCTCCCTCTCTCCACTCATGCTCTCTCTGTCTCTCCCAAAAATAAATAAAATCTTTAAAAAAAATTATCTTCAAAAAATTATCATTTCCCCTTTTGTACCCACATGCACAGTGGGGAGAGGCACAGGGAGGGAATCTTGTTTTAAGTTCTCAACAGAAGTAAGCAAGCAGAGGCGTCCTCTGTCATGAAACCCAAATACCTTCAATGTGGGCTCCAGTGTGAAAGGGAGAGAACACGCCTCCCCTCTCAACAAAGACTCAATGAGTGGGGGCGGGGGCATGCAGCCCAGGCAGAGAGAACCAGGGCCTGGAAGTGGGGGGTGGGCAGGGGTTCTGCTGGGCTCCCTGGGAATGTGCAGGCTCACCTAAGCAGCGGGCCTAGATCTGGGCAGCACGAAGGAACAGTGTAAGAGGCTGAAACAATGCAGTGTTCCCTCCTTTCTTTTGGCTTTAAAAGGGACACAGCACGACATGGAGGGCAGAGTCCAGACGGGCGGCAAGGACACTGGGCTCAGATCCCTGGCCACTCAGCTATGACCTTGAGCAGGTCAGCCCATCTTCCAGGCTCAGCTTCCCCGTCTGTGACATGTGGAGTGCCCTCAGGGACACCATCTAGCTGTGCCATGCGGCCCTGTCCCAAGACAGCCAGCTGCATGGTGTCGAGGACATGTGAAGGTGTGTGTGTGGAATGGAAAACAGCATCACCGCCCCCTCTGCTTCAAGGAACACCAAGCTTGCTGAACAAGGGTCATTATTACCTGGTACTAAAAGTCACCAAGCGGTTTGATTTCAGAGGGTCCCTTCTGCCTTCACAGGTGGTGGCAAAAAACTGGGACACTGGTACGGACAACAGGGACTAGAAAGAGACCCCCACACTTCCCCGGTGTGACCCAGGCTGCCACAGGACCTGCTCTGTGGACTCGCCACCAAGGCAGCTTTCTGCAGGATGGATGAGTGCGGATGAACCGTTTGCTTTGAGTTCAGGAACAGAAACCAACGGGCAAGGAAGAAAAATGGGCCGTCTCAGAAGCCTTCCGCCGAAGAACCTGGAGCTCCGTCTGGCCCAGCTGCAAAGCCACACACTCCAAAGCCACGCACTCCTCAACAGAACCTGTCAGTTCCAGCTTGTTATGCAAACAAGCAGAACAAGGATTTTCATAAGATATCAGCTTGGATTTCCTCTCCTCCCCAAGGAGCAACGTGACTCTGGTTCGGGGATCTTCTTCCTCACTGCCAACTGCCGGACTCGGCCCGGGCCCATCTGGAGCCTGGAGCGGGAGCCCACGGAGAGGAAACCAGGCTGTCCCGTGCACTGGCCACACGCGGATGGTGCTGCCCCCGAGGGCACCTGGTTGCCCATCTCTCATTTTTGCAAACCTCAGGAGTAAAGGCCTCAGGCAGCACCAGGGACAGAGACATTGGCCCAGACCCATGCCTGGGAGCCCCACATTGGAGAAAACGCCCAGGCTCTTCTGGGTGGGGGGTCTACGCAGGAATCTGGGTGGCCTCCCTACATAGCTCTCCCCTCCGACAGCTGAGCGGCAGGTGGACAAGGTCTCTCTGCTCATGGGGTGTGCTTCGGGTTTTGATGGGGTGAGTTTTGTCATTGCTGCTATCCCGGTTGCTCGTTTAATGGAGAGAAGATCCAGAGCTCCAAGTTCCCTACTCGTCCCTCCTGCTCTAACAGACCCTGAACGCAGGCAAGAGCCAGGAAAACCACCCCCTGAAATGTGGAGGCACCTCAGCATGGAGGGATACCCGCTTGTCCACACCTGCCACTTTGCAAAAACAGGAAACCGAGGCTGCGTGAGGGGCAGGGCCTGTGGGAGCAGCGCAGTGCGGGAGTCAGGCTTGCTCCTAGGAAACAGCCCTGATCTCAGGCTCTCCCTCACACTGTCTTCCACTGTAGCCCCTCACCCCCCGGGCTGGGTTGACCTTCCCTTTCCACAGCTGATTTTTTTTTTTTTTAAGTAACTGCTTTATCGAGCTATAACTCACATACCATAAAGTTTAGCCTTTACCGTGTACAAGTCGATGGTTTTGTTTATTGACAAAGTCATGCACCCATCACCACTATCTGATTCCAGGACATGCTCATCGCCCTCCTGAGGAGCCCCCTACCCATGCCCCTCCATCACCCCTTCACCCCAGTCTCTGGCAACCACTAATCTTCCTCCGGACTTGCTTATTCTGGACATTCTCTATATGCGTGAGGCTCTCATTCCTTTCTAGGGCTGAATATCACCCCGCTCCAATGACACAGCACATACCGCGCCTCTGTTCACCAGCTGATGGACATTCGAATTGTTTCCACTTTTTGTTTTAATGAATAATGCTACTATGAACATTTATGCACAAGGTTTCATGTAGATATAGGTTTTCCATCCCATGGTTGTGTACCTAGGAGCAGAACTGCTGGGCCCTACGGTAACTCCATGTTTAAACTGCACCATTTTAAATTCCCACTAGCAATGTATGAAGGTTCCACTCTTTCCTCATCTTTGCCAAGACTTGTTCCTCTCCACTTTTTTCTTAAAGATTTTCTTTATATATTTGAGACAGAAAGTGCATTAGCAGGGGGGAGGAGCATAGGGAGAGGGAGAAGCAGGTTTTCCACGAGCAGGGAGCCCAACATGGGGCTTGATCCCAGGACCCTGAGATCATAACCTGAGCCAAAGTCAGATGCTCAACGGACTGAGCCGCCCAGGTGCCCCTGCATCCTTTGACTAGAGCCATCCCCGGGGGGTTGCAGTGCCATCTTGTTGTTTTCATTTGCATTTTCCTAATGACTAAAATGTTTTATACCTTTTCATGTGATTATTGACTGTTTATATATTTTCTTTGGAGAAATGTCTATTTTTAAATTGGGTTACTTGTCTTTTTTTTTTTTACATCTTAATTTTATTTATTTCAGTGTAACAATTGCACTACTGGGTATTTACCCCAAAGATACAGACATAGTGAAAAGAAGGGCCATATGTACCCCAATGTTCATAGCAGCAACGGCCACAATCGCAAACTTGTCTTTTTATAGCTATGCTAGGAAAAAGATGCTTAATGATGCCTCCCTTTCGCCCACCCCTACGAATGAGTGAACAGAACAACAGTGATTCACAGACTCCCATAAGACAGCATCTCATGTCAATGTACCTTCACTGAGAGGGGCATCACTACATGGAGGCTAAGAGAATGTTCTCTGGCATCCTGCAGATAAGAGTTTGAATTTAGCTTGACTGTGTAAAAACTTTGTCACTTCAAGGGAGAAACAAAACACCAGACTTTTAAATACTCTTAAAAACCACTCTTAAAAACAAGTGGTTGCCAGAGATGAAGTGGGAGGAAAGGTAGGGGTAAAATAAAGGAGAATAAGAGTATACTTACCCTGATGAGCACACAGTAATGTACAGAAATGTTGAGTTGCCTGCAACTAATAGTACATTGTATGTTAACTAAGTGGAATTAAAAAAAAAAAAACTTGAAAAAAAGAAATGTTGAATCATTATATGCACACCTGAAACTAATATAACACTGTGTATTTTTAATTATACTTCAATAAGAAATAAATAACGAAAAAAATTTAGACAAGTCACCTTAGACAAGTCACCTAATTCTCTCTGCCTCGGTTTCCCCATCTGTAAAACAGGGATCATGATTTCTGTTTCACTGGAATGTTAACGAGCAATGAGAAAGAAGACACACTGAAAACCCTGTAGACGTGGCTTAGTGTACAGGAAGCTCCCAATACTATTCTGATTTATTTATTTATTCAGTGAATATTTCTATAGCATCAACCTGGGTAAGTGCAGCCCTGAAGTCACAGCAATGAGCAAAATAGAGAGAAAATTTCTGCCTGTGAGGGGCTTATGTGCAGCTTAACATTTTAGCAAAAGTTAATGATTCCAGTTATTATTATAATTCAACATTTTTACTCTTGATTGCCAAATAAGTACCAGCTCATCAGAAACCAGAAACTAGAATGACAAGATAAAGTTTCCCTAATGAACTTGAACTTTAGAGCGAGATGAAGCATTAGCTTCAGTAATTACAGCTCTCCTGCCAGCTCCCCAGAAGGCCCTTTCCTTCCTCTACACTTGCACAGAGACATGAAGGAGAGATGCCTAGGAAAACACCCACCAGTGGGTCCACCAGGTCTTAGGAATATGAAAAAGGGAGCAAACACCAAGATTTAGCACTTCTAGGTGTCTGAACAAAGAGAAAGATAACACACTTATCACCTAAGGGAGATTTAGAAGCTTAAGACAGATCATTTTTTTTAAAATGGGCTAACAAAGAAAATGAGAAGCATTCTTGGGCAGAAAGAGCCACCAGAGCAGCTCTTGCTTCTTGAAAAACAGGTGGGGTAGGGCCAAGTGGGGCTGAACCTGAAACTAAATGAAGGGCAACATCTGAGAGTTCATTTGGGCATGGGAAGGAAAACCTTCCTGAGCAAATAAGGGTGCAGGGTCATGGGAAACCCTCCTCTGTTGGGAGGTCAGTGGAAACACACAAAAGGCCTGTACTCAAGGCCAGGTTCACCATGGACTAGCCATGTGAACCCAAAAAGTTGCTTGCCTTACTTTGATTTCCTCATCTGCAAAATGGTTTCATGGATTCCAACCTCATCCAGCAGGTTAGACTCGAGTCCTTCTACGAGAACATTCCCTCCATCTGGGATGGGAGACTTTTAGCATAACCTAGCGGTTGACGCCTGGCTTACTGTGGGATTCTTTGGGATGCCCAGATGACCACAGTCTCTTTGTGTGTGAGGGAATATGTCAAACCTAGGAGGACAGTGATATCAACGGGCTTCTTTTTAGAGAAAGTAAGACACACAAATAGGAGAGAGGAATATGCTCTATCAGATATAAAAACTTAAAGATGTAAAGAAAACATCAATGCATAACTATAGGAATAAACAAACAAACAAACAGACAAAACAAAAAATTCTTAGTGGAAAAGAATAAGGAACCCAGAAAGAGACACTCTCATCTATGATATGTGAAAACTAATGAGGTGGTATGGGCAGAAGCAAACCATAATAAATGATGCTGGGACAACTAGTTATCGAGTGGAAATGCAAGCCTGGTGCAGCCACTCTGGAAAACAGCATGGAGGTTCCTCAAAAAGTTGAAAATAGAGCTACCCTACAACCCAGCAATTGCACTACCAGGTATTTACCCCAAAGATACAAATGTTGTGATCCGAAGAGGCACACGCACTCCAATGTTTATAGTGGCAATGTCCACAATAACCAAACTACGGATAGAACCTAGATGTCCATCAACAGATGAATGGATAAAGAAGATTGGTCTATATATACAATGGAATACTATGCAGCCATCAAAAGAAATGAAATCTTGCCATTTGCAACAACGTGGATGGAACTAGAGGGTATTATGCTGAGCGAAATAAGTCAATCAGAGAAAGACAATTATCATATGATCTCACTGATATGAGGAATTTGAGAGACAGGACTGGGAGTTGTGGAGAGTAGGGAAGGAAAAAATGAAACAAGATGGGATCGTGAGGGAGACAAACCATAAGAGACTCTTAATCTCATGAAACAAACTGAGGGTTGCTGGGGGGAGGTAGGTAGAGAGAGGGTGGTTGGGTTATGGACATTGGGGAGGGTATGTGCTATGGTGAGTACTGTGAAATATATAAGCCTGATGATTCACAGACCTGTACCCCTGGGGCTAATAATACATTATATGTTAATAATTTAAAAAATCCAAAATCTGGGGGTGCCTTGGTAGCTCAATCATTAAGGATCTGCCTTTAGCTCAGGTCATGATCCCAGGGTCCTGGCATCAAACCCCATATTGAGCTCCCTGCTCAGCAGGGAGCCTGCTTCTCCCTCTCCCACCACCCCTGCTTGTATTCCCCCTCCAGCTGTCTCTCTCTCTGTATCAAAAAAATAAATAAATAAAATCTTTTTTAAAAGACTATTAAGAGATAAAATAATTAATATCTTTATGATCTTAGGTCAGAAATGATATCTTTAAAATGTTCCCAAGGCAAACACTACTAAATAAAAGTTTGATTAATTCAAGTATTTTTAATTGAAGAATTTCTGACCATTAACACTGTGATAAAAAGAGGAAGTAAACTACAAATTAGAAAACAATATTTGTAACCCACAAAACGGAGAATATCAAAACTAATTAAAAAAACTTCTATATCTGAAACTAATGATACTCTGTAGGTTAACTAAATGAATTTAAATAAAAAAGTTATAAGCTTCTATAAATTAATTACAGAAAGACTAGCAAATCAATGCCACATGAAATGAGGTTATTCAGCCTCATTCATGAGGTTATTCATGAGGCTGAAGAACCTCATTAGTAAATAGAGAAATGAAAATAAAAATCATAATAGGAGACCACTTCATATCTACCCAACTGGTAAAAAAATAACAATACTAGTTATTGGTAAAGGCGAGGGGCAACAGCGACTCCCGCACATGGCTGGTGAGTACCAGCTGGTAAAACCACAATGAAACCAACCTAGTGAAGGTGAAAATGAACAATTTAGCTCTTATTTATAGTATTTCATCAAAGTCTAACATATCGATTATAAGATGTACCATTATTTTCTGTATCACCAATAAAGAAAAAGAAGATACCAAGATGCCACTAATTTTAAGACACATTCTGATTTCAGATGTATTATAATATTAAAAAAACACATTTTAGGATAAAAGAAATGTGGTATGTATGTAAAAGAAACCTATTCATTGACACCTGGGTTTACAAGACTGACAATAGCATCATTGTTTTTAATGGCAAAAACCTGAAAACAACCAAATGTACTTAGATAGAACTTATAAGCAGAGAGATATTCAACAATCCAGCAGTGAAAATAAACAAACTACAGGTGTACTCATTAATATGACAAAAAGCAAATCAAAATAAGAGCAGAAATTAATGAAACAACAGAAAAAAATGAAAAACTTAACACAGTCAAAATTGGTTTTTTTTGAGGGGAAAATAAAATCAATCAAGAGAAACATTAAAAACACATACAAACAGCCACCGTCAGGAAATGTGTTGAAACTTCAGGCATGAAAAGGATAAGGAACACAATAAAAAAAAAGAAGAAGAAAAGCATAATGAGCAGATACTATGAACACATTTTATGGGAATACATTCAACAACATAGAAAAGATGTACAAATTGCTTAAGAAAAGTACAGTTTACCAAAATTGACACAAGATAAAACAGAAATTCTTAAGAGTCCTTTAGCTAGTAAAGGAATCCAGTCATTACTAAAAACCCTTTCATAAGGAAAACTCCGGGCACAGATGGCTTCCCTGAAAACAAGGAACAGAATGAGATGGAAGAAAACCAAGTCTTAGCTCAGGCAGCCTGTAGACATATAGGGGAAAGATGGACTTTAAGGAAAAAAGTCATGCCAATACTGCAAGACTCTTGAGAAATTAGAGGCAACCAGCATAACCAACCACAGATTGACAGCAATGCCTGACAAAGACATTACAAAAATATATATATATACACAAAGAAAGATTATAGACCAATATCCCTCATGAACATGGATCAGTGGTTCTCAGCTGGAGTAATTTTGCCTCCCAAGGGACATCTGGCACTACCTGCAGAAGTCTCTGGTTGTCACTCCTGGAAGAGCAGGTGCTACTCACTGTTGTAGATGTTCCTATCCAAGAAGCCATGGAGGCTGGGCTCTGAGTGGCTGGCATCACAACTACTTCTTTGTCTGGTGCCTCAGCACTTCCATCATTCCCAGGAACTCTCGGACCTTGGGCCTGGAGCCTTTACTGGGCTCCGTTAAAGTACAGTGATAAGTGGAGTCAGGACTCATATGCAGAGTGAGCAAAAAGCAAGCATTCTTTAATAAAGGCTGGGTGGGGGGGGGTCGGTGCTTGCCACTATATGGCTAAATCCCATTCATATAAACCCAGCAGGATTTGCAATAGTGCCATTTTGGAGTACGTCCCTTTCAAATCAGGGAAAACCTGTCTTACCATTCAATGCCCAGCTCAAACTATTTCCCTCTGGAAGATCTGCCCCCAGAGGAAAAAAAATCAGTTACTCTCTGTGTTTCCAGGGCATTCTCCCCAACGTATTGCAGTGGTCAGCAGTTGCTTCCTAGGTGGGATGGATCTCGTAAGGACAGGAGCCTCCCCCTTGGCATCCCCACTGCCTAATCTCATGCTTGGGGAGTCATGAGAAATGAACTCAGACATTGGAGGACCTGACACCAACTTTGACTTTGGCAAAGTTAACCTCTCACAGCCCATTTCCCATCTGTGACGTGAGAATATGCGCCCCACTCACTTTAGGGAATTGCTTACTGCAAGTGCCCGGCACATGGCAGAGGTTAAGAATGGCAGCTGCCAATGAGTTTAAAGGCAAATGAAAAGTTTGCTCAACTAGGCTGAATTACAGGTGTTGGTTCCACAAGGGTGGGCCTGGTTCAGTGTGTCCACTGGCACCTTCCCTGAGAGCTGAGAGTCCCTTAAGAGCTGAGACTGGGTTAGACCGGGGCCCCCAAGATGTATCTGCAAATAAAGAAAAGGAAGAAGAAAATGCAAGGATTCTTTGAAAACAAGAGGCATCTGGTGTTTCTCCCTCCCTACACCCTTACTTAGAGCTACCAGTCACAGGTGCCCCTGCTGGCTGAGACTGTCCTTCTTAGCCCCATGAGATCAGCTTTCTTGGGGAAGACCTGTGCATTAATCATCCAAGGTCCACGTCCTGTCCCACCGAGCCCCCTACCATCCATGTGAGATTCCATGTCTACCTGCTTGTGCAAAACCCAGTTCTGTTTGGTACCTGAAAATCTGTGCTTCCCATGCAGGCCTCCAAACGCCTCCCTTCAGAGCCCCAGCTACTCTGGTTTTGTCACCAGAGAATATCTGAGCCTGAGAAAATGTGGTGTCGCATTTACCGTTCCCCACTGTGCATGTCCTTATGGTTGTAACAGGACATTTTCCTCTCCTAATCTCCCAGTCCTTTGGATCTGGCTGGAAGCTACTGCAGTGTTCGGGATACACGGTCCCCCCTTTCAAGGGAGTATCACTGGTGTCACAAACCAAGACCCAAGAGGCATATTCAGGTCTTTAACAACGCCTACAGAGGTAGCTTTCCTGCATCACTCACCAGGGAAGAAAAGATGATGATGCCACGGGGTCCATACAACCTTCCTTTTTCTACTGATAAATATCAAAATCCCTGGAATGCATTCCCAGTTTATTTGTTGCTGTTGTTTTCTGGTTCTGCTTCCGTCCTTCCTCAGCAAAGTGACAGAAATGGGGCATAACCGGTGAATCTGGAAACTCCCAGCAGGCTTCCATTCACCTGGCACGCATACTGTGGGGACACAACACTGTTTTTCCGTACCCTGGCAGGGTCTGCACAGGGTTGTCTCCTTTGGCCAGGGTCCGCGGGGTCCCAGTTGCCCCCATCAACTCCACGCTTCACATGGCAGCAGAAACCAGCCGTTCCCACCTTGCTGAGAAGGACCTGACGCCCAGGTGGCTGGCTCGAAGCATCGGAGGTCCTGCCCGCTCGTGGGAAGAGCCACATACTTTCATTTCAGGCGCAGGAAATTTTAAAACAGATCTCCAGATATATCCCTACATTCATAATAGATTCCTACTACCCAGATGGGAAAACATGACGTCGTGGTCTACAGACCTCGAGTAATCACGTGCATTGTTTGAAATCCGTGGATGGAAAGGTAACAGGGAGAAAGATATTTACAACAGAAACCCACCGCAGCAGGGATTCTGATCCTATAGATCATTTTTTTTTTTCATTTTCCCTTAATGTGTTTTGGATCTTGCCATTAGAACTAAAAGCAGGCTTCTTTCTTTCTTTCTTTCTTTCTTTCTTTCTTTCTTAGGCTCAACGGACAAGCACTCTCCACTTTCTGCCTACTCAGTCAGGCCTTTCCCCTCAGAACCTCTGTGTCGGGGAGCATGGCATGGAAAACAACGAGCCATAACAACCTCTGTGTGCAGCACAGTTGTCCTTGAGTGGCTGGAGTGCATGTTGCAAGGATATGAGTGCAAGGACAGCAAATGGCTCCACCAGCTCATGCCCGCATCCCATGGGAATGCTATGATCCCTGCACGTGGTTCCTCTTCTCCAAGGACAATCTGAGCTCTCACTTCAAGGACCACGATTAGGTGATAGGTAGAGCAGAATCCTGACTCCTACTCTTCTTCCCTGTTGGGCTGGAACAAAGGTACCGTCCCAAAGAGCCATCTGGGGTACAGGAGGCACATGGCTGGGGGGAAGCCAACCCTTGGCATATTACGGGTTCTGGAAGAGGCCTCTTCAGTGGTACTGCCCAGGGCATCAGGGGGCCCTGACATGAGAACCAGGTCTCTGGTCTGGGATGAGCAGTCCCGCTGTAACACACAGGACACCCTCCACCTGTAGATGCATGGGAGGGTTTGATACTACTTTCAACTTGGGAGAGGGGCGCCTGGGGTGGTGGTGGTTTCAGGCAGAGCTCAGTAAGCACACTCTGGCAAACATGCCAGAGACCCTCTCATTGCCCTAGTCCTGATTCCGCCCAAGATCAGGAAAGAGTGAAGAGCGTCCCCGTCTCCTGAGTGTGGCAAGGATGCAAAGCCGGTCCTGCCCGACACCAAGCCAAAGCTTCCCCACCAGGCTGCGCTGGCCTCGAGGAAGTAGTTTCCACCTGTGCTCTCCATACTGAGCCCGTCCACCACAAAACAACGCATAAAGCTGTATGTGTGTTCTTACAGACAAAAATGCCCTTGAACTCCTTCAGCGCCCTGCCTGAGTCTGATAAAAACGTCTGCCATTCAAAAGTTGCCCTGAAAATCCCACAGCAAGAAGTCAGACCTGGTAAGGAGGCTCGGGGTCCTTCATCACTGGCTTTGTGTTGCCCCTAAAACAAAGCTTCCAAGGGCTGGACTTGGCAAGTCAACCATTCCCCTGCCAAGTCTTCAGAAGCTGGAATACAAATGCCCAAGATTAAACAAACACAGGGCGTAAAAATAAAGGGAAATGTAAGTGGGTTTGGTGCTTATCTTTTTTCCCAACAAAAGATAACAGGTAATTGCTTTTTTATCACTAGCACTTGAAATTTGAAAGTAAAGAAGGAGCGAGGCTTGATATCACACCAAACTTGGCAGTCCATTGATCCTTAACTTCCACTTCTGCTGAGGACCAACAGTCAAACAACCCTGATGCTCGTATATAATTCAATAAGAAAAAGAGCCAAGAAGCAGCAAAGGAAATGTCAGCCACGTCATCTCCAACAGGAGGGCTTTCTGTGTAGATGTTGTTAACTGATCACATATACACAATTAGCCCCCCTTCACCACCACCCCCAAAAAGTTTTTAAACATCATCGACTCTCTAAATGCAGCATTTACCAAAGAAGAGACATCTGGGGGCGCCTGGGTGGCTCAGTGGGTTAAATCCTCTGCCTTTGGCTCAGGTCATGATCTCAGGGTCCTGGGATCGAGCCCCGCATCGGGCTCTCTGCTCAGTGGGGAGTCTGCTTCCCCCCCTCTCTCTCTGCTTGCCTCTCTGCCTACTTGTGATCTCTGTCAAATAAATAAAATCTTTAAAAAAAAGAGAGAGAGAGAGAGAGACATCTGGACGAGGGGAATGAGATGCTTCGTGGCCTCCCCACGGAGGGAGGAAGCTGTTGCCTAGCAACCTGGCCCCCCAAAACTCCTGCCAGTTACCTGGGTTTTGCGACAACTGAACATCTTTAACAGGACACAGGTCTTGCCTGCAGCTGCCAAAGCAAAGCACTTGGCAGGGGAGCACCCCCTCTTTCCTCCCAAGGGGCTTTCCCATACAGTGACGCAGAGAGCAAAAGAGACCCTCGTCTGAGCTTCCCCGGTTGTTTCCCTCCGAGATGAAGACCCTCAGGTTCTTCCGCACTTAGGGTGTCCTGCAACTCAGCTCAACAGAACTTACTTTTTTCTGTCTGAAGAGTTCTCTGGATGCTCAAGAAATTGCAGAGCCCAGCAGAGAACCTGCAGTCTCCCTCCCCTGGAGGTAATTCTCTGGGTTTCGATTTGGTATTGAACATCTTGAAATCAAAATGGTTTACTGAATATGGTCATGGGTTAAACCGTGTCTCCCCAAAATTCACATGTTGGAGGTCCTAAGGTGGTCGGGCTGAAATGAGGTCATTCGGGGGGAGCCCTGATCCCATATGGTGAGTGTCCTTATAAAAAGGAGGAGTTTGGACACAGATATGCTCACAGAGAGAAGGCCACGTGCAGATGAAGACAGAGGGGAGGGTGATGCACGAACAAGACAAGGAACGTCAGAGGTGGCCAGCATCCCCCCAGAAGTGGAGACGAGAAGGACGGAACAGATTCAGAAGGAACCAGCCCTGCCGAGGACACCGTGATTTTGGACTTTAGGCCTCCAGAGCTGAGAAGCAATACGCTTCTGCTGTCGAAGCCACCCAATGTGTAGTCCTTCATTTGGGGGGCGCAGAAAACCCACACTGCTGTTCCCCACGTGTGATACGCTGCTACAGGTGTCACTCCCTCTCTCATGGAGCCCCCACAGCTCCCCACGTACGATTCACCACGGTTAGCACCCAAGGAAACCGTGGCTTAGCGAGATGATGTGACTTGACACCCACAGCTCCCAAGAGCAGGAGCCGGAATTCACGGTCATGTCGGGGCCTCTGAAGACCACGCTCCTAACCCCCTTGCTGGTCTCCCTCTGCTCATTCTAGAGGTGGCTTCCTTCACCCCGCAGCGAGGGGCTTCCCCCAAGAAGTACCTAACAGCAAAGCTGACTGCTAACCAGGGCAGGGAAACCCGAAAACCAAGGCGCAATGAAATATTCAACGTGTCGACGGGAGGCATTCTGCCAGCTGAGCTCAAGCCAGGAACTGGTCCTTGGCTGACGGGCAAGAGACGTCTGCTGCAGCAGCTGAGCCCGGAGCAAAGTTAGCTTTGAAGTTTATTACACCTCCGTGTCTCGAGGGCCGAGGAGAGAATGAGGCTGGTGGGGGCGTCGCAGTCCCAGCGCTGGCCAAGACAGGGCAGAGGGACCTTCCCACCGCAATGGCAAAGCGGGAAGCCTTTAAGAAGGTATTTTTCACATCTGCAACACGTGCATTTAGCAGAGAAGGCAAACTTCCGTGCACAGAGTAAAAACCCACGTAGGGCTCTGCTCCACGACAAAGAGAGGCTAAAATCACCGCAGGCAAGTGAGGCAAATTGGTATCATAAGCAAAGGTCACCATGTTCAGGAAAACTAGACCCACGGTGGGGGGGAGGTGTGGAAATATCTTTATTGTTAGTGGGAGTCTCTGTAGTAGCATCTTATGACCTGACAAAGTTCCTCACCAAAGAAGCCATCTCCATCTACCACATTGTTTAAAGGGCCAAATCATATAAACAAATGCCACTTAGTGACTCTTCAGTCACACAAACCTTCAGCCAAATGCTACAGAAATAAATTCACTCCATAAACGCAGCATACATGAAATGATCAAATATCAAAATCTGATTAAAATGAAGCAAAAGAAATATAATGCTTATTTTGCGGTTTTTATAAAATGGGCAAAATGTCTAAGACCACTATATTTGGAAAAGCTTATAAATTAAAATTTCCCCAGCTGGTGCTTATTAAACACATCATAGGACTTCTTGGTTTTTTGCGATTAAAAACAAAAAATAATGAGACTTCTTGTGATAAAATATGAAGTCCCAAATAAGAAAACGCTGGTTTCTGGGAACAAAGCAAGCATTCCCCAAATCACAGGAGTGCTGTGGATGCAGTAAGATCAGGAAGGAAGAGACCAATTGGCCTGGAAGAGACAAAACTCTCGTGACTTCAGACGATGTGATGGTCTACCTGGGAACCCTAGGGTCTAAGTTGTAATGATCAGAACCACTGGCAGAGCTGAGTGGTTAAAGAACCATCAAAAACTACTTCCAAGAGCAACTATTTTCACAAAGAGCAGCAATAATCAATTACAAGTCATTGGAAGAAAAAAATTAAAGATGGCAAGGAAATTACGAAACATCCAGGAATGCATCTAACAAGAAATCTGCTATGCCTACGTCAAGGAAATCATGAAGTTATATTGGAGGAAACAAAAGAAAGGCCCAGTGGACGGGGGCGCACGCCACATTTCCGGATGAAGAAGTCAAAATTGTTAAGTCAGTTCCGCCCAAATGCATTTATATATTCCAAACTTAATCTAAAAACAAAACGGACCATAAATAAGTAAAAGATTAAATAAAAAACTGAAAACGTGATTCCTAAATGTATGTAGGAGAGAGAATACATAAGCACACTCAGGTCAATTTTGAGAATATACGGTAAGAGTGTGATACTGCCATAATACATAGCAAAACTTACAATTCAAACAGTGTGGTCCCTGCTAAGGAACAGATGGAGAGAGCAGTGAAATAGAACAGAGAGTAAGACACCCGCGTACGATGGGGGATTTACCACCAATGAGACCGTTACCAATCAAAGGGAATAGGATTGGTATTGGTAACCCATTTAAGGATAAAATAATCTCATGGCTCTATTTAAAGCCACTCACAAAACGAATTAAAATTTGTATAATACTGGAAGTCTTCTTAAAGAAGACAAAATACCCAAAGGCCGTAAAAGATTAACAACTGAAGTATGAAATAAGGAGTAACTTTTATATGACAAATGTTGTTAGATGCAAAATTAAATGACAAACAAACAGACTGAAAGAAATCATTAAAAGGAAAAATACACAGGATATAAAAATAACTTCCATGATGATATTAGAAGAACATACTTTATAAAAGTAAGTAAATGATTTGAACATGGATTTCACAGAAAAATAAATACAATGGGATAATATCCCATTAAAAAGATTCTGGAGCTATTTAGCAATTGGAAAGTATAAATTAAAACATTTAAGAAAATAAAATAATACCTTATACATTATAGGATATTATCAAGAAAGTAGAAAGACAATCTACAGAATGGAACAAAATGTTTGCAGATCATATATCTGATAAATCCAGAATCCTGCATATATAAAGTAGTCTACAACTCATCAACAAAAAGACAAACAACCCAATTTAAAATGGCCAAAGAACTTGAATAGCTATTTCTCCAAAGAAGCTACACAATGGCCAACAAGCACATAAGAAGAGTCTCAACATTATCACCCATGAGGGAAATGCAAATCAAAACCACAATAAGACACCACTTTATACCCACGAAAATGGCTATAATCAAATACAAAACAAAACAAAACAAGACAAACACACCCCCCAAAACCCAGAAAGTAACACGTACTGGTGAGGATGGGAAGAAGTAGAAACTTTCCTACATGGGCTGGTGGGAATGCAAAATGGTACAGCTGCTATGGAAAACGGCTTGGTGGTTCTTCAAAAAGTTAAATATAATTACCATTTGATCATATTGCCATATATGTACACACATATGTATATACATGTATATACGTATACACGAAAGAATTGAAAACAGCCAAATACTTGTACGCAAATGTTTGTATCAATCCTAATCACAATAGTCAGAAGGTGGAAACAACCCAAATGTCCATCCACAAATGAATGCATCCACAAGCAGTTCCATGTCATACCATGGATTGTATCTGTATGCACATATATGCCCTGGAAAAGATTCAGCTAGAAAAGGAGTGAGGCCATGACACAAGCCACAACATGTATGAACTACAAAAACATCAAGCCGGGCAAAAGAAGTCTGACACATAAGACCATATATTTTCTGATGCTCTTCATAAGAAATGTCCAGAATAGGTCAGCCCACAAAGATGAAAAGCAGATTAGCAGTAGCTAGGAACTGGGTGGGGAGGCATGAGTAGGAAGTGGCTAAAGGGGTCCAGGATGTTCAGTCGGTGTGATGAAATGTTTTGGAACTGGACAGAGGTGTTGGTTGTATAACATCATGAATGCCCCAAATGCTGCTGCCATGTACATTTTTAAAATGGTTAATTTTTTGTCATGTGAATTTCACCTCGGAAAAGCAAGATACTTTATCTTTTTCTTAGTTTGGCAAACACGCCCATACACATACATACACACATCTATAAAAATCGAGTGTTAGGGTGTGGGAAAGTGGGTTCTGTCTACACGTTTGGCTCAAACGTAAACCAGTAGAGCATTCTGGGGAGGGAAATTTGGAAATATCTATCAAACTTTAAAATGTATATACCTTGTGACCCATCAGTTTCACTAATGAAATTCAATTCCACATGTGCCCCAAGAGAGATGTGTACGTTCACTGATGTTTAGTTGTTTGAAAAAATGAAGCAAAAAAATCTGGCAAATGGGTGCTGTTGGTTTTGCTGAGAGCCTCAAAGAGAAAAACAGAAGCACCATTTGGTCTCAAATTGCCCTTGAACATCCCTTAAATCACCCAGAAATTACATATATGTGATTTGTGTAAACAACTCGGCATAGCAATAAGAATGTACAAATACGTCATTTACACTGTAATGTATACTATGTTCCGTAAAGTAGTTGCAATAAAAATTGAATCATTCAAGTGCTACACTGCTTAGACACACTTCAACAAATCTGTAAATATTCAAACTTGCCAGCTCTTCCTGCTAGTGAATAATGAAGTGTCCCCGCATTTTGGTGCCTTCATCTGAAAAATGGGGATGGGACACACGCTCAAAGGGTCACCGAGAAAACATGCGGCGTTAATTCAGATAAGGAGCCCAGCACCGTAGCTGGCATATCTTCGGCATGCGGTAAATGGGGGATGTTTCTAGGCAGTCAAGGGGTTGACATTCTGGAAGGGGAAGTAGACCACAATTTTACAGCATAGAGTGTGATGAGGGCTCCAGCAGCTGCGGGTGCAGGTACAGTGGGAAATAGAGCAGGGGCACTGCGGGCAGGCTGACCACGCAGACGGTGGTCCATTCTCTCGGTCCATTTGAAAGTTGGCTATGAACCCACTTCCCGATACTGACCAACACGAACATGCTTTTCCCTGGTGGCCCACGGATTTCATTTCTCCACACCTGTGCTATCTACCATTAGCACACGTGTTTAAGAATTCCCTGTGTTTGTTCTCCGGAAAATAAACTGTTGGAAAGAAAAATCGATTTTCATTAGCAGTGCTATTACTTTCAGGAAAATCCTTTCTCAAATGAAAGTGGTAGAGGACACTCCAAAACCTGGTGTCACTCTGACCTTCCCCGTGGGCCTCAGTGAGTTCCTGCCTGGAGCCTCAACGCTGTCTTCTCCCCCTCGGTCCTGAGCCAGCATCCAGAGACAACAGGCCAACAGAAGCCAGCAGGTGCCATCGGAGAGCACAGCAGGCCGGGTGGGGCTGGGCTAACCCGAGAGCCTCCCCTCAGGGCTGAGTGCCCTTCACTTCAGCCGTTTGGAAGCATAGGATTATGTTGCCCAACCCAGTTTTTCAAGAGAAACTCTATGCCAGAATTTTTTAAAATCCCCCATTTTTTTTAAATATTCAAAGTAAACAACAAGACCCTCTTGGGCCCAACCAAATCTGTGGGATGAACCTGGCCCAGGGGCCCCAGCAAGTGGCTTCTGCGACACACACTTGCCCTGGCCGGTCTGAAACCGGGCATCCGAAGGTGCTCATAGACCGTGGCTGTGGATGTCGTAGGAAAACAATCTGCTATGTTCTTTGGGTCCAGCAAAACCCATTGCTGGATGTGAGTCAATTCCCCATCCCCAGCCTGTCAGTCATCTGCCTCCAGGATTCCGCCCCAATCCTCTATCCATACCACATTCCCCGGCTGGGGGTCGTCATTTCAGATAACACCTGTCATTCTGTGCATGGCGGCACATACGCCTCACTTAACAAAAGTAAATCACAAGACCCATCTCTACCAAGAAAGCACACTGAGTTTTATCTTCATTTCCCCCTGAAAAGTCAACAGAATTTGTGACATTTGGCACCTCCCCTTTGTCAGTGGAGCTTTTAGAAAGATTATCTTAAATGAATGTAAAGGGAATGATGGAATCAGGCAAGGGAAAGTACAGAGCCACCAGGCAACGTGAGAGCAGAATTGATTTTTCCTGACTGAGGGGAGTGAATAATGGCATAAAGCAGGGCCTGGGAGAGCTCCTCTGAAACCCATTCTTTCCCAGATGGTGGAATGCCCCTGCCTTGCCCTAGTGATCCCACAGCAGGCACGGCCAGAAGAGCAGAGGACCTTTGATTATCTGGTGATTTCCGTATCTTTCCCTCGTTCCTGATCAGCACTGGCAGGGTGATGGATTTTGAAGACAATTTCTAGCCTAGATTTCCCATATCTGACAAGGGCAAACGACTTCTAAACACTACAGTCGTTTCTAGAAGAGATAAATGCCAACCCATTATTTAAAAGACATGGTGCCTGTTATCCTCTGTCTGAAAGTGACTCACAGCCTAGCTGAAGTCAAGCATAATACACCTTCACCCCCACCCTCCCGCCACATCACGGAGGAGGAGGAGGACAACCTTCCTACCTTCATCCACCTCGTCACACCCCAGCCTGCTGATCTCTCTCATCCAGAGCCAGCACCCCCTCCCCCAGGAACCCACGGGACCTATGGGACCTGAGATGACACTGAGCACAGTAAAAATTTCCCATAAACTACCATCTGGGTACAAAATGTACTAGCTATGGTGGGTTTTCTAATACCCCAACCCCTGGTTCAACTGTCTCTGTGGACGTAATTTATTCCTTGTCCCTTACTTTTTACTACGTAAAGGAAGGCATCATGACCTCTATACCTGGCCAAGTGAATGACAACAGTGCCTCAATCTTTATGGTCACTGATAAAGAAATCTTTAAAAGTACCCACTTACTCTTACCAATGTGCTAACTCTTACCAATGTTACATGCTGAATCTCTCCATTGCCTGTGATCCCAAGGTGGCTGAGGAACCTGGGGGCAGAAACTTGTCACAATATTTAAATAGCACTGTCTCTCTCTTTTTCTCCCTTTGGCAAATACATTTACCGGAATTCCTGAAACCACGGAGGCCAGAAGAAATGACACAGTATTTCTCAACTGCTTAAAAAAAAAGAAGAAGAAGAAGAAGAAGAAGAAGAAGTACTTTCAACACAGAATCCTATACCTTGGGAAAATATCATTCAGAAATGAAGGGGAAATCAGATAGAAAAAAGAAAAAACTAGGAGAATCTGTGGCCAGCAGATTTACCCTAAGAGAATGCTAAATGTAGTTCTCTCCAAACAGAAAGGAAAAAAGAAAAAAACTGGAACATCAGGAAGGAAGCAAGAACACAATGAGCAAAAGTATAGATAAATACAATAGGTTTTCTTCCCCTCCTGAATTTTGTGAGCTATGTTTAATGGTTGAAGCAAAAATCACAACACTGTCTATGGTTTTAAATGTATGTAGAGGAAGTATTTTAAACCACTGTACTATAAATGGGGGAAGGGAAAAGAAGGTACAGGGAGGTAGAGTTTCTGTACTTCACTTGAACTAGCAAAATGATGACAAGAAATTCTGATTTTATACACACACACACACACACACACACACACACATATATATATATAATATAGCTATTCCTGCTTTCCCTCAATTGATGTTTGTATGATATATGTTTCCATTCTTTTTTTTAAAAAAAAGATTTTATTTGTTTGACAGAGAGAGAGACAACGAGAGAGGGAACACAAGCAGGAGGAGTGGGAGAAGCAGGCTCCCCACTGAGCAGGGAGCCAGAAGCGGGGCTTGATCCCAGGACCCTGGGATCGTGACCTGAACTGAAGGCAGATGCTTCACCGACTGAGCCACCCAGACACCCCTGTTTCTATCCTTTTACTTTCAACCTGCCTCGATTGCTGTATTTAAAGTGAGTTTCATGGAAATAGCAAATGGCTGGGTCACGATTTACAATCTAATCCACAAGCTTTTGTCTTTTAATTTGTGCATTTTGCATTACATACATACATGAGATGTATAAATACATAAATATACACATAAATATATGATATGTTCTATATATCATGCACATATATTATGATCTATATCTCGTGTATGTTTATGTAAATAGTATATATACATGATGTCATACATACACGTATAGTACATGCATGGTATATATTTATATTATGTGTGTATATATCATGTATGTATATAATGTGATGCCTAGAGTTTTACATCTGTTATCTCACCCCTGGAATAACCTTTAAAAAATCTATACAAAGACATACTGAAAAACATAATCGTTAAATCATAATGAAATTATAAAAAATGTTCAGGCAAGCCATGGGAAGACAGGAAAAGAAAATAGAGAACAGAGAAATGAAAAACAGAGAGAAAAAGCAGAATGCAACAAATAAAAGGGTTGACTTAAGCCCCCACTTATCTATAATTACACTAAATGCAAGTGGTCTCAATATACAAAGGGAAAGACAAATGTTCGTTTATAAAATATGACCCAACCATTTGCTATCCACAAAAAACTCACTTTAAATATAGCAATATAGGCAGGTTGAAAGTAAAAGAATGGAAACATTAATCAAAGGAAAGCAGGAGTAGCTATATTAATATCAGACAAAGTAGACTTCAGAGCAAAGGAAATTACTAGGGTAAGAGAGGAACAATATATAATGGTAAAAGAGTCAGTCTACCAAGAAGACATAGGAATCAGAACTGAGCATGTCTCGCACAACAGAGCTGAAAACATGGGAAGTGAAGGCTGATAGAACTGAAAGGATTAACCAGACAAATCTGAAATTATACTTAGAGGATTTTAACACCCTTCTCTCAGCTGCTGAGAGAAGAAATGGGCACAAAACCAGCACAGATAGAGAAGAAACTAACAACACCATGAACCAGCAGAATCTGATCAACATTTATAAAACACCGTACCCAACTACAGCAGAATATGCATTATTTCCAAGTGGCCATGGAACGTGTACCAGAACACACCATATCCTGAACCATAACACAAACATCAACGAATTTAAGAGTTGAAGTCGTACAGAGTGTGTTTTCTGACTACGGTGGAATCGGACGAGAAATCAATAACAGGAAAATCTCCAAACACTTGGAAACTAAGCAACGTACTTCTAAGTAATCAATGAGTCAAAGAGGACATCTCAAAGGAAATAAAAAAGTGAACCGAATGAAAACAAAAATACAACATACCAACATTTGTGAGACATAGCTCCAGCAATGCGTGTCTAACACTAACTGCAAACAGAAATGCAAACAATGCAGAAGGGGGAAAGTTTCACATAGGCAACCTAAGCTCCCACCTCAAGCGCTAGAAATAGAAGAGCAAAGTAATCCCAGAGGAGGCGGAAGGAGGGGATTATAAAGGTGAAACAGAAATCAATGAAATCAAAAACAGAGAAACAATAGAGAAAATCAATAGAACAGAGCTAGTATAAATAAAGTTGACAAACTTCTAATAAAAAAAAGAGAAGAAACAGATTACTATAACAGGAATGAATATCACTGCAGACCTTATAGACATTAAAAACGAAGTAAATACTATGAATAACTACCTACATAAATCTGACAACTGAGATAAAATAGACCAATTCCCTAAAAACACAAACTACCACAACTCACCCAATATGAAATATATAATTTGACTAGCCTGATAGCAATCAAGAAGATGAAATATATAATTAAAACCTCTGCTCCCCTGTGGTGCCTGGGTGGCTCAGTGGGTTAAGTGTCTGCCTTCAGCTCAGGTCATTATCTCAGGGCCCTGGGATCAATTCCCACAATGGGCTCCCTGCTCAGCAGGGAGCCTGCTTCTCCCTCTGCCTGCTGCTCCCCCTGCTTGTGTTCTCTCTCTGTGTCAAATAAACAAATAAATAAAATCTTTTAAAAAACCCTCTGTTCCCCCAAATTCCCAGGCCCAGATGGTTTCACTTGAGAATTCTACCAAACATTTAAGGAAGAATTAACATCAATTCTACACAATTCCATCCAGAGAAGAAAACACTTCCCATTATTATATAAAGCTAGTATTACCCTACTACAAAAACCAGACTGGGAAGAAAGAAATAAACTGTCCTTATTCTTCTATGACATGTCGCTGTCTACATGGAATATACCCCCAAAGTCTCCAAAAAATTTCCTAGAACTCGTAAGTTCAACAAGGCTGCAGGAGACAACATAAACAGATAAAAATCAATTGTGTTTATATACGGTAACAATGAACACATGGATATCAAAAGCTCAATTATGATATCATGCACTGTAATTGCTTCAAAAAATAAAATACTAGGTGGGAATCTAATAGAATATGTACAGGACTTGTGCATTAAAAATGGCACAACATGAACAAAAGGAATCAAAGATATAAATAAATGGAGAGACATCCCATGTTCATGGATTGAAAGATTCAATATAGTAAAGACATGAGTTCTCCCTAAATGATATGCAGGTTTAACATAATTTCAATCAAAATCCCAGAAAGATTTTTTATAAATACAGACAAAATGATTATAAAATTTATGTGGAAATATAAAGGATCTGGAGTAGCTAAAATGATTTTTTAAAGGGAGAATAAACTGGCAGAGACCAATCTACCTGATTTTAAGATTTATGATACACCTTCAGTAATCAAGACCATGTGGTACTAGCAGATTGTTGGACACCTGTAACAATGGCGTAGAATGACCCACACAGATATGTCCAACTGATTTTGATAAAGGTGCAAAAGCAATTCAGTGGAAGAAAGATATCTTTTAAAACAAATGATGCTGAAGCAATTGGACACTTAAAGGTTGAAAAATTATCCTTGAACTAAGTCTCACAGCTTATATAAAAATTAACTCGAAATGGGGTATGAATTAAATGGAAATTTTGAACTATAACTACTACAGGAAAAACAAAGTAAGAGGATATCTGCAGGATCTAGGGCTAGGCAAAGAGTTCTTAGACTTGAACTAAAAGAATGACCCATTAAGGAAAAACTGACCAACCAGACCCCATCAAAATTAAGATATTTTGCACTGCAAAGACCTTGTTCAGAGGATGAAAAGGCAAGCTACAGAATGAGAGAAAACATTTGCAAACCACATATCCAACAAAGGGCTAGTCTCCAGAATATATTTTAAAAACTGTCAAAACTCAGCAGTAAGACAAACAAACCTTCCAATTAGAAAATGGTCAAAAGGCATGAAGATACATTTCACCATCGAGCATATACAGATGGCAAATAAGCATGCAAGAGGATGCTCCACTTCACTATCCATCACAGAAATGCAAACTAAAACCACAGTGAGACATCACTGTCTTCGGAATGGCTAAAATGAAAAACAGGGACAACACCAAAGGCTGGCAAGGAAGCAGAAAAGCTACATCACCCATTGGTTAGCTGGTGAGAATGTGAAACGGTGCAGCCACTCTGGAAAACAGTTTGGCAGTGTTTTGAAAAGATAGACATGCAAGCACCATACAACACGCCATTGCTCTCCTGGGCTCTCATCCCAGAACAATGAAGATGTGTGTTCACACACACAAATGACTGTACATGAACGTTTCCAGCAGCTTTATTTATAATGGCCCCTAAACTGGGAAAAATCCACATGTTCTTCAATGAGCAAATAGTTAAGCAAATTGTAGAACTTCTATGTCATGGGATACTACTCAGCATTAAAAAGGAATGAACTATTTACACATGGAAGCCCTGAATGCGTCTCTAAAGAGTTAATTATGCTGAGTGTAAAAGCCAGTCCCCAAGCCAGTCCCGCATGCTGTTTGATTTCATTTATATAATGTTCTTGGCACGACAAGATGACAGAAATGAAGAACAGGTAAATGTGTGCCAGGGATTAAGGAGGGGCGGGAGCAAGAGGGAAGTGGGCGGGGCTATAAAAGTCATCCCATCCTTATGGGATGGAAATGTTCTGTGTTTTGACTTGTATCAACCTCATCATACTAGTTGTGATTGCACTGTCGGGGTTTTGCTTTTTTTTTACTTTATTTTTTTTTTAACTAAGCTTCATGCCCAGCATGGAGCCCAATGTGGTGCCTGAACTCATAACTCTGAGATAGAGACCCTCAGATCAGCACCTGAGCAGAGATCAAGAGTCTGAGGCTTACGCAACTGAGCCACCCAGGTGCTGTAGTTTTGTAAGCTGTTACTATCAGGGGGAAGTAGGGTAAAAGCTACATGGCATGTCTGTATTATTTCTTAAAACTACATGTGAACCTCCAAATATTTCCAAGTAAAAAAAATTTCGATGAAAAACATCTCAGATATCACTGCCTTTCCTTAAATGAGAATTCATCTGGTTCTCCTCTGTTTTCTCCCTCTTGGGGTCAGGGGCGGGGAGGGAAGGGCAGAGCCAGCCTTGCAGCCAGGTGGTCTGGATTTAAGTCTTTGATCTTCATATGCCAGCTGCAAAACCTTGAGTGTGTCATTCATCCCCTCCAAGCCTCAATTCTGTGAAAGAGGGATAATTAAATCTACTTTGAAGGGTTGCCCTGAAGTTAAAGAGAACATTTGCAACATGCAAATGGGGTGTTTCATGCATGATAAATGCTTAATAACTAGTAAATGCTTCTACTGCCATCAGCACCTCTATGTGGGTTTATTCCGTTTTGCTCGGTGCAATAGTTGATGGTACAGGGGTTCCTCCAAGAGTAGGCTGAAAACTCCTTGCACAAAGTACTGAGTCCTATTCAGTCATTTTTCCTCCAGTACATATCACATCTGTCATGCAGTAAATACATCATAAATGCATGTTGGACTGAATTCGTGGAATAAAGTACTGTGGGGGGATGAGGGGGAAAAGTGACAGAAAAACTGAAAATCAATAAAAGAATGGAAACAACCTTGTTAAATGCAACCTGCTGTATCTCAGCAGATCCAAGGAGCATAAGATTCCTACACCAGGCACAATTTGTCTAAATTCCTGTCTTGGGCCACAGGATGCATTTGAGATCATTAGATATAATGTCCACTGGAAAAAGGCCCAGGAGAAGAGAAACCAGCGATTTGGAGGATTAAGTCCAAAACCGATTTCCTTATTAATAAGGAGAGGCTTGTACTCTTGCTGAAGGCAGTTTTGAAAAGGTCTCCAGAATGATGATGAGGACAGCTGTATGTCACTTGGTCAGTGGGATAAGCACAGACAGCAATGCCTACACCTGAATTCATCCACTGGAACAAGAGAGGACCCACTACCCTTCCAAGGCACATCAAGTGGAGATAAGGTGGAAATTACTAGAAAATAGGTAAGGGATTGAGAGACTATCTGTGGTTACAGCCTGGAAATACTGGGTTCTCAAATGTCTGAGAGTGGAGAAGCTTGGCAGAGGAGGGAAGGAATTTGCTGGAGGTCAACTGATCTTTGAAGGAAAGCAGCTCCCAGTACATCTGCCTAAAGTACCTTTATAATATTATTCTTCTCTGAATATAAGCTCCTTGGGAATAGGGGCTCCCATCCCTTTTGCTCACTGCCAGCGCCTGGAACCACACAGTACACACTCAGTAAATATTTGTTAAATGAAGGGCTCCCCTCGATGACCTCCAAGTGCCTCAGGGTACTGATGGCAGCACTGAATGCAGTCTGCCTTTGTCTCTGTTAAAGCCAGAGGACGGAAGGCTCCATCCTGACATCTCTACATTGGTCCAGGACCTTCCTTCATAAAACCTGAGGACACAGAGTTGCAGTGGAACTGGGCATGTTTAGTCAGGGAAGTCTTCCTGCACAAGTGGTCCTCGACCCAGATGTCACTCTGTAAGGGTGGAACCCAGTTATCCAGATTCTTCCTCAGGACGCACCAGTGTTCGCTTCTCCCACGTTGAGAAATCACCAGGTCTGCTTTGACCTGAGTCTGGACTGACCCCTGCCAAGAGACACTGTGGTAAAGGACATTCATCTGAGATGTGAAGCAATCCACTCGCCCTGCAGTCTGATTATGTGGCATTCCCTGCCCACTTTCTCAGACCATTTACCCAGCATGAAAAGAAATGCAGCATGTGTTTGCAAAGGGGGAGAGAGTGAGGTTCTAACCCCTACACTCTTCTTGCATGGCCAGGTGTGAAAGAGGATACTACCGCATGTACTAGAAGGAAGAAAATATTTCCAACAAATGGCTCAGGCCAAATGGACACCAGTTTAGGGGGGAAAAAAAACAAGCAAATCTTGACCCCTGCCTCACACCATAAACACAAATCAGTTCCACATAAATTATAAGCCCAAAAAAGAAAGATCAAACTATAGTGCTTCAAGAAGAAGACATAGGAGAATACCTTCATGACTTTGGGGCAGGCAAAATTTTCTTTAAAAAGGTACTAAAAAAAAAAAACATAAAAAGGTACAAAAACTCTAATTTTAAAAGAAAAGATGGATATACTGGACTTCAGAAAAATCAAGAACTTCATCAAAAGACACCATTAAGCGAATGAAAAAATCAAGCCACAGATGGAGAAAAGATATCTATATACACATATATCTGTGCTAGATATATAAAGAGCTCCTACAAATCAATAAGGAAAAGACAGAAGACACAATTTTTTTAAAATTGGGCAAGGAACTTGGACATTATGTCTGCGATTTATCCATATCCTAGTGCGTTCATCAAAAGGTACTTCAAAAAGGAGGAATAGCAAACCTATGAACAGGTGCTCAACACCATCAGTCATCAGAACAACTAAACTAGGAAAACATCGCTGAAAAGCTAAAATGTAAATGTCTGACAGCACCAAGTGCTGAAGAGGATGGTGGAGTGACCACAGCCCCTCCATATGACCAGTATGTGGATCAACGATACAGGCACTTGGGAAAACTGGTGGATGTTATCCACAAAGCTAAACAAATAAACAAAATCCTACACGGACCTACGAGGCGGCGTTCCACCTCTAGGTATATATCACAGAGAAATGGATGAACACGTCACACATCCACTGGAGGCACGAACAGGAATGCTTGTGGCAGATTTGTTGGTAACAGCCAAACACTGGAAACAACCCAATGTCTACCAACAATAGAGCAGATAAATAAACAGTGGTCCATTCAGATAATAGAACACTATGTAGGTATTAAAAGCAACACTACGAAGACATTGAAACACACTAGGGTGTGGATACATCTCAGACCTACTATCAAGCAAAAGAAGCCAGATACCAAGGCTGAGGATGTCTGACTCCCTTTCCATCAAGTTCAATGGACAAAAGTAATCTATTGCAACGGAAGTCAGAATAGTGGCTTGGTGAGGCAGGTATGGAGGTGGTATGTGTGGATGTGGAGGGGACATGAAGGAGATTCTGACTTGGACATGTTCTATCTTGATGCAGGTGGTGGTTATAGGAGTAGACACACATGTAAAAATATAGCACGCTGCACACCTAGCCTCTGTGCGCTCCGCTCCGTGTCTGTGACAGCCCGTTAAACATAATAACAAAATTCCACATGGTACAGTGCAAGACACATAGTAATCACTCAAAAATGTATTGACATAAAATTACTGTTAATTTACTGTCATAATGAGAGATTCCTTCCCGGCCCCGTTCCCTGCTACCAGTTTTCTTCAGAAACACTGCAGAACAATACAGTACGTTTTAAGCTTTAACATCGCAGATTTTGAACTACTTCCGTTTTCCCTTTCGTCTCGCGAAATGTGCAGGAAAGTCAGACACCTTTGTTGTAAATGACTACTCCTGCTGATTGCACCTCGCTGAGATATTCAGCAAAACGTGGGGCACAATCAAGCAGGCATGAAGACAGGGAAGCAGACTCTGATTATCAGAGGCATCTGAGAACCTGGGAACAGCCGCAGCACTGGTTACAGTGCCTGCCTGCCTCGGGGGTCTTAAAACACTGGCGAATCTCCCGCTGACTGTCCCTTTCCTTCGGGGAAGACAGTCTGATTGTGTTCCACGCAAGAGAAGCAACCTCTCCCAAGTGGCGTCATCTGTACGTGACCCTGGAACTCCGCCTTAGAACCAGGAAATTAAAGAAGGAAGTTTGGGGCGGTGACAGAGCCCGTCCCACCCGGCTATCAGCCTTTCATTTCTTACTAATTCACCACCTGACTTTGAGTTAACCTTGAATGTGTACAGGATAAACAGGCTGGGCTTGGGTGCGGGGGTGGGGGGCGAATGGTAAAGGAAATATAAAATTCAGCAGTAGCCAAACACCAGCTTTGCAGACACGAACATGGAGGAGACTGACACATTAGCTTACCGGTCTCATCCTACGCTGCTGAAAACAAGCTCATCAGACCCTTCAAATTCACACTTGGGTCAGCGTCAGTGCAATCAGCATCACAGAGAGACGAGGGAAGCAGGCAGATAGGAGTCTCTCTCTACCTCAAGAGTCAGCTCACTTCAGAAGTTGCTCACTCTTAGAGAGAAATGATTACATTTCACAAAGATATCACTCTGTCTGTGCCTGAGTCAATTTCACATTTTAACCTGGCATAAAACTCCTGTGAAATTATACAATTTTGGTGAATGCCTGTAAATTTGTGAAGTGAGTCGTCCTCAGGTTAACCCAAATTGGTGAAAAATGTCTGGCTCAGCCTGCATCAGATCATAAATGAATCTTTGCTTTCTGATATGATCAAAACCAGCTGGCTGTCTGGCACTTAGTCAAAGCAATGCATGGGCCAAAGTGACAATAATAATCATTTCAGGTCCCCTGTCACGATAAAGAGATGATACTTGACTTGTGAGATGGATGATTAAGAACAAAAAACAAACAAACAAACAAAAAATCAACAGCAGGTAGCAAAGAGGTACTAAAATGGAGGAAGCGGGGACAGGAAAGGGAGACTTTGCAAGGACTCGGCAGAGGGAACCAGGTGACCCCATCTTCTTCGTTTATGCTCTAAATAGACCGAGGACGGTTTCTCCTCGTGGTTATCACACCTCAATATTTTCCTAGCTGCAAACTCATGAAATGATCCTTGAAATTATATCACCAAGAGAAATTTTCCTTCATTGCTTATTTTGATATGATTTCAATAAATGTACAGTATGTGAAATTATTTCTTCATTTCACCCTGGTCCTGAAAATGAAATCCAATTTAGAAGCCAGTGTACGGAACACCAGCTGAGCACAACACTCTGGCGGCATGTTGTTGACGGCAGGACTGGGTCCTCGGGCGGTGTGTCTTCTCTCCCAGGGCCAGGAGAACTCTTTAAGGGGAAAGGTGGTCTTCAAGGTCATTCTCAGTGCGCTGAATCATGGATTGTGGATTCTTAATCAGTAGTGGCAACTCAGACACCCCATTTCTTCAATCTATTATGTAATCTAAAAAGAAGAGCATGAGAGATCCTGAAGAAGCCAAGAGGGTCAAATACCATGGATGGGCACACTGGTGCACCCCCACCTGTGACCCCAGACAGGGCACCTGTGCACAAGCCAGAAACCCTGACCTTGAGGTAGGCAGCCAGGACTGTAGCACGTGGACATCTCTGTGGAGGCTCTGGATAAGAGAGGAGTGCAGGGGGCACCTCGTGGCTCAAATGGTTAAGCGTCTGCCTTCAGCTCAGGTCATGATCCCAGGGTCATGGGATCAACCTCTGAGCAGGGAGCCTGCTTCTCCCTCTCCCTCTACTGCTCTCCCTGCTTGTGCTCTCTCACTCTGTCAAATAAACAAAATCTTAAAAAAAAAAAAAAAAATGAGAGGGAGAGAAAAGAGTGCTATGTTATTCCTAGGAATATGCTAAAAGGATGGACGGGGGTGATGGGCTTTTGATGCCCATCACAAAAAATTGTGATGTATTTCAGACACATAGAGTTATGATGGAATAATAAATTGTACAATGACATACTACCGCTGAAGAAGTAAATGTTATCAAAACAGTTGATGTCTTTTCTGTAATTTTATCTTCCCCCAGTTACACCCCCTTCTCAGATAAACTGAACTGGCGTGCAGCCTCCCCATGACGTAAATTCATACAAATGTATGATTCCTTTAGCAAAGTGTGGTTTTGTTTCGAATGTTGTCGAATGTATGTGGACAGTATTCTATCAAGCCAGAACTTGCTTTTTTGCTCAATATTTTGAGATTTGCCCCTGTTGACACACGTAGTTCCACCTGATTTGCCACTCCCCTCACTTTGGGTTTTCTCTTCCCAAATTTCCTACATCCACCAGGCATGACTTCCACCATCAGACAAGGAACAAAGATCAGCTCGGGGAGGCGGCTCCACAGGACTCTCCCTCCTTCTTCCAAGCTCTCTCCCGGGGAACAGCGGTGTTGGAACTTAGAACCATCCTCCAACCCCCCAGCCGATGGCCAGGCCTGGGGCCTGCTTCTCCTAGCGCCCCCAGATGCCTCACTTAACCCACTTTTTTTCTTATCAGGAGCCCATCCCCTTTCAACCTGGTCTGAGGCGATGTGTCTGCCCAGCCTTCTCCTTGCTATGCCCTAGTTCAATCCACTTTTATTAATCCCCAACTGATAATATCCCGGGTCAGGTTTTCATCGTCTCGTGCTTGTATTACTTTACCAGCTGCATTACTGGGCTCCTGCCCCCAGTTTCATCGCGAGAAGTACCTTCCTAAAACAGAAACCTGAGCCTTATCAAACCATCCGCTCCGCCTTAAAAATCCTTCAGCGACTTCTCACTGTCTTGGGATGAAATCCAAACGTTGAAGTATGACGTATGAGACTCCTTGTAATGCGATCTTTGCCCATCTGGTCCGGCCGCCTCTTGCCCACCACATCCACCATGAGTTGCTATTGAAGTTCTCCAGGCTGGCCGCACACCCTCTCACTTTTCCTACGGTTTCTTCTGTCTGTGCTCTCTTCTCTCCTTTCCCTGCCCAGCCACTGCTGGCTACTAGCCCTCTGAGCCACCACCAGCCACCTTTTCTAACCCCTTACTCCGTCCCAGCTGGGTCCCCCACCCCATGACCCTTGGTGCCCTTCCCGTCGCCTCTCCCCCAGGGTGCTCACACTGATCAGTGCTCACACAGAGCCGGGCTCCTGGGGCTGTGCCCTGCACCTTGATTCCCCAGGACCCAGCTCAACCCACACCCGAGGGTACATGAGGGCCACGTGCCCACAGAGACCCTGCATTATCGGGACACGTGGCCCTCTTGAACAGTGAAATTTCTACATAACTGAAATTCAACCGTCTGCACCAGAAATATTTTTATTTGGTCATTTATTTGGAGATTTTTCTAAAAGTGATAAATGCCACTGACATTTGGCCCATACTCTGTGGTACGCCTGGACCGATACTCTCCAACCACACTGATTCTTATACATCAGGGCCTGTGTCCAACACTTGCTAAATATTTTGAAAAACCACTCCTGATTTATTTGCTTCCTTGAATTTTTTAAGTAACCAATAAAGGGATTTCCATCATTTCCCGATGCTCTATTATCACAAGTATCCATCCTGGAGTGGTGGAATCCACACGAGGCTTTGTCCCTACATCAATGGGCTCCATACGGCCAAGCTTGGATATGGACAGTTGATATCCCTTCTGCCAATGGCCATCACTGTCCACTGTCACTTCTCAGTCAACAAGGGAACGTCCCGTGCTTGCACCATGCCTCTCGCTATGCTGCTCAGACGTGCCACGGGAACAGAACTGAGGGCAGCAAGGAAACGCCACCCACCCTGGCATGGCGGCAGCTCCCCTCCACCACCACCTCTGCCCAGAACCTTGGGAGTTGTGTAACCGTCACCCTCGGTCAGTGCTGGTGGGACTGATCTGAAGGTGGGTACAAGGGGCAGTGAATCATCTCTTCTGTACTTAAGCACCAGCCCACTGGCTTAAGGAAGCAAACCAACCAACCACCCAACCAACCAACAAGGCTTACCGTGTTCCTATCTGATGCCAACTGGCAAAGTGAGGATATTTAATTTAACAGCATAATCTAGAGCTGATTTCCTTGAGTAAGCAAGTCAGAGATATTTTTCTTAGAGTTTATTAAGAGCTCCTGGTAATACTCAAAATACGTGGTGGGAATCTGACTGAAATTAGACCTTCCACAGTTTCAGGGGAAACACAGCCATGTGTTATCCCCACTTGACAAACCAGGTGAAGTAAGAAACCTGAAGAACTGCATGACATTTGGATTGTAAAGTTCTTGGTTCTTTTCAGTGTGCCTGGGTGGCTCAGTCAGTGAAGCATCTGCCTTTGGCTCAGGTCATGATACTGGGGTCCTGGGATCAAATCCCATACCAGGCTCCCTGCTCAGCAGGAAGTCTGTTTCTGCTTCTCTCTGCCCTTCCCCCCACTCATGCTTGCTCTCTCTCAAATAAATAAACAAAATCGTAAAAAAAAAAAAAAAAAGTTCTTGGTTCTTTTCCGATCTTCTCATGACAGCAGCTTATGTGAAGTTAGGCTGCCTAAAGGTCAAGGGTACGGTATTTGTTCTTAACAATAAATGTCATATTTCTATACAATCACTCCATTTGTTTTCCCAAACATTCTTGAACAAAGCCACACAGGGGCGCCTGGGTGGCTCAGTCATTAAGCGTCTGCCTTCGGCTCAGATCATGATCCCCGGGTCCTGGGATCGAGCTCCGTGTCGGGCTCCCTGCTCAGCAGGAGGCCTGCTTCTCCCTCTCTCACTCCCCCTGCTTGTGTTCCCTCTGTCGCTGTGTCTCTCTCTGTCAAATAAACAAATAAAATCTTAAAAAAAAAAAAAAAAAGCCGCACATAAAAGATCACTTTTTCCTTCTCACTGGACAGTCCTCACTGGCCGGTAAGAATTACTCTCTGAATGAAAGAAGCAAGGGCCCCTCGACAAGGTGGGTGAGACTCAGCCCAAGATGAAAATATGCCCGTGAGTAGAGCCTTCATTTTTAATTTCTGCATTTCCGTGTAACGGGAGGAAAACTGAAATTAATTTTCCACTTTAGTTCATTGGCAAACTATTTTTCACTTTGCTGAACGTTCAAGGCACAGTGATAAATGGCAAATAATAAGCCGCCGGTGCTCTCAGTGCCTGGCTGGAGGCCTCTCAACTTTGCTTTAATGGGCACAGTCACGTGACCTTCCCACGTTGGGCTGCGACTTGCTAAGGCCTTTGGTGACAGTGGAGCACCAGAGTCTCAAACCAGAGTAACCTCACGGACAACGCCAAAAATATAGCTTATCGCTGAATAAGAGACCAGCACAACAGGTCTTTGGCCACAGCTGAGGGACCAAGGCCAGGCCCACCGAGGCACCTGTTCTTCCATACCTGGGCCAGCAAATGATTTCTGCTTAGGGCCAGAGAGTAAATATCGAAGGCTTTGCAGGCCACACAGTTGTTGGTACAACCATTCAACTCTGCCCCTACCACAGGCCGGGGGCCGCGGACAACGTGAAAGCAAATGGACCTAGCCTTGTGTTCTGCTAACACTTTATGGACACTGAGATGTGAGTTTCATACTATTTTCACATGCCTCAAAACATGTCTTTTATTTTTTTTCCCACCATTTAAGAATTTAAAAAAAAAAAAAAAAGGTTCTTAGCTCAGAGAGCTTATAGACACAGGCAGTATAATTTTCTAGAACAGTATCCACGGGTCCTACAAAGCCTGCATGGAAAATGCATCCCTCCAGCCCTCTGGAGTAAGTGAAACTCCTGCCGATAATTTAGGACACCAGCGTGATCTATTGGGTTTTACTCTGGCTGCTCTCAAAGATGTGTTTGGAGTGGACGAAAAATTGAGTCAATGTATGTAGTCAAAGATGGCAGAACAGCCGGGAAAAAATTGAGAGATGTGGAAGAAAGACTAGGACAAGTACCCGAAGAATATAATTCATAGCCTGCCCCTGGTTCCAAAGTGCGGGCCTCACCCTCTAATTAATCTTAATGGCAGTACGGCTGGCTTCTGCTCAGGGAATCCCAATGACAATTCACCGGATCTCATTCAAACATGTGTGAGGCTGGACCACCTCACACGCTGGTGTGCGGTGATGAAACGACAAAGCTGCAAGTGGCCAGCCCTCCAGGCTCCTGCGGCCAGCGTGGGAGCGTGGGTGTGATCCTGCGGGCATCTCACTCTGGCTCAGCTGCCCTGCCCGGTTCATTAAAATGTGCTCTAGGGATGGGGGCTGGGAGGAGGGGGACAGTGCCAGTGGTGCTGCAGGAAAACCATAAAAGCAAATGTTCGTGCTTCGTGCTGCGGAGAACTGCCCAGTGGGTGCAGGGCAATGAGGCTTGATGTGACTGACAAATGTCACCTTCTGGAACCGCAGCTGCAAAGTAAACAAGGACAGTCTGGGAGAAACAACGCCCGGTTGCCAGCGGAGAGCAGGGGCAGATGGCGGCAGGTGGAGAGGCTGGGCGGGATGCGGGGAGCCGGCCCCCTCCCCAGGCTGCCGCAGGGGCCCGCTAAGCACCCATCAACACCTCCAGATAAGATGCCCGGAAGACCAGAGAGGTGTAAATTTGGAAGTTAAGTGAGAAGGAAACTCCCACTGAGAGCTGAATTAGGAGGGTGAAAGCTGTGCCCTGGAAGGTCCCAGCAATCAGGGAACAGTCACGAAAGACCTCAGGCCTGGGAGGCAGCTTGAGTTCCTGGCAGGGGCCGAGCCAGAGAGGCGCCCCCCAGCGGAGGTGCTGGCTGGCCTCTCCCCCTCTGTCTGAGTAGGACAGGCTGCCCAGGAGAAGCTGCAGGGAGGGCAGGGCCGTTCTGCCGGCACTGTCCAGAGCACAGCCCTGGGGAGCCCAGAGGCAGGGAGGGAAGGAGGCCCTTCCCCCACTGTTTGCTCTGTGGGTGGCCACAGCTTGCTAGATTCTAAGGGGTGTGCCTGACCACTGCCTTCCCCGCCCCCAGCACAATGGCAGGAAAGCTGGACAGCTGGGAGCACTCAGGAGGGACACCTTTAACTCATGCTCTCCAGAAGCCCAAAGGGTTAGCCCAGGATGGAACCATGGGAGACAGTCTTCTCAACAGAACCCTTTTGGTCTCTGCATGAGACGGAACAGCCCCAGACAGGCCAGACGGGAATGCCTGTGCCACCCTGGGTAGGCCAAGTGACCTTGCTGATATGCACACGGCCGCACCTGTCAAAGGGGCAGAGAGCCATTTGCAGGAGCTGTCAGTGGTTGCCGTCCCTTCCCCTGCGAAGTCACCTTCAGCTTTAATGGGAATCCGTGCGTGGTTACAGCCAATATGCCCAGAGCCTGCCGCGAAGAGCCCTCGAACCCATCTGAGAGTCAGTAACACCCAGGGAACAGAGCTGCCAGAGCCCCCCACCCAGGGCAGTAAAACCACCAGGAGCACCCCTCCTTCTGTAATCTACCAAATGCACGTTATGCCATCTGCCAGTGTGAGGCTGCATTTCCTCCCTTAGTGGAAACTGAGACTCCCAGTGAGTCAGGTGTCTGACGCAGCTCACTCCTCCTGGCCACGTGCAGGGGTGCGCCAGAGCACACGTGAGAGGCAGCGTGTGCACCTCTTCCTGACTCTGGGTTCCATGGCATCACGTTGATGTTTTGAAACTGGCCAGGGTGGGAGCATTTGCACCACACAAAGAGACAAGAGCTACAGCTCAGAGTGACTCCTTCCTTCTCCCTGGTTGTTGGGAAAGACGGACCCAGCAGCCCACTGCACCTGTCCGGGCACCGCCCTACACGCCGGAGCTCAGCCAGCAACACGGCCGTACGTGGCCAGACAGGCAGACCCTGGCCCACGGCATGTCCTCCATGTACCCCCATATCCAGCATCCACCCTATGGCAGAACGGGTCCCGAGGCCCCAGCTTTCACTCCAAATGAACAGTCAAAGCAGCCAAGGTAGCACAGGTAGAGTCCTGCCTTGGCTTCACTGGGATTTTGACTGGGAGCCACACAGGCCCAAATGCAGGCTCTCACGCTCACTAGATGTCCAGCTGTGGACAGAAGCGTTCCGACCTCCTGAACTCATTTCCCCATCTGTACAAGGTGGACAATCCCAGACCCTTAGAGCACTGCTGTGAGGAGTCAGTGTGGCCTGGGGCACTTTGATGGGTGTGGCAGGGGGGCTGTGGGGAGGGGAGCCTGCATTGCTGAGCGATCTGCAAGCTCAGAACAGAGAGAACTCAGCCCGGGGCATCCTGCTAAACCAAGACTTTGCGCATTTGCCTGCAGTGACGCTATCTGGTCCATAGACCAGAGAAGCTGGCTGCCGCAGCAAATACACTAAGATACGTACCGGCATCCTTCATTCTGCAGACACTTGCTAAGGACCAGCCAGACACAGTCCCTGCCTTCAAGTGACTCACCATCCAGCGCAGGGGCCAGAATGTTGGAGCCCGGAGCCGGAGAACTTAGAATGGGCTTTCTTCAGCCCAGCACTGCTGACCTCTGGGCCAGCGCCTTCTCTGTGGGGGGCCACCCTACACTCTGTGGGGTGCCCGGCATCATCTCTGGCCTCCACCCACCCACTCTATCCATCCTAGGTATGGCAACCCAGACTGTCTCCAGACGAGGCACACTGGCTCTGGTGGAGACCTGTGTGGGAGACAGTTGGCTCTCTGCTCCGGGGGCTGTGAGGACAGGGGTCTGAGTCGCCAGGTCTGCAGAGCTCCGAGCTCAGAGGAAATCTGGAAACACATCACCCAGTGTCAGCAGTGACATTCCTTTCCAAACTGACCATTTTAGTGTCGTTTGGCCTTTGTAAGCAACCCTGTGTCTAACAAGAAGGTGGTGACCAGACGTGGGTCCTAAAGGCCAAGGCCTCGCAGGCAGCAAGTGTGGCCTCCATGAGGCGGCAGCAGGGACAAAGTCCCTCCCTCCGTCCCTGACACAAGCCAACAATCAACCTTAAGACCGTCAGGGTGCAAGAAGCCTGGCTCTCAGAGGGGCCCAGGCTAGTCCCGGCAGCAGAGAGACTGAGTCCCACCAGGGCTTCTGTCCTAGGTGCCCACCAATGCCTGCCTCACTATACACAGGCCTTGTTGTTCAAATGAACCTCCCCGCCCTTGCTCAGCACACTGTGGTCCCAAAAGTGACTCTCCCAAGGTCAGAACATGTCAGCCACAGACAATGTTAAGAAACAAGAAAAGAATAATGACCCCCCAACAGCCACCTCCCCCAGGCACTGGCCAAGGGGCGGGGCTCGGCCAAGAACTGAGAATGTCGCTGCATCTCATCTCCAAGGCCCCCAGTGAGTCAGGTACGGGGCGAGGGCCACCACTCTGTCAATGGCCCCAGACAGAAAGAGCCGGAGCTGAATGTGAGATGTAAGCAGAGGCCACATTCCTGACCCCGAACCACGTAACTTCCCACTGAAGAATGAGGGGATGCGGGGCGCCTGGGTGGCTCAGTGGGTTAAGGCCTCTGCCTTCAGCTCCGGTCATGATCTCAGGGTCCTGGGATCGAGCCCCACATCGGGCTCTCTGCTCAGCGGGAAGCCTGCTTCTCCCTCTCTCTCTCTCTCTCTGCCTGTCTCTCTGCCTGTCTCTCTGCCTACTTGTGATCTCCATCTGTCAAAAAAAAATGAATAAAAAAAAAAAAAAAAAGAATGAGGGGACGGACAGGGACGGCCCCACGGCAGGAGGGTCTTACACAGAAAGCTGCCCAATCTAGGTGTGGACCACCAACCACCCCTCACCCTCAACTCTGCTTGAAAGACCTTCTAGATACATTTGGAAAGAAAGGGCCTGCCGTTTGCAGCCTGGAAAAGTCAACCGACGGAAACCATAGCAACCTCCCCCATCTCACGTAGGAACGGCCAGCCTTGTCCCTCATCCACGCTGGCACGCAGATGGGCTTTGTTCTTCCTCTTCTCTGCCTCCCCCTTGTGTGTGGCATGACTGTGACGTGACCTTCACTTGCCCTGACCCCCCCCCAAGTCATCCAATTCAATATCAAAGCAAAGACATCTTTGTGTTGACTCAATAATAAATGTAGAAATAAGACTCTTGACTCAAGGTTTAAAATATATACATGCTTAAAATATGTATTTATATAAATATATAGTATATATAATATATAAATACATAAAATGTAAAATATTTATATAAAAAATATATATGTATTCACACATACCCACACAAACACACATATGAAAGATGTACACATCTTCCAAACTAAGTAAATCAATCCATTTACTGTCACTCTCCCTAAAAACAGGGCCCTTGTAGGAGCCCCAATCTCTGCTTTAAAAAAAAATGTCTTTCCAAAAAAAAATAAAAATAAAAATAAAAAATGTCTTTCCGTATTAGCATCTGGAAAATTGGCATGTTTCCAGTGAAGGGGGAAACTTCTCGCCGCTCAGGGCTCCCAGACCCTGCACTGGGCTGGTTGAAGACACTTCAAAGCTCTTGTCATTTGGACAAATTGGAAACAGAAAACAAAGGGATGAGAAAAGAGCCATCCCCACACAAGCACTCTCCATTCTGGAGGGGAAAGCAGAGCCCCGGCAGCCTTTGATGTGGCCCTGTGGTCACATTCCTCCCTAAAAGCTCCAGACGCTGGTCCCCGCAGCTCCCCTTGTTGTTTGAAACTGAGCAAATCCAGCCTTGCAGACAACAGCCCCATCCAGCACGCAGGGGCGGCTGACACGGCACTATGGCCGTGACCGTGACAAAGGTGCTGGTGAGGATAAGCATCGCCCCTCCGTGCCTCCCACCAGCTCAATATCCATATCGAAGTCCACTTCCCTTCTCTCGTCTCTATGTCTTATCAAACTTCCCAGTGGTCATTATCAGCCATTCCCCTCAACAGCGTGCGAGTGGTGACCCTCTCAGCCAGACGCAGGACGCAGAGGCAGCCCAGAACCAGGCTCCCACGCCGGCTCCTGCACTCACACCAGCATGACCTCGGGGAGATTATTTTACCCATTTGGGTCTGGTTTCTTTACCTTTTAAATATTCATGATCATAATACCTACGTGATGGGCTTACTGAGCAGATCAAATGGAGTATCTGTGCTTGAAAGATAGCAAGCCAACAATTGATGTTGTTCATTATTTTTTTTAATTCAACTAATATTAATTGAGGGCCCCTGTGTGTCAGGCGTTGTGCTCTGTGCTAAGATAGAAGAGCGATGAAATTGGACTGAATCCATGCCCTTCAGGAGGCAAGAAGAAAAAAAAAGGACGGGGGAAAACCTAAGAATTACTTTTAAGTTTCAGAAAGTTCTAGGATGGAAATCCCAAGGGGCTGAAGTACAGGATACAGGACAGCTCCAGTGGGTGAGAGCAGGGCTGGCCTCTCTGAAGAGCTGGCTGGGCAGTGGGGAGGACGCAGCCGGCACAGAGAGGAGGAGCGAAGGAGGGAGAGCCCGAGGGAGCACACGTAGGGAGGAGGGGAGGGGAGGAGGGAGGGATGACCTCCAGATTCCCTACTGAAGGTGGGAAACATCACAGACACATGCAGACTGAGGTGCGCATTACCCACCCTAAGGGGGACATAGAGTGGACAACTGAGCAAGCTCGGCCCAGAGGAAAGCCTGCTGGGGTCGGGGGAGGGGGTGATAGATGGAGCTGGAAGTCTCGGCACAAAGGGGACGTTACATCCATGGAGTGTGTGAGAGACGACGGAGCAGAGCAGAGTCAGGCCTGGGTTGGATAAAGGAGACTGACCACCAAAGCAGGCCCGAAAGCTGTAGCTCGTGAGTGGGGGAAGCCAACCAGGACAAAGTGGCATTTTCAGCTCGAAGAGGGAGGTGCCCTGTCGTTCGAGGGTAGGAGGTCGCACCACTCAGGGCAGAGCAGGGCTGCCTGCGTTGCTGAGCTACCAAGAGCAAACCCCAGACCACAGCAGGTGCAGGGGTGAGGCTGGGGGCAGTGTGCACTTTAGCCCGAAGGGAAGCAGAGCCTGGAGTGGATCTTGGGAGAGATGGGTGATCAAGACAGAATATTTTTTAAACGCGACGTATCTGTATGCTGGTGGAGACAGCCCAGGAGAGAAAAGATGAGTGGCGTACGAGCGAGTGTGTGAGGAGGGGCAGCAAGGTGGCGGGGGTGAAGAGAAAGGGAGGCTTGGCCATAGATCAGAGGTGGGCAAGCTGCCCCAGCCAGAGGCAGAATGTGCTAGTTTTCGGTTGCTGTGTGACAAGCACAAATTTAGCCCTTAGGACCTCACAGCTGTCCAGGTTGGAGGTAGGGCAGAACTCAACTGCGCTCTGTGCTCAAGGCCTCCCAAGGCCGAAATCACACCATCAGCAGGACTGTGTTCCCTTCGGGAGCCTGAGGCGCTCTTCATGCTCTCTCGGGTTGGAAGACAAAGGTATTGGTTCCTTGCAGTGGTAGGACCGAGGTCACCGTTGGCTGCAGGGTACTCTCATCACCTAAAGGCTGCTCTCAGCTCCTTGCCACTGTAAGGACCTACTTTATATTTCTATATTTTAGCCAGAGGCTTTCATTGAGGTTAAACAATAACATTGTTTTTTAACCCTTAAACTGTCCCAGCTTCCCCTCCCCCAGGGGACCTACTTAAAAACAAGCCCCAGAAGCCAGCCTCAGGTAACAAAACACAGATAGGAGGATGGGTCAGACCAGGTGGAGCCATCCGATCAGTGGGGGGTTGCATACTGTCTCCCTAGCTACCAAGGAGTATGGGCCCCCGCCCTTTGAGAGCCTTTTTGGGGCCAATCCTAATCAAGGTGTAATAGGCAGTTTCTAATGTCTACTAGGGTAAACTGTAATTCAATTGGTCATCTAGCATCACTGCGGAGTTTCCTGTGTGTGTTACAATCTCATTGGCCACCTGTGCCTGGCCAGGCCCAACCGCATGGCCTTTGCCCTTAAAAGCTAGTCTGTGAAACGGGGAAGGGTCGCTCTCTCTCTGTAAGAGGTGGGGCCCTGGCCAGCCAGTTTGATTCTTGATGCTTGGCGCAAAGTAAAGCTTTGCTTGACCTTCGCTTTGTGTCAGTCTCGCTCCTTTAATCACAGACCCGTTAAATGGGCATAACAGCCACAACACCCCTTCATATTCAGTCAGCACAAACGTCCTTCCTCGTGTTAGAAGCAAGGAACCCTTTTACGGATTCACCTGATTAGGTCAGGCCCATCTAGACACTCTTCCTTTTGATTAACTCAAATTCAACTGGTCAGTATCCTCATCATGGGAGTGATATTCCATCCTGTTTGCAGGCTTGGCCCACACATATGGGGATCTTACAGGGCACATATCCAAGGGGACCGGAGTCTTAGAATTCCGATGGTAAAGGGCAGAGCATAGGTGGGGGAAGACAGTCTTGGAGCTCATAGTGTCTGTTTCCCAGGACAACACGAGGCATGCTGTCCATAAGGGAGGTGGAGGGGTGAGCTCAGGAAGATGGAAGAGGGAAGACAGCAGCCCACTGGCAGGAGGAGGGCTGGATGGGGGGCGCTAAGCTGGAAGGCATAATGGGTGCTGCGGGTACTGGCTGCTGGGAACGGGATGTGTGGCCAACACAGTGACGGGCACTTCACTCCAGCCAGGCTTTGCAAAGAGGAAAGAAAAAACTGTCCAGTAGTAGTAACAGTAGTAGCAGGGCACAGAGGGGATCAAGGAACCTCCTCTAATCCCCACCTTGGGAGTGGTGGTGTAGGAGAAAAATCACGACTGCGGGGGAGCAGACGTCAACGGGCAGCCATGGGAAGGAGCAGGGCTAGGAATGCTTAAGGCTCTGGAATAATAAGAGAAAGTGTTCTCAGGACTGTACTCGATGCAAAACAAAAATACCAAACAAGACAACAGCTCTTCCTGCAATCCAGTGAGATCCCTGCCTCCACTCCTGTAACATGAATTCTTTTAATAAACTGTCTTTCTCTGAAGGAACTTGCCCATGTCTCTATCCCTCAGAGCCTGGAAAGGGCACCCACCACAACCCATGCCAGGCTTTGTGTCCACTACAGACAGGACAGAGACGCTGGTCCTTTCTCGGAGGATGCCACAGCCTGATGCAAACCCACCTGAAGAGAATCATTGCAACGATGAGACCGAGACGGACCACAAGAGGAGTATGAACCAAGTATGTATCCTGCAAAAAGTCTGGGGACGAGGCGTGAAAATATGAAACATTAGACGTAAAGGGCAGAGTGAGCAGAAAGGAGACTGTGTCTTGGGAAACGTCAGGCAGGGGGAGTTTACAGGAGGTGTGAAGTCTTCTGTCCCAGCACCGCCTGGTGGGTGTCTGTGGCCAACCCCTCCTAACGGCTGAGTGTTAGAAACGCTTCGCCAAAACAACATTACAATGGACAGTCTCCTCATTGTCCCCGCAAAAATCAACCTTGGCTCATGAAATCCAATTTTAGAAGGAGCCCCAAAACTCCTGAAGTAATTCTGAACCACAGGGAAAGCAGATACATGCCACCTTCGGGCTTTAAGAGAAAAAAAAAAAAAAAAAGGCAAGAAACCAACAGAAAGAAAGTGATGCTTCTTTGGAGATGGTGACCCAGTGCACTGTGTGATGACTGCGCTCAGTGATTCACGGTAACCCTTGTGAACCAGAGGCAACAGCATGCAACCAAAAGAAATATTTCTTTAAAAATTAACTGAAGCGAAAGCTCTCCATGATTCCTGGTGTTACCCTGCCTGGCGAGCTCGGCACCAATCATATTCTACTTTACTGCAGACCCTGGTTTATGCTGCATTATCTCCCTTCTTTTAACTCACGGTCACAGCATACTTTATGCCTGCAGACGCAGAAACTCCTTAGAGCAGGGACTTCATTAAGGTTTGTGTCAATCAGGGGAGAGCTATGTGCATTTTCAGTAGCACCATGAACTTTATGCACTGCCTTCCCCTCCTCCTGGAACTTCCCACCATGCCCGCTTGTGCTTTAAGATTCAAGAAATCCAATGCATTGAAATGGACCCCCGGAAGTTAATATATTATTACCCAGTTAGCACAGTTCTGTTTCGTGGTACTATAATGCAAGGCTCAACGATTTTTTAGGCAATAAAAGGAGTTACTTTAAAACTTAATTAGGAAAATTTAGAGACTATATAGGATTCTTACTGAATTTCTGAAAACTTGGAAGTATGCACTGATATTCCTGAGATTTATCTCATGGAAATCCCGGAAAGGGTTTTGTGAGCTGTTGTAAAAATCATTCTCAAGGGTGCTATTTCTCACAGTTGCACCAAAGGCATCTCACTGAAAAGAAATAAGAAACCAAACAAGAATGCCCATTCCTATGAGAAGTGAATCCATATTATCATCTTCCTCCCAAGGTCTTCAGGGAGACCCCCCTGCCCCGCCTTCCTGTTTCATTTCACCGGACCCACCTGTGCTCCTCTCCGCACTTCCGGTGTCTCTCCAGTCTCACAAACTAACCTGACCTCATTTGAAAGGAAAGAAAAAGGGGATGCCTGGGTGGTACAGTTGGCTAAGCATCCAACTCTTGGTTTTGGCTCAGGTCATGATCTCAGGGTCGTGAGATCGAGCCCAGGCAGTGGGGCTCTGCACTCAACAGGGCTGGGGGGTCTGCTAGAGAGTCTCTCTCTCCCTCTCCTTCTGCCCCTCCCACTCATGCTTTCCTGCACACACGTGCGCGCGCTCTCTCTAAAATAATTAAATCTTTTAAGAAAATAAAAAAAAATAAAAGGAAAGAAAAGTAAGACGATTTGAGCCCTAACAGAATCTGTACCAAGACTCTAGGAACATCCTCCCACGCCCTCACTGGCCTTGAACCCACAGACCACAGCTTCAGTGCCGTGTCCCATCCCTTCCCTCGACACAAACTCATCCTTGGAGAGCAACTTCATCTACTTCCATTAAAATAGATGGGCTTGCTTGCAGGAGGTTGTCCTGGAAAGAAACGTCGGTTGTGGCGCCGGTCCCTTGGACAGAAGTCAGGCTCAGAAAGGGAAAGGGAAATGCTATTCAAAGACGCAGCCAGTGAGGGCGATGCACTGGGCTCCCACTGGCAACGTCCTTCTGGGGACCTTGAGACTTCTTGTAGAAGTGAGGGTGAGTGATCACTTTTTAGACACAGAAATCCTTCATTTCACCCTGACAGGGGCTCCCACAACTTCCCGCAAACCAAGGGGCATTTGAGACTCACCAGGGTGAGGGCTTTCTCAGGAGGGCAGGAGGGCCGGCTGGGATGGAGCCCTGGAGCCCGTGAGGCACCAAGGACGGGGGCTGCTCGCACAGCCCCTGCTGCGGAGACTCTGGGCGGGGCAGTCACCCCGGGCTCCACCTGGGAGGAGGCCCAGGTAGGAGGCAACCTGTGAATAATGAACAGGCTCTCCCTCCCTTCTTAGTATTCTACTTAAGCCAGGCAGAGGAAGTATCCATTTCTCTTCCCGGCTTAAAATGAGAGCCCCAGCCTCTGCCTCCCGGGATGGAGATGAGAGAGGGGCCCTGAGATGGCAGGAGCCAGCACGCGGCCCCCGGGCCAAAACCCCACCCGCCACACTGTGCAGGACGCTTCACTACCAGAGACTTGAAAGGAACAGGGCTGCAGAGGGGAGGTAAGGGACTTCAGACCAGACGCATACATAAATCCAAGACTTCAAGCTTCTGTCTGCCAAAACGAGGGGGCCCCAGCCACACACGCAGAACAAGTCGTGAGGCCCGCGTGCTCCTGGCTGGAGAGCCAGCCCCGGCAGCCCTCCGAGGAAGACCTTGAGGGAGGTGGCAGACCAGATAACCTTGATGGGCTTTGTGAGGTGCGCCGCCACCGGGCCTCTTTTGTCAACAGCCTCAGCTCTGGAAACATACCCACGTTCCCACTACAGTTCGGCCCACCTCTGAGCTCTCAGAAGCCTCCCAGAGCCCTGGTTTGCCCCTGCCTTGACCGCTCTTCCAGGGGCCCCTCGGTCGTGCACTCCTGCTCCCCCCCCCACCGCCCCACCACCGGCTCTGCTGTTGCCCGCCTGCCTTCTGCACCCAACACCAAGTTTGCTCAGAAGCACCTAGGAAGCATCTCAGAAACAGAAGAAGGATATTAAAAATACTGCCTTTCTGACAAACCATAAGAGACTCTTAATCTCATGAAACAAACTGAGGGTTGCCAGGGAGTGGGGGGAGGGGGATTGGGTTATGGACACTGGGGAGGGTATGTGCTATGGTGAGTGCTGTGAAGTGTGTAAACCTGGCGACTCAGAGACCTGTACCCCTGAGGCTAATAATACATTATATGTTAATAAAAAATAAAAAAAAAATTTTTAATTGCCTTTCTAACCCTTAATAAGTGGTGATCGCCATTTTGAAGGATTTGTTCAAATTCTACCTGATGGAAGGAGAGTGCATGAGGATAGGGTCATGAAGAAAACGGGCTCAGTCCTGCTCTGGGAGAACTTATTTTTTAGTTTTTTAGGTCCAAGTATTTTTATATTTTTGTTTTAGCAAAAATGCATTATGTTCCTTGTTCCATACAAATGCTAGTAATCAAAGACTTCAACAGTAAGAAATGAAGCCTTCCAAGTATGAAAAGAGGGATATTTAAATAATCTGAGCAATAACACCCTTTTTGCTAGACTGCAGATCCAAAAGCCATGAAAAACTGAAAACTCGGACTATATGAAAAATTAGAATGTTCTGCTGCATGGTGACAAAATCATATACTACAAACAAAGTCAAAAGATAAATGACAAACTGGCAGAAAGATATTGAACATTCATCTGTTAGGCAAAAAATTAATTTCCTTAATGCATAGAGAGCCCCTAAGATCAATAAGACAGGGCTCAAAACCAAAGAGAAAAATGGACAAAGGACACAAATGGGTAGTTCACAGGAAAAAAAAAAATTAGAAATGGCTCTTAAACATATGGAAATATGTTTAACCTCAGTTTAAAAAAAGAAATAAAAACTATGACAGCCTGGAAAGAATATTACAAGACAGGAAAATTAGAGAGCCGTCTTTCTCTTGAACATAGATGTAAAAATCTTAAACAAAATATTATCAAATCAAAGGCAGTGATATGTAAAAAGAACGATGCATCAAGATCAAGTGAAGTCTGTTGCAGGAATTCAAGTGTAGCTTTACATTTCATAAATCAATCTACATAATATACAGCAACAGCAAAGGAAAAAAAGAGGAAAAAAAAAAAACACAAACATCTTGAAGATGTAAAAATAATGTGCCAAGTGGTATAAAAAAATCCAGAGGAAATTTCTTTCTTTCTTTCTTTCTTTTTTTTTAAGAGAGTGAGTAGTGGGCACACAGGAACAGCAGGTGGGGGAAAGGGACAGAGGGACAGGGAGAGAGAAAATCTAAAGCCGGCCCCACACCCAGCACAGAGCCTCATGTGGGTCTCAATCTCACAACCTGAGACTGTGACCTGAGCTGAAATCAGGAGTTGGATGCTTAACTGAATGAGCCACCCAAGGGCCCTGCAAATTTCATTCTTGATGGTAAAACAGTAGAAGCTTTCCCTCTGAGGACCAGAATGAATAAATGTGCCTCCTACAATCACCTTTATTTAACATGGTACTGGAGGCCCAACTCAGTAAAATAAGTCTAGAAAAAGAAATAAAATGCAGAGGATTAGAAAGAAAAAAGAATACACTCTAATTATTTTGAGATAAAACGTGTTTATGTACTAGAAACCCAAAAGAATTTTTAAAACTATTAGAATCACTATTTCTTTAAACTATTAGAATTAATAAGTGAAAGTAGTAAGGTGTCTGATTGTAAGAGAGCAGGATACAAAATTTGACTGTGTTCTTATTTACTATCAACGAAGAAATAGAAAACAAATTTTTAAAATTATGTTCTGTATAATAGCCCTTTTTAAATCCTAGGGCTAAATCTAAACAAAAATCCGTGTAAGACATCTAGACTAAAAATTTTTAAGATTATTGAAATAGAGTAGACACTAATAAATGGAGAGATATACTATGTCCATGGAATAGAAGACCCTCTATCGTAAAGATGTCTATTCTCCCCAAAGGGACCCATAAACTCATCAGAATCCCATTAATATTCCAGCAAGATTTTTTTTTTATAGAAATGGACATGCTGATTCTAAAATTCATATGGAAATTCCAGGTGAGCTTGAAGGACAAAGCTGGAAAATTTACATTATCAGACATAAAGACTCATCATAAAGTTACAAAAATTAAAACAGTGTGATACTTATAAAAGAATGGGCAAACCAATGGAAATGAAGAGTCTGGAAACAGACTATCACCTGATGTATGACGGCTGTGCTACATAATGTAGTGGTGAAAGGATGTTCTTTCAATGAAAGGGACCAGATCAAATGGATATCCAAGGAGACAGGACAAGTCTGGACCCCTAACTCACACCACACACAATAATCAATTCCAGATGGTCAAGATCTTCATGTGAAAGGTAAAAATAAATAGAGCTTCTAGAAGAAAATGCAGGCAATAATATCTCTGTGACATCAGAGTAGGCAAAAAAGTGTCAAAAAAACCCTGCATTACTTATAATGTGTTCAGAATGCATAAAACATTAATAAATTGAGCCATATTCGATTAAGAACTGTTCATGAAAAAACATCAGTAAGAGAGTGAAAATAGAATCCATAGAGTAGAAAAAGGTATTTATAATACATACATCCAACAAAGAATTCATGTTCAGCATACATAAAGAATTCCCACAAATTAGTAAGAAAAAGACAAACGACCCAATTTAAGATGGGCAAAGGACTTAAGCAGGCTTTCCACAAAAGCAAATATCCTAATGGCTAATAAACAAAGGGAACTGTGCTCCACTTCATTAATCAACAAGGAAAAGCTAATCAAAACCATTAGACACCCATCAGAACGGCCAACAGAAAACAACTGCAAGGTGCCACGTGTTGGAGAGGCCGTGGAGCCACTGGAATTCTCAGTCAGGGATGCTGCTAATGTGCATTAGTAAAATTGCTCTTTAAAACTGTTTGGCGTGCTCTCTGAGCCACCCATTCACTCCTGGGTATGTGCTCAACAGAAATCCTTGCATATGTTTCACCAAAGACATGTATAAGAATGTCCGTAATTGCCCCAAACTGGAAATTATTCAAATGCCCAACAACAATAGAACTGGTAAATTGTACATTTGCACAAAGAAATTCTACTCAGAAATGAGAATAAGGGACCACAAAAACGTGCAATGATTTGGATGACTCACAAACACAACGTATGAAGGAGGCCAGACGCACGAAGCACGGACTGCAAACCCCGTGGCACAAGGCAGAGAACAGGCCAAACATCTGGTCAGGGTGTTGATCCCAGGAAGGAGACCCCAGGGAGCTTATGGGAGGCGGGTCAGGTTCTATATCTTGATCTGAGCCCCGGTTACATAGATGTGTTTTGTTTTGTGAAAATGCCTGGAACTGGATGACTATGATATGTGCATTTTTATGTATAGAGAGTATACTTCAATTAGAAATTTTTTAAAAGAGTCAGTTCTGCTCTTGGCAGGTGTTTATTGCTGACTGCCCAGGTAGTGAGGGAATACCAGTATTCTTTTCTCTAAGGAGACAATGCCACCGGGTCAGACTTATCAACCACTTGCATACAGGTGTTTCAGGGAGATTTCCTTCTGAAAGGGTTTCACAAATCTGTATTTCATGATGCAATTTTACACTAAGCCAATTTCACTGAACTATGTTCAAAGCAAAGACTGTTTGAAACTTGTAAAATGTGTAGCATGTATATTATTCATAGCTAGAAATGACAAAAACAACGGAAGTGAAGTTTTCCAGGAGTGGTCTCTTATTGAATCTACCACCATTTTATTGCAAAATATTTTGCATATAAATATACGTTGGTGAAGTAATGGAGGAAAGAGTCAATTCTTACCAAGCACTCATACGGAAGATGTAGTTATAGTTATTTGCATGCAGAAACACGTAGTTATCCCGAGGACAACCCCATAAGGTAGGATTATCATTACTCCATTTTACAGACGGGGAAGCTAAGTGGTTAAACCATGTATTGACGATCACAGATCTCTTATATGAAGCCAATTTGAATCAAACCCGCATGCCTGTCTCCCCTACTCATGATTCTACCCGGGAATGATCTTTACCCACAAACGTGAGTCTGTTGGTCTTGGTGCTGTATCAACATGTCTCTCCTGGACCATGGCAGATTTCCTAAGTATAGACCCCTGATTGGTGAGTAGTGATCCATCTGCTAGCCAGCATTCATAATCTGATCTAAAAGCTACCAAGTAAGAGGAGAGGGAGAGAGATGCATTAAAGTGAATACCTACCTGAATTCTTTCATCTAGAGTCTCAGGATGCCCTAACTCTCTTCCTGTGACCCACATTTGTAACTTGTCTTTAGATCCTAAGAGATATGCCTTTTCTAATAAACCTATTTTTCCAAAAGCTAACTCAAGTTGGTTTCTCTCACTATAGTGAAATGGAAGGAAGGAAGAAAGGAAGGAAGGAAGGAAGGAAAGAAAGAAAAGAGAAGAAAAGATAAAAGGAAAGAAAGAAAGAGGCCCCTAAAACAAGATGCTCATCTTCTTCTTGCCCATGGTACAAACAAGAATGTGTGAGTGCATGTGTGTGTGTGTGCATGTTTCTGGACAGATTTCCACCCTCGCTCTGTCCCACCCATAAGGGGCTACCTATATTGTCCTTTTTCTCCCACATTCTCCATCCTAATTCTCCAACAGTCATGACTAACATTTGCAGTTGTTACAAGAGGCATTAAATTACACTAACAAGGCAGGACACTTGGGTGCCTCAGTGGGTCAAGCCTCTGCCTTCGGCTCAGGTCATGATCTCAGGGTCCTGGAATCAAACCTCACATTGGGCTCTCTGCTCAGCAGGGAGTCTGCTTCCCCTCTCTCTCTGCCTGCCTCTCTGCCTACTAAAGCGCTCTCGCTCACTTACTCTCTCTCTCTCCCTCTCTGTCAAATAAATAAATAAATAAAGCTTTTTTTTAAATTAAAAAATAAATAAATTACACTAACAAGGCAAAACTTCAGGTGTCCTGCCAAAGAACTCACTCACAGCTTGGCTGCGAAATAACCCACCTAGACCAGCTGCATTGCAGAGTGAAAACCCCGGGAATACAGGCTCCGTCTTCCGCTGCTGCATAGCTAGGACCGCGCTAGATCGACTTTCTCCCTCCTCTGTCTCACTTAGCTCCTTCTGCAAAATAAGACCAGCAGGAACATTCATGCTGGGTCTTTTGTTCTAAAGAACTCAGAGGAACTGAAAGGAAAAAGCCTTCTTACACTGAGAACCCCAGCGCCAGAGTTCATTTGACCAGCAGGAGTGCACCAGGGAGAACAGACAGACAGACCCTGGCCATCTTCCTAGGAGCACATCCCTGAGTCGGGATGGCCAGAAGAGAGATCTTAGGGGTCCGTCACATGGTGTGGAGTCCTTTGCCAGCCTGTCTTGTCACAGAGCCTCTGTCTGCCCCATGAAGCCCTGCAGAGGGTCCCGAGGTGCTCTCTGCAGGGCTCCCTCATCACATCACCCACACTTCTTTTCTTCACCCTCCTTACAGGCCGACTTTGTCCTCTGTTCTTTCATAGGATGGTTGGATCACGGGCACAAAACTGATGGCCAGGGTTTAAACTGAACAGCAGCTCACACTTGCTGTGGACTTGTGGGCAGCTATCACATGCAGCAGCATAAAATACGATAAACACCTTCAAATTTGGAAATATCCCCACGTTGTGACTCCTAAACTCATAGCATAGAACTTTATACAGAAACAGACAAAACTACATTTCCCAGCATACTTTGCCACTAGGGTGCGGGCATGTGACTCAGAGATCCACCAATCAGAGGCACCCCTGCAGGACCTTGGTTCAGAAACCACTACAGGTGGAAGCTCTTGGGGCTTCCAACTGGGACACAAGGGCAGCATCCCAGTCTCAGAGGGCAACGTGATTCTAAGGTTGGCAGCTCTAGTGCCAACTTCTGGTTGTGGCAGGGACAGGGGGCTCCCAGGAGGGAGCCTGGGGACACAGCAGCTTCCTGGCTGTGGTAGGCGCAGCATAATCCTGGGTCAGGGGCATCTCCTCGGCCAGGTCGTTCTTCAGAGGCTTGGGAACCCGTTCCTGGAGTAAGCCTGGGGCCTGCTGCCGGAGCCCCTCCAGGAATGTCCCTTAATACGTCCCCTGAACTAGCAGCAGGGGGCTTTGTGGTCAGCAACTAAGAACGCCAGCCAATTCCCCAGGTCTGTGCTGGTGTATATCAAGGACGCTTTCAAAGGACAGGGCTTCTTCCCCCGACTCCCACCCCCTCAACAGCTTCTAGTTTGATCCAAAGCAGGCCGTTGTCTGCCTTCCTCCGCTTCCCTGGTCAATCACTTTTTTCTTCATCCTTTTCAACAATTCTGATGAACTATAAGGACACTTACTAGGTCTGCATAGAAGGTGTGTGAAACAAGGCGGGTGTGGATGTGCACAACACCAGCATTCACTGAGAGAAGGATCTGCAGTAGAATGGTAACAGGGGGCAGGTGTCTCCAGATCCCAGGTTCATTTCCATAGTTACAAGTGAGACAAAGCCCCTCAATTCGTATGGGAGAGGGGAGGGCACATAGATATCAACTTATTATGGAAATGAATGAGGAGATAGGTATCTCCCAAATTGGCTCTTTATTTTCTCTGCATGAGTATTTCTTGACTGTTTTCTAAACATTACAAAAATGGCATAACCCAGAGTATCCCATGATACCTCCCATGATATCAAGCAGTGAGCCAAAAGTCTTGAATTAAAAGGTGTATTGGACTACTTAAAACGTGAAAATATGTACCATGCGCCACGCTGAGGAAGCAGTGGGGAGGCCACAAAATCACGGATCAAGAGACTCTTCCCGCCAACAGTTCAATGTCATTTTGCAGGAGGGTTTCCCAACTTTGGCTGACACTACCAACATTTTGGGCTGGGTCACCCTCAGTTGTGGGCACTGTCCTGGGCATCCCTGGCCTCTTCCCAAACCAAAGATGTATCCAGACATCATTGCCACATAGTCCCTGGGGACAAAATCACCCCTAGCTGGGAACGACAGCTCTGCAGTTAGGCACCATAGGCCACTTTGCCAAAGCATGGCAATGTGTCTGTGTGTGTGTGTGTGTGTGTGTGCGTGCGCACAAATGTTTTAGCTTCAGGAATAATGTTTCTCAGTCAAAAACTCAAGAGTTACACATTAAATCTCAAGGTAATTTTCCTTTATCTCTGAAACATTTAGAGAGGAAAAATCATTATGAATTCTAATACAAAGAGCTCAGAAATCTCTCAACCTCAAAGTCATTCCCTCTATTTGAGATTTGATATCGAAAACAGATCCTGGGTTGTTTAAAAGATCCCTTATCCAACTTTACCTTTCAGGCTTAAAAGCATCGAATTTATATTCTTGAATTTCATTCTGTTTCATATTTATGAGGCTGAACATTATCAGTTCTGTTCTTTTAAATAATCAGTTCTTGGCATTATTCTGCTCAGGCTCAAGCCTGGCACAGTGGGCAGTCTCTCTCAGAGTTTGGAAGGAGCGGTGCCCTGCCGAAGTCCTAGCCCTGGAAGGACAGAGCCCTCAATCCGGCTCTGCATCCAAACTCACCACCTCTGGGCAGAGTTCCTGCGAATTACTCCCTTCCAACTTCTTCCAGCCCTTCCAGCTGTCAGGGCTCACCCACCCTACTCTCTCAGGAAAGACAGTCCAGCTGCTCATCTCCCCGGTGCCTCATAGGCTAGTGGAAATCATCAACCAAACTGGATAAGCGGGCAGCGCTCTGACCGGGAAGGGACACCGCCACCCCCAGCACCCCGGCAGCAATAGCAGCACCTGTAGACACATCCGCCATAGCTAGTGAATGTCTCCAACTACTAGGTGAGGCCAGGAGCATGAATGGAGCCATATGCACGCTGTGGCTGTGCTCTGTGCTATGTGGGAAATGCCCCACGAAGCTGCCTGGACCTGTCCACCTGTAGGAAAATTCATGGTTTTTGTTTGCCCCAAGTACTGTCCTTCTCCTCATGGTAATAGAACAGGAGACCCCCACAGCCCCCCTCTCAGAATCCAGCTGATTTGGGAGTAGCTAACAGTTCTAGAACCCAGAAATGATGGTTGTGGATTATTATTACTTTTTAGAATTCTGGAATTTTATTTTGGTTTTGGATTTTAGAATATTATTTCCTTTTTTACAGTTTTTTACAATTTTCATGACCATCCACATCAGTCCCTGAGAGACACAGTATGATGGTTGTGTATTTGGGTAGTTCCCTTGGTGGGTCCCCTACCCCTCCCATCTCCTGCAGGTGTACACACACACATCACACATCTCTCCCAGGATGGCAAATGTTGCCTATGGCCAACACAGCCTCTGGAGGAGGCTACAGAGGAGCACATGGTATGGGATTTCTATCCGGAAGGTATTTCTCCCAGCAGCTGGGAGGATGGATGAAGGAGCACCAAACTGGAGGCACGATCCCTATTGGGATGCTAGTCTCCAGCTGCTCAGGACATAGATAACAAAGATAGGCATTAAAGTGATGTTTCAATCTCTGAAGGTGGGATTTGAGCATTGGAGGAAAAGGAAGAAAGGGAAGGAGGGAGGGAGGGAGGGAGACAGGAAAGGAAGGAAGAAGAAAAGGTGAAAGACAGGGAGAAGGAGTAAAAGAGAGAGGGAGGAAGAGAAGGAAGGAGGAATGGACAGGATCCGCATGCCTAGGGCAAGGACAAAGACCAGGGAGCATCCCAAAATTCCATTCCATTTATTCCAATGAAATAAAGGATTTTTGAGTTGGGGACCATTCGGAAAAGCATATTAGGGCCAGATAAGGGAGAGAGTCCAGTGCCAGCTAAGTCCTTGGTCCTTGTGGCTCTCCAAGCGGGGGTCCCCAGACCACAGCATCAGCCTCAGCTTCAGCACTGCTACCCAGGAACTAGGTAAAAATGCAAATTCTCAAGTGACCTCTCCTGCCTCCAGATACCCCTGCCATGGGGCTGGGCCATCTGAGTTTTAAGAAAGAACCCAAGTAATTCTGAGGCTTTCTAACGCTTGAGACCCACTGCTGCGAGCAACAGGGAATCAGTGAAGATGAGTGGGCCGACGAGCCCCTTCTCTCTGTCCTAAAGACCGAAGAAACTCACTTTTTCCAGCCTCTCAGATACGAATGGTAAATTCCGAGGGTAAGTGCTTCCAGGCCCTCATTCCGGACCTTTGCCTTCAGCACATCTTCTAACGTCGGGCCTCTGCTGTCTCAGGGACGGCTCCGCTACTCTTAATATTTACGGTGCGGAAACGCCTTCCTAGAGCAATAGCCAGGCGTGAAGAGTGAAAGAAGGAGAAGCGAGGAGCAGTCTTGAAACCAGAGCCTTTAGCATCCCTGGGCCAGCAGCTGCGCCGCTGCGGGGCCCTGAGACCTTTGCTTTCATTAAGCAAAAAGAAAGTGTTGGTGGAGCAGGGCCACAAAGAAGCCTTGCCAGGCGCTGACACGAGAGGTCAGGTGAGAGAAAAATCAGCCATGATGCCCCTTCGTGGGTTAATTCAGCCTTTGCCTTTGTGAGCTGCCAGGAGGTGCCTTTCTTTGCCTCTTGCTTTGTTTACAACAGAGCAGAGGAACAAACCAGGTCAGTAATTGCTGCCTGGCCCCTTCTTCCAAATGGTCATTTGCATCTGTTTCTTCCCTGCAGTGCTTACTGTCCTAAGCTGCTTGGAAAATGCCTATAGAACAGTTCTCTTCCTTGGGCCGCCTCATCCCCAAACATTAAGAGGAGGGAGTGTCAGAGGAGGGAGTGTCCGATGTGGAGGTGACTCTGGAGACTGAGCTCCTGGAGAGAAGTGGGGAGAGGCTAGAACATCAAGGCAGAGACCCAAACACTGGCCCAGGGAGGACGACACCGGCTCAGGGAGGATGACACCGGCCCAGGGAGGACGTTCTTCCATTTAAAATCTGTATTTCCTCCTGGAACCGCAATTCTGCTCCTGGGCAAGGTCCCGTGACCCCACCTCCCGCCCCAAGCCTCGAGACAAAAGTCCAAGGGGAAGGGGCTCTCAGAGGCCAGTAGGAAGGGACCCCACAGGGCCTCTTGTTGATGAACAAAGGAGGCAACCAGGCTTCAGCGATATCAAAGCAACAGGACTGATGTAAAGGTGGTTCTGTAATTCTCCACTCTCCACTCAAGCCACTGTAATGGCGGAAGAAGGGTTAGCTGTGAGGTTGCATGCCTACAGAGGACAGAAGCCACCAAGCTGTGACCGCTGGGTTGTCACAGCCCAGTGACAGCAGCAGTGACGTCAGGGAGGACTCACCGTTCCTGGCCACATTTATATTTTATTGGATAATTAGTGTTTTAGAGCATGGATGGGATCCCGGGTGTCTTAAGACCTCTGTGAGTCAGGCGCTAGAGAACCTTTAGAGTTGAGTGGAGATGTGCTGGATCAGTTGGGACCATGTGATATTTTGTAGACATTTAATCAAGCACTTAGGAACTTCATGCTCTTTCTTTTCACATTTTGGAGCCATTAAAATGTGGGGGTTTTTTAGGCCCCGACCATCTCACAGAGCTCTGAGAAGCAGTCAGGCTGAAGCTGGGAAGGCTACAGAAGCTCAAAGAAGGAAGGGCCCTAGTGAGTTGCGACTGTGAATTGCACATTCCACAGCCCAGTCCTCGGTCTGCACAGGAGATGAGTTGCCAAGAGGATCAGACACAGGATTTCCAGGGAGGAGCAAGTGACAACAAGAGCAGAGTTTCAGAAGGGACTGAAGAGATCACAGGGCAGGGGTAGCTTGACGTCATCAGGAATACGGTGTTTTCTAAGATGTATGTCGTTTTCAAGTTACTTACTTCCTACCACACATTGTATCCTCTGATACTCTGTAGTCTTCAAAAAAAAGTCCTTTTTTGGGGCACCTGGGTGGCTCAGTGGGTTAAGCCTCTGCCTTCGACCTGGGTCACGATCTCACGGTCCTGGGATCGAGCCCCATGTCAGGCTCTCTGCTCAGCTGGGAGCCTGCTTCCCTGCCTTTCTGCCTACCTGTGATCTCTCTCTCTCTCTCTCTCTGTCCAATCAATAAATTTAAAAAAAAAAAAATCCTTAAAAAAAAAAAAGTGCTTTTTTGTTCTCAAACACTGTGTTGGGACAGGAGGTTTTACAAAAACTATGTTCCAGAAATAACATCCCTGGCATTCTGCACAAGATACTGTCTGCCTTGATTCTGCGTGGGGAGGGTGGGAAAGACTGAGGGAGGACCATATTGTGAAGGAGCTTATCCAGGAAAGCTAAAATGAAGGCTGAAAAGTAGCATGAACCCCGGGAAGGAAATGCGGGTGAAGTTTTGGAACCACGAGAGCAGAAACAACCCATATATCCCTGATAGCTGGACAGTATCCTAACTGTGGAAGGCGAGGCAGATGCTACCAAGAATGAAGTAGGTCTCTACATGCTGAAGTGGGTATGTTTCCTCTACGTACCTTCGTAGGTGGTAAGCCCAAGCTACAGGACAGTATGAATGGAAAGATCTCATTTACATAAAAAAAAAAAAAGAAAAGAAGCCCAAAACACACGAATCCTGTGTGTGTCCAATATAAATACACCCATACATATGTAAATGTCCACCAAAGGATTGGAAGGAAATGCAGGAAAATGTGAGCCAGGATACATCTGGGGAGGGAGCTTGGGAAGACTGGGCTGCAAGTGGACTGTTGAGTCTTTTATAGCCGGCAGCACATGTCAACACCTCATCTGGGCTGGCCACCATGCTCAATGCCACGTCCACGAGGCGAAACAGATGTGGACACAGCACCCTCCAGACAGTGACATTCACAGGGGAGGAGACAATAAACACACACAAAAATGAGTAAAATCAGGTGCAGATCAGCGCCAAGGAGAGGATGACAGAGAGGGGCAGGTAGGGGTGGGGAAGTCCTCTCTGAGCAGCTAAGTGACAGAGGGGATGGCGGCTGGTTCAGAGTAAGAGCATTCTGGGCAAGAGGGTCAACCAGAGCAAAGGTCCTAAGTCAGGAAGAGCTCACCATGTTCAAGGGATAGAAAATAGACCCACAGGGCAGAGAGTGGTGAACAGAGAGGTGAAAAGGGACTCCACAAGGTAGGCAGGGGCCTCACCGCATGGCCAAGGACTTGGACTGTATTCTAAGCACAATGGGAAGACTCTGGAGAGCTCGCAGGTGGCGAGGACAGATGTGATCAGGTTTGTACCGAGAAAGTTCACACTGGCTCCTGCAGAGGCAGGGAGACAGTCCCATGCGGAGAACAGTCCAGCAGCCAAGGCAAAGAATGACACGGTTTGCCAAGGGGACAGGCAGTAGACATGGTGCCAAGTGGTGGTGGCTCAAGATCTGTTTTTGAAGGACAGTTTGACAGGACTTACAGATTCAACGTGGGATGTGGCAAAAGAGAAGGACCACTATATCCCTTGAAGGAAGGCCTGAGCCACTCCGTGGAAGACGGTTTCCCTGTTGAGATTGGTCGGACTGGGTGAGGGAAGATCAACAGAGGTGCCATCCAAGAGATGTAAGTGGGCGGCCCTGTAGGCAGGGGTGGGACATGGGAGAAGGTGCAGACTGAGGCCGTGACCGAGAGAGGCTGTCATTAGCCCCAGATGCTATCCCAACTATGGGGCAAGATGATATCACCTGGAGAGATGAAGCAGGTAGATAAGAGAATGGGGCTCAGGGGCACAGCAAGACCGGCTCTGAGCAAGGGAAAGGAGCCTTTGAGGAAGACAGAGAAAGAAAAAGGGCTGCAGGTGACAGAGTGGCCTTGAAGCCTAGGGCAGCAATGAGTTCATGAAGGGAGAAAGTGACCTGCTGTCCCAGAAGCCCCTGAGCCGGGAGCACGGTGAGGCAGAGATATGACAACATGGCCGTCCCTGACCCTGAACCATGTGGGTTCAGTGGTGGGAGGGAGATGATCTGGGTCAAAGTGGGCTGCAGAGAGAATGGGTCACGTTCTCATCTGCCATCTGAAAGCCCTCGTGAAGGGCCCCCGGAATTCTCTGGCCGTGCTCTTGAACTGTGGAACTCGGCCCTCACTGTGTTTCCACCTGCACTTGCGGTCTTTAGTTAGGTTGCGAGAATGCGGAGTCTTTGGAAACCCAAGCAGATCATTAGAATGTCAGGCTGCCCTGCACAAAGTGGACCAAAAAATTCTAATTGATACCCATGAAGCAGACCTCTGCTCCACACTGATTGATAGATGGGGCTCTTCCCCTGAGATGCAGAATGTGCTTGCATAGCCTTTGGATGGCTGCCACCCCTCCTGCCAAACCCATCTTTTATCTCCCCCGCAAGTGACAGCATCAGAAAAAGAGGAACTAAATTATTTAGCTTTACGGGTTGCCTGTTCTCGATGTTTAAAATGCCGAAAAGGCAAACTGCAAATAAGGGATTTTGTGGAATCTCCAGCAGCTCTCAACCAGAGGCTGCACGGGGGAGGAGGGGAGGTGGTGTGCAGGTCAGGGGAGATCCAGCCTCCAGCTCCAGTCTGACACAGACTCACCTGGGCAAACCACAACCTTTCCCAGGCCCAGCTTCCCCATTGCATACCCTAGGGAAAACACTTTCCGATGTGGAGCAGTCTGTTCAGACGAAACCCTATGCAGAAGACCAGTGAAGAACGAATAAAAGTGGAGGAGCCATGTTGGGGTTGGGGGACAATCCAAGATCCCCCAGACCTACCTTTCCACGGACACATAACCCATCATGACTCCAAATCTTAAGCTCTGGGAATGTTCAAGCCCACCGGACGATACCATTTAGAAAATAACCCACCAGATTGTCCCCTTACAGGGAAAAAAAAAATGAGCCTCGACCCTTACTTTGTACCATACACAAAAATTAATTTGAAATGGATTATAGATCTGAATATAAAAGCTAAAACTGTAAAACTTACAGAATAAAACATAAGAGAAAATCTCAATGTCTTACAGTAGCAAAGATTTCTTAGAACTCCAAAAATACTGACCATAAAAGAATAAAATGATAGTGGGGCTTCATCAAAATTAAAATCTGGCCTTTGAAAGACACCATGAAGAAAAGGGAGAGGCAAGCCACAGACTGGAAGAAAATATTGGCATCGTTTATATCTGGCAACAGGCTTGTACCTGCATTATATAAAGAACTTTTATCACAGGGTGAGTGGGTTGCTCAGTTGGTTAAGCGTCTGACCTTGACTCCAGCTCAGGTCTATGATCTCAGGTTGTCAGATCAGCCCCGGGTCAGGCTCAGTGGGGAGTCTACTAGGGATTCTCTCCCTCTCCCTCCCCTTCTGCTCCTTCTCCCACTCATGCATGCTGTCTCTCTCAAATAAATAAGTAAATCTTTAAAAAAAAAAAAAAAGAACTTGTATAACTAACTTGAAAAGAAGACAACTCCATTTAAACTCTTCATAAATAAAGTCAGAAAAATGACAAATAAGGGGCACCCGGGTGGCTCAGTTGGCTAAGCATCTGCCTTTGGATCAGGTCACGATCCTGGAGTCCCAGGATCAAGCCCCATGTTGGAATTCCTGCTCAGTGGGGAACCTGCTTTTCCCTCTCCCTCTGCTCCTCCCCTCCCCCACCATTCACGCTTGCTCTCTCACTCTCTCTCTAATAACTAAATGAAATCTTTTTTTAAAAAGGTATAAATGACAAGCACATGGAAAGGTGCTCAACACCTTTAGTCATCAGGGAAATGTACAATGAAAACACAGAGATATCCCCAGACACCTGCCAATGGTTTAAACTAAAAATACTGACAATATCAAATGTTGATGAGGGTGTGGAAAAATCCGAACTTTCACGGATTGCTGGAGGGAGCGTGAAGTGGTACAATTCACTTTGGGAAAAAGGCAATTTCTTATAAGGATAAACCACAAAGTTTTACTATACAACCGAACAATTTAAGTCCCCTCCCCCCCAAAAAAGAAAATATATGTCCACACAACGATCCAGTATCAAAGTGTCTGTAACTGCATTCATCACCACAGTGGTCCATCCACTCAATGGAGTGGAACGGAATATTACTCAGTAAAGAAGGGGAGCCGGTGGGTGTTCTAGGCAGCGGGACTGAAGTTCTCAGGAGCTCAGGTGAGGGAACACAGTGTGTCCGAGGGGCAGAGAGGCCAGAGAACAGCCTGGAGGCTGGGAGGAGGCTGGCGCTGGACGCCACACAGCCTTGAGAAGCGTGGATCGCCTGGACTGGTTCTAAGGGCAGGAAAAGGGATGAGGCGACTAGCTTTGGTCAGATGTGCATTAAGAGATGGGCTGGCGACCAGGAGGAGATTAACTGGAAAGGGGCAGGGGAAGATGGGGAGAGACCGGCTAGGAGTACCCGATGACCGTGGCTGGGCTTACGTGGTGATGACGGAGAGGCGGGTGCATTTGTTGTAAGAGAACATTCCAGCACAACGTCATGACTAACTGGGTCTGGAGAAATGAGGTACTTATCCTGTTAAACTCTGTCTTCTTAGCTTCTGCCTTTCCTTTTGGTTTCATCGTCCAGCACATAAGCAATTCCTTGCAAATCTGATCAGTGACTACTTGTGTCATCTGAGTCATTGTCACAAATGTTGAAACAAGACAAGGAACATGATAGCACGAACGACTCTCCCCTCCAAGCTGAGCTGGAACAATGCTCTTTATTTCACCGTGAATCCACGGAGCCCACGTTTCTCTGCTCTTCCCTCAATATCATGAAAGACCTGGTCCGATGCCCCATGAGCACCCACATTACTTGCCATTCCTCTGAACCGCAGCTCTCGGAAGCACATTAGAGAAAGAAGGAGAGGAGAACGTGGCTTACTCTTTTGGAAACCAGCCCGGCCCCCTAGAGATCTCCAAGGACTTGGTTGGGGTCTTTGATCACCGACCGGTGGCAGAGCTAGTCCCACACGCAGGACCCTGAGCACCACGCACTCGTGCCCCTTCTCCAGCAGCTCCAGCGTTGAGATGAGCTAGCTGGGCTGACCTTTGACCCTTCTGTGAGGTGCCTGTAAACTCAGGTGAATAATTCCATCTGGCATGCTTTTCTTGGTAGAGAGAAAGAAACAGCAAATATCCTCTTGACACCTTTCTTTCCCAAACATCCTATAATCTGACCATAGGGGAATTAATATCTTCGAACCCAAGTCCATTGGAAGCGGATACTTAGCACAAAACCCACCTTGTTCTCCAGCTGTGCCAACCAACAGGTTACAATTTAAACATCCATCACACCTGCACGACTTCACGCCCCTTGCCTGCACTCTCCTCGGTTCCTACACGTTTCCTGTGCCCTCCTCTGCCAGACCTGTAATTAAGCTACTGTGTCAGCACGCCATTTCACTTGCAGTTGGCATGTGAGCTGATCTTTAGGAAGGAAGCAGTTATCAGCTCATGGATGTGCTTATTCAGTGGTGGCGTTTCTGAACTGATTGAAGCAGGCTGTCAAAACTGAGCGAAATTAATGAGTTTACCAGAGAGCGTTCCCAGCTCTGGCACTGGGGTGTGGAGTGGGGATGGAAACAGGAACCTACTGTTTCTCCTTTTCCCCCGGCCTTTCTCCCTCCTTCCTTCCCCCTCCTCCTCCTCCTCTCCTCTCTCTCTTCCTTCTAATTAAATGATGAAGGATTTCCTGGCTGTGGTTGTCTATAATTGGTGTTGCTCTATCTCTGAAACAAACCTTCACATGTATCTACTGGCAAACTTCAAGTTGCTATTTTGTTGACAATAACTTGGAAGCATGAAGACATGTCTGTTGGGGTCGGTGGGCCTCTGCCTAAGCCTGTTGCCCACTTCCCCAATCTCTGCTCTTTCTGGTAAAACTCTCCCCTGCACGTGGAACGGAACTCTGTGTGCTACAGAGATGGGATGCTGGGCCCCGCTGGTGTCCCACTGTTGGAAAGGAAGGCTGAAAGCAGCTCCTGGGGCCAGTTAGTGGATGAAAGGGCAGCCCTAAGGGAAAGACCAGGAGACAGAGCCCACACAGCACCTATGGACGCCCTTCTGAGACTCCGGGGAGAAGCACCACCCTCCGGTTGTCTCCTCTGCTTTGCGGGGTTTTTAAGTGGTCTACCAATAGCTGTGCACAATTAGAGGTGGATTCGAAAAACTAGTCGTAGGGGATTGGGCACTAATCCCTTTCCAATTGTTAATATTCATTAAAGAGCTTTCCCTCTTTCAGTATGCAACAAACACTCATACTCTTTTAAAAGGACAAGCCAGAGAATGCGACTTGGGAGGGTAACATTTGCTTGGTTTTTCCAGCCAGGAAAGCAATATGTTCTTGTTTTCCTTCTCAGAACAAAGCTTTGGGACGGAGGAGTAACACAGGAGGAGGAAGAGAAGAGCACTTTCTTTTCACCCATTCCTTAGATGAGATATTTTGAAAGCTCCAAGATGTTAACTGCCTAATCACGTCCCCTAAGAACTGTCTCCTTGGCCACTGCAGTCAAGTTATTTAGATAAAAGCAGAGCGGGCTCAGCTAGTGGGAGCCACGGTGTGGGTGTGGGGGTGTGTGTGCAGTTGGGTGACTCTCCAGTTGGCCCGAGAGGCCCAGCAGGTGGCCAGCTTCGCCACAGCTGACATGCTGAGTCCAGCCTTCTGAGCTCTGCAGGTGCCCCACCTCCCCGGGGAGACGCCACGGAGAAGATGCCATAGACTCTCCCAAGGGCAGCACCGCTATCTCCTCTTGTGGCCCTCGGACAAACACACTCACTGAGCCCCGGTTTGTGCAGAAACCTGCTCTGTGTGCAGGGAAGACACACGCAGGGAACGAAAGGCAGATGCAGCGAGAGGCTCATGAGCAAACTCACAACAACCAAAGCAAAGCCAACCACACGCCGGACTCGGAAGGCACTGGGAGAGACGGGAAACACACCCTCACCCGATGGGGGAAAATGCATCTCACCCACCGAATTGCAAACCAAGAAAGAAGAAAGATACCTAGATTCTCCTTTCTGTTCCAACCAGAAAATGTACAAGACGTACTGCGGGCCCAGCTACACACTAAAAGAGAGAGTGTGCATGTGCGTGTCTGTGCTTAAATCAATGTCTTACATTAATTAAGGGGCAGTAAAGCCAGGGATGTGTCATGTTTATCTCCTTCTCTTTGTCGAAGCATCCTATATGATGCCTGACCTCAACCAACCAGTTCCAGTCCCCTGCCCTTCTGGTGCATGTGTGCACCAACTATCTCATCTGTGTAAGGACCTATTTAACCAGAGGCTTCCATTCCATTGTTGTTTAACCCTTAAACTGTCCCTGCTCCCCTTCCCCCAGGGGATTCACTTAAAAACAAGCCCAGGAAACCAGCCTCAGGTAACAAAGCACAGATACAAGAGTGGGTCAGGCCAGTGGAGGTATCTGATCAGTGGGGGGTTGCATACTGTCTCCCTAGCTACCAAGGAGTATGGGCCCCGCCCATTGGGAGCCTTTTGGGCGCCAATCCTAACCAAGGTGATAGGCTGGGTCAAATGTCTACTATAGGGTAAACTGTAACTCATTTGGTCACCTAGCATCACTGTGCGGCTTTCTCTGTGTGTTACAATTTCATTGGCCACCTGTGCGTGGCCAGGCCCAACTGCATGACCTTTGCCCTTAAAAGCTAGTCCATAAAGAAGAGTGTGGTCGCCCTCTCTGTAAGAGGCACAGCCCTGGCCGGTCAGTTTGATTCTTGATGCTTGGAGCGAAATAAAGCTTTGCTTGACCTTCACTTTGTATCAGTCTCGCTCCTTTAATCACGGACCCATTATTGGGGCATAACAATCTGATTTATTTTTTTTTCTTATTTTAATAAAATAAAATGACTTTTCTAGTTATACCCTAGGATTCAGAGGCTGGAAAAAGTTCCATGTTCTGAGGCTCCTACCGCACAGACACTCTTTGGGGACCCAGAAGAGCCAGCAAACTGCCCTCCTAAGGAACGACAAGGACATCTGATGATGCCCAGGCTGGGGCACCACACTCACCACGTGGGGAGCATGGCCTCGGGGGGCTTTCAGGAAGCAGGAAAACAGCCCACTTTCCCACACTGAATTCTCCCTCAAATGTTTCAACTCCAAATGCCACAAAATGTCCTTCAGGAGAAACAGACACAGAGCACGCACTTCACAGAAGGAAAACGCATTGCTAAACACTATTTTTCATGTTGCTATGCAAATGTCCATCCCGAAGCCAGCCTCCTCCTGAACGGGAGAGCAGAAGAGCTCTTCTGAACGAGGCCCACGGACCTAGCTCCAGGAACAATGTCCCCTGGACGATCTGCACGCATTGCGGGAGGAGCCTTTCCGATGAATCACATTCTGGCAGAGGTTTCAGCCGCGACACAAGTCCGCGTTCCCTGGGCTCGGGGCTACAGTGAAGGTGCTGTATGCACCTGCTGGGGGAACTCTTCCCTTAAGCCCTGAGCGTCCACCTTGGGGAGCAAACTGCTGGGAGCACAGTCAACAAACACTGATGGAAACAGTTGAGCCGGTGCTCTGCTCCCTGCCCCGTGTTTGTCTCAGAACACCTCATCTCCTACCCACCTGGGGACGCGGAGCCAGGGCAAGCCCCCCCAGGCTCAGGCAGCTGTGAGTGGGTGCCCCTGAGTCTCAACCTAGGGTGGTCGGGCTGCAGAACTCCAGCTCTGACACACTTTCTGGGGTGCACAGCCAGGTCTCAGGAGCATCTGGCCCCTTGGGAGTAAGGGCTGAGCCCATCACTGCTTTCCTGGTTTGTCAGAGACCTTCAACATAAAGGCTCAGAGGCTTATGTGTAAGCAAATGAGCCCAAATTTCTGGAAATAGCTGAACCTCTCCGAAGTCAGGAAGTGTCTTCCAAAGGACGGTGTCATAGTTAAGTTGACAGGTTTTTGGTTTTCTTTTTTTGGTCTTTCTTAGCCACACATAAAACAATGGCGCAGCCTACCAACGGTGGACCCTGGACTTGAGGAAATACGGTAACATCTACTTCACCCATTGTAGGACAGAGCTTTCCCCAGGGTGGTTTTCAAAATTCAGAATAACAAACAATGGGTGATAGGAATGATGCAGAGTAGCAAATCGGGGAGAGGGCCACAGTGAGGTGACAAGAGGGACACTACACAGAAGATGGCAGCTTCCAGGGTCAGGGATGGGGTTTTACAGCCATCATACTGGAGAAACAGTGGAGCGCCCCAGCCTGAGGTGGAAGTCAGGGCATGAGCCATGCCATCTGTCCTTTGAACAAGACAATATCCCAGGGTTTGACTGCTGGCTGCCCCCACTTGCTGTGTGACCTTCGATGAGCTGCTTAAGCCTTCTAGGGCTCAGTTTCCCTTACGTGTAAAGGGGGCTAATAGTTGCACCTACTTCCCAGGTTAATGTGAAGGTTAAGTGCATTCATCTGTAGTTTAGCTATGGAAAAAAATCTTACACTGTTTCCAGACCTAAAAGGCAGTGCCGGAAGAAGCATGGTTGAATCCACACATTACCAGGATTTGGGGGAAGCTCCTGCTGGATGCCAAAAGGAACCGGAAGGAGAGGAATGTGGGGGAAAGATGCGAGGCCATCCACAAAGCCTGACGTCAGAAGATGCTCCAGGGTGGCCCTCTCCTTTGGACTCAAAGTCGGGGGAGACACACACTCACCAAAGGCAGGTGAGTACAAAGCCTGAGATGAAATTAGACTGGATAAGCTTGAGAAGAAATGCTTGCCCTCATTTTCCCTGAATGTGGCTCTCCACGTTCTCAAATCCCTCACGTTCTTATTTCCACCCCTGAAGCCACCCCGGCTCTTTCCAGAAGCACAGTTTCGGAGAAGCCAGTGGGCTTTTCCCGGCTCTCCTGGTGGCAGCCTGGCCCTGACCTTCTGCCCAATTATTCCTTGATATCTAAGTAAAACTGAGCCACCACGGAAAACACAAACCTTCTGTGTTACCCGGGAGCCCGTTCCAGGGTCGCATTTTCACAAGGGAAGAAAGAAGCCTTCAGGTAATTTACCCAATACTTTTTTTTTTTGCCTGAGTATTTGGCTGTCTTGATCCTTTATTTCCTTTCTCCAGACTCGATCTTTAGTTGAAAGGGAAAAAAAAAAATCTGTATATATGCAGTTGTTTTAAAAGAGAGAAAATTGCTTGAACAAAAAGTCCCCAGTCTTCACGGAGAATCTCATCTCTACTATTCAAGACAAGAAAGATAATCTATAAAACACAGAAATGCAAAATGCAGATGTGATGTCTTCCCCGGTTCCCCAGACAACAAGCAAAGTTCATTTAGGGCTTTTTCTTTTTTTTTTAATTTTCCTCGGAAGCCACAGAGTGAGACAATCGGGTTTTGCCACATGGCTCAGCATCCTAAGGGTCAGAAAGGCTGAAGTTCTGGTAATAGACTCCGAGTTCGCTGAGGTAACAATTTATCTGTCCTTCTCTGCAAGTTCCACCAAGCTTGAGTTTCTTCAGCTACATGAATCCATTTTAATAAGAGCTGACAGTTTAATCAGGTAAGATAAGGCGTATTTTCATAATAGGGCACAAGAGGGATGCATATTTTTCCATTAATGGATCTTGGGATTTGGTCACGTAGCCTCAGTATAAAATGTAGACATTTCATTCCAGCGTACCCTTTTGATCTGGTGCCACACCAGGAAAGCTCAGAAAAAAAGGCGAAACTGGCTGTAAAGGACACTTGATAATGAAATAGATTGCGCACATTAAAGAGAACTCGACTTTCAAATGAATGTTGCTCCGTGACTTCAGTCCCGCTAATCACTTAATGGCCATTTTTAACCTTATAACTAAGACATGGGGGGAAAAACTGCTTCATTCGGGAAAACGGCTTCATATTTTTTCTCAGTAGAGAGAATGTGGGCCCACAGATCATGAATATGGATGAGCGTAAACACCGTCCAAGGAGCATGGCCCTTGATGTGCCAAACCTGAGATGCAGAGGCAGGAAGGCATTTCTCTGACTCCAGACCTCCCCCCTCCGACTCTGGCATGGGCTCAGGCCTCTCTGATGAAAGGCACAGCCGCTGGGCCTGGGGTGATGGGCAGGGCCAGCCCTGCAGGGTACAAGGTGAGACTCTGTTCCCTCTGGTGGTTGACTGTGGAAGACCCTGGAAAGGTCCCAATGTCCCTGCAAAATAGCCGTTCCATGGGGACCCCGGATCCCTGCTGGGAGCAGCCTGTGTCCGTGGGCCTGGGAAGACACCCAGGAGAAGGGAAAAGATGGGCTGTACCTGGACCCCAGCCGCCAGCCCCAAAGAGCGCTCAACCCTAAAGCCTTATTAGCCAAGGAGAAAAGTAGGCTCCCGGGTCTCCTGGTTTCCTGCTGGTGTCTTGACAACACCTGCCCTTAGAGATGGAGCCTGCTGAGCATCCTGCCAGGGGTGACACTGCTGCCTCTGGACCCAGAGCCAAAAATTACTAGGGCCTGGGGTTAGAGAACCCAACAACCCAAGAAGAGAGGAACAACAGAAACCCAGAAAATGGGGATCCTTAAGAAACAGAGCTACAAGACAGTACAGAGGAAAACTTAAAATAATAATAATAAAGTAACATTCAATTGCAGCACATATTTTAAAAAGACTTTAACTGAATATGATCTTTAATTTTAAAATTCTATCTGTAGGGGCACCTGGGTGGCTGAGTCGGGGAAGCATCTACCTTTGGTTCAGATCATGATCCCGGGGTCCTAGGATGAAGCCCCGCGTTGGGCTCCCTGTCAACGGGGAGTCTGCTTCTCCCTCTCCCTGCCACTGTCCCTGCTTGTACTCTCTCATTCTATCAAATAAACAAATAAATAAAATCTTTTTCTAAAAAAAAGACCTCTAAATTTCCATCTATATATTGAAGTAGAGGATGGCCACTATTGAGACCCAAATTAGTAGCTTTGAAATTAAGTAGAAGAAACGGCTCAGACTACAGAGTAGCTCTTCAAGGGCAATGTGGTTTTAAGTTAGAGTCTGTGAAGACGGAGCCCAGGGGACCCACGGATTCCTAAGAGTTCTGCCCGCAGTACATAAAGCAACTTTCAAGACAGGAGAACACTCATCAGGGATTGTACTGATGTTATGATTAAAAGAATGTCCTTTGAGACATGAAATGATATTAAAAAAATGAATAATGTCACTCTTGTAGGTTATAATCAGTATGATAAATGATTTTGGTTTTAAAACACTTGGAGAAGAAAACAAGTATAGCCCACTACCATAACATCATCGCTCCTTCTGGTTCTTACTAGTGGCTGTGGGCTGCCTCATCCTGGTTGTGACCTGTGACTATCTCCTCTCTCTTTTCTCTTTGAGCAACAAGAAGATACTACAGCTCATCTGTGTCACTTCTGAAGGTTATCCTAGAGTGGGTTGTCCAATATGAACTTTCTTGGCAAGTAAAATCAGCTAACCTACTGCCAGGGAAACAAAAAGTTCTAGGCATTCCACCTGCTCTAGAGTTTACTTCCAAGAACTTTGAGGGGTTCTAATGTTAGGAGACAGGTCAGCAACATAGTATCCTTTTAGAATCTGGGAGTGAGGGAATGGATGGAAGTGGAAGTAAGGTTCGTACAACTTAACTGAATCAGGTTCAAAAATTTCTATGATGTAGCTGTTTTGGTTGGGGTGTTTATCCTGGACTGTGTGTACAAATGCTGGAGAATTACCCTGCATTTCCATGATGAAATTGCTGGGGTTAGGGAAGCAATATAGGTCCTGAATTTTATTTTCCAAACCTCGTATTCCATGGTATGATGAAGAACAGAATCTGGGACAATAGCCATCAGAATAGTCAAGGCAATGACCTAAAGGTTTAAGGAGGAGATATTCAAAAGGAGGCATCGCTCGAAATCATAGTTCTCAAAATATGGGGATCGTCATGATCCTTTTAGAGTTCCACAAGTTTAAATTATTGCTATAATCTTAAAAAATGCTATTTGCCTTCCCCCACTGAGCTGACATTTGCACTGATGGTCACAGTAATGGTGGATAAAACAGCTGCCTCTTTACCATGAATCGAGGCAGCAGCACCAAACTCTGCTAACAGTCTTGTATTCTCTACCAGCGCACACTCATGGTATGGAACAAAACAGAAATGCCAATGTCCTTTGGTGTATGTCTTTGATAAAACCAGAAAAATGACTGATTTCGTCATAGAGCCACACTTGGGGACCCACTTCTTAGTATTCTGTGTGACAAAATGAGAAATTCACTTTGGTCATAGTCCATGGGTTGTCCTGAGGAACAGCACTTGTACGACTGTTCATTGTTGTAGCTGCAAATGGAACTAGCCATTGTTTTCATGATATGCCATTTTAACTTGAATGAACCACTGACTCACAAGTTACAGTCCTTCAGACGTGTGTGTTTGGCAGATTTTTTTTTTTTTTTGAATGAACAAACAGAACCTGTTACTTTAAGGAAAACAACTGGGTAATCTTCATTGTCAAAGATAAAATTTGAACTTTCAAGTGGAAACAGAATTTTGAAAACTTGTATCATGCTCCCTTGACCTTGACATCTCAAGAATTAAAGACTTTTCCAATAACATTGATGGTGACACCAGTGAATTCATTTTCTCTAATATAAGACAAAATGTGCCAACATTTAGAAGATCTGCATAACTCGAGGAATCAGAATGTTCCAGATCACCCATGCATGATGTTACAGAATCAAACATGGACGAAAGCCCCATTCGAGGGCCAGGTCAGCAAGTAAGTTTTAAAGCCACAAAGTAAGAAAAGTTCACAGATAGGGTTTCACATTCCACATTATAGCTGACCTTCAGAAAACTATCACTTGACAAGCCGTAGCATAGTATCAAGGACGAAAATCCACAATTACATGAAAAGGCTGTTAAAACATCCACCCTTCCCCAGCTGTGTATTTGTATTACCTCTCATTTTCCTCATGTACTTTGATTTAAACGACACATTTGTAACAGATTATTACATAGGAAGCAGATGTGAGAATCTATTTGTTTTCTATTAACCCAGACTTTACAGAAATGTGCAAAAATGCATATGATTTTTGTTTTCCACATAGTATTTTTAATAAAAAATGTTATTATGTCAACAGGTAATAGATATATTACTGCTCTGTTAAATGAACCCAAAAATTAATGTCGTAAACTTTTCTTAGTTTTCATTTCTAACTCAATAAATACAAATAGATATAGCTTACATCAGCCAAAGTTCTCCTAAATAATTTTGAAGAGGGTCTAGGAGTCCTAACCAAAAACTTACAGAACTACTAGCTTAAAAGATTATGACTCTGCCATGGACAGGCTGTGTGGCTTTGGGCAAGATACTTAATCCTCTGTGCCCCAGTTTCCTTATTTGTAAAATGAGAGTAACAACAAAACAAGGTAGGTAAGTCATTTAGTGTAGCACGTGGCCCATAGTACCCCCGCAGAGGGTGTTAGCTGTTACTGTTTTCCCAATAACTACTCATCGAGCATCTACTAAGTGCCAACACTGTTCTGGGAATTGGGGAAACAATAGCCAACAAAAGAGACAAAGATCCCCAACCCTATGGTGCTCACATTCCACCGAGAGAAGCAAGGACTGCTCCCATTGGACGCTTACTTGGAGTCTTCTCAGAAGCCAAGAAATATGTTGGCTTCACCTCTGGGTCCTAAAGATCACAAGTGTGTGGGTTAGAAGTTCATCCCTCTTGACCTTGTATCCACCTGTCCTGACGTCTCCCATCCACCTCTCCAGATCCACTCTACCCTTCCCCACCTGTGCTCTACCCTGGCAGGCTGACTTGCATGGACTGTGCCAACAGGGTTCCCTCGTCTCTGGCTTCCAGTTGGGTTCATCCAAAAGGGACCACAGGTGGGATGTAGAAAGGAGGGAAGGTGGGGTACTGACTCCCTGGCTCCTCCTTTTGGGCCATGTATGGGCTGAGTTCAGTTCCTGCAGGTGGTCCTCCCTCTGCCCAGCCCCCCACTCTCCACCATCTATAACCTAGCCTCGCCTCACCACTTCCAGCAGGGAGAAGCTGCTGACACAAGTCCTGGGGTTCTGTACCATCGCCTGTTCATATGTTTTAAATGGCCCCTTTTAAATCTCTCCTAAAATTACCCAAATGGAGTGTGCCATCAGTCTCCAATTTGGACCCAACCAAAGGACTTGCCTGGTTCCAACCCAGCACCTGGATCTTGGATGGTTCACAGGGAGGGTAGGGGTCTCCTCTGTCCTGTTCACTGCTATTCTCTGGGGTTGAGAAGTGTCCCAGGCACACAGTATGTACTTACTAAATATTTGCTGGATGAGTGAATGAGAAATGAATTTCCATTTTAATTTTGTCCACATATTCAATCAAATGCTTCAAAACACTTTAGATCAGGAATTCATTGTCTCTCCTAGTCATTATTTTAATCCATAGATATAATCAAACCTCTACCCACCCACAGTTAATAAATGAAAACCAGACCCGTAACAAGTCAGCAGAGAGGAGAGCTTAGATGAAGCCCCATCTGGAATCTCGCCGAGGACTCTACATGTCCCCCCGCAACATTCTTGCGTCTGGGGGAGGGGTGGGAGTCTCTATACTTGTTCTGTTTTTCTTTCTTTGTTTCCATTTGCATCTAATTTATGATAGTTTTAAGTGAAACAACTTGATTAAGACATAATTCACAGACAACCACATACAATTTACCCATTTCAGTGCACAAATCAATTGCTTTTAGTACAGTCACAGAGTTGTTCAACCATACCCACAATTCCAGAACTTCTGCATCCCTTTCAGAACAGACCCCACACCCTCTGGCAGTCACTCCGTATTTCCTCTCACCCCCCAGCCCTAGGAACCACTGTCTATACCTGGACACTTCATATAAATGGAATCACACAGTATGTGGTCGTTTGTAATGGCTTCTCTCACTTAGCTTAATATTTTCAAGATGTATCCACGATGTATCCACGCTGTCGTATGTATCGGTGTTTGATTTCTTTTTATTGCCCCATAATATTCCCCTGTATGGGTATACCACATTTTCATGATCCATTCATCAGTTGATGGACATCTGAGTTGTTCTAACTTTTGGGCTCTTACGAGTCATGCTGCTATGAACAGTGTACAAGTTTTATGTGGACATAGGTTTCCATTTCTCTTGTGTAGGACTGCTGGGTGATATGGTAACATTACGTCTAACCTCTTGAGAAAGTGCTAGACTGTTTTCTAAAGCAACTGCCCCATTTTACATTCCCACCAGCAGTGGGTGAGGCTTCCAACTTCTCCACACCCTTGTCAACACATATTATTATCTTTTTTTTTTTAATGATAGCTCTATAATTTTTCTTAAACACTCCAAGGGAGAGGATTTTTGTTAAATGGGGCTTCAACCAGCTCTCTATCACTAAAATGATAGTGTTTAAGGGGCTAGTCTAGAACTGCTTCCCCAGCACCTCACAATTTCTGGAGTCCTATCCAGGCTCCAAGGGCACTGAGTAGATGTGGCCCCAAGTGGCACACTGAGAGTCTGGACAAATTCCACTACGGCATGAATTCTGCATACTCTAGAGCTGTCCTGTCCAATACGATAACCACTAACCATATGTGGCTATTCAAATTTAAATTAATTAAAATGAAAAGAAATTAAACATTCAGTTGCTCAGTCACACTGATCACATTTCAAGTTCTCAACAGCTATATTGGTCAATGCAGATACAGCGCATCTCCATCACTGTAGAAAGTTCTATGGGATCGCAACAAAGAGGAAAGACAAAAGAAGACACTACACATCACCACCCTGTGAAAAATGTTCATCAGAGTGGCTTTGTCTCCAGACCCCCTTCTCTCAAGCACCCCATGACACACATTCCCATTTTGCCAGTCAACCAAAGACGCTCAGAATCCATAGTGATGCTAGGGGAAGGGGAGATGGGTATGTATTTTCGTGTAGAAATGAAGAGATGTAGACCTCGAGACCTTACAGTTGGATGACTATGTTTTCCAATCAGTTCAACAACCTCAAGCTATTCTTTGCATTCCTCAGAGTCCAACTACCCAAACCTCAATGCCTCCTATGAGTAATATTTAACATCCAAAATGATCTCTTTCTGAAAACTCTTCTCTAAAGGATTGCCAACATTCATGCATTTCTAAAACAAAGAATTTTTGCATATGTGCTATTAATAATTAGCAGTCAATTAACACTTTTGAGCTTCCAGCATGTTAAAAATGTTAACCAAGTGGCTCATAGGAGAAAAACTCGCCCTCGAAGCAGAAATGGCGTGTTACATACTAAAGCAGAGTCAGCCTTGAATTCTGAGGGCTGGTATCTGGTGAGGCATACCAAATGCTGTATTTCACCCATCTTTATGACTATTAATATTCAAAGAGTATACTCATTATTCCTTGAAAGGTGGGCAAGTACTCCTTACTATTAGTATAAATCAATGGGCACTGGCCTTATCTCTAAAGCCATAATACTGTACTTTGCCACAAGTTCAATGAAATCCAAGGACCAAAGCTACAGGTGATCATTTCAATCCACTTATATAAAAGTTCACAATAACTAATTCAGTTCTAAAAAACTACATAAAGCAAATTAAAAGTCAAATTCTTCACAGAGCTTTCCTCTCCCTTTAAATCCTGTAGACAAACTAGTTCTTGCCAGGTCTTGTTTTAAAGAAGCAACAAGGAATTTCTCACTCAAGACAAAGCAAACCTATGTGACCTTTAAGCGAAGACTGAAGGATTCCTGGGGAACTCCTTCTCTCTGGAAATGAGCCTCCAGTTTATACCTGAGCCAAGGTTTTCAATGTTTTACATCTGAACAAAATATGTGGTACCCTGGGAGAAGTTGCCGATTGTGATGGCCTGACATCCACCACTTGTCCAGTGAATGTGAATGCGCAGCCTAGCCCTGTACTCCCTGGAAGGCGGTCAGGAGACCATGGGCTCTGCTGAAGCTGATTCTCCTTTTAAAAGTATATGTTCTTTATTATACACGGGCAGGTCCTATGGTGCCATCACACATCCCTTTGTGTCATGGGTCCCCAAAGCAGCCACAAGGTATCAGGCAAAGTCGATGTAGCTATAGAGCAGGTTCAAGAGCGGCTACAATCTAAAGTCTTTTAGGGACAGAGAGAAGCTGTGAGACTATAGAAGTCATTGCCCTGAACTCCCACAGCTCTACCTTCCCACTTTTGAAGAGGCAGCATCTTTTTATCCCCACTCCACAGAGGAGGCCCAGAAATTAAAAGACTGACTGAAAGTCCTTGGGGTGGGATGAGAATTGAGGTGTCTGCTCACCATAAAGGGAATAAAAACATCCACATAACGTGGCAAGAACCTCCAAGAATATGACAAGGGCAAGGATAGACATAGCTTGTCTCTGTGGAATGGATGCAGGGTTAGAGAAAGCCACATGAAGTCCAGAGAGCCTTGTAACACCCTCTGCTCAATCCTGAAGCTAAGGTGTCAACTCCAGACAACCCCTTTCCTTCCCATGTTGGAACTGAGGTTATCATGTGGGGTGAACATGGGGGATTTGGATAGAAGACCAGCTGTATCAGGTAGGTCCCAATCTGATACTCCTCCATGGTTCCTAACCTCAGTTCAGCCTTCTAACATTACTAAAGGTTCACACTTGATGCCCATCAGTCAGTAGGGAAGATCACTGCTCAGTAACCCTGAAGGCCATCATTCCTCTAGAAGGTGCGGCATAGAACCAGAAAGAGACATGGCATTAGCTTCTATTTAATATATCCACACGCTTTGATAGTATCTGAAATCATCTGTGGAACAGAACAGCAGAAATACTTTTTTCTATGCCAACTCTTAGGCTCAATCATGTATCAGGTGGTACTTATAGCACCACAAAGTCCTACAAAACTGGGTGTCCTAGACAACAACATATTTATTATTTCTCGTGATTTTGCATATTGACAGGATGCTTCTGATCTAGGCTGGCTCAACAGAGGCTCAAGGGTCTAGAAGGGCCTCACCAGCATGTCTGGGTTCTCAGCTGGGATCCTGAAGCTCTCTCCACAAGCATTTTCCTCTAGGAGTCTAGCTGGCACTTCTTCATACAAAGGCACAAAGTTTCCCAGAAACTAGGGGGGGATGAACCCCACTTCACAAGGGCTTTCCAAATTTCTGCTTGTCTTCCAGCTGCTAATGTCCTTTTGGCCAAAGCAAGTGACATAGGCCCAGCCCACAGTCAGATGAGAGGAACAGCACTAGGGCACGGCTACGGGGAGGCCACTGGGGGTCATGTCTTCAGCAATCCATAACAAATTACTCCAGATGAGATGAGTGCCATAAACCGGCGAAGTTCAGGTCTTCTGTTGAATGAAACACAGAGAAGAAGGAAATAGTGTCTAAGCCAAATGACTATACTTCATGGTAATACTTCATAACAGGACTTCAGCAACAACCATTATCTGTGAGAGAAGATGCACTTGAAGCAAGACCACAAAGTATGAAATCTGAAATACAAAAATCTGATTTGACTCATACTTTTAATTTACTTATATTTTATTCTCTAACCATATCTCCTTAAGATTTCCTTCAGTTTTCTGCAAATATCTTTTTTACGGTACCTATGATGTCTAAAGCATTGCGAAGATCCAAAGATTCATAGCATATGATCTCTACCCCACCAGGAGAGATAGAGTCTCTACCCAGATCACTGTAATATTTATCATAAGAGGGGAGAAAACATCACAAGAATAGAGAGTCAGACGAAAGTCCAAGTGGAATCAAGCTCAGGCCCAATGTATATCTCACTGTTATAAATTCATGAAATTCCAAACACCCTCCATTTAATTCCAACTTGACCATGTGATGGAGACCTCCCATCAGAGCACTACCACCTTTACTGGCATCAGTGATGGGGACTTCCAAATGTCCCAGACCACTGGACAGAGGGTTATTCTCCGGGATGGCTGGATATGGGGCTGAGCTGTGTCTCGGAGCATAAGTGAGCACATTTCTGCCAGACAACTGATACACAGCAACCCCCCCCCCCCAACACACACACTTCTAATGTGTGTGGTCTGCCAGAAGCTGATCATCTCTTGATTTTGTGTTCCTATCTGAGCGTGCCCTCCTTCCACGCCTGCGAGTTTTTTATCTAATCTGGGAGTAGAATAAACTAGCTGTGCAAATGTACACCCAAATCTATCTGCCTCACACTTAAACCAACGGCTACTGAACTCAGTCATCAAGTACTCGCCCCCATCTATGCTTCTATTTCTGTAACAACCCTCTGTCCACAGGCAGTAGCTGACTCATGTCTAGCTGTCCTAGCAGAAAGGTTTTCAGGGCCCATTTTGGATGAACACAGGGGTAGGCGGTCAGGGAGACACACACCACATAATCCTTCTAATATAATCCCACCCATCCCACAGAATCTACCAGAGTCTTGCATGCGGGTGGCATTTGTTTGGGTAGGAGGTGAGTGGTGAGCAGGGCCATTGGGAGGATTTTAAGAGGCAGGCAGGCATTGTGATTATGCCCAAGGAGCAAAGGTGTGAGTCCCCTGGCTGCTTTTAGAATCAATCCCTTGGGCAGCAACATGGTGGCTCTTTGTCCACTAACGTAACTCTGGAGGGCAGAGCAGGGCTTTCAGGTATTTGAGCTCTGTCTTTGCAGACTGTACAATCCATCTCCTTAAATTAATGGCCATTCACGGCTAAAGCCAATCTCGGGGCAATTCATGCCACTGGAGAGCAAAACCTTTGATCTCTGTTCTTTGCTTGTCTCCTCCTAACCAAATCTCGGGCAGGAAGAAAAATAACAACAAGTCTCCCTTTCTTGATCCAGTGACCTTCAGTGCCCCGGCCAAGCAGGGCCTGCAACACTGATGGGACTCGGCGTCTTGCTTCCTGCATCTCCCTTTTATAACCAGAGCTATTTAATCGAGCTTGAAAGACGATGGGAGACTTAAACCCCTGATGGCGGTTCTACTAAATCTTTCAGGTATCCTCTACTGTGAGAAAACCTAGATGACTTAATTCCTCCCCATGGAAACTATCTCCTCTTTCTGATAGCCCAAAGCAGGAGAGAGTCAAAGTGCAATCAAATAGTACAAATTCCTCGATGTATGCTAGGCTAATTTCCTATGAGCTGCCTCCTCTTGAACTACCCCAAATCACTCTATCCATCTACACCCCACACCAAATGAGGAGACTTGGGGCATTGCTTCCAATTTGATCTCCAACAGGGAGTGGCGCAAGATCTCCACTCCTTTCCCTGGGGTGCGAGTGAGAAGAATGTTCTGCTGGCCGATGGGCAAAAACAAGCACCTCAGCCAGACACCACCACCCATCTGCGTACTCACACAGAGACGCTGCGCCTTCCACTCATGAGGACTGGTTTGGATTCTTCTGCCAGCACGGCTTGGGTTCTTACACTCTGCCAGCTCAGAGCCGGTCTTCTTCACAAGTGTATGTGTCATGGGCAGATATTCAGTCTCTGGGTATGGACACACATTGATATACAAGCCCCTCGATTCATTCTCTGCAGAGAAACACTCCCCAACATCACACTTCATTTATGGGAATGGCTTCTGAGATCCCTGCTAGGGCAACAAGCTCTGATATCAAGACTTTTGTCTTTGCCTGTGTCCTGGACACCTCTGTATCATCCAGGCTGCTCTCCCACATCCCAGTCTCCATCTCTGCAGAGGAAAGCATCATCTACCATGGGCTCTCCCTCTGTTCTACCTTGGGGTTTGCCATTACAAATGTGGTTTATACAGAGAGAGAGAGAGAGAGAGAGAGAGACCATCAGTCACAAAATCCATGAGCAATAAATGTTAACGTATGCCAATTTTTATTCAGAGCTGGCTGTGGGCCATGGCTGATGCTTAATATTTATTGAGTGCCCATAATGGATGAGGCCCCTTCTGACCCTCTTGTGGAACAACCCTCAGGAGGGATAAAAAAATGCTTTCCTAAGGGAATAAACCTCCCTCACTATGAGGCTCACAAGGGAATCTTAAAGCTGGAAGGGGTTTTATTACCATATTTCAACAAATTGAAGGTGCCTTTCAATCTTACAATCTTATATTGATGCACCATTATTTTCCGGACCTAAAGAGACAGATACTACCATTAACTGCCAAGTGCCATGGACTCCATGACACATCTAGATCTCAGAAATGTTAAAATGTGAAAAATGTACATCTTAGAATCAAATAAATAGTTATTTTATCTAGCTTTGTTCATGACTGTGACATGGAATCTCCTTGGTGTTGGGACACCATTTATTTTCTTCTAGAAGATTCTAGGACAAACCCTTCCCATCTTCCCACAAACCATGGTTCTATTTGATCAGCCTTATTTTCCACAAGTCTTTCTTCCTGTCTGGCCAGATTCTCTTTTGCTTTAACTTATACTTGTTTGGTTTTCCACTTACCTGGATACAAGCTAGACTTCTGTCTTTGTTTTAAATATAATCCTGTATTTGCCTGAATACAACAATTGAGCACCCAGTCTTTCCTCCTATAGGTCAATTTCAATTCCTTTTTAACCAAGTATGACATACACATACAAAAATGAACAAATGTATAACTTGGTAAGATTTACAAAATTAACACATCTGCAGAATCACCATTCTGATTGTTTAAAAGTGTGAGCCTCCTTATGCCTTGCCCTTCCACCCACCCCCAAGTTAATCATTCTGACTTCAGTCAAAGCCAGAGATTCATTTTGTCTGTTTTAAGCGGTACATAAAGAAGAGTGTACAATATATAATCCGTTGTGTTTGGTTTCTTCTGCTCAACATCGTACACCATCTCTCAGTGTGTGGCAGTAGTTTGTTCCTTTTGATTTCTACAACATATTCACTCTTGATGAATATTTAGGTTGTTTCCCACTAACGCCTTTTACAAATAATATTCTTACACATGTCTGCCAAGACACAGAGGCACACTTTCCTGTTGGGAATACACATAAGGGTTGAATTACTTAACCATAGGGTTTGAGTGTGCTCAACTCAAGTACTGACAACTCAAGAGTTTTTCAAAGTCGCTGAGCTATTCCATGTTCCTATACGAAATGCATGAGCATTCCTGCTGCTCCAAATCCTCACCAACACTTGGTTGTGTCTACTTCATTTCAGCCATGCTGGTGGGTAATATCTCACTGCACTTTTAATTTGCAATTCCCTGATGACTAGTGATCTTGAGAACCTTTTCACATATTTTTTGGCTATTGGATTTCCTCTTTTGTGAAGGATCTTTTTAAGTCTTTGGCCTTTTTAAAAATTGTGTTGCTTTTCCTTATGGAATTTATTGAAATCCTTTATATATTTGATAGTAGACACAAATCCTTTGTTAGGTGGACCTATCAATCTACCAGTCTATCATAATTAGCTTCTGCCTCTCTCCGGAGTGCCTCTTTATTGTTTCACACAGTGTCTTTTGATGAGCAGCAATCCTCAATTTTAATTTAATTGTATTATTTTTAATTGTTTTAATTTATTTATGTGAGAGAGAGAGAGAGAGAGAGCACAAGAGCAGAGAAGGTTAGAGGGAGAAGCAGACTTCCCGCTGAGCAGGGAGCCCAATGTGTGACTCGATCCCGGGACTCCAAGATCACAACCTGAGCTGAAGGCAGTCAGTCAACCAACTGAGCCCCCCAGTTGCCCTTAATTTAATTTTAAAATAATCCAATGGAGCAATCTTCTCCTTTATAGTCAGCATTTTATGTTTTACCCACCCCATAATCCTAAAAATATTTTTTCATGTTATCTACTAAAACCTACTTGTTTGGAGGCATCTGGGTGGCTCAGTTGGTTAAGTGTCCAACTCCTGATTTCAGCTCAGGTCACGATCCTAGGGTCCTGGGATCAAGCCCCACACCTGGCTCTGTGCTCAGTCTGGAGTCTGCTTGTCCCTCTCCTTCTGCTCCTCCTTCTACTTGCATTCTCTCTCTCTCAAATAAATAAATAAACCTCTGAAAAAAATTAAAAAAAAATAATAAAACCTACTTGTTTTGTTTTTTACAATCCACCTGGGATGGAATTTGTGTATTTCCAAATGTTTCAGGACAAGTTCTTTCTCACATCATTGCTGGGGCCCCTGTGTCACTCATCAGGCAATAGTGGGTTTATATCTGGGCTCTGTATTTTATCCCATTACCAATTCTAAATGCCTTGACTACTTTAGCTTTATTGCTTTAATTAATAAAAAAATTAAACCACATTAAAAATTCATGTTATAAAAATGTCACCCATGTGACTCATCCTCAGGACAGTGTATTGATCAAAAGAACACAGTCTGCTGAAACTAAAGGAATTTTAAAATAATTGAACAGCATTATTTGTATTTCTTGAGCACCTTCCTCCTCCCCAGCTCAGGCCACTCCCCTGTTTTCCATTACAGAAGTCAGAAAAGATGGGAGACCCTCCCTGGAGGATGGAAGGGGCAGAGGGAAGAACAATTCAGCAAATCCAGACTCTTTTGACTGGTTGTGGGGGAGGAAATGCTGGAAAGACTCACTGTTAATCATTTGTTTGAATTTCCTTTGGTTTTCAACTTATAGAAGCCATATAGATATTTTGTAAATTTCAGGAAATAGGAGGAGGGGAATAATCTATATTCCCAATGAACTCAACAATTACAAATTCGTTCAAGTTTTATCAAGAAATAATTGACATACATCACTGTGCAAGTCTAAGGCGTACACCATGATGACTAGATTTACGTATACTATGAAATGGTCACAACAGGTTTAGGAGACATCCATGTTCTCACATAGATATAATACAAAGAAAAGAAGGAAGAAAAGAAAAAATTTTGGTTTTTTCTGTGTGATGAGAGCTCTTAGGATTTACTCTCTTAAGCAACATCCCTATGCATCATTTAGCCAGGTTGGCCATAGCCATCTTGTTCATTACATTACTAGTACTTATCTGTCTTGTAACTGGAAATTTGTACCTTTAGACCCCCTTCTTCCAATTCCCCACTGCCTACCCTCCCCAAGCTTTGGTGCTTACAAGTTTGATCTCAACTCGTATGAGTTTGCTTGTTGTTGTTTTTATTCCACATATAAACAACATCATAGTATTTGTCTTTCACTTAGCACACTGCTAACACAAATTTAATGCATCCCTGCCTTTGCTTTATTTCTTTTTTTTTTCAAGATTTTATTTATTTATTTGACAGACAGAGATCACAGGTAGGCAGAGAAGCAGGCAGAGAGAGAGGAAGGGAAGCAGGCTCCCTGCTGAGCAGAGAGTCCGATGTGGGGCTCGATCCCAGGACCCTCGAATCGCGACCTGAGCCGAAGGCAGAGGCTTTAACCCACTGAGCCACCCAGGCGCCCCCTGTTCTTTATTTCATGCGCTTAATTAGTCATTGCTTTTTAATTTGAGCCAGGTATTATGCTTAATATTTATTGAGTGCCCATAATGAATGAGGTCCCTTCTGACCCTCTTGCAGAACAGCCCTCCAGAAGGATAGAAAATGCTTTACATGTTTTGCACTATTGTAACCTATTCATAACTTCTGTTGCAAATTACAAAATTTACACAACCTTTTCCCTACTATCGAGCTTTTAGGTTGGTCCTGATTTTTCTTAAAATAGATAATACTACAATGAACATCTTCAAGAATATGGCTGTTTTCTTTCTATTGAATTATTTCTTCCCAGTGGGTTTTACTACTTTACATGACCATGGGCATTGTTCAGTTTCAATATACACATTGTGAATTAATTTACATTTTAATGGGGTTGAATATTTTTCTATATATTTTTTAGCTTCATCTTCTTTTTTATCCTTTGTGCATCGATCTAGTGAGGTCTTAATATTTTCCTTTTCAATTTGTGTGACACATCTCTAGGTGACAAAAATAGTAGCTGTCTTTTGTTTAAAACTTGTACTCCTTTAGGTCGGAGATGGTGTGGAATTTATCTGTGTATGTTCAGGGGTTAACACGCTGCAGGCACCCAGCATGTGCTCAATCAATATTTGCTGAGTGAATGAAGTCATATTTGTTTCAAGTATTCTCCCCTATCTATTGTTGCCATCTGTGCTTTGTGCATGGAAGGAATTAATAACTGTTGATTGTTTATTATGATAATGATGACATATGGTGTATTTATTTTTAGTGGCATCTGTCATGAATAAGAGCCCCCAATTTAGTTATTTCAGTGTGGCAATCTTATGGATTTTTTTTTCTGAAACCATTTCACTCATTCTTGATATTAATAAAAATTCCTCCATACAATTAATGTAGCAAAAGTAGGAAAATCTAGAGCGAATTCTCTCTCTTTGCTTTAACTCATCAAGACCCATCTACTCACACTCTACAATGACTTCGCATTTCAGTGAAACTGAGCTACCTACAGTCCTCTGAATGAACTACGCTCCGGCTTCTTGGCCTTGAACACGCTGTTCTCCACCATTTCTGCCACCCTGTACCATCTCCATCCCCTAACTGGCTTATACTCAGTTCCTTCCGACCCCCAGTTTAGCAAACATCCTCCCCATCTCTCTGCCCCATGGGCTTATTGGGGTGTTTCTCCCTATTTTCTTCCTAGAATCCCCAAATATTTCCCTACGATATCACTTTGCCTCAGACATTAGAATCTGCAGAATTGTGTCTGGTTCGTTCTTATACTCACTTCCACTTCACCCTTGAACCTACATAGCCCCTGGGAAATAGCAGCTATCGGATTTATTGTTGAGTGAACAAAAATAATTAAAATAAGCTCCACGGATATCAACTTTCTCTAGCTCAACTGATGAATGATTTTATCAGGCTTAGAAAGGAGACCCAAACCCTACTTTCCACCCTTTATCACCCCTGCCCATCGGTGGGCTCAGCCAACTCCTCCTGTGACCAAGAAAAAAAAAAAATCCAGATTCCTCTTCCTGTTGTTTTTAAGTCCAACCACAGTTCTCAACTGGGGCCACCTTACCTTTAGGGGATAGAAGTCAATGTCTAGGGACGTTTTTCGTTTTCATGATGGGGAAGAAGGTGCTGCTAACACCTGGTAGGCAAAAGCCAAGGATGCAACTACCCTTCCAGCAGGATGGCCCCCACCACAGAGAATTATCTGCCCCAATATCAGCAGTGCTGAGGCTGACACACCCACCCTGCTCAAGGAAAACCTTTCCAATTATTTCAGCACCCCGAACAGCCATCACCCAGCAGTCTGTTTCCCCAGAAGCCTGAATGACAAGGGAGGATTTTACTAGAGAGGCCAGAGTGCCCTGGCAGGCAGCGATGGTCCTTGGCTCCAACAGTGCTAACCATGCTCTAGTTAGAAAGGTGCACACACTCCCATTATGCAAAGGAACCTCAACAACCCTTCAGATAGCTACTTGACATAAAATTATTTAATTTACATGTGCAAGCACATATTTCCATACATACTTAGCATTGCCACAAATTAAGTAGCAATACTGGAAAGGCTCACATGAAATATTAACCACGTAATTTGATTTCAAAATGTACTGTGCAATTGTCCTCTGTGGGAGACACAGAAGTTAGAGCAAACAGCACAGCCCAAGGCTTCAGGCCCCTATGCCTGCCTGACCAGCAACTCTATGAGCTCTTAGATAAGCTCACAGCTGGATGTCACTGTGGACCTTAGAGTAATACTTTTAAAACCTAAGTCAGAGCATGCCTTCCCCTACTCAAAACCTCCCCTGGGCTCCTGACTTCAACGTGAGTTACCATGGCTTCAGCATCCTCTCGTCTGGGATGCCATCCCCCACTATCCCCTCATTCATCAGCTCCCGACTGGCCTCTGTGCTCTTCTCAAACACCCTCCACACATCCCAGACTCGGGATTTTGTTCTTTCCCACATTTCTCATACCTCACGTCTTTCCTTCCTTCGTGTCTCTCAAATGTCCCTTTTCCCCAGAAGTCTTCTCTGGCCATCTATACAAGGCAGAACAGCTCCACTCTACCCCTTCCTTCAGTTTATATTTCTTTGCAGAGCACACCACGACCTGGCAATCTATATCTTTGTTTGCCTATCCTCCCTCCCCCAAGTAGGATGAGAGCTTTGTGTGGCAAGGTCTATCATTGCTTGTGGCTATAGTCCCAGCCCCTAGAATGGTTTCTAAAACACAATGTTTATCTAATAAGTATTTGTTGAATGAGTAACCCCAACATTGCACTTTTTAGGTCTACCCCCATGATACAAAGAGATGAGGAACATCACTGGTCAATTCAGCAAGTAGGTATTGAAGTCTTACTAGGTATTTCACTGGCTCGGCCACTGGAAAATGATTACAAGATAATAAACCTGGGTCCTTTTATGTTTTCCACTCAGAGTTCCCGGCAGGAACTGCCTCCGGCTAACCTAAATCAGTCCCACTGGGGGAGCTCACGGAATTGCTGAGAAGACAGAGAACCGGGGCAGGAACAAAGAGGGCTCCTGGGAACTAAACAGCAGAGAGTCAGGAATGGTCTTAGAGCCACACATGCAGTTAAGGTAAGAACTTTGAGCCACATCACCTGCGATGGTTTCTTTTCTCCCTGTGGTTCTCATTCCAGGGCCAAAGTTTTAGGAAAGAGCTTCTGGTGGCTCACATTTAGGATTTATGCCGAAAGTCTGGAGCAGGAAGAGGAAGAGTCTGACAGGAAATCTGCCTAGGGATCGCTTGACTTTCCACAGTGGGGAACAGGCATCCATATTTATTTCCAACAAGCCTGGGTGCAGTAGGAATAAATATCCCTGGAAAGAACTTTGCGTGCTGGTAGGAGACACAAAAGGACCTTGGGCAGCCAAAGACGGACAAGTACCCACTCCACCTTTGCCCTCAAGGAGCTGGCAGTGTTTTCTCTTCAATCACAGCGGACAGATGCATCGAGTTCAAGGGCCCAATGGCCATGCTGACGCAGAGGGAGGCAGAGGTTCTGAGGAGGGTGCCCGATGGGACCCCGGCATCCCCAGACACTCTTCCTTATGGGGAGTAAAGAGATTACATTTAAGCAGACACTGGTCTACCCCTTCCCATGGGGCCTCAGGGCCCAGCCTTCTAGAACACGAATTCAGGAAATGTCCAGGGAGCCAGAGCAGCACTTCCTCATGCGCGTTCCCTTTGACAATTGTGCCGCAAGGTGCCCATCATGCAAAGGTCAAGCAGGCTTCCAGAACCCGCACCAACATGCCCTTGACACACTAAATAAAACACCTCACCCTGGTAACCCCCTGTTTCCCAAGAGGACTTGACCAAGTGATGTTTTTATAAAATATGTAAGTATTTGACATCCCACTTCAATGGGAAAGACTAGAATATCATTTGGGAAAACTGACCCAGAATACAGTGGTCTGTTAGGCTGTGTCTCCTCTATCATCCATCCTACATCTGATTGGTTCCAAGTATTCTGAGGAAGAAGAGAAATTCAGAGGGCAGGAGTGTGGGGGAAGCAGTACTAGGCCAACACAGTATAAATCCTTTCTCGATAGCCTGACCTTATTTGGGCAACTCCTTAATTTCCCTGAAGGTATCAAGGACTCAAAACGAGGTAGAGAGTGGGCAATGCAGACTTTAACTTGAGGACTGAAATTCAGCTGCTTAATTTCTTTACATTGTTCACCAGAATTTTTACTGCAATCTTGAGTTCCTACAGTGGGTGGTTTTGAGATTAGAGCCTTCCCACGGAATGCTGGGTTACTTCTCAAAGCATAGAAAGGCCTCAGACTTCCTTCTCTTCCCAGGGTACAACGCACTCTCCTCTGTTGCAAAGACAGATTATCATGGAAAGCGGACCTCAACTTCAACCTCCGTGTCCGTTCTGCCTTCCAACCCTCCTAGCCCAGGAAAATCCTTCTGAGACCATGTGCCTCCCAGAAGCCACGGTGGTCCTGGTGAGGGAGGAGGGAAGGAGGTCACCTGGCTGGCTGAATCACTGAGAACAGCAGCTTCAGGTAAACTCAGGGGTGTGGATTCCTGGGGTCCCGTCAGGCACTGATTGAGCCTCCTACCTCCTACCTTGTCATGTGAAAGGCTCATTCCTGTGCTAATAAAATCTTCTCCTGGCTTTAGATGTGTTCTTCCAATTTAAGAAAGGATTACTGCATCTTTGATATCACAATTAAAATGGATCAGTAGGGAGAAATAATGATTGATCCTTGAACTACTGTGCTGATCTGCTAAAAGTGCTGAGATATGCCTTGAGCAGAAACACTGAATCACAGGATCGATAACGGAGCCCTATCAGTGTGGCGGCTGTGGCTTCCCAGGGAGGCCGGTGCTCGCAATGAAAGAGATGGGGTTGGCTTTAAAACCGCTTCACCAGGAGTACGTAACCTTGATTTCTAAGTGAAAGGGTAACTGTGCTTGGGGCTGTCAACACTGCCAAGCTTTCCCCTGGCTCTCTGCAAGGACATCCCCACCCAGCGGCTATCTCAGCTGCCATGACAAAGGCTGTCTTGCTAAACTGGAATAAAACTCAATGAAACCAGGTCAGCCATAGAAGAGCAGTGATTTAAAAAAAATAAATAATGGAGATAAACCAGTTACTTTAAGTTCTGAGGAATAGTTCCAGTTTACTGCCCCACGTGGATGATTAGGAAAACCTCACCGTCGCCCGTGTTCGTGGAATGGTCACACAGGGGCCTCGGATTCACCGGGAGTGCTGCCTAAATCAGAGCCGTGAGGCAGCCTAGCCCTTTCTCGTCTCCATGTGGTTCATGCCTCCAGTCCCGAAGCCAGACGGAAGCTCCAGAATTCTGGCCGCTCCAAGTTAGACAACAGAAGGCGAGGCATGGGGCAGAGGGAGACCCACAACTGGAGAAAAATCACTGCGAGTTTACGTCTGCGCCTGACAGTTGCGGGTAAGACAGGGGATGTCTAAGGGGCCAAGGTCACGCACTTTCACTCCTCTTGGCACCCCCAGAGAAGACAAGACTCCGATTCCAGCTCCTCGGCAGAGCCCGGTTTCATGTCAACATGAATATATCTGCTCATGAATATTTCTGAGCATGCTGGGCCACTTTTCTCTGAAGAGGGAGCCTGCCTGTCCTTGTCAAAACCAGCAGTTGTCTCTCAGGAAAATGCAGGGAATTTTACCCAGTCTGTAAAGCCTCGGTGTGCTCTTGTCATGAAGACAGGCTCCTCAGCCTGATGCATGAAAACTCCTTCTGGGGCACTTCTGAAGCCTGGGTCCCAGTCCAACGTGATCGGGTCATTCATCTAGTCTTTGCTTGGGTTTTTCATTGGTCAAATAAGGCAAAGAGGTCCCTAAAAGATCCCTTTGGCTTTTACATTCTTGGGGTCTCCAAATGCCCAAGGTCTGCATCTTATTTGTTTATGTATTTTCAGGCCTTTCTCAAAGTTGGTGCTGGGGCGGGGTAGGGGGTGGATGGTGGGAGGATGGAAGAGTGAAAGTTTGGATGAATAGAAAGAAGGAAAGAAGGAAGAAGGGAAGGGAGGGAGGGAGGGAGGGAAGGAGGGAAAGAGGGAAAGAAGGAGGGGGGGAGGGAGTGCAGAGGGATGGAGGGAGGGAAGGAAAGAAGGAGGGGAGGAAAGAAGGGAGGGAGGGAAGGAGGGTTGGGGAAAGGAAAGAATGGTGTTGGGCGATTGGAGGCTTCGTTTGTCACTAATTCGCGTGTTCCTTATTTGTGGAGAATTCCAGCACTCAAAATGCACCTTTTGCTTGCGTTTCGACCATCACTGGGAACACTGAGCCAAGGGGAGGGGTTCTGATCTTGCTAGAGGTCAGCCTTCAAGATGAGTTTCGTCGGCCCCTGCCTCTCAGCACCGAGAACCGTTCAATAATAAGTAATTCGGGACTGATCTGCCGAGTGGACAGTTCTGAATATTGGCAGTCACCACTCCTATGCTGGGAGCCTCCTTGGCCACGTACCATCACCTCCCTGTCCTTCATCTGGTCCCCACAGCTTCTCCGAGACCAGGCTCACCTACCCACCACTCACTCTCGGCTGTCCTCACAGGAGTGCGACTGGCGATCCCAGTTCAGTAGGGAGGGCTGAGCTATGACTAGATCATTCCTTACAAACACCGAGCTCCTTCCACGGGCCATCCTCGCCCGCAGAAGTAGCAGCGTCTGTCACTTACATTTGTCCTACCACTTGCCACACCCTGGCCCTCGGAGAGACCTGTGAGTGGCCCTTGTGGAAGAAACTGTGGTCTAAGCAGGGTTCTCCGCGATGCTCCCAATACAGAAATTAAGATTCCACACACGGGCCAGCATTCCATAGTGTTACACCCTCATTGAGATTGGAAGGCAGAGGCGGCCTTCGGGGATGGCATTTAGGGCCCCAACTGCTCATGAATGATGAGGGCTGATTTCTGCAGCATTAAATCACCATCATTGACCTCTTCTTGCATTAATTGTGAAGGGTGAAAACTTTTATAACGACAGCTTCTTAAATGCTAATTTCATCTTTTCGGTGCGGGAACGAGAAGCCCAGCTTATCCCAACTAATAGGACGACAGAAGCAGACACCCTCCAGCAAAGATGTCTGATGGACACGTTCTAATGAAGGGGAAACATCTGGCCAGAGACCACGTTCGGCATCCTCAAACAAGACCCCTGCTTTGCGCACAACATATCTCAATTATCAGGAAAAGTCTGCACAGAGACAAATGGCAGGTGCTGACAGCAAGAGCAGGAGAGGCGGCTTCCAGCTGCCCGACAGATGCAGACATCTGAAGGGATCTTTCTTTTTTTTTTTTTTTTTTTAGAATCTATTTATTTATTTGACAGCCAGAAATCACAAGTAGGCAGAGAGGCAGGCAGAGAGAGAGAGGAAGGGAAGCAGGCTCCCCGCTGAGCAGAGAGCCCAATGTGGGGCTCGATCCCAGGACCCTGGGACCATGACCCGAGCCAAAGGCAGAGGCTTTAACCCACTGAGCCACCCAGGCGCCCCCTGAAGGGATCTTTCTTTATGCAACGGCTTGAAAGGGGGGAAGTTTTCAAAGTAATTTTACATTCCACATACTTAAAATTTTCGTTAAACTTATCAGAAAACCCAATGTTCACAAGGGATGAGAAGCCATTTGTAGAAAATTGGGCTTATAAATAATAGGGCTCGGCATGCTTGGTATTCAGTGTGGCTAGGACACATACTTTGTATTCAGCAAAGACAGGAGCCACCCACCCTGCGGAGCTCTGTCGGGGGTGGGGCCAGGCAGTGCGGGGTTGGAGGAGTGCCAGCTGCAAGGAGAGGTCCGCAGGCGGGAGGGTCTCAGACCCCAGACACGTCCATGAACCTCTCTGCTAGGGAGCCTTCCTTTTGCATTCACCAAGCTCTCTTTTAACTTGCAAATATTTCTCGGGGTCCTATCTTACACTCACTACATACAATTGTGCCTCTTTCTTTCCTCTGCAAATGCAGATAGTAAAAGGAGCAATCACTCATGCGTGTACTTTATACTAGGTATGGTAGGTGTTAACATGACCTTGTTTAATGCCCTCGATGGCCCTGCTATGCAGAGACGAACACTGCCCCCATTTTCGTAACAAGAACACCCACCAAAGAGCCCAAAAATCCCCGGGCCCCCTGCATATAACCTGTTCACTACTCTGCCTCTATGTCAAAGACCTTCATTCAACAAAATCTGACTGGATGCCCACGGAGTGTGGAGTCTAAGACACTGGGATGCAGAGGTCCCAGCGTGGCCCCAGTGTGGTCGCCCTGGGCGTGAGCTGATGGCGTTAGGGTGGGGAAGCCGAGGAGGAGGCAGAGGTGACGGTCTCAGATGAGGTGGCCTGGCAGGCTTCTGAGAAGTAGCAGAGGGATCCTGGGGTTAGGGATGCTGAGTTGGCAGGAGGAAGGCACACAGACCGAGGACAAAGAAGAGAAGGGAGGGCAAAGCCCTTGCTCCCGTCTATCTGACAGGTCCCATGCTTGTCTAGTCTGAGGTGGACAAGCCCGTGAGCCGCCTCACCAGCCCTGCGGCCCCAGCAAGCACGCGGTGACAGCCAGCTTGCACGCAGCCGGCCTGGGCTCAGGCCTGACATGAAGCAATCCCGAATCACGGCGGGCTCCTAACCGCCCGGGGCCCGCTTCCCCCTTCTGGACTTGGGGTGACCATCAGTACCTCCAAGGAGGAGCGAGAGGATTAAAGGGGGCGCTGGTGAGGCAGTATCCTCAATTCCTCCCTTCTCTTGCCACCCACCCCCAACCCTTAGGCACAACCTGGAGACTCCGTTTCCAACCCCTGCGTGGCCACGTCTAGCACCCCCAGGCCACCACTCTCATCACACGCTCCCTTCTCTGGACGGCCGCTGTGGGCCTTGAACTTGTCTTCCTGAACTCAAGCCTGCCCCCCACCCCTGCCATCAAGGAGTGGAAGTAGCCACAGGCTCCTCGCCCCCGTGGACACTCGTCCACACCTCCGGCAGGGGCCCTGGCAGTTTTGTACTTGACGCTCTTGCACTCTATGTCCCAGACAAGTTCACCCTCCCTGCGGCCCCGTGACACCTGAATCTGCCCTCACACACGCAGGTGGCCTTCTCACAAAGCCAAATGACTCAGGATGCATTAGGTTCAACCCTTCAGTTGGGTCTGTGGTACACAGAAACCCACCAGGCTGGCCAGCCCTCCAGGTTCTGCCTGATCACCGCTCCAACCATGTCTCCTACCCCCTACTTCTTCGCTATGATCAAACCACACCAGCTTTCCTTTTCCCATCCTGAACATGTCAGGCTCCTCCCTCCCTTAGGAACTTTGCACATCATGCTTCCTCGGCCTGAAACAGTCCCCACCCCAGCTCCCCATACGGCAGACTCCTTTCCACCCTTTCGGACCTGAAGCAGTCACCCATCTGTGTTTCTCTCTCCTCTCCTTGTTATAATTATTTTCTTTTATTTTTTTCAGTCTTCCAAGATTCATTGTTTATGCATCAAGCAATAATTTTGCTTATTCGTCTGTCTACTTGATTTTTGTCCATCCTGAACCTCTAGAATATAAATATTAGGAAGGCAAGTTCGCTTGGTGTTATGTTCAACATTGCACACCCCGTGCCCAGCACAGTTCCTGTCACATGCTGAGTGCTCAGTAAAAGGGGACTGCCATCCCGATTTATCCAATCTCTATCTTCCAGGACTTTGAGATCTCTGAACTTCCTGGATGGCAGGGTTTTGAACAGTGAATGACTGAAATGGAAGACAGGTAGCACAAATACCAACACCCAAGGAGCAGATACAGAAACAGAAGCACGAACACTATGAAACCGTCAAGAAGGAGCCACCAAGTAGAGCTTCCTCTGAAGGCCAAGGACTAAGCCACTGCTTAGTGGCAAGAACAGATGGGGCGGATGTCCATGGGGGACCAGACACTATCCCTGTTTATGTGGCTACAGGGGCCCTAACAGAGCTGGAATTGCCAACATTCTAGGGAGCAGAATCCCAAGGCACATAAACAGGCAAAATTCACATGGAAGAGATGGGATTGGAAACCTTCAAGGGTGACCTTCAAGAGACACCAAGTCTCCTGGACTCCAAAACCAGAGGTCCTGTAGGTAATCAATGACTAATCAGACTCAGACCCAGATCTGGCCAACTGACTAGGAGGTATTACCTTCCCAAGACTCTACGTGTTGTCATGCATCCACTGAACAACTATTGATTGGGTTCCAGACCGTGTGCCAGGCATTGGGGCTGCAATGACACACGTGACGTGTGTGGTCCCTAGACACGTGTGGCCCCAAACCTGTGGGCAGCCAGCATTCATCGTGCAATCACCAAGGGCCAGGTGCAGGTGCACTTAGCATGAGTGTGCCCCACTGCATTAACTCCCATCACAAAACTCAGAGTAGAACCCCATCTTAGGGAAGAACAGTTCAGCAACCTCATACGTAACTAGACTTCTCTGAATTGCAATAATCTTATCTATTGAATGGGCAGAAAAGTACCTTCACCATGGAGTGGTTGTAAAAAAAAAAAAGAGCACAAACCCTGTCCATGCCGATTGCTAGATGCATCGTTGGTAGATGGATGCTGGATTGCTTGATTGTTGGTTGCTAGAAGCGTCATTGCTAGATGGATGCTAGAGTGCTAGATTGCTAGATGCATCGCTGGTAGATGGGTGCTGGACTGCTAGACTGCTGCATGCATCGTGGGTCGGTGGATGCTAGACTGCTAGATTGCTAGGTGCACCATTGGTAGATGGACGGCGTTAAGAGTTCCAAGTCCTTGCATCCCCCATAGCCCTTTCAGAGCTGAGGTTCTCACCTCTAGATTCTGAGTTCCATCACTTGACTTGCTTTGGCTTGAAGACATGCTGCTGCACTTCTGTTTCTGTCTTGTCCCTGGCCTTCACCTTGGGAGCATTCCCAAGCAGCCTGCTTGAGCCATCCTCCCCTGCGGATAGCCTGCTGACCCCCACCACATAAGCAAGCCCAGACAAGACCAAAGCCAAAGCCAAAAACCAGGAGCCAGAATTGTCGACCTGTGCTTTAAGAGCCAAAGAAATGTTTATGCTTCTATGAGCCAATGAGTCTTGGAGATGGTATGTTTTTGGCATGACTGTGGTCACGGGCATGTGAAGCCTATTGCTGGTGTTTATACCTTCTCTCCCCCTAGGTTCTCTGACAAACTGGTCTTTCTGGAACTCCATGGAGCCTGGTGTCAGACCTGCAGCCAACACCCAGATGTGGCCCTCACCACTGTCACCCACATGATAAAACCTGTCTGGGAAGGTACAACGTCGCAGCTCTGCAGGCATTTTCCATCATCTTCCAATAATTGCCCAGAGACCCATGAGACCCATGAGACCCATGAGGACCCACACGGAATTTTGCTGTTGGACAGGACATGTTACAGAGGAGAAGATGGAGGACGTTCCACAAATTACCAGGGGATTCCCTGGGGAAGGTACAGAAGTGTCTGCCTGAGACAGAGCAGCACCCAGGGCAGGGAGTCTGCAGACATCTGCTGAAGGGTTCAGAAGCACAGGCCAGGGGTGTAGCCTGACCCATCCTTGGGGTGGCCTGCCCAGATGGCCTAGGACAGGGACAAAGTTGGTCACTGCAGGGCTCCTGGCCAAGGAAGGGATAGGGCATGAGGCTCTGGGATAAGCTAGGAGAAGAGCACCCCCTGTCTGGGATAAAGCTGTGGGGATAAAGGAGAAGGAAGCCAAGGGGACAGGCTGAGCATGGCGACCAACTGTGGGGTCACTTATGAATAGAGATGTCCAGCTGTGGCAGACCTGGAGTGAGCCCACAGGTCATCTGGCAGGTTGTCCTTCTATCCTTGTGCTTTACCTCACCCTTCCCCTGCTCTTGTGGCCCCCAGCCTCACCTTCTCTCTCCTCCTCCAACATGCAGCTCAAATAGAATGCTCCAGAAAGAATATAAGGGCATAGGGGCACCTGGGTGGCTCAGTGGGTTAAAGCCTCTGCCTTCGGCTCAGGTCACGATCCCAGGGTCCTGGGATCGAGCCCCGTGTCAGGCTCTCTCTCGGCGGGGAGCCTGCTGCTTCCTCCTCTCTCTGCCTGCCTCTGCCTGCTTGTGATTTCTGTCTGTCAAACAAATAAATAAAATCTTTAAAAAAAAAAAAAGAATATAAGGGCATAACCTGTAAGTACCAGTATATTTTTGGCAGTGGTAGACATTGAGAGCCTGCAATGCTCATTTAAATATCAACAACGAACATTCGCCACTCAGTATCAGGGAAATGCAAATCAAAACTACAATGAGAGATCTAAACTCACCCCTGTCCGGACAGCGATTATCAATGATCTCTCTGATATGAGGATTTTGAGGGGGGTGGGATCGTGGGGGCAGGGAGGGGAAAAAATGAAACAATATGAGACCAGGGAGGGATACAAACCGTAACAGACTCTTAATGTCAGGAAACAAACTGAGGGTTGCTGGAGGGGAGGGAGTAGGAGGGATGAGGTGGCTGGGTGATGGACACTGGGGAGGGTATGTGCTGTGGGGAGTGCTGTGAAGTGTGTAAGACTGATGATTCACAGACCTGTACCCCTGAACCAAATAATACATTATATGTTAATTTAAAAAAAAAAAAAAAGCTGGGGGAAAAAAAGTAACAAATGCTGGCAAGGATGTGGAGAAATTGGAAACCTTGTCTCCTGTTGTTGGGAACGCAAAATTGTGCAGCCACCACAGAAAATGATGTGGGTTTTTTCCCCAAAAGTTAAAAATCAGAACCACCCTGGGATCCAGCAACCCCACTTCTGGGTATTTATCTGAGGAACTGAAATCACGATTTTGAAGTTATACTCACAGCCCCATGGTCCCCGCAGCACCATTCACAGAAGTCGAGATGTGGAAACAACCCCAACCACCCATCCATCAGCGGATGAACAGATAAAGACAGTGTGGGAAATGTGCACGATGAGATACTCCTCAGCTCTCAGCAGGAAGGAAACCCTACCGTATGCAACAACGCGGACGGACCTGGAGGACACCAGGCGAGTGAAGCGAGCCAGTCCCCGAAAAACAAACCCTGCGCAATTGCACGTCCGTGACGTGTGTGAGATGGTCGGATTCCTAGAATCAGAACCGGGGGTGGTGAGGGCCGGGGGCGACAGGGAGGGGAAGATGGGGAATTACTGATCAATGGACATAAGGTTTTGGTTAAGCAATGTGTGCAAGAGATCGGCTGTACAACACTGTATCCGTAATCAGTGCTCAGCCAGGGTTCATTTGACACGTTGTCACGTGGGTAGACCTTATGTTAAGTCTTCTCACCACAGTAAAATAAGCTTTTACCAAATGGTTGGGATTAGTGTTTTCTATCTGAGATGACTGCTCCTTGAAATAACGACGCACAGTAGGTGTTATTCCACCATTACAAATGGTGAAACTGAGTCTCACAGAGCTCTACCAAGTTGTCCAAAGTCAAAGAGTGAACAGTGAAGGAGCTGGGATCGCCCAAAGCCCTCTAGTCTCGCCCCCCGGCCCCCACGCTGACTCCAGTCTTGTTCCCGAAGGCAGGAACCTCTGACCCCAACTGTAATTCACCCTCAGACACCCTGCGCTCGGACACCGCATACCCCAACCCCATCGCAGGGCACAGCTTTCTGGAAGCGAGCGCCCTGACCCCGGCCCTGCCTGCGTCCAGAGCCGTCCGGGAATGAGGCTCAGCCCCCTCGGCAGGCTGACAGTCTCGATGTTTAATCACCGCCCGAGACTGTCTCCTCAGTCCCATAAAAAGAACAAATCCACCCGGGGCACACGCAAGGCATTAGAGAAGGCCACGTTCGCAGCTGAGTAAGTAGCTGGAGTCCCGCCAGGGCCGGCATGAAGGAACTGAAAGAAACCGTGAGCTGAGGGTCATGAAAGCAAAGCCATTTAATACCGGAAAGGGAAGGGAATTTTAAAAGCATCGTCCCATTATACACTCTGCCACATCCCCTCTTCCAGCTGAAACCCAGGGCACATTCCCACCCCTTCTCCCTTCGCGGGGCCAGGGGCCAGCCCTCCACCCGCAGAACCAGCCGCTGAAGCTCAGAGGCTCCAAGAGCAGCGCGTTCCGGAGAGCCCTCAATGAGGCAGGATTTAGGAACCCGAGAGCCGATCGATAGAGACACGGGGGAGGGCTGTAGGTGGAAATGGCCTGTCCACGGTGATAACCTGCTCATTGCACGGGCTCCGGGTTAACGATGGGCAGCCTCCACGTTCAGAGAGAAAGCAATCAATCTGTATCCAAATGCTCTGTGCGCTCCCCCGCAAGTCCTGCGGAGGGTGGTTTTCAAATCCTGCTCTGAGGCGGGCAGCCTGGCGGGACCTGCAGACCCCCTCCCGGGGGACAGGGCCCCCCGCAGCCAGGGCACCTCTGTTCGGTCTGTCTCCCAAACTGGCTTCCCACGAGGTTCCATCTGAAGAAAGAGCTCCATTTAAAAATAGCCTGAGCCGCTTTAAGGAGACTCAGCCCTCTGTGGTCAAGGTAGCTCGGGGAGAACAGCAAGTTCTTCGCGGAAGCTCTTAAAATAAGATTCAGGAGCTCCCTCCTCAGCACAGAGGTCAGGCGGCGCTGGCACATGCCAGCCTAAGGCCGAAATGTTCCAGGAGGTTTCATAAACATAAGGTCTCCTCCTGTGCCCACAAGAGGCATGTGACACGAAGCCGAGGCCTCTTCCAGAACAGTGGCCTCTTTGAACACAGAAGCCAGCTCCTACCTGTCAAATTACTCCAACGCAGAAACGCAGTTTTTACCAGGAAACACCACGTCTTTGCACTCCCCTGGGAGCTGGAATGGGGTAGTGGCGCTAATTTTCTTTTTCTAGCAGCTGTCACCTCTGACTGCGAGCTCCCTCTCGGCCAGGCACGGGCCGCCCACCCCCAGCCCAGTACCCCCGGCCCTGAGGCCGAGGGGCCGCCTGCACCCGCACCCAGAAAGAGAGAGAGATCGCCGGCGGGAAGCAGGAGAGGAGGAAGCGAGTCGGGAGACGCTCTGTTCAAAAGCAGGTGTTTTGCAAGAACCATCTTATGGCCAGCACTGCTGTATTTACTGTATGTACCAAGAGGTCAAACGGGCGGTGGGGGTAGATGGTGTTGCTCTGTTCGGGAGGCCCTTTCCTCCGCGTCCCCATCCCCTGGGCTCAGCCACAGTCCAGCTGCCACAGAAATTCTCCTCTCGTGCTGCAAAGCCGGACACTAACATGACCATTATGTTCAATAACACGAGAAGCTTCAAAAACACATTTAATTCCACGCGTCACTTTCAATTTGGGCTGCCTTTGTTTATGTACTTATTTCTTTTAAAGAATCTCTTCTTTAGATGGCCCGCTGGGCACGAAGCTACTCAAACCTGTAACATGTCAGCTCATGGGGCGCCTGGGTGGCTCAGTGGGTTAGGCCTCTGCCTTCGGTCGGTCCAGGTCATGATCTCAGGGTCCTGGGATCGAGCCCCGCATTGGCTCTCTGCTCAGCGGGGAGCCTGCTTCCCCCTCCCCCTCTGCCTGCTTCTCTGCCTACTTGTGATCTCTCTCTGTCAAATAAATAAATAAAATATTAAAAAACAAACAAACAAACAAAAAACCTGTGACACGTCAGCTCTTCAGCAGGTCTGTCTCCCCACACCCTATTCACAGAATTTCACAGAATTTCACTCTAACACGCAGTGCTCGGCACAGCCGGGCCCACGGAGCTGGGGGTGGGGGTGGCCTTTTATTTGCAACCTTTCCCCAGTGACATCGACCCTTCAGAAGGAGTGTGGGACTTTGACAGTTATTTGTAAAGGTTCTTTTTCTCTCGGGGGCTCTGGACATCCAACTAACAGTAAGAAAGTAGAAACCGATGAGCTTCTTTAACTTAAGGCAGCTGAACATCCCACCAACAATCGCGTGTCAGCCCCCCGGGCTGTGGGCTCTGCGGCAGGCAGGTGATGCCACCGGGAGAGAGGTGGGTGACGTCTGAGGAAGGAGACTCAGAAACCCGAGGCTGGAAGGGAGCGTCGCACCAGTTCAGAGAGGAGGAGGAAGACAGGGCAGGAAGGGGTGTACACAGTGTCCCAGAGTGTCCTCTGAAAGTCCTTCTGAGTGAGCCCTGGGGATGTGCCTGACTCCCTGTCCCCAGGGCGCTCCAGGCTCCACGGGTGACTTAGCTCCTTCTTCCCCCCACCTGGCTCATCCCCCCAACAGCTGTTTACGGCAAACCTAGCCTGGTACAGGGGCTGGCAGGCAAAATCCAAGCTCCCGCACAGCTCGCGGTCTGGATGGGGGAGCAGGTGTTTATCAAGTACAAATAAATGCCACGTGATCATCACCAGTGCAGCAAGGAAGAGGAGGGGAGACTCCAAGTGCCTGGAGTAGGACTGGTCTTGAGATCAGGGATTCTTCCCTAGGACGTATGGGTGAGACTCTGTAGCCTAGGTCACTTAGGGGGAAGGGAACAGGCAGCATGGTTGAAGCAAAGAGATCAGCTTGCCCAGGGGCCCCACAGAGGAGGCACAGATGGAGAACAGGGGTGGAAGAGAGGGGGAGAGAGGGAAAGAGGGAGCTCAGGGACTGGTGCCCCCAGGGCCTCTCAGACGATAGAATTATCCTCATGAGCAACTGAAGGACATGGCAGGACTTCAAAGGAGGGAAAAGCACGGCCCACCCAGCTCATTCTGGCCGTGAGCAGGGACTAGACAGAGAAAGCACAGACCACTGCAGTAGTCCAGACCAACGTGGCAGCAGGGATGTGTCTCGGAGATGATCAGGAGATAAATCAGAGAGATGAGGTCGTGGATTGGGCATGGGGGTGTGGCAGGGGCAGAAAGACTCTTAGGTCTCCTGCTTGAGCAGCCACATGGATGGCGATGCCATTCCCGAGACGGGCAGCAGTCTTGGCTTAGAGAGATACTAGAGCTCCATCGCTTCTCGTGCCCAATCTGAACCCAGTCTAGAACCTGGGTTCCTGCCTTGCTGGGGATCGAGTCCCTGGCTTGCGTCCGATTCCTGTACCTGATGCTGGGACCTTAGGCACTCTGGGCGAGACCTACCCTGAGTCAGATCCAGCCCATTTCTCTCTCCACGTGCCCCCACCCTACATTCCCAGCCACCAGGATGCACTCCTCCATCTGAGGACACTGTGTCCTCTAGCTGCATGTCCCCGATGCTGACCTCTTGCCCAGCTAGTGTCCACACCTAGCTCTCACCATGCTCTCAGAAGCTGAGTCCAAGCTCTCTGTCCTCCTTGCCCCAGCAGGCGTGTTAACCCCCCAGCTCCCAGACCATGTCATTCTGCCCAGTCCACCACATCTTCGCTCTCCCCGCACCAGGCCCTCGTGGTGTAAGGCCTACAATTAAGACCCCATATTGTGTGCTGTTTTGACATCCGGTGAAACTAAGAAGGCTTCATCTGGCCAAATGGCAAATTCCCCTTCCAGCCCTGCTCCCACAGACAAGAGTCCCGGCCAAACAACCCTCCTTATCACGGGGAGCAGGAGCAGCTCCTGCTTGTCCCTGGGCTGTAGCTTCGTTTCCCTTCCAACTCATGGAATTACTCAAACAATCCTATTACGTCCTCCCACAGGAGGCAGGGGTCACCCCCCCCCCCAACAGTACAAAGCCTGCACTCGTTCACTTTGTCCTGCAGTGCAAGCCTCATGTGGCCCTGCAGGTGACAGGTGGCCGGTGGCATGCTGGTCCCTGGGTCCCCGGGGCTATGAGCTATATGTGACCCATGAACTGCCACTGTGTCACCTGCCAGGGGTCAGGCGTCGTGCCCGGCCACCCCCAACACCCAGGGGCAGGAACCCCTCCCTGACCCACAGCACAAAGTCGAGGCAATTAAAACAGCCCTTGTCGAAGAGCTCCATGCTGAGTGACCCCTAGACGTGAAGGAAAGACAACCCCATTTATTTCTTAAAAACACAGCAAACTCCCAAAGACCCACAGCGGTGGTTCCCACAGGAGATGCCAGTGACAGCTTCTTGGGCTCCACACCCACAGACTCCGCCGCCACAGGTCTGGGGGGAGCCGAGAGACCTGTTTCTGGCTCAGGCTCCACGGAGCACTCGGACGCTCTCCTCCACTCGGGCACCATCGCTAGAGCAGAGCATGTTCCTCGCACTGCGATTTCCATAAAATCTTGTCTCCGTGCTGGAGAGTGTGGGGCTGCCGCTTGGCCACTGGACCTGGGCTTCTGGATGCCCTTTCACCAACAGGTGCTCCTTTCCAGCAAAAGCGTGGTGCTGGATGCCTGGCTCTTGGACCCAGCCCCTTCGTTCAGGTGAGAATACCGAAACCCAAAGAGGCCCGCCCTGGTAGCCATGGCAAGGCGGAAGGGCTCACACGCTTCAGGGGAGATGAATGGACATGATGACTGGTCCTCCTCGTCCTCCCAAGAATAAGACACAGCGGCCCTCACGGACCCCTACCGGTAGCTCCTGTCTACCGCAGCAGCGGATTTCCACACTTCTAGACGAGCCCCTTTTGCTCCTCGGTACCCGAGAGGTAATGACTAAGCTTCTAGGCCTTGGAGAGGAGATAGTTAACTCTGGCCAGGTGCGCGTCTTTCTGACACAGAGCTACACAGACTGGCAAATCTTCAGCCGAGCTCTTTGCTTAGCCCATTATTTTACCAATTATTTTTAAATTAGCTTATGACCAGGTGATGGGTAAAGATGGGGCCAGAGGCAGAAATTCATGTCGGGGGGGAAGTTGCTTATGGCACTAAGTATGGGTGATCGCAACAAAACGGAGGATCAAGACCCAGCAGCCACCGGGCAGAAGTCAGGAAGGGGCTGGAGCATAATGGTTCTCCATCAGGGAGCAAGCAGGGGACTGTCACACACCCCTGTGACAAAGCTACTTGGTCTCTATTCGCCCCAATAATGTTCTACGCAAGTAGGTACGACAGACCCCAATGTGTCCCTTTCATCTTCCGCAGAAAAACAGGAATAAATGTCCTTTCTTCTTGGGTGGTCAGATAAGGGATGCTGCCTTTTCCCACCTGGGCCCCGGACAGAGTGGGCACCAAGCAGCCTATGTAGGAGCCACCCGGGTGGAGGGAGGTTTCCACCCCCTTCCACAAAGGAAGCTGAGTAACAGAACAGGAAAGGCACTTGAAAGAGTCTTAGAAAAACCCAAAGGCAGTTGCTTTCCCCCACAGGCTCTCAACTGCTGTCACAAGATCCAACTCCCAGGCTGCTCTGCACGCTCTCCTGGGAAACTCAAGGCAGGTCCCTGGAGATGGCTCTACATGGTTCCTTCGGACAAATAAGCCTGTGCAAGCCAGTGAAGAACTTGCGTGCGCTGGTCCCTGACCTTGGGAACAGAGAGCTGAGTGAGACAAGGCCCCTGCCCTCCAAACCAACGGTCTTGATGAGACAAGTCTTCGAGGGAAGAGACAAGTCTACAAGGGAAACAAGGCAACGCAGGAAGGACTCTAATTCTGGAATAAACAAAGCCTTAAGTACCAAGGATGGGCCAGTTGCATCAGGGAACGCATCTGACAAAAGGAAGGATGTTCACACTTGAAAGATCTAGAAGGTGGTTTCCGAAGAGTCCCCATAGGCAAGGAGAGTGATGGGCACGTGTAGGGTCGGATGTGGAGTGGCACCAAATGCTGTGCCCTCTGAGGACTGGTGTGATTTCTAAGCAGAGAAGTTACACTGATTAAAGCTACTCCTAGACCGTGTTCCCTAGATGACTTCTCCTCACAGGCGGGGAGGATCTGTGAGAATGAGGCAGATGGTGATAAAATATGATCAAAACGGCTCCTGCATTAAAAAAAAGAAAAATCCACATATTTCTGCCTCAACAATTAGAGCCTGAATAAAAACCAGGTTTTTCAGGGAAAACATAAATACGGTGTTCCTGCTGGACTTTGTTCATAGAGAAACTGCAATTACAGATTGCAGAAGAGAAACAAAATACAACTCACATCCTCTCAAGGTGGTTTTTAAGGGGTAACAGACCAACCCTTCCTTGAGGGATAGTCAAGGGTATGTGTTGTGTCGGGAGCTGTTTGACTCGATGCTGATGAAAGTGAAAAGTATGGTTATGAAGGGAGCACTTCACTGCTCTTATAAAAGCTGGAGAAAAGAAACAGTGACCCTCGAGTTTTAAGTGAAATATAATGACTTCATCCCACTCATCAATCAAAGACCCACCCTTTAAAAACTGCCAGTTATAAAGGTCGGGCTTAATTGATCAGGAGGGAGAAAATTTTATGCCGTCCCACCTTCCTTCCTAAGCCAAGTGAATTAGTAATTAAAATTTCCCGGTGACCTTCATCAATTACCCTTCCATACATTTCCCGTAAAGGATGCCCCAGCAATGGCTTAACGAAGCACCTAAACCTTCAACCGCTGCTCAGTCCTCAGATTAAGCAGCCTTGTCTGCAGACAGGTAGCTCAGTGATGGGGGAACCAGTGAAAGGAATCTTTTTATAACACACAGAATGGAAATTTCAAAGCGACTTCCTACCTTCCTCTGATTTTGAAAACAGATGTGAGTTTGGGCAGACACCGTCGCCCTTCCTGCATTTTTTTTCTCTCTTGGTGTTTGGATCCTATTAATCATTGCAATCCGAAGTTTCACACAGGCCAACCAGATGCCAAAGGTCTTGCCAATGGGATGATTTTACCATAAAAACTTGGCTCCCCGCCCTTCCCACTCTTGGAATTTCCAATGACAGAAACCGTGGGTAGTTGCAACGTGCAGGCAAAGGAAGCAAAAATGAAAATCCGGAGACGTTCCTTTCCGATTTCGTGCATAAGCACTTGAGCCCTATTTGCACCAGATACTCCCCTGACCTAAGCTTCTGCAACAGGGGCGTACCGCCCACACTGCTGAGTGCTAGAGTGGCCAGGAGAGATGGGGCGCCCAGAACCACGGTTATTGGAGATCAAAATTAGACCTGAGCAAGTAGAGAGACTTCTCTAAAGATAAAGTGAGGACAAAGCGAAGTGAGGACAAAGTCGGCCGTGCACTAAGTACCTCATCTTAGAAAACAAAACCCTGACACCGGTGTGTGGTTCCCAGGACAGTGCTGCTCTTCCCTGTCCCCACCGTCACCCCCAGCCGCCACCCCACACACGCGGGCTCCTCTGGTTTTGCAGCTTCGCCCTCTTCCACCCCGCTCACGCATTTTCTTTTGCATCAATCCCAGCTGTTCTCATGGCTTCTCACACCCTGCCTGGAAATAATGGTCGCATTGGGCTCTACAACCCTAACCGGTCTTCAGATCACAACACCAAATTGCCGAATGCTTCCTGGCCATCTAAGGCAGGCGGCCTCTCACGAGGACAGGATGCAAACCCCACAAATTCAGGATCCTCCCACGAGTACCCCCCCCCAACTCTATGAACCTCCTGGACCCTGAATTCCCTACCCCACGAAGGCCAGCACTCTCTGCCCGGAAACATCTTTCAACCTCCTCCTTACTGCAAATATCCTGTCATTTCCCCAGTGCTCCAGCGATCCCACACCCCCGCTCCTGCACTGGACAAAACCCGCATCACCTCCTGCTTGGACCGGCACACCGAGGAGACTTCCTAGAACGTGGGTCAGGTCGTGCACTCTAGGAACTCAGTATTTACTGAGTCCTCTTTGGCTTCTCAGTACAGATTGAAAACAAATAAATAACTTATTTTATTTTGGCTCAACACAATTCAAAGGCTTTCTAAAAATTCCAGCCGTGGGAGCAGGTCGTGAGCCTCCTTCAGAGAGTAAGCCCGCCTTCTGTGGGGCCGTACGGGGTCAGCCTCCTCTGCAGAGACGGCCCCGATTCTGCATGGGAATGAGTAGGAGGGCTTCCAACACCAGGCAGAACCTGGACAAAAGGACCCACTGGCCCTTCCCAGACTTGAGATTCTGGGAGCTGGCATCTGCCTGGCCCGTGGGCTCCTTCTGGAAGAATTGCCCTGCTAGCCAGGTACGCAGAGGATCAGATCCTCGGAAGCCACGTTTCTGACATTTGACCTTGCTTCCTGACCTGAGGTGACTGAATCAGGGTGGAGCCTGAGAAGGTGATTTGACAGACACAAGCGGCAGGCGGCAGGCAGCAGGCATCGAGCCCTATTACGGTAGCTCTAGACGAGGGCCCTCACGTTCTCGCTGCCGGAGCCCACGGAGTCCCCTGGGTTCTGGGGCTTTTTGCAACCTGACGGAGCATCCTTCCACTACGTTCACTGGTTTCCTAACCGTGGTTTCCCTTGTGTGTGTTTCTAGTCCTTGTGACACCTAATTTGATCTAAAACTCTGCTCCCTCGGGCCCCCAAGTCCACAGAGAAGACCGATCCAGGTTTCACCCTTGTGCTGGGCCCCTCTCAGGACGGTGGGGCAGGGACTCTCACTCCCAAAGCAAACTCCTGCTCTTCCCGGAGCCACCAAACCGGACCACAGAGAGCCCCGAGGGCACAGGTGGCTGCTCGGGCCAGTTTTCAGAAAAGAGATGTGTCCACGCACCCTCCTCGACCTAACTTGAGCCAGGCTCCTCTGCGCCTCCGGGGGCCTGTCACATCCAGTTTTAGCAAAGAATGCTGCTGAGCCCAGATTTAGAGAGAACCCTGCTGAGCCGGTTTAAAGGACTTTCCCCCACCCCTGACACCAATCGAGCTCTCTCTCCCTGGTAATGTTGTAGGCACCGAGTCCCCCACAACGACCGGCTGCAGACCCCGGGCTGCCCTGGCTGCCTTCAGAGCTGAGCTCAGTTCTCCACTGGGGTTGACATTCTCTCCTGCAGTAGCTCCCAAGTCTGGTCATTTTAGACCAGTTAACAGTGTCATTTCTCTTTAACAGATGGGAATGGCCTCGCAGCCAGACGCACAGAGCCTGGACGGCCCCCCGGAGCGTCGGCCAGCCAGGGAAGGAGGAGCCTGACTCTGACAGACACTCTCCTCCATTCACCCCGAGTCAGGCTTCTCCGAGAACTCGAAGTGACGAGGCCTCCCCCTTGGGCTCTGTCCTTGGCCTATTTAGTCCACTTTTAGAAAGAATCCTGCTGGTTCCATTTAGAAAAAAAAATCCCCCACCCTTGATATCTGATCAAATTCCTCATGCCCCACCTGTCAAGCCAACTGAGCCAACCCCCCTTACGTCGTAGGCTTTTTCCATCCATGGGCCCCCATCCTGCTCCTTGGCGGTGAATTCCTACTTTCCCTTATATTCGAAGGGGGAGCCGGATGCTCTTTCCCCATCAAAGACCCCATAAAGTGGCCGCCCTGAATAAAATTTCTCTCTTTCACCCCCTTTAATCAGCGTTATGAGCGATTTTTTTTCTTTAACAACTGCTTGCCTTCTATACGAGAATGCCCAAGGGTTATCACAACCTTTAAGTATCTTTCTATAATTAAAACTTGGAAAGTACAGATTTAAAAAGAAAGAAAAATAAAGAGAGGAGGCAAGGGAAACGGGGAGAAGAGGGAAGGGGGGGGAGCCAGAATACCTGTATCTCCTCCTCTCCTGCTCGCCTGGGCTTGCTCGGGCACGTCCCCTGCAGCCCGGACGATAACCTGTGGCCTCTGGGCCAGCATGTGTGAGGTTCCTAAGTCATTAAGCGGCTAAGTACCTCGTGAGCCGATGTCCACCGCAGAAGCGCCCAATTAGGCCCATTTCGAGCTAAGCTCGTCCCAAGGAAAAACAGACTGACATGTCCACCCCTAGGTCACCCGGAACGGACTGTTCTCTCCACGACCTCGAGTGCTCTGAGGAAAATATGACATCCTTCTCAACGTCCCCAAGCCCCACTGTGGGGCGCAGGTGGGCAGACCCGCTTCACGAGCCTGCCATTCGGGCCACCAGGGACACCTGCCAGGGGACTCATGTTCTCACCACAAGCAATTTGGGGGCTAGGTTTTCTGAGGGTCCAAATGACATTCCTGCCACTATTAAAGAATAACCTAGAAACCATGCTTTGGGGCTCCAGGAAGGATTAACTACGAAAGCTTCTTTCAAATCATATCCTTGTCTTGGGCTGACTGTGTCAGTTACAGAGAGGAACTCAGGTCCCGGATACCTTTGATATGGGCGGGCAGAAAGGGGTAGCGGAAGAGAGAAGCTATGCGTGGGTATAATCACACACACACACACACACACACAAGCATGCACATGTACACACGGATATTTTTCATAGAAACCAAGTCACCTGCCACATTTACAAATTAAGACGAAGATGAAAAATAAAATTTGGTCCAGGGGAACATGCCTTTAGAACTTAGTTTTTGCTAGAGTCTCTCATTTGAAATACTCTGTTAAGCTCAGTCTTTTTACAGTGTCATCAGAAAATGGGACCTAAACTACCATCTGATTCCTCTCACAGACACACGAAAAACAAGCTTGTTTCCACACCACTTATGTTAACAAACTTAATAAAAGTTATGAACTGTAACCACCTCGCTGGTGTGGGAACCGTGTAGGGGCTGTGAACTGAAGCTTCCCGACAAATGATTTATGAAGGCGCAGAGACGATGCCTACACTTAAATTGTGGCTGCTCCGCTACGAGAATATTCCATATTTGTCCCATTACTCATTCCTGGCGGAACCCTGCAGCGCGTTGGCCCAAACCCCCACCGTCTGCAGCAATCTTGGGTCCCAAACACACTACCTGAGGCAACCGATATTTCTTCTGCATTGTTTGCTTTTTCAGAGACGGCCAACCTAAAAGCCTGGGTGTTTAGAAATTCAAATCAGCTTCAAATCTTGTCAGAGCCACTGAGCTATCATCTTGGGGTGGGGGGAGATGAGGCTCCAAAGCACACTTCATTATTAATAAAAATAAAGGAGAGAGACAGCAAATAAAGGCTTGAATGGGAATGCCACCCGGTCAAGCCCAGCTCGTTACCTGCGTTTGAAAGACCTTCATTTCTTTCCCAAGCAGAATGATCTTTGGGGGACGAGAAGAGCCGACTGTGGATCTGGAAGATAAACAGAATCCTTCCCAGTTTTATATTTTTATTTGCCAGATATAAAATCTTCAATAATGTGCATTATTATTTTTAAAGCATCCAGAAACATCTCTAGAATCTCTCCCATCTCCTAAGAAAGAACTCAGGTTTTAATGAAGACTTATTTCCATTTTCTCCTGTGTTAAGTCTGCAAATGAATAAAGGGTAAGTTTCTGGCGATTTCAAAATGCACGAGGAGGAGGAGGGGAGGGAGAAAAACCATAATCAGCTAATGCGGATTTTGCCGTGGATTTTGCTAGTAGAGCGAAGGACCACATCTAATATTTCTTTTCTCTCCCATCATAATGCTGAATGGGTGTTGAGCTAAAATTGGACATTCAATAAATATTGATGAATTGATTAACCACAAGCAATCAAATTTCAGGAATTAGCCTTCAAGGCCCAATGAAAATAAGATTAATATATACAAAAGTGTTCTGCTGTCTGCAAGTATGATTATGATGCAGACGTTCTCTGCCAAAAGGCAAAGATTTGTTTTGTACGTTTATTCTGAAAGCAGCTGGCTGTGGGTGAGAATTTGGGTTTGGGCTTCTCAATCTATAACCGGAATCCACCCTGGGTCCGCCCCACGCAGCTCACCCCAGGACTCTCCCTTAGCACTGAGGAGTAACTCTGCCAACCCCTGCGGTAAGCACAGTCTCCCGTTCTGAATCTCAGTTAACTTCCTAGTCCCAAGCGGAGTTAAGCTTTCCATTGTACATTTCCCGTGTTGGCCCCCCTCATCGCCAGCATCTGGGCAGCCAATCTGGGGACAGAGAAAAGCGGTGGGACCCAGAGCAGGGTGGGGCTAAGATCTGGGGAGTCAGGCACGGTTCTCTGCCACTCCCTGGGCTTCTCTGCTCTGTGGTTGCCTAGGAGCGACATGAACTATGAGTTCTTATAATGGACATGTCATAGGGAATACCGGAAACCCATGAAACGTTTTCAGGAAGGAAATAAAAGGGCAGCAACATTGGATGCCAGGATGAGAAATGATTTAAATCCCAAATTCAGCAGAAGAAGCATCTCCCTGTTGCTTTAAACATGATCAAGCAGGTGGGTCTGGACCCCACCTTGGGAGAAGGGGGAACAGACGTGCCGAAGACCCCTCTGGCTGAGCAAAGGTTTTAAGCTTCCCATCTCCGAGGCTGTTGCCTTGTCTGGCTCTTTTAAGAAAGATATTCATGTCCATTTTTTAAAGTAATGCTATCAAATTCAGCAACTTCATTACCCTGGGACATGACAACTCACGATTAATTTTTATCCAGCAAGTTCTGATTGACTGCGCAGTCCTAGTAAGAGCGCCACCCCCCCCCCCCAACCCCACGGTGAAGTAACAAGTAACAAATACTGAAGAGCACTGGTTTGGAACGAGGGTCGTCCTCTCTCTCTGGGGTCCTAGCAACGGCCAGCGGATGGCAAGCTGACTAGGCCCCACAGCCCTCTGCGTCGTCAAAACCTGGCACCATCTTGTATAGGCTGACCCTGTACACTGGTACGGGGCACCACCAATCCAAGAATTCCCAGTGACAGGGGGATTCAGGAATCTGTCATCAATACGGGTCTCAATCCAATAGAGACATCCTGGGAAGACTTGGCTTTGACTCTACTTTCTGCCGGTTGTTCATTGTACTGCCTTCCTATAGAACAGCAACAATTTTTGCTCCGAGGACAAAGTGACAAGAGGGCCCTGTGTGGTCTACACTAGGGAATCTCTGTGGCATTACCAGACACCTCTCTCTAGAGCTTCCCTTGGCCCCTTGAATACAAATTCTCTGCCTGACTACAGGGCCTTTGCACATGCTGTTTCAGCTGCAAAGCATGTTGTTTCCTTGGTCCTCTTCTGGATCTTGGCTCACATGACCTGATCATGGGAGTGTCTGTAGACACCCATCTCAAAACCAGTTTCCTGTTTTTTTAAGATTTTAGAAGCACTCCCATCCTTCAGCATATGCACCTTGGACTGTAAATCTACATGAATTCATGTGAACCTATAATTGATGTCTGCTTCTGCCCTAGATACTAACCGCTCTTGGAATAAAATTATTTAGCCTTGCTTGCCAATGTATTCCTAGCTGCTAGTATGGGCCCAGACATATAGTAGACTCTCAATAAATATTTATTGGGGGGGAAAAAAGGGATGGAAGAATGAAGGAAGGAAAGAAGGAAGGAAGGAAGGAAGGAACAAATGAAAGCAAAGCCTCTTCTCCGGGATAAATTCTATGCAGTGCCCTTTGGAATCTACTCTCCCGTCTTCTTGGTCATGCCCCTCAAGGACCCTCATTCTGTCCTCAGTCTTCAACTCTGCCTTCCCCACATTTCTAACTACGTCCAAACCTTTCTCAAAAACAAAACCAGGGGCACCTGGGTAGCTCAGTCGGTTAAGCCTCTGATTCTTGACTTTTACTCAGCTCATGATCTCAGGGTTGTGAGATCGAGCCCCCCGTCGGACTCATGGCTAGGCGTGGGTATGCTTAAGATTCTCTCTCTCCTCCTCTCCCTCTCCCCCAGCTCTCCCCTTGAAAACACAAAAACAAAACAAAACAAAAAAACCAAAACCTCCCTCTCACACACATTACCTTCCTCCCTTCATCTTCTCACTCACTCAGCAAATCTTGGAGGAGATGGCCACACTGTCTCTGTCCCATTTCCTCACCCCCCATCAGTCCTCAGTTTACCACAATCTAGACAGAGCCGCTGTGATCTGTGTCCCCGAAACGCTTCTCACTGTGCTCTCCAGTGCCCCCCTCAGGGCCCTCTCCGTGGCTGTGTCTACCCACAACTCCTGTTGGTTACATGTCTGAAACGCCTCTCCATTCGGTCTCCAGCTCCCTCTCCCCACCCACTTCATGGCGCCCCCGTCCTAAAGGCCTAGACCACAGCGACCTCCCCATTCTCAGCCCAGCGGCCTCCTGCCTCGCCCTCATCACCAGCCATGTTTCCATAAAGCAAAGCTGGTTATGTCCCTCCCAGCTTAAAATCCTTGAGTTTTTACCCATCCCACATACAGTTAAAGCTCTATTCCCAAAGACATTTTTGCAGCGTGGTTCATAATGGCTAAGCGTCAGAGGCTTCTGAAATATCCAACACCAGGGAATAGCTCCGTAGGTCAGAGCACACGTGTTAATGCATCCATTAACATGATAACAGCGTTCACGGTCCGAGCGGAGGTCTCCACAGCTACAGACCGTAACAATGTGTCACGGGCAGCCTTGAATGCTATGCTAACTTGGATATTATTTCCTGGGTGATGGGGAAGTTTTAGTGATTTTTGAACAAGGCGAGTGAGTGCTTAATGTTCAGTTAGAGTAAAGCAAGTGGAAGAAGACCAGACTGGAAATGAGGCAATCAAGAACACTCCTTGAGAAGAGAACGCTGCGATTAGGGTCAAGGACATTAAAAGAAACATGACCCCTCACAATCATAAGGGGTGTTCCAGCTCGCAAAGCTCTTTTATGGCCATTCCCTCCTTCTGACTCTCCAAAGCCCCTGAGAGGTGGGCAGAACACGCAGACTTCTTATTTCAGAAAGAAGCAAAGATCCAGAGAGTGTGAGGGACCTCATTGCCCACGGACAAGAAAACGGGGCTCCGACTCCCAGCACCAGCCCTCCTGGCCCCTGGGCTGGCATTCCTTCCACGCCACCTCACCGCTTGCTATCCTTACAGGGTCCAGACTTACCAGCACCACTACCAGCAGAAACTCTGTCTGACACCAACGGGGATACGGACGACACTGACCACAAAAGGATCTATGGATTCCATCAGGAGCTGGAAGCTGAGCACCAGCGAGATCTGAACATCATGGATACAGTAATACTAGAACTATCCATTTACAGAAGACTAAACACTTTACAAGGCAGCTCTCTTGTTCTCCTCCTTGATCCTCCCAAGTCCAGTCGTAATAGCTGGGCCCTAATGAGCAAATATGCTATTGTTTTTGCTGGTTCTGTTGTTTACCAATTCGCCCTTCGAGATAGCTGAGTCCTCATTATGGATCCATAATCCCTTATCTGCAATTCTAAAATCCATAAAGCTCTGAACTCGGAGAGGTTTTTCTTCTCTGAGTTTGTAGGAAACTAATCTGACAGCCAAACCTTACCTGAGCTAACCTGAGGCTATTTATAATATTAATTTATTCCACTTAGTGTGAATATTCATACATTTTATTGCAAAAACATCAGTGAGCTTAATTACAGGGTGCTACCTCAAATCCCGCTAGAAATGTTGTGCAGCGTTACCTGCAGAAATAAAATTAAGAAATCATTGTTGAATCACATTTGGCTCCAAGAGTTCTGGGTAGAGAATTGTGGGTTGGTACAACAGACATCTAATAAACTTGCCGATCCCTGGGTTCAGGTTTTCCATATCTAGCCCCTCATCCAGTTCCCAGGAGATAGTCAGTATCTTTGCATTTTATGGATACGAGCCCTGGAGCATGGAGACATTCAGTAATTTGCTCCAGGTCACAGAGCTACTAAATGCCAGAGCCAGGACCCTCTCCAGCTAGAACATACTGTTCTCAACATTGCCTAGGTTAGCACATGTGTGTGAGTATGCATGTGCATGGGTGTGTAGTTCATGCGCGCGCACGCGCGTGTGTGTGTGTGTGTGTGTGTGTGTGTAGGGATCATCAGGGCTTTGAGAAGCACTGAGCAAGTAAAATAGGGACCAAATAAAGAGAAAGGAAAGAAGAGAGAAGAGGAAACAGGCAGGAACTTTTGGCCTACCCAGCACCCTGCCTCCAATATCTCTTCACTCTGGCTCTGCTAGACACAAGCAGGGTCTACAGAGAAAAGAGGGGAGATTCCAAATCTGTTTATAGCCCAAGAATCAAAGACCAAGGGTAGATTTTGGCTGGGTCTTCTCTTTAAGATGATGGCAGACGTTGTTGGGCTCCAAAAAAAAAAAAAAAAAAAAAAAACCAGGGCCATTTCTTTTTAGCATCCAGTGTTGGCGATCCTACTAGAAGGCAGACAGCACTGTACAGGGCACGTTCCAGCATGGAGTGCCACTGGGTTAACGCAGCTTTTGGGGGCTGGAATATACTCTCCGTGGCTAATCTGGATGCGTGATTGATCTTTGCCAGCACTGCACGTTTGTACTCAATCTTATGAATTCTCTTCTGCAACAGTAATTAACGTCAGAGCAGTTTAGGGATCAACAGTGTATTTTCTGGTTAACGCCGCTCTGCACCTATCATAACTCAAAACTGAGATGTATCACTCTGCCACGGTTCCCTCTTCATGCTTCATCTCTGCATGTTTACATCTGGTTTAACTTTTTCTAATCTAAAATAAATCAGCATGAAAAGCTTTAGATTTTTCATTTAGATTCTCAATTGCCTTTTATTATGGAGATAATATCCCTTATCTGATTGCAAATGGCAGGACTGTTCCCTTGTTAGGATCTGCAGGAAGATGCCTCCCTCTCTCCTTGCTTCTCCTTCACTTTCCTTGTCAAGGGTGGTGTCTGGTGGGGTTCTGGTTGGAAAATAAGGCAAATCAGGATGTAAGGAGGATGCATTATTTTGATCATTCCTCCTCTTGTGAGACTCATGGAAAGCAGCTTCCCCCAGCTGCCTAATGAGAAGTGGTCCACGGACAGTTCACTCTCCATTTTCCCGCTAGGGTGACTTCAGCCCCTGTCTGTTTGCAGGGATAAATGAGAACAGCCACGGCGAGGCACTTGGCTGGAGATTTCTGTGCAAACATCAGGCGTGGGGGGAAAATAATGCCCGTAATATGGGCCTGTTAATTACCCAGTCACAAAGTCAAATTGAGCTGAACTATTTTGTATATCAAAGAGGTAGATTTCCCCTGCTTCCTTAAGTATTCCTTTCAGCGTGTTCTATTATGTTTCCTATCATTTGCAACATTCTTTCCTTACTCGAAAATGTGAGCTGATGAGGCCAGAAGCCGAATCCATTTCTTGTACCAGGTGGAAACCTTTTTCCCCAGGAACTGTTCGCGGTCTCTGACTACTCTCCCTCGGTTAGAGCCCCGAACTGCTTCGAGCACTACCCCGACTTCCGAACACCTCACGAAGTTGGGAGGATTCGATTACCCACTCCACCCTCTGACTCTTAACTCAATCGCTGCCATTTTTCTTCTTTCAAAAGAACAGACACAAACAAACAAAAAGGGACTAGGCTATTTCCTGTTCTTCTGCTCCCCTGTTCACGTGGAGCTCCTCCCTTGGGCCTGCGGGAGAAAGACCTTACTATCTCATACCCGTGGCTGCTGTTTGCAACGGTGTTTTTCACCTAGACAGGCAGAAAGCAGTCTAAATGGGGCCCTTTCACACCATCTCACAATTAGAGAAGGTGATGACTTTTACTTAGTGAGGAATAGCAGAATTGGGTCCTTAATGGCTACAGAACAGAATAATATCCGCAGCGACTCGAGAGAGTGCTTACCATGTGCCAGGCACTGTACAAAATGCTTCACAGGCATTAAGTAATCTCCATGGCAACACCAGAAGGAAGGTACCATGATATTGCCATGCTAGGCGTGCCTGGGATTCTTGTGCATGATGGCATCAATGATAGGATGGTAAACAGCTAAGTGTTACTGAGCTATTGCTATAAGCCCAGCTCTGTCCTGAGCGCTTTCTGTCCACCACTTTCTTCAACCCCTGCAAATGCACGGGATGAAGGGAGGGGACTATTATTAACTCCACTTTGTATAGGAAGCAGTTGATCCTGGAGAAGGTGAGAGTTTACGCAAAGTCAGGGTAAGAGTTAAGAAAGGGTAGAGTTAAGATTAAAATTTTATGCGCACCTGCATCAGGGCCTGAGCCCTCGCCTCTCCGCTGTGCCAATAGAACATCATCCATTTAATTAAGATGCCGAAAGTTGTAATGGAAACTTACTACAAGTCTCACACACACACACACACATACACACACACACACACACACACACACACACACACACAACTGCATACTGCATACTGCATGCATACTGCATGATTTCAGTTAAAGACATGCCAGACCTGGCAAAAGTTAAATGGCAGAAAGCAGATCAGTGGCTGCTGGAGGCAGAGCTGGGGGAAGGTATTGAGTACAAAGGGCACCAGGGATCTTTCTGGGTCGTGGCTATGCCCTACATCGTGATTCGGTGCTGGTTACATGATTCTATGCATTTGTCAAAACAAAATGAACTGTACACTTATAAAATGTATGAATATTAATGTATGTAAATTGTACATAAGGCTCCATTTTTTTAAATGTATCATGAACAAGCTTCAATGTAGGTTAGAGTTTCAATTCAACACAGAGTTACTGAGAGAAATAAGACAGGGACCCTGACCTCAGAGATCTCATCATCTAGTGAAAGAGAATCACCCTATGCATTTTTTTTTTTTAAAGAGAGAAAGCAGGAGAAGGAGCAGGGTCAGAGGGAGAAGCTGACTCCCTGCTGAGCAGGGAGCCCCATGTAGGACTTGATCCCGAGACTCCAAGATCATGACCTGAGTCGAAGACAGTCGCTCAACCAACTTAGCCACCCAGGCGCCCCACCTTATGCATTTATAAACACAAGTTAGCACAGGACCAGCTTCACAGGTGTGAGATGCAGGCAGCACAAGGGAGCGTGTACTCAGAAGGGCCGCACGCAGGTTTGAGGTTGCCATCTTGAATTCCTCTTAATTGTAGTAAAATATACGTAGCATAAAATTTAGCATTTTAAGTGCATAACTCAGTAAAACCAAGTACATTCATGATGTTGCGTGATCATCACCACCGTCTGTCTCTAGAACTTTTCCACCCCCACAAACTGCAAACCTGTACCATTAAACACTCGTTTCCCATTCTCCCTGCCCCCATAGCCTCTGGCAGCACCAGTGTACTTCCTGTCTCCATGGATTTCACTACTCCACGGACTTCGTGAAAGTGGGGTCAGTCAACACCTGTCTTTTTGCAACGGCTTCTTTCACTCAGCCTCGCACGCTCCAGGTTCACCCACCTAGTCGGTGGGTTTCCTTTCGCTGTGTTGGTAATGTCCTCTGATGCACACGAGGTTTTCATGCTGATGAAGTCCAGTTTATGGACTCTGGATTTTAAAATAATCTTATCTTTGAACTTGCGTTTCGTACGTGAAATCCCAGAGGATGATGGAGGACGCCGGTGGGCAGAAGACAGGTGCAAGGTGTGTGCTTGCTGATTTCCCTGATGCTCCGGTCACAGGCAGTGCCCAGGTGCCCCTCGCTCCCGGGATTCGAATGAGCCTACCATGCATGGAAGTTCATCAAGACTCAAAGGGAATATAAGGCAAGCAAATCACATCTAGGATCGAATAAGCTAAATGATGACAGCCCCAGGAGGCCACGCTCCCTACTGGAAACAGACTTACTTCAAACGCAGAAAGAAGGCAGTGGATTTCTGGGAACACGTGTGACCAAGCAACCCAACCACAGCCTCTCTTACTCATGTGGCATCCCTGTGTGAGCCACCCGCATGTGCTGCACACGACACCTCAGAAGGAGAGGGAGAGAAGGACCCTCACAGCGCCTTTTTCTCTCAGCCCTTCCTCACCCAGCAAGAAACTGAAGGTACAGAGTGTTGGTCAAATAAGGTTATATCATGGGGGTGCCTGGGTGGCTCAGTGGGTTAAGCCTCTGCCTTCAGCTCAGGTCATGGTCTCAGGGTCCTGGGATCGAGCCCCGCATCGGGCTCTCTGCTCAGCAGGGAGCCTGCTTCCTCCTCTCTCTCTGCCTGCCTCTCTGCCTACTTGTGATCTCTGTCTGTCAAATAAATAAATAAAATCTTTTTAAAAAATAAGATTATATCATAGAATGAAATAAAAGTTTGAGTTGATTTTTGCACTGTTTCCATTGTTCTAGGGAGAATGAGACACATACTGGCATGTATGGGATTAGTGCAATAAAAACTACCATCTTAGTGATTTCACATGAGTTAAATGCTTTTATATTTGTGCTAAAATGGCATTAAGCAGTATAAAGATGACCGTTAAATTCGTGGTAATAATTTAAGATCTTAATTTTTCTTTACTTAAGCCAACATTAAAGAACACATTAAAAACCACCAGGACAAATCAAGAGAAGACAGTGGAAGGAGAGAAAAAGACACTTCAGTACCTTGAATGACTATATATCTCCCCGCCATTCTGACATAAGGACCACATGTTCCTTTGGCACTGGGCCCCATGAACTACATATAGCCAAGACTGAGAAAGTGGCCATTTATCGTGGAACTCTTCCCCAGAAAGTCTTCATACTGTTGTTTCCTGGGTGTCTGGTAGCTAGCACGGTGGCACATGTGCCCTGGAGAAACAATGAGGCATCTTCCCTGAACATGACGTCAGTGGTGAGGAACAAACAATGCCCACTAGAGCACACTGCATCTCCCCTGTGATCCCGGGCCCCTCTCTGCATATCCATCAGCCAAGACCCGATCCCTCTGGCACACAGGGCCCAGCTCACCATCACCTGCAGAAGGTGTCCTCCGACTCCAGGGAGCAAAGCAAAGCCACTAACCAGAACCAAGTGCCTAGAAGCCAGCAGTGTCCGGAGCTCATTAGTGAGGAGTCGAGCACCTGTGTAGCTAAAATCATGGGTTTCACGAACTCTGTGTGACCAGAGGGCTGGATCAGAGGCATCTGAGTCCTGCCAGAGAGTAGCTCTTTGGGGCTGACCGGCTCACCGCTGGCTGCTGGCTGCTTTGCTGGGAAGAAGCTTCTTGTTTTCAATAGAAAATGGCAAGCAATTTGTTGTCTACTTTAAGAAAATAATTCCCCTATTTGTCTTCAGCCCTATTTGTTTCTCTTGACAAATTATCATTCCTAAACTCTGGATGTTCTCCAACATACTTATTTTTGGAGCTGTCTTAAAGTCCTTTCTAGATGGAGAAGGGATATAAATTAGAACCCCAGAGAGAAAATTAGATAATGTCTCTATTTGGAATTTGATTAATGAAAAGGGTAATGAAACAAGGGACCTCCATTTTGGACCTTCACTTGGGCTACCTAACGCCAAGGTCTGTTTGTTGATCACCGCAAATGAGGGAGGCTGGAGGGAGCCTGGAGGCAGCCTGATACAAGCATGGAATCGAATCAGAGGCAGGTCCCTTGCGTGTACAAGGTCAGCAACCATCACTCATAATGGCTTCAGATTTTCATCTCAAACACATCTCACACTTTTGTGTATCCATATTCATCCATGGATGCATCCACTCACACATGTGTCCCACAATGCTCCTAAAGGTCACCTGGTGCTCGGGGCATAGTGGTAAGCTAGAGGCAATTAAGGGCACCTGTCCTCTGGACCTCCTAGACAGAGGCTCCAACCCATGTGCTTACAATTCCAAGGCCTCCTCCTGTTTCCTTATCTGCACAGATACAAAAATTTATAATATAGTGTAGGAGAATGCTAAGACAGCCCCCTGGCGCCCCACCCCCCAATGTACATGCCCCATACATTCCCTCTCCTTTCAGTGTGAGCAGAGCCTGTGAGTGCAATGGGCTCTCACTTCCACAATTAAGTTATATTCTCTGGCAGAAGGGTTTTGCCTGTATAATTAAGGATGCTAATCAGCTGATGTTGAGTTAATCAAAGGGAGATGATATCTGGTGGGCCTGACCTAATCAGGTGTCTCTCCAAAAGAAGTCCGAGAGATTCAAAGCAGCAGATTGTCCTTTTGGCCATGAAAAAATTAAGCAAACATGCTGCAAACTGCCTATGACTGGAGTCACGTGGCAAGGATCTGAGGACAGTTTCCAGGAGCTGAGAGTGCCAGTTGAAGGCCATCTACAAAATGGGGACTCAGTCCTCCAGCCACAAGGAACTGAGTGTGAATAATCGCCAGTGATGTTGGAAGAGGTCCCTGAGCCTCGCAGCCTCATGTGACACCTCGGCTCAGCCTGGAGAGACTTCAGTAGAGGGGCCAGCTAACTCACACCAGGATTTCTGACCTACAAAACTGTGAAATAATGAATAGGTGTCACCTTAAGCCAATTATATAATTTGTTTTATAGGAATAGAAAAATCATACAAATAGTGTCTGCCAGATTGCTTTCCCCTTTTCTCCTAGCCCATCAGAGCTGAAACAATCCTACACTAAAATGATATTATCTCAGCCATAAATAAATAAGAAAACTGCCTCAGTTAATTATGCAGTGTGATCACAAAGAAACAAACATATTCCTTGCACCAGAGAATGCTGATTGATAACCCCGTGACCACCACTGGGAAACATGGAAATACAGACTATTTAACACAGCTTGGGCCAAGCTATATACGTGTACTTGACAAACAATGCTTTGACATATGTCCCACTACATTTGGAAAATTTTCAGCCATTATTTCTCCAAAACATTTGTCTACCCTCCTCCCTCCCCACTTTATGAGATTCTAATTATATGTATGTTGGATCTCTTGATATTGTTGTCCTGTAGGTCACTCGGGCTCGGTTCTCTCTCTGACTCTCTCTCTCCCCTCCTCCTTCCCTTCCTCTCCTCTTTCTCTTTTTCTCTTCCATTTAGAAATTTCACTGACCTTCTCTTCTGTAACATCCAATTTCCTGTTAATCCCATCTTGTAAAATTCCCCCTTCAGAGAGAGTCTTTTTCTTTCTTTTAAGTTCTATTTGGTTCATTTTTATATCAACCATATCTTTCCCCATCACGGTAATATCTTCCATTAAACCCCTGAATTTAAAGGGAAAACCACAGCTTTATAATACCTTTTTAAAAAATCCTTGCTTTTTAATTCCATCATCGCTGTATTTGTAAATCTGTTTCTATAATCATGATTTCTCCTGGTTAAGAATCATACCTTCCTGTTCCTTTGAGTGTCTAGGGAACTTGGTCTGGATGTTAGATATTTTTTAATTTTATATTATCGCTTGCTGAATTTTACTGTAATCCTTTAAAGAATGTTGAACATTGTTTTGGCAGGCAATTAAACTACTTGTGGAGGAACCTGATTCTTTCCAGAATTGTTTTTAAAATTCTTATGGGATGGATATAGAGTAGCCCTTACTCGAGACCTAGTTTAGCAACTTTCCAAGGTGTGACCTTCCTAGAATCTCTACTGAATTTACCCTCGACTCAGTGGGGTCTTTCTATTCTGGATGGTGAGCAACTTCAATGACCCAGGGCCCTGAGTGAGCTCCAAGAATTGTTCACCTTATTGCTTTCCAGCAACTGTACTTGCCTTGTCAGCTGTTCTGTGTCTGGCCTCATGGTACAAATGAATATTTAGCCATAGACCCAATTTCTGAAACTCCTTCTCTACCTGGCTCCCTCCTCTCAGGTAGAGTGCCCTGCAAATGTTAGCTGCAATTCTAGAGACCATTGGGTCCTACTTAGGTATGGTCTTCTCATGCCGCCCCCCCAGGAGTTGCCAACCCTTCTGCCTGGAATGCCTTCTCCTTCTCCACATGTGTCCCATATTCCCACCTTTCCTCCCAGTCACGGAAAACTCCCAACCTTCCATGAAAAACATGCCCAAAGGTCCCCTTCCCTGTGCAGCCTTGCCGAGTTTTCTGGGCCTACAGCTCAGTGTAGACGCCCTGACTTGGCACTCCCTGGGATGCCTGCCTCCCTCCCCAGATGACAAGCAGAGCCAGGAATCCTGCCTTTTGGACCTCCGTGTCCCCAGCACCTAGTGCAGTTCCTGGCACAGAGTAGGTCCTTGATAATTTGTTTCAAGTCAGCTTTAACCCTGCTCCACAGGAGAGGGCTGACAACATGGGACAGCACAGACGGTGGGAAGCAAGGACCCACACGGGACCCAAGAACCAGGAGGAAGCGCTTGGTACAAGAACTACAGGAAGGAAATCTTTCTGAAGCAGACAGAGAGACAAGACAGAACAGGTGTACCATGGCCTCTCACCACCCGATCCTGGCACAGATGGCTTTGTCTACAGCCAACCCTGAGCAGCCCTGGGTTCCCAGTGGCTGCCGTCAGGACGAGCGCTGCTCCCCTATCTCCCCATGCCCCAGCACCATGCCGGAAGCACAACCTCAGACGAGGACACGACTGAGACGGACCCTCCTTCCCCCGCTCCCTCGTCCCCATGCAGCCTGCTCCAGTGATCGAGCCTCACAGAACTTTCTCTTTGGAAAACTAGGGCTCATGTGCTTCACACAGCTGTGGTGAGGATCAATGAGGCAATTCAGGGATCGAACAAGAGCCCCTTTTGTTCCATCTCTCTCTCTCAGCTTTCCCGGCACACAGTGGCCCAGCCACTCTCCTCTCTGACCATGCCTCCCCTCCCCCTCCCCATGCCCCTTGGCTCTGGCTTTCTCAACACAGGCCTGTCATTCTGGCTTCGCTGTCATCTCCTCCTTGGTTCATGCTTTTGGAAAATAACCGTCTGGACGTTCCAGATCGGGGTTTTAGACCTGCGTCAGAATGACCTGGATTTCGTGTTAAAAACAGAAATTTCTGGATCCCACCGTTCCCTGAGCCCAAGGCTCTACATTCCTAGACCATTCTCCTGAGGATTCTAAAGGACACTAAAGCGGGGCCATTCACACCTTCCTGGGGTGGTAAACTCCTTTATATCCTTGTGCGTCTTCCGAGGGAGGGTGCGTCTTACATGGAAAAAATGTCCTGTTAATACTTCGCTCCGACTTTCCCAGGCAGGAACCAGATGTGGAAAAACTCACGTTCTCAACAGTCCCTTCTCAAAGGTGGATTTTGCAGCTGACCATAGGAACTAGGTGGGTTCTAACCGGGAACCATGCACTCAGCTCAGGGCCAGTTTGCTGACTAATGTCTGAGTTGCTCGGGAAACGGAGATTACCCGGAGCCAAGAGCATAGACGGTCACAGGTCCCTGTCCCTTGGCACTCTGAGTGTGAGGAAGGAGGAAGACAGATGTTCACACCAATTTAAACAGGACTACATGTCCAGAAGCAGCATCCTTAAAGCCCAGGTTACAATTAGCCCGGTCCCAGGGGCCCCGTCTCTGTGCCACGGCATTAGGGCAGGGTTGGGGATGGCAGAAAAAGGTATACTGGAACTTGAACAGCAGCAACCCACTTTTAAGAGATGCTGCCTCTGCCGGGCCTGAGGCTGTGCCCTTTGTAGAGATTCTCTCCCTTAATCCCTGCACCAAACTCAGGAGGTAGATACCATCCTGGTTCACATGAACACAGATGGGGAAACTAAGGCTCAAAGTGGTCAAGAAACTTTCCAAGGTCACTCACCTAGCAAGACCCCCAGAAAGATGCAACCCAGTGCCCTCACTCTTAGGCACATCGCCACCATTCACCTGCCATAGCTCCTCCCTTGGTTTGGCTGAAAGATGACGCGGGTCCCCCACCCATGCCCAACGTGCTGATGGACGCTGGCCATAACAGTGTCAGATTGATCTCAAGAGACCACAAGTGTTCTGGGTCGAGCTGAAGGTCACCCACAACAAAACACTCAGAGTGCAGCTAATCTGGAGACCCCCATAGCCAGCTCTGCTTCCTGAGGCAACAAAACCAGTTTCAGTCCTCTGACCCCCTTGTACCTCTTAAGAACCCTGCCCTCTGACGTCCAGCCTCCCACTGACCCAGGCAGGGAGGGGCTGGAAGAATTCGGCCAGTGGGCAGCACCGAGACCTAAGAGTGGTTGTTTCATCTTTTGCCTCTCGCACTTGCTCACTCCAACAACAGGAAAATATTCTGCAAAGCCCAGAGTGGTATCTCTTGACCCTGGTGGGACATCAAACCTGCCCAGGGAGCTACTTCTCCTTCCAGCTATGATGGAGCAGACAGATGAAAGCTAGGAAGCCATGGTGTCCAGACATCAAACGAAAAGCGACGGGGGTCTGCGATCCTGGAGGGAGGGGGTGTAAGAGAAGGGAGCCCTATAATTGTCCCCACCAAAAGGCAGTTTTCAGGCCACAGAGCATAAAGGGGAAGATCAAGAGAGCCTGGTGTCTCACTGAGCGGAGAAGGCAGAGATCAGGAACTGGAGAAGCTGAGCCAGCTTCAATTTGGGGCTAAATACTGAAGAGGAGTGAAAGAGAGTTCTAGTAACCAGCAACGGGTCCCTCCAGGCTTTAGCTGAATACTGATTTTCGCATCCTTAAGAGAAAACTGCAAAAGACCAGAGAAAGAACTACCAGAAAGTAGCAGGTCAGACACATCTGAGACCTTACCCAGAACTGGAAACAGTTCATGTTCCCCTGGCTCTGGTGGGAAGATCTCACATACATGGGGCATTAAGTAGAGCCCTCACAAGGGTCATGCCTCTACAATGGGGCTAAATTAGCCCTTGTCGAGGGCTTCTCAGCCTCCACACTGTGAACATTTCAGGTGGGGCAATTCTTTGTCGGTGGGGGCAGAAGACTGCCCTGAACCCAGGAGTATAGTCTTCAGTACCCCGGGCCTCTCCTCAGTATGTACCAGCAGCGTCTTCCCCACATTGTCACAACCAGGTCTCCAGACTTTCCCAAACATCACCTGAGGCCAAAATCTTCATTTACAGAGAACTAACACCCTAGACTAAAGTGCTAAAAAGTCAGCCTCAAAAAGGATCAGACTGTTTTCAAGTAACCTCACCTCATGCCAGGACCAAGTTCAACGCTCTTTAAGGGAATACAGCGAAATCACACATGCGCTCTGGGTCACAATGGCCTTGGCTGGGCTGTAGGCATATGTCGGTTTTAAAAGTTCACCATAAGGAAAGAACCCAAATGTCCATTGACAGAGGAACGGATTTTTTTAAATGTGGTATATACATGCAGTGAATATTATTCAGGCTTAAATATGAAGAAACTCCTGCTATTTGTGACCGTAGGGATAAAACTGGAGAACATCACATTCAGTGAAATAAGCCTAGCATAAAAGGACAAACAGTGCATGATTCCACTGACACGAGGTAGCTAAACTAGTCAAAATCTTAGAAGCAAAAAAAGACTGGTGGTTGCCAGGGGCTGGGGAAGGGGAAATGGGGAGGTTTTGCTCAGTGGGTGTAGAGTTTCAGTTATGTGAGCTTAACATGTCCAGAGCTCTGATGCACAACACAAGTGCCCATAGTTAACACCATGGGATTACACACTTCAAAGTATGTTAAGAGAACAGATCTCAGTTGAGCATTCTTACCAACCAAAAAAAAAAAAAAAAAAAACCAAAAAACAAAAAAGTAACACACACAGAACACAGGAAATACTCAGAAGTGATGGGTCTGTGTAGCGCCTTGATTGTGGTGATGGTATCATGGGTGTGTGCATATGCCAAACTCAACAAAATGTATACATTAAATGTGTGCAATTTTTGCATATCAAAAAAATACAAAATAACAGTTTGCCATGATTCTTACAGTCAGCCAGAATAGAGCATCACTGCCAAATCCAAAGGGGAGGAAAAAAAAGGATGAGTAGGAAGGAGAGATAGAAATGATATAAGTTCTGGAAAATGTTAAAAAGCACAGCTAAAAGGTGATTATTACATATAGAAACTTTTTCTGGCTCATCCAATGATTAAATGTATTAGAAACTATCACTAAGAGAAGACACATGGATGAGACTTGACTAGCATGCCCCAGCCTGTGCCCATCATCAGAAAGTTCTCAGCAATCAACCAGGAGGTGCCGGCTCATACCCACACTCCAGGAGACGCAAGCACATCTCTGAATTCCACGTGGTTTCACTCCATGGAGCGATGGAAACACCATCCCTGCTCGGCTTTAGAAGGACTCTGGGGATATGGCCATGTTTGCAATGTGGACAGCGGCCAGAACTCAAACAGATCTCTGCCCCATTACTCAGTTTTAGCTATTTTACTGTCTGAAGTTTATCAGATATCTACCTGCGAGGGGAGAGAAAGGCCCTTAGCACACTGTGTTTTTAATAGTTCGGGGTCAGCAGGGATCAAGGCTTCGCAAACAAGGATCTTCAGCACCCTGGTTGCCATCTGCCTCCCATCCTACTTACGTTTCACACAACAGGTCTGGTGTCCCATTAAAGGTCTGCCATTCTTCCAAAAGACAATTCAAGTAAGGGAATGAGTACAGCTGGACCACCCCTGGGACAGAGTTAGGCCAAATCACCTCTCACATCTGAGAGGCAGCATCTCCAAGCGGTTAACAGGGCCCAGGACTAAGGCCACAGTTTTAGAGAAATGCCAGTTTTAGACATTAAACTCAACTCAAGTAGATCTGTAGGTCCTCCTGGGAGGGACTTGAAATTCATAAGGTTTTTATAGAAACAAAATTTCCAAAACTCACTTTCACTGGAGAACCATCTAGTTTCGTTAACTAGTACCTCTGTGCATTGAGAGTTTATTTAGTGACCTTGTTCATTTCTCACCCATCAGGTTCTCTATGGTCACAGCCCAGGCAGGTGAACCCACGGCCCAGGAGCTAGTGAGAGAGAAGGGATCACCGGGGCCAAGTCTAACAGGGCCCCGAGGCTGCTGACTGGGCTCTATCATCAGTTCAGCTTGGAAATTGAGCAAGAAGTTAACTTCTTCCTGGAATTCCTAATCTAAATGGTGCTGACATGCCCCAGTGGGAATAATATGGATATAGCTCAATGGACACAGAATATTTTGAATTTTAAAATGTTTGCTTCTTAAAGAGCAGAGCTCAGAAGTGAGAGGAATAGGAGGCACAAGTAGATGTTGGTTTTCCAACTTGGCCTGCCCTTGAGCCAAGCGGGCCCTGTCTAGACCACTTCCCAAATCACAGACAAAGAGGACCACCCAGCTGAGGGCCTGAGGGCTGTGGGAGGGTCTCAGACTCATTTTAACATAAGAATTAAGACTCCAAGTTACTATCAAGCAGCAGGCATCCAACTTCCACTTGTTGACTATAACTGGTAATGGGGGGTGGGGGAGGGGCCACCAAAAAAAGACAGCTGTGACTATCAGCATACTTGAAGCTTTTTACAATCTCCTGCAAAGATGTACTTTTCCACATTGCCATCTTCACTGTTGCTATGGGAATAAATGAAGTTTTATTCATTTAAAAAAATGGGGACACAGAGCTGCTCTTTGTCATTTAAGGTTTAAATTGGAGTCATGAACACTTCTGTAAAATGCAAGATGGTATAATTCAACAAGTTTTACTCTCTCTGGAGGATTGAAAACTAACCTGAATAGAAATTATACAATGATAAAATTCTGTCCCATCCGATTAATTACTTGTGAATAATAATATCTCTGGTTTCTTTCAATTATATTCTAATTGCACACCTTTTGCTCTGGTTGATTGGGCAAGGAACTAATGAACAATTATTACTGAATTTAATTAACACCATTATTTCTATGGCCTTTATATCTCTGTTGTGAACATGGAAATTCACAATCCCAGGGCTGGCACCAGAAGAAGCCGGCCTTGAACCCTGCAGAACAGGTTCTCGCGTTGCCCTGGAATAAGGAACCCAGGGTGGGGGACAAAAGATCTGGAGTTTCTGCCGGCAGGAAGCCGAAGGCTCTCCCAACAACAGCATCAACATTCAGAAAGATGACCGCTTCAAAAACGTTAGTAATTTACATGCTACATTTTTCCAAAGAGATAGGTAAGTGAGCTATACAGGACTCAATTACAATGACATTCATAATTGATTCCATATACAACAAAGAGCTGGTCAGATTTCATGTGTGTTTACTCTGAAGGATAACTGCTCAGTGACTAAGCCTAGCCGCAGCATACAAATATGTCTGAGTGATATGTTTATCTCACTTTGACATTCTAAACTCCAAAGTTCCCCCCGCCCCGACCACCACAAAGTAGCTTCTGTTTAAAAATTAGAACTCACTCGCAAAAAAAGAAAAGCCCATTCTTCCAGGCCTACTTATTTTAATTCGATCAAGGCAAGTCATAGATAATTTTTCTACATAACACGTCTGGAAACAAATGGGAATTTGTTTTTAAAGACAGATGATTACAAACTTACAGAGCTAGGAATATTTAACTTGCAAGAAACATACTGCTGTTCCTAAATGTGGCTACAAATTAACTTGGCAGTCACTATTGAATGTTTGCAAATGCACATGTGTGTCATGTGTAAATGACATTCATCTGACAGGCCTCCCCCACCCCCTATTTCAAAAACGTAGAGAAGAGATGAAAACGTCCTTTCCAAATTTGTTGGGGGAACACGACAAACAGGTGGTTAATTCACGGGACCAGAGAAAACACCTGAACGGTGTGTCTGATGAGAAGCGGCTCCGTCTCCCTGAATTAGGTTGTGTGCCCCCTGCTCCCTGCCCGGGGTTCAGCCATACCTCATAGCGGCTAGCTGTCTGCTCAGCTGTCTTCAGGCCTTGATACACACGGATGATGCAGACTTTAGCTCTTCTCTGGGAGGGGAAGCAGTTACTCTTCACGAAATCCATGACCATCACATGGTTTTTCAACTCAGTGCTAAATGTTTTGATCTGAAAAGTCTGGGGCACGGCTGTTTCCGTGTGGCGGCCAGTGGACCCCTTCTGATGAGTTTTTGCAGGAATTCCGGAGCGCCGCATGATACTCGGAATCTTGTGACTTCAGCCAGTGAGCCTGGCAGACACAATTTTCTTTGTTGAATCCAGGTATCGAGTGCAGCAGGAGGGACTTGGGAAGGGCCCTCGCTAGGACCTCGCCTAGTGGTTTCCAAGTCCAGAGCTGTTTTCTCCCAGATCCCAGCTGCCAACTGGGCCGGATGTGTATATGTGGAAACCTCAGGAATGACCTTTACGTGCCTTAAAAATACTCTGGCTGGCTGCTGTCCACCCGCCTCCAGCGCTTCTACCTGTGTTCTCAGGTCACTCAAAGTCGTCTCTGATTTCAAAGACACATTTCTCCTTCCCGCTGTATTCAAGTTCTGCACGTGGAGTTTGCCGGTGACCGTGAGGCTCAATATACGTTCTCAGTGTCAGACCCCCTCAAATCCAGATGAATTATTTACTGGGCTCTACAAAGGAGCCGGGAGTGATCACTGCTGCTTTTTAGAATTCCTGCTTTTTCTTGCCAAGGCTGAAAGGAGCTAGTGCGGACTCCCGCGGACACAAAGAGTGACCTCAGCCCTGGAGAAGATAAGAAACACATTCAAGTGAAGAAGAGAGCCTGACACAAAAGGAGGGATGGCTGTAAGCAGGCATGGAAAGCAGGGCTCTGTTAGGAAGCGCTGTGTCCGGAGGGTGGGGGTGAGGGGTACGTACTAGCTTCGTGACAGCTCTGGTCCCAAGACAACCATGCAAAGTCCCATCACCACGCTGAGCCTCAGTCTTGCACAAGGAAAATTGGAATAATCATACCTGCCACTCCCAGGTACATCAGGAGGGCCAGGTGAGTGAAATAGCAAAGAAAGAGCCATGTGTCGTATATCACAGAGGCAGCATTTCCAAGGTATGGTTGCGTGTCTTCTGCCCAACCTACTTCACACAGTTCACCTGATGCCTACAATGTCGCAGGGATGGACACGATGCTGAGAATCACTGGCTTGTGAATCATTTGGAAATGCAGGTGCATGATGTGCTCCTATTCATTTCATTTCACGTTTTGCTACCATTTCTGTTAACCCAGTAATTTAGAGGGTGAAAATTACAAGCCTGGGATCAAGGGCTGGGCCAGGAGAAAGCTGATGACAGGCACGGTGGCCATGTTCCGAGTCCTCACGCGGCACTCTCCTCTGCAGATGACTCCCTCGTGGCTCTCAGCACTGAAGCCCCTTGAACGGTGCCCGCGCCCCACTTGAAAGCTGGGGCGGAGGTTGGGGCGGGGAGGGAAGAGGCTAAATGAGGAAGTGCTTCCAAATCCGTTTCCTGAAACAGGCCAACAGTCCCTGGCCCAGAACCACACCCCCTCCTGCTGCAGTCAGCAGCTAGGACCTGGACGGGGAATGTTGAACGTCCACCTTTTGAGGCAATGGGAATGCTGAAGCTGAGAATGAAAACAAAGGAGAGGAAGAGACTTCAGAGAGAATTGAGGCCAACATTCTCATTGCAGTGCTTGGACATGAGAGCCATAGTCACTCGCTGTGATCCACACAGTGAAGTGGGACTTCCTGTTCCTTAAGCAAAACACAGTCTGCTCTCCCTGTGGTTCTCCCAGGATGTCAAGGACATTGTCAAGACCCAACGGATGGCAGCACGATTCCCATGGGAAGAGCAGCACACCAGGATTCAAGCCTGAGAGCCACGCTGGACACTCCCCAGTGAGTTACACCATGGGGCGCCATCTTCAACTGGGAAGCTCTGTGATAAAGACTGCTAGGGAAGAATTTGAGCAGTAAAGAAAGAAGATTAAACAAGGATGCCAAGAGAAGAGGGTATGCACTTGGCTCTTTGGGGGCTGTGAAGGCCATTGCCTATGTCTAGATGGTCACCCTTTGAACCGGCTCCTGCTGATGCCTGTCTCCAACCAGCAATTCCTTCAAGCCAGGAAGGAAGGAAGGAAGGAAAGAAGGAAGGGAGGGAGGGAGGGAGGGAGGAAGAGAGGGTCTTTCCTATCAGCACAGCACACCAAAGGACGCCGTGTAATGCAGGGCCCATGGAACTGCCCATCCCACTGCATTGAGACCCGAACCCATGGTTGGCTTGGGACCAGAGCCATCATGAAGCTAGTGTGTCCCCTCCCACCCCCCACCTCCACCCTATGGTTCACTGATTGTTGGCTGGCTGCTGGTGACAGCCGTATGCCACAGGCTGCGTCAGCTGCAGTGTCTGGGGAGACTCGAAAGACCCCAAGGCTGTAGGTGGCTCTTCTCTCTCCCAAGGCCACAGGCAGGATCTGGGCTCCAAGCAGCCACTGCAGCCACAAGAGACAGCCGTACTGTGACATTCCATAGGTCTCCAGAATTCTTGGTCCTTAGCCCTGGAAGGATAAGATCCATTCCCTCATCCCAGCAGGAAGCAGAGGCCCAGGGGGGAGGAAAGAGCACAGCTGGGGAGACGACTCCCAAACTGGCATGTGATTACAGACAAGCCCCTCCCTTCAGCCTTCAGTTCCTTTGCCACCAAGCTCCTGGCTGCTCCGTGCCGGGCCTGTCGATCCAGGTTGTATGTGGACAGAGCAGACAGCAGCTCCCTGCCCAGGGCAGGCCTCCCCAGGAAAGGTAGCAGATCCTTTGCAGGTGGAGGCCTCCTCCTGCCTGGGCTTTGGGGGGGGTTTGCGGGGGGCGATAGGGCCATGCAGCTCACACCTCCTGTCCAGCCTTGGAACCAGCGCTCCTCACTCTCAGCAGCCCCCCCACCCCACAGTCTAGTCACTGCACCGCCCAAGTTCAGTCTCAAAGTCAGAAGCCCCTGCTCCCTCAGGTGCTCACAGCGCTGGCCCTACCACCTGGGGTGAACTGCAAACCTCCCTCTGCCTCAGTGTCCCCATGTGTGTGAGAGGATGACAACAGGACCTTGCTCTGTGGGTTTCTATGAAGATGGAAGGAACTGGAACACGTAAAGGGCTTGGGACAGCCTGGCGCCGGTCGCATGCTTGGCAACCACCAGCCATCATCACCCTGAAAGGGCCAGCACTCTCAAGGTAGTCAACTCCCAGACACGTTATTTTAGCAAGGCAGGAACACGGGTCGGAGGAAACAGGGACTGACCTGGCATGGAGACCTGAATCCCAGGACTCCCTCCACCATGCAGTGGTGCCCAGAAGGGGGTCTGGGGCCCGCCCTGACGCATTCAGGTGCAGCATGGAGACCGCACTCCCGGAGCAGACCGGGATGAGCCCTATGCTAGGTGGTCAGAGCGTGTGAAACATTTATGAAGTATCTATTTTTAAAAAACTATTCAAATGTAAGTTTTCACGTGAGATATAAACAAAACAAAACAAAACCAAACCCAGTGGAAGGAGGAAGTAACAGGCACAAATCCACACGGAGCTAATTCTCACCCAAGGACAGAAAGCCCGTCACGTCTACCATCAGAGAGAATGCATCGGACACTGGGATGCCATCTCCCAGGCCCATACCACCCAAGGACACGGAACGCTGTTCTGTGAATTCTCCCCCAATCCCCACCCTATGGAAGTTGGCCTGTCTTATTAGAACACCTTGTCTCTGACCCCACCTGGCTTGCTCAAGGGTGTGCACACAGCTGGAACAGGGCCAGCCAGAGCCCATCCTGTAGGATCTCGCAAGAGTGGTGGCGGAGGCCACGAGATGGTGTACGCCAGTCACTGCTGGTGGAGGGGGCAGTGGTCACAGAGTGAGGCAGAGGCCAGACGTTGGCCTGAGGGTTCTGAGCCCCGTTCCTGCCTATGGTCCAATGAGAGACTCTAGTATCTTTCTACTACTTTGTCCTGTAGGCTTAAGATATTTGAATGGAGTTTCTTTCTCTTACAACCAACAGAGTTTGGGCAAAGTCCTTGAAAATTAACTCGTGTATTAAACAAACACATATCAAGTCCTCGTGGGTACCAGGCATCGCCAGCAGCAGAGACACACAGATGAAGCTCACACTATTTTCACGAGGAGCTCGCTGCTCAGCAGTGGGACAGATGGGGACAAGCAGTTCCTCCCTCCCCAGGAGAGAGGTTTGTACCAGGCCGAGGATGACCTCCAGAGACCCTGTGAAGGAAATGACAGGGCACAGAGTTTTGAAGGGTAAGGGGTGTGCTGCTCGCCCCCCGCGTCCGGATCAAAGTCACCCTTTCCCTTTCTGTCCATACATTTCTTCATAAAGCGCAGGACCAAAAACGGGGAAGCACTAACCGAAACCATATTTATTACAAATAATCATCACTCCATGGAAAACAACTTTCTGAATCCTTTGCTGTTTTTTTCCTTAAAGCAAATCACTCAGTCAACTATAAAAGTTAGATCTCTGACCTTATTAATGTCCTGCAGAAATTCTATTTAATTTCCCCAAATTGGTCCCTAAGGTGGCTGACTAAAACCGTAACATCATTAGCAATTGCTATCCAATGACACCACATCAACATAAACGAGGCTTGAATGTGTTTAGTGATGAAATATATGTGAAATTAATCTCTTATTTCTCCCTTGCCCCTGACACAACACGCAGGGCTGCATAGAATGCGCAGTGAAGTATTTAAATAATGAATTATTCAAAAAGAAAAGGAACTCAGGTACCTGGTGCCAGAAATTCATGCCTGTGAATTCTTAATCTGTTCTCCAATGGGATTAGCATTTACGACTATGAAAGATGTCCTAATTATGCAGAGTTTCAGAGTTGATTTTCTGCAGGGCCTGCACAGACCTAAAAAGCATTAGGCGACAATAAAACCGGATGACTATGAATTTCTGAATTCACAATTTGGTTTTCCTTTCGGGGGTGGAGGGGAAACGGCATTTTTATTTATGGGTGCTTCACTCATCAGGTGGGAGCTGAAGTCTTCTCTCTTCTCAAAGGCACCGTGCACACCGTAAGTGGAACTAAACCATCAGCCTCTCGACACAGAAGTGGGGAATCCAGAGTGCTGTTGGACATAGGACTAATGCAATGTATGTGTCCTCTTTCTTCCCACCCGCTGGGGTTCTAGGACAAAACAGGAGGCTGAGAATGGCTGATTATGGGATCTTGTACCCTTTAACCCAGTTAGGAAGAGAATGCAAGTTTGCTCAATGAACGCCATTGCCCTGAAAGTCATTCAGCCGTGCTGGGCTAGCGCGCTGGTTATAGTGACGGAAAAGGTGTCATCGTTTCTGTGGTCAGTTACAGGCACTCAATAAATATTCGTTCGGTGTATGATTGAAATGAAAAGGTATCAGCTGTCTTCTCTTACAGGATGCCTCTTCCTTGTCTGTCAGTGCAAAACTTCTTTTTCTACTTCTTTAGACAACGCTGGAAACTACAACGATTTGATGCATCCGCCAGCTTTCCAAAAAGTAGCAAAACCAAGGAGGAAACTGGAGGTCGTGGCCCAGACAATACTGTCAATTCACCGCCATGGCTCGTGTTCCTCCCCCTTCAGCAAGTGATCGATAATCATTCACTTAGCACCCACTGGGGTTTCAGCTCTGCGGCAATGACTCCGATTACATAGTCAAAGCCACTTGCAAGACCAAAGCAACACACCTTTAGGGAGACACCCTAGATCCCTCCTTCAAGCTCACTGAAAGGAGTGTGCGATTTGAAGCAATGAATGGTATTTTCATATTTTCCTTCCAGTGAGTGAACAGATTTTGCGTGTCATCCTTGCGCAGGGGCCATGCTAATCTTCTCTGTATCGTTCCAATTTTAGTATATGTGCTGCCGAAGCGAGCACGTGAACAGATTTTGAATAAAGAAAATCAATGACTTTTTAAGAATCTATCCTTGTTCTAAAGTCATGGTTTGGCAAGCAAGAAGGAGGGGTGACCATTAGGTTGAAATTTTAGGGAAACATCAAACTCAACTTGCCATTTACATCCCGGGTCAGTTTTACCCAGAAGGACCCCCTGGAGTTTTGGCTGCCTGTCACTGCCCTCCCACGAAGGAGGGATGCCAGGCGGGGCTGGGTGCAGCAAGTGGTGGGGTCTACTGCTATGACCTGAGCATAGACACTCCACTTTCTCTACGTGTATTTCTCGTAGATGCATTCGTTGTCATGCTTGCATGTTTCCTTTCCGGTATGCATTAATTTCTCAATGAAAGAAAACAGATTGAACAGGTTGAACAAATCCCTAAAGTGCAGTATTTATCAGTCACATACCCGAGCCCCACGGGAAACTGCAAAACTAGTGCCCTCCCATACTGTAGCCTCCAGCAGCCTCCCAGGTCTGCTCAGCCCAGATCCCTCCTCATCACTGGGGCAGTGAGTAGACAGTGGCTTGGGGGGCACCCAGACTCTCACACTCAATGCAGAGTGACCAGCACCTGTGGAGACGAGTCCCAGATCCCAGGCCTCAGTTGGCATTTATCTCAAGACAATGGCTTTCTACCTATACACCCAGCTGTCAGTCTGGCTCATGTCCCGGGCTAGGTGGTCCTGGCCCAGGCAGAGGAGGGGCCTTCTTTGAGCCCCCGGAGAATCCACTTAATTGGTATGAAGGTGGTTCCCTCCCCACTGCATGTGGCTGGTTGGGTCATCTTCAAACACCAATACCAACAGCCAGTAGGGGCCGATTACTGACTTCCCAAACGTTATAAAAACTGGTTCTATATCCATGACCGCTTGTGTATGTACATGCATGCATACACGCGCGCACACACACAAAGATGTACAATATTCTGTGTATTTTCTAAAAGTAAAATGGGCCCAGTACAATCTGCCTTTTAAGTCACTTCATATTTATGTAAGAATTTTCTAGGCATCTCACCTGTCCATCAAGGAATATGAGGTCAGCAAACTTTGACCTGTGAGCCAAATGTGGCCCTCGGTCAGCAGGTCCACCTGGCCAGTGGGGTCTAGGGCTGGGCAGATCCCAGGGACAGGCCTAAGATGCACTTCTGCAAGTTCCGTCAGCAGGGCCCGTGATGCAGCGGGAGCTGTCGCGGCTGGCCGGCCTCCCAGCGCTCCGGACCGGGCCTTCCCAGCTTCCCAGCTGCATTCACCCCAGTCCTCACTCACTCTAACTCCTCGGGTGTAACGTCCAGGTCGGCGGCCACTGCAAGTGGTTTCCCAGACTCTGCTCTCAGGAGAACCCAGGCTGAGCCCAAGTCCAACATACCTATGGCGCCCCCTCACCACACCCCAGATGGCTCAGGGACCTCTTCACTGAGTGACCGGTCCTTCCCTGGACTTTGAACTCTAGTGCCCCAGACCCTTTGGCAGTGCCCACTATGCTCTCACAGGGATCAGTACAGAATCTCCATTAGGTCCTTCTAAACATCTAGCTCAATGCCTTGCTTGTAACTGAATCCCAATTAATGTTTGTTACACGCAACAGCACAGTAACAAACAAGCCACATATATGTAATATAAGGGATAAATCCTGTGTATAAGGATACTGCCATGAGTCGCCATCATGAAAAGCACCTGGGGTGACTCAGAAGTCCAGGAACGCCTTCCAGGGCCCCACCTGAGGGTCTCTGTCTTTCCCCCGGGGCACCCCAATGAAGGACTGCCAAACACTCTGCAGATCACAAAGAAGCTGCTGCACACCAACCTCTAGGTTTTCCTGATTCCAACGTAACAGAACATCCCAAGGGGTTATTTTTAAACACATGCCAAAGGAGTAGAAGGCCATCTCCCGTTGTTCAAAAACAGGTGAAGGGAAAGAGTAAATACAGACCGAGCAGCGTTTGCCTCTGTGGTCATCACTGTCGGGCATCACTGGGCATCAGTATTGGGCATCACCCCCGAGGACCACTGTTTGGCCATCCCTGTTTGGACCTCACTGTTGGGCACCAGCAAAAACACAGACCCCCCTAATGGGGAGCCCCTCTCTCCCACCGTTTCTCCAAATCTTACAAGCGTGGGTACCTTGAGGCTTTTCTAGACCCATCCCTACTATAAGGTGGGGCACAGTAAATGTTTGTTGAGTGGATAACCGCTCTCCCATTATAGGAGTCTCCTTACTGGGGACTATTAACAGGTCTGGGTATAACACAGCAAAGTACCAACTCTTTAGAACAGGACTCCTTTTCCACGCTGCGTGCATTTGAGGAGATCTCACACCCTGCTAGGAAACCCACAAGGACACCTGCATCATCTCCCTCAATGGTGCTCCCTCTTCATCACCCGGTGGGCCAACCTCTCCCAGCCACCACCAGCGACTGAGAGGCCTTCAAAGAGGCCTCCACGAGCCAAGGAGCACAAAAGAACTGCAGCACCCTCACTGGCAGGAGAGTGGAACCCGCCGGACCAGTCTGTCCAGTATCCGTCCAGTATTTGTCCAGTGCGCGCTACCCCCCTTACCCACTTCCTGTGGCTGGCGCCCAGCAGGGACGAGGCCAGGCCACCTCACCGTGCAAATCCGCACTCTCCCCTCTCATAGTCCCCCGGGCTCTCACCCTGTGGCTGCCCTGCCCTGCCCGCGTCCCCAGACCTCGGGCTCCATCGCTCCTCCCTGTGGGCTGACCCCGAGTGCTCCGTCCTCAGGTTTCCTGCCTGCTCTCTCTGACCCGGCTTCGGTTTCCCTCTGGGTTCCTCACCCTGCAGTTAAAATTCAAGTCGGCCGACAGCCCTATTTTTAAGCAAAGGGAAGAGCCTTCTCTTGGGGAACCAAAATGAACACAGCATGCAGGCCCTGACCAGGCCAGTACCCTCTTTGAAAAGAAGAAAATAGAAATTCCGAGAGTTTTTGGTTTTTCGCACGAAGAACTCATCCTGCCAGCCAAGCGGAAGAGCTAAAATAGTTTTAAAAGTTCTAGCCCGGGTCGTCTGGAAGAGGGAGTGGCAGCCCTCTGGGCGTCCTAGCTGCAAAAGGCGTCATTCAGCGTCCAAGCAGGTCCCCCTGGGCGGCTCTTCCTGGGGCCTCCTGTTGACGACGGTGTCCAGGCCGTCCCGCTCCTGCTCCTGCCTCGCCCCGCACAGCCTCGAGCCCACTGGAAGTTCAGCGAGGCCGGGCTGCCTCTTGCTCGTGGGCTCCTGCCCGGGACTTTGGACGACCCCACGCCCGGACGGCAGGCACAGTTCTTGGCAGCAGGAATTCCAAGTCAGGCAGAACGTGGCTCCTGATCCGCACACGCTGGTGGGAAGGCAAAATGGTGCGACCGCTATGGAAAACAATATGGTGGACCCTCGAGAAACTGAACGCGCCCCCACGTGAGCCCGCAATTCCACCTCCAGGAACGTGCCCGAAATAATGGAAAGCAGGGTCTCGAAGACGTCCCTGTACACCCACATCCACGGCAGCATTAGTGACAACAGCCAAAGAGCAGAAAGAGCCCAGGTGTACGGTAATGGCTGAGTGGATAAACGATATGGGGTGGAATATTACTCAGCCACAAAAAGGAATGAGGTTCTGACATGTGGTATGACAAGGATGAATCGTGGAGACATGATGCCAAGTGACATGAGTTGGATACAAAACAAAAAGCACGTTAGGATTCCAGTTACCTGAGGTACCTTTAATCATCAGATTCACAGAGACAGAAGGTGGAATGGGGGTTTCCAGGGGCTGGGGAAGGCGGGAGAGGGGAGTTATTACCTAACGGTTATGGAGTTCCAGCTTTGCAAAATGAGAAGGCTCCTGGAGATGGATGGAGGTGATCGCAGCCCCCGGTGGGAACGGACTTACTGCTGCTGGTCTGTATGCCCCCAAAGGGTTTTAAGATAGTACATTTTGTTAGGTATATTTTACCGCAATTAAAAATAATTTTAGGGGCGCCTGGGTGGCTCAGTCAGTTGAGCATCTTGGTTTCGGCTCAGGACATGGTCTCAGGGTTGTGAGATCAAGCCCCCCGTTGGACTCCACACCCAGCCAGGAGTCTGCTGGAGAGTCTCCCCTCTCTCTCCCCTTCTGGCCCACCCTTGTTCCCTCTTGCGTGTGCATGCACATGCACACACTCTCTCACTCTCTCTCTCAAATAAATAATCTTTTTAAAAATAATAATAATATATTTTTTTAAAGGAGTCCTTGCTCTTGAGGCAGTGGAAATCTGGCAATTCCAGGACGGCAGTCTCCCAAGCTGGTCTAGGCACCTCTGCAAATACTATTCTCTGGTCCACGGCGGGGATGGAAGACAAGATGGCAACTTTAGGTATGCTTACTTTAAACTCATCTTTTAAAATATCTGTATAGAACTGGTTCCATAAAGTACTATAGCAGTACAGTATAGTTCATGATTACACCTTGTAGACAAAAATTGGGTATCTATCTTGAGTGCACTAAAAATTCCTTCCCAGTGAGGCGGATTGACTGGGTGCTGCCTGGAGCCCACTGTCTTACAAGGATGGGCTTTTGCACCTCTGCAGAGGGCACGTAGACCTTTCCCAAAATTGGAATCCTCTCTTCCTCAGGCAGGGTAAGGGGGAGCAGGATAATAATCCAAGTTGTCCTGACAACCACAAGTGGCAATGGGATGTGGCCCCCAGACGGCCAAACCCAACCAGGAAGGGCAGTGGAGGGTTTAAGAGCAGTGACCCTACCCCCCTCCCTTTTCTGCTGGAGAGTCATGGAGCTTTCATGCATTAATCTCTCTGGGGACTTCTGCTGCTGCTCCAGGACATGCTTGTCACTCTGCAAAACTGTGGGCAGCGGAGCCTAGCAGAGCCATTGCCGCATCATTACCACTTCTGGGCCTGGGACCAGGCTTGCATACTTGCCCCAAAGTGATGGGATGGGCTCTCTCCCCACCGGGATTAGAGCCTGCCATTAGGTGTCCTACTGTGGTTGATCTTCTTGGAGCCCCTACTCTAAAGGAACGTGTGACATGCTCCTCTGGGATGAGGTGGATGGCGCTGTCTGGGGCTGCCTCCTGCTAGCCTCCCGCTAGCCCTCAAGAGTGTCCTTGGCCCCGCCACTGACCATCTTCCATCTTGGGTGAATCCCGGGTCTACCCTGGAGGGAGGAGGAATTTCTCAGGCTTTCAAGAGAGATGCTCATCCCTGATCTGATCACACTGGGAGACACTCATTCCCTGTTCATGGAACAGGAGGAGGCCATGAAGTCCGGAACTTCTGTGGCCATCTCTTCCCTGGGGACGAGCTAACAGCAGGGAAGCCAGCATGGACACACAGAAAGCAACAAGATCCTTGATGGCAGGGAGCAGCCAAATCCAAGTATCCTGAGAGCCCACCCTATGCTGGACTTGCCAGCCTCACACACAGACGAATTCCAACACTGTTTAACCTCAGTTTGAATTCACTGTTGGCACCCAAAAGCATCCCAACTGCATGATCTTTGATTTGGTTCCACTGCATTTTTATGGCCTACAACGTCCTTGGATTTCACTCAGCCTCTTACAATTTCCAGTAAGAAAGAGTGGGGCAAGGAGAGACACGTTGGCTTCCGTGGTCCATCCTCTCTCAGGAGCCATCCTTCATCATGCTGTCATCACTGACCCTTCTGATTCCAGCACCACGGCTCTCTACAAAGGGACCCAAGCCCGCACACAAAAGACAACAAGAGAGGAAGACAAGACCGCATGTATCTACTAGGAGCGGGGGTGGGGCCGAGCGCCAACACTTCAGGCATCTCTGTTACTGTCACTCAGGTCCCCAGAGCTAACTCATTGTCTTCCTATCCCACCTGTCTATCAGGGGACGCAAGCCATTTCTATATGTTTTCTTATATCTCAGCCAATTGTGGTCACAGGATGCTTCCTACCCTGTGATCTCTAATCTGATGAATAGGCTTAAGCCCCATTTTTATGTTATCTTGTCTTGTCCTGCTTTTGTTCTATCAATCACGTTACTGTGTAGAAAGAAACCAAACTAACATAACAGAAGCTTATTCTTCCCCAACTGTTTATCCTGGTCTCATTTGTCTTGCTGTTCTCTCTCACCCAACTTCCTTCAAGGATTACATGAACACTCACATGTGTTAAATCAGAAAAATATACAACCTTGTGAAAAGGAGCTGCATTTGCATAAAATACTGCCACCTGACAGCCCCTCAAGCCACTGTAGACAAAGCAGGCTTGTAGGTGGAGTTCAAGGTTACCGTACCATACGCTGCTGGTGTCTTCCTGGAAAACCCACAGTAAACCAAGAATATCGTATCATTCTTGAAATACATAAAAGGACCTGGAATTTTCTTTTAAATAAACTGGAGTTGCTTTCTACAGTCAAGAATGTTTATGGTAGTGTTAATTACCTGCAACAGTCACTCCCAAGTTTGCCCTTGCTACGTTCTCTCCAGCAGATTCTAGCTGACTGACAGCTTCTCTCTCCAAAGAGAGCTCTTTAAGTCGCATAATCCCACTGACTGCAGATAATGATCGGGTAAGGGATGAGGGCTTTATTCAAGCTTAGCCAATTAGATTTCCTCAGAGAAGCCCGGTGATCCGGGACAAGGAGACAGAGTCAACTGCTTAGGCATGACCCGCTAGGAAGGTGATGGGATTGGGTGCCGCCATTTGGGGCCAGACCAAACCACGTGCATGGGGATGCACAGAGAAGCTAGCCTGCATAGAACAGAGAAAAGCAGACCAGCAACAAAGATGAAAGAGGAGAAAGAGATACCAGGACACTCTACTCAGGCTTGCCTGTCCTTATTGTATTTAGGACCCAAGGAATACATTTCTAACCCTAAAGTCCACCTTCTTGCTCTTTCCTGAGCAGACTTCTGTATCTTGGAATCGGGCAATCACACTGGCTGGGATGCTTTGGAGGATGTAGCCTGAGTGTCTGGGGGCTTCTCATCAACTCCTCTTCCTCAACACCGGAGGCTTCTCCCGGGCAGTCAGCTTCACAAGCTCTGACTCCTTTTCTCTCTCTTTCTAATTGACCAGCTATTCATGAATGGCCTCTAGAGAGGGTTTCAGGGACACACCACCAATTATCTTCTGAGAAGAAGCCCAAGTCCTCATGACGGGAACGTTCAAGGCCTAGTGCACTCATGCTTTGGTTATAATTAATAGAATTTTCAAGTTGAAAGGAACTTTATATTAAAGAACCATATGGCCCCAATTTGCAAGATAATCCCGATCTCAAATATTCTGTTCAACCATTCAGCCAATCTATTCTTATTTCTGTTTCAGTAAATGTTCTCCTTCCTTCTTCTGCTGGAGATCCGAGAATAAGCAGGGCCCCAGGAGCTAATCTTGACGAGGTCACTGTCTCGTGGAAGGTTAAACAAGGGTAGTGTGTTAGGATTCCTTGGGGCTACAAAGGACACAAAGCCTCCTACACCAGCATCAACAAAGAGAGGAACACAATGGCTCAAGGAATCCAAGGATGGATCAAAAAATCAAACTACCAGAGGGTAAGGATTTTCCGGGAATCAACAACAACTGGATTCTCCGTGTGGATTTCCCTGTTGCCGACACCACGGAGGCTTAGCTTACTTACCAAGAAAGTGGGAGGATACTGTCTCCCATAGAGGGCTCGGGCAAAGATTAAATTTTAAATACCTCAGGGAAAGGCCTAGAATGATATAAAGGAGGAGCTCAATCAATTTCAACCAATCTCCCCATTTCCCCTTGTAAGTGTCTCAGGGCAATTATGAAACAGTGGGGACCAAAATGGAGGAAAGCCCAAGAACATACAGTTTGTTACCCGACATGGGGTGAAATAGAAAATGCAAGCCCACAGGAAAGGGGTCGGCGGGAAACAGAGATAAAGGCACCTTCGAGCAATTGGAAAGAATCTTCCAGACATCTTTGAGTCCAAGAGAGACATTCTTTCCTCATAAAACCGGAGACTTCTCCCACTCCCAGGACAGTTGCAGAAATTATCTTGAAGAAAACATTATCACAAAGGAAGCCACACCTCCTGAGTTTCCAGCAAATGCACAGATACACAAAATATGAAAATGGAATATCTAGAGCTAGAAAAATAAAAATGTCCTTATACGGGGCATGGAACTGATTCAGAAAAATCTCTGTAGATTCAAGAATAAATTTGGACTCACTCAGAAAGACTGATAACTCTCTGGAATTAGCAGGTAAGTTTTGATTTTAAAAATAAGTGAGCATTCTCAAAGCAAATGGCACTGACTAAGGCCGATTAGTAAGTTACAGGTACCAAAATTGAAGGAAACAGAAGATACAACAGGATCCCAGACAGAACTGCCCCACCCACATAGCTAGGTCTGAAGCAAGACCCTCCTGAGGTGAGATCCAAAGGCAATTATCGGAAATGAGGAAACAGACTTCTGTTTTCAACAGAAAAGGTCCTAATTATAATATAAAAAAAAACCTGGAACATCTAAGTAAAAAAAAAAAAAATCAAATTATAACTCATAAACCAAAACGATACACACACAGAAAACCAGATGAAGGGAACATGACAAAATATGAACCATGGTCTGTTTGTGCGATGAGATCACAGTGCTTACTGCTTTTCCTCTCGGTAGTGACTATGCATTCTTCTTCATGAAAACCAATTTTAGGAAAATTTTTCAAAATAACCTCTCTCACTGCTGAAGAGAGGTACCTCAGAGATCACACTGAAGTGTGAAGAAAGGTAGCTGAGCGTCAGTCAGAGGGTGACACGCCAACGGCACACATGGTTCACACTCAACATGGATGAACACTCATTCATGGTTCCACCCCGGGCGTGTTGGTGTGCCCGGGACCACACAGGGTGTGTAAAGCGGAGCAGTGGCTCACAACCACCTGAGGCTGACAGCACACTTCCCTGCCCTTGACAGCAAGGTAAAGTGAGGCAAGAAAGGGAGTGACCTGACTCACCGGGGCACAGCCCCGCCCAGAGGTGGACGGGAATCTACCTGACTGGGAGCCCACCCTCCAAACCTCTCGGGGAGCAGGTCACCCCACCAAAGTCCATCCTCTTCAGAGAAGATGCTCCATGAAAAGTTGCTCATGGAGTTTCTGTCAGGATCCTGCCCTGGGCGCAGAAACCAAATCTCACAAGAAGTCAGGCAACGAGGCCACAGCCACCCCGCTGCTAAAAGGCAGAGGGCAGATGCAGCCCTCCTTCCCTGACACCATGGTCACACCCTCAGTGCCAGGCCTGGGATCCCAACTTGGCTCATCCCACCTCTGGTCTGGGTTTTTCCGGGAAACTCAATAGTATATCGAATATATATAGTACTTTCAACAGGTGCTCATTAAGTACTTCCTGGGGCTAATCACCAGGGGCTCAAAGCAATGTCCCTGCCTGCAGGAACATGCATCCCACTGGGATGTAGGCAAGCACACAATCGCAGCTTGTGACAAGCACTGTGATGGCAGTAGGTAGAAGATTCAGAATTTTCCACGGAAGACCCAGGAGGATGCTCAGGAAAGAAGCTCGTTAGGGTCTGCTACAGACCTACAAATGGAAATTAACTCCCCTGTGGCACCGAGGCCAGTCACCCTCCACTCTGGGACGGGGCCCATGTGAGAGATTCATCTCAGTGTAGACTCCAGAAGCGCGTCCCACCTTCTCCACTTCCCACCCTCCCCCGGAAGCCGGTTAGCTCCTGTCGACCTGAGCTCCTGCCCTGAATCAGTGCGTGAGAGGATGCAGGTCACGTACCCTGCCCAGCCGAGGCCCAGGCTGGGGAGCCACCTCCCTGCTCGCCGTCAGACCCCTCTGACGCTGCTGAGTCTGGCATCACGGGAGGGCCACCCACAGCCACCACTCGGTCCGCGGAGTCACGGTTACTGAGGGCCCCTGGTGAGCTGGCACGGGCAGGCAGAGAGGAAAGTACAGTCCGAAGGGGAGCTGAGCCCTTGATCCCAAATTCTGTCAGGAACTGGCTTCTGGCTCCTCCCTCCCTCTATCGTGCACCCTCTCCTTCACCATCGGTGGTCTTGAATATTAGTCTCACTGAATTTTTTGGCTAGAATTAGCCTTCGTGCTGGCTTTTCTTCTCGGAACACAAGAAAAAGCCAAAGCATAAAGGAGTTAAGCAAATTGCTCAAGGTCACACAGCCAACTAGAGGGGCCCTTTCTATTTACGATAAATGAAAGCCATTAGAGGTCATCTTAAATACAAGGTAAAGGCTCCACCCTGAGGATTAATTTCAGGAACAGAAGCAGAAACTGGTCAAAACTGGTTAAATCAGCAACTTAGGGAAGCCTGGTCACTGGGGAGACCCAGAGGTCAAAGAAGGATCTGTTTCTTCCTTCTCTCCCCTCCCTGTCCTTTCTGTGATGGGTCCCTTTCTCCCCTACACAGCTCTAATGGAGTTTCCTGGACACATGGAGAAAAATCAAGTAAGGAAACTCGGATTTCTGGCCTGAAGGGCTAAGGGCAGATTGTATAGTCTTCAAAACCAGAAAAAGTCAGGGTGACCAGTACTGTCATGTGTCATCTACTGGGAGCTCAACACTAGGGGCCTCAGTTTCTCTTTCAGTAAAACAGGGGCCCTGTTTGCTTCCCTCACCTTAGACAGTAGCAGTTAAAGAAAGATTGTTCTGACACTTGTTACTACAGTAAGGAAGACTTTGTTCAAGACCACTGCAACAGGGAGAGATCAAACCCACCTCTGAGCACGACGGGGACAAATGGAGAATTACAGCGGAGAAGCAGAGAGAGGGGCTCAGTGGGTGGAAAATTCCTAAGATGAGACGTCAAGAGTCAGGAGGATTTTTGCCAACGGCAGGCCACGAGGGTCAGATACCGAGGGGAGGGAGATACTCGCTAAGAGGGGCCAGGCAGCCCAAAGATAGGGCAGGAGCCACGCAAGACCCGGAGGAAAAGAGTCATCAGAGGAGTCTGAAGGTAAATCAAGTAGAGTCTTCTCAAGCCAAGAATCAGACAGGATACTCTATAACCTGTGCACTGGGGGGCCATAAAGAACGATTCACATTACGTTTCTAGCTCCTATGGTCATTTGCTATGAGAATTATTTAGAAATAACTTATGTTTAATAGATGGTAACACACACACACACACACACACACACACAGTTGGCACTTCAAGTCTAATCAAACCAAGCATACAAGCTTTAGGCTCTGGAAACTCTGAGAAACAAAACAAAGTCACACATGCCAGTGATGTTTTGACCATCTGGCTCATCTTTTGTCATCATCATCATAGCTAGTGGCCAAGTAGCCCGTGGACCACGGTGGGGACTGGTCCTACCAGGCGTCTGAGGGATGGGCCCCGCCGGTCGCCCATGAGACGCGTAGGAGGGTTCGCACTGTGCCGCTGGGATGTGGCTCACAGTCCAGCCCAGCGAGGGCTGTGCTAATCCTGCACTTGCAGTCTGGGAGGAAACAAAAGCAGAAATGACTCTGAGAGGACCTTCCTCATCGTACATCAAGTCTTCCTAGTCATTTTAAAGATGCTATTTACTATCTGCCAGGATCTGGGGAGAGGACTTCAAATTGCTTCGCAGATTTGAAAACCTCCCTAGGAAAGAGACCACCTGGCCAAATGGCTGGCCTCCTCCATGCACGGCCTCCTTCCAGGAGGCTGTCTATGTGCCCCAAAGTAGAGCAGCACATGAACTTAGGGAACCTGGAAGGGAACCCTGCAATGCACACTCAATCAGACCAAGGGTAGATCAATGAAGGCCCAACGCAGACCCCACGGAGGTGAACCAGCCAAGCCCCAGTTCCTTCCTCCTCTGCCCGATGGGCACATGGTTTCTTCCCTCCGAGGCGTCTACCTTCTGCTTCCTCAAACATGCACATCAAAAGGCTGCCCATTGGTGTGTCCCTGGGGAATGAATCATGATCACAGACCCCGGAGGCCCTCCCGCTCATGGTGGACTACCCTTACAGACCCATGGGTAGAAAATAAGGTCTTACCTTAAGTGAAGCCCTCCGTGATTCCTAAACTCAACACTTGCCCTCACTCACTCGAGCCTCCGATTCTGCAAGCGCTCTTTAAACTCACTGCATCTGTTTGGTTCTGTGGTGATCTCTGTCCCACCCGCCATACTCTTCCGCTTCCTTTGAGGACCTATTGAGAACTTTGAGTCAATCGAGGCAGAGGTTCTACTGACCCAGGACACCGCCTCAGGCTCCTCGATGACTCCCCCAGGCAGACACCGCGGGCGGACCAGAAACAGCTCCGGAGCGGGTCTACTTGTTGTCATTCTGAGTCCGGACAGGAGGGCAGAAGAGCGGCTAACCCTGGTTTCTCCTGCGGGCGCTGGAGTCAATGTTTCAGCACCTCCTTTCCCTGCCTTCACCTTTGGTTCTCACCCACATCCAAATAAGGCGAGAAGCCAGACCCTCTCACCCAAAGCAAGTGGAGCCTGGCAATGCCCGAATCCACGTGCCCCGACCTTTCTGAGAAGAGAGAATATAGACGGATCTTGAAGGGCCCACATGCCGCTCCCCCTTTTCTCACTCCACCCCCACACGACCTGAACACCGGCCCTCAAGAGGGTATGGAGGCCACGCCAGCCGCTCCGTTCAACCCGTCAGTGCAGTCGACCTGTGGGAGGCTCCCACCAGAATCCCACTGTTGGCAGACATCTGACGGTCCTCAAAGCCTTCGGATGTGAACAGGGAGGGCCGCTGCTTGTCGCTGAGGCTTAAACTGGAGGTGTTCAAAGCCAGGCCTCAGCGCACCTGCTATTCTGCCTGCCTGTCTCCTGGGAAGACGGAAGGACAGGCGCTCCCTACGGGGAAAGTCTTCTTCCTTCTAGATGTGAAACAGCCGGAAGAGAAAATGTGCGCTTGCCTTGAGGGGCCCGGAGTGAAATACTCCGCATAATCCACTGAAAGATGCGTGCTCTCGGGACTGAATAAACTGGCAGAGGCCAGTGGCCATTGGTCTCACAGGACCAAGTCCCCTGGGCAGCTAGAGACCAGGACAAAAGAGGGATATGGGTTTTTTGAATAGCTTGGAGCACTGAAGGCTTTATTCCATTAATCTGCTGCATCTAATAAAAGGAACCTGGCTTTGAAAAGAGGCAACACAAATATTTATACAGAAGTGGAAAAAAACCTGTCCCTCGGGAAGCAGGCAGGAACCACGGCCATGCAGTCAGGGAACGTAACAGGCCCGGCACCATGCTCAGCCGTGCGGGGAAAACGAGAGCATCACGCAGCAGCGGGGGGACTCCTTGAAGCCCCCACGCCTGGGGGTCTGGTGTCCTCCACACTCCAGAAGCCTAAGGATTACAGTCCACCCACCGACTGGTGAGGCCGTCTGGCTGTCCCTCACAGTCAGAGGAGACCTGGTTGGGGTCCACGGCCAGTGAGCAGCACATACAGAGTCAAACAGGCAGAGACAGAGTCTGAGCCAGGTGGGCTTAAAACAGGAGCTGGGGGCTGCTCCAGGGCAGAACCCCCAGGGTCAGGCCAGGAGGGGCCCAAAGGAGCAGAGGAGCTCACTGGTGGGGCCACTGGACCCGCTGGGCTGGAACGTGGTTCAAGTCCCCCTGACCTCTGTCTCCTGAGACCAGTGGCTCGTGACTGGGACCAGTTTGTCCTTCCCGCCCCTGGGGAAACCTTGGTGATGTCTGGAGACACCTGTGGCTATCACAGCTGGGAGGACATGCCACGGCATCTGGTGAGGAGAGGCCAGGGACACGGCCAAACATCCCGCAATGTGCAGAACAGCCCCCACGCCTGAGGACTTTCCTGACCCACGAGCCGAAAGTCTCCCGACAGCCAGAAGTTTCCGGTGCCCGGTGGCGATGTTCTTCTCCGCGGTTTGCACATTGCTGAGGTGTCTGCCCTCCTCCAGTGTCTGCTTTGAATCTCAGGTCTGCGGGCCAAGCTTGTGCAAAGGTCCTGATCCCCCCTCACACCACGAACAAAGTGATCGAATCTCCAGAGGGCTCTGGGGATGGCCGGCCCCGCTCTACCCACCAGACGGTTCTCTCAGAAGTATTCCTTGGCAGGGGGGAAGCTCCCCTGCAGAAATCCAATTGAGGGAAAATGAATTGTTCCCTCCTCTTGCAATGAGACTGGAGAGCTGCCATTTGAATAAACAGGGGTCATTACCCTTTGAAAGATGTCTTTCCTTTTGTCTGATTCAAACTAGCCATTTTTCATGTAAAATAGAAGCTAACTGGGAAATTACATTTCGACTCTTTTATAATACAGATTAGAGAGATGAAGAAAACTCTGCCATAAACAATAGAAAAGGCCATTATTCAGCTGAAGAGCCGCCTGCAGGAGGCAGTTTGCCTGAGACGCAGGCCCTGAAGTCTGCACGGGGCTCCGGCTGTCAGTCTTCAACTGGGCCGCACCTGGGAATCACCTGAGAAGTTCTGAAAACCTCCCCGTGATCAGGCCACATCCCAGACCAAGGACACCAGAAACTCTATGAAGTTCTCCACACCGTGCATCAGCACCACCTGGAGAGCTTGTGAAAAGGCAGGCCCCAACGCCCGGGGTTTCCAATCTGTAGGTCAAGGGTAGAGCCTAAGAATTTGCATTTCTAACAAGTTCCCCGTGACACGGATGCTGCTGGTCTGGGGACCACACTGGGAGAACCACTGCTCTCAGGAAGTACCCAGGAATCCCCAGGGTCTGCAGCCAGCCCTGATCATCGAGGCTGTACCTCTACTCAGGGACTGACACCACCGAGGGAGGCAGCGAGGAGAACGTTAGATGGGTCCTTTGTGCCTCGGCTCTACCCGATCGATGCAGTCCTGAAAATGAGACGCCTTTAACAAATAAACTATGAAAGGGACAACGGCGGAGGCAGAGCGGACATGCTGGTGGACGCCGCCTCAACAGGAGGTCAAGGTTAGCACCAGCCATGATGAGACACGTGGTGTCACGTGCCTCCCTGTGCTGTGTGACAAGGAGGGCACATCACCTCTGTGGCTCTCGTCCCCCAAATCTGTAACTGCGATGGAATGAAGAGAAAACATCAGAGAAGCTCCAACTGAGGGACCTGTTGCAAGACGACAGATCACTACTCCTCAGAAGAATGGAGATTCTGAAGGTCAAGAGAAGACGGAGGAAGCCTCGCAGGTTGGAGGAGGCTGAGGAGACATTAGGACTCCGTGCCATGTGGGATTCTTGATGAGCCCCCAGGACGAAAGAGGACCCCCGTGGGAAGTCTGAGAAGACCCAGAGAAGCCCGTAGAACACAGCATTGTACTGATGCTAATGTCTTAGTTTTGACAAACATGGGGGACGTTTGGGTCAAGGGGACCCTCTACTGTCTTCACAACCCTTCTGTACATTCAGAATTATTTAAAATAACAAGTTAAAAAATGAGAATCCTAGGACTGTACGATTTTCTCAATGCATTTCATAATTTGGGATTTATGAAGAGATCCCTGCAAGAGACTGAGGGAGTTCTAGAGACATCCTTCCCTCATTCAGCTCGCACTGGCTGCTGGGGACAATGAACAAGGTAGGGTGCCTCAGAGAACTGGGGACAGTACAGGAGCAAATGTTCTAATCTTAGTACAAGGCACTATTAGGAGAAGTGATTACTATGATATAAGATTCTGATAATGCTGAGAAAACAGTACAGAAGTGGTGTAATCTGTGCTACACACACAACATAGTCCAGAGAGCCACACACTCCTGAGTAGGTGCCTCAATTTACCCTGCTACAAAATTAGGCACTGAGACAAGAGGTCCCTGAAGGTTGTTTTCTCTCTCACATTCAACAATTCATATGTATGTTGAGGTTTCTGAAAGTAAGAAAACTTAGAAAGTAAGGTGTGCCAATTTCAAACACACTGGGAAATCTGAAGGCGACCGTAGTTATCTGTCCGTGACATTATCAGGGATTTAAGTTTCTTCTTCGTACTTTCATGTTATTTTCCCAATTTTGTAAAAAGTGCTATGTTGGGCTTTTAGAAGTCAGGGCAAAACAAATGAAAACACACAAACAAATACAGGAATATCAGTGTTTTTATGACCTGCAGACAACGAATCACACAGGAGAAGGCCACTGGTGATTTGGAATTGCTAATGACGCTCCTCTCTGAGAGATATCACAAGTGGATAAAATGAGTAAATATGAATGCCTGAAGGCTCCACGAGATGCTGAAAGAAATGAGTTTATTCTGTTTTCCACAATACAGAATTGATTTTCCTCTTGCCTTGAAGTCCCAAATTATGCTGTTTTGAATCTATTCCACCAACATGTTACCAGGCTGGGGATGTGACCAAGAGTTAAAATACAGGACAGTCCCATGCGAATGCAGCATCTCAAGGTGTTAAACAAAAACTCAACTGAGACTTTTGTGCTTGGCCGTGACAGAGCAACAGGTCTCAGATTTCCCCTCCCGGGAAGGGAAGAGCTGCCATGGACTTCTTGTGCCCCCCAAATTCATATGTCGAAGCCCCCCCTCAGTGGATCGTGTTTGGTGGTAGGGCCTTTGGGAGGTAATTAGGTCTAGGTGAGGTCATGGGAGTAGAGCCTCCATGATGGGATCAGTGTCCTTATAAGAAGAGGAGGGGACACCAGAGCTTCCACTGTCCATGCACGCAAAGAAGAGATGACGTGTGCTCACACCAGCGCCCTGAATCCGGGCTCAGCCAGCTGCCGGGAGAGGCCACAGAGGCCTGGAGAGCAAGCAGAGAAGCTCTGGGAGGTGCCGCCTCCGCTGGGGGTCGCTACTCGCCGACAAGGCCAGGAGTCGGGGAAAGAGCGGGAAGGGGGCAGGGAGAACAAAGAGCAGCCAGAATGGACCCTCCACCCTCAGATCTGGTTCAGATGTCAAGACTAAAGATGCCCCGTTTGCACCAAGGGGACTTGGAAAGGCTGATGACTCACACCGCTGAGGTCTCTGGGGGAGGTGGTGGACATGGTCTGAGAGAACCCAGAAGGGAGGCCAACGTGGGCTTGAGGGGGGCTCTAGAGCCAGGCAAGGGCTTCTGTGGCTCAAATCTCCCACCAACACCACAAGGAGGGAGCACGTGGCTTTCTCCTCCGCTCACCCAGACATTGAGCAGAGGAACAAGGCAAGGATGAGGCTTAGAAACTGTAAGCACTCAAACATCAAAAAATAGAGTTGGATTTCTCACCAAAACCTTCCAATCTCACACAAATGTTCCTCGACAAACCCTAACTCAGGATCACACAGCAGCGTGCGGAGAAACCTAGCCCCATCCTGGCCAAGTTGACACCATGCAGAACGACCACCAACAGCACATGGCCTATTAGGACTAACTAGACCCAGTTTTGTTAGATGAGCAACATTTTTGTGACCGACAAAACTAAAATCCATGATGAAGAGTAGACGGACACACAAAGGGAGAAAAGTATCCTACTGCTTGGCTCTTGAAACACAAGCTTCTCCTTCAATCGGCAACACAGAACACCGTATTCCACACCCTGCCTGGGACATACATACGCGACCCTCTGTTCTCTGATTTTCAGCAAGAGCCCCATTTTCCATAACTGAGATTTGGGGGGAATGCTGGAAAGAGAGGCTGAAACATCCACTCCTCAAGATTGTCCAAGTTTCACTCCTACATTGAGTCAGGTGATAAGGGACCATCACACCTGGCCATCATTTTAGTCACTTGCTCTTTGCTATTTCTCCCCTCAAGAGGTGAAGTTGGCTTCCCATTCCCTGGAAGCTGGATCAGCCCGAGGGTCTGTGTTGACCAGCAGAATGTGGCAGAAGTGACTTTATACAACTTCCAAGGCTGGGCCTTGAGAGCGCTACACATTCCAAAATGTCTACAGCTTCCCCTTCCCTCTTAGAATGGTTCTCTGGGAACCCAGGTGTCATGTTTTGAGAACCCGGCCATCCTAGTCAACAGCCCATCTGAGCCTCCAGCCAACAGCCAGCCCCACCAACAGCCGTGTGAGGAAGCCACATTGATGTTCTGGCCCCAGCCAAGCTCACAGATGACGCAGCCCCAGAAGACACGTCATCGCCATTGCCCAGGTGAACCCGATCAACCCACCATATTGGGAGAGATAATAAAGTGTGGTTGTTGTGTCAAGTCGCTGAGTTTGGGGGGTTTTAATGCAGCAAGAGATAACCGAAACACTCCCCCCCCATCCCCACACCCTTCATGGTATCTCTCACTGACAGGTGCTTTGGTAATGGTCATCTGCTTCCATTAAGGGACATTGTGAGAAACGGATGGTCATACAAAGGTCATGACTGTGTCCATGAGAGCTTTCCCAAGGACGAAGTTTGCAACAACCAACACTACTGCTTGTAAGGGCCTGCGGCAGAAAGTCTTCTCAGCCACAGAACAGGCTGGGCATCTGCGGAACAACTCACCTGCATTTATCTTCCTGCTAGAGTGACTGTTTCTTTCCTTGCTTTGTGGACTAGGACATGTGGGGCCAAGTTCATGAACTAACTCAGTCAGCAATGAACAAACTCCCTAGCTTCATTTTTTTCTACTTAAAATTCCCCCTTACCTGTTTTCCCTCACTACTGATTCCAACATCTTGTATTACTCACATTTTTGGAAGTTACAGCAAATCCTCTGTGGACTGAAGCAAAATACAAATAAAATATGGACAAAGCACAGGTAAGTAAACACCACAATGTAAACATCTAGATTTGCCATTCCACATTTCTCCGCAAGTGTCATATAGTGACATTAAAATGAGAATATTAAAAAAAAAATGATGTCTTGAGCAACATGAGGAACAGAAAAAGGAAATCCGTGATCCTATTTGTATACTTGTAAATGCCAAGATCATCCTTCTCAAACTCCGATATGTTACTGCTCAGTGATTATAGGACATCGTAAGCAGAGCGATGGCCTGGGGATGGTCACATCCGGGGCCCCAGCACCCATGACTATGTTAAGTTACATGGCAGAGGGAATTAATGTGGCAGATAGAATCGGTGCTGTTAATCAGCTAATCTTAAGATAGAGAACTTGTCCTGAATTACTGGGTGATCCAAACATACCACAAGTGTCCTTAAAAGTAGAATAGAGACGGATAGAAGGAGCATGACGAGGTCCCACCACCATTGCTGGCTTTGAACATGGAGGAGGATGTCAGGAGGCAAGGAACGAGGGCAGCTTCTAGAAGCTGGGAGAGGTAAGAAAATCGTCTTCCCCAGAGCCTCCAGAAGGAAGGCAGCCCTGCCCACTCCAGCTGAGAAAAACCCATTTTGGATTCTGACATCCAGAACTCTAAGATAATAAAATGTATCGCTTAAGCCACTAAGTGGTGGTCATTTGTTACAGTAATCATAGAAAACTAACGCACAGGCTAATGAACACTGCCTAGGAATGCAGGCAGGACTCTGTACCTTGCCTACTTGACAGTATCCAACCCCTTCCATCTCCAACTCTCCACCGCCCCATTTCACACCTCCCTCCCCCCATTCAATGTCCACTGACCCACCTGGTCTGGAGTCCTAGTGCTTCAGGCACTGGCATGCCTGCCCTGGACCTCCCCACTCCTCTCCCAACCTGCCTATGTGCTGATCTCCTATTCATCAAGCAAGGCCCAGTTCAAAGGTCACCTCCTCCCTAGGGCCCTCCTTGATTCCACTCCTGTCCCCCACTGCTCTGTGCCACACAGAAAGGGCCCCTGACTGAAAACACTCATGCGTTGTGTTGTTACTTCAGCACTGTGGGTTTGTTTTGGGATAGCCCTCCCCAGAACCGACATTCTGAAGGCAAAGACAGTGTCTGGGCCACCTCTCGCTCCCCAGGGCCTAGCTCTTAGCCAATGGTGTCCTAAAAGAATGGAATTGGGAAAAAAAACACACACACACAAAGACATGACTCCATCGGCCACATTAGCAGATCTTTCACCATCTGGAAAAGTTCTGCGTCAACAAATTGGGGGCAGCACAGGGTCAAGAGCCTGGCTCCGCCGCAGGCTTCCCTGGACGCCCTCCAGCTCTGTCGCCACCAGCTGCCTGGCCGGGGGCAAGTTTGGGGATGTCTCTGTGCCTCCCTTTCCTGACCTACAGACCGGGGAGCAGGTTAGAAGGCATCTACATTTCAGAGCTGCCAAGATAAAATGCAAAGATGAAGCTCTCCATAAAGGATATGTATTATTTATTTATTACACATTAAAAGAAGTCTCTACTTTTCTTACAGTCCAGGACTCTCAGCTTTTGTCGCTAATGGAGAAAAACACGTTTGTACCCTCCAGGCCCGCCTGATGGCTTGTCAGAGCGCGTGGGCCTGGTTCAGGTCACACCTGAGCCTCATCACACCTCCCAGCCTCCGTGGCTCCTTGTCTTTGGATGCAATTCGCTTCACACGTGAAGATTCCTGGAACGTGACTCTTACGGCCGGAGGACAGCCCATGCGCTGGTCTCAAGATCAAAGAGTTTGAAAGGAGCGCTGAGTCCCAGACGAAGGTTGCAGAAAATGCCCGGGGAACGCACCGGCTCGCTCTCTGAGCCTACCTACCCCTGCTTCCACGGGGTCCACGAGCTCCCCAGGCCCCGCTGATGCCTGCATCCAGGGACCACCTCAGAAGACCCCCGGATCATGATCCTTCTGTCCTCTCTCACTGGATGTCATGACAGAAGTCACACAGGAGGGCTGCACGAGTTCCCCACTAAAGGCTGAAGAATTTCTGAGTCGCAGCCACACCTGCCAAGGACGGCCTGTCCCATCCCTCCTGCTGCAGGAGCAGTGCAGGAGCACTTGGCCTTCGGGCGTCCCCTCCAACCCAGGGCGTGTGACGGTGGGGCTGCCCGTCAAGGCTCCCGGCCCCACCGTCCGGCAGCCAGCACTGGCCGCGGACCTCCCTGCAGGGACCACCCATTCATTTCTGCTCCCCAGCTGGGCACCGCAGCCCCTCTGAGGCAGGTTCTTCAGCTTTCTAATTGTCTGTCACCCCCCTTCCAGCAAATTCCACCCTTGGTTTTACGCCAGCTGATGTTAGTTTCATCTGCTCACGGACAAACACCTGAACCGCTGCTCCGGGACCTGGTCCCGAGCTCCGGCACCGTGGACAGGAGTGTGACGGGTCCGTGCCAAGAGGGCCTCTCAGTAAGGACTGCCTCCGAAATAGAAATGGACAAAAACAAACAAACGAACAAACAACTAAAAGAAAACACAGAAAAAACCCCACCAGTGTCATGTTCTTGGTTTCTACAATAACAGCTATTAATATTCACACTGCTTCCAGATGATTTCACATGAAATCACAGCCCTTGAAGGCAAAGTCCTGCCTCTTGTGAGCAGCATTTGAAGAGGATGAACAGGACCCAGGGAGGCTGAGTGACGACGGACACGAGTGCCGGTGAGAGAACAAGGAGGAAACAGAGCAGACAGCCGTTGGCTGTGGCACCGCGGGACAGCTCTTCCCCCAGCAGTTGGCATACTAGAGACCAAAGGACCAGCGCAGGGGTGAGACCTCGCGTCCGACAGGTGGATGTCAGCTTGGTGACCGCCAGACGGGGCCCAGAATGGAGGAGACACCTGGGCTGGAGACCCCAGTGAGAGCTATCCCCACCCATGGGAATGGGCATCCAGAGCGCTGTGGGAAAGAGGGGAGGAGGGCAGCTGTCCTCCGAGTCACCCCCACAATTCAGAGTCCGACAGAGCATGAGGTGGCTTTTCTTGGACCAAGTGAGGGAAACAATGATTTGTTTCTTGGGCAAATCCTTCCTGAGGTCCTGGTACCTGCCTGACTATGTCCTAGGACCTGGGGACGCCACTGTGAACACGCCCATCCCCCCACCCCCCCATAGCTACCATTGGGGTAGCTATAATTTTCTTTAAAGTGTGCAGATAAGAAGAACTGACAGGTTGTCCAGAAACGGGAACCCTCGTCCATCGCTGAGAAGACTGAAGCGGCACAGCCGCGCAGAAAACAGTCGAGGATTCCTCCCAAAGTTAGACACAGAATGACCCTTTGCCACAGCAATTCTGCTCCTGCGAATACACCCAAAAGAATGAAAACAGGTGTTCAAGCACAACCTTCTACAGGATAGGCATTAGTCACCACAGCCAAAAGGTGGAAACGTCACAGGTGCCCACAAACAGGTGAGCAGATAAATAACACGTATGCCAGCGATGGAAAACTATCTGGCCATCAGAAGAAATCGAGTCCCGATACAGGCCACAGCACAGGTGTACCTTGGTGATACGCTGAGTGAAGGAAGCCAGGCCCCAAAGGCTACATACCATGATTCAATTTCTGTGGAATGTCCAGAATAGGCAAATCCGAATGGACAGAAGGTAGATTGGTGGTTGTTAAGGGCTGGGGCAGGTGGGTGGGAGAAGTGGGGAGCGCCTGCGTCACGTGTGCAGTTTCCTTTTGGGGTGATGGAAACGTCCTGCAGCTAGACATGACGGTTGTACACCACTACAAATACCCTAAATGCCAGTGACTGTATGCTTTAAAATGCTTTAAATGCTATTATGTGTATTTCAATAAATAGAAAAAGAAGAGCCCTACCAGCCCTATCAGAGAGAGTCTGTGGTTTAAAGAGAGAAACAAAAGAGAAGTTGGCAAGGCCAATCCATGTGATAAAGGCATCAAAAGGGGAAGGCCAGATAGTGTGGCCGCAGAAAAGGGGTTTTGTAAGTTGGACGAGGGGAGGGTGTCAACAAGGAAGACTTCCTGGAGGCAGTGATATCGAAGGGGAAAGGCCATGTTGGCGTTAGCTGGACTGGGACTTGGGGATGCAGGGCAGAGGTGTGAGCAGAGTAGGGGACATCCCAGCAGGTGCAGAGGCCCAGTGGGAAAAGCGTCTTGGCATCTTTCAGGGGATTTGGAGGGGCAGAGTGTAAGGTGGGGAATGATGAGAAAAGAGTCTGGTGAGCAGAGGTCAGGGTGCACATGCCCTCTGGACGGGATTGTACCCGTCCACACTTGGCCATCCTGTCCCTGCTGACCTCAAGGCAGAAACAAAGGGGAGATCTGTTGGCTCCCTCTTCAGCAACACCCCAAGGCAAACCATCAGAAAAAGGTGTGCGGAAACCAGGAGAACATTCTAACCTTCCCAGCACCTCTGCAGCACCCACAGTCACCTGCTCAGCCCATCTCTGTGCCTGGGCCCTTGTCTTAGAGGACAGAGGGCAGAAACAGGAGTAGTGGAGCCTTCCCGGAATAAATGACAATGACACTCAAACCTTGGTTCACGCTATCTCTCCTATGAAATACCTCCTCCCCTTCACACAGAAGAAAACTGAGGGTCAGGAATGTTACACGGTTTTCTCAGACAGTGCAGGGGCAAATGCAAACAGCCTGAGCTCAGTCCTATGCACTAATTCCATGGCCAGTGGGAAAAGGGGAGGGGAGACGAGACAGAGCCCAAGATGGAGAAGGCACCTGGGGCTTTCTTTGTGTTCCTTCTGTGGTCCTTCCTGAGATCCTCTGCTCTGTACTCACTCTGCCCCTGCTCCCATCAACCCAGGCTCACAGAGCAGATGGCCGAGACCTTCCCCTTTGATCCCACTCCTCCAAAATTCAACCCTGGGTGTCCAGGTACTTGAATCTCCAGTACCAGTTAAAGTTCCAACTTCCCCGGTGCCCCCTGCCAGCTGCCTCCCTCAGCCAATGCTCAGTATCTGGCAGGGCCTGGCCCAGGGCTGTCATCTCCTCTGCTCTCCCTCAAGCACCCTGCTGGGCTGCCCACACCCCATGTCTCCTCATACACTTGTCAAGGGAGTGCTCTCTCCCCTTAGGACCTTGGGGCCTTGGGGTGCTGGAGTGAAGGACCTTGCTTCTGAGATCAGGCAGGAATTTCCAGGTCCCCCATGATTTCCTGCTACTCTGGGCACAGTCTGGTTAGCTCAAGGCAGCCAAACCCCTCAGCTTTGGAAGCATCTGCTGTGTTGGGATCCCCAAGACTCAGCACTATGCAGAGCTATTCCTGGGTCTTCACACTGGATGGCTCAGAGTGTTAACAGAGTTTCTGAAGGTCCCGGAGAACTTCCCTCTCTCCTGCTTGAGGCAACTCCTGACCTTCCAAGGGCTTCCCCACAGACAGACACTCTCTACGCAGCCTGGGTACACTATCTTCATAAACCAGGAGATGTTGGGAATCCGCAGAAGTGTGAACGCAGTTAAAACCAGGGAGGCTGCAATCACACCATAATTATTTAGTTAGAGAAATGGAAAGTTAATATCTTTTATCTGACACTTGAAAACATGAGCCAGAAATCCACCCCTAGCATCGGGCAATTCGGACCTCCAGGCTCACATGGGAGGCTCCAGCGGCCCCAGGGGCTCAGCACTCCTGAAACAAAGCCCTCCTGTCCCCTTGCACGCGTTGTTTTCTCCTCCAAATTCTCCATCTCCACCTGCCCCCATATCCAGCTGGGAGAATTCCATTCAGCTATCAAGGGCCAGCTCAGATGGCCTCTCCTCTAAGAAGTCCACCCGGGTTTCCCCTGGCTGAAGGGGGAGCTCCCTCCGCTGAGCTGCCTCGGCACCATGAACACATCCCGTCACCGTGTCGGCTGAGCCTCCTTACTGACATTTACCTCTCTGGCGCTCCATGGAAGCAAACCCTTTTGAAATAGAGACCTGCTCACATCCACTTCTCCTGTGCTCTGGGCACAGCCTCGATAAACACCCCACACATGACTGTTGGGACAAACAAAGCCAGGCCTTCTGACAAAGAGAGCAGCAGATCCTCCAGATCCTAAGGGAGCAGTTACGGACCCAAATATTGAGTCCAAATGTGTGATTCTGGTTCAAAGCTCTGGCTTGACTCTCACGCAGACTCTCACGCCAGACTCGATGGTGAAGGCTGAGTCCAGCTGGGCAGGACACAGGTGGGCTCTTGCCTTCAAGGAGCTTCTGTTCAGTGGGAAAACAGGCAGGAAGACAATTTCCGTAAGAGGGGTGCCTGAGTGGTTCCGTCAGTTAATACTGTTTTTTTCACACTTGAACTTTATTTCTAAAATTCTATTCACCGGTGGCAGGAATCAGACTTCAGATTGTTCAAGGTCAGCCCAGTCAACGAAGGTACCCTCTTTGTAGGGTACCCTCTTTGTAGGGTACCCTCTAAATTGGGGAGTGGAGTTGATCTTATGTCAAGCAAATAAGTGGAGGGAGGTCCTTGGTACCACCCAGGGAAAGAGCTTTTCTCCTCTAGAGAAAGGACACTAATTCCTTAGGTAATTCTCTACATCTTCTCTTCTATCTATACCCAACTTCTGAAATAAAATAAAATTTCCTCTCTTCCTTTCCTTGCATTTTGGCTAAACTAACCTTACCAACTCTCCCCTAAAGACCATACATTTAGAGAGAGTAGAAAAAAATGCTGATTAAAAAAAAAAAAAAAACACAGATGAATCAGTCAAAATATTGTTGACACACCTGCTTTCAAATGGGCTGGGGTAAATGGTGACTGACCCATGCTTGCTCCCAGAATAGCCACAAGCTGATAAAACCCAGAAATGACCTGGGTGAGTCCAAGTCCTCCTAAAGGAAGGTACCAGATGAGACTGTGGAATGACTTCATTAGGAAAAGATGCTTTCTAAGAAGAAATCCAGGGGAGCTCGGAAAAGGCGGGAAGAGTCATCAGACTGTGATGCAGTCGAGGCAAGTAAAGGAAAAAGAGAGGGAAGGACACAGCCCAGGCTCTGGAGCACTCGGAGGAAGGCTGGGCCGAGCCCTCAGGGAGCCCTCAAGCCAAAGTCTTGAGGCAGAGCTGTCTTCTGCCTCCCAGGAATGCATCTGCCTTGGTACCGTGGATCGCTGGCTGAGAGCAGCCACTGGAGGGGTACAGCGTTGGTATGGAAACAGCGATGGGTCTCAGAGCTCAGCAGCTGGGCTCTTGGTCACATGGGCTCCTTGAAACTGTAGGAGTATGAGGCTCATTCCGTGTCCACCACATCCCTTGGAAGGGATTGGAAGCAGGAGCAAGCTGCTAGGACAATGAGAATTCGAAACAGATTCTAGAAAAGGAAGAATTTGAGACAAAAGCTTTCCATCACCGGCTGCTGTTACTGTGGGATGTGTCCCAGTTCTGAGTACAAAGAGGAGGCTAAACATCTTGTGTAATACCAGTGAAAAACGAGGTAGAGGGCCCCTGCAAGGGAGACAAAAAAAAATCCCCAGCAGAGTTCTGACATGCCTTTGGGCATTCTCAAGAACGTGGGCCTGGTTTCTTAGAACATTTGCTGAATTTTGGAGCTAAGCAGAATGTAAACCAGGTATTTTGGTGGAAACTTCTGAAAAGCACAGTTCTATGAGACAAAGATTTTGCACTCCGAACTTTCCTGAGTCTTACTAACGCTGCAACCCATCGTCAACTCCATCAGACCTCGACTACACTGGGGTACCCAATCACTGTTCTATGTTCCCAGCAGAGAAAAGGATTAAGTTCTATCCAGAGGAAAACAAAACCACTTGGGTCCTCTAAACTGAAAAATTACTAGTTCAAAAGACAGAATCACATGATCATACAGCAAGAGGGGGAAAAAAAACCCTTCAGATAACCTCAACAAGAGAATCATACCCACAAGGACCTAGACGCTGAAATCAGCTGACAAACTCCATAAAATAACCATAATTAACAAGCTTATGATAATAAAAATGGATACCAGGCATGATAAGATAGATCATTTTTACACTGAACTACAGTCTATAAGAAAATAAATGGACATTCTTCAACTGAAATGGATGGTGTTTGAAATTACGAACTTGTTAGTTGGATTAAACATGGCAGAATACAACATTGTTGACCTATGCTGGAAGACAGATCAACAGAAAATGTCCAAACTAAAGCACGGAAAGGAAACAGAGACAGAATATAAACAGAAAGACACATTTAAGTATGTGGGTTGGTCACAATCAAAATATCTAATTATGTGTATGATTAGTGGCCTAGAAGGAGGTGAGGAAAAAAAAATGTGAGATAAGCAAGAGCTGAAATCAGAGTGGCAGAGAATTTTTTAAAAGTGATAAAAGATATCAACTCCAGTACCCAAGATGTCCTACATAAATATTAAAAAACTTTGAATAAGGCATATCATGATAACAGTAATAAAAATCAAAGATACAGAGAACATCATTCAAGCAATTGAGAAGGGTAAACAATTTTTGTTCAAAAGACCAACAGAAAAATTAACAGCTGAAGTACAAACAGAAACCATGGATTCTAGCACCAATAAAAAATATTTAATATTCTGCAAGAAAATACTGCCAATCTAAAATTTAAAACTCAGGGGAAAAAATTCCTTCAAAGACAAAGGTGAAATAATAAAGTTTTCAGACAAATAAAACCTGACAAATGTCACTTAAAGCAGTATTAAAGAGATTCCTTCAGGCAGAAGGACAATGATTTCCAGAGAGAAACACACAAGTGCAAAGTAACGCCAAGAAAACTGGAAAAGGTAAGCATGCAGATAAATATAAATGCTGATTGAAAATGCAGTGTACAAAACAACTACAATGATTTCTTGTGGGTTTCAAAACATACGAAGAATAAAAAGAAGTGTAGAGGTGCCTGGGTGGCTCAGTTGGTTAAGGCCCTGACTGTTTCAGCTCTGATTGTGATCTCAGGGTTGTGAGATCGAGCCCCGTGTCAGGCTCAGGGTCTGCTTGACATTCTCTCTCCCTCTGCCCCTCCCACTTATGTGTGCGCTTTCTCTCTCTCTTTCTCAGTCTCTAAAATAAATCTTATCTGGGCTCTCTACTCTGTTCCACTGGTCTATGTGTCTGTTTTTATGCCAGTACCATACTGTCTTGGTGATCACAGCTTTGTAGCAAAGCTTGAAATCAGACAACGTGATGCCCCCAGTTTTGTTTTTCTTTTTTCAATATTTCCTTAGCAATTTGGGGTCTCTTCTGGTTTCATACAAATTTTAGGATTGTTTGCTCCAGCTCTTTGAAAAATGCTGGTGGAATTTTGATCAAGATGGCACTGAAAGTATAGATGGCTCTAGGCAGTATAGACATTTGAACAATGTTTATTCTTCCGATCCATGAGCATGGAATGGTCTTCCATCTTTTTGTGTCTTCTTCAGTTTCTTTCCTGAGTGTTCTGTAGTTCCTCGAGTACAGATCTTTGGTTAGGGTTTTTCCCAAGTATCTTATGGTTCTTGGTGCTCTAGTAAATGGAACTGATTCTCTAATTTCCCTTTCTATATTTTCATTGTTAATGTATAAGAAAGCAACTGATTTCTGTACATTGATTTTTGTATCCTGCCACATTACTGAATTGCTGTATGAGTTCTAGTAGTTTGGGGGTGGAGTCTTTTAGGTTTTCCATATAAAGTATCATGTCATCTACGAAGAGGGAGAGTTTGACTTCTTCATTGCCAATTTGGAGACCTTTATTTCTCTTTGTTGTCCGATTGCTGTTGCTAGGACTTCTGGTACTATGTTGAACAAGAATGGTGAGAGTGGGCATCCTTGTCATGTTCCTGATCTCAAAGGGAAGGCTGTCAACTTTTCCCCATTGAGGATGATATTCGCTGTGGTTTTTTGGTAGATAGATTTTATGAAGTTGAGGAATGTTCCTTCTATCCCTATACTTTGAAGGGTTTTAATCAGGAACGGATGCTGGATTTTGTCGAATGCTTTTTCTGCATCAATTGAGAGGACCATGTGGTTCTTCTCTCTTCTCTTATTGATTTGTTCTATCTCATTGATTTGCAAATGTCAAACCACACTTGCATCCCATGGATAAATCCCACCTGGTCATGGTGGATAATCTTTTCAATGTACTGTTGGATCCTATTAGCTAGGATCTTGTTGAGAATCTTGGCATCCATATACATCAGGGATGTTGGTCTGAAATTCTCCTTTTTGGTTGGGTCTTTGCTTGGTTTGGGAATCAGGGTGATGCTGGCTTCATAAAAAAATTCTGGAAGATTTCCTTCTGTTTCTATCTTTTGAACAGCTTCAGGAGAATAGGTATTATTTCTTCTTTGAATGTTTGGTTGAATTCTCCAGGGAATCTGTCAGGTCCTGGGCTCTTATTTTTTGGGAGGTTTTTGATCACTGCTTCGATCTTACAATATTGGTCTATTCGGGTTGTCAATTTCTTCCTGATTCAGTTTTGGAAGTTTATAGGTTTCCAGGAATGCATCCATTTCATCTAGGTTGCTTAACTTATTGGCATATAACTGTTGATAATTTCTGATGATTGTTTCTATTTCCTTGGTATTAATCCTGATCTCTCCCTTTTCATTCATAATTTTATTAATTTGGGTCCTCTCTCTTTTCTTTCGGATTACTTTGGCCAATGGTTTATTGAGCTTATTGATTCTTTCAAAAAGCCAGCTTCTAGTTTTGATGATGTGTTCTACTGTATCTCTAATGTCTATCTCATTGATCTCTGCTCTAATCTTGATTATTTCCCTTCTTGTATGTGGGGTTGGCTTAATTTGTTGTTGATTCTCCAGTTCTTTAAGGTATAAGGAGAGTTGGTGTATTCTGGATTTTTCAAAAATTTTTGAGGGAGTCTTGGATGGCTATCTATTTCCCCCTTGGGACTGCCTTTGCCATATCCCATAGGTTTTGGACCAAAGTGTCTTCTTTCTCATTGGTTTCCATGAATTGTTTAAGTTCTTCTTTGATTTCCTGGTTGATCCAAATATTCTTAAGCAGGGTGGTCTTTAGCTTCCAAGTCAACTTCTTTCAAGATATGTCTCCAAAGGCAAAGGAAACAAAAGCAAAAATGAACTTTGGGGACTTCATCAAGATCAAAAGCTTCTGTACAGCAAAGGTAACAGTCAACAAAACAAAGAGGCAACCCACAGAATGGGAGAAGATATTCACAACAGACACTACAGACAAAGGGCTGATATCCAAGATCTGTAAAGAACTCCTCAAACTCAACACACACAAAACAGATAGTCATGTCAAAAAATGGGCAAAAGACATGAACAGACACTTCTCCAAAGAAGACATACAAATGGCTAACAGACACATGAAAAAATGTTCATCATCATTAGCCATCAGGGAGATTCAAATCAAAACCACATTGAGATACCACCTTACACCAGTTAGAATGGCAAAGATTAACAAGACAGGAAACAACAAATGTTGGAAAGGATGTAGAGAAAGGGGAACCCTCTTACACTGTTGATGGGAATACAAGTTGGTGCAGCCACTTTGGAAAAGTGTGGAGATTCCTTAAGAAACTAAAAACAGGGGCGCCTGGGTGGCTCAGTGGGTTAAAGCCGCTGCCTTCGGCTCAGGTCATGATCCCAGCGTCCTGGGATCGAGCCCCGCATCGGGCTCTCTGCTCAGCAGGGAGCCTGCTTCCTCCCTTCTCTCTCTGCCTGCCTCTCTGCCTACTTGTGATTTCTGTCTGTCAAATAAATAAATAAAAAAAATTTAATTAAAAAAAGAAACTAAAAACAGAACTATCCTATGACCCTGCAATTGCACTACGGGGTATTTACCCCAAAGATACAGATGTAGTGAAAAGAAGGGCCATCTGTACCCCAGTGTTCATAGCAGCAATGGCCACAGTCACCAAACTGTGGAAAGAACCAAGATGACCTTCAACAAACAAATAGATAATGAAGATATGGTCCATATATACTTTGGAGTATTATGCCTCCATCAGAAAGGATGAATCCCCAACTTTTGTATCAACATGGATGGGACTGGAAGAGATTATGCTGAGTGAAATAAGTCAAGCAGAGAGAGTCAATTATCATATGGTTTCACTTACATGTGGAGCATAAAGAATAACATGGAGGACATGGGGAGATGGAGAGGAGAAGTGAGTTGGGAAATCAGAGGGGGAGACAAACCATGAGAGCCTGTGGACTCTGAGAAACAAACTGAGGGTTTTGGGGGGGAGGTTGTGTGAGCCTGGTGGTAGGTATTATGGAGGGCATGTATTGCATGGAACACTGGGTGTGGTGCATAAACAATGAATTTTGGAACACTGAAAAAAAATTAAATTAAAAAAATAAAAATAAAAATAAATAAATCTTTTAAAAAATATATGTGTAGGGGCAGCTGGGTGGCTCAGTTGGTTAAACATCTGCCTTTGGCTCAGATAGTGATCCTAGAGTCCCAGAATTGAGCCCCACATTGGGCTCTGAACTCAGCAGGGAGCCTGCTTGTCCCTCTCCCTCTGCCTCTGCCTACTCTTTCTCTCTCTCAAATAAATAAATAAAATCTTTTTAAAATTAAAAAAAAAATGTGTAATGTTATATGACAATCACTAGTGCAAAAGATGAAGGGGGTAACTGGAGCTAAGGTGTTCTAAGTTTCTACCACTATTGGAGAAATAGTAAAATTAAAAATCTGTTTTAGATAGGAATAAGACAAGACTCATGTTGTGATCTTTAAGATAACTACTAAAAGAACAGAAGAATGTATAATTAATAGGAGGAAAAATGAAACAATAAAAAATATTTTATTAATCCAGAAGAGGGCAAGAAAGGTGAGAAAAAGGAATATAAAACAGGTGGGCTTTGTTTATGTTAGTATAAATATAAAATGATAGTTATAAACCCAAAATTCAATAATTAAATTAAACATAAATGAATAAAATTTTCAATTAAAAGACAAGTTTGTTAGGAAGAATTTTTAAAAAATAACTCTGGGGCACCTGGGTGGCTCAGTTGGTTGAGCGTTGCCCTTGGCTTAGGTCATGATCCCAGAGTCCCGGGATTGAGTCACGCATCAGGCTCCCAGCTCCATCGGGAGTCTGCTTCTCCCTCTGACCTTCTGCCCTCTCGTGCTCTCTCTCACTCTCTCTCTCAAATAAAAATAAATAAAATCTTTTCAAAAAAATAAATATTTAAAAATAAAATAAAAAATAACTCTGCTGTTTACAAGAGCCACGAGTAAAATATAAGTAGGAAGGCTGAAAGAGAAAAGTTGGGAAAAGATAAGTCATACAAACAATAACCAGAAGAAAGATGATGCAGTATACTACATCAAATATCTCTTTGTATCAAAATAAACTTTAAGTCCTGAAACCCATGACGCATTTCATAATGGCAAACAAGTCACAATTCTAAATATATATGCACTCAGTAACATACTTTCAAAACATATAAAGCAAAAAACTTAAAGAACTAAAAGAGAAGTAGATAAATCTAAACTTAAGAGTGGAAGATCTCCACACATTGCTTTTAAAGTTTATAGGGGAAGAAAAGAAAAAAAAAACTGTAATGAGGACCCTGTATAAATGATGTGAACAACACAATCAATGTGTCCTAATTGACATATAAGAAATATTACAGAATATGCTGTTGGGGAGAGAGTGTGGGGTAGGGCTAAACAAAGGAATGACACAATGAATTTTATATGCTTTGAAAAATGGCTTTAGCTGCTGTGCAACGAATGGATGGGAACACAAGAAAGGGGAAGAGACTGGGAATAAGAAAAGCAGCTAGGGTATCACTGCAGAAGTCTTGGCAAAAGAGAAAAGTAACAATGGGGAAGAGAATGAGAAATAGTCCAAAAGGGAATGTATTCTGAAGTTAAAGCTGACAGAACATGCTAATGGACCAGGTCAGGATTCCTTCATTTCACTTCATTTTGTTTCATTCTTTTAAGATTTATTTATTTGAGAGAGGGGGTAGGGGCAGAGGGAGAGAACCTATCAAGCAGACTCCTCACCAAGCATGGAGCTTGATGCAGGCCTCAAACCCATGAGACGCCCACCCAGACGCCCCAGGATCAGGTCAGGACTCTGAGTAAAAGGAAAATCAAGCATGACTCCAAATGACCAACAGATACATGAAGAGGCATTCAACAGAACGAATCATCAGGGAAATGTAAATCAAAACCACAGCAAGGTACCGCACCTATTAGAACAATCATCCTCAAAAAGACAAGAGATGACAAGGGTTGGTGAGGAGGTGGAGAAAGGGAATGTGGTGCACTGTTAGCAGGAATGTAAACTGGTTCAGCCACTTGGGAAAACCGTATAGAGGCACCTCGAAAAATTAAAATTAAAATTACCATACGATCCAACAATTCCACTTCTCAGTATGTACTTTAAGGGAATAAAAACAAGATACTGAAAAGGTATCTGCTTCCCGTATTCACTGCAACCGATTCACCGTAGCCAAGATACAGAAACAACCTAAGCATCCGACACTAGACAAATGGACAGAGAAGATATGAAATACACACACACACACACACACACACACACACACACACATTCAGCCATGAGAAAGAATAAAATCCTGCCAGGGCAACAACATGGATGAAGCTTGAGGGCATTACTCAAGTCAAATAAGTCAGACAAAGAAAGACAAATAATGCATGTCATTACTTATGTGTGGAATCTCAGAGAGTGAAATTCATAGACACAGAGTAGAAACAGAGTGGTCACCAGGGGCTGAGAACAGGGGGAGCTGGGGAGACGTTGTCCAAGGACACAAACTTGTAACTAGAAGATGAAGAAGTTGGGGAGATTTAATGTAGAGTACAGTGATTATAGTCAACAGTACTGCATCATACACTTCAAGGTTGCTAAGTGACCAGACCTCAAATGTTCCCATCACAAAAAAGAAGTGACAGTTACGCGACAGGATGGAGATGTTAGTTAACGATATGGTGGTAATCATACTGCAGTAGGTATGAAATCAACAGGTTGTATACCTTAAACTTACTGTTCTGTGTCAATTATATCTCATTAAAAAAAATGATCCCATCACACATTTGATCTGAGCAAGAGGAAGCCAAATCACACCATTTACTGATATTTAAATAAAATAATGCACAAAATAATGCACTTAGCACAGTGGCTGCCACCTAAGTACTTACAGGCTCTTGCTGTTGCTCATGATAATTATTATTTATTTTAATGACAACCAAACAGGGAACTTATTATAGGTGCTTGGGCTGGAAGAGCTGCTGGAGTCTGGAACCCCTCTCCAGCGCCACAAGCCCCCAGCCCTGCGCTGGCCCATTGGTGCCCTTGACCTCACTCCCCAGCACCTTGGCAAATCCATTTGCTGTCTGCAGCAAGGCTTCTTTCTCACTTGAACCTGCAGGGAGCAGGAAGACAGGCTCTTTGCCCACACCTGGAGGGCATCACCTATTGGTATCTGGTAAATCTTGCCACTCACTCCTCCATATCTGGGCAGATTTCTTTGCCTCATAGCCCGAAGCCCAAGCTTCCTTCTCCTGCCAGGCTTCAGCCAACTGTGGGGTCAGCTTGAGTAAGGGATAGGCAAGGCTAGGTAGAGACAGGTAGGGGACCAGATGATCAGGCTCACACAACAGGCTACATAACTAGGCTCACAGAAATCCCAGATCCGGGTGAAATGTTACAGATGAGATATTAACCAGAGAGAAGGGAACATAACAAACCCACCCTATTTGTTCTAAATATAGATGAGATATTTTGGTAATATTTACAAATCCACCTTCTGTTTTAAATGTTATAGACAAGATATTTACCCAAGTTCCCCGGCCAGTTTTCTATAAAAGACCGACCAGAAAAGCGCTCAGAGGCAACCCATTTGGGACCCCTCTCACTCTAGAGAGCTCCTTTCCTTTCTGTTCTCACCTTCCCTTCCCTTAAAAGTTTAATAAACTTTCATGTTGGGATGTCTGGGTGGCTCAGTCAGTGAAGCATCCACCTTCATGATCCCAGGGTCCTGGGATCAAGGCCCGCAGTGGGCTCCCTGCTCAGCGGGGAGTCTGCTTCTACCTCTCCCTCTGCCTGCTGCTCCCCTTGCTTGTGTTCTCTTGCCCCCACCCCTGGAAAATAAGTAGATAAAAATCTAAAAAAAAAAACCCTTTCACATCACTTCGCCCTTTTGTCCGGGACTATTATTCTTTGGCTCCATGAGACAAGAACTGCACAAGTCTGCAAAAGCAGCTCACAGAACCCCCACGTCCACGGCCCCGGGTGCAGGTGGGCCCAGCTCTGCTTTCACCTCATCTGTCTCCACAGCCCAGGTGTGCCTGAGATGTTACCGTCTCTCCACTCAGAGTTCTCCCTCCTGGCTCCACTGTAGAGTCGCCCAGAGAACTTTTAGAACACACTCATGCCGTGGCCATTTTAGGGGATGACTTCAATCTGAATCTCTGGGGAATGGGACCCACTCATCCATGTTGTAGTTCATAAGCTTTCCAGAAGGTTCTAATGAACAGCCAGAGTTGAGAGGATCTCAGACTGTAGCTTTGTCTTTGAGATGCTGAGGTTCTAAACATTCCCTGAAAGGGAAGTGGGATCTCCCACCAGGGATGCAGCGTGCTTCCGCAGGGTCCTCAAGCTGACATCCTCATTCAACTCAGCACTGGCAATGGTAGTTTGAGTGATGAGGACAAAACAAAGCAGATGAATTTTTAGGTAAATATTTCAGTACACTTGGCTAAACAGCAAAGATGCTAAAGGGACCATTAATGTTGAAAGATATTAAACTATAATCAACGCCACCCAGACCAGCATCCTCAGCAGATGATGGGTACTTGGGAAGTACCAGTGACGACGTCCACATACCCTCACACACAGGCAAAAACTTGTGTCAGAGGTTTCAGAGGGTTAATGAGTCACCAAGGCTATGGGTTCCTGGTTACAAAACCCTAGAAAAGATGGGAACCTTAGAAAGCAGGAGCCATGGACTTCAAATCCGATGACATCTACACCAAGCACATGCCAAGCTCACTGAATGAAAGAAGGAGGTCCATACCCTCCTTCCCTTTGACCTTCTACCATGTGATTATGATTTCCACAGTTGGAGCCACTTAGCTGGGGTCCTGTTATTTTTCTGAGGGACATCTATTGAGAAACAACCTGTATTCTAGAGGTGCTCTACAGGTAAGAGAACATGGTCCGGGGAGCTCACAGCAAGCTTTTAAACACTTAGAAGCTTCTATACCTGGAGAGCCAGCACACGTCTGGGGAACATTTTCAGGCTTATACTTATGAAGTCAAGGATCTCTCTCCCCTGGGGAATGCAGTCTAAGCCTCTCCTTCAGAGCAAAAGAAAGGGAGAAGGAAGGCTGGTTTCTTGGCACAATAACATGTTCTTCATGAAGAGTCTTCTGCACGCTTCCCATAAGCCATCTCATAAGGCAATTTAGGAGGATGTCACCCAGCCCCCCCCAATCAAAGTCTCAGCAGCAGGACAGGGTCACCGATGTGTAGTGACAGAGTCAAGGGAGCCAGGAGGCCCAAGATGCTCAGGGCAGAGGTCAGCACTCCCTCAATACCACATAGTACTCTGCAGGGCAATTTAAGAAATGATTCACAAGATGTTTCTCAGTCAAAGCAATGTCCTCTGCCCTCTCCTTGTCCATGTCCTTCCCTTCTTGCTTCTGCTTTAGCCTCCTTTTCTATTCTACTCTTCCAACAGTGAAATACTTGGCCCCAATATCCACTGAATTATCTAATTTTCTTTTTTCTTTTTTTTTCTTTTACTTTCTAGCTCCTCTACTGGACTGAATAGGGTCCCTCCCCCCAAATTCATGGGAAGAGGGAGGTAGAGAGTGGAATGATGCTTCTACAAGGCAAGGAACCCCAAAGATCACCAGTGACCGCCAGAAGAGTCTTCCCTTGAGCCTTTGGAGAGAGCATGGTCCTTCCATCACCCCAACTTCAGACTTCTGACCCCAGAAGTGCAATCGAATAAATCTCTGTTATATTAACCCACCCTGATTGTGGCAGTTGGTCATGGCAGCTCCAGAAACGAACACTGAATGGCTGAATGAATGGCAAGGCCTCTGTCATTCATGCCTTCTACCATTCAGTCAGTCAGCCATCATCCTTACCTAAGAAGCTCACAGTCCAAAGGATAAAACAGGCACTTAGGAAATAATTACACACTAGGAAATATAGCTGATTTCAACTATAACGAGCACTAGGGGGAAGAAAAGAAGTACAAGTTTTCACCCAACTCTGAACAGGGACACCTGAGATAGTTGCAGACTTTTGGGTTAAATACCAGGCATCAAGTAGCTCTCATGCTCCTTTGAAGATATCCAAACCCACACATGTGCTTGCTTCCTCTAGGGCCATTTCTGAAGCATGAGAGATGGCAGAGTAGCACAAAGCTCAGATATTCTAAACTTTTTTTATTTTCGGCTACAGCATTCACTCTATCAAAAAAACCAAGAATCCCCACAATGAGGCTACTAGCACTAAAGCCCCAGCCATCTACTACCTCTGCTCACAGCGGAAATATTATTATAGAGAGAAATTCCCCTGAAACACTCCCCGCCACACTCCTCCCCAGATGTAAACACTGCTGACAACTGCCAGCTATCTGTCTCCTTAGCACTTGCAAACATAAATCTCTACACATGGAAATACATAGAATTCTTTTTTATGTAAACATTATATTATTTGTTGCCTTTTGTTTTCCTCTTCGCAATATGCCTACAAGACCTTCCCATGTCGGTATATACAGGATAAGATCTAAGAAGCAACTGCATGGTCAAAGTCTGTGCATATTTTAATTCTGAAAGACAATATCAACTTGACCTCCAAAAATCCCACAGGACAGAAGTAACAAATAGCACTCAACTCTGGTAAGCAATTCAAATGTCCTGTGCCTCAGCTTCCTGACTTGCAAAAGGGAAATTAGTAATCCATCTCCTGCCCCACCCCCCAGGATGCTGGTGAGAACCAACTTGGACAGAGTACAGGTCCATACTGCTAATCACGTGGCATGGGGCACAATGCTGGAGATGACACAACAAGGGATTCAAGGGCTGCTGGGCCGGGTGGCCAGAGCTGCAGCCCACCTGCTCCCGTTGCCTGCCTGTGCTTGGAAGTCACCATGCCGTCTGTCACCAGTATTGTTAAATAAGCACCAACCAGTCCTCCTTGATTGCAGAGAGCAAGCATAGGCTCAGCCAGGCATACAAATTACAGGGTTTCCTTAACATATTCAGAGCATGTGCACTTGGCATTAATTTAAAATCATTCATAGCTCTTCTTATCAGGGTAAAGGACATTGGTGCATTTTAGTGTTATCTTGAAGTTAATTTGAGGCCTTAAATATTTAAGCATTTGATAACTTGTAGTCTGGAAGGATGAAACACAGAGAACCACAGATTGTATTTATTTATCTGCAGGTGAAAGACAGGACACCTTCCCCTTTTGAAATAACACTGACTTTTAAAAAGGTCTTTTTAAAAATTCATTTTCAGGCTATTGATTCTTTCAAAATGAAGATGCTGCATCCAAGAGGACAAGAAATAATTTCTGGATAGTGTCTAATTCTATGGAATATTTGGGTTAGAATACTCAATGATCTATACAAGTGGGCAAGAATATACATTTGTAATGTGAGCTATTAGCACCTTAGAACCCAGCCCTGTGAACTCTGTCTCATTTCAGCAGCTCTCACCCACCACAGCATTACTGCCAAGCCACCAAAACGTTACAAGGGAGCTTCTCCATCCATTAGAAGGCATATCTTTTGCTGTTTCCTAGGACAGATGATGATTTTCATCAAACACTCTCCATTTCCCGGTCAGGTACCCTTTGCACCACTAATTCATTCATTCGTTCATCCAGGAAGTCTACAAAAAAGACCTGATAGTATGGCATGGTGGATGAAAGCTCCCCACCCAGGTTCAATCCCAGCTCTGCTGCTCACCAAATATTTCACCTTGGGCAAGGATCTCCTCCATTTAAAGCACCTTCTTTGGAGACTCTTCAAAGACTAATTATATAATGCACGAAGCAACGAGCATAGCACCATGTGTGTCCTATGGATGCTATGCTCTGCTGTTAATACTCTGAGCTGAGTGCAAGACCGGGCAAGCCATGGGGGTGGGGGGAGTGGTCAAGATAAAGGAGGACAAAACTACACCTACAGCTTGGGGCCCAGGTAACAGATGCAATGTGAGAAAGCCGTTAACAGCCAGCAGAGGGGCTCCAGAACATAGAATAGGATGTGGCATTTGGGGACCCCAACACCCAAGGAGGCACCATGTGAAAAGAAGTAAAACCAGGAGCTGAGACCATGGAGGACATGTCCCCATGGATTCCTGGGACAGAAATAAGCTCAGAGTAGCTTGGACCTTCGGTAAAGGACAGGGATTTGTGGAAGATAATACGTGGGTTTGAAACATGAACGGACACAACTTGGACACTTTCACAAACCCGCGCCATTCCACAGAAAGATCCACTGGGACCAGAGATGACAGCACCATGACTGCTGACCAAGACATGAGGACTTGATTTGGTTAGAAGTGAGACCGCCAAGGACTTCTGAGCAAAAGAGGGCAGTGATGTAATCAGAGCTGGACTCCAGGAAGGGTAATCCAGCAGCAGTGTGAAGACCAGGTGAGAAAGCAAAAATCCAGAAGCAAGGAGACCAGGTGGAGCCTCATGGGATACTCACTGCTGAGTGACTAGAATGGGGCTGGTTACATAAATTATGATCTCTTGCTCGTCTGTCTGTGGGACCATTTCCATCAGCCTTCAAACATGCTATCCGTGTCTCTAGTCTCAGGCTAGGGTGCGAAGAGGCCCATTGGGATCAAAGGAAAATGATCTTTTTTAAAGATCATTTAGACAACAAACAGAAAAATATGAAAATGCACCTTTTTACCAGGCAACCTAACACCAGTACGTCAGTTTCAGGAAAGCAATGTCATCTATCACGATGCTGCTGTGATTTGAACTTGATCATTACTGTACCTGGACATTTTAGTGTCTAGAAACTGCCTGGCAAACAACAGGTCCTCAAATATGCTCTGGAATGGTTAAGTTCAAATGAGAGTTAACACAAGCCTGAACTCAGAAGGCACGGAGAGGGCAGGACAGAGGGATATCTAAAGATACTGGCAGCACCAAGAGTATGTGAGTATGCACAGGAGGCTTTAGGGACAAAGGAGGAGGAGGTGGCAGGGATATGACTATTTATTAGCAGACATGTCTGAGTGCTGACTTCATGCCAGACACCACACGGGTGTTTGGGGACAAGGACTCGAACAATGCATGGTACAGAGGGTGTCAGTGCCTTGAGTGGAAGTATAGAGCCCTGGAAGAGACCAGAGCTTGAGAAGGAAAGAAAGAACCCCCCCCTGTGAAGTGTTCTACTTGCAGAGAAGCTCCAAACCACACACCTGGTAGCCAGCACCCAGCTGGACTCTACGTGTTTGGCTTCACGTGCCCTCCGCACTCTTAAGACCTTACTCTCCAGGACTCACGGCTGATACTTAGCATCAACAAAGTGACCGCCATATTGAATCCCAATTTAGGGTACGAGACCATTAACTTGAAAATGTCTATCTTCTCAGGCTAGTAATACAGCATGAGAAATGGATGGAATTAGACCTGGACAATGATGTCTTTCTTCTTGGGAAATCAAACTTGTCCTGGGTCCCCAATGATACCCTATTACACACACCATTATCTACACATTCAATCTAAGAGACATTTATCTTCTATTTTAAGGAATCATGAAAGCTCATTATGGAAAAGAAAGGAAAAAGATCAGGCACACTTCATTATGTGTTTTCCCTCAATTAGGTAAGGATCTCAGTGGATTAATATTCAAAAAGATGTAGATCTTTCTTCTGACCTAGATTTTCACTGGGTTTTCTCAATATTAGACAGCAGATAGCAAGATAAAATCAATGATATGCAATAAACACATGCATTAGTGCATTTTAAAGTTTCCCCAAGACAATTGTTTCAGCCATAATAAGTTGATAAAAATAACCAACTTCCCTGTACTGGATTTTTAAAGATTTTATTTTTAAGGAATCTCTACACCTCCCCCAGGGTTTGAACTCAAGAGTCACATGCTCTTCTGACTGATCCAGCCAGGTACTCCCACCCCCATACTGGGTTCTAATGATTTTCTTTCAAGAAATGTGACAGGTATGATAGAAAAAGTCTTTAGATTGGTAAAATAAGCTTTCTTCTTCAACAATCAAGTCATTTAACCTCTATTACTCATATTCTCATCTGCAAAAATGGTTAGAATGATAATAACTTCCCATGCTGTCATGAAGGTTAATAATGTACTTTACAAAATCATTATGACATTCCAGCAAGAGCAATTACTACTTGTATTCATTTGTTAAGTAAAAGAGTTGTAGTTATATAGGTGTATTATTAAAAATAATGGTCTTAAGCTTGTTGTAACTACTAATTACATACATTTTCCTGAAACCCCTGCTAAACAACTTGCTTGTTAAAAAAAAAAAAAATAGGCAAAGCATATTTATTTTCCCAAACGGCCTTGGCCAATCATTATCACCACTGCTCCCAAAATTTTGTTAGTGCCTCCATCCAGTATGGGAATGTCCCTTATATTGACTCTCACACTTACTACATGTATGATCAATATTCAAGTATTTGCTATTCTCTGCAGAGAAAGAATACATAAATCAAATGGAAAGGCAAGAACCTATCAAGCAAAAGCACAGAAGTCTACTCATAAACAAAGTCTCCATGGGTTACCTGGTAACTGAAACTGGTCTACGAACTCAGATTCCCTAGAAATGCATTTTCTTTCACCCTGAGCAAAGGATTTTTACTCATCCAATTTGTTCTTAAAGCAGAACAGCCCAACATGGACAAAGCAGGTAATAAGTCATAGTGAAGAGACTTCAGGCCACACCATGTCCGCAGTACTTGGGGCCAGAAGGACGACGGCCCAAGGATTTTTGATCACTTAACTCCCATTCACTTTTTTGGAGACATGAGCTATGTGCCCCACAGACACGTGCCTCTTTTTCCCCCGTCCATTTCTCCCATACTCCCTCCTTGCATCTCATCCCCTCCCCCCCCCCCCCCCCCGCTTCCAAAACATTTATCTTCCAAAATGCCAGTGGTTCAGAGAAGAATTGCGGGTTGGTAGGGAGTGAGACAACGGGAGGAGCAGGAAAAGGCTGTAGAATTTTGAGTAGTTCCCATCATTCTGACATTTTCACCTCATTGCTTTGCTTATCTTCCAATTTCATCCATTTCCCCATCGAACTCTGGGCTCATACCTGAGTTTCTCTTCTCAAAAGGTTGCTGTGCATTTGCGTTTAAATTATCTACACTTTAGCAGAATGTTCATCTTTTAAAGTGACCCTCTTGTCCTTGGCCTTCATACTAAATGAAGGTGAGGATTAAAATTCAACTGTTTCCACCACTGCTTTCTTTAATGAGAAAAACAAAATTGGGTTTGAAGTAGATTAAATAACTCGTTTTATGTCAATTGAGGTGAAGCTGAAACATGAGGCATTCGGTAGAAACAAATACATGTTTTTCACCATTTAAACATCTGAGGGTTCGAATCATTCAGCCTTTGGTGACATGTTGACCCTGTGTCTCTGTCCACCAGACTGGACACTGAATACTTTGAACTTGTCATTAGTTCTTTATCATTCCCACAACATACAGCATCACGCCACATAGAACCTTCAGACATATCCATGGATTCCCAAATTTAACATGCTTGAGAAGCACCTGGGTTGTTTGCTACATTCTATATGTATGCACTACAGAAGAAATTCCCCAGTTCTGCTCCAGTATACTCCTTCATCTGGTCTGGGGACAGGAGGTGGGCACCACAGTCTAAATATTTAACATGGTCTACAGGTAATGCTCTTGTGGATGTCCCACAGAAAAAAATTGGAAAATACTGAATAATGGGGGGGCAGGGTTCCAGTCAGGGATGCCCCTCACCCACTCTGCTACCTCTGACATGATCAGTGCCTGAGAAACGTTTCATACTCAACATCGATTTATAGAGAAAACAAACCCAACTAAAAGAGAACTCAGTAGTGTGAGCTCTTCCCAGGTTTTGAGCATTGCTATAGTCTTCCTCGTCCCACAGATCATTACACAGGACATGACATATGAGGCTAATATCATACACATCTGTTTATTTCATCTCCCAACAAATTCCTTACCAGCACTTCAGAACAGAAGTGAATTAATTTTAGTAAATCATTCACTGTGTGGTTAAACCATAACTTTTGTCTCCCAGGCTGGCTTCTGTAAGGAAAGTCAGGAGGTTGGAGAAAGTCAGGAGAAGAGAGACGATTAGCAGCTCCCAAACATCCAAGGTGAAGCTGAAGTTGAGGAACAATCACATCTACAACTCTGGGGATGCGTTGCTCAAAAGTGGGGAAATTTCCAGTGTAGTCGTGGCTGAAAAATTTCTCCAAGTCGATGTGATCAGCCACTGTCTCAAATACTAAGCCAGTGACATGATATAATTGCAGAAAAGTTTATTTAAAATATATTGAGTTTGACAAATCTTTTGGTTGTGCTTTGTCATTTGTTAGTACTTCCTGAGCGTATTGATGGAAGGCATTTCTCGGGGGGCCCAGCGACACTTGCACTCAAATCTTTGCCTTGTCACTGACTCACTACTGGGATGCCCAAGGCTGTGGGTTCCCATCACCAGCTTTTAAAAGTCTTTCCCATAATGGTTCCTGTTCTTGACATTTTCTTCCGATATCCGCCCGATGTTCCCACTCCGCTTTACCCGCCCACTGGCGTCTTCTGCCCCTGTAGAGATCCAGACGTGTATAACTCTGATCTCATGCTGATTTCACGGGTGATCGGAGTTCTTTAGTAGGTAATCAGCTCACTTTAGGGGACAGGTTGAAACGGGGCCTCCTCCTACTTCCCCGCCATCGTGTCCTCAGTCCCTTGACATTTTCTAAAATGAAACTCATGTCCAGGTGGAAAGGCTGGTTGCGGCAGACTTACTAAGAGAACGGCTTGCAGCTTTGGAAGGCCCATCAAAGTTGCCTCTAGCCTGAAGCCTTCTTGGCATTATTGACAAGAGATCTGAAGGGAGAAATTAACCTACCAGCTCCTAACCTGAGACCTCTCCAGAGGGAGACTCCCACACACTGAACTGGCTTCTGCAACAGCTGCTCTTTTGTGCAAACATTCTCTGTCTTTCCCTCTGTCTTAACAAAAAGGAATCCCTACTGCTCCTTCTGAATGCCAGGACCGCCTTGATCTAGGGCTCCATGAGTTCTTGTTCCTCTTATGAGAATGACAATCGTCCTTTAAACAACACACCGAAAGATCAAAGATCTGTGTGGCACTTCACTAAAATCAGAGTGTCGACTCCTAGGGGCATGAAATACACTTTTCATAATTCCTACTGACAACATTCCGACTAGACGATTTTGTCCTTGTCATCCTTGTGGATTTGCTGTAGGAGAAGCTCCTGGAAGCAGAACGGATGGGCCATCTGCCATCTGCTCAGCGGAGACAACCCCCATTTAGGGTATTGGGCTTGAATGCATTTGCCTGAAAGACGAGCCTCTCAAAGTGGGATTTCACTAAATCAGTGTTAATCCCACTTACGTAATCTACGACTCAGGGCTTTCTAAAAACAGTGTGATTCAGCAGGAAGCTATTCTGGGGTACTGAACGGGACTCCAGTACGAGGGAACTGCCGGTATCAGCCTCAGCTGTGGCGCCTGAGACCCGTCCCTGTGGCTAATGACTCTTCTGCATATTGACTCCTAGCAGGGTGACCGCTGAGGAGGCTACTAAAGGAGAGTCTGGACTCGACTCTAAGGCACACACTTGAAATCTACAAGGAACAGAAGTAAAGAAATGAGGGAAGCTGACCTGTTTGGGATGACAGCAAACTTGGAAGGGAAACTCCTATCCGAAAGGATTCACCGCTATGGAGCTCCATCCAAAACCCCCATGCACCAAAGCAGCCCTGAGCTGCCAGAATTTACAGTTCTTTTTAAAAGATTTACTGTTTTTTTAAGGTGAAAGTCGCTGAATTTTTCTCAATCAACTTAATGCATGCCTATCATTAGAAAAATCAAAGACTGAAAAACTATGGAGACATGAAGAGATTGGTTGCCGGGGGGTCAGAGGTGGGAGAGACTAGGCAGGAGCACGGAGGCTCTGCCTGGCGGCGAAGCTACTCGGTACGATACTGTCGCGGTGGATACACATCAGTACACACTGGTCCACACCTCAGAACGCACGACACCCAGAGGGAAGCCTAGTGACACTTATGGGCCACAGGTGATGAGGACAGGTCCACACATCTTCGCCAGTTGTAACATATGTACCCCCTGCTGGGGGACACAGATCGTGGGGGAAGCTGTGCCTTTGTGAGAAGGGAAGGTAGAGAGGAAACCTCTGGACCTTCTGCTTAATTTTGCTGTGAACCTAAAACTGCCCGAAAACATCAAAAGAAAAGGGGCACCTGGGTGGCTTAGCCAGTGAAGTGCCCAACTCTGGATTTCAGCTCAGGTTATGATCTCATCTCAGGGGTTGTAAGATCGAGCTCAGCGTTGTGCTCTGTGCTGAACGTGGAGCCTGCTTAAGATCCCTCTGCCCTCCCCCCCACTCATGTGCCCATGCATTCTCTCTCTCCCTCAAAACAAAATAATATAAAATCTAAAAAAAAAAAAAATCAAAAGAAAAGAAAAATTTAAACAAAGCAAAGGCATATAACAACAGCGCTCCCTTGTCCTGACCCCTCTAAGCACTAGGCCCATTCAGTAAGTAACAATTTTAACTCCTTATTTCTTCTGGTATTTTCTTCTATATTACTGAAAAATATGCCCATTCAGCTCTTTGTTAGTTTAGTTACCTATTTATTTCCTGCATTCACAGAGGTTAAGGATTTTTTAGCTCTCACAGCTAATCCCTCCCTCTGCCCAGAGCCTCTGTCTCCCCCCTCCCCCACCGCGGGCACCCCCCAGGCCCCCTCCTGAGCTGGGTTCCTTGTTTGCTGGATTCCATGTTTTTCCTTATTGTTGTTCTGTTGGAACACAGTTCTGGTAGCTTCCTAAAAATGTTGCTTGAGAGGTAAATTGTTTGAGGTCTCATCTGTTGGAAACGTCTGTCTTCTACTCTTCCATTGCTGGAGAAATTCGGCTGGTAGAGATTTCTGCCTTGACAACCATTCTCCTTCACAATTTTGAAAGCACCTCGCCACGGTCGTCCCATTTCCAGGGTTGCGTTAGATAAACCCATACTCTCCGATTCACATGCCTTCGGCTGTGTCCTGCGTCTCTTTTTGCAACCTTTAGGGTTTTCTCTTCATGCAGGGTGCTCTGACATGTTATGGTGACAAAAGCACATACCAGAACACCTGTGTCTAAAACCCCATGATGCCATTTATGAACCGTGCCATCTGGGGCATGTAACTTGAGACTGTGCCTCCGTCCAACAGACATGAGCGCCCTTCTTGTAAGGGGGGTGCAGATTAACGAGACAATACATCAGAGCCCTCAGAACAGGGCTTGGCACTGAGCGCACAGCCAACCAATATCAGGTTTTACGACTACTGATACTATCTTCCTCATTCTTTGTTTTGCTTCTGCTTTCAGTAGAGTGGTTTGTGTCCTTCACACTTGTTTCTTAAGTTGGATTTTCTTTTTTTTTTTTTTTTAAGATTTTATTTATTTATTTGAAACAGAGAGAGAGAGAGAGCGAGAGCAGGAACACAAGCAGGGGGAGTGGGAGAGGGAAAGCAGGCTTCCCACCAAGCAGGGAGCCAGATGCGGGGCTCGATCCCAGGACCCTGGGATCACGACCTGAGCCAAAGTCAGACACTTAATGACTGAGCCACCCAGGTTCCCCTTGAGTTGGATTTTCAGTAACTCCTTCTCTCCACATCCTCTCTTCTTGTTTCCTGGGATTCCTATCAGTCAGATATTGGACTCCGAGACTCACCCTCTCCTCTCCCACTTTTTCATATTTTCCATTACTCTTTTATTAGTAGTATTCTACGTTCTGATATTTCCTGGACCTATATTGTCCAATTCCTCCAAGTTTATTGATGGCTACTACATTTTCAATTTCCAAGAGCTCATTCTATTTCCCTGATGGTTTCTTTCCCATCAGCATCCTGCTCTTGGTTTCTGGACGCACTGTGTCCTCCAATCTCTCTGAAAATAATAAATAAACCTGGAAATTATTTGCTGATTTCTACAGTCACATTTCCTTGGGATTTCTTTCTTCTACTTGCTTACTTCTCTCACTTTCATGGGGCGGGATTTCCTCCTCAAGCTCCGGTCATCCTTGGCTGTTTGTTCATATCCAAGAGGAAGGCCTGAAAAAGCTCTGCCTAGGGGTTGGGATTGTTGACTGATGGGCTTCAGCCCAGGGGATCAGGGTCTTTTCTCCAGAGCTCTTCCTATGTCCCTGGAGTAGAATCTTCCAGGGACCCCTCTGGGGACGCATCCTGACTGCAACATTCTGGAGAAAAGGCAGAGTGTGGGAGCTGGCTGTCCAGGCTCCGGATGCAGACTTTCACATAATCCCCGATGTCCAGCTCTGTGCCTCAGCCCTGCTGTCTGTGGCCTAGATGTCCTCCATCCCAGCTTCTTCAGAGAACGATTTTCCTAGCCATCCATGGAGCCAACTGCTCTGGTCCAGACTTTCAGTCAATCCTAATATCCCACCCTGCCCCCCACCCCCGAGCCTGGGGCTTTCCAGTCCTGAGCCTAGGGGTCCCTAGGCTCACTCCAACTGTCTCTCAGTCACTTTCCACCCCTCATCCACTTTCAGACTCCAGGAAGACAAAATCCTGATTTTTTAACGTGGTAAGGAAGTCAAATTCTATTCTATTCTTCGGCAGTTTAGGGACGAAGAACGTGGAGGTCACAGGCAGCCCCTGGGCTGGTTGCTAACCTGGGACGCCTCCACCGCATGCCACCTTAATAAGAATGACCCGAGACGTTGTTCAAGACACGGATTGCTAGACTCCACTCCAGACCCATCGAATCAGAAGCCCTGTGGGTCGGGCCCAGGAATCTGCACATTTAACAAGTTGTCCTGGGAGGTTCGGAGGCAAGTGGCCTGGGGTTTGTCACATATGGGTGAACACTGTGAGAAGCAGCCAAGCCCGGACGCCGCCAGAGGCCAGTGACCACTCACCTGTCTGTACAACCTGACTTCCTGGTTAGTCCTTGCTCGTCTGTGCCCACCTGACAATAGCCTGACTGGGCGGTTCTCACGCGCCGTTAACTTTTACCTCAGCCCAGGTATGCAGTGACTCCGCTGGAGCAGGCAGCTGGGGTCTAGTCAACACTCTGCCTGGCCCCGCACCGGGAGACATTCTCGCCAGATGCAAAGACAAGCGCCATTTACAATGGCGCTGTCTGTACAGGTGAAGGCACGTGTGGGCAGGGAGGGCCGGGTGGGCACCACGCAGCTCGAGGCCTGTGTTGTACCACCGTGGTCTGTCTGCTCGAGGACACAGACGGTCTTCGTCCCTGCCCATCCAGCACTTCACCCTGTGTGGCCCTGAGCAGATGCCCCATCAATGGTTTCAGGGACATATTCATCAGTCTTTGCCAGACACGATTTAAACTGACTGCTCTCCGTTCAACTTTTCCTGTTGGTGTCATGCCCTTGGAAGGTGCCATCTTGGAAAGCCATTTTCGTTCACCAGAATTGCGGCATCAGCAGTTCTTACAATTAAAAAAGTGCGGAAATGTGACATCCCTTGGGCCTTTTATTAGGGATAAGGTAGGATTCTGGCTACTGATTGTTTACCGGAAGAGGAAAGAAAACGGATGGCTGTTTTAAAGAAGGGGAGCGCATGTTTTGTAGAGATTCACAAGAGCAAAGTGTGGTTTGCAAAGTATCATGGTTAATTTGAAATGGCAGAACAAGAGTGTATGGAGGACATTAGGAGAAGAAAAGGAAAAGTGAATTGGGGTAAATCAGAGGGGGAGACGAAGCATGAGAGACTGAGGGTTTTGGAGGGGATGGGGTGGGTGGTTGGGTGAGCCTGGTGGTGGGTATTAAGGAGGGCACAAGCTTTGCATGGAGCATGGGGTGTGGTGCATAAATAATGAATCTTGGAACACTGAAAAAATAAAATAAAATAAAATTGTTTTAAAAAAAGAGTGTATGTGTGTGTACAAGTCTGGGGGGGGAGGTGGGTGTGCAAGAGACAGGAAGGACAGAAATACTACCCTTCTCTAGATGAACTGACCTTTTCCACATCAGTAGGGGTGAGCAATTCTCCCTACCTTGCTACCACTTCCTTGTATAGAATCTGAGTTCTACAAACATAGGAAGGGGAATTTTATTTATTTATTTATTTTTATTTATTTGAGAGAGAGAGAGAGAGCTCCAGTAGGGGGAAGGGGAAAGGGAGAGCTGCCCGCTGGGCTCCATCCCCGGACCCTGAGATCATGACCTGAGCTGAAGTCAGATGTTTAACTGGCTGAGCCCCCCAGGAGCCCCAGGAAGGGGGATTTTAGATGCTGCTTTTGTTCCTAATGAATCTTTTTCAGTCAAGACACTAGATGATGTGTGTGTGGATGTGTAATGTTTTCGGTCATAAACAAAGGGAGCACGCTGCGGAGTCCATCATCACGGTGGAACAGACGCCCTTCCCCTAGGCCTAGGCAGGATGAGCAGCCCCTCAACGCCTCCCCTGCCAGCAGGACCAGCCTCCCCCAGTCTAGGCGCTCAGCAACCCCAATCCCACTATCTCATGGTCATTTTTCTCAGCATTAAAACTTTTCCTCTTCAAAATCCCTTTACTGAAAATAAAATGGGACTGTTTCTGTGAGACCTAGTAAGAGCGACGCCATGCAGTCAAGGCTGTTTGTGAGAAGGTGTTCACTACAGTCTTGTTTGTAATGGCAAAAAATTGGGGACCTTCCAAAAGCCCACGGATAAAAAAACATCGGTCCGTAGACTACGACACCCCCATGCTGTGGAGCTCTGTGCAGCAGCTGCCTTAAACAAGGTAACTGCTTGTGTCAAGTGGATGGGTACCCGTGCCTGACTGGTTACTGGGGGATTCCTGTAGAGCATACAGACACAGCTTTGTTAACAAAGTAAAAGATTATGTACCGGGGTATAATAGATGTTTTCATGTGAACAGAAAAAGTTCTAGAGGAATACAGACTAAACTATGAATAGTGATTATACCTGGAGAATACAGCTGATAGGTGGGGAATGATAAAGGAGATTTTCATTCTTTTATTAGAATGGACTAATTGTGTAATTTTTAAAAGTCCTCAATCTCCTATTAAAATGCAGATCTCTTTAGAAGGTCATTCCGTGCTGCCGGTCCAGCATCTTGACTGGAGCCTGGGTGAGCCACGGGATGGAGCATTTATTACACAACCTGCTGAGCACTAGCCTAAGGATGTTCCTAGAGAAGGCGGTGGCAGAGCCCAGGCAGAGGCCTCAGGGTGAGGGTGCCCTGTCTGGGGTAATTCCCTGCCTGTAGACCAGGGAAGAGCACGGGGCCACAGCAGGATGTGTGGAGGGTTGCCCAATAGCATCGCCCTCCTTCTTGGATGGACAGTGATACGGCGCTGGCCAGCATCAGTCATCTTGTGTCCTGTCTCTGCCAAGGATTTCCTTCCTCCGAGAAGCTGCCCATGCACAGGGTGTGAAAACCAATGGACCGAACTGTAAACGCACTGGCCCATTACCCAGTGCCTGTCTTCCTTTCCATAATGTTCAAGTCAGATCATATTTTTACACATCACATTCTCTCCTTGGCCAGAAGAACGTAAGCCAGGTACATAGGGGCTGCTTGAAATGAGAAGTAACTGTAGTTCCCATTACACAGAGGAATCTTCTCTTTCCCCATCCTGAGCTCTAGCTCCCCTTCTGCTGACTGAGCTCCTGACGGCACCTCAGCGTGGCATTTAACTAAAATCAACAAGGGCCAGGACGGCCTAGGATTTCGCTTCTGATCCCAAGCAATCTGCTGACCTTTCTCTGACACCACTTATTATATTTTAGTGTTGGAGTCAATTGAATGCTGGGTTCTAAAGAGTGCCACTGAATACATCTGTGCTTTGGGATAAAGCAGCCTCAGCCATGCTCATCCATCATCGTTAGGTGGAAGGGAAAATGCGTCAAAGTGGTCCGTTTTCTTTCAACTGCAATATACCAGCAGGCACATAAGGGTTCTATAACGTGCAGCAACCACTGTGATTTATCCTCATGAGGCACTGTCTGAGCCAAAATAGAATGTAAATCTCAGAGAAATCACCTTCCTCTGCTGGGAACATGGCTGGGGCCATTTGTCCTCCAGGTCCCAACCGCCAAGTGTCACAGTGCCCTCTGGTGGTGGTTGTTTTCTCCCGCACTGCCCAATGGCTGACTTCCCTAATTGGCCCCACCCCAGACAAAGGCAACTCCATTCCGTGGAAGGCGCTCAGAAACGGGAGGCCCAGAGGAATTGGGTCTGAATTGAAAGTGAGCAACCAGCGTGTCGAAATGGGAGTGACTAGGAGGTGCAGGTCTGGCTCCTGCGTGTCATATCCAGCACCGGCACCTTAGACAAGGCAACTGGCCCTGTAAGTTCTGGTGGCTTCCGAAGATCTGTTGGAAAAATGCCCAGCCGTGAAGAGGGGCAGCATGCCCAGTGGAAGATCGCAGACTTGGGGGTCAAAGAAGCTGGGTGTGGGACGCTGCTTGGGCATACGCTGGTTGGGAGACACAGGGTGCTTGGTCATATGCTGGTTGAGAGACACAGGGTGCTTGGTCATACGCTGGTTGAGAGACACAGGGTGCTTGGTCATACGCTGGTTGAGAGACACAGGGTGCTTGGTCATACGCTGGTTGAGAGACACAGGGTGCTTGGTCATATGCTGGTTGAGAGACACAGGGTGCTTGGTCATACGCTGGTTGGGAGACACAGGGTGCTTGGTCATATGCTGGTTGGGAGACACAGGGTGCTTGGTCATATGCTGGTTGGGAGACACAGGGTGCTTGGTCATATGCTGGTTGGGAGACACAGGGCAAGTCACTGAGCTTCCACGGTTTGCTCCTCGGTTCTCTTATCTGTGAAATGGGAAGAAGAAATCCTACTCCACGAGGTCGTTGTCCAAGCAAACGAGACAATGGGCGCCACGGCTTATGTCGTAGTGTGGTCTCTCCATGGCAAGTGTCACTAAAGCGTGGTATAACTCCACACATTGTCTTAGATGCTTCACACACCTTGAGCAGAACGCGGGAGACAAGGGACATTTCTAAATCACAGATGTTGCAATAAGGTTGTGGCCTCTTGTCTCTAAAGATGGAATCACAAAATACGAAGAATCTGATAGGAACAGTCACACGTGTTCTCTACGTTCCCTTCCTCAGTCTCTCTACTCTCCTTATCCCTCATTCTAAAACCACCAGACCTCAACAGGTCTTTAAAAACTCTTACAGATTACTTCAAAGTCAGAGAATTCTTATTTTAAACAACCCTACTTGCTCACGTCCATCCAAAGTATCTCAAGGAGTAAAGATCATGAACAATGTGCCCACTAATTTTATTTTAAATCACAAATAAGTACCTGGTCTCTTTGGTCGCAACATTTTCAATAACCAATCAATATATAACCTTGCTTCCTGTGTGTCTCCGTTTAAAGACACCTTATTTAATCTATTTTGTTAACTCACTAACATTGAACTCCCGGCCGACAGCACTATAATTCATGCCTGAACAAAGCTTATCATCTAACACACATATTTTCTCCAAAAAGCACATCACAGCCTTCTTGGCCTCAGAAACCCTAGACCACACTCCAGCACTACCCTTGTGGGCCATTTTAAATGGTGAAATTACCAACAAAAAGTACAAAACTAAAGCTAAAAAAGTGGAACTAAATTAACTGCATAGTTTACTTGCTTACGGTATGAGCGCCAAAATGAGAAGGCAGAGTGTCACCTCGCTCCGACCCAGCTGGGAAGGCTGGAAGGTCTGTGGACCCAGAGCATGTCCAGGCTCTTTCAGAGAGTCCGTGAGATCAAAACAATTTGCAAAGTACCACCAAGATGTCATTTGCCTTCTCCTCTGTATTGACATTTGCACCAATAGTGCAATAGTAGTAAAATAATAGTAGTAAAACATACTGGTACGTCAGCAACCGGTGAGGAGTGGCACCAAACGCCACCACTCATCACCATGTTCACTGTGTTTGTCACCATCAGCACTCAGACAAAACAAGCCAGTTTCACCCAAAAATGTGAAGCAGTAAAAATTATTACTTTTATTTTGACTCTACCTGTAAGAACCGGTAGAGACATCTTAAATGTGTCCCCATGGGGACAAATTGGGACCTGCACATAGAGTAATTCTGCTGCATCCCGTAAGATGGTTGTCTCCAATAAAAGTTTTGGAGCAATTATTTGAGTCACACACAGAATTAGCCAGTTTTTCATGGAACACTGTTTCTGCTTGAAAGAAATTCTAATAAACTATGATCATTCAAAGTTGAGTAACTGGCAGCGTTTTCTCCAGGGTGAAGGAAATGAGTCTGTCACATCAAGGAAAGTAACGGATACTATTTGTTGCCAATAATAACATTCAAGCTTTCAAGTGAAAATTACATTTTGGAAAACTTGCCTATGCCATCATGAGCTGGAGAGCCTTCTAGTATCTTTAAACACTTTCCTGATGTGATTGGTGCTGATATTAACATGTAATTCTTGATAGCAGCTAATGAAATACATCAGTGTTCAACAGAGCTAACTAGGTGAGCCAACATTTTCCAAGCGACCAGTGCACGATGTTACGAAATCATGCATAGGTAAAAGATCCCTTTAAAGTACAAGATAGAAAAGTGTACTTTATTATAACAGAGAATGAAAGGTTCATTGATATCATTCCATGTTCCACTGCAGCTCGCTTTTGAGAAACTACCTTCAAGATTTGATATTGTATAGAAGAAGAATATCCATAATTACTTGAAAAGACTATTAGAATAGTCATCCTTTTTCCAAATACGCACCTGTATGAGGCCAGATTTTCCTCCTATGCTCCCATCAAACCTATCACAAGATGTTTCATGAAGAAGCAGATATGAGAATGTCGCTGACTTCTAGGAAGCCAGACACTAAAGAGATTTCCAAAAATATAAAACAATGCCACTCTTCTCGTTGTTTTTTTCTTGGGGGATCCAATTCTTTTCAGTGTCATTTATGTTAACATACAATGGGTCTATTCTTATTTTTAATTAATTAATAAGTAATTTCTAATGTCTCAGTTAAGTTCTAATGTGGATCATCTCAACAGACACAACCCAAATTAACAAAAGTTCTTCAGGGTCCACAACAATTGCTAGGAGTATCTGAGACACACCAATACCACACTCAGCTCGGCCAGTCCTGCCACCACTTAAGATACATGGATGCTGGTTCTCACCCAGGTTTCAAGACCAAGGTTCTAGCTCTCACCCCCCAACGACAAAAGAAAGCAGAAGGAAGCCGAGTGCTTGAAGAAGTTGAACCCTGAAAACAAGTTGGTAGACTTAGAGATTTCATGCCAAATAGGCTTCCCTTCTCTGAGTCGGTGCAGCACACTAGAAGTTATATATCAAAGAACTTTGATCAAGCCACAGAGAGAACAATGATCTTCCCAAAGATGCCACATCCAAGAGCCATTGACAGTGGTCCTCCAGGATGCCTGGGCAGAGGGTGTGCTGACCAGAAGAACTCTATGCTATGCCCTGACCCTGAGCCATCTCGTCAACTCACAGACATCCAACCACCACCCACAGCAGGTTTTCACAAACTGTCCCTGAGAGGCTGTGAAATTCCTTCTGGTTACCCCAGTAAAAATGCAATAGAACCAAGACAACAGCCAAGACGTAACAAGCCATTTCACTTGCTAGTGAAGCTTCTCAAACATGAGCCAAAAGAGTGAACAACTTTGCGTGGCTCTGTGTCGGGCTATTTGAATTCCTTCAAAGCCATCCCCCTTCGGGCCCCACTGCACCCTCCCGAGAATCTTACCCCTTTCTCTAGTTTTTCCTCACCTTCCTCCAGAAACCCCTCACCCATCTTGGCCTTCGAGATCCGTCTTTCCTCCACAAATCTCTCCCCTCTTTTCTTACATAATCAATCTAGCTTTCCTCCTTCCTTCTTCACTCACGACGCAGATGAGCACAGCAGAAACCGACAAACCAAACACCAGGGTCCCCCTCAGAAGGGGATGGGGCAGGTTGAAAATACTGAAGTGCAAATGGCTTTGTACAAATCACTTTCTTTTCTAATAGGCAAATGGCATATAGTTTCAAAGTCTTTTATTTTTATAGGACTGAGAGTTACCCATGAAATGTGTTTCTAAATTTGGAGTTCTTAAACGAAAATCAGCCCTGTATTAGAATTTACTGAGGATTTTGCCTGACAGTATTGCCTCTCTCCTACGTCCTGTGCAAATAAGCCCTTGGAATTTTCAGGGATAATGCTTTGTCATTAATGCATTGTCAACACTGCCCTGAGTTGTTGTGGTTAGTACTCGCTGCTATTATTCCATTTTAATTAGAAACCTTTATTCATTTGACTTCATCATTATCACTTTAATTTCTTGCAAGCTATTTGGTTTGCTATATAATGAGATGCCTATTAGCATCGACAGCATCTTTGGCCCATAATTTCCCAGGGCCCAGATTTAGGACAATGTGTAATGGTACAAATATGAACCCTTCAGATGCCTCTTGCCAAGATTTGTGAGATGTTATTATAGATAATTATATAATCATAAATATGCTATGTGATTTTGTTGTTATATAAATAATCTCAGAGTATCTTTAGACAGTGAAATTTTGTGATTATTAAAAAAGTGTTTCTTCAACTAGAAAGGTGGAACGGGGTGGTTTGAGGCTACAGTGTCTGTGTCTCTAATAACTAACGTCAAAAGCATTAAAGTTGCAACGGTTTGTAGCCACTGCTGATAATTCCCAAATCAGAATCTCTAGCCCCTCTTTTTCCCTAAGCTCTGGTTCTATACATTCAACCAGGTTTCACAAACCCGTCATTTCCAAAACAGCATGCGTCTTTCCCCTCGCACACCAAACTCACTCCTTGTAGCTATTCTAGCCTTGGAAAATGGCATCACCACGTATTCATTCCATCTACAAACCTGACTCCCCTCTCTCTCCCAGTCCAATTTCCAAGTATCATCATTCTACCTTCTAGATACTTCTTAAATCTGTCCTTTCCTCCCCATCCCCATGGCTCCCACTTTAAGGCACTACCATCTCTCATCTGGATTTTCTGCTGCTTTATTCCCCAGCCTTTAAATGATTCCTGGCACATAGTAGGAGCCTGTACTTGTCTCTTCAAAGCCATCTCATTCTGTGCCCAGCCTCCCTGTCCTGGGCCTAGGAAGCCGGCCCGATGGATCGTCTCAGCAGAACGGCCTGCTCTCCGCCTTTTTCGGCACTGCTGTCCAACAGAAATGGAAGCCCAGCCACCAACATGAGCCACGTGTGATTTCAATTTTGCTGGTAGCCACATTTTCATAAGTAAAAATAAACAGCCAGAGTTCATTTTAATAATACGTTTTATTTAACACTGCATATCTAAAGCTTTACCATGTCAATTTGCAATATTAAAAAATTATTAATGAAATATTTTATAATATTTTTTCTAAGTCTTCAGGACCCCATGTGTGCGTCACACACAGCATCTCAGTTGCCACTGACCAGATTTCATGTCCCTGTGGTGATGGCTGCCATCCTGAGTAGCTCCAACCAGCACAGGGGAAGGGAGTAAGATCAGAGTGCTTATGCCCCTAACTCCCTGCCTCCCAAGGTCCCCACTGGCTAGCAAGTCCCAGCTCCCGTGGAGCAGGCTGTCTCAATGCCCTGTGCATTCCCGTCCTGGGGCTGCCATATGTAACAAGGCACCCCATACCGAGTGACTTGGAACTGCAGACATCTGGTCTCCCACCTTTCTGGAAGCAACAAACCTGAAATCAAAGTGCTATCAGGGCCACACTCTCTGCGAAGGCTCGAGGGAAGAGCTCTTCCTTGTCTCTTCCAGCTTCTGGCGGTCGCTGGCCATCCTTGGGTTCCCTGATTTGCAGACATGTCACTCAGTCTTGGCCCCCATTGTCACATGGCATTTTCTTCTGTGTGTCTGCATTTCTTCGTATCAGGATACCAGTCACGTTCAGTTAAGGGTCCACCTACTCCCTATGATCTCATCTCAATGACTTACATCTGCAATGGCTATTTCTCAGTAACATCCCATTCTGAAGTTCGGGGAAGGACACAAATTTGGGGGAACAGCATCCAACCTAAGACACTCCATAACGGCAAACTCTTCTGACCAAAGCATGAATATGTCCTCACTGAGGAATCTGGCTTAAGATCCCAACTCGATCAAGCCCCGCATTTCCACACGCTAATGAGTCTATTTCCAGATTTTTCTACTCTGTTCCATTGGTCTATGAATGTGCCAGTTCCACTCTAGTTACAGAGGCTTTATAGCATCTTTTAATATTTCGATTCTAGAAACTTCATAGTGGGTTTAACTTCTGCTCGTCACCTCTGTAACTCACCTTCTGCCACTTCTCCTAGTGAATGTTTCTTGCTTGTTCTTCTAAATAAACTTCACAAGTGACTTACCTAGGTCCAGTTTAAAAAATAATCACTGATTTTTCTGAAACAGCCTTTACCTTACAAATTGGCCTGGGAGGAATTGACATATTTGTGAAAATGAGTTTTTTTCCATTCGAAACATCAGCTGTTTACCCATTTGCTCATGGCCCCTTTTGTATCATCTAGGGGTGTTTCCATTTTCCACATAGGTCTTAGACATTTCTCTCCAGATTTATACCTACATATTGCACTTTCTTGCTGTTGTAAATGCAGTCTTGTCTTCCATTATGCTGAGTTGGTCTTTGTTTATATATAGGGCATCTACTGATTTGTGTGTTGATGTTATCACTCGTTAATTTCCCAAAGTTTCTTATTATAACAGCTTCTCCTTGATTCTTTGGGTTGTCACATAACCATATTATCTATAACTAGAAATATTTTTCTATTCTTTTCTAATATCTAATCTGTAAGTGCTTTACTGTGTCTAGTTGTATTGGCTAATAACGCAATATTAGACAGTAACAAAGAGAGTGGACATTATTTCTTGTTCCAGCTCCTGGCAACAAATCCCCACGTGTTTTCCCATTAAGTAATGAGCTAACTTTGCTCTGAGGATGTTTTACATGTGGTGAAAGCATCCATCAATTCCTGTATCAGCACGGGGAAGTGTTGATAAAGGGAGTAAGTGTTGCTATGGGCTGAATTGTGGCCGCCAAGATTCATATAATGAAGCAGTACAAGACATCAGAATGTCATCATATCTGGAGAAAAAACCTCTAGCGAGGTGAGAAGTTAGAATGAAGCCACTGGGATGGGTCCTAAACCAATCCGACACTTGTCCTTGTAAGAAGAGGAAATTTGGACACACCAAGAGACACTGGAAGTGCACACACACACAGGAAAGACAACATGAGGCAGTAAGGAGGAGACTGTGCAAGCCAAGGCGAGAGGCCTCGGAAGAAATCCCCTCTGCCAACATCGTGACCTTGGACTTCACTTCCAGCATCTGTAATTGTGAGAAGATAAATATCCATCGTTTATGCCACCCAGACTGAGGTGCTCTGGTGGTGACACCTGTAGCAGACTACTGCACGTGCGGAGTCTTGCCAAGTGCCTCTTCCATATCTATGCAGATGGCCATGTGACTTAGCCCCATACTATGACCAGTATGGCAGGTCAATATATCTCCTAATATATTGGACCATCCTTGCATTCTGGAATGAATCTCACCTACTCTTAATGCATCATTCTTTTAACATGCTATTGGGTTCTTCTGGATAACTTTTTTTTTTTTTAAGATTTTATTTATTTATTTGACAGACAGAGAGATCACAAGTAGGCAGAGAGAGAGGGAGGAAGCATGCTCCCTGCTGACCAGAGAGCCCGATGCGGGGCTCGATCCCAGGACCCTGAGACCATGACCTGAGCTGAAGGCAGAGGCTTTAACCCACTGAGCCACCCAGGAGCCCCTCGATAACTTTTTTTAACTTAAATTCAATTACCAACAAATAGTGCATCATTAGTTTTTGATGCGGTGTTCAATGATTCATTAGTTGTGTATAACTTTTATTTAAAATTTATCATTGATATTTATAAGCCAGATCAAATCAGAAGTTTTATTTTTCAATGAAACCTTTTCACATTTGAGGATTAATGACAGACTCACTTTATAACGAAGTTTTCTTCATTTTTTACCCTCTAGAATAGTTAGGGAGGTATTGGGATTATATGAACTTGCAAGGTACATCTTACACCTGATGTTACCTGGGGAGGACAATTCTTTATTTTCCTATTTCTTCCGTGGTAACCAGTCTATTCAGACTTAATGTCTTTACTAGGTTCAATTTCAGTAAGTTGTATTTTTCTAAAAATTTTCCCATTTTATTTAGGGTTTCATATTTATTCCCAAAGAGTTGTAAAAACTATTCATGATTTTTTTAAATTTTTTTGAGTTTCACCCTTTGTCACCCCTAAGTTGTGAATTTCTGCTTTCTCTACTCTTAAGTTGCTTTCCCCAAGTCTTACGTTGATTAGAAGTGGCCTATCCATTTTGTTGGTTTTTACCTAAAGAAACCCACTTTTCAATTTCCTTATGATCTCTACTGCCTTTTCTTTTCTTTTTTTTTTTTTTAAGTAGGTCCCTGCCCAACATAGAGCCTAGCATAGGGACTGAACTCATGACCCTGAGATAAAGACCTGATCTGAGTGAGATCAAGAGTCAGACGCTTAAGCAACTGAGTCATCCAGGCAGCCCCCTGCTTTTCTATTTCCTGATGTACTGACTTCTCTATGGTTTGTTATCAAAACTTCCCCTCCCTTTTAGTTTGCTATATTTCTCTTTTTCTAGCTTTTTGCATTGGTGCTTATTTCTTTTTAACTATTGCCATATGGATTTAATGCTAACAAGCTATTCACTGGTAACTATTTTCACTGTATCCCTTAGATTCTGACAGGTCATATACCTGTAATTTTTTTTAAAGATTTTATTTATTTATTTGAGAGAGAGAAAGCATGAGAGGGGAGAAGGTCAGAGGGAGAAGCAGACTCCCCATGGAGCTGGGAACCCGACGCGGTACTCGATCCCAGGACTCTGGGATCATGACCCAAGCCGAAGGCAGTCGCCCAACCAACTGAGCCACACAGATGGCCCAACCTGTACTGACTTTTAAGAACTCCTGCAATTTCAATTTGCATTTTTCCTTTGACCCAAGAGTTGTTTAACAGAGGAATTTTTGGTGGTTGTTTTGGTGGTGGTGGTGGTGGTGGGTTTTTTTTATGGGCTTTTTTTTTTAGTTCTTTATTTATTTTGTTTATTAACACCTTATCAGGTATATGATTTGCAAATATTCTCTCCCATTCTGTAGGTTGCTGTTTCAATTGCTGTGCAGAACTCCTTTAGTCTGTTGTAGCCACACTCTCTGATTTTAGCTTTTCTTATCAGAGCTTGGTGTGGAAGGATGTTCTTGTTTGTTAATGTTTTCAATTTCTGGCTTGTGGTCAGAGAATCTCAATGTATTATTTCTATCCTCTAAATTCACTGAGATCTTTCTTGTGGGATAAGATTTTCTTAATGCTTTCAATTCTCTTAATGTACCAAATGTACTTTAAAAGGTGTCTCTTCTCCAAAGAATACATACGAATGGCTAGCAGACAAATGAAAAAATGTTCTTCATCACTAGCCATCAGGGAAATTCAAATCAAAACCACATTGAGATATCACCTTACACCAGTTAGAATGGCAAAGATTAACAAGACAGGAAACAACGAATGTTGGAGAGGATGTAGAGAAAGGGGAACCCTCTTATACTATTGGTGGGAATGCAAGTTGGTGCAGCCACTTTGGAAAACAGTGTGGAGGTTCCTCAAAAAATTAAAAATAGAGGAGCATCTGGGTGGCTCAGTTGTTAAGAGTCAGCCTTCGGCTCAGGTCATATTCCCAGTGTCCTGGGATCGAACCCCACTTCAGTCTCCCTGCTCAGTAACGAGCCCGTTTCTCCCTCTCCAGCTCCCCTGTGTTTGTATTCCCTCTCTCGCTATCTCTGTCATAAATAAAATGAAATCATTACAAAAAATTAAAAATAGAGCTACCCTATGGCCCTGCAATTACACTACTGGGTATTTGCCCCAAAGATAGAGATGTCGTGAAAAGAAGAGCCATCTATACCCCAACGTTCATAGCAGCAATGGTCACAATTGCCAAACTGTGGAAAGAGACAAGGTACCCTTCAATGGACGAATGGATAAGATATGGTCCATATATACTATGGAGTATTACGCCTCCATCAGAAAGAATGAATACCCAACTTCTGTAACAACATGGAGGGGACTAGAGAAGATTATGTTGAGTGAAATGAGTCAAGCAGAGAAAGTCAATTATCATATGGTTCCACTTACTTGTGGAGCATAAGGAATAACACGAAGGACATTAGGAGAAGGAAAGGAAAAGCGAATTGGAGGAAATCAGAGGGGGAGACAAACCGTGAGAGACTGTGGACTCTGAGAAACAAACTGAGAGTTTTGGAGGGGAGGGGGTTGGTGGGATGGGTAAACCCGGTGGTGGGTATTAGGGAGGGCGCTTATTGCGTGGAGCACTGAGCGTGGGGCACAAGTAATGAATCTTGGAACACTGAAAAAATAAAATAAAATTACATAATAAATAAACAAACAAATAAATAAAAGAAGGGCTCTTGGGGTGCCTGGGTGGCTCAGTCAGTTGAGGATCTAATTCTTGGTTTTGACTTAGGTCATCGTTTGGGTTGTAGGATCAAATCAGTGTTAAGCTCCATGCTTGGTGGGAGTCTACTTGGGATTCTCTCTCTTTCCCTCTGCCCTTCCCCCACATGTGAATGCTCTCTCTAAATAAATAAAATCTTTAAAAAATAAAATAAAATAGAGGTGCCTGGGTGGTTCAGTCAGTTAAGCATCTGTCTTCGGCTCAGGTCACGATCCCAGAGTCAAGGGATCAAGACCTGAGTTGAGCTTACTTCTCCCCATCCCACGGCCTGCTCCTCTCCCTGTTTGTTCTATGAAATAAATAAATCTTTCTTAAAAATGAAATAAAATAAGGTGTCTTCCCTTACCTTGTTCTTTAGATCATACATAAGATTTAGCTCATTGCTCATGCTGGTTAGGGCTTCTATGTTCTTACTAAGTCTTTGTCCACATGGTAGACTTTTTTTTTTTTTTTTTTTTGACAGAGATCAGAAGTAGGCAGAGAGGCAGGCAGAGAGAGGAGGAAGCAGGCTCCCCGCTGAGCAGAGAGCCTGATGGGGGGCTCGATCCCAGGACCCTGGGATCATAACCTGAGCTGAAGGCAGAGGCTTTAACCCACTGAGCCACCCAGGTGCCCCCACATGGTAGATTTTTAATCGAGAGAAAGGAGTTATGTGTAATGTCAACGTGTTTGATGACTTCTCTTTGAATCTTTCCTAGATTCTGCATTATAAGACTGTTGCTGTGTTATTGGGAGCCCAGATACTAGTATGGTAACTGCATTACTAACTGAAGCCTTGACATCATAAACTGTCTTCTTGGTCTTCTATAATGCTTTCTGATCTGAATTCCACCTTGCCAGATACCAAGTTTTCTTTCTTGCATTTTTATCTTTCTCTTTATTATCCATGATTTTGCATAGTAAACATCTGTCCAATCCTTAACTGTTAACCTCCCTAGACCTTTTTTTAGGAGTGTCTTTTATATGGGCATACTGTTGGGATTCTCCTTTGGTAGCCACGTCTGTAAATCTTTCTTTCTTTTTTTTTAATTTTTTAAAGATTTTATTTATTTATTTGGCAGACAAAGATCACAAGTAGGCAGAGAGAGGAGGAAGCAGGTTCCCTGCTGAGCAGAGAGCCTGATGCGTGGCTCGATCCCAGGACCCTGGGATCATGACCTGAGCTGAAGGCAGAGGCTTCAACCCACTGAGCCACCCAGGAGCCCCTGTAAATCTTTCTTTTAATAGGCTGACCCATTTTTATTAAAATCAACAAATTCTGTCTCATCTTCAAATTGTGTATTTGTATATTTACACACATGTATACACACCTATACACAAACAGAGGCGTTCACTGAGATACATATAATAGTCTTCCAGTATGTGTTCTCCTCGGTTTTTTCTTTCTGTCCTTTATCTTTTGGAAATGAGGAATTATTTTTGTAAAAGTCGTTACCATTATACAAACACCATTTTATAATTCTTTAATTCCTCCTCATTGACAGCTTTTACCTATTGATCCCCTGCTGTCCACAATATCAACATTAGCTGGCAGCCTCTTCTCTGCACGCCCGTGCTTCTTCTCAGCATCTAATCTGACATAATAGCATCTTACTCCCAGTTGATACCAATAAGGTAATGAACAAGTTTGTCCTTGGACTTGTTAACTGAGGTCATCAAAGTTAATAATTCCAATTTCTGTAGTTCGGTGAACTGCTATTTAACGGAAGAGTCCTACCCTGCAGGATCCATCCAAATCCCCTGCGTCTGGAATTGTATCCAGGCATTATGGTCAAGAGCTGCCTATTATTGAGCTCCAAACATTTTAAAAAGTGGGAGCATCACACACCCCAGAAATGGCTGGTTCCCTATATGGCCATTCTGCCCTCAGGGCTGTGTCTTTCACCAACAGTGGGGAAATCAGTGGGTTTTACTGAGTTGCCAGTGTATGGCCAGCACTGCGCTGGGTAAACGTAAAAAATTAGTTCATGTAAGTGGCATTGGGACAATGTCTAGCACAGAACAAATTATCCCTGTCATCACCATCACCGCCACTACCATCACCACCACTCCGAACAGACATCAAAGGCGATGAATGTCCTGAGTGAGCCTACCCTGGCATAACCTGTTATAGACCTCCAGGCTTTTGGCCATGACCTCCTGGAGTCTATTCTACTTTCCTGTCCAGCCATACCTTTACTTCCCTCTGGAAAACCACCTCTCACTCCTTGTTGTTGGAGACCTGGCCTCATCGCAGAGGATAAGTTCCCATGGTGAAGCCCAGGAACAAGATCTAAGTCAGTCAGTGGGTGATCACATTTCCTTTGACACCCTGCTTGGTTCAGGATGTGCACATAACCGGTCAGGGGCAATGAGATGCAATGAGACTTTTTCCGGGTGTCCTAGGAAAGACACACTATTTTCTCCTGAAAAATGTGAGGTCTGGAGATGTTGCAGCCCTTTTGTAATCATAAAAAGCAAGCCTGTCTGGGATGGGTCAAGCCAAGTGACAAGATGTGGAGAAACAGGGTTGGAACGTTTTTGTTTTTGTTTTTTGAGCCATGTCTAAAGATACCCTTGACTTTTCCCTTAAGTGAAACAATAGGTTTCTTTTTTTTTTTTAATATCATTTATTTATTTCACAGACAGAGACACAGCGAGAGAGGGAACACAAGCTGGGGGAGTGGGAGAGGGAGAAGCAGGCTTCCCGCTGAGCAGGGAGCCTGATGTTGGACTTGATCCCAGGACCCTGGGACCATGACCTGAGCCAAAGGCAACACTTAACGACTGAGCCACCCAGGTACCCCAGCAATAGGTTTCTTTGCTCTTTAGCTGACTGGCATTGGAGCTCGTCATTTCCAAACGAGAACCTTAAGTGACACACAATCTGATCTTGCTTTTCATGATTTTATGTGTGCTTCGTAATATTCCAGGTACTTGGCTTTGTTCAAACTAATCCCTCCCTCTACAATATGCTTTTGCTGGATATCCAAAGTGTTTTCATTTTTCAAGATACAGGTCAAATGCTGCCTTCCCTGAAGTGATCAGGGAAGTTGAGTATCAACTCAGCATCTTATTCTCAAATGGCCCAGGAAAAATACGTTCTCTGTATTCCACTTGCAACTTCTCCATAACTTTGTAATTATTTTTTAATTTTTTTTAATTAAAAATTTAAAAAGTCTAAGCTCTTTGGTAGGCTTGTCCTCAGTAAAGGCAACTTGACAATGGTATTAACAGTAAGGCTCTTCTGGTTAGGGTTGATAGCCCTAAACGTGTCCAATCTCCTCAACAAGGTAGATGGGCCCCTTGTCAAATGGGTCAAAGTACCCAGGATTTATCCCGATTCCTGGCACCTGGTAGGTACTCTACAGAAGTTTCTGGAATGAGTAAATGGATAGGGATGGATCCTGCACACAGGCATCAAAGTGTTGATTGTACAGAAAATCCATAAAAATTTTTCTTCAGTATTTCATGTGATGTTAGAAAAGATTATTAGTGTTCTAGGGTCTGATCCCTGTCTAAGTAGTTAGGAGAGTAAAAAGGAGATTTTCCATCAGCTGCAATAACTTTGCTTCCTACAGACTGTGTAGCGGGATAATTGAAGATTCATGCAAGACTAATGGATTCTTTATGAAAGGAGTGGCGGCATGAAGGGAACCTGATACCACCGCTGGATGACAAAAGAGCAGTTATTTATCAGAAAAATAAATTGGATTTATTCGGCGGCACTGCCCCTATTGTAATGCTAAGTACACATCTGGAACACTTTACCTCCCTCTTCCCAACCTCCCTCTGCCTTGCCTTCCCCATATTTGTTGGGGCTTCTTGCATCCGATGGTCCATTCCCATGACCCTGTGTATGATTACCATCGTGTAGACCATCACAAAACCTGCCCAACATCTTCAGGACCAGAACACCTCCAGAAACAGAAGCCCCACTCTTTGGAGTAATCAGTAAGAGACCATACCCAGCAGGGCTGCTGCAGGCATGACCCCAAACCCTACCTTCACACTGAAGGCCTAGACTCAGCCATCTCAAAGCAGAGTGTCACAGAGATGTCAAGTGACTGCTGGGAAAGTCTAATCCCACATGTCATGTTATAGAGTCCCCTCCTGGTCCCAGCTCAGTCGCTGTGTGACCACGGTCAGTCACCCAGCCTCCAAGCTCAGGCTGCTGGTCAGACCAGTAGAAACCAGTAATTACCCTGACCGCACGGTCACAATGAGGAGCAAACACATGGGGAAGAACTATGAATGTAAAACAGTCTCCAATACACAAAAAATATCATCAATATTTAGATGCCAGGGCAGTGGTTATAGAGACATCAAGCATCAGAGCAAAAAGAAAGCAAAATGGATTAAGGAAATTTGCCCAGTCTCGACAGGATGCAATCCCCGACTTCCCCCTGAGGTGATGCTGGCCTTCTGCCATCCCCGGGACTGATGGCCTCACCAGGTAGGTCTGATGGTTGGACAGAGCCATACACTGCAAAGTCTTACCACGGCAGCACCCGTTCATCTAACCCACATCTCCCAGAGATCACGTCTGTGGCCTCTGTATGGCAAAGAGAAGAGCGTTGACTCAAACAACCATTCCCGTAGACCTGGCCTCCTCCCCGGCACCTTTTCCCACCTGCACTTACTCCCTGTTCCACTGTGGCTCTCCAGCTCACACGGGTTGTTTTCTACTAGCTCCGAGCCACAGAAGTCCTTAGACTTCCCCGAGCAGAAAATACTTCCTCCTACTGTGTGGTCTTCCAAGTAGAAGGGTTTTCTTCTCTCCACCTCTTCTGTCCCCCGCCCTGTACCTCCTAAGTGAAGACCCGTCTCTTGGCCCAAGTCTTTCCCATCTCCCCACATCGTCTTTCCTTAACCTTGTCCACCAACCAGCAGCTCACCCCTCCCTGTGACCCCAGAGCCTCCCTCTCCCAGGTTCTAGGTCCACGTCGTCACCGTCTATGGGGTATCCTCACCTGAATGTCCCAGCAGACACTCATGCTCACTCCAGGCCCAACCAAATCTTCACCTTCCTCCTCAGACTACCTCCTACTTCAAACTTCTGTAATTCAACAGTTGACCCAACGTTATTCCAGTCATCCAGACTCCAAACCTTGGCATCACTCTTGAGTGCTCCCTCCTATTCCTTACCAGCCCTATTAACTCCCCTCCCCCATTCTTTCTGCTGCCACCTTTGCTCAGGACACTAGCCTTCTCGCCGCCCAGCCCCGGGCTTCCCATCTCTCCTTCCTGACCCAGGTGCCCAGCAGGTCTCCCTAAGAGACCTTTTTTTTTTTTTTTTCAACTCCAAATTTAAAAGCCCCCGGCTCTCACAGCCACCTCTCACCATGCTCTCTGTAGAGCTGAATGCCCTCAGTGTGGCATTCAAGTCCCTTTCTGGCCTCATCCTGGCCAACACTGGCAGCTTTACTTCCTTCTCCTACTCCCTCATACCTACTGCACTTTCCCCCATAACCAGAATATCTTCCACTGGCCAAGCACGGCCTGGGCTTTCTCTGCTCTGGGCCTTTGTTCACTCAGGTTCCTCTTCCTGGAGCTCTTTCTCCACCTCCCATCTCTACTTGGCAATATCATCTGGGCCCAGCTGCAATCCACCTGCCAGGAAAGCTTCGTGGAACGTGCTTTCCTGCTGCCTTTTTCAGAACCAGGGGCTTACATGCCCACTCTCTCCACTAGATCATGAATTCCTTTAGGGACCAGGCCGTCTTGCTGCTTGATGAAGGCCACTCAGCATCCCTCCCTCAGTAGCGCGCCATACTTCTTTGCTGTGATAAATCCATTTGTTAAAATAAATTCCCTGGGAGAGGATTCAATACCTCCTTTGAAATCAACCTTGCTGCCTCCTGATGTGTTCATCCTCTTGAAACGTTCAGAACTCTGCCCCTAGACTTGAGGTTTCTATTCCCAATCATCTAGATGGACGGGGTTAGTTGGTAACCACACACTTCTCTTGCAACTTTGTTAAAGAGTAATAATGCGAGATTCGTTGGGAATAACAGAACAATGCTACATAAGGGTTTATGTTTGTGAACCACAACACGCCCAAGGAAGAAAGAAATGCCACCTGAATACTGAATCAGTAGTGATCGACGGAAACTGAACCAAATACAAGGAGAGCCACGCTTGATGTCTCAATTCCCGGAAAGCTGGGGGGGGGTGGGGTACGGTTTCCATGGCCAGGAGAAGAGAAGATTTTGTTTCCAGAGTTGAACTAGAAGATTTGGGGAGTTAAAGTAGATTTGGCAAGTCTGAACAGGTTGACGGGGTGGAGAGAGCCAAACAAGGTCTCAATGTGCCGGCTTCAGGGCGGTGTGACCCAGGCAGCCACAGGGAGCCCCGGGTCCAGAACCCTGAACTTACCCTGAGGCTCCGCCAGAGCCATCTCGCAATTACTAACTTTTGAATAAGAAGTCCCACAAATGACATAACTGATCTTGGCCTGGGGCCCCTGAGGTCAGAGGAGCAGAAGACCTAGAAATGCCAAGGAAGTGGCAGCATCAGTGAGACGCCACAGGTCGAATGTCACTTGCTGGGCAGAGAGGGGAACGCTTCCTCTCCCGGAAAAAGTCTCACCTTTGCTAGGAAAGATGACACGAGACACTTTTCTCTTTTGTAAGCCAGTCTCCACAGGCATTTTGGAATTTTTTTCTTCTATCCCGAAGAACAGGAAGTCGAATTTCCCATGAAAATTTTCAGCTGAAACTTTCCATGTGGAATCACCAGACCAATTAAAAATTTTAATATGCAAATGTCTCTGGCATAAATGTTAATAAGTAGGCTTACAAATACTCCAGGGTGGCAGGTCTTCACTGCAAATCATGCAGCTGGCTGCTGGTTTTCTGAAGTACGTTTCTAATTCCCTTTTAGAAAATGATATTACATGACCATAAATAGTTTACATCCACAACTTGAGAGTTTCTTAAATGGGGGGAGGGATCATATTTCCATCTCACCTAAGAACAAACTCCTCTGTTAATTAGAAGAACTCAGAAACCTGTAGTTTTTGCCTACGCTGGAGGAACTGGAGGGTTTAACTATAATATTTGTCTTGTGGTTCATTTTGGCTTTGATGGCTTGACTACAGTAATTACTGCTTTCACAGGAAATATTTAATGAAGATAATAAGATAATCTGGTGCACTACAGCACTTTCTCATTGAATCTCCTTAATCCATTATTTCAATTATAGAAATAATATTAATTTTTTACTAACCTTAACATAAGGTTGAATTTTCATATGCGTTACCAAAAAAATGTAGTTTGTTATATCTGATTTTAAAGTGCAGATATCGGTATTTATTTTTATAGAGAGGCTTTTTAAATTACCTTAATGGAAACACCAACGTTCTTTTAGAGAGATTGGTTGTTCTGTTTATTTAGGAAGATACCCCCATGCTCCACTGAGGGGGGTTCACTGTCCACTGGGCTGGAAACAAGACAACAAAAGATGTGCTCAAGCTGAGGGGGTCACGGAGAGGAGACAGAGAGGTTGAAACAGAGGGTCCCCGAAGCGTTTAAGAACATAGTGGTTGGGGCGCCAACGGCTCAGTGGGTTGAGTGTCTGACTCCTGGTTTCAGCTCCAGTCATGATCTCGTAGGTCATAAGATAGAGCCCCATAGAGGGTTCAGTGGGGAGTCTGCTGGGGTTTCTCGGTCTCTCCCTCTCTCTCCCTCTGTACCTCCCCCTGCTTGCACTTGCTCTCTCGCTCTCTCTCAAAATAAAAAAATGAATAAACAGGATCTTTAAAACAAAGAACACAACCGTTAGCACTTAACTGTGAGCTACCAATCAGGGCCAGCCCCCTAAGTTCCCTTCAAGTTCACTGCCCACACAGATGTCTCCTGTGCAGAAAATTAGCGAAGGGGCTGTTTGGAACGGAGCAGAGAGACCACGGGTCTGACAGAGACAAAAGCTGAATGCACCCAGAGACTTACTGCAGTTGTGAATGGGCTGGAAGAGGGAACACGAGTGGACTTCTGGGTGGCCCTTGGGGATCCCCTGCGTTTACCAGTCTCCACAGGAAACAAACTGCGGGTTTGCTGGAGACGCGGTGGTGAGGGAACGGGGTACCCAGGGGATGGGCATCCAGGAGGTCATTTGATGAGCACTGGGTGTCATATGCAACGGATGAACCACTAAATTCTACTCCTGAAACTAATAATGCATTATATGTTAATTCAATTGAATTTAAATACAAATAAATAAATAGTCTCTTTTTGGGGAGCATTTAGGTGGCTCAGTCAGTTGAGTCTCTGACTCTTGATTTCGGCTCAGAGCATGATCTCATGGTCATGGGACTGAGCCCCAAGTCTGGCTCTGTGCTCAGCACATACATAGTCTTCTCCTCCCCTCCCCCAATCAGTCAATCAATCAATCAACAGAATCATTTAAAAAATATGAAAGTCTCTTTTCTCAATATTACCATTAATTTTCCAAAACAAAACGTTTTGCCCTGGAATGTTTTTCCCATACTAATTGTTTCCTGATTTAGAAGATCCACCATGACTCTCAACAGAGCCTCTCAGTGACACCCCCAACTCCAACCCTGCCCCCAAAAGGCTTTCCTTGGGGCCAGGCACACAAAGGACAAACAATGGACGCGCGCCTCCGCTGTTGGGTGTTTCCTCCTCTCCTTTCTCAGTACGGACTGAGATGGCCAGACTATCGGTGTTCCCAGTTCTCGGGAATGCTCTGCGGAAGAAACCGGAGCAATGGCCACTGGTGGCATCTTTGCTGGAGTTAGGAGTCCCCAGGGCTCTGCCTTCCCTTCTCTCTTCCTCCCCAGCCAACTCACTCACTCCTCTTCCTGCCTTCCCTCTCAACCGTCATCCACTTAAAATGTGTTTTCTAAACATCAGCTGTGTCATGTACCAACCCATAGGCAGCCTGACTTAAAAGCAATTATTTCCCTCTTTAGCAAGAAATCAAGAAATGTCTGTAAAAAGACGAAAATATTGGGAAAATGCACCCACTGGAGTAGCGAAACCACATAATTAACCACCAGTCATACACACTTGTCACTTACAGCTGAGGCCAAGGTCCCTGTCCCTGCTCCGTAAACCCAGGGCTTACCCGCCTGTCAATTCCAAAACCATTGCCTCTGGCTTCTGGAGGAGTCCTCCCTCTAGGATCTGGAAGACCACGACTAAGTGCACTTCACTCCAGAACTGCTCAGCCTGGCAGCCTGATGTGAGATGAGTCACTGAAGTTTTCTGAACCCAGATGAAGAGAAATCAGGAAAACTTATGTACATTTGTGAGCAGCTTCCTTTCTAAGCGGGAGTTGCTTGAATTTGCATATTGATGTAGTCTGTTCCTCCCTTGCAGGGAAACCAGCCAAGAGCCTTCAGTATTTGCAAAGCAAAAAGACTCTACCAGTAAGGGGTTTGAGAAAACGTGGCTCTGGCTATACCATGCCCCCTGCATGGTCCTCCACGAGGATGTTATTTTTTTGTGGACAGACAGAGCTGCTGACTCTGAAGGGTGTTAGTGATGGAAAAATCCTTCTTTCCTAAGTAAGGATTTTACCTGCCCTTTATCCATACATTCTTATGCTTTCTTACAGAGTGGCAGGAGTATGCCCACAGCATAATGTTTGGGAAGGCCTGGATGGGGTGTCAAGGCCTGTAGGAAGCACATGCAGGCCTATGCATCACCCCCCTCCAAGAGAGGCTCAGAAGAACAGGGGGCTCACCTCAGCCCAGCCCAGCCTGGATGGCAGGTAGGATTCAAGACCTGGTACTCTGGGGGGCGCCTGGGTGGCTCAGTGGGTTAAAGCCTCAGCCTTCAGCTCAGGTCATGGTCCCAGGGTCCTGGAATCGAGCCCCACATCGGGCTCTCTGCTCAGCGGGGAGCCTGCTTCCCCCCACCCCCCACTCTCTCTGCCTGCCTCTCTGCCTACTTGGGATCTCTGCTAATTAATTAATTAATTAATTAATTAATTTTTTAAAAAACGACCTGGTGCTCCTGTCCCATGGCTGGTGGTAAGGCCAATCAATGATCCTGATGAAATCAAACCTAGATGGACTTTCTATCCTTACCAGGGTAAAAGGGGAAAATGCCCTCTTAGCCTCGGGGTCTGGGGCCAGTTAGTCGTGGCTTTGCACCAGTGACAAGGCAGACATAAGCTTTGAACCCAGGGAGGGAGGGGGCCGGTAGAGGGCTCTCTGCAGTAGGATTCTTTCACCTCCTATGATCACGGACCCACCATTACTATTTCCCTAAAAGTCGAAACTTGGTCTTTGCTGTGCTGTCTGGGCCCCGAGGAGCCCAGGAGAATGCCAGCTCCTCCCTGGTATCGGTCTCCTTTTGCTGCTGTAACAAATGCTCACAGGCTTAGTAGCCTGAAACAAGGTAAAGCCATTCTTCCATTTCCACAGGTCAGAAATCGAGAATGGGCCTTAGGGAGCTGAAACCAAGGCGGGTGCTTCTTCCAGAGGCTCAGGTTCCTCACCTCTCCTACCTTCCGGAGGGCGCCAGCATCCCTCGGCTCACGGCTGCATCACGACAAGCTCATTTCCATCCTCACGTCTGCTTTTCTAACTCTGACCTTCTTGCTTTCCTTTCTGAGGTCCCTGGTGAGTACAGTGAGGCCACTCGGGCGTTCCAGAGGAAGCTCCCCATGGCCATGATCTTAATCACATCAGCAAAGTCCCTTTTGGCACGTGGGATAAACACACTCATGGGGGTCCAGGCAACAAGGCAGCGCCACACCTGGGGACATGACTCAGGCTACCCCAGCCTTCCTCCCCGGGGCCCCACGGAGCATTCACAGCTACGCCCTGCTTGGGAGCTCACTCGAGGGGACAGTGCTGCCAGGGCAGAGGCAGCAGAGCCCCAAACTATAGGAGACCAGGGTGACAGATCAGGAGGAGCTCCCTGACATTCTTTGTTTCAGATTAACACAAATCACTTTCAGTAAGAGCAAAACCCAAATGCTACACGGAACATACTGACACTAAAGATGATCCATGGTTTATCTGATACTCACATTTAACAGGGTGTCCTGTATTTCTATTTGTTAAATCTAAAAACCACTGGGGAACTCACAGAAGTAGTTTCACAGCCTCTGGAAGGGAAGTACTTCAAGGGAGCTAATGTCCTACGATGAAGCCCTTGGAGAGGTTTGCTATCACAATTACACTACATACAGAACTCACTGATTTTATAAATTACAATCAGAACTCCCTTAATACTTTCTTATTTCAACATTAATACTTCCCTGATCTTAATCTCATTGTCTTTTCTAATGTAGGTCTTCTACATTTTTGAAACTTGGCCAGTTTTTCCCAGGTACTAAATATGTATTTCAAAAAATGTTATTACAACGCGTGAATCAAATTCAGGTTTTTACTTTCACAAAGCAGAGACCCTACCTGTTGCCATCAATAAACAGACATGCGGCTCATTCAGTCAAACTCGTGATTGACTATCAAAGTCCCTCTTAGATATGTACAACGTTGAGCTAACACTATAACCAATTGTATTCTTTCTGGATTAGAAAATTCCCAGAGGTCTTTTGTAAAATGCTAGAACTCTTCAAACAGCATGACAGGCTGGGTGTTAAAAAGAGTTTCACATCAACTGTCATGTCATGGAAGCTTTCCTATGCAGTGGACAACCAGAACGTGAGAAAGCCCGAGGAAGAGCGCATATCCTTGCTTGAATTGACCTAAACCTGAATGGTCTAGACCATCCCTGTCCAACAGAAGTAATCTCAGCCATATAATTGTAAATTTTTGAGTAGCCACATTTAAAAATAAAAAGAGGGACGCCTGGGTTGGCTAAGCCGCTGCCTTCAGCTCAGGTCATGATCCCAGGGTCCTGAGATCAAGTCCCGCATCAGGCTCCTGGCTCAGCAGGGAGCCTGCTTCTCTCTCTGCCTCTGCCTGCTGCTCTGCCTGCTTGTGTTCTCCCTCTCTCTCTCTCTCTCTCTGACAAATAAATAAATAAATAAAATCTTTAAAAAAAAATAAAAGAAAAAAGAAAAAGAAAAAGAAACAAGTAAAGTTAATTTTAACGGTATACTGTATTTCACCCATCATATCCAAAATATTATTCTTACAGCACGTAATCGATATAAACCATCTTAATGACCTATTTTTATATTCTTTTCCTACTAAGTCTTTCAAGCCCTGAGTGTATTTCACACTTACAGCTCGGCTCCACCGGGAGCAGCCTCATTTCCAGCACCCACTGCCACACAGGGCTGTTGGGTTCCATTTTGGATAGAGCAGCCCGACAGCGTATGAGACAGCCAGTCACAGGGAGTTTTCTAAGTATAGAAACACAAGCAGTCAGTGACTGTCTGCGCTGATGGGCACTGAGGGTACTGCTGGATCCTCCCAGCATCAAGGAAAGTTTTGTGGGTTTTTTTTTTTTAAATCCCAAACAGCCACCCCATTTGTTTCTACTGTCATTCCTTCAAACATAAAAGATAGCACTCAGACACACAAAGGCGATTAATTAGAATCAAGCAATTAGGAGAGAGCTGTATGCTAATTCCTTACACCTACAGGAAAAGAGAAGCAATAAATTTAACAGCTCAGGGCTGGGGACGAGAAGAGTCACTCACTTTCTAAAACAGGACAAGTTTCTGAACCTGACTCAAACATAAAATGATTTTCAATCCCGCGGAGAAGAGCTGTTGCGTTTTAAAGCTTCTAGAGCGAACTGAAATTTGGGGGCCTGGGAAGAGGGGTTCAGGTGAATCTTAATCTTCCTCGGCAAAAGCATTTGGAATCCAGGGTCCCACAGGCTCTTGACAAAGATGAAGTGACTTTTAGACCTTACGTCTGATCTAGCCTCCCAGACAGAAACGTGACTGTCCCACTGCTAGACACTCGGGGGGACTCCAGGCTGCTGGTGGGGAGGGGAGTCTGGGACATGGAAGGTATCCTGGAGCTCCATGGAAAGTCCTTTATCACAGAAAACCAGTGGTCCCAGTCAGCCCCACCCGCGGATTCCTCTGCATAGCCTGTGGAATCGTGTCTAGCCTGCCATGCCGGGGGGAGTGTGGGGGGCAGAAGCCGGCATCCTGCTGGAGCGAGTAGTAAGTTTCGTTCATGTGTGTACGTGTATATAAAAACTCACTGGCCCGTCAAACAAATGCCCTGAGTCTACAGGTCACATATTCCATTTTGGGGGTTAATAAAATATACGTTAGAAGTTGTAATTGCTTCTTTGGAGCATAAGATCTTAGGGCGTGAAGGTTTTCACCATTTACAAGACCACCGTGAACACACTAAGAATTGCGGCTGTTGCAACATTCACGCAGTGACAACGGGAACAAAACTCCCACGGTCCACATTTGGTGGGATGGCCATAACGGACAGAGGGGAGGCTGGTCTAATTTTCTGAACGTATTTTCGGTCCCAGTGACTTGTGCTCCTGGTCTGAACTCCTCTCGCCAACACATGTGATATTTTAGCCTCTTAACCCAGAAAAGAAACCTGATGGCGCTACCAGCATTGTTCTCGAATATTAAGTCTTCCAAGCCCCGACTGCGTGTGCGCCGGGGGCAAAGAGCCATGGAGAGCTCATGCCTCGGCGGCCAGCTCACGCCCCGCTCTACAAGGTCTGCAGCTCTCGGCTGGCTGATGATCACAGCTGCATCTGATTTGAATAATCACTTCTGGGAAGTGGAACTTTTCACCCAGAAGACTCTTCAAGATGAGATGCCGTGTCCAGGTCCCTGTCTGTGTCAGAAAGATAGGCTGATGCCAAACCGCTGGGACCAACCATCTAAAAGACACACCTGCCTTTCGGAACGTTTACTGCTGAGGGAGATTTTTGGGAGAAGAGGGGTAAAAACGTGACGCACTGACTCCGGGCTGCTTCTTACAACAATGTGGCTTCCCAAGTTCATGGAGTGAAATTCCCTTTGCTGGTCCTTTTGGGGTGTGGAGAGAGTAACAGCCTCACAGATGTCATCCTCTAGCTTTACATCACCCTGATCTTGGGGAGACCTTGGACTCACAGTGTACACCCCAGCAGGGGCACCAGCCACTTATATTTGTGGTTTTAATAACCTCTTATAGGGTCTAAGAAATCCACTGCAGCCTAAGGGGGGACACATGCTTAATTCTTCTGCCACTCCAACTGCAGGGCACATGCACCTGGGAAAGCCTGGTGACTAGACATGGGGCAGCTGCTGTACTCAGGAAACCACCCAACTCTGAAGGGCATTCAGTACAAAGCCAGAGAATGGGCTGAGAGCCATGCCAAAGGTGGTCCCAGTATATGCAGCATGAGTAGTGCCTGGGCAGTGGTTAGAGCACTCCAATGTTCATAGCAGCCATGTCCACAATAGACAAATAATTAAAAGAACCTAGATGTCCAACAACAGATGAACAGATAAAGAAGATGTGGTCTATATATATAATGGGATATTATGCAGCCATCAAAAATGAAATCTTGCCATTGGCAATGGCATGAATGGAACTAGAGGGTATTGTGCTGAGCAAAATAAGTCAATCAGAGAAAAACAATTATCATATGATCTCGCTGTTACGGGGAATTTGAGAAACAAGGCAGAGGATCATAAGGGAAGAGAGGAAAAATGAAACTGGATGAAACCAGAGAGGGAGACAAACCATAAGAGACTCTTAGTGTCAGGAAACAAAGTGAGGGGTGCTGGAGTGGAGCGGGGTGGGAGGGATGGGGTGGCTGGGTGATGGACACTGGGAGGGTATGTGCTATGGTGAGCACTGTGAATTGTTTAAGACTGATGAATCACACACCTGTACCCCTGAAACAAATAATACATTATATGTTAATTTAAAGAAAGAGAGAATGAAAAAAAAAAGAAGAAAATCTCAGAATCCAGTCCAGACCTGTGCAATCAGTTTTAACAATTCCAAGGACTCTGATGCTTGATGAAGTTTGAGACACCCCTAGGCTAAGTGACAAGGTTCATCACTCTAGTCCTGAAAAAGGTTAAAGCCAAATATCAGCAAAAAAAAAAAAAAAAAAAAAGCAAACATGTTGCTTCTTTCCATTTATCCACTCATGACTCAGTTGGTTCCCGCTCTATGCAGGGCTCTGCTGGGCCTGGAGATGCGGTGCCGAGCCCACCCCGTGGATTCCTGCCTTGTTTATGTCACCTTCTTCATGCATCCTGCACACGCCCACCCTGTTCATGCCCAGCGATGGCTGCACGACACTGTGAATGCATGGAATGCCAGTGAACTCTACCCTTTAAAATGGTTCACTTTTATCTTAAAAATCAAGGTAAAACAACAGCAACAACAAAACACAGTCTGAAAGACAAAAAGTAAGTATCAGAACCAGACTCTGGTATAACACAGCTGTTAGAGTTACCAGATAGAGAACGTAAAATAATTATCATTAATGTTTGAGTGTTCTAATGGGGAAAAAATGAACAATATACAAGCAGCAGATGGGAAATGTAAGCAGAGAAATAGAAATTCTAAGAAAAAGTAAAAGGAAATGCAAGAAATCAAATATTGTAACAGAAATGAAGAATGTCTTTGACGGGTTCATCTCCAGAATGGATATGGCCACATAAAGAATCAGTGAGCTTAATAATAGGTCAACAGAAGCTTTCCAAACTAAAACATGCAGAATGAGAAAAGTAGAATATCTTAAGAGTGATAGCACAATTTAAAAAGATGTAACAAATGTGTAATTAAAATATCTAGAGGAGGGACCCCTGGGTGGCTCAGTTGGTTAAGCCTCCAACTCTTGATTTCTGCTCAGGTCATCTCAGGGTCGTGAGATCAAGCCTTGAGTTGGGCTACGAGCTCAGCAGGGAGCCTGCTTAAGATTCTCTCTCTCCCTCTCCCTTCCCCCCAACATGCACGTTCTTTTTCTCTCTCAAAAAATAAACAAATATAAATAAATAAATAAACAAACAAACAAATATAAATAAATAATAGAGGACCACCTTCTGGGCCACCAAACACATTTTAATAAATTTAAAGAATAAAAAAATCACAGACCACAAAGGAATTAAACTAGCTGGGATATAGCTGGAAATTCTCAAAACTTTGAAATTTAAGCAATACACTTCTAAATAATACATGGGTCCCAGAGGAAGTATCAAGAGAAATGTAAAAATATTTTAAACTAAACTGAGAATACAACCTATCAAGATTTGTGGGATATAGTGAAATCAATGCTTAGAGGAATATATACAGCATTGAACTGCACGTGTTAAAAAAGAAGAAAACTATAATTTCAATAATCTATCTAAACATTCATCTTAAAAAACTAGAGAAGGAAGAGCAAATTAATCCTAGAGGAGGAAAGGAAAAGAAATAATAAAAATTAGAGCAGAAACCAATAAAATTGAAAACAGAAAAACAAAAGAGAAAAATCTATAAGCCAAAGATCAATAAAATTGATAAAACTCTAGGCAGGCTAACTAAGGAAAAAAGAGAAAACACAAATTGTCAATATCATGAGTATCTCATGATATTCTATTATATGGATATTTTATTTTATCCACATGAATATTATAACAAAGGAAGATACAAACAACTCTATGCCACAAATTTGATAATTTAGATAAAATATGATAATCCCTTGTAAAAAACAAACTCACACAAGGAGATACAGACAAGCTGAATAGCCATATATCTTTTTAAAAAATTGAATTAATAATACCCTTAATTGAATTAATTGAATTAATACACTTTCAAAAAAGAAGCACTAGATCCACATAGTTTCATGGGTGAACTTGGCCCAACATTTAAGTAAGAAGTAATGCCACTTCTCCACAATATCTTCCAGAAAATAAAAGCAGTGGAAACCTTTCCTAATTCATTTTACGAGGTCAGCATTACCCTAAGAACAAAATCAAATAAAGACATTACAAGGAAGGAATATTATAGACCAGTATCTTTCTTAAACAGAGCCTCAAAAATCCTCAAAAAATACAAGAAAATCAGATCCAACAATGTATAAATTCCACAACACAGTGGGATTTATCCCAGGAATGCAAAGATGGTTCCACATTTGAAATTCAATCAATGTAATTCACCACATTAAAAAACTAAAGAAAAATCACACTGTCTTATTAGTTGACACCAAAAAAGCATCTGACAAAATCCAACACATATTCATGATTTAAAAAAAAAAAATACAAAACCTCAGCAAACTAGGAATAGAAGGAAAGTTCCTTAATCTGGTAAAGAACATCTTAAAAAGCCAAATAGTTAATATCATACTGAATGGTGTGAAACTGAACAATTTCTCTCTAAACCACAAACAAGACAAGGACATTCTCTTTCACCATTTGTGTTCAACATCATACTATAAATGTAAACTAACAAAATGAAATAAGAAAGGGAAGTAAAAGGTATGCAGATTGGAAAGGAAGAAAGAAAACTTCTTTGTGCTTAGTAGAAAATGCAAAACAATTAAAAAAAAAAACGCACAGAAAATAACTCTTGAACTAGTAAGAGAGTATAGTAACATTACAAGGTTCATATACCAAAGTCAATTGCTCTCCTTATAACAGCAAGAACAATCAGAATTTGAGATGAAGAAGGAAGTAATTTACAATCTCATGCAAAAAATGAAATACGCAGGTAAAAATCTGACAAAATAAATGTAGGAGCGACATGTGGAAAATCCAGAACACTGACGAAAATCTAAGATCTGTTTAAAGAGAGAGAGATTCCACATTCATGGAATGGAAGACTCAATAAATTAAATGTTAAAATGTGAATTCTTTCCAATGTGTTGTGTAGATTTGACTCAATCACAACTAAAATATTAGCAAGCTATTTTGTAGATCTCGATAATTCTAAAGTTTACAGAAATAAAGCAAAGGACCTAGAGTAGCATACACGATACTGAAGGAGCACAAAGCTCAAAGGCTCACAGTATCTGATTTCAAGAGTTACTATAGGGCTACAGTAATCAAGACAGCATGATATTGGTGACAGAATAGGCACTATGATCAGTAGAACAAAATAAAAAGCTCAGAGAGAGACCCACACAAGTACAGCAACTGCTCCTTGACAAAGAAGCAAAGACAAGTCATTAAAAAAAAAAACAGCTTTTCCAACAATAGTACTATACACAAAAATAATAACCCAGACACAGACCTTACATTTTACGCAAACATTAACTAAAAATGGATCATGGACCTAAACACAAAATGCAAAACTAATACAACTTCTTGAAGAACACACCGGAGAATATCTACACGACTTTGGGTTTGGTGCTGAGTTTTTAGATACACCACCGGGGGAATGATCCATGAAGGAAAAAAAATTGCTAAGTTGGCCTTTATTATAACTAAAACATGCTCTGCAGAAGACACTGTTAAGAGAGTGAAAAGATCAAGCCACAGAGTAGAAGGAAATATTTTCAAAATACATATATGATAAAGGATTTGTATCCAAATATACAAAGAACTGTGAGACTCAGCAGTAAAACAAACAGCCCAATTAAAAAATGGGCCAAAGATTTGAACAGACACCACAACAAAAATTATATATACAGATGGCCAATAAGCATATAAAAAAGTGTTCAATGTCATCTCTCCATAGTGAATTGCAAGGTGATACAACAACGGGGTACCAGTGCACACCTATCTGAATGGCTAACAGCCAAAAAATTCTGACAGTACCAACTGCTGGGAAGAATTCAGAACAACAGTAACTCCTACTCATTGCTGTTGGAAATGCAAAGTGATGCAGCTCCTTTAGAAGGCAGTTTCTTACAAACTAAACACTGTCTTGCCGTAAGATCTAACAATTGCACTCGTAAGTATTTACCAAAATAATCTGAAAACCTATGTTCTCACACACACACACACACACACACAAACTGTGGACACACACTTAGGACAGCTTCCTTCAGAATTGCCAAAAACTGGAAGTAACCAAAATGCCCACCAATAGGTGAATGTATAAACAAATTATGGGATAGCCATAGAATGGAATACTATTCAGAGCCATCAGATCAAGAAAAGACATGAATTAATCCTAAATGCATATTGCTAAGTGAGACAAGCCAATCTGAAAAGGCTACATTCTATGTGATTCCAATTCTATGATATTCTGGAAAAGGCAAATTATGGAGACAGAATGACCTCAGCCAGGTGGTCAAGGTCAACATCAAGTCCTATTGACAGTATGTACCCTTGATAGGACGTGATTAGAATAGCGCTTCACCTCTGCTGTCTTCTTCTCCACAACGTGTAACCCATTAAAATCATAAGAAAAACATCGACAAATTCCAATTAAAGGACATTCTCAGAAATATAGGACCAGTACTCCTTAAAACTGTCAAGGTCGTCAAAAACAAGAAAAATCTGAGAAACTGTTACAGCCAAGAGGAGCCTAAGGAAAGAGAACAACTCAGTGTGATGTGGGATCATAGATGGAATCCTGGAGCAGAAAGAAGGACATCAGGTAAAAACTAAGGAAATCTAAGAAACAATGAACTTTAACCAATAATAATATAGCAACACTGGTGCATGAATTGTGACAAACATGCTGTATTAATCTAAGATATCAACAACAAAGGGTACTGATATGGGTATTTGGGAACTGTCTGTACTATTCTGGTACTAATTCTGTAAATCTATTTATTTATTTACTGTTTTTTTTAAGTAGGCTCCACACAGGGCTTGAACTCAGGACCCTGAGATCAAGAACTGAGCTGAGACAAAGAGTCGGACAGTTAAATGACTGAGCCACCCAGGTGCCCCCAAAATTTCAGTAATCTAAAACTGTTATTATAAAAGTTGATTTTTAAAAAAAAGTCAAAGGGATAGGAAGCAGAGGTCAAAGTTGAAAGAACTCATAGAATTCTGAAATCCAGGCACCCATTTGAAAAAAAAATTCAAAGTGTACCAGTATGTCCATCATAACAATATCATTGATTGATACAACTTGGTTCTGGGCTACATCCAATTACAGGCAAGATTCAGAGACATATGAAACTATTCAAGAGTCAGATGGGCTGGGGATAATATCTTAACAGAATGAGTGGCTTATTTTTTACAATACGAAATCAGAGCAGGAAAATCCAGCCCTGCATGCGGGCTAAATCCACACAGAGCCGGGCAAATGGAAGCTCAAAACACTGTGCTGCTAATGTGTGGCATCCTTACAACTAAATCGGGCAGTTTGAAGAACACCAGGGAAGAAAGACAAATAAGAAACATGGCCCTAAGGAGATTATAAACAGAGTCAGAAAATAAGGAAATGAGATTCCAGCTGGATAAAGGCCAGGTAAAGCATCTGGGAAAAATAATCCCAAACACAGATAAAGTCACAAGGAATGAGATGCTTAAAAGAAATGCCAAAAGAAATCAAGGAGTGAAAGATCAAGTATTAGTTGTACCCCATAGGAACACGGCGTGGTAAACAAGCGGCGTGTGCCTCTTCTGGGTCTACAGGTATGACAACGAAGCCAGTGGAGCTCCTCCCGTGTAAGTTCAAAACCTCTGGGCTTCCAGGAAGCTGGGGAGGCATGGGTGTGGCGCTAGCTCTTCCCAAAGAACGAGGAGCTAAGGAATTCCACACTCCTAAAATGCTTGACAAATGCGGAGGTGGTTTTCAGAACCGAGCACACTCTAAGTGAACCACAGAGTGTAAGAGTTCGAGAGATCTTAGAAACCCAATGTCTGAAAACTTTATGACTCATGATAATGGAAGCTTTAGAGGTCATTGGTAGATGACATTGCTTAACACCATTATTTTCCCCCAAAAATAAATAAATAAAAATAACAGACAGCACTTCTTGAGTGCTTACCATGTGCCAGCCACAGAGCAAAGCATCTTTTATGCCTGGTCTCATTTTATCCCCACAAGACCCTTAAGGGAGGAATTGGTATTACCCCCACCTCACTTTACGAGGGGTGCCCCCAGGGAAGTTGATGGCAAAGGTAGGACTATAACCAGAGCTGCCGGGCTCCCAAGTGTGTGCTCCCCACCCCCCAAGGAGGTTGCCCCTTGTTGAGTAAGTGTTCCAAAGCGAGCCCCACTAAACACATAGCCCCGTGTGGATGGTTCTGAAGACCTGAGTCGTGCTGCAGGCGGCGTGTTCCAGGAGCCCGAAGTGTTCGGGGCACAGGAGAGGAAGCGCACCCTTCCCATCTCCCCATCTCAAGAAGTCAGGGAGACAGGGCAGCTCTAGCGCTGGGGTGGGGGGAAGACAGGATGCTGTCCATGCGGCCATATGGGGGGCTCCATGTGGCCGCACGCCTGAGCCTGTCCTCTTACTGAGTATCATCAGGAAACAAGACACTTGGGTTTCCATTCACCTGACTCTCCCAGTGAAGAGCCTTTCCCTCTCCTCTGAATTCGGTCAGGTAATGAGCTGGGCACTTAGAGCCCAGTGAACACTGCACACCCAACACCCAACTGCTTAGCTGCTCTCCACTCCAGAGAGGGGGCAGTGCCAAGGCCTCAGGGATTCCACCAGTCGGGACACATTCCTGACCCAGGACAGGGCTCTGCCCCAAATACATGGCTCACCCTTCCCCTGAGTCTTACATCCTCCACCACTTGCCAGCCTGGCACTGTCCAGGCCAAAGGGGCATCAGAAAAGCCGGGAGCCGCCGGGTCTGGCACGCGCACTCATGCAGCCCAGGCTCATCGAGGACCCTTGCCAGGTACCCAGGTGGGCTCCGGTCGGGAGCAGACTTTCTGCGTTACCTGGGTCATCAGGATGGGCCACAAGTGTCGGTTCACCACCGGGAAAGTGAGGAAGTAACGTCCCCAGCCTCCAGGGCCAACTGTGCAAGAGAGCCCGTCCAAAAATCGGAGCAGAATCATTCCCGCCGGGGTCCACACTTTACATGTGGTTCTTCGTAGTCATAGCATCTGCCGGGGGTGGGGGGTGGCTTGGAACGCATCGAACCCAGCCACACAGCCACTCCTGCAGAAGGGGGAGATGTTCGTGACAGTCACATAAGGAACAGAAAGAGAAAGAAGTGACGGTTCTAAACTCTGGCTCTGCTCTCAGGCGCGTTAACTGCCCGTGCCGGGTATTTGTGGCTGCTAAGGATGGACAAGTGAATGAGAGACTAAAATCCCTCCCCTCACAGAGTTTATACTTCTGTGGCATCTGTAAACTGTGGGGAACACGCAGGGCTCCCCTACAGAGTTAGGGGAAGTCAGAATAAGGTCCTGTATTGCACACAAGGCCTGTTTGATGATGAAAGGAAAGTTCCAGAGCTTGGCACAGCATCTCTGGAGTTGGAACTCAACAGATCAGGGACGAGGGTTGGGCCCTCCCTGCCATGTCCCAGGAAGTCCCCCAGGGCTGAACAGGTAAGACCTTCTGCCAGGCTGGAAGCGGGATCTCCAGGAACTGCTGACCCCACAGTCCCGGCTACCACCCTCACCAGCCACTGTGTCCCGAGACTCCGCTTCAGAGGCACCCCGAGGCATTCTAGAAAACTCACAACCACGTTCTCAGCCATCTTGCACCCAAAAGCACCCCTGAAACATTTCTTGGTTCACCAAAAAGAAAGGAAACCCGCTTTCTGCCCCAGACTTGGGATTTTTTCAGTCGTCTTCCCCCACAGACGCTTCTATTTACACCCTGTAGGTTTTAAGCAAAGATAATTAAATGGATCTTTCGAGGCAGAGACCAGCCGGTGAGACTACATTATAGTTAAGCACATGCTTCTAATTGAAAGCTGCAACTTACCAAGCGGACCGAGCGCGTCCACCTGATTTGTGCCCAAGCCCGCAGCTGCCGGTTCGATTTTCACCGTCCAACGCCGTAACCGGCCAGCGGGAGGCCTCTGCGGGCGCCGAGAAGGCGATCCCACCCGCCGAACTCCTGCGCATCCGTCCGAGTCCTTACTGTGCCCGGTGCCTCCAAGCAAAGCGGTTTGCAAACCTTGAGCCTCGTGCTGGGGAAGCGGCCCACCCCAAGGCCCGGCGCGTTGTCCGGGGTCGGGACGCGGAGCACCTGTTCCCGGGCGGTGCCTTCCCGCTCGGCTCCCGGAGAAGGCCGGGCCTGGGACCCGCCGCTGGGAGAGAAGAGCTCCCGACAGAGGTGCCGCCGTCGAAGGCACGTGCACGGGCGACAAGGACAGCAGGGCCACGGCACCCACCGAGGCTCCGCCGCTCGCCTGCGGCGGGGTGGGCTAAGCCCTCCGGCCCCGGCGCACCGCCTGCCCTTCCGCGGCCGCCCTCCGCGGCTCCCCCTGCGTCTGCTCACCGTGGAATGTTCTCGAGCACGGCGCTGGGCACAGCTCTGCCCGGCGGCGGGGAGGAGGGCCACGTCCTGCCCCCTTCGACCCTTTTGCCTTAGGGGCGTGGCTGCCTGCGCAGAACCTTCCCCGTGAGGCTTGGGAAGATGCCGCTAACCTTCCAAATGAGACGGCAGCTTGTCGGACCGGCGAGAGCGGATGTGTTCAGCAACGGCAGAGAACGCGCAGGCAAGTCCCAGAACAAAGCGGGGGAGAGTCGTCGGGAGGCCTGTCCCGAAACCAGACGTCCCCGGAGGCAAGCGGGAGGTCCCGGTATGGGGGCTGCTCGTTGGCTGCGTTGCGAGCCTCTCTCATTGGCTGGGCTGTTTCGGGGCCGGGAAGGAAGCCTTCCCCTCCTGCGCGGAGAGTAGCTTGTATCCACCCGCGAGGTCCCTCTCCTCCTGTTGCATTGGCAACCCAGGACCAGTGGTGGGGCGTGAGCGCTCCCCCTGCCAGCCCCACGCCCCACTGTAGTGAGGGCTCCCCTTAAAAATATTCACAGTTCATGGGGCCCCGGGGTGGCTGGCTGGGCGGCCGCCTTCAGCTCCGGTCATGATCTCCAGGTCCTGGGATCCAGCCCCACGTAGCCGGGCTCCCCACTCAGCGAGTCTCCTCCCTCTGCCTCTCCCCCTGCTTGTGTGCTCGCTCGCTCTCTAATGAATAAGTAGAATCTTTTAAAAATTAATAATTAAAAAAATAAATATTCACAATTCCCAGATGACCCCCTGTTACCTACAATAAAGCCAATGCTGACCTCTTCCCAGCACATTCCCAATCTTTGTCTTCTAAGGGATTGGCTGAACTATTTGTCCTCGTGGTCCAATCTGGAGGAAACACCGCTAATGGGACTTGACCAAACTCCCGTCAGGCTCTCCCTTTCCCCAGGCTCTTGGGTTTGTCCCGGAGCATTGGAACAAGGAACAGCTACTGGGGGGACCGTCCTGAGAATCAGCCGACCTCAAGGGAGAACATTCCCTGATCCACCATCCTGCCATCCCCTCCTCTCACTCCCCCACACCTGTTCCTTCCAGCCTGTTTACGGCTCCCTCTGAAAAGAAAATCTTTGCCGGTTGGGGGACCTTTGGGAGATTGTGCATCTCAGGGTCGAGTGTTCTTTTTTTTTTCTTTTTCTTTTTAAGAACCTTTCTCTGAAGTCCCTTTATTTTCTATTTGCAGTAACATTAAGAATGATCAAATATTACCTATTTTTTCAGACCTCTGGCAACAAGTTATCTTGTTTTTATGTTCAGTTAGCCACTGTATAGTAGATAATTCGTTTTTGATGTTGTGTTCAGTGATTCATTAGTTAAGTATAACACCCAGTGCTCATCACAGCAGGTGCCCTCCTCAATAGCCATCAGCCTGTTACCCCCTCCCGTACCCTCCTCCTCTCTGAAACCCCCAGATTGTTTCTCCGCATCCACAGTCTCTCGTCTCCTGCTCTGATTTCTCCCCTTACCAGTGGAGTGCTCTTATCCCAGTAGTCCCCTCCCCTTACCTCGGTGATCCTTTCAAACAAAGTTCCCCCAAACCTAAGTCCAGATTCATGTTTATCCAACACTGCCAAATCCAGCTTCATTCACACCCACTCAGTCTCCCACTTTCTCCTTGATTACCGGGGGAAGTCTGACCAGCCTGTCACACCTCCGCTCACCTCCTCCAGGGAGCCCTCCCTGACTCTGCCCACATTTCAGCCCACTGGAAATTGGATGGCGTCTGCCAACCTGGTTTCTGATCCTTGTATTTCTGCAATGACCATGCAGCCTGTGTCACCTCTCAGAGCTGAGTTTACAATTCTAAAAAAGCTGGCTTTCCTCCCAAGAGGAATAAAAGGAGGGTTGGGAGCACAGTGACCATGTAGCACTCAGCCCATGGAAGCTAAGGCCAGCTAACACGACCCAGGTGTGCCATGACATTGCTCTAGCATCCAAGGTAAATGTCACTAGCCAGGCCCAGCCCTCTTGCCCTGCTGAGCAGTGGACAGAGCAGAATGGCCTGTGAGACGCTAGTTACTGTTAAGAAAGGAAACCAGCCAGGGCAGCTCCAAGAAGCCAGGCTCTGTAACGCCACCAGATGCAAAGCCACAAGCACTTTTGGGTGCCCTTGCTTCCCATGTGGTTGTTCCCACTGGGATGGAGTCTGACAAGGTAGCAACAGGGTTCTGGTCTCTGTTTCCTATTCGCTTCTCTGGCTAAGGCTACAGATGCTCATTAAAATACTCATTTTTAAAATTGCTTTGGTTGGTTTCAAAGCACGTCACTGCAGTAGCACTGACCTGCTATTTGATAAATGTGCTTTGTATGCAAAGTCTTTCCCAGAATGAGATCTGGGGGGAGGAAAGTTCTGGAAGATGTCCTGTGGCTGAGAATGGTAGGGGGAGGATGTGGGGGTGCATTCACAGCACAAGAAACAGGGTCACAGATTTTCAGATTTCCCTCTTCTCACATGGTTTTCTGGGCCGGCATACATATCTTGGCTTGGTTTTGCTTTCAGCTTTCGTGTGCTCGCCATTCACAAATGCATTTGTCTACCTTCCGATCGCCACCCACTGACTCATCCCTACCCAATACCCTCAGCCGTCAGCAGGAGCCTGTGGACACTTCTGTGCCTTCAACCAGGCCTCCTGTCTCCTTGACCAGTGTCTTCTCTGTGACACAGTGGTGATGGCCAACTGGGGACTTCGGCCATTTCTCAGGAGGGGTCTTGACCCCAAGTCTGCCTCCCAGGCCAAGGCAATCTGTCAGGTGCTCAAGACACACATTCAAGAGTCCAAGACTCAGAAACCTTATTTATGTAACTATGAAAGCACGATTTTCCTCTCTGACCTAACTTTTCTATTTCTGGAAACATATCCCAAGGAAATGTGGTCCAAGAAAATGCATATAATGATTTTCATCAGAGCACTGATTGAACACCAAAAACTTGGCCACAATATAAATGCCTAGCAATTGAGCATTAATACATAATTTACAGCCGGTAAGAAACTATACAGCCATTTAAAAATTATGTGTATGCGCGAGTCAAATATTTGTTTAATAAACGGCATATCGTCTAATGAGAAAATAATACATTATCCTGTAATGGACCCAGTTTGCTTGCTCTCCTGATCACGCACACACACCTAGGGCCTTGGTTCTGCCACCATGACTTCTCCTGAGTCTGCCTGCCTCAGTCTCCCCCAGCCAGGGCTGGGTGTGAGCTTGGGCCCAGGCCCCATTGCTCTAGCAGCCAGGTCCTCATCAAAAACCAGCGTGGGCTGGCCCTGAGCCCCAGGCTCTCTCCTTTACCTCTACAGGTAGATGCTGATAGCACGAAGCACAGAAATGCGAGGAAGGTGGTGTCCCAAGGGGCAAAATTTGCCTTGTGAGGGGCAAGAGAAGGAGCCCTCAGATAGGCAGCTCTCCTTTCCAAACCCAACAGCCTGTTCTGAGATGTGGAAGACAGGCTGCTCTCGTATCTCGTGAAGCTTCTGATAGCTCAATAATGCATCCCCTGATGTTTGGGCTTTCTCCATCTCTGCTTCCTTCCCTCTTCCTCCCTGCTGCTGCCCGGCGAAGGCATGTCCCAGGAAAGCCTTGTGAAATAAGCCTGGTACCTGGGTTAACAGAAAAAAATATCTAATAATCTCTGTATGTGTGCACATATATGCATGCATGCGAGAGAGAACAGTGCTCATTTACATATTTTAAATTTTCTATAATTTTAATAATGAATATTATTACATTTATAATCATTAAATGTAATTTTTGAGAGTGTCGCCCATGGAAAATTTTAACCACTCCTGCAAAGATGAGCCAGCTGCAAAGTTGGAGGGTGCACAGTCTACTCTCACTTCTGACACCAACTGCAAGTTCAGTGGAGGGAGTTCCCAAAACCACCTTCAGATCTGATAACTTGCTAGAAGGACTCACAGGACTCCCTGAAAACTTCTACTTGTGGTTCTGGTTTATGATAAGGAAAGGATACAAATTAAAATCAGCCAAGGGAAGAGGTTAATGGGAAGAATCCAGGAAAATACCAAATGCAGAGCTTCCAACGTCCTCCCGCTGTGGAGTCAGGGACAGCATTGCTCTCCCAGCATCGATGTGTGACAGTAGGCCTGGAGTGTTGCCAGTGAGGGATGCCCACCGGAGTCTTGATGTCCAGGTTTTTACTGGGGCATCATAATGTAGACATGCTTGATCGCTGTTGGAGCTGAGTGATCACCAGCACCTCCAGAGGTCAACTGATACCATGTAACCCTAAGTCCCCACCCTACCTCAAATTGTTATGATCCTGGTTGGCCCAAGGCCCAGGAAAGCAAAGAAGCTGTTCCCGGAAGCTGAGAACAAGGCCAGACCTCTTTGGGGGCAGGGTTAAATGCTATACTTCACAACCCCTATGGACTTCCTCAGTGGCCCTCCACTGCCCTGATGTTACAGCACACCTTTGCAGACCTCTCTAAGATCTGGCTGCATGCCTACTTCCGTCCTCCCAGCGTGGCAGGTGCGCATGCGTGTTGTCTTCTGCTCCGGGCCCTCGCCCTATCTCCTCTGCCCAGAACACCTGGCTAATCCCCCTGGAGCGTAGACATACTGAGCACCTGCGCCCTGAGCCTGGGATCCTTCCACCCACAAAGCTTTCTTCTTCCCCACGGGCCATCTCTCAGGAGCAGCTCTCCAAAAGTCATCCTTTTTTAATATTGTTTCTTTGAGCAAAATAACACCAGAAGGAAAACTGGCACTGGTGAGGGAAATAAAACATCTAAGAAATGATGGTTCTTGGTCAGAAAGTGGAAGTTTGGGCTGGATTACAGAGCAAAATGTCAAAAATGGCAGAGCTTCGTACCTATGCCTGTCATGATTTCAGCCTGCCTGGAAAAGCAATTCAGGAGGTGATTCAACGAGCAGTCCTACCCCTGCCTAAGTTACGCACCCAGCAAAAGGTACAACTTCAGTGACATTCGGAAGGACACTAAGACACCCCGTGCTGACGTGCCGAGAAAGCGCGCAGCTATCCATTAAGTAATTTATTTACTTCATACCCTCTTCCATCAAGTCTATCCCAAGCCTCTACTAATAACTATTGAATCCTCTTAACAAGCCTATGAAGTCAGTACTATCATTATCCTCCATTTACCTGGGAGGAAAAGGATACACAGAGGGGCTAAGTGACTGGCTCAGAGTCACACAGCTCATCAGCGGTGGGGCCAGGGTGGGCATCTGAGTTCTGATTCCATGACAATGCTGTAACACACTAGGGTAGAAACCCCAAGGCACCAGGAGCTGGGATCAATTTTCTCACTGTTGTATTCCCTATTATTAGCATGGTTCTCCACACCTAATAGATATGCAACAAAGGCTTACTGTTAATTGATTAATTAAGAGGACTAAATATGTTGCAATGTCCATTAATTCATTAGTCACAATGACAGTCTAATATGTGGATCATTTAATGGAGATTTGAAGACATTAATTGATCTGCCAGGCAGGAGGATGATATTTTAGGGAATGTTCTGCGGGTGTGCGAGAGAGCAAAGGAGTTAAAGCCTTGGTGGGGGGGCTCCATGGAAAGAAAAAGTTTGAGAGCCCTCTCCTAGCAAATAAGAGCTGGCAGATGACTTTCCAGGGTGAATGTAGCTAAGATACAATTAAATATATTTCTTGTTGAATTCCTGAGTATACTGTCATGTTCATTAATCAGTGCCCATAAGGCTTAGGTCAAGAGAATCAGAATTTCAAAGATGGAAGTGACCTTGGAGGTCATCAAATTTAACTTTCTCATTCTGCCTGTGATTTTCCTAAAAAGGAACGAAGGCCCAGAGTATTCAAGTGGCTTGCTTATGATCATCACTCCCTTTACATAGAAATCCCCTCCTTCCCCTCTGTGAATGTCCTCATCTAATACATCCTGCAGGGCTCTTCTCAACTCACATGGTCTTTCTTGCACCCCCAAAGCCACTGAAGCCAGTTATCACCTTCTAACTCCCACAGCAGCCAGTCTGTAGTACTGTCTATGCCTTAGCTTTTACAGCAAATGAGTATGTGTTTCACTTCCCAAATGGGCATAGAGCTCAACAATTACCTGTCGAATGAATGAATGAGTCCACCAAGCTCCATATTGGCTGGCACGGCAGCCCACACCTGGCAGGTCCACATGCCAGCACAGGGGCCTGCCCAGGGAGGGGACCAGGCAACATCTGTGTGCCAACATACTTCCGCCAGCTAGGGGGTCGGTCCCCGGAGTGGCTGGGGTCCTCAGCTTCAGAACCTGGGTTCGCTTCCATTCTCCATTGCCAACGAGCTGAACTAGCCAGGCATTTACTTAACTTCTCCGCCCTCCTTGTCTAAAAAATGAGGATAAAAATAAACCACACTTCACAGCGTTTTCATGAGGATTAAAGGATAATGTTATGTAAAACATTTAGAACAGTGTTTAGCACATAGCAAGTGCTCAATAGGTGTTAGCAAATGTTGATTTCTTATTATTGTGCTCAGAACAAAGCCTGGCATGTACTAAGTGCGTAATAGATGGTAACCGCCATCCGCACCCACGGCGTCTGGAACCTTTGTCGCTGCCTCTAACCACGTTTCAGAAGAGAACATTTCACATTATCAGAAGAACAAAGAACTTGGAGGAGACCAACGGTATGCCCCAAGCAGTAGTCAAATAACCAGGGCATGGGGATGGCAGAAAATCGTAGGAAAGCTTCTCTGTACAGGAAGAAATGTGTGTAACTACTGCAGACTCTTAAAAATTCCATAAAGTTACATGAGCAATTAAAACACGTTAGGGACCAATTCTGTATGTGCTCCCGGAACCAAATGGGGTAATCGTGTTACTGTACTAGTATCATCATTTCCATTTAGCGGAAAGAGTTCTTAGGTCATAAACACAAGGATCTGCGTTCCACCGTAGCTGACTTTCATGAGCATAACAGAGACCCAGTGACCCAGCCGGCTTACTTCAAGCAAGAAACCTTCCCTCTAGAAGCTTTTGTCGCTCACGTTGTAGGATCTAAACTCAATAACTGCAGCACGGGGACGCCTGGGTGGCTCAGGTGGTTAAGTATCCAAGTCCTGATTTTAGCTCAGGTCATGATCTCAGGGTCATGAGGTCAAGCCACATGCTGGGCTCGTGCTGGTCGTGGAGCCTGCTTAAGATTCTCCCTTTCCCTCTGCCTCTCTCAAACAATTAAAAATTAAATATGAATAAATAAATAAAAATTATGGCACAGCTTAAACAGAAGACGATGCTTGTTCATCTTTATGAAGCTCTTAGCTCAGAAGATTTAAATATACTGAGCCAAGTCCTTTGAATTCAGGGGGAAAAAATGCCTCCTCAGAGTTCAGTCACAGAGTGATAATAATTACGAGACATTATTAATTAACCTTTCCTGCCCTAGAACCACAATGCCCAGGTGATGAAGAGGGATTTTGCTTTCTGTTCTTGACATCAGTGTCTTTCCTCTAATTTTAAATATTAGTCCCGGGTTCTTGTGGCCTGGGGTACGATGACAGAGTACCCAAATTGCATCCTGTTCTCTTACTGTGATTATGTATTTCCCACATCTGGGCAAATCGTCGAAATAGCCAGCCTCGGCCAGAGCAAGCGTGGTCTGGGCGCCTCCGAGAGCTCAGACTGCTTCGGTCCTGTTGTTTTCTGCACCCGCCCTTCCATCAGCCTTGGCAGAAGAGGTACATCTGCGACTTTAAGAAGGTCTCTGTGTCCACGTTTATAGGTCTGCTTGACAAGTGAGCAGCGCTTACAGCCGGAAGATGGAAACAGAAGCCCTTGTCAGAAATAGCTTCTGTGGCAGGGCACTTTGTGAAAAGAAATGAGACCATTTAATCCCATTGTTAGGCTGTGCTGTGACAGTTACTACCTCCCTGTTCTTGGGGGCAAGTCTCATGGTGGGGGACGTTCTTGATGTATTTCTGTCTAAGTTTTATTTGAAGATAATTCTTTTGCACTTGCAGAAAGTTTCATTCTTCTTCATTGAAAGAAGAGCAGCCCCGCCATGGCGCGCCACTCTTTCTAAACGGAGGGGTGTCATCTCGTGCTTTGGACTTTCATGGGCACCCGACGCTCTGGAGAGTAAGGTAATTACAAGGACACAGCTGAACGGCCAATGAATCCAAACGTCAGAAGAATGCATCAGCACAAACTGGCCAAATAAATGAAGGCATTAGTGCAGTGGAATATTATAAAGCTACTTAAAAGAAAGAGGCCGTTCCTGTGTTGATACAGAATGGTCTCCAGGACAACTATTCTTTAGTGAAAGAAGCAAGACCTGGGGCTCCTGGAGGGCTCAGTCAGTGAGGCGTCTGCCTTCGGCCCAGGTCATGATCCAGGGTCCTGGGATCAAGCCCCACATCCAGGCTCCCTGCTCGGTGGGGGGCCTGCTTCTCCCTCTCCTTCTTCCTGCTGTTCCCTGGCTTGTGCTCTCTCTCTCTGTGTCAAATAAATTAATTAAATCTTTAAAAAAAAAAAAGATGCAAGACCATGAAGAGTAGGTAAAATGTGCTGCCGGGGGGGGGTGCTTTTTTTTTAAAAGGAGATATATATCCTTATACTTACAGATATGCACTATTTCACAGGGAGAGTCCATTAGAAATATGTAACAGGTGTTTTCCCTGGGGAAGTAACTAGCATAGTATAGTGAAAGAGATGTACTTTTTCACTGTGTACTCCCTATATCTTTACTGAGCTATAATATCCTATTTAGAGAGAGAGAGAGATTTATATTTTTTTTAAAAGAAGGATGTTCCTACAAATGTTGTTAGAACAATTGTCATCCATAAGCAAAAAAATAAAACTTGACCTACATAAAGATTAACTCAAAATAGTCAGAGATGAAAATACAAACAGATGGTAACACTTTTTAGAGGAAAACCACCAAAGCCTGCATTAGACAGATTTCCTAGAAATAACCCAAATCATGATCTGTTAAAACCCAATAGATGGGACAGGAGCAGATGGTAGAATTGGAGGTCTCACACCCTTACAACCCTGAGCAACAATCATTTGGCAGGAATCCACAAAGAAAAATTAAAAAATAGTTAGCAAATTGAATTTCATTAAAAATTTAAGACTGGTGCTTATGCAAAGATACTATCAAGAGAATAAAGAGACAAGCTATAAACTGGAAGAATATAGTCACAAATCACGTATTTGATAAAGGACTTGAATCCAGAATATATAAAGAGCTCTTAAAACTCAACAATAAGAAAGCAAACAACCCAATTAGTCAAATGGGAAAATTTTTTGAACAGACATTTCACCAGAGACTATATGAGGATGGCAAATAAGTACATGGACAGATATCTAACATCATTAGCCATTGGGGAAATGCAAATTAAAATCATGATAAAATATCACAACAGGCCTGTTAGTATAACAGAATTTTTTTTTTTTTAATGCTGATAATACCAAATGCTGGCGAAGATGCAGAACAACTCAAATTCTCATACATTGATGATAGGAATACAAAATGGTATGACCACTTTGGAAACCAGATAGTCAATCTGTTATAAAGTTAAATATGTATTTACCCTATGACCCAGCAATCCCATCCCTAGGTTTTTGTCCTAGAAAAAATGAAAACTTGAGTTTACATAAAAACCTATACGCAAATATTCATAATGGCTTTCTTTGTGGCAACCAAAAGCTGGAAACAGTTCAGATACTGTCCAAGAGGTGAACTGATAAATAACGTTTGGTATATCCATACAATAGACTATCACTCCGCAATGAAAAAGAAGAAAAGGAACAAATTTTTGATAACGTGGAACAGCTTAGATGGATGGCAGAGACATACTGAGTGAGAGAAACTAGCTTCAAAGGCTAACGTACAATTCCATTTCTGTGACATTCTCAAAAAGACAAAGCTATAGGGGTGCCTGGGTGGCTCAGTGGGTTAAAGCCACTGCCTTCGGCTCAGGTCATGATCCCAGGGTCCTGGGATCGAGCCCGGCATCGGGCTCTCTGCTGAGTGGGGAGCCTGCTTCCCCCTCTCTCTCTGCCTGCTTCTCTGCCTACTTGTGATCTCTGTCTGTCAAATAAATAAATAAAATCTTTAAAAAAAAAAAAAAAAGACAAAGCTATATCTAAGGAAAACAGATCAGTGGTTGCCAGGAAAGACAGGGAAGGGGAAGGTATCCCTGGGGAAGGATAGCATTAGGGCATTCAGGGGGTAATGGAACTGTTCTGAATCCTGATTGTGATACTGATTACAGAAATACACACATGGGTCAAAACTCATAAAACTATACCAAAGAAAAATAACATACCTTACTGCGTGACTTTTTAAAGGGAAAGGTAAGTTACAGCTTCCAGCAATACAGAGTAGATTCATGCCACTAAGATACTGTTGTAATGTTCCTATATTATACAGAAACCAGTAAAATATTAAGTCTAAGTTGATAAGTTAAAGACACATAATGTAATCCTTACAGGAACCACTAGAAAAATAATTAAAATAGAGATAACAGGGGCACCTGGGTGGCTCAGTCAGTTAAGTGTCTGCCTTTAGCTCAGGTCATGATCCCAGGGTCCTGGGATTGAGCCCCACGTTGGGTTCCTGGCTCAGTGGGGAGTCTGCTTCTCCCTCTACCCCTCCTGCCTGCTCATGTCTCTCTCTCTCTCTCATGCTCTCTCTCTCAAATAAATATTTTTAAAAAGGAGATGTGATTTAAAAATAAATATATCAAATAAAGTAGAGATAACAGGAAAAGCCTAGAGAACCAAAGGGAATATCATACTAACTCACAAGAAGGCGAGAAAGGAGAAACAGAGAGGGTGGCTGGGTGATGGACGTTGGGAGAGGTATGTGCTATGGTGGGTGCTGTGAAGTGTGTAAACCTGGCAATTCACAGACCCATACCCCTGGGGCTAATAATACATTATATGTTAATAAAAAAATAACATTTTTTTAAAAAGAGAAAAGAAAGGAGACACAGAGAAACAAAAGGCAAATGAGACAAACAGAAAACAATAGCAAAATTCACACCTAAATCCATCTCTATCAGTAATTATTAAATTGATACCAAATTGATTATTAAGTGGATTTAAAACTCTAATCCAGAAACAGAGATTTTCAGATGGGATTAAAAAAATTGAGATCCCAATATATGCTGTCTACAAAGGATACAGTTAACATTTTCAAAAAGATACAAATAGGTTGAAAATGAAAAGAGAAAAAGGATATACTATGCAAACACTAATCATAACAAAACTAGAGTGGCTACATTAATATCCAGCAAAATAGATTTTAAGGCAAAAAGCATTACTGAAGATAGAGCAGAGCCTTTTATAATGATAAAAAAAGTCAACATAGCAGGGAGGCATAACATATTTATAACTGTGTCCTTAATAATAGAGCTTCAAAATACGTGAGGCAAAAACTAATAGAAACAAAGTAGAATACACAAAACCACAGAGCTGCAGATTTTAATACCCCTCTCTCTAAGTAATGGATAGAATAATTAGGAAAAAATAGCAATGACAAAGAAGAACTGAATGACACTATAAAACCCCTAAGCTAATAGATATTTACAGAACACTGCAGCTCATAGCTACAAGACATGCATTCTTTTATTTTTTTAATTTAATTTTATTTTTTTTCAGTGTCCCAAGATACATTGTTTATGCACCACACCCAGTGCTCCATACAATACGTGCCTTCTTTTTAGATGTACGTGGAATGCTCATGACATAGGCCATACATTGGGCATAAAACAAGTCTCAATAAGTGTCAAGAAAAAAGATGGAAATCTTAGAGAGTATGTTTCCCCACCAAAATTAAAATAAACTACACATCAATAGGATATGTAGAAAAGTCTCAAGTATTGGAAATTAAACAATAAACTTCTAAATAAACTATTAATCAGATAATAAACCGAGACACCTATGCCAATATTTAAGTTTTCCCTCACATATCTAGAGAAAAGATGACTAAACCCAAAGGAAGTAGAGGAAGGACATAATGAAGTGAAAAGTAAAATCCAATAAAAGAGAAAACAATAGAGGAAATTTTAAATGACAAAAGATGATTCTTAGAATAGATAAATCAGGTTCCTAAGTCCCTGGTAAGAATAAGGATAGAAAAAAGAGAAAACCCCAATCCTGAGCAGCAAGAACAAGAACAGTGACGTCACTGTGACTCCTGCAAACATCAAAAGGACAAGCAGTTGGGAACAGATTATGGCGATAAATTTAACAGCCAAAAAGAAACGGAAAAAGTCCTTGAAAAACATAATTGATTAAAATTGAAATTACATAAAATATAAAATGTGATTCACATTTATCTAGTCCTGAAAATTAAATCTGTTCCTTAAAAAAATTCAGCAGGGGCGCCTGGGTGGCTCAGTTGTTTAAGCGGCTGCCTTTGGCTCAGGTCGTGATCCCAGGGTCCCGGTATCGAGCCCCACACTGGGCTCCCTGCTCAGCGGGGAGCCTGCTTCTCCCTCTTCTTCTCCCTCTGCTCCTTTCCCCCACTCATTCTCTCTGTCTGTCTCAAAAAAATAAAATAAAAAATCTTTAAAAGAAATGCAGCAAAAAGAAAATGCTAACCCAGATGTTCTCGCTGGTGAAGTCTGCCAAACATTAAGGATGAAATAATACCAATTGTATGTCTGCTCGTTCAGAAAATACAAAAATAAAAGGTACACATTCCAACTCACTTAATAAGGTGAGCATTAAGAAAAATAAGATGAGCATAACTTTGACTCTGAACCTTAACAAAAACATTGTAAGGAAAGAAATTTATAGTATAATTTCCCTCACAGACATAGGGGCAAGAATTCTTAACAAAATAGTAACAAATCAAAAATTAACATATGTATCATTATATATTACTATACAACATAGCATGTAATATGATTATATGTAATTACAAGTATAAATATAGAATATATGGTTATTATAACATATAATATGTTGTAATTCGTGGGTAATATAATTACATGTGTTGTTATATATAGTTATATAATACAGTAATGTTATTAATTACCATATCATATAATAATTATAAATGTAATAATTTAATAAACAAGATTATTATGTGTATATTGATTAAATTATTATGTATTATGGTGGTTTATTCGTATAACAAGATACTACTCATCAATAAAAAAGAACAAACTACTGACATACAATAATGTGGGTGAATCTGTCCTAAATTATGGTGACAGAGAAGCTAGGTACAAGAGAGTGCATACATGAGTCCATTTTTAAGAAGTTGTAAAACAGGCAAAAGTAATTTAAAGTGGAAAATAAATCAGAGCGCAGCTGTCTGTGGGGCAGGGGAGGAACTGACTGGGAAGGGACCGGAGGGAATTTTCCGGGCAGACGGAAATAGTCTACATCATGATAGATACGCTGGCATCCTTGGTACATCCCTTGGTCAAATCTCACAGTGAAGATTTGCGTGCTACAGAGTTTGTAAATTTTACCTCAAAAGAAAACTGTAAAAATAAGTAAGAGGAGAGTGCAGTGAAGAAGAGTGAGTAGAACCACTAATGAGAAAAAAACTGTGGAGAAATGTTCATAATTGCTGGAACTGGAGACGGGCCCATGGGTGGTTCACTGTACAGTTAGTTCTGTTTACTCTGTGTCTGTTTGGAATTTTGCAACATGAAAGCTAGAATTTAAGTTTAGGACAGGATATGTGGTCCTTCATGGATGGTTTTTATACGTCACACACACACACACACACACACACACACACACAGGGGCAGCACTCTCTCTGATGGTGGTGCCCCACCAACGGCACGTCCATGAACAATGGCACCACCTGCCCCCTTACTGTTCCCGTGCGTCTCCAGACCTTCCCACTCTCTCGGCACACCCAGTGCCTGGCAACATCGGTGGGATCGTTCATATCACTCCCCCCCACTCCCGCTGCTCCTCCTCCACAGGCTCGAGCCCTGCCGTAGCAAACTCAACCCTCCTGCCCCCTGGGGACTTCTCCACCCGCTGGTCCTACGTCACCCTGTGAAGCCGCTGCCCTGAACGTCCCAGGGCACTCACCTGACAGCACCGATTGTCCAGGAAAGTGAACTTTCTTTCGTTAAATGTAATAGTTCAAAAAATGGACACAAAGTTTAAAAACTGTCAGAGAATCCACATTCCGGCTACAAAGCTGGCATTCTGGTTTGGCAAACACGTTGGGGCAAGCAAACCCTCAGACAAAGAGAGCTCCCTCCCACCCCAGCTGGAGAGGGGCAGTCACCATACAGGACGCAAACTAGGACGGGAAGCTGCCATCTCCCCCACCGTGGCCCCCACGCTGTAGTGACAATGCGCACAGCCCAGTAGCAGGTGGAGGGCCCCTCGCTGGCTGTGGGGGTGGAGGAGCAGACAAGAGACAACTGGGACACGTCTCCGAGGTCTGGTCCTTCTTGCCTTCCAGGTCAGTTTCTCCCTTCTGCTTTCTGTGACAGCTAAGCTTTGGTTAAAACAGTTTGAAGTCTCCCTTTCTCTTCGGATAACACAAAACAGTCCACATCGCACTGTTCCACACCGATCACTCTAACTTCTGAAACTGACTCATGCGTCAAGACTACCCAAACCCACCTGGAGAGCATCCTTTGAGCTCATGGATTGTCTTCAGCCTGTACTTAACTTTTGGACACAACAGAACTAATACCGAGAGAAAGAAAGAAAAGTTTTCTTAAAGATTTATTAGAGAGAGAGAGAAAGAGAGAGAACACAAGCGGGGAAAGAGGCAGAGCGAGAGAATCTCCAGCAGATTCCCCACTGAGTGCGGAGTCCAACTCGGGGCTCATTCTCACGACCCAGGAGATCATGACCTGAGCCAAAACCAAAATCACACATCCAGCTGACTAAGCCCATCTAGGCACCCCAGAAACATGTTTTTTAAGATTTATTTTATTTTTGACACAGAGAGAAAGAGCTCACAAGCAGGGGGAACAACAGGCAGATGGAGAGAGAGAAGCAGACTCCCCACTGAGCAGGGAGCCTGAGGCGGGGCTCGATCCCAGGACCCTGGGATTATGACTTGAGTTGAAGGCAGACGCTTAACCAACTGAGCCATCCAGGTGCCCCGCCCCAGAAACATTTTTGTTGTGATACCTTCCTGTCTTAAAAAAAGATATAATAATATTTGAGGGAAAATATGGAATACATGACCATGTTCGTTTCTTAAAACATCCTGGAACATTACCAGAATGGGCGGTCCTCACTTTGCTTGGCACCGTGTGACTGAATGCATGCTCACTGGGTCCATGGAAAATCCAGGAGGTCTGCGTTCTTGCTGAGTAATTTTCCACTCCTTAGAATGAGGAGTCCTGGTCACTTTCTGATTAAAGATACATGAGTAGACCTACTTCTCTCATGCCTTCCACGGCCACCCCAAACCACAGGAAAATGGCAGGAAAACATCATTCTCAAAGAGCCAGGAAGAGAACCCCAAAGTATGAGAGTACACACACCTGGTCAGCGATGTGAAGTGTGGTCTAGGAGAGAGAAACCGCCAAGAGAGAAGACAGGTCCTTAGATGTTAAGCTATTCACAAATGTCCATAATAGTGTCACGGCCGTGAAAGGTTACTCTAGTCATTGGCTTTCAATTAGATCTGTGAAGGGCAGACCTATGCAGGAAGCAAGCAGATCAATGGTCAGAGGAGGTCAGTAAAGGGGAAAGTATGACAAGTCACCCCTTTCATTATCGGAGACATAGCATCCCAACGGAGGGCAACTGCCACAGGAAAAGACGAAGAGGAGGGAGCCGTAACCAGGTCAGAAAACAGAGGCTATCACCAAGGAGTTTATAAAACTCCGCTGGCTTTCTGGTTGCTGACAATTTAGACATTACCTCTCCTTCATCTCAAACATATCACCGCTGCAGTGAACCTCATATTTACGTCTCCCCCCCAGATTCCCATGTTGAGATCTAATCCCTAAAATAAGGCTATTAGCAGGTAGGGTCTTTGTGACATGCTCGAGTCAAGAGGGTGGAGCCCTCCCGAGGGGGATTAATGCTCCCGGGTGTTCCTTCCACCACATGAGGACACGGGGGAGATGCCAGCAATGATCCAGAAAGTGGGTTCTCACCCTCACTGAATCCGCCTGCCGTGATCTTGGATTCCCAGCCCCCAGACCCATGAGAAACACATGTGTGTTGTAGAAGCCACCTAGCTGATGGTATCCTGTAATAACAGTCCAGATGGTCTGGACAATAGGTGACCTGATTCTCTGATAAAAGAGATCCAGGGGCACCTGGGTGGCTCAGTGGGTTAAAGCCTCTGCCTTCAGCTCGTCATGATCCCAGGGTCCTGGGATTGAGTCCCGCATCGGGCTCTCTGCTCAGCAGGGAGCCTGCTTCCCCCTCTCTGTCTGCCTCTGCCTACTCGTGATCTCTCTCTGTCAAATAAATAAATAAAATCTTTTAAAAAGAGAGAGAAAGATCCAAAAAGAGGTGCAAAGATTCAAAACAGATATTACAAGGCAGCAGAAGAAGATAAGCAAATTGACCTAAGGACAATGAAAACATCGAATCATTCAAACATATTGAAAATAGCCAAAATCATTGTTCAGAAGCATTGCAGGGGCAAAACAAAATGCCAAAAGCAAAGCCATGAACTCGTAAGAGTTCTGCCTTTCTGTAGAACAGAACCGCTCATGTCAAACCAAGTCTCGTACTGGTTATAGGAATTATGAACTCTGGACAAAATCTTTAAAAAATAATGTTTGAGGGCATTGGAGCACAACCAAATTCAAGCAGAAACGGGAGGTAATTCAACCCTTGGAAGAAAGGAATCACTAGGTGTAATCCTTGCTTAATTGCTTTTCCTTCGAGAACACTCTGCTCCGTGGTGAGGGTCACGTAGATCTCAAGGGAAGGCACGGTCCTGTCGGCAGCAGGAATCAGAGGAGAAATTGGGGGCTGCCAGGGTGACTAGAAATTAAGGAGAAAATCCAATAAAGGAGGGAGGTACAAAAAAGGAGCCCTGGCATCTGAGACTAATCTCCCCCACCCCCACCCCAAATCACTGAGTGGCCCTGAACTGCACAGGCCATGAGACGCCGAGTTGAGAGGAATGACAGGAGGCTAACGAGCAGCGCAGAGATTTCAGCCGCCAACGTCCCACAGGGAAAGAGTTTGGAATTCGAGTTACCAAGTTAGGAGGACGGTCACCCCTGAAAGACCACCCCTTGAAGGTAAAGTCCCTATCCCAGGACTAAGAGACTTGCCCTAAGATTGAGGACAAAACTGGAACAATTTGCCCTAACAAAATCTAAAATCAAGCCTGTACAAGTTCAAGATGGTCTGTCAGAAATCTAACCCTTGCTGTCACAAAAACCAGCCCCCTTCTTTTCTTCTTTTTTATTTTTCAGATTTTTATGTATTATTTGAGGCAGGGGAGAGAGAGAAAATGAGTGGGAGGCGGGGCAGAGGGAGAAGCAGACTGGAGCAGGGAGCCCGAGGAGGGACTTGATCCCAGGACTCTGGGATCGTGATCCGAGCTGAAGGTGTCGCATAACTGACTGAGCCACCCAGCCATCCCAAGCCAGCACCCTTCTGAGCCTCTCTGTAACATGTAAATCACAGTACCCAATGTTAATAAAAATTTAGTCAACCCTACAAGGTTGGGTAGCTCAGTCAATGAAGCGACCTCCAGCTAGTGATTTTAGATCAGCTCATGGTCTCAGATCAAGACCCTCGCTGTGCTCTGTGCTCAGCGGGGAGTCTGCTTGAGATTCTCTATCTCTCCCTCTCCCTGCCCCTCCCCCTGTTCATGTGCGAGTGCATGCGTGTGTGTGTGTGTGTGTGTGTGTGTGTGCGCACGCACATGCTCTCTATCTCAAATAAGTAAGTCTTTAAAAGAAATTTAGTAGACATGAGAAGATTCAGAAATATGGTTCACGGTCAAAAGAAAAAAAATCACTGAATGGAAACAGCACAAAAACTCAGTCTGGGGAGCACCTGGGTGGCTCAGTCATTGGGTGTCTGCCTTCAGCTCAGGTCACGATCCCAGAGTCCTGGGATCGAGCCCTGCATCGGGCTCTCTGCTCAGCGGGGAGCCTGCTTCCTCCTCTCTCTCTGCCTGCCTCTCTGCCTACTTGTGATCTCTGTCTGTCAAATAAATAAATAAAATCTTAAAAAAAAAAAAAAAAAGAGCTGAGAGGAACCGGGCATCCAGGTGTCTCAGTCCCCTCAGCCTCTGCTCTGGATTTCGGCTCTGGTCGTGGTCTCAGAGTCGTGAAATCGAGCCCCAGTCAGTCTTCTTGTTCATCGTGGAGTCTACTTGTCCCTCTCCCTGCCCCCCGCATTCTCTCTCTCTCTCTCTCTCTGTGTCAAATAAATAAATAAATAAATAAAATCATTTAATAAAATAAAAATAAAGATCTGAGAGGGAAAAAAATCTCTCAAACTAAAATTCTATGTCCAGTGGGAAGATCCTTCTAAAATAAAGGTTAAAGACTTCTTCAGATGAAGAAAACTTGAGACAGCTTGTCAATACCATACCTATAAGAAATACTAAAGAACATTTTATCAGACTGAAGAGATATGAAACCAGACAGAAATTCAGAACTTCAGGTAAGAATTCAGACTACTAGAGGTAGTAATTACATGGGTAAATATAAGAGACTCCTTTTTTATTTTTCTTGAATTATTTAAGAGTTAATTTACTGTTTATAGCAAAATTAAAATAATGCATTGTGGGATTTTTGACACAGGTAGAGGTGAAGTAAATGATCATATTATCACAGTAAATGGAAGATCAATACTGTTACATGATGATACTGTGTTGGGATTCTTCCTTTGCATCTGAAGTAGTGTAGTAAGTTAACATTGCCCGTGATGTTTCCTACTACCACCACCAGCACAACAAAACACACAACAGTTTTCTAGGTAAAGGGGAAGCTAAACAGCCAATGGAAGGGGGTGCCTGGGTGGCTTCGTGGGTTAGGCATCTGCCTACGGCTCAGGTCATGATCCTGGGATCCTGGGATCCTGGGATCCTGGGATTGAGCCCCACATAGGGCTCTGCTTGGTGGGAAGCCTCTTCCCCCTCTCTCTCTGCCTGCCTCTCTGCCTGCTTGTGATCTCTCTCTCTCTCTCTCTCTCTGCCAAATTAAAAAAGATCTTAAAAAAAAAAAAAAGCCAATAGAAGGTGGTAGAATAGGGCGCCTGAGTGGCTAAGTCAGTTAAGCCTCTGTACTCTTTTTTTTTAAGATTTTATTTACTTATTTGACAGAGAGAGAGATCACAATTAGGCAGAGAGGCAGGTGGGGTGGGGTGAAGCAGGCTCCCCGTTGAGCAGAGAGCCCAATGCAGGTCTCAATCCCAGGACCCTGAGATCATGACCTGAGCCGAAGACAGAGGCTTAATTCACGGAGCCACCCAGACACCCAAGTCTCTGACTCTTGATTGAGGCTCACGTCATGATCTCAGGGTCTTGAGACTGAGCCTTGAGTCAGTCTGCACTCAGTACATGGAGTCTGCTTGTCTCTCTCCCCTGCTCCTCCCCCAGCTCTCGCTCTCTCTCTGTCTCATTCTCTCTCTCAAATAAAATCTTTTAAAAAGGAGGTAGAATATTAACAAGCACTCTATAAGCACACACACCAAAAATAGATGGAAAATAGGAACAAAAGTGTGAAGAACAGAATCAATAAAAAGAAAATAAATAGGTATTGTAGATTTAAATCAACCATATCAATTAGCACCTTAAACACAAATTAATTAGGTACTCTAATTAAAAGGCAGATTGTCAGACTGGATCTCAAAGCAAGACTCCACAGTATTTTACAAGAGACCAACTTTAAATAAAAAAACACACAGATTAAAAGTAAAATGATGGGAAAGACCTCCAGGCTTAACCTTACACATTAGAAAGTTGGTAGAGGGACCCCTGGGTGGCTCAGTGGGTTAAGCCTCTGCCTTCGTCTCAGGTCATTGTCTCAGGGTCCTGGGATCGAGCCCTGCATTGGTCTCTCTGCTCAGCAGGGAGCCTGCTTCCCCCTCTCTCTCTGCCTACCTCTCTGCCTACTTGTGATCTCTCTCTGTCAAACAAATAAATAAAATATTAAAAAAAGAAAAAGAAAGCTGGTAGAACTCTACTGATGGTAGACTTCAAATCAAGAAGAGTAACTAGAGACAAAGAGAGACATTTCAAAATAGCAAAGGAATCAGGGACTCTTGGGTGGCTCAGTTGGTTAAGCATCTGCCTGTGGCTCAGATCATGATCTCAGGGTCCTGAGATAGAGCCCCATGTCTGGCTCTCTGCTCAGCAGGGAGCCTGCTTCTCCCTCTCCCTCTGCCTGCTTGTTCTCTCTCTCTCTCTCTCTGTCTGTCTCTCTCTCTCTCCCTCCCTCTGTCAAATAAATAAAATCTTAAAAAAAAAAAAAAGGAGCCATTCACCAAAAAGCCATAACAACCCTAGAAAATGTATGCACTTAAAAATGAAGCTTAAACCATAGGAAGCAAAATGGACAGATTCGAATGGAGACGGGAAAAAGCCACGCTTAACGTTCTCCTTTCTCAGCCCATCACTTCAACTGCATCCTATAATAAGGAATCGGGAATGGTACTGAAAGCTTTCTTTGTGCAGAGGGCCTTCTGCTCATCTTCTCCTCCTCTTTGCTAGGGTGCTTGTTGGGCAGTAACCTTCTCACAGCCCTTATCATATCACCCAGTTCAGTCCATATGGTCACCCACTTATTGGCTAAACCCTAGGCATTGGCCATCATGATGTAACTTTACACTTACATAGATTCTCCTATTTCCCCTACTAGCACACGAGTCAAGATTTCTGAAGCTGAAGACCCATCCCCCCCTAAAATCATTCATCTTTTTACCCATCATAGAGTTGAATGCACCACTGGGCACATATTAGCCCCTTGGGGAGATGTGGTCATTGAATATCAGAGCCTCCAACCAGCCTCTAGGGAATAACCTAATTCCAATCCAATTTAAGGAAGGAGCCTCAGAAGCTTTTGGATTATAAATTATCACCCACTGGGCCTGACCAGCAATGACCACAGTGGAACAGAGTAGATGATAGGCTGACTTTGGTGGCGGGGGGACTGGATGACACCCGCCTGCGGTGGACGAGGCGGGGAGAAGGGACACGAGCGGATGAGGACGGCTTTCCTGAGACAGCCTTCCACCCTCCCTCCCTGCCCATGCACAGCTTTTGTGGGACCCAAAGCACTAAGCAGTGTGTCTAAAAGCTCTGCTGAGCCTCCACGGAGAGGACGGGGAGGACGGCGAGGACAGCCTACACATGCAGAATCAGCTCCGGAAGCCAGCCTACGGATACACCCACAGCTGCAGAGATGAATGCAGAGGGATCGTCACTGAAGCACGGAAGTAATTAAAACAAAACTAGACATCACTTTATCAATAGGAGAATGGCTAAATAAATTATGAAACCGACATAAAATGGAAGGCGGTGCAGAGATCGCCAAAATATATTATCGACTGAAGAAAAGCGAAGCAGACGTCATTTTTAGAATAGAATCATCCTTCAATAAAAAGATATACATGTAAATAACTAAGATATATATATACATATATGTATATATGAGATTATGTAAAATATATCATGTTTGCATATTCTGGAATATATAAAATGACCTCCTATATATAGATAGCCACACATATGACATATTCCAGAAGGACATATAGGAAAGTATATCCATAACAGAATGGTTACTTTGGAGGTAGGGGGCTAGAATCAGGGTAGAAGAGAGGCTTCTCATTACAAACTTCTTTTTATTGTTTTTTTAGTATTTGAGTTATGTTCTATGTTCATAATTTTTTTAAATGGAGTGGATTTTGTCATAAAGAGTTTAGCTCAAAGACTTTACGGAATATTCTAGAACAAACCCATTGATTAAGGATAATGAATAAGGCCACAGGAACTCAGGGATTTAAGTAATCTGCCCCAAGTCCCAGAGGCAGTTAGAGCGGAGCTGGGCTGAGAACCCATACCTTGCTCTTCGGGCCTGTGGTTCAACCTTCAAATATCTACATGACCCACCGTGGCCCTACTCGGAGGGTAATGTTTATTAAGTGTTGACAGTGCCTGTGGGGATTTCTTTAAACAAGCCAAATATCAGTGGGAATGGAAAATGGTATAGCTATTTTAAGCTTTTAGTGAAGTAATCTCTACACCTAATGCGGGGCTCCCACTCTTGACCCCGAGATCAAGAGTCGCGGGCTCTGGGGCACCTGGCTGCCTCAGGTGGGTAACTGTCTGACTCTTGACTTCGGCTCAGGCCATGACCTCAGGGTTGTGAGCTGGAGCCTCCCGTCATGCTCTGTGCTGGACGTGGAGCCTGCTTGAGATTCTCTCTCTCTCCCTCCCCCAGCCCTGTCCACCCTGCCTCGGAGCATGCACGCACACTCACTCTGTCTAAAACAAGCAAACAAAAAGAGTCCTATGTTCTTCCAACTGAGCCAGCCAGGCACTCCAGAATGGTAAAGCTATACATCAGAAAATAGGCTTAAAATGCACCTACTATGATCCAGCAAGCCCACTCCTAGGATTACACTATAGAGAAATGAAAACATATGTCCACACAAAAACTTGGCCATGAATTAGCAGCCTTCTAATCGTCGAAAAGTGGAAATGGTGCGGATATCCATCAGATGATAAATGGACGCACAAAATGTGACCTATCCATGGGTTGGAATATTATTTAGCCAAAAAATGGAACAAAACACTAATATGCTACAACATGGGGGGACCTTGAAAACAGCATGCTGAGCGAAAGAAACCAGACCCAAAAGATCACATTCCATGTGATCCCATTCATAAGAAAGTTCCGGAACAGGCAAATCCAAAGAGACAGAAGACATATTCATGGTTGCCAGGGGCTGGGGGCGGTGAGGGGATTGCAGGGGAGGGTGATGGCAAATGGTGTGGAGGTTTCTTTGTCGGGTGACGGGAGTGATCTAAATGGACTCTGGCGAGGGCAGCACAAGGGGCATACACTGACAGCACCCGAAGTATACAAGGGCTTTGAATGCGTGAGCTGTGTGGCGTGTGAATTAAATTGCCGTAGAGCCATTAAAAGAAAAGTCTTGGGTTCTACCAAAAGTGCTCAGACCAAGGCCCTGAGGCTTTTGGGAGCAACCCCACCTGCCCTTCTTTCTGCCCTGGGGGACGGGAAACGGAGTGAGCAGGAGAGGAACAGTGTAGAAGGGCCCCCAGGAGACCTGCTGGGAAGGTGGATCCCTGGGGCCCCTAGGTCCAGGCTATCAATGCAGCCACAGGAGTCAGGGGACAAGGCTGAGGCCAGGTCAGAAGGTAAACAGGCACCCTTCAGCTATGGGAGCCTCCAGCTGCCCGTGCTTCTGTCAGAGGAGGGTGTAGGTAGACCACAAAGCCCCACACTCATTCTGGAACTTTCCTCCTCCAGATGCATGGGCTTGCCTTTTCTGAAATGCAGTCTCCTTCTATAATCTCTAAAACCCAACCACTTTGCTCATCACCTTTCCAGGATTTCCGAGTGGCCTCCCGGGCCTGGCCCTGTGGTGATGCTGGGTTTCTTCCAGCTGGTTCTTTTTAGCTCCCAGCTTTCACTTTGTCCACCCGCCCCCAGCCGCCTCCCTCCATTCTGACAAGACACCGCCCTCCCTTGGCTCCTCAGTGATAAGTCCTTGGGCTCGGCCTGAGTTCTTGAGAAGGGCAAAGTCAGACCTTAGAACACGTGGCGGGGGTGTGTGGGGCATGATTTCCTGGTGACACGCATGAATCCACGTCATGACAAGTAGTGTTCCGTAAGGGATGGTCTGCTCCTCCGTGAGGGTTTGCCTGCATTATTTGCTTTCCCATTCAATACCAATCGAGAGGTGATCTTTCCACGAATGGTAACACCGTTTTTAAAATATCTTCTTCACTAACGGGTACAAAGAATGGAAGACCGCTTTGGAGCTTCCTGAAATCCAGCTGATCTCATGACTTTTAAATGTGTCTACGGGGCTTCTCTTTGAAGAATCAGAAAAATAGATTTTTCTGAAGGAAACTTGACTCATTCATTAACTCAAATAGCTGTGCTCTGTCCACCAGAGCTTGATCCAAAATGCTACAAGACAAATGCTAACTGAGCTCGGTGACCTCATGTAAGCCCGGTGTCTTCTATAAAATGGGAATAATAATGTCACATACTTGATAGAGGTGTTAAAAAAAATAAACAAAGAATGTGTGGGAGGCTTTAGCCCATGACTGGCTGAGGGGAACCACTCAGTGGAAGCTAGCTGTCAGGTGACGCTGTGTCATTTACGGTTCCACATAAGGGTTCGTGCAGGACGAAGTGCAGAGGGACAGAGATTTGAACACAAGGCCGCATGACCTCAGCGCTTGGAACTTTGTCACACTTCCTAAAGCACGGACGGCCCTCAGCCCAAGGCTTCGTGCTCAGGAAACACCGGAAACATGCAATAAATCATAACGAGTACGGTTATAAACCAAGGTCTGCTCTCGCCAGGATTCACAACGGTACCTAAACAGATCTGCAGAGGCACAAAGACCCAAACGCAAAGGAAAAAAACTGTTTTAGAATAATGAGTTATGGCCCTGTCCTTCCCCTTTCCCTTAATATTATAAAATTAAATAAACACCTGGGAGGAAGGAAGGCATTGTAATGGCCGGTTATAATCATTATAAGTGGAGCCAGGGCCTCATGGAAGGCATGAGCATTCCAAGAGACTGTCACAGAACAGCGATGTCCCAACAGAAGCTAGGGGAAGCTCGAGTATTTGGTTCAAGTCCAAGACCATCATGATTGTAATAGGTGACCTCTTTACATAAGTGAACGTACAAAACGATAAAAAAAAAAAAGAAAACCCCACAATTTCTGCCCACTTTTTTTTTTGAAAGATTGAGGCAACAATCATAAAGAATTAAAGATCATTTTACATTTTTTCACTGAGTTGCTATGTGAGTAGCCAGCTCTCACTCACAGTGGACAAGAAGGAAGCCTCATAAGAAAAAATAAAATGGATTAATAGCTTAGAAAAATAAGTTTAGCTCTCGCAATGGTCCAAGCCAACAGGTTCCTGAAACTGAGGACCTCAACAGCACAGGTCATGTACTTCCCTGTCCTCCAATACCCCCAAATGCTTCCCATTTCTTAACTCATGTCTAGTACCACATCGTTGCTGTTCACTAGAGGCTCCCTGGGTGCTAGGTAGGTACTGGGCACAGTGCTTCTCTGAATAGCTTTTATCACCCAGTCCCAGCGATTACTAATGCCAGAGCCAGGATCCAGATCCAATATGGGCACGCTCACCTCTACCCCAGGTACAGAGCCACTGGTGAGCCTCATTTCCTTTTATCACAAACCACTCCCTAGCAGTGTCCCATGCTTTCCTGTCCCTATGTCTTTGCTTCTTTTGTTCTTTCTGCAAAAATGCCACCCCACCCAGTCTGTTGAAAGCCAATCCTCCTTCCAAATAACCCTCACAGACCGCATATCCCTCCCCAGAGAGACTGTTGTCCTCCCACCCTAAGCCCCTACCTCCCAGGCTCCCCAGCTCTGCCCCTACCTGCCTTTCCACACATATGGCATCTGGTACCTCTCTCAATGAAACCAGAGGGTATGTGGAGGTTCATGGTGTCCTGGAAAGTGCTTGTGTCTCCCACCAGATTTTGAATCCCGGCTCTGCTTTCCATTCACTATATGATCTTGGATAAGCTCCTTAGGTCTCCCATCTGTAAAACAGAGGCATCGACTCTCACGTGGAAGAGTTCCCATGAGGGTTTGGTGGGATGACCCATGATAAGCCCTCACTTCCTCTCCCTCCCCACCAAGAGCAGCCCTCCTAGCTGCCTCCCCTGGTGGCAAGCTGGGATTTCTCTTGTTACCTGGTTAAGTTGTACGAGGCATACAATGGACCCTGCGTTATTCATCGCGTGTTTCCTGCTCAGCCCAGTACGTAGTAGCACCTCTACGACTCCCAGCCAAATTGAACTTGATGCTCATCTCCCCCAGAACATGGAGTGAACACTTACGCTGCCCCAGTCTATTCAGTCTGGATCTCCTAATACACAGTTTAAATGCAATAAGAATTATTCAGAGTTACTAACTTTCAGTAACAGTCTTTGCAAAGAACAAATAAATCTTTAGTAGGAGCTGTGTTTACATAAATATATATTGGTTTTAAGGATTTCAGTGTGTATTGTAAACAATACTTCCAGGCAGAGTTCCTATTATTGTTCAGAATAGACTGAATTTAATTTTTCATATTCTGTTCTTAGTCATTAAGGACACGTCACCCTGCCCTTGTGTGTCTGGAGCTACCAGCATAAAGAAACAAGCAGAGAAGGGAGAGAATTATTCCAGGATCCTCGGTCAGCATTATCATTCACCAGCTGAGGGATGGTAGATGGCTCAATAAATTCATCTCAGCCTCTATTTCTCCTCTGTAAAGTGGGGGTAATGCTAGTATCACCCTTGCAGCAATGTTGTGAGAGCCCAGTCAGGAAGTGTATGCAAAAGTGCTTGCTGCGATGAGAGAAACACAATGTTAGTAATAATGATTGTTAACGCACTATTGCAGTTGGTGCCCCGAAACATAGCTCTGAGCTTCCTGGATATCTGGTCACAAGGGAAAACCACAATTTATATATTTAGTAAGGGGAAGCTAAAAGTTTCTTTAGGAAAGAACCTTTATGCTCAGGGGAATATGCCATGGTGACGCACACAGGAGACCAGCAATTTCCTAATGAACGATCTGTTGGGGGCCATCTTGGAAAGAACAGAGATCTTCTTCTTGGGAGCATTTCTCACAGTGACACTTGAGAAAAGTTGAGAACATAGTATCAGCTTGTCACTAAGCGAAGGAGTTCCTGGCAGCCGGTTTTCCTGCTCCTTGCAAAGCCTTTCTTAGGCTGGAGAATTTCTCAATATCAGAGAATGGCTTCATTATCTATAGGTCCTCCCCATGGCACAAAGAAGAGAGAAAAAGAGAACATTCGTCATCGGGTGTCAGCTTCACCTACTCAAAAGGCAGAGAATCTAGGATCCGTGATTTCCTATAACTGTCTTATTTGACAAGCGAGAAAGAGATGAATGCCTTTAACTAGAACTTAGTAGTTTGCTATGAGGAAAATCCTTAACTGAAACACTTCCTGGTCCCACAGTAAATAATTAAGCCACAATTTATAACAATTACCCTCATTTAGGTAATGCTCAAATATTCAGCAAATGTGTATTGGGCACCTCTTATAGGCCTAACAGTATTGTTATTGATAAATGCATGTGATAAGCATAATAGCAAGCAGTTACTGAACTAGGAGCCAATGAACATTTGTGGACATTCATGGCCTTAAAGAAGGCAGGCCTTTCCTCTTCCCCTCCCAGGACCTAGAGAGCAGGGGTCCTTGTCTGCATCCCTGGAGAGGGAGCCAGGAGAGTACTGAAGGCCGGAAGGTTACCTTGAGGATGTGAAAGTACATCTTATAGCCAAAAAACAGGGAGACCCAGTCTGCAGGGTGAAAAACCCCTGCATGTGAGGGAAGCACGTAAGAAGGAAGGGTAAAGGATGGTCGGTACTGGGCAGAGGAAGGCGCCAGTACTGACCCAATCCCTACAAAGAGCAAGTCGGCAGGTGAGGGTTTCACCCAAGTCAAACATCACAAACATGTACTTGCATGTCTGGAATCTTCTATCCGACCTGCCCCCACCCTGTTCAAGCCATCATCCTCTCCTCTTGGATAGTCATGTCCATTTCCTAACTGTCCCCTCCCACCATGCTCTGTACAGCAGCCAGAATGAGCATTCTGGGTTACAGATCTGACTTCGTCACTGCTCCCACTTGACAGAAGTCTGCAGTGGCCCCCATGCCCTCAGCAAAATGGCAGACTCTTCACAAGGGTTCTGAAGGCCCTTCTTGACCTGTTCCCACCAATCTCCATAGGCTCTGCTTCCCAGAGTTCTTCTGTCACCTCAGACCCACTCCATCCTCTAAGGTTTCCTTCTGGGCCCTCACCTGCTGGCCTGCCTCAAGCCTCATCCCCTTCCCTCCTCCCGCCCTGCCCAGTTGGCTCCTCAAGCCTCTGGGTCATGTCCACGAAACATATCCCCGCCCCTGTGTTCCTCTCATGGTGAGGCCACCACACTGGTGACCGTTGCCCAACTGCCTGCCCAGCTGAAGTTGACGGTAACAGCCCAGTGGCAAGCTCGGGGTGGAGGTTCGGGAATGTTGGTGGGATGAGCATATCGAAGAAGAGGGGCGGAAGGACGCCTACGAAGCCAGCTGCCGTCCCAGTCTCGACCAAGCCAGAGCAGGGGGAAGGGCCACGTTAGATCAAGCAGCTCCTTGACTCTGTGACGACAAACCAACCACAGGCACTTTCTGTGAAAGGCCAGAGTTGCTCTTCTGTCCACTACAGTGTTGTTCCTCTAATCGACACAAACATCAGTCAACACGCACGTCCGTCTTCCTCCCTGGTACCATTCCTTCCTTTGAGAGGAGTCCCGCCCTCCTATTTTAAATGTAGGTACCCCGTGTGTTTCAGAGCATCTGCCCTCGTGAGCTCTGAAACAACCATCCACAGAATAATACAGTACATATTCGAGGCCCCCAGGGTGTGAGGATTTTGTGTTTTTTTGGCCACATTTATGAAATCAAATGATTTTTTCCCTTCAGTGACATAGAGCTGAGTACAAACTCTCACTTACACTGCAAAATAGGAACTTCTCGGCATTTTGAGGTTGAGTCTACGCTGTAAGTGAAAATAATGGAACTGAATGGTCGTGGCTTTCCCTGCAATCACCTGAAAGGACCTCCCCTTCTCCACATGCCCAGCACCGGCTCCGGGGATCTGAAACCGCCAGAGCAGTGTCCAATGCCAAGTTTAGTGAACCTCCCAAAACTCACTGGGGATCTCGAGGAAAATGGATAGACTCGCCCTCTGAATACGATCAGAAAGTCCGAACAGAAAACACCAACAATGTTTTGTTTCCACACAAAATGTAGCCCCCTGGGAAATTACACTTGGGTGATTTATGGAATGTGTGTGTTTAGCGATCTTACACTTTGCGGTGCCGGCAAAGACAACAATAATGTATAATTGATTCCACTTGGATCTCAGCGAGTCAATAAAGAACTTTGTTTATACATAATTTTGTTGGGCAATTCTCCCAGATGGTACTGAAATGTTGCATTTTTAAGAAGTTGCGTTGGGTCCAGGAGGATCATAAATTATGAAGATAATGTGTCTTTTGTATCATTACAGTCATATAATTGTAATCACAATTAGAGTCACTATGAGATCTAACTACATTCTATTTGAGCATTACTCTCAACATTTTTAAAGCTTCATTTATTTATGAGCCAAAAGTCAAAATAAGGGCTCCAGAACCCCAGAGCTCCACCTGCTAATGCAAGGGCATTTTTACAAATTAAAACCTATGTGAAAATAAAAATTTGCTCTTCTTCTAATAGGAATCAGCAGTACACATATAAACTTCAGTGGGTTTAGGTTAACTTTCTCACTCTGTAGAAAAAGGCTTTTCAGCTAGGTTCCTAGAAAAACTAACACGTTATCTCTGCAATAATTTTCTACTCATCAAAACATGTAATTAGAGCTTTTATTAAAGATAAAATTACGATTCCCTCTTATTGCTGCATCACAGAAAGATGCTTGAAGAGATTATCGTGAAATTGGGAGAGTAGGTTTGGGAAGGCGTAACTTAAAAACCTAAGGCTCCTGCTTATGAAATGCTTTGAGGGGCCCCGAGTGGGTGTACCTCAAAGAGTCTGGCTGGCATCCCAACGCGCCCCACGTGACCCCTCCTTGGGGACCCACAAAACCCTGCGTACTAAGGTAATGTAGACAGAGAAAGCAAGTAGCAGTTTCAAAAATGAGCCCCCGAATGGAAAATTACCGGGGCAGAGGCTCCAGATTGTAGACATTGGCTTATAATCCGGCTGCTTCTCCCGAGGGTGCCCGCAGGTCACCTGCTCCTGGTGAGGCTTCAGGGATTCAGGTATGGAGGACAGTGATGTTCTCAGGTAATGGCAGGAAGCCCAGCTGCCTTCTGCACAGACAGGAAGAGATTCAGGGCAACGGAAGAAGCCTCGTAGAAAGGACTAGAACAGCCGACCCAGCCGAAGCACCAGCGGGACACACTCATCGCTGATGGCGAGGCCAGACCCCACGGAGATTCTGATCTGAGCCCTAACGAGTCCCCAGATGCTGCTGCTGGTCCCGAAACCCCACAGGGAGAACCCAGCACTAGAGCCCCGTGGCTCAGCGGGTGGTCCGCAGCCCCAGCAGCACCTGGAGGCCTGTTAGAAATGCAGACGCTCAGACCCACCCCAGGCCTATTGATTCACATCCACAGTTTAACAAGACTGTCCAGGTGGTTCGTGCGCACACTGAAGTTCGAAAAGCACCGTACTGCGTGATATTTAAGGCACTTTTGGTCCCTGGGATTCAACTAATTCTGTGGCCAGATGGTTCCGATACGGTGATGTGCGTGTGCCCAGTCATAGGTGTTTGCCGCGGGAAAGAGAGGGTGTGGCTCCCTCCCAGATAACGAGTTGCTGAGCGTGCCCTGAGCTGACTGCACCGATCAACAGGGTGATGGCTGCTGCCCTTCCTTGAGAGGCACCCCGACCCCGTGTCCTGAGAGCAAGGTGGTGATGGTCCTGACTCCGTGGTCCCACTACAGCTTGGTCTAGGCCAATGGATGCTGGTGGCTTGACAAAAGGGCTGTTGGTCAAGGACAGGTAATGAGACACACAACACCTGCTTCTGCTGTGATACCCCCCCCCAAGCCCTCCCCAGCCCTGCCCCCAACCTTCACACCCAAATTCCCTCACCCCCAAAGCCCAAAATGAGCACAGCCCACTCGCCCCAGACTCTCCAGATTCACTGCTTCTCTCTGGAAATGACTTGGTCCTGATGGGCTTAGCCCCTGGACCCTGGATGTGGAGGTCACTGTGTAGAGAAGGAATGCACGGGCTTTTTTCTTTCTTTTCTTTTTTTTTTTTTAAGATTGTATTCATTTATTTGACATACAAGAGAGAGAGATAGCGAGAGAGGGAACACAAGCAGGAGGTGTGGGAGAGGGAGAGGCAGGCTTCCTGCTGAGCAGGGAGCCTGATGAGGGGCTCCATCCCAGGACCCTGAGATCATGACCTGAGCCGAAGGCAGACGCTTAAGGACTGAGCCACCCAGGCTTTTTCTATAAAGGGCCAAATGGCTAATATTTTAGACTCTGAGCCACAGTCTCAGTTGTGCAACTTCTTAACTCCCCCCGTGTTGCTTAAAACCAGCCATAGACAGTATGTAAGCCAACACACATGGCCACATTCCAACAAAACCGCATTTATGGACACTGCATTTGAATTTGAATTTCGTATAGTTTTCATGCATTACAAAATATTATTCCTCTTTTGATTTTTTTCCCAACCATCTAAAAATGTAAAAAGTTCTTATCATGTGAGCCATACAAAAAAACAGGAAACAGGCAGCAAGCTGGATTTGGCTCATGGGCCACAGTCTGACCTCATCTAGAGGACAAGTACAAGGTTCAGGTCAAGTCCTAGCTGGGTGTCTGACTGTGTGGCATTAACCCACCCACTTAACCTCTTCCTAGCACCTGCTTCAGAGGGCTGCTGCCAAGGGGAAAGAGAAGACCCAAAGTCTGTGCCTTAGTAAGTGACCAATAAACAGCGGTGGTTACTGTTGTCGTCACAGCTAATGGAGGGGCGCCTGGCTGGCTCAGTCAGCAGAGCATGTGACTCTTGATCTCAGGGTCTTGAATTCAAGCCCCATGTCGGGCGTGGAGCCTACTAGTTAATTAAGCCAATGAAGCCAAGTTGAGGGAAGACCAGGATGCTTCAATCAGGAAAGAGGCCCCCATTTATTTTTTAAAGATTTTATTTGTTTATTTGTCAGAGAGAGTGAGCACAGGCAGACAGAGAGGCAGGCAGAGGCAGAGGGAGAAGCAGGCTCCCCACTGAGCAAGGAGCCCAATGTGGGACTCGATCCCAGGACTCTGGGATCATGACCTGAGCCGAAGGCAGCTGCTTAACCAACTGAGCCACCCAGGCGTCCCAAGAGGCCCCCATTTATTAAACGTGGGTGGGAATATAGACTCTTCAGAGGTGAGTGGGGTCTCTCCATGGTGCCCCAACTGCATGGGCTTTGTGGCTGGTGAGGTGCCGACACAGTGGTCACCAGGAAGCCAACAAGCGCACCCAGCAGCTACCTAGGACAGGTCAGAAAGTAGGGCAAGTGAAGACATGGGCTACCATGGCCAGGACAAGCCCTAACCCAAACTGGACCCAGAGGGGAGAGAGCCAAGGAGTCCCTGAAGAGGCCAAGAATGGGTCTGGCTCTCCCTACTGTGAGCCCAATGACAACCTGATAACTCAGCGTCTCTGAACCTTACCTGCATCACTATCCTGTATTTGCTAACTGGTTTGACCAATATTTCTTGAATACCCACTCCGTCCCAGGTACTCCTCTTAGGACTACAGACACAAATGTAGTACACATTTAAAAAAAAAAAAAAAGGAGAGAGAGAGATGATGGATCTACAGAAAGATGATAGTTGGACAGATAGATAATGGATAGATAGATGGCAGGCAGACACGAATGTAACTGCCATCAGCACTTGCCGTGGCTCAGGGGACCAGTTTGATGAACCTGCTGGGTTGTGCCAGGTGACTGCAGGGGTCAGCCTGCACGGGGCTTCTCCAGCGGGCTGCTCTAAGGTGGTAGGGTTGGCAGGACTCCGGCCAACTGGACAGCATGGACCTCCCCTTCAAGGGACAGACTGATTTACACAGAAAGAGGTCCCCATTTTGCCCAATTGTCCAAATTTTCAAAAGAAACTAAAATTTTGGCAGTGCACCAAGTGTTAAATATTGGTCTCCGTATCGAAAATTTTTAAATGCTATGGTCCAAGCAAAGCACACCTGTGAGCTGAACGTTTCTGGCCTGGAGGCCACCAGTTTGTGATCTCGGATTTAGAAAGAGGCGGCTGAGAAATTGCCAAGCTGGGCTGCAGAAGAGCAGATCGGAGATGAGACCGAGGGGGCATGAGCCAGGAGGACAGAGAAGGGAGGCTAATGGGGCGTGTCCAGGGCACTGTGGTCAGCAGGCTCTGAAGGACAAAGAGTGCTCGTGTCCACACTGCGCTGTTCCCGTTGTGCCATCAACTCTCTCGTCCCTGGCAGACCTTGGGTGGATCTGCCTCTCATAAGTGTTGCGGAAGGAGAGGCAGGAAGGGCGCGGGGTGCCTGGCAAGTGCAGGAACCCCATAGTCCCTTGGAAATGGCAAAAATAGCCTGGATATGGAATAGGAGATTGGGCTCCACCTAAGTCTCAAGGCCAGAGTGGCACCAGCCTGAGCCGGGCTAAGCAGAGGAATGCAAAACCTGACCCAGTCCTCACAGCATCTCCGTGGGGAAACGGACACTATCCCTGCTGGCCTCACAGATAGAACAAGCAGATTTATCCACGAGGAGGTGCTTTCCCGGGCAGCTGCTGCCTGCCCAGAACATCTGGTCCTCAGGGCACTCTGGGGGCGGCGGCTTTGCTCCCACAGGGCAAGCAAGGAGCGCACTAGTGGACCATGTGCCCACAGTCACAGACTATTCTGGAATCCTCCCAGGTCTGCCTGCCGGTTCCCTCGAGGGTGATGCTGTGTTTCTTGTCATGCTGTTGTGCCGTTGTCAACGCCCAGCACTGCTTAGAGGAGAGCGACACCAGCAAAGTAACCAAAGGGCAGAGAGACCACACAACAGCTCCTGGGTGGGCATTTCCCAGCCCCCGTGTCCTTCTCTCCGTGCCCTGTCGCTGTTGCTGAAGGCTTGCTGGCCTGGGCAGGACTGTTGCGTGACCGTTTGTGAAGCGGGAATAGTAGTGTCCCTATCTCTTTTGTGAAAGATGTTTTGTGCTTGGGTTGGTTTAGGGTTTCATTGCCGGTGTTGGGGTGACCTTGTGCAGCCTCCTGCACGCCTGGCCGCAGGAAGGAAGCCCTCAGTCGGCCACAGTCATGAACCACCTCACATGGCCCAACTCTAAACCTACGGTGTGACTTGTCATCACACTGTCAGGTCCCCTCCTTGGGGGACTCATCGTTGGCCTTCCGGTTTGACCCAAAAAGCCTCCTGGGCTGTAGTGACCCACTGCAGTGGGCAGGGACTCTCAGGGTCCTAAGAGAACTGGAACCACTCGGAGGACCAGACGTCCAAGTTCAGGCCACTCAGTGTTTCTGCTTCTGCAGCAGCCCCCATCTCCTCCCACCTTGCTTCCAGGTGGGCCTCTGCTCTCCTGGCCAAAATGACTTGCACCAGCCAGTGTGCTGGCTTTCCCACCCTGCTGGAGCACCAGCGGGACCTCGCGCAGCCCCCCGCCCCCCACCATCACTGCGGCCAGCTTCCCAGAGGGCACCATGGTGTTTACCAGGTAGGGCCTCTGCTGTGTGAATTCAGACGCTAGACACAGGTAGACTCTGCGCCCCAGGAATGAGGGCCATGGGGCTTGTTCTTTAGGGGCTCTGCTTGCAAGTAGGTTTCCCTACTAGCAGGATTCCCACTACAGCTCCAAGTAGGCTCCCCACGTGGATGCTCACTGCCAGGAGTCCACAGGCACTGGGGGTAAACACACCTTTTTTTTTTTTTTTTTAATACCTCCTCATTTTGTTTTTACTTCAGTAGATTCACTAGTCCGGGGCTTCATGGCACACGCAGTCCCTCCTGTCCCACGCTGTGTCCTGGACAGCAGAGGGTGACCAGGGCCGAGCTCAGTGACTCTAGTGTTGGGAATTTCTCTTGAACCCAAAACAGGGGGACCAGGAGAAAGTAATGGGCCCCTCCTCCTGTTTGGAGTCTGCCTCGCCGGGATCAGCCAGCTACCTGCCATCAGCAGGAAAAGAAAAGGGATTTGTCCTCATACTTCCTAAAAGCATTGCTTCTTCCACGAATTTCATAATTTAATTAAAAAAAGCAATCAACTTTGCTTGATATGATCCATCCTTTGTATACGAAAGGGATAGGCATTACTGCTTTAAAATAAATAAAATTTTGAAATGTGCCACCTGGATGCCACCATCTCTTAAGCCCTGTAAACTATATTCTCTTGGAAACAACATGACATTTTAGCTGAACACAGTGTCTTTTTTTCCCCAATTGTGAATGAGCGTTTTATGTCCTGCAAAAATCAAAAGGATATTTTTGCTGTTATGATTTTATTATGCTTCTTTATAGTGTCATTTGCTTTTGTGAAGTTAAAGAAAGCAGTGGAGTGGAAACCAGTAACAAATAGGGCATATTGAAATTGGGCTCCATAGTTTAAAGTTTCCACTCATTTAATTGGGGAGAAAAGTGTGTGTTTGTTTGGATATCTAATTATTGGGAAAGGAGAGGTTCATTTGTCTGAGTTAATATCCCTTAACCAAGTTAAAAATTAGCATACATCTCTTTAATTACACCTTGGAGTGACAGCATTATGCATCAGCCACACGCACGGACCCATTTGCCACCGTCCCCGTCGGTCTAATCTCCAAACAAGACTGGGAGGGGATGTTCTGACCACCTGCCCCCTGCACTACCTGTTGCTGGAGGGACGTCAGGCCCCCTCCCCAGGAGCCTCCAGCTACCCCGTTCCTGAGACTGGCTGGAGGCCAGCGTGGCCCTGGGTGACCAGCCTTCCTCCCTGCGCTCGGCCGCACACCCTCAGAGCTTTACATGACTTGGTGTGTAGATGTGCATGATCATTGTGGAATGGATGGATGGACGGACGGACGATCGGACGGACGGATGGATGGATGAATGACATTTTAGCAAATGCTTGTGAGCGCTCCTCTATGGCATCAGAAGGCACGTGGATTAATATTGGACCTCTGAAGCCAGATTGTAATCTGTCATCAGGCTCCTGGAAAACCACCCCGGCTCTGGGGCCGCACCCCCTGGAGGCTGAGAAGAGAAGGCGCCTTTCCTGCCGCGGGTTGCTGGCTAATTTCTTCAGCACATCATCTGCAGGTTCTGCTCATCGCCTGGCTTGTCATTGCCCAAAACAAATGACCTGTAACTTACGTGTCCAACAACCGAGAGATGGTTACGGAAAGAACAGAACAGTAGTGCGTTAAGTTACTATTTGAAATGATGTTTATACAGCACTTATAATAACATGAAAAATTGTTTATGATCTAATAGCAACAAGAAACAAAATAGTCTGTGCCATGTTATATGAAGACTATTACGGCAAATGCATTTCTTTAAAAAATCAGAGAATTCTAATATGATACCAGAAGAAAGCAGCAAGAAAGCTATCGTTGGATGATGAGTTTAAGATGCTTATTCTAAACAATGAATTCTGGAACACTGAAAAGAAATTTAAAAAAATAAATACATAATTTTAAAAATACAAAAATAAATACATTCATTTTATTTAAAAAAAAAAAAGATGCTTATTCTCCTTTCTGCTTCTCCATACTTACCAGATTTTCTACAGTGAGCATGTGATACTTTTATTGTATAAAGAAACCATAAGGCTCTTTCATTCTAAGAGAGGGGGATCTCTAGTCACCTCTATGCACACAGCTGGCTTAGATGACCATTCTGGTTTTCCTGAAAAGAGGGTTCTGGTGACATCTGTGTGGCCAGGAGGCTTTCCCATCCCTGGGGGGCTGCCGGGTCTGTGCCGCAGGGCAGTCCAAGGCCCTGAGCCCCCTGGCAACCCCCCTTTCCAGGGACTGAGGACTGAGTTTCCAGATAACAGGGTCGGTTGAGGGATGGGGCCCGAGCTCTTACCTCTGCTTCTCTCGTTAATTATTCAGGCTTGTATGCTGTTCTGCCTTCCACATTACGTTGCCAAGGCGCTTTAAAATCAATAACCAATTTATACACGGTCTTCTAAGAAATAGTTAGGTGTTATTTGTCATCTCATTAGAATGCATCCTCGCTTAAGGCATGACGAGCGCTGGATTCGGCTCTGGGTGGGGGATCCCGGTAGTGGGGGAGAATGGCCAGGGCTGGAGGGTGAGGCGGGTCTCTAGACAGTGCTGGTGCTGGGGAAGGGGAAAGGCAGCTGGGCAGGAAGTCCCAAGTGCTAGGCCCAAGAGCAAAGCCACTGTAGTCACAGGGGAGGGACCGCCTGAGTTCCCACTAGGAAATTTCTCACTGTGCCATGGTGTGACTTCACTTAAGGGATTTTGTAACCGGTGATAATTGTACGTAGAAGTGTGTGTAGGAAGGATTGTTCAGGAGTCCTGTTAGAAGTGTCAATGGCGTGTGGTTGTTACCGCTAATGTGCTCCCCACGTGGACATGTCCTCTGCGTTGTCCGCCCAGGGAAACCAGCAAATATTCACATACTTCCTATAATGTTTCATTTTTATATAAAAATCATTAAGATTTTATTTAACAGCACCTAAAGCATTGCTGTCATGGGGATAAAATCCCTTTTTAAATCACTTATTGAACATTAGTCACTTGAATTCACAAAGATAAGACAGAAATTTTATCACAGTACCATTTAGTTTCTAAAGGCACTGGAATCCATCAACCCCCAATTTCCAGGGCACATTTCCTTTGATCCATTGCTATTTCTGAAATCCAACAATCAAACGTGCTTTGACCAGTGGCCACGTACATGGTCTAGGTCACTGAATCTCTCTCCCCAAACCCCACCTTCCTGTACACTCGGCTCTGGTGGCATCTCCTCTCCTGCCCCACGGGACACCAGGAGCCATGTCATCTGAACGACATGGTTCTCTGTCTTCTTCTCGGACCCTCTGGCTCCCAAGACTTCCAGTGCAGACCCACCACATCACCATTCCTCCACTGAGATTGTAAGACTGGGCCATCCCCGCGCCACTTTCTAAAAAGAGAAGAGAAAGGGAGCACTAAGGTTGAGGAAATAGTGAGACTGTGAGGTGGGGGAGTAAAGGTAGGAGGGTGAGGGTGTGAGGTCATTCCACAAAGGGAGAAGGTGGTTCCTTTTAAACACCCTTGAATGCATTGTGAAGGCTCTTACACTTCATTGTGTGGGTAATAGGGAGCCATTGATGGTTTCCAAACACAGGAGCGAGGTGGTTAGAGATGTGGTTTTAGAAGGCCTTGCAAAAAAGATTAGAGCTGGAGAAAACCACCCCACCCTTCCAACCGGAAGTTAGATTGCCCCAGTTGAGACCCCTCCTCATGTCTTCTAGTCTCTGTTTAGGAAGGTTCCTTTCAACCCTGTGGCTCAGCATCTCTGTCCTCCTGTGTCTCACCTTCCCGCTGTCTGTCAGCATCTTGCCGTCAGGTTTTATGCCAGATGTACCTTCCCCAACAGCATCTGGGGCAGGACTGGGTACGGCCCCTGCTACCTGCCTCTCTGCCTGATTTCAAACCTGTCTTATTTCAAAAGAGATTCTGGACAAATTGTTGGTGGTAAAGCAATTAGATGAATGTATGGATATATGGACAAATGAAGACACAAATGAACACTTGAGGGAATGCCAGCTTTCACCGTCCCAGAGGCCTCTGCTGCTCCTACAGCCCGTCAGGACCATGGCTGGCCATTCGAAGCAGATGAGATGAGGGAGACTCTGGGACTCCTGTCCACATGCGGACCAGCCCCCCAACATTCTCCCGGTCACTGTTCTCCTTCGTGACTCTCTTCATCCTCCTCATCTTATTCCTAAGGATAGAGATCTTCTCTAACGCTAACTTTTGCAAAGATCATTAGAGCGCAAGGCCCTAGGCATGTCAAACCTTCCTTAATCTTTCATCCTTAACCACACTGCTTTAGAGAAACAGAAGCCCATATTGCTTTGGCTGATCGTACCAGGGTCCACAGAGATGCACAGACCTCCCAGCTAAGCCTTTGTACTGTGAGTCCACCCCAGATATGCCCACCTTTTCCAGGTGAACTAGACCCCTAGGTAAGAGAGCTTTTTTGTTTGTTTGTTTGTTTGTTTGTTTGTTTTAACGTAGGCTCCCTGCCCAGCATGGAGCCCAACATGGAGTTTGAGACCTTGGACCTGAGCTGAGATCAAGAATCAGATACTTAACCAACTGAGCCCCCCAGGTGCCCCCGAGATCATTCTAACTTCATACAAATATTATTGAAGAAAGTGGACTGAGAAGAAATACAGTGGGTATTGGAAAGATGGGTAGATCCTGAGTCTCCACGTTATGCATTTTTTTTTAAATAGCCATTACCCAAGGATCTTTATTTATGATTTTGAAAAGCAAACTGTTTGGAAAGCTATAATAACTTTAACTACAGCATAAAGGAAGGTACTATGTAGCATGATTTGCTTACCATTATGTTATTTGTACTGTATAGATACAAATTTTCGGAATCAGATGTTTTATGGGAAATCATTACAATTCTGAAAATGTGACTGAACTTTTCCTAAATATATCAAAACTGGAACAGCTTGTGAGCATACATAATTGAAAACAAAGTTTATGAGGCAGTAGATGTCTACAAATATCAACAGAAACTTAACAGAACTGTGTCAAAATTTGTGTTTTGTATACTACACTCAGAAAAATGCTCCCCTGCATATATCCACCATTCATGTAGTTGGTGGCAGTGAGCCCATTCACAGATGGATAAAATCATTTGATGCGGTCTATGGGGCCTGAGACTGATGGGGTTGTCATGGACAGCCATGCAGGTTGCATACTGAACAACTGCAGGAGACCCCCCTTTGACATAAGGAATGATGTAAAAGGCCCTTCTGGAGCTGTATAGTGCACAGCCCACACAGCTGTAGAGTTCCTGAATCACATTGAGGGAGGGGCAGAGTCCACCCATGTGCCCCCAGAAGAACAAAACCAAGAAGGAACGCAAACTTGAACTCTAATTAAAAAAAAAACAAAAATCCCTAAACTCTTGTGCACCACTGGTAAGGATGTAAATTGGCGCAGCCTCTATACAAAACAGTATGGCAGGTCCTCAAAAAATTAAAAATAAGACTATTGTATGCTCCAACATCCTATTTCTGGATATATATCTGAGGAAAACAAAAACAGACTCTGTTTTGGGCCCCGTGCTCAGTGCAGCATTATTTATAATGCTAAGACATGAAAACAGCCTAAAGTGTCCACGGATGGATGAATGGACAAAGAAACTGTATGTATACAAACACATACATATATCACACACAAAGGGATATTACTTGGTTAGGAAAAAGAATAAAATCTCACTCTTCGCAACAACATGAAAGAGGCTTGAGGCATTATGCTGCATAAAATAAGTCAGACAGAGAAAGACAAATACCGTATGATCTCACTTGGGTATAGAATCTTACTCAAAAAAGTACCAAGCTCGGTGATATGGAGAACAGATTGATGATTGCCAGAGGTGGGGGGTAGGGGATGAAATGAGAGTCCCAAGACACAAACTTCCAATTATTAAAAAAAAAAAAAAGGACTCCTTAGTAATCAGAACCACCTTCAATGCGTTCATTCACTCATTCGCTTGTTCATTCATTCAGCTCTTAAATATGTGCATACACACACACATACACCCCCAGGGATGCAGGTAGATTCCTGCATCTACCAGAAAGCATGACTCCTCGGTCTGCCCTCGCTCTGGGATCCATGATCTCACCAGCAAGCTAGAAGGGTTTCATCCCATGTTCCTGCCCCTGGGTGCATCTTTCTTTGTCCCCAGGGTTTGTGAGTTGGAACCTGGTGCCTTCTAACAACGAGGAAGGCGATTTATGCCAGTTTCGGTTTTGCGTCTGGGATGGTCACTAACTCTACCCAGCAGAACATGAAATGGCTCCTCAAGCCCTCCTCATGCTAGTAGCCTAGAGCCACCCCATGAAATGTGCCCTCACTTTAGGCCCAGCAAAACCAATTGCATTCCAACAAATGATTTAGAGCTGACCCAAAAAATCTCTCATAAGTAACATAGAAACGAATAAGCAATGAGTAGGCATCTGTCGTGGCCTTTAAAGATGGCCAGTTGAGGAGCACCTTGGTGGTTCAGTCATGGTTAAGAGTCTGCCTTCGGCTCAGGTCATGATCCCAGGGTCGTGGGATCGAGTCCCGCATCGGGCTCCTGACACAGCGGGGACCCTGCTTCTCCCTCTGCCTCTCTCTCCCTCTCTATCATGAAAAAATAAATAAATCTTTTTAAAAAAAATATCCAGTTGGGTATGGAGAGACTCTGTAGCTACCAACGTTTGGAGTACTCAGAACATCACCTCAAAGACCACTACCTGCCCTGCTCTGGAATTGGGTTTATTTAGCCCCGGAAATTTTTTGCTGATTCTTTCCCGCTTAACTAGTGTTTAATACTATCCCACACATCAACACACATTGAATAACTGCAAGAACTTGAGGCTCTTCTGGAGAAAAGAAGCTCAGGTAATTTAGGAGTCAGAAAATAAGACCAAAGAGGAATTCAGCTGATGGAATTGGGACAATTTCACCCGGGGAAGAAACCGACTACACGATGGGTCACTAATTCTGGCAAGTTTATTAAAAGTTATTTCATGTGGGAAAGTGACCATCTGGTTTCCCTTTCCTGAGCACAGAGAGGAAATGACTTGCAAATGCATCAGGAAGGATTTCGGTTGGAAAATAAGGAAGGATTTCCAGATGCTTAAGGTTATTAAATCCTAACTGCTGAGAGGCTATAGCTTCACCTCCTGGAAATGATTCAGGGGACGATGGCTGGTTGTCAGCCCAGGCCGTATTAGGAGCAGTCTGAGCGGTGGACGTGGGACAAGGGAGGTGATCTCTCTAAAATACCTTCCAGAGAGCTCTTCGTTGAACTAAAAGTGCCTAGACATAATGTCTAGGCTTCCAAAAGATTCTTGTTGCGTGGATTGCCCATACCCTTCCTGGGGGCAGAAAGGGGGTGTTATCTGGCCCTGGCCCCACGTCTCTCGTGGGTGAGTCATGGGACCTGTGACATGTCAAGATTTCTAAGCCCCAGTTGCTTGTCCAGGGTTCTTAGCGGAGGGAAGCCCCCCAGTGAGCCGCCTGCTGTATGCATCAGCTGCCATGTTCATCCCCCTGGCATTCCCTACCGTGCCCCCAGATCTGGAATCTGCTTCCCTCATTGCAGGGGAGGGCGCCCAGTCCAGGTTGCCGTCTCCTGTCCCCTGCCCCTGTCCACTGTGACTGGTCTAGAGCTGGTTGTGTAACCCGGGGCAGGCCCATCAGAGCTTTGTGCAGAGTGTTCTGTCTGAGGGTGCTGTTTCTTTGTAGAGACTGGTGGGGCTCCATGGTGCCTGAAGTGATGTCTGCAGTATCTGAAGAAAGCTGTTTCACAAGAATCCCAGGAGCTGGGAGGCAGAGAGGATGAATATGGAGAAAACTTTGCTCCAAGCCTCTGGGTCAGCCTCCCCTGTTATTTCCCCCTTGGGTTTTGTGAATCAAGAGAATACTCTTTTTCCCCCTCCCCGAGGCTAATTTGAGTTGGGTTTCTGTTGTTTGCAACCCCCAAGTCCTGATGAATATGGAGTAGGAACGAGGTTCCCAGGACGTGGGTGCTGGCAAGAGCCAAGGACACCAAAGACAGTCCCAAGCTGCTCTGTATTAGAAATACCCATTAGCAATACCTAGTCACACCTCTGAGGAAGAGAGGAGAGGACAGGACAGAAAGAGGAGGGAGAAGAGAAGAGTCAGGAAGAGGGCAGAAGGCAGGGCTCCAGCGTGGGCTCAGAAACAGCGGGACATGACCCAGGAAAGTAAATCCTCCCTGTGACCCATAAACTTTCAGAGAAAATTCTACCACAGGGAAGCAGCCTATATTCGTAGTAGTTGGAAGGTGGGTGGCGAATCCAGAGGAAGGGCTGTAGGGTCACAGTTGGGCTCACCGTAAGGTGGAAATAAAAAGCAACCACAAAGGCAGAATCTGGAAGGAAAACTCTTTAAGGGGGGAAAGCAAGAATTCTGGTCTGACTTCCTCCTAAGAAGGTGACCTAAGGACCATTTGCAGAAATCTAAGGATAGGCACAGAATGGGTATTTGCGTCACTGTTATCCAGATGGCATGGGACCTAGAGGCCCCAGAAGGAAATAAAACGTTTTCCTCCGATAATAAGGCTGCAGTGGTCCGGGATCTGTCTGTATTTGAGCACCGATTAAGCCAGGTCCTGTCCCATTTGCACGGGGCATTTTATAAGCATAGGATGGATGGAGAGTAATAAAGAAAGGCTTCCCCAAGTCTTTTGGGGAGCTGAGCCGGAGCCAACGTCAAACAGAAATTGTGAACAGGACAGCATCAGTAAAGCTAACACCATTTTTCCCCCTAAATTATGAGATGGAAGGAAATAACTTTCAGAAGGAAATTGATCTGGGAGAGAATTACCAAGAACACTGTTTTAAGGAACAACCTACCTTTTCCATATCTAAGCTTATTCTGAAATTATTTTACCATTACATTTTAACAAAGAAGATTTCATGTGAGGGAAGCTAAACTTCCATTAAGTCATCTCAAACACCCCCGATTCGTATTTACTAATAATGATGATTTCCAAAAGCTCATTCCTGCAACCAAGAGCGGGCAGAACAGCAGGCAAACACTGTGCACAGAGTAATCTCCATGAATAATTGCCTGTCAGCCTAGCATATTAAAGAGAAAACAGCAAGTTTACGAGACAATGCTTTGGTCTGATTTCTAACTTGAAGACACAAAGCCGACACTAGGCTTGAGGAAAATGCTTTTAGACTTCCAAGTATACATGAAATTCGGGAGTCTTAACCCATAGGAAGGGGCTTAGAGGGATCGATGGATGCCCTGAAAATTGGCACCAGATTATTTTCTGTATGTCTGCATCCTGTGCCTTTTCTAGGAAAAGGATCGATAGAAGGAATATGACCCCCAGACATATAAGAACCACTGGATAAATGCCCAGTAGAATCTTCTGGAACGATGGGAATATTCCCTATGTGCGCTGTCCAAAATGGTAGTCAGTAGCCGCACGTTGTTATTGAGTACATGGAAGTGTGGCTGGTGCAATTGACCAACTGACCTTTTATTTTGTTTCATTTTAATTAATTTAAATTCTAAAAGGAAAAATTATAGAAATATAAAATAGATCAGTGGTCACCAGGGATTAGGAGCTGGGAGAAGGTTGACCCCAAAGGAACAGCCCCAGCAGATATTTTAAAGTGAACAAACTCTTCTGGGTCTTGACTTGGTTATGCGACTTTACTTAATTGTCAAAGCAAAGGAAACATACATGAAAAATACTGTATTGCAATTAGTGAATTTATTATATATGAATTGAGAATAAAAATTGTAAAGATTTAATTGGCTGCAGTGGTTAGTGGCTACCAAATCAGATGTGCAGCTCTAGACTAACACTTAAAAAGGCCTACACGAACTGCCTTCGGCCCCGAACATGATCCCAGGGTCCTGGGATGGAGCCCTGCGTCAGGATCCCTGCTCATCGGGGAATCTGCTTCTCCCTTTCCCTCTACCTGCTGCTCCCCCTGCTTGTGTGGTCTCTCTCTCTCTCTCTCTGTCAAATAAATAAGTAAAACCTTTTTTTAAAAAAAGTCTACATGTTCATCAGCTATGATGTACCTGAGCTTACCTGACCAACAGATTCTTTGGCTTAGAAAGGGTTCCCCAAACCGTCACTTCAATAAAGGGCCTTCCTGCCTCACTGACAAAGGCATCAGGCTAAAGGCAGGATGCTGACTCCTGTCCCGTTCCCTCCAACTCTGCCAAGTGGCCCCACCCTTCCTTGGTTACCACAAAGTCAGGCCAAGCGATCTTGCCATGTATCTACTGCCATTGTCCCAAGTTCCAGTCTCCAGGTTTGGGGCTGAGCTCCTGCCTTTGCACCATCCGCAGAGTCCCTGTAGGCAGAAAACAGGCACAGGGCCTTGCACACACAGTGAGAGCCTGGGTAGACTCCCCTGGCAATAATACACTTCTTACTCAGAAGCAATCCCAGCCCACAGGCTCCTGCCGACCCTGACAGGCCCAGCCCTGGCTCTCTCCCATATGACCTTGCATTTGTTTCCAAGAGCTGCCCTGACCCAGGACTACGAACCGGTGGCTTCAAACAACAGAAACGGATTCTCTTTGGAGGCCAGCAGTTTAAAATCAAGGTGTCGGCAAGGTCAGCATCTTCTTGAGTGGTCAGAGGGAGAAACTACGCCATGCATCCCTTCTAGCCTCTGGTGGCTTCTGGACATCCTCTGTGTCCCTGGCTTTTGACAGCAGCCATCTCATCTCTGCCTCCCCCGGCCACCCTCACATGGCATTCTCCCAGCTATGGCTCTCCCTGAGTCTCTGTCCAAATTTCTCTTTTCTTCTAAGGACACTAGAAATTCGTTTTGAGTCTACCCTAATTCATATACTCTCATCTCAACTTAATGACGTCTGTAAAGATCCTTTTTCCAAAATAAGTCATATTCCCAGGTAACAGGACTTCAGTGTATCTTTTTTTTGGTGGGGGGGAAGGAGACACAACTGAACCCATCGGAGATCCCAACTATCATTGGGACAGAATCCCTTTCCCAAAGTGGAACATTCCAGACCGGGTATGGTTTCACCACTGACTATCTTTAATTTCATTTGCGTGTGGGTGTGTGTGTGTTTTCCATTGCAATGTTTTTGCCATAATGTGAGTGTCCGGTTTGGGGCAATGGGGGTGGGGCAGGCCAGTGTCTGCCCTTAACGTTCAGGAGAAACTTCCCTTCGTTCACCAAAGGGCAGGGCCCCGAGGCATAGACGTGGCCTGTCTTAGGTCAGTGGCCCTTGAGATGGTTGGCCAAACTCGGGCACGTGAGCAAATGTGATACCATAGACCAGAAAAACTGCAGCTGATTCTAAAACATGCTTCTTAGTACAGGTGGCATCGAGTTCCTGGACTTTTTGAGCCTTCATCTCCTCATCAGTCATGTGTAAATGTCATGCCTTCTTCTTGGGTTGTTTCCATCAGTGGACAATATACATACTGGGTCCCTAGTGGCTAACTGACCAACGTTACCTTTCTGACTTTTTCCCTTTTGCTTTCCCACACACATAGGGGCCTTCTACAAATAATTTTTACTTAATATAAAGACGAAGACAAATACAAAGAGTAAATTAAGATATCTGTCATTCTCTGACACGGATATAATTATTATTTAAATGTTCGAGTATTTCCCTTACAGTCTTTGTTAACGCATACGTTTACATGCACTAGTTCCACAAACTCAGTCCCCTTCTGCACTCATTTTCCGGTAACCACTCTCACTGAACAAGAGAGTTCCTTCTCATATTTAATGAAGTGGTCCTCAAAAGCATGGTTTAGCATGGCTGCAGCGTAATCCATCACGGATATAACATATTTCTTCAATGAACAACCTTCTGTCAGCCATGTTGGCTCTTGCCAGTTTTTTACTATTTTACACAATATTGTCAGACACATTTTTAAAGGTAAACTCCTGTGCACCTCATTGTGGAGGAGAAGTACGTCTTAAGTTCTGTAAATGATCATTTCCTAATTTCTCCTTTCTTCTTCCTTTTCTTCCCCTTCATCCCAGCCGGCGACCTGCCCTCTGTGCCCCACTGAGCGAGCAGAAGGGGCCAGAGCAGGCGAAGTTCAGCCCTTCTGCTCGGGCACCGGAGCCTGACCTCCCTCCTCCCCAGGAGCCCCCTTCCTCTCCCGCATCCCCCAATCCCTCTTGAACCCAGGCCACCCCCAACACCATGCAAACACGCTGGCGGACCTCCTACACCCCTGTGCCTGCTCCAGCAAATTTGTGCAGACTCAGAACCTTAAAGCAACACCAATTTATTATTATCCAGTTCTACAGGTCAGAAGTCCAAAATGGGTTTTAGTGGGTGAAACCCAAGCTGTCGGGGGCTGCATTACTGTGAAGGCTCCAGGGAGAATCCATTTCCTTCCCTTTTTCAGCTTCAACAGGCTACTCATATTCCTTGGTTCCTGGTCCTTTCTTCCATCTTCAAAGCCAGCAATGAATCATGTTCAAATCTCTCTCTGGCTGACCCTTCTGTCTCCCCCTTACAAGGACCCTGTAATTACATTGGGCCCACCCAAATCATCCGGGAATAATTTCCTCAATCTCAAAATCCTTTACTTAATGATATCTGGAATGGCACCTGTTGCCGTGTAAGGTCACAAACTCTCATACGTGGACATCTTTGAGAGATCAGTATCCTGCCAACATCTTCCATCTTTCTCCCAGAACCCACTCCAGTTGGACCTTTATCTCACAAGTGTCCTGCTCCTGCCAGCTCACCTGTGATCTCCATGGCTCCCCATCTAGTGGTCAGGTCTCAGTCCTGCTGTGCCCTGAGGTCTCTGCGACATTTGATCAACTGATCATTCTCTCCTTCGTGGAACTTCTTCTTTAGCCTTTAGGATGCCAGGATTTTTTGGTTTTCCCTAGATTTCCCTTTATTTGGCTCCTTCTCAATCTCTCCGACTCAATCCTGCCCTTCCTCTTGACCATCATGTAGCTCAGGACACAAGTCTTTATCCACACTGACTCCTGGGGTGACCTCATTTGGTCCTCTGATGAGACCCAAATCCATATTCCCAGTCCTGCCTCTCCTCTGAGCTTGCAGACTCAGAAAATTCCCTTTGGATTCTAATAAGCTTCTCCAACTTGACATGTCCAAGACTGCACTCCAGGTCCCTCTGTTTCCTCCTGTCCAACATGCTATTCTCATAACAGCAAATGGCACAGTAAACCCAAAGGCTCAGGCAAAAAGCACATCTTCATCCTGATTTTATTATTTCCCACAAAACAAACATTTGGTCCACCAGTCAGTCCTGATGGTGCTACCTTTCCCACGTATCCCTAGATGACCCCTTCCTTCCTATAACACTCCTCACACTGCCCCCTCTTTCCTGCAGGGACCTCCAAGTTACCTGGGTTACTGGTCTCCCTGTTGCTGGTCTGACCTCACCCTCGGTTTCCCATGCAGAAACTGGAATGACCTTTAGAATTTTACATCAAATCATGTCATTCTTGTGCTCACACCCTCCAACAAGGGTGTACACAAGACTGGGATGGTAACAGTGGCCCATGGATCTCAGCCATGTAACAAAGGGAGTAAGGACTTTGTTGGTGACCATTGGACAATCCTGGTGGGTACTGGAGGTGCTGCAAGAAGTGAGCTAGAAATAGGTGGGGAAAGGGGGAAATCACAATCCAGGAGAGCTACACATCAAAATTTAACATTTCTGAAAAAATCCTACCCAGTGGCAAAATTAAGAGGCATTTAAAAATAAATATATTTTAAATACATTTAAAATATGCATGTGTGTGTGTGTGTGTGTGTGTGTGTGTGTAGATAGATAGATAGATAGATACATACATACATACACAGAAGAGCCCCAGCGAGTGGGCCAGGCAGTGGCTCTGGAACCTGGGTGTGCAGCAGAAGCAGCTCAAGAGAGTTTTGACAATATCAACACCTGGATCCTCCCCAGGTTATTGATCAGAACTTCTGGGGATGAGGTGCCAGCATCCATTCATTTTAAAAGCTCTCCAAACAATTCTGCTGTCAGAACAGAGAACCACTGCTCAAGGGTATGGACATGGGAGGGAGTGGATAAGGTGAGAAGGAGGAGATACAGAACCACAAGGCCAAGCTGTCCGGTGATTATTTATGTGGATACTGAAGTCTGCATACAGCTACAGAGCAAAAAAATCCAGTTCTAATTACAGATGCTTTCTTAAGCTAGTCTCCGGGGCATTTTATTGAGATAAGATGGGCAGCTCGTGGTGGTATCTGGGAGTGTGGTCTTATCAGGGACATGTGAGCCTCTTAGGGTTTCCCTCAAATTCATCTGTGGGTGGTGTTGAGCCCCAGGGGTGGGATGATCTAAATAAGATCATCTTATTTAGATCACTCTGAACTTGGGGGCCTCTCTCACATCTGTGGCAGGCAGAATAATGGCCCCCAGTCACGAATTAAATGACGTTTCCCCCAAAATCAGTGTCTACCCTGAAACGCAGAATGAGACTCTTTGGCAATAGGTTCTCGGCAGATGAAATCAAGACAAGATCGTACTGGGTCAGAACGGTCTTTAACTCCAGTGACTGGTGTCTTTAAGATAAGAAGGAAGGACACAGGAGAGAGGGTAGCCATGTGAAGATGCTGGCCAAGTTTGAAGTGATAGAACTATAAGCAAGGAACACCTTGCTGATGTAGCCACCCAAAATTGGAAGAAGCAGGAAAGGATGCTTCCCTAGAACCTTCAGAGGGCGCATAGCCGTGGGACACCCTCTGGTCTCTAGAACTGTGAGAGAATAAATTTCTGTTGTTTTAAGCCACCCAGTGTTTGGTACTTCCTTATAGAAACCCTAGGACCCCCAAGGATGTCCACGTCTGAATGCCCAGATCCTATACATGCATTATGTTTGATGGCAAGAGGGAATTAAGGTTGCAAATGGAATTAAGGCTACTAATCAGCTGACTTTAAAATCGAGAGATTATTCTGGATGATCCAGGTGTCCCCACTGTAGTCGTAAGTGTCTCTTCAGTGGCAGAGGAAGGCAGGAGAGTCGGCATCAGAAAGATGTGATGCTGGAAAGACTCAGGTGGTCATTGGCTTCCAAGATGAAGATCTGATGAGAGGTCTAGACGCCCCACCTCCAAAGAACATAGACACATATGAGCCACAATTTGCCATTATTACGAACCTGGTGCAGTGTTAAGCCGACTGCTGTTTCTTCAGGCGGATGGCATGAAGCAGAGATCTTATTTCCAAAAGGATTTCTTGCCCCACTAACATGTCCCATAAAAAAAAACAAACCCTCAAATATACAATGGAAGGCTTTTATTCCCTCAGGCTGAAGATTTCACGTCTGGGAAAGAAAGAAAGAGATCTCTTGTTTAAAAATGGATCTAGCCATATACCCAAAATGATTGAACGCAAGGACTCAGAGTCTCACACCCAGTGTCCATAGCATGATTCACAATAGCCAAATGCTTGCAAGGGACAACTGAATGTCCCTCGACAGATGAACAGATCAGCAAAATGTGGTCCAACTATACAACAGAATATTATTCGGCCTTAAACAGGAAAGAAATTCTGACACAAGCCACAACAAGGTTGGCCTTAAAAGCGTTATGCTGAGTAACATACAAACCAGGCACGGGAGAATAAACATGATATGATCCCACTTATACACTGTGCCTGAAACAAGCAAAGGTACAGAGACAAAGAGTAGAACAGAGGAGCTCCCAGGAGCTGGGAGAATGAGAAAATGAGGAGTAATTGTTCAATGGGTGCTGAGTGTTAACTGGGGATGAGAATGTTCTGACCAGGAGCATTGGGCACAGCTGGACAACGACGTGAACGTGATTAAAGCCTCTTAACTGGACAGGTAAAACAGTTAAAGGAGTGTTTTATGTTGTGTATACTTCGCCATCATAATAAAAATTAGGACTCCTCCCAGGACTGTCACAGGAAGTTCTAGGCGGAGAGACTAGCAAAGACCTCGAGTTAACTGTCCACATTCATTTTAAAAAGAGAACAAAAACAATGGAACTAAAAAAATTATTTGCAAGTAAAAATACAAAATGACGACTGCAGCTCAGCTGCTCTGGGCTGTTCATTTGTGGATTTATTCACTCATGTAGCAAGTATTCACCAAGGGCCCCCCACCTGGCGGCCTCCGCTTGAGCTACAGTAGGCAAATGCGCATGCGCAGACCTGCTGCCTCCCCGCCCATGGCTGAGGCCAGAGACTGGGTGCCAGGGACGGCCGCCCTCCAGGCCCGCTTCAGAACCGAGTCCCGCTTTCTCCCAGCTGCTGGGAGTTGGCAGATGGTGGCTCTCAGCCGAGTCTCCAGGTATCACAAAGACCGTCACCAGGCAAAGATGCTGCATCCCACCTGGGGACAGCCGCATCCTATGGCCAGTCTGTGATGGGTGATGGGGTGTGAAGGTCAAGCGGAGGGGGTCACCCAGCTCCAGCGCTCTATGTGGTAGACAGAGGCCGGTGTCGCTGTCGGACCGGTCAGCGCCTTCCGTTGCCAAATTCTGCTTCCTCTGCTGTGTCCCCCTCCACCATCTAAGAGGATGATATGAAGGATTCTGCCCAAAAATTCCTGCACACAAATCTCTTTCATAGGACCTGTTTCTCAGAACTCGCCTAAGACAGAGGGGAGGCCACACAGGTTGGTAAACAAGGAGAAGACAAAACACCAATGATCCTCCCTAAAAGGAGAGAGAAAAATGTCTTCCTGGATGGTCAGGTTGGTCTTGTTGGGGGTGGGAGGAAAATTTTATCTAAAAATGTGAAGGATGGAAAGGGCTTCTGGTGGCCCCAGGTGGGAAGGCATCTCACCAGAAGAGACACACTTGAGCGAAGATGAGAAGTCAGGGAAGGTGAGGCGTGTCCCAAAGATGGCGAGAACCTGCTGTGGCCGGGCCAGGGTCTGTGGCCGCGCCAGTGTATGTGTCCGGCAGTAGGATGAGCCTCACTGACCTGTTCCTGATCTGTTCCTGACCTCACCTCAGTTCAGGCCCAGAGGCCCCTCCCTAATGAATCATGAAGACCTTATCCTGCAAACAAGTCAAGGAGGATGTTAGAACCAGAGGAAAAGGCGTGCCTGGGTAACTCATTCAATCAAGCCTCTGCCTTCAGCTCAGGTCATGATCCCGGGGCCCTGGGACCAAGAGTCCCACATTGGACTCCCTGCTCAGTGGGAGAGTCTACTCCTCCCTCCCCCACAAAAAAAACAAAAGAAAGAAAGAAAGAGAGAGAGAAAGAAAGAGAGAAAGAAAGAAAACACACAGAGGAAGATCAGAAACTTGTGATAAAAGAGCTCAGAGAAATTATATGCACGGAATATGGATATCTGAGAGGGGGGAAAACTCCCTGATGAGATAAACTGTGAAAGGGACAGTAACATCTGATTCTGAATGCTTCCTTTCATCTTTTCCCACTGACCTGCAGGAAAAAATGGCAGGTATTATTTCTAACACCTCTTTTTACAGATGATGATTCAGAGAAAGACAGAGAGAGAGAGATTAAGCAATTTGTCTAAGGTCAATGATTTGTAGAATCCTATTCTTGAAGGGCTGTGGGGAGCCGAGCAGCATACTTGACACCAACATTAGCAGAATTTACAAATGCATAGACTTCTGGGAGCTTTAAGGGTTCTTAAAAGTCCTCCATACCATTCATGTAACAAGAACAGTGAGGTCCGGGGGGGGGGGGGGTGGTCAACTAGGCCATCCAAGACCACAGAGCTCTTAGAATTAGACTGGATCCCAGTTCGCGGCAATCCTTAGGACTGAGTGGCGATGGAAAATTTTGCCAACAAAATAGTGGGATTTGGGGTTGAATCCTCCTTTGGCTTCAGACCAGCTTTATAAGCAGCCCACCAGAGAGTGCACTTAGCTAGGTCCCTATGACTGGTGAGCAGGAGCTCTAGAAATTATTACTTTCCTGTGCTCCACTGAGATCCAGAAAACTTTTAACGTGTTCCACTCCTGAGTGAGATGACATCAAAGTACAACTTCCACAATGTGATGTCTGGTGGCTAGGGGCCCTTTCTATAGCATGTGGACCTGTCATGATCCCAGCTATTCAGCTTCCAGACTTAGGTCTCCTTATTCTATTCAACCTGCCTGGACCCCAGCAACACAGACACCCCATAGCATCCCAGAGCCACCATGTTGTCATGATCTGGGGCCTTTGCATATGCTCAGCTTGACCTGGTCTCTGCTTTCCCCCGCTATACCAGGGAAATCTTACATCTTCAAGACTCATTTTAGGGGAGACTGGGTGGCTCAGTCAGTAAAGCATCTGCCTTCAGCTCAGGTGGTGATCCCACAGTCCTGGAATCGAGTCCCGCATCGGGCCTCTGCTCAGTGGAGAGTCTGCTTCTCCCTCTCCCTTGGCCTCTCCATCCCCCACTCATGCTTGCACTCTCTCGCTCTCTCTCTCAAATGGATAAGTAAAATCTTTAAAAAAAATTTTTTTTGCACTCATGTTTATAGCAGTGATATTCACTATAGCCAAGAGGAGGAAACAATCCACATGCCCATCCATGAATGAATGGATAAACAAAATGTGGTCGATGCCTACAATGGAGTATTATTCTGCCTTTAAAAGGAAGGGAATTCTGACATATGCTACAGTGTGGATGAACTTTGAAGATATGCTACGTGAAATAAGCCAGCCAGTAAAGACCAATAGCATGTGGTTCCACGTATGTGAGATCCCTAAGGTCATCACATCCACAGAGACAGAAGGTGGAATGGTTGCCAGGGACTGGGGGCAGGGGAGAATGGTGAGTTAGCGTTTCATGGGTGCAGCTTAGGAAGATCCACAGGCTCTGTGGACTGCTTGATTGTACAACAATGTGAATATACATAACAATACTGACCTGTACACTCGAAAATGCCTAAAATGGTAATTTTCATGGTATGTGTATTTTAACCACAATAAAAAAAAAAAAGCCCATTGTCTTGCAGAGTCTTCCTCGAGCCCCCACATGGGTGATCCACTCCCACCCAGATCCATCTAAGGTCTTCTGGACACTTCCATTGATGCAGGGGAACGGTCATCACGTAATTACTTACTGAGGTGTTTCCTTCAATAAATAAGGGACCTTTTAAGAAAAGGATGACCTGATTCCTTTGGTCTCTGTAGCCATGGACCCTAAGCGGTTACGTGCCCATGACCAGGGCTCAGCCGGTATTTGCTGATCAATTAGGACCCTAAGTAGGATGTTACCATGACATGTCAAGCCTGCCTAGCTCTTTGATACGATCACAGGTCCGCAGAGATTCAACCTGATGCCTGTACAACTGACAAGTCATTTATGAAGAATTGGCTTGACAGATTGAACACTTTCCCCTTGAAAAATGGAGATGAATAAGAAAATATTGAGCATCCCGAAGCAATTGGATGATTTACAGAGACATTAACGAGAGCAGAGTCCTGCCCAGCTCAACTTTGCATTGTTGGCATCCAATGCACCTCCCTAGCCCTCCTCCCCTTATCGGGATCTGCAATCCACAAGCCTATAAATATTGCAGGAGCATATGACCAGGGGTGTCAGGGATGTCAGCCGCGGTGATAAAAGTGTCTACTGAAGAAGCTTGAGGGTGCCTCTAGGTGAAGGATGGACGGGAGACAGGCCATGGCTAACGTTAATTACAGGGCTGGGTTGGGGATCCAGGCACAAAGGCGACTGTGGAGGGCAAGAGGAAGGAGGGGGCTGGGCCAAGGGCCCTCCCTGGGTCGTTCTTCCACCTCCCGAGCGGTTTGCTGCTCTTAGTGCTTGTGGTTTGGGCCCCATATTGAGCTGTACTTGGGTTCTCAACCCAGGTCCACAGGTTTTCATAGCTCCCCCGTCCTTATGCTGCCTCCTCCTCCCCCCACAGTCAGCCCTGGCCCCGGCTAGGGATGTAAAGAGGAACCAGCTGGCTGGGGCAGGTGCCCTCAGATGGGTGAAGAGTAAACCCCGAGATTTGGGAGGAGAGGGGTCATCAGTGGGGGCTGGGTGAAGGGGCGGAAGCTGATTGAAAATGTGTCTCAGAGCCAAGGTCACCCAGATGGTCCGGAACGGTTCATGCAAGACTGTGACGGGAGTCCGAAAGCAAACAGCAATGCCTGCACACAACTGAATGGCTTCGTCGACAGCAACAACAGTGATAACTTCCATCAGCTCGGTGGTGAGCCCCGTGCGATGCAGTTTTCAATGGACTCTCTCCTTCGGTCCTGCGGTAACTCCCTACAGTGTGTTCCATTATCTCCACTCTCCTGTTAAGGAAATGGAGGCACTGAGCCGTCAGGGGACCTGCTCTAGGACCTGTGTGATGCCTGGGTAGGGACAAACATGGGGAGGCCAGTCAGCACCATCATACATCAAGATAAAGAGCTGAGCCCCCGGGGCTGGGTCGCTGTGAAAACACATGTTGAAGACCTGCCAGTGATTGCAGGCAGATGGTCAGAAGCTGGGACTAAACTGCCATCCAGGTGCCAAGCGTTCGTATTAATCAGAGGGTAGGTTGGTATTTCAATCATAGAGCTATAGAGAAAGTGGCCACAGAGACGGCCCCTACCCCCGAGACAGTGAGTTCCAGGCCACGAGGCCACCTGGCTCCCAGAGAATGCCCGAGCGACACGGAGCAGCTGTGCCAGCAGAGAAGGCGGGCTCCCACCCCTGGGGTTCACCCACACACACTCCAGCAAGACCTTGGATGCGTGCAGTGGGGGTCCCGATCTGGCGATTCGTGGACATCCACGTCCTCAGAGAAAAGGAGCAGGCAGCTCCTCGGCAAGGGTCCTCCGCCTGCCCCTTCTTCAGAATCTGTAATGAAATCTGCCTGAAATTGCAGACTTACTTTTTAATGATCCCTTGGTAGAACGTGCCGTGGGAAAGACTGAGCACATTCCCCAGGAGGCAGTGGGAGAACGCCGTTCACTCCGATCATTTTCACCCTGGAGACGTGCCCCATGAGAGCAGCCCCTACCGCACTCGGCACGTATGTTGTTGGGCTTCCACGGGCCACGCGCTATGCCGGGTCCTGGGGCTTCAGCCTCGAGGAAGACATGGGCTCAGCCTGCAAGGGGCGCACGGTTGCAGGGGCCGCGACAGGTCTGTCCGCTGCAAGGTTGCCGTGGCCGTGAGGGGTCTGTCCGCTACGAGGTTGCAGGAAGCCCTGTGTCGGGAGGTGATGGGGACACCTGTGGAGCACAGCAGAGAGGGGCCCTTTGGTTTGGAGGCACCTGGCAGCCAACCTTGAGGCCAGAACTGGAATGCCAGGAGCTGCTGGGGAAGTACCAAGTCTGCTGGCAGGGGAGAGGGGAAGGAGACAGGGAGGAAAGCACCAGGGATCCTGCCTTCTAGAGTCAGTTTCCCTGCGGGAGGAAGGTGCTTCATCCTGCCAGGGAAACCGAGAGCCAGTGTGGAATGCCTGCCTCTGGGCCATCCCAGTGAGGACGAGGCAGCTGGGGCATTTAGGCGTCAACTCCCAGCATTCATCTATAAACCTGCTTCCCAGGGCTTTAATTCTCTGGCCCTTCTGACCTGCGCACAGGTGATAGACTGCTCGATCGGCAAGCAGAGCCCTCAGGAGCTGTGGGTGAAGAGCTTGTGCTGGTTGCTGGTGCTGCGACTCCAGCCAATCTGCCCTGGAGCAGTAAAGGGGGGAGGGGACATGGCCAGGACGCTCACGGTGTCCATCCAAGGGTCACACCGCTCCCAGGGGTTATTTTTAAGGGGTAGATCTTGCCTCTCAAACTAAAACATAAACCTGTCCAAAGACAAAGGCCACTGCCCTGCCTTTTGACATCCAGTCCTACACAATATTGCCACATGTTTGGCCAACACCCTGTGCCCTGCAACAGACCAGGATTGTGGAATTCATAATTCCCCCAAGGACTCTGCTATGTGGTCATCAGCTGTTTTACAGAGAAGGAGACAGTACAGGCCGCTGCCTGTGGGCTGTGGGTGTTGTGCACAACACACCCACGGGATGCTATTCATACGGACTTCTATATGAATGGAGCTGTCTAGAATTGTGCAGTGTGCAGCCTGTGCAACATATTCAGGAGTCCTGTCTAAGAAAGGTTAAGCTACTTGCCAAACATCCCACTATGAGGAACGGACATGGAGGAACCCTCACAGGTCTGCTCCGAAACCCCAGCAACTAGTCCCTGCCTCTTCCCCTCCACAGTCCGGGAAAGGCAGTCATAAATGACTCACAACAGCACAGGGCTCCTAGAGAAAACCCATCTTAACTCTTTGAGTCCCTCCAGATGCTGCTGGGTCATCCAGCTTCACGGCCTAGAACTGGAGCACATAAACAAGAAACTGGGCCACACCAAAGGGTGGCATGAGTCATGACAGCAAAAAGAAAGAAAGAGAAGCAAGGAACTAGAGAAGGGGATGGGGCAGAAATGGCAGAGTTCCTTAGAAGACAGTGAAGCAGCTTCAAGAGGCAAATGGATATAGGAAGACATGAGGGAGCTTTAGACTCAGGGACCCGGCATTCCTGAAGAACTCAGAGCCCTGCCACTATGAGGGGATTCTGTCATCCAGCTCCCGGGGGTCATTTTTTCTGTGTGGCTGGCACCGGGATGTGTGCAGTGGGCAGAGCCTTCACCCCATGTTGCCTACAAGGAACACCTTCCAGGTGAACACCAGGGCTCCCTGGGAGGCACGCAGACCAACAGTTTCCTCCTTCTTGTGACCCACGGTGAACTACCCAAGTGAGCCACTTCTGTTCCCTCGTAAGCTGAGAGCTTGGTGGCTCTGGAAGGAGCTGGATCTCCAGAAGTAACATGGAAACAAGTCATGTGGACCCTGCAGACAGAAACCTGCAAAAGAGCGTGTGCCCCGGCTGGGCGGTCTTGTACTGGAATCACAGGTGACCTTCCCGGGATGCTTGAAATGTCTCCCATCAACCATCCAGTCACGCCACTGAGCCCACGGCCACGCCTCCTTCCTGCCCCCACTCTGCTCCTGGTGTCTAGAAGCCACATCCACAGGCGAGGGGCGGGGTGGGGTCTCCTCCCAATTCAATGAGAGTCCCAGTGTTCGGGCCCCCAGCCCCCAGGGTATGGTAAGGGCTGGGCTCCCACCCCTTTCCCGGCTCCATCGCTTTCTTCCCTCTTATCCTGCAAACCTGCACTTGAAACAAATGTCTCTGCTCTCTCTCCCATTCCTGACCTCACCGCAAACAGACCTCACAACTCCAGTCATGGTTCTGGTATCGAGGTCAGGCAGGAGATCCATCGCCACACAAACGGGCTCTCCTTTGTTTGCTCACCAGGTTTTCACCGACGCTCGCGGCCGCTCCTTCCCGCTGAAACACCACCTTCCTCTGCCTTCTGGGAACCCACTGTTCCTGAGCTTCCCTCCTGATCTTTCAGGTGCTCCTTCCCAGCTCCCTTTGCTAACTTCCCCTCCTTCTGAGCCTGACAGCATATCCAGGGTCTGCCTGGGCCGCCTTCCTCTTTTCTTTCTGCACATTCTCCCAGGTAACACCATCTTGTCTCCAGGATCTCCATGCGGGGTGTTTGACATTCCTCTCTTCTACCCCCCATATCTCCTGCTCTCACCTCCTCCAGGAATTCCAGATCCCTAGATCCAACTGCCTAATGACATGGCACTCAGATGCCTAGGAATTATCTCAGACTTAACAGGGCCAGAAGAATCCTTGATTTCCTTCCCTTACCCACAGCTGGCACCTTCCTGCATCCCCTCCGTCTCCATAACTCGCCCCACCCCACCCAGATTTCCAAGCCAAACATCTGGGAATCCTCATGGGGGTCTCCTCTGTTCCTCACGCACGTCCCACTTGCAGCCCATTACTGGGTCCTGCCATAGCCCCACTGCCAGTGCGAACCAGGACAGCCTGATCCCCAGAGATCTTTAGCACCTCCTCGGGGGCTTTCTGCCTTGGACCCTCTTCAGTCTACTCACAGTAGAGCAGCTGGCAGATTTAAAAAAAAAAACCAAACCAAACAAAACATTAGATCTGTCTACTCTCAGCCTAAACATGCAAGGCTGGCTGCCACATTCAGAGTAAAACCCATCCCTGTCTCCCTCTCAGGCCGGGTCCGCTCCATCGCCCACCGTGCACACTTCGCCAGGCATGCAGCTCTGCCTGTTCCTCAAACTCACCAAGCCCACCCTTCCGGCTAGCTCTTGGCTCTCTCCAGTCCCTCTCCTCGGAATGTGTACCCCCAGCTGGCACATCTAAAGGTTCTCCTGGTCTCTCTTACCTCCCCCCGTTGTAACTCCCCACGGAGCCCTTAACCCATCTGCTTGTTTTCTGGTTTATACGTATTTGTTTATTATCTATCCCCCGCCCCCCCAACACAGTCGGGCCCATGCTTGGCGCTGTGACTGAGCGTGGTGGTCGTGAGAAGCACTTGAGTGGTTAAGATTGAATGGATGTTTGAATTGATCCAAACAGAGGGGAAGCAGGCTGTGCCCATTCACAAATGGGCATCCCCAAGAGTCCCCTGAGAATTAAACCACCTACGAGACCAATGAGATCACTGTTCTTCTAATTGCCAAAGACCAAAGATAAATGAAAGTCATCCCCGCAAGTCCAGACGAGGACCCTCTTTCTAGTTCCTCCTTGAAATCAATCTCATCATTGCAATGAGCACATTTGACATTATGGTCAACCTGAGCTTGATGGCAAATCAATGACACCGGAAACGACAGAGAAGACATGGGCCCATTGTACCATCCGCAGTCTCCGAACGTCAAGGAAATGTTACTTCTCCTTTCACCCTTGACCCTTGGAGCTGGCCCCTCGGTGCTGTGCAGTGAGTAATAGCTTTATAATCGTGCTGTGGGCCACCTGCCTGGGTTTTCTTTCACTGGGATTTGGATCCTGATCTGTCATTTTTCTATAATTACATGTCAGGATTATATTTCAGGAAGAAAGCCTCTTTGAAGCCAAAAGTATAGATATTAAGTTTAGATGTTAAAAAAAAAAAAAAAAACAACGCACCAGCACAAGAAAGGCTTGTGAACCTCTGTTGGATGATAATCTGGAAGCCAGAGTGGCCCACAGCTGAGCAAAGTCAAAACTTAATGCTATTACTATTCAAATGGACAAAGTCTTTGGATGTTGTTTGTGAAAGGGAGGTATATGCAAAAAGATCTGGAAGGCGGAAGGGGCCATATGACTGAAGGAAAAGACCAAGAAGTCCAGCTTGACAAGAAATGCTCTACAAAGAGGATGCACGGACGGCAGAAGCGTGTCATGGGCTGCCTCGAGATAGTAACTTGCAGTGCCCCCCACCTTGGGGAAAACCTGATTTATCACAGTGAAGGATGGTGAACACCCACTCTTAGTCCAATCTCCAGAGCAGATCAGAATCTTAGGTCCAGGGTGTCCTTAAGGGGGTCAGTTAGACCAAAGGAGAGAAGAGGGGGAGGGGCCCATGCTCCAGAAGGCTCCAGGTCATAGAGTGGTCATCGTGGCGGATTATTCCATGGTGGCTCCAGTCTGGGTCACACGGATGTGAAAAAAAGACAGCATAATAAGAAGGATTAGTCTTTATTAAATGAAAATATGCAGGATTTGCACACCCTCCCCCCACCCCGGCCAGCAGTAAGTTTTGCCTTTTGGCACAGGTGACACTCTCGGATGCCATATGACATATAGCTATAGACTTTCATCTTAAAATCTTTGTAGGGAGAAGGGATGGCATCTGGGTGGTTCAGTTGGCTAAGCATTTGCCTTTGGCTCAGGTCATGATCTCAGTGTCCTGGGATCGAGCCACGGGCTGGGCACCCTGCTCCGAGGGAAGTCTGCTTCTCCCTCTGCCTCGGCCCTCCTCCCTGCTCACACTCTCTCTCGCGCTCTCTCTCTCAAATAAATAAATATATAAAATCTTCCCCCAAAATCTTTTTTTTTTAAGTAGGCTCCATGTCCAGCATGGAGCCCAACACGGGGCTCGAACTCAGCACCTGAGATCAAGACCTGAGTCGAGATCAAGAGCTGGACACTGAACTGACTGAGCCACCCGGGCTTTCCTGATTTTAAAATCTTAGTGTGTTTTATAATATGTGATGTCTTAAAGCCTGAGGAAAATAGCATTATTCACGTTGTATTAAGTTCTAATAAGCAACTTCTCAATATCACTGTGTTCTAGATGTTCGGTCTGTGACTTAAACATGTGGGTTGAATGGGGTCACCCCACTTACCCGCCCTGTGAATCGTGCCTAAGGATCCGTCTAACAGCCAGAGATCTAGCTTTTTTGTGGTCTCTTATCTTATCTCCCATCTGTTCTACCAACACCTATCCTTCCTCCCTGCCTGGGGCCAGGCCCTCAGCGCTTCTCACCTGGCGGACTCACCCACGTCATGGCCCAGACTCCTCATCTCCAGACCGGCATCTTCAGTCCAGCCTTCCCGCTGTAGCCCCCGCCTCTGTTCCAAAGTACAAATACAGGGCGCCTGGGGGGCTCAGTTGTTAAGTGTCTGCCTTTAGCTCACGTCATGATCCCAGAGTCCTGGGATCCAGTCCCACGCTGGGCTCCTTTCTCAGCGGGGAGTCTGCTTCTCCCTCTCCCTCTGCCCCCCATCCCCTGCCCATGCTTACTCTCTCTCTCTCTCTTTCTATCAAATAAATAAAATATTTTAAAAAATAATAAAGTACAAATACAGGGGCACCTGGGTAGCTCAGTCGGTTGAGCGTCCTACTCTTCCTTTTGGCTCAGGTCATGATCTCAGAGTTGTGAGACTGAACCCCACGTCCGGCTTGGTGCTGGGCGCGGAGCCTGCTTAAGATGCTCTCTCTGCCCCCCATGACCTTCTTCTCTAAAAAAATAAAGTAAAAACTCAGCGCAGATCCCAGGAGCAGGCATCCGCTGCCAGGAGCCTGGGGGCGTGGGCTTCCCTCTGCAGGAGTGGTAGATGGAGTCTCCATCCTCGGGATCTGCAAATCCCTGACATCTCAGAGTTTCTGCTGCAATAGTGAAGATAAGCCAGAGCTGTCACCTACGAAGCCACTAACTGTGCCCACCACACGTGGCAGCGGCACGAGCCAGGTGTGTTCTGGCAGAGCCCTCCATGTACCGGGTACTGGACATCAGTGACGCAGGTCCAGAAACTGACTCCAGGGATGATGAGACGTAGGAACACATTCATGTTAGCAAAATTTCCAAAAAGTGAATGTATAGATCAGAACAACCTAAGAAATAAAATGCTAAGTAGCCCATAACACTCACATCTACAGATCTCTGTATGTTCCCCCTGAAGGGAGACCTGCAAGGGAAGTCACACCGCCAAGTGAGGTGCACTGGGGAACACAGAGTCCAGCAAAGGCTGCTGGTTTAGTGAGTCTAAGCCTAAAGCCAGGGGACTCTACCAGCCAATGCCCTTGTCTCCAGCATAAGGTGGGGTCTTGCTTACTCATCAGAAACTTGCATTTGGGGGCACCTGTTTGGCTCAGTCAGTTAAATCTCCGACTCTTGATTTTGGCTCAGCTCATGATCTCAGGGGTCATGAGATCTACACCTGTATCGGGCTCTATGCCGAGCATGCAGCCTGCTTGGAATTTGTTCTCTCCCTCTGCCTTCTCCCCTCCCCCTCCTTGCTTGCTCCTGCATCCTCTCTCTCCCTCTCTCTCCTCTCTAAAAAAGAAAGCAGAAAAGAAACTTGCATTTAAATGGACCTTTTTTTTTTTTTTTTTTTTTTGCTTTCTGCCTGCACATCTTCTGGCCCCTCTTCCTCAGAATGGACATAAGGGATCAGGTTTAAGACTTTTGGGAGTAATACCAAAATTAGTTGATGTCATAGTTTGGAGCTCCCGAAAGCAGATACCATGACAAAGACTTGAATGAAGATAGTTTTTTGGACGGTGATCCCAGGAAGCACAAGGGAGGACATGAGAAAAATGAACCAAGGAAGGGAGAAAAGTCAGTGCCCGTTCATTAGTGTCACAGTGCTCTGTTCTCCATGAGGGGCTGTCTGAGATACCGTGGGAAGAAAGCTCAGTAGAGCATATTCCCACGAATTCCATTCTCCATTGTTTATTTACTGTCCAGCACACCTTCTAGCATGCTTTAAGTGTCAAAGAAAGCCTTCAAGCAGAGGGGAAGAGAGAGAAAGCGGAGTCCAAGGTGGGGAGATGCCAGGGCCCTGGGAATTGTCTGCAGGTGCCCATGAACTCAGGGGTGTCTGCACGGACTATGCTGTAGCTGAGAAGTCCCAGATCCCTCTAGCTACACAGTTGCAATCAGATAACTTGCTCCACAAGTGACTAATTGTCCTATACTCAATTCTTTTTTATTCCCCTTGAGGAGCAGTCTCCCAGTGACCTCTGTTCAAGCCCCTGCCCTGGGCTCGTGGTCCCAGAACGTTCAGCCCAGGAATTCAAGCCCAAGAATAGGAAGGATACTCCATGAAAAAGTTTGTTCTTTTTTCCCCAATGTTTTCATTTACCATGAACTATAAATGATTCATAATCTGATTTTCCCCACTTGCCACAGAATATGAATTTTCAGTTCATTTTAGAGATTAATTTTTCGAAGCACCTAGGTGGCTCAGTTGGTTAAGTGTCTGCCTTCCGCTCGAGTCATGATCCCAGGGTCCTGGGATCCAGGCTCGCATCAGGCTCCCTGCCCAGCGGGGAATCTGCCTCTTCCTCTGCCCCTCCCACTCTCTGTCTCCCTCTCTCTGTCAAATAAAATAATAGGAAATCTTTAAAAAAAAATAAAGATTAATTTTTCAACCTAAGCCAGCCCCTAAAAAGGTAGCGATATTTAAAATCATCTTTCAGTTCATTTCTATTTTTAGTATAGAGATCAACAGACCGACTCAAGACTTAAGATGTTGTCTTTTTACTCCATTAATATCTTAGAATTAAATATTTATTATTGATATTAAGGAAAACTAAAAAAAATTAATTGTGCCTAAATTACAATCAAGTCAAAATTTTCCAACTGAAGATGCAATACTCAAACAAACACTTCACACTCCCTTCGGCTCGTGATGCAATTACAGAGACAGTCAACCTGCTATTTATCTACAGTATTTATTGAACCACATTACAAACCATTAATTTTTAGAGAAAATTCAGTTGCCAAACCCTCTTGGCTTATGCCTGAGCATCTAGCGTATAATCTTTGTTTTTCCTCCAACTGTGAGAGCACATGGCAGTGGCACAATTTCTGGGATCTTCCACTTGTAGCTGAAGTACTATGATGAAAGAACGGGACCGTGATTCAAAGCCATCAGAAAGCAAAGGGACGGGGGAATTTCAAGAACAGCACTTGAAACCCGGAGAGGTTTTGCCCCTTCCAACAGCTAGTGACTGCCATGGTCCCGGGAGGAAGAAGGTCAGAAGGGGCTGTAGAGGCTCAGTCTCTTTGAAAGCTCCAAATGGCCCTGCCAGGATTGGCTTCTAGAACAGGGCACACACAGAGGAAAAACCTCAGAAAATGAATCAAAATTGTCCAGGGCAGGGCAATAGAGACATAGACAAGAGAAGACCCAGACCACAGTGGGGAAGGCGACGGGCCCAGGAAAGTTTTCCCAGAAAGCAAGGCGCCTTAGGTTTGAACAATACACAAAAACAACAGAGAGGGGAGTTCTGTGGAGTTAGAAAAGCTCTTCTGAATGCTGCTTTAATTGGAAAGTTCAGAAGAACTAATTCCACTTAAAAACAAGTGACAGACGTGCTCATTTTAGCAGCACGTATACTAAAACTGGAACGATACAGAGAAGATTAGCATGGTCTCTGTGCAAGGAAGACATGCAAATCTGTGAAGCATTCCATATTTAAAAAAAAAAAAGCGTAACAGAAAATATCGAGGTCAAATCCCATATGAAATGACTATAAGAAAGTAAGAAGCAGAATAAACATCCGTACAGATCATCAAATCATGCCAGAAAGATGTGGCAACAGAACATATCAGAATTAACCTATTATCTCAAAATAAGCTAAAATGATACAACATATGGGTAAACAACATTTAGGAAAACTCAGAAATGATGCAACAGAACTCAAAACAATTCGGAGTCAAAGAAAGTTTGTATCAAAATGAAGTCTAGGGGGGCACCTGGGTGGCTCAGTGGGTTAAAGCCTCTGCCTTCGCCTCAGGTCATGATCCCAGGGTCCTGGGATCCAGCCCCATGTCCGGCTCTCTGCTTAGCAGGGAGCCTGCTTTCCCCTCTCTCTCTCTCTGCCTGCCTCTCTGCCTACTTGTGATCTCTATCTGTCAAATAAATAAATAAAATCTTTAAAAAAATGAAATCTAAATTAGAAGAAACACAGTAGTGAATAGACAAAAATCATGCCTGAGAAGAAATAGCTGATTGAAAAAAGAAGAATTTTAAATCCGAAAGAAACTAAAAAGTGACACCTCGGTGGCTGAGTTGGTTGGGTGTTCGACTTGATTTTGGCTCAGGTCATGATCTCTGGGTTGTGAGATGGAACCCCACCTTGGGCTCAGCACTTAGCCTGGAGTCTGCTGGAGATTCTTCCTCTCCCTCTGCCCCTCCCCAGCTCACACTCATGCTCTCACTCTCTCTCTAGAATAATGAATAAATAAATATTTTTTAAAAGAAATTTTTAAAAAGTTTTGAGGAAAAAATAACAAGTATTGAAAATAGGCAAGGAAGATTAAACACGTTGATAGTAGGAGTCTATTAAGAAGATAACAGAGGCAAGGGAATAAAAATATTAAAAACATAACTCAAGAAAAATTCCCAGAAATTAAAAAAGGATATGGGAGTCCATATTGAAAAAGCATAATGCACACCTGAGACTACTGAGTTAGAATAACCAACACCAAGATACCGTTTAGTAAAATTACTGAGTTTGAAAAATAAAAACCAAAAAACCCACTTTGGGCTTTTAGAAAAAAGGACCTGGGACTGGTAAGGAAAAGGAAATGAGATCAGCTTCAGACTTTTTAACTGGAATTCTTCCTGCCAGAAGAAAAGGGAGCTCATATTTAAGAAACTCAAGGGACTGTAAGTCAAGGATTTTATATCCAGCAAAACTGACTCTCAAATATAAACACAAATTACTGTGGACAAGCAAGAAATCCAGGGAGGCTCAGTCATCAGCCAGAAGACTAGGTGGTGAGCATGGAATACGTGGTCACCTGTAGAACCGAGCCGGGATGGTGAACGAGAGGCCCGCGTGAGTCACGACGGCGTTCTGTGACAGCGCACGTAAAGACAACTGTTTTTCTAACTGGGGGAAGAGAGAATATGGCGAACATTCGCTTAAAAAAGATTTTAAATGTGTCTGTGGTAGTATTGGTACTTTTATTCTGAGGCTGCTGTGTGCTCAGTATGGGAGAGAACAAATATGTGGTTATGAGCTATATTAATTCTATCATCCCTGTGTCCTTAAGAACCAGGAATCTCGGTATCGAAGAAAAGGTATGGATATATTAGAATAGAACTATAGGAGAAGTTCTATCAAAGCGCTGGAGTCTTAAATTTGAGTTGGAAATCAATACAAATTTGGGAACATTTTTTCATGCATAATATATACACATATACATATCTACATATGAACAGACATTTGTATGATCAAAAGCCATAAACTTCCAGTTATAAGTACCAGGGATGAACAGTTTGATGACTGTAGTTACCACTGGTGATAACTGGTGATATGTAGGAAAGGTGTTAAGGGAGTCAATCCTAAGAGTTCTCATCACAAGAGATTTTTTTTTCATGTCTTTTTATTATGTTTGTATAAGATGATGTGTATTGCGGTAATCAATCATGACATGTGTTAATCGCACCTTTATTCTGTACACCTTAAACTCATACAGTAATATGTGTCAATTATATCTCAATAAAACCAGAAAAATATTTTAAACAAAAAGAAAAAAATTAAAATTATTGCTTCCTATATGAAATATACATTGCCGAAAAGGCTGAGAAATGAGAACTAATTCGATAGGAGAGAGCATCTCTGATTTCAAATTGTCATCTAAAATAGTCTCTCACTGAAAGAAACTAGTGCTTCTTAGAGAAATGACTTGTTCCAGGCCTGGAGCAGAAAACATAGAGATGACCTAAAATATCTTTTAACATCAGATGGAGGCTATCACAGTCAACCAGGGTCATGTCAAAAGGAGCCGGGAGGCAACGTGAAATGCCTCCCTCAGACCAAAGATGGGACAATGAGCTTCAATAATGCTGACAACTGCCATTGGGTGAAACACCCCCACCCCCAAGATGTTTAAGTCTTCAGCTTCAAAAGTTACTACTGAAAAAGGATTGCATTTGGAAGATGACAGGGAGAGAAGTCATGATCTTGAAAACAGGTGGCTACAGAAGAGTCAAGCCTTATTCTCCCTTTTTTACATGAATCATCCCACTGGGAACCAAGCAGTAGATAAAGGGAAGCATCTCTTTAAAATTGTGTTCCAGCTCAGAAATGAAAAATGAAATGGTAGAATTAGAACATCACCATTTAGCAATCTCCAATAATTTAACAGATAGAGACATGAAGCATCAAAGCCTGCTAAGGGACAAAGAAAAAGAGACAGTGAATTAAGTGCCTCCTTAATCTGGCCAAAGGGACCTAACCTGAATTTGATCCAGTCTCTGAAGCCAGCTGCGAATTTTCAGGAAACACAAGGACAAAAGCACGTGTTAAACTATACCTAAGTGTGTAATCAGCAAAGGACAGACTGTGGGAAATTTTACAGGTCAAAGGTCCCCCAACAGATTAAATTGTAAGAAAACAAAAGGATGGAAAAGGAACCAAGAGATTAAAAGAGACTTGAAAGAGAAATATTTTTTTAAGTAAGCTCTACCCCCAACGTGGGACTCAAGTTCATGACTCCAAGATCAAGAGTTGCATGCTCCTCTGCGGCGCCTGCGTGGCTCAGTGGGTTTAGTCTCTGCCTTCAGCTCAGGTCATGATCCCAGGGTCCTGGGATTGAGCCCCACATCGGGCTCCCTGTTCAGCGAGGAGCTTGCTTCCCCCTCTCTCTGTCTGCCTCTCTGCCTACTTGTGATCTCTCTTTGTGTGTCAAATAAATAAATTTTAAAAAAAATCTTAACAACAACAAAAAAAGAGTTGCACGCTCCATCGGCTGAGCCAGCCAGGTCCCCCAAAGATAAACACTTTTATTGTAAGACAGTAGTTGTGACATAACATGGAATACGGATCTGGTCTCTGCCCATTCCGGGCACAGAGCTTCCAAGACCTCTGGAATCTCCAAAGTCCTAGGTGTGTCTTCGGTATGCTAATGAGATGACATTAGGCTTGGGGGTCTCTAGTTAGTTGGTAGGGGCTGGTTGCCAGGGGAACGAGCCCTGTGATTAGTGTTGAAATTTTAACCCCCACCAGCCCCCCTCCATCCCCACTCGCCCTGACCGCTCCCACCAAATCTCCAGAGAGGACAGGAGGGCTAGAGATGGAGTCAATCACTGTGGCCAATGATTTAATCCATCAGACCCACATAGGAGAAACTCCACAAAACCCCCTAAATGATGGGGTCTGGGGAGCTTTTGGGTTGGTAAAGACATCCACGTGCCAAGAGGATGGTCCATTCCAAATTCCAAGGGGTTAAAAGCTCCTGTGTTTGGGACCCTACCAGACCTCGTTCTCTGTAGCTCTTCATCTGGCTGCTCATTTCTGTCTTCTACTAAACCCTTTTTAATAAACAGGTAACAGTAGATAAAGTGTGTCCCCGAGCTCTGTGAGTCGATAGAGCAAATTAGTTAAGTTATAGCCAAATCAGATGGAAGTGTAGGTGACCTGGAGACCCACTCCTTGCAATCAGCATCGGAAGTTGGGAGTCACTGTAGTGGGACTGAGCCCTTAACCTGTGCGGTTAGTACTAACACTGGGTAGTTAGGGTCAGAACTGAATTAAACTGTAGCCCCCTGCTCCCAGGTGGAATCGGAGAATTGGAGAATTGCTTGGTGTAGGAAATCTGCATGTTTGGTGTCAGAAGTGTTGTGTGAGAGGAAGTTTTCCTTTAATCGTGGATAGGGATGCATGTTTGGGTGATAAAGATGCATTTTAAAAAGCACAGGAAAGTTACTATGTAACAGTCCACATAATGGTTGTGTATGGGGCCACAGGAAGGGTTGTCGTCGGGACAGGCGCTTGTAATTGGATGGGGCTTCTGGGGTGGGCTGTTGAAGATCTGTTTCATAACCTGATGGGTTTGCCTTGAAATAATTCCCATGATTTAGCCAAAGATTTGATTTGTGAAGTTTTCTGTATTTGCGATTTATTATACAATAAAAGGATTTTAAAAAGCAAAAACAAAAGTGTGTCCCATGAGGATGATTTCCTTTCTGAAAGCTGAAACCTGATTTGTCTTGTGTTCTTCTCTATACATTATGAAATAACTGTTTCAATAAAACAAAGAAGTGTTTAAAACCTCTCCAGGAACTTGTACCTAGCATCTGAATGAACACAGAATTTTCCTCTTGCTTGGTTTCACAAGGCTTAGAATGGCTTTTCTAGTCTGCAGAATAGAGAAATTCACCCACACAACTCTCACTTTCAGTACAGAATTAAGTCACGTTTCTTCAATAGAACAAAAACGTACTTCTCTATTATCTGCTTGAGATTGGATGAGGGACAGACTGAGATTCTGTAATTCTTTTAGAAAACTATGGCCCAGTTTGGGCACTTAAGGTGATCCATGCCTGGTGCCCATTTGAGCTTGAGCTAGCCAAGGGGTCCCTGCCTCAAACTAATGAATGGATCTAGGAAGCTAGAAGCATAGACTGCATCCCAGGGACACCTTGGCTCTCTCTAAGCCTCCCTCTCATGCCCTTAGGCTGGATACTTCCATGTGCACCTTGTTTATAAGCTTCCAGAATCAGTCACTTAGCAAATATACCGAGGGCTCTTGGGATACTGGGCTTGAACTTTGACCCAATAACCCCATTGCTGAAGTAAAAACTTCCCTCGTGCATTGCTCACAGCACAGGGAACAAGCAGGAAGGCATGATGGTCTGCCTTGTCCATAGCCCCTTCTGCAGCTGTATTCCCCTAAACTCACCAAGGTAGAAACTGGGGGATACCTATTCACGTAACCTTGCCTGCCAGTGCAGTCATTCCCTAGCTACTAGCAGTGTGTTCGTGAATCTTAAATATGATATCTATAAAGGCTTCTAGAAAGTGGGACTATACCTTTACGATGGCCCTCACAAAGCCTGGGGTGCCGGGTTCTCGAGAGAGCTCGAGCAGAAAAGGTTTCCTTCATTCCCAGCCCCCAGCCTCCAGCAGAAGCCCGGCACGGCAGAGGTCCTCATGAGTGATAATACACAGTAGTAAATATTTGTACTATATTAAGCATATAATGTACACTACAACACTCATATAAATAAATGATCGTACATAATACTGAGTAATTTTAGGGCATGGTTTCTGCCCTGGACAGGGGGTGTATGTTGCGCTGACAAAAACATATAAAAAAAACAAGCAGCTGAAAGCTGAACTCTACCATCTGCCCCTCCGCACCGTCTACCGTCTCCCCTGAGTCACACTCCCTGGTCTTTTGGATCCCAGCATCCACCAGGCACATTCCCGCCTCAGGACTTTTGTACTTGCTGTTCCCTCCATTCTATATACTCTGCCTCCAGATTTGGGGGGGCGGGGGGAAGAATTCAGCTCTTAGCTCAACAGTCATCCCCTTCCAGAGGCTTTCCTGGAAGCCCGTCATCCACCTCATTTATTTGCTTGCTGGATTCTTTGCCGTCCTTAACTTAAACTGTAAACCTCATCAGAGCAGAAATCCTTGCCACTTGCGTATCCAAACGTGTAGAACACCACCCGACTCCCAGAGTGTTCTGGGGACCAGAAGGTAAGCGGTGGCCCCTGGCCTTCGGTGTCACCATCACCGTGTCAGGGCCCAGCAGGCTGTTGAGGTCAGTGCCCCAAGTGCCGGAGAGCAGGGAGCTTAGGGCTGGGGCGCCTGCCCACCCTGGGTCTCTTCTCAACCTGGAGGACCTCCCTCCTCTCCCTGATCTACACAGAGGTGAGAAGTCAACATCTTAGGCCTCCGCGTTGGGGCCAGTGGGTCATTGTCCCCAGTCTGGGTGGGGGTGGGGCTCCTGGCTCCCACCAGGGCGCGGTGGGGGAAAAGGCAGCTGTTCACCCCAGGGGCTGCCAACACTCACAGCCACTGCAGGTAAGGTCGCCTGGCTCTTGACTGCCAGCAGCCCCTGCTTCCAGCCCTCAGCCCCTGGGGGGAGCGTATGCGGGGAGGGCCCCCACGCTGCCCCTAACAGAGAATGCAAGAACCCGTCATGGAACAAGCCAGGTCCGTGTCTCAAACAACAGCCGCGCCACCGAGCGCTCAGTACCTGTGAGCTCTCAGCCCCAGGCACGCCAGCCGCCCTCCTGCCCTCCCAAGGGCCCCCCGAGGACTCTGTGGCCCTGTCGGCTAGGCGGCATGGAGAGCAGGAGGGGGGACACACCTGCCCTCGGAGCTCCTCTGCCAGAATCACCTCCTTCCTTAGTTTCTTTCACAAGCAGTGGGGAAGCCCCGAGCTACGGATTTTATAGCCCTAGGAGATCCCGTTCAAGTGGTGCTGTTCCAGCAGAATTTCTCCACGACTCTCTGCACTTGAGGAAAGAAAAGGAGAAAATCAAGGATGCCTAAAATACACCAAGAGCACCTGTTTCTTAAAACTGTTTCATTCTGCTGATTAAAAAAATAAATAAATAAAAAGGAATGAACTTCAGAAAACGAAGATCTCCTTGAAAACTACGTTCACCCAAAATAGGAATTCCATGCATATCGCTTCTTAAATTAAATTCAAATAGCCTGAAGCTTTAATTTTCTATAACCTGATAAAAAACCAGGCAGATAAACCCTGGAAGATATGCATGTGTCCATCAGTGGTCCCGAGGCGGTGGTGGTGGTGGCGGGGGTGGGAGGGGGGCTCTGCATCATAAGCTAGTGTGGTAGGTGCAGAAAGAGCTCAAACCAAACTCCTGCCACGGGCACATCTTACCTGGGCTCCCTCCTGTCCTGTCTGGGATGCTGGGTTCTTTCTAGGACAACCTGCAGCCAGGCGGGGGGCGGGGCAGCTAGGGGCCAGGAGGGCCAGGGGGAGCAACTGTGTCTTCAGGACTTTTTCTGCCCACATCCAGAGTTGCAAGCTTGCCCTGGGGTGCAGCATGGTCTTGGCCATCTTCTGTTTACCAAGAAGAACAGAAGGGCCGGCTGAGCAGGCCCAGCAGTGGGCAGCCTGCAGCCTCAGCCTCGGGCAAACCCTGCTTCTCCAGACGCAGGCTGCCCTGCTTTCTGGCCTTGGCCTCCAAGCCAGCAGAATGGCTTTTTAACTCCCATCTTACCACGCATACCACTCCCTGCTGAAACTCTCTGTACGTCCACCTGCTCCTGACCCAGACCTTCAGGGAGCGTGATTCCACACGCCCCCCACCCTGTGACCATTCCTGCTGGGGTCTGAATGTTTCTGTACTACCCCCCGCCCCATTCATGTGTGAAATCTTAGTGCCCAACAGGATGGTTTTAGGAGATGGGGCCGTTGGAAGGCGATTAGTGGGATGAGTGTCCTTACAAAGAGATGGTCGAGAGCTCCTGCACCTCTCCTGCTCTCTGAGGACACACTGAGACCATGCTACGAACCAGGCCGTCACCATGTCTGTCAACAACTTGATCTTGGATTCCAGCCTCCAGAACTTTGAGAACAGTGTCTGTTGTTTGTAAGTCACTCCGTCTGTGGTATTCTGTTACAGCAGGCCAAATACACTAGGACAGTTCCCTGCCGGGGCTTCTGGATGGTGGGGTCTTGTAGCAAACACGCACGCGCGCACTCGCCCCCAGCGGCTTCCTACTGCCCCTGTGCCTTCTGCTCCCCTTGCTAGTAGATCCCTCCCCCGGACTCATGGGTTAACCCCTGCTCCTGGAAACCCTTCCCCTGTCCCCCCTACTCCCAGCCCTGCCTCCTCTCAGTGGGACGGGGTGGGGCAGGGGGGCTGCAGGGGGCACAGAGTGTCCCAGAGTGTGGGACAGGAGGGGATTCGAAGTGGGCACAGAAATGAACACTTCTTTCTTAAGGTAGTTAGGCCTTTATTTTTAGTTACTTTCTACTTACAGTAAGTAATACTGGTTCCCCTTTTCAAAAGCATCTTATATATTTTTATATATTTTTTAATGTTACATTTTCGTGATTAAAAAAAATTAAGCAGGGCGCTTAGGTGGCTCAGTTGGTTGGGCGTCCAACTCTTGGTTTTGGCTCAGGACATGATTTCAGGGTTGTGAGACTGAAGCCCGCATTGGGCTCTGTGCTCACTGGTGAGTCTGCTTGTTCCGCTCCTCCCCCCCCCCCCAACCACCGGCTAGCTCGATTGCTCTCATTAAAAAAAAAAAAATTAAGCAAATGAGAGCACAAGCAGGGCTGGGTGTGGCTGTGATTTTTAGAAACTGTGGCCCCAGTTTCTGTCCTCTCTTGCCACTTACACCTTTCTCTGGAGCTGTTTCCTGGTCTGTGTCCTCCAGACTGAGGTCCTGGGGAGTGGGGACATCTCTTGGCTGTGGCTGGGTCCCCAGGACATGCACTGTTTCTGGCAGGGAGTGAGTACACCATGCATACTTCCTGCCCTGGGCTGAGCCCCATGTGCTCCAGATCCAGCTGGGCCTACCACACAGCTGGCTTGGCCCAGAGGCCACTTCCTCATTGCCTGTGGTCCTGGTGCTTGGACGACGGCCAAGGGACAGGGTTTGTGTGCCTGCCTGCCTCTGGCTGTGGCCGTGCCTCAGAGGTTCCTACCCACTGTGCTGCTGATTCTCCTCCCCTGGGGGCTCCGCAGAGCTTGCCCCAAGGCTCCGGAGCCAAGGGTACTTGCTGCTGAACGTGTTCACGGGTCATAGGCTTGTTCTCTCCCCAGAAGGTCTGGGACTGGGCCCTCCATGACACTGAGCTTCAGCAGGCTTGTGCAGGTTCAAGAAAAGTTTCCCTGGGATGGGTCCTGTCTCCACTGTCCCTGGGCTGCACCCTTGCAGAAGCCAGATCCGCTGGCCCGCAGGCCCCAGACGCGAGCTGGGAGCGCTTGGACAGTGTGCACTGTGACTCCTGTAGCACCCAGCAGGGAGCCCGAGTTGCCCTTGTATTCACTCACTCATTCATTCAGCAAACTTCCATTAAGAACAGTAGCTAACATTTTTTCCCCCCAGATTTATCTATTTATAGAGAAGCTGAAGCCGATTCTGTGGTGAGTGTGCGGCCCAAGGCAGGGCCTGATCTCAGGACCCTGATATCAGACCTGAGCCAAAACCAAGAGCCAGCCGCTTAACCAGTTGTGCCCCCCCAGGCACAAATAGTAGGCCCAATAGTAGCTAACATTTATTGCACACTCACAGTGATCAGAATGCTTCCATAGTTATCTGCCAATGAGAGGCTGTAACTGAGTGAGATATTGTGTGAGCTCAATAAGGGCTGTCTGTTTGTGTTATGATTACTCTCATCTGACTATTGTTAGCCCCAGGTGCGACGCTCTGCACGGGGATGCAGAAGGCTCCCTCCCAGCTTGCGGGGCTGACACAGATAACTACAGGATCCAAGAGGGAAGGGCTTCTGTGAGTGCTACTGAGGGAATGACCCACTGCCTGTAGGGTGGGCCTCTGACCTCAGCCCCCCTGGCTGACCTCTGACCCTGGGCTGGGATGGCATTAGTCCCCGCCAGAAAGAGAAAGGTGCAGAGATGCCACACTGGCTGAAGAAGGCTGATTTCAGGCAACTCTCTGCGCTCAAGGGCAGAGCAGGCTGTGTGTATCCGGGGACCTGGAGAGAGCAGGTGTGGTTGGGGCCAGGTGGAGAGCAGTGTGGACCCTGAGAGCATTGGGTTAGCACTGTGCTTACGGTAGGGTGGGGTGAGGGTGGGGGTGGGGGGGCAGGTGGGCTGCGGTGAGCCGGTGGGTGGGTGGTGAGCTGGGAGGTACGGTCTGGGTGCAGAGGCAGCCCCAGTAAGGTTGTCCCGGGCCCAGGCCATATGGGACCAAAAAGAGCCAGCAGGCTGTCCCCAGAGGGCCGGGATCTCCATCCATTCGTGGCACTGGGACACTGGGCTCTGCCTGTTCAGGCAGTTTGACTTTCACTCTAAAGAAACATAGAACTGTGTCTAACCCCTTCCAAGAGGACAGCGGTGTCCACTTGACCTAGCGGTACAGGTGGCCCTTGTGTGGTTCGGGCCGTGGGCATCCATTAGCTTCATTGTGCACCTTTGGGCTGCTAGGACCTAGCAGGAGCACCGGTCCCTGAGGACTAGAAGTCTGAGGGCCTGGCTGCAGTTGCCTCTGCACTTGAGGAAAGAAAAGGCAGCTTGGCTGCCACAGTGGGCCACATGGCTGGCCAGAAGTCTGGGGTCTGACGTTGGAATGATTGGGTTTAGTCTTGAGTCTACTGCTTACTAGCTGTGAACTCTGAGCAAGTTCTCAAGAACCTTTAGGAGCCTCAGTTTCTTCTTCTATAAAATGGGAATAACCATAGCACATAACGCCTGGGTTATCATGAGGATTAAATGCTCTTGGCGCGCTGGTGGGAACATTCTCAGTAAATTGGCTGTTATTGTGCATGTGTTTAATTTGTGAATGTCAAAACTCTAAAAGATTTCCCAAACTCATCACCCCCCCTTTCTACTCTTTTTTTTTTTTTTTTTTGTTAGAGAGAGAGAGCGAGCGAGCACAGACAGAGTGGTAGGCAGAAGCAGAGGGAGAAGCAGGCTCCCCGCCGAGCAAGGAGCCCGATGTGGGACTCGATCCCAGGACACTGAGATCATGACCTGAGCCTAAGGCAGCCGCTTAACCAACTGAGCCACCCAGGTGTCCCGACCTCTCCCTGCTTTCTTTTTAACTAGTTCTCTAGACCCATTTCCTCCTCTCCCCAGTCCATGTGCTCCTCTGCCACCAGAGTGAGCTTCCTAAGGCACACATTTGGGTCATGCTGGCCCCTTGGCTTGGCAGGTGCAGCCCCTCCCCGCCGACCCGAGAGTCCACCCCTGCTGTTCACCCAACCCCCATCCTCCAGTCCCAGGCTCGGTGCAGCTTCCCTGTTACTTCTGTTGTTACTTCTGTTGCTCCTTTCTGCCCAGAATGAGATGTTACCTTTCTATCTCCCCTTCCCAGATCATCACTCTCTCTGATTCTTCCCGGGAATACACATTTCCCTTTCTTCCTTGTCTTCCTTCCTTCCTTCCTTCTCTTGCTAAGTCTCTGGAGGCAGGAGTGTGTGTGTGTGTGTGTGTGTGTGTGTGCGCGCGCACATGCACGCGCATGTGTGTCTGTGCCCCGGACGGACATCCCTGGGGCCCCCACAGCGAGCCTTCTGTAGGCTGGCACACACCGAGACTCCCCATGGCGTCTGAGGAGGTACATCTGGGTCAAGGGATCAGGCTGTGGCGCTCTCAGACGGGAAGGTGCTGCCTCTGCCGTTTGAACATCAGACGGCAAGACCAGGCCCTGGAGCCGGTCTGGCCTTCAGGGCTGCGGCCCACATCCTGTCCCCGGCTTTCCCAGTGACTCTGTGTGACCAGCAGTTCAGTGGGAAGCCTTGGCAGCTGCCATGCAGGGGACTGCCACAAGCCAGGGATGGGACATTTATTCTCACATTTCTAGAAGCTCCAAATCTGAGGTCAGGCTGTCAGCAGGTTGGGCTCTCCCTGAGGCCTCTCTCCATGGCCATTTCACGGCCTTCCCTCCGTGCACATGCATCCCTGATGTCCATCTGTGTGTTCGGGTCTCCTCCTCCCATAAAGACACCAGTCAGGTTGGGTTGGGACCATCCCTAATGGCCTCATTTAACTCAATCATCAGTTGATCGAATGATGGAAGGACGGTTAACATACAGCGTTCTATTCGTTTCAGGGGTACAGTATAATGATTCAACAATTCTATACATTTCTCAGTTCTCATCTCGATCACTGCGCCCTTGATCCCCTTGATGTATTTTACTCATCCCCCTACCTACTTGCCTTCTGGCAATCACCAGTTTGTTCTCTGTACTTAAGAGTCTGTCTTTTGTTTGTCTCTTTCTTTCTTTCTTTTTTTTTTAAGATTTTTATTTTCAAGTAATCTCTACACTCAATGCGGGGCTCAAATTTACAAATCCGAGATTAAGAGTCACATGCTCTACTGACTGCACCAGCTAGGTGACCCTCTTTTGTTTCTTAAATTCCATGTATGAGTGAAATCACACAGTACTTGTCTTTCCCTGACTTATTTTCGTTAGCATTATACTCTCTAGACCCATCCATGTTGTTGCAAATGGCAAGATTTCATTCTTTTTTTTTTTTAAAAGATTTTATTTATTTATTTATTTGTCAGAGAGAGAGAGAGAGAGATATCACAAGTAGGCAGAGAGGCAGGCAGAGAGAGAGGGTGGGGGGAAGCAGGCTCCCAGCCGAGAAGAAAGCCTGACGTGGGGCTCGATCCCAGGACCCTGAGATCATGACCTGAGCTGAAGGCAGAGGCTTAACCCACTGAGCCACCCAGGTGCCCCGGTAATTCTATTTTTAACTTTCTGAGGAACCTCCACGTGTCTTCCACAGTGGCTGTACCAGTCTGCATTCCCACCAACTGCGCACGAGGGTTCCTTTTCTCCACATCCTCACTGACACTTGTTATTTCTTGTCTTTTTGATTTTAGCCCTTCTGACAGGTGGGAGGTGGTATCTTGTGGTTTTGATTTGCATTTTCCTAGTGTGAATGATGTTGAGCATCTTTTCATGTGTTTGCTGTTCATCTGTATGTCTTTTCTGGAATAAAAAAGTCTATTCTGGTCCTCTGCCCATCAGTAATGGAATTATTTGTTGTTGTTTTTTTGTAGTTGAGTTGTACAAGTTCTTTATATATTTTGGATATTAACCTCTTATTGGATAGATCGTTTGCAAATATCTTCTCCCACTCCGTAGCTTGCCTTTTTGTTTTGCTGATGTTTTCCTTTGCTCTGCAAAGGCTTTTTATTTCAGTGTAGTCCCAATAGTTTAATTTTGCTTTTGTTTCCCTTGCCTCGGGAGACATATCTAGAAAAATGTTGCTAACGGCGATGTCAGAGAAATTACTGCTTACATTTTCTTCTAGGAGTTTCATGGTTTCAGGTCTCACATTTAGGTCTTTAATCCATTTTGAGTTTTTTTTTGTGTATGGTATAAGAAAATGGTCCAGTTTCATTCTTCAGCATGTGGCTATTCATTTTTTCCCAGCGTCATTTGTTGAAGATTCAGTCACCTTTTTAAAGGCCCTATATCCAAATACAGTCACCTTCTGAGGTACTGGGGGTTAGGGATTCAACATATGAACTTTGGGGGGCACAGTTCAGTGCATAACAGTGGGTCCTCAAAGGATAACCAAGATGTTGCTGTCCATAGGAAGAGGGGGGCAGACAAACCCAAACAAATGCCCACTGTAACGCCTGACCATCTCTTTACATGGCCAAGATGCCCAGGTCCCATGCCCACAGCAGTGAGCATGTGCAGAACCGAGACAGGAAGGATCTCATCTGAATGAGTTTAAAAGGAAGAGACTTAGAGAATCCCAGAATTTCCCAGATAGAATACAGTACCTTAGCGATATCCACCACCAATCCTGCCATGACTGTAATAGCCCCCATTTCTGGGCACTTACTTTGACTTTATGGTCTCGGGTTTTTTTTCCTCAGTATTTTTTGTTTTCCTCTACATTTTGGGGTACATGGAGCATACTGATAATACTGCTTTAAGGTTTTTGTATATGCATCTGTTTCTATGGATGGATATTTCCCCCTGCTTATGGGTCATATTTTCCTGCATGTTCGCATGCCTGGTCACTTTTGGTAGGATGCCAGACATCATGGCCCTTTACATTGTTGGGTGCTGGGTTTTGTTGTATTCTTTTAGACAGCATTGGACTTTGTGCTGGCGATATTAAGTTACTTGGGCTCAGGTTCATTCTCTTGAGCTTGTTTTTCAGCTTCATTATGGCCTAGAGAAGCCTTTAGTTTAGGGCTAACAGAGCCCCACTACAAGGGTGTGATCCTTTGGAGGACCGTACTTGTCCCACTCTATATTATGAGCTCTTTGCACACTGCCTGGAGGGAGCACTCACTACTCTATGAGCTCTGGGAATTATCTGGGGCCTGCTACTTTCTGGTCTTCTTTTCACAGACAGCTTCATGAAGCTTTAATCCACACATGTGTAGTATTCAAAGACCCAAGGCAGCCCTTTTTGCAGATCTTTGGGATTCTCTCTCTCTCTGTGTGGACAGCCCCATCCTCCTGGGTACTCTGACCCGCAAGTCCTAGCAGTCGTAGCTTCTCTGAACTCCACTTTCTGTTTCCAATGAGGGAGACTCCAGGCTTGGGTGACTCCCCTACCTAGGCTTCCGCCCCAAATCCACCTCTAGAAAGCCAGCCGGGCAACTGTGCGACAACACAATCCATTCATTTCCCTTCTGTCAGGGATCACAGTCTGGCACTGCCTAACATATGGCGCCTGAAAACCATTTGTTCCTCTGAGGTTCACGGTTGGGGGGACTGTGAGAGCATCCAGCCTCCAAGGGCAAGGCCTCGGCTGCCTTGCCACCCAGACCCAGGGCTCCTTGGATGTCAGGACACTCCGTCTCCGGCAGGTGTCCTGGCCCCCAGCTCCAGAGCTCATTTCTTTGTGTACTCAGTGTGGGAAGGACTGCTTGGTGTGCATTTATACTTGTAGTTACATTTGCCCACAAGGCACACTGGTGCAGCAGCCAGCATCCTCTACTGAACATATTTGCTTTGCGGAGCTGGTTGAAGTTTAACACCCAGGGTCTGTCTTCATAATCTTCACAGAGAATGCTGAGCAGCACACCTGGGAGGCCAGGCAGAGGCTGAGCTGTCCCAGGGAGGCCAGTCCAGGCTACTGTTTCTCAAGTCGGGTTTTAAATCTCAAGCCCTTCCTTTTCCCCACTGACTTTATTTTCTAAAAAATTTCGAACATATAAAAAAGTAAAGGTGAAACACTCATCGACCTATCACCTAGATTGAACAATTTCATCTTTTTTTGCAGTATTTTATTTTTTTAAAAGATGTTATTTATTATTTGGGGGGGGGGAGAGAGAGAGAGCGAGCATGGGGGAGGGACGGACAGAGGCAGAAGGAGAAGCAGACTCTCTGCTGAGCAGGGAGCCCTATGCGGGATCCAATCCCAGGACAATGGGATCATGACCTGAGCTGAAGGCAGATGCTTCACCAACTGAGCCACCTAGGTGCCCTGAATGTCATATTTCTTAAGTCTTTCAAAATCTAGAATGGTTCTTTCTTATCTACCAATTTTTTCCCCCTGTAATACTTTCTTGTTGATGACACCAGACCAGCGTCCTATAGAAGGTCCCACCTTCTGTCTATGTCTGTATTTCGTGTCAATCATTTAACTTGTTGTTTGATTGTCTCTGTAAACTGAAGTTTAGATGTAAAGTCCTGGATATACCTTTTCTGTGCTATGTCACCTTGTGCACTGTGACCTCATGCCTGGTCATCTAAAATGCTGTGGACATCTGCCACTGGCTCAAAGGGGCAGCAACTAGTGGTCTCAGTGCAAGACCATGGCCTCCCCTTTCACGTGACAAGCAGCCTGTGGTCAAGCTCCTTGTTGAAGAATCAACCCCCCCCCCCCCCAGGTCCTGTTTTCATCTGTATTGCCTGCTGCAAATAAATATCTCCCCTTAGTCACTGTGCCTTCTGGCATCTCCACTGGGCAAGAATATACCTCCTGAATTTGTAGTGTAAATATGGAAAACTTTTTTCAAATTAAAAATCATTTTAATTTACTTTTCAAAATTGAAAACTGTTCTGTAGATTATGACATTTCATGGCTCCATCTCGCTTCTCCCACATGTTGAGGAGGTCACTAGGACGAGATGCTTAGGAGGGGACATCTAGGAACTCCATGGTGTGAACTTCATGGGTGATCACACCTACAAGCACAGCACAGACCTAAGTCCTGCACCAGGCCTGGTGGGTGTGGCTGAGATCTGTGGCCCAGGCATGTAGACTCAGGAGTTAAAAATGCCAACAGGGCTCCTGGAACTGGAGATGTAGTCAGTCCCAAGCTCATGTAACCACAGGGCAAGGAGCCAGGGCCATGGACTTGATTTAGAACCACAAGATGAGACCACTGCTGGAATCAGCCACGGAACGCTGACAAACCTCAGAGCTGCATGAACTGTGGCCACATGTACAGTATCTCCGCCAAGCTCGGGCACACTTTGCAAGAATGGGTCCAAAGCCTCTGTCTCAAACACATGGTCCGGGGTCCATCTGGAGTTTTAAAGTTCTGATTTAGAAAATCATTTATGTGACAGTCTTATAAAAATGCATAAATATGTATTTATCTATATATTCAGTGGGTCACCTTTATCAGACTGCAAGTGGCCACTGTTCTAGAAAATGTGAACCGCGAGGCTATCAGACGAAGAATCTGGGGGCAGCATCACAGGAGGAAGCCAAGCAGAGTTACACATTCTCCTGCGATCTTCAGGAGAGCCTCGTGAGCTTGGGACCATGACCCCTCCTTTATACGTAGGAAGACCAGAACCCTAAGGCTCAGAACATTATAATGACCAGAGATGGAAGAAGAATGGCCACACTGTGGCAGGGGCTAGCCCAGGCCTCCTGAGTCTGTGTGACTCTGAAGCCCCTGGTCTTTCACTACCACACCCATCTTCCCCAATGTGTAGCCACACATGCAGAACTGAAATTGAGCATAAAAGAGAAGGTAAGTATCACCAAAATTTGTTTGCCAGATTTTCTTTGCAGAATCAGAATTCCTGGCAAGACCCTTCTTCTGCAGGCTCATTTTGTGTCCCTTTCTCTTTTTTCCCTATGCTTTAGTCTTTCAGTTCCTTGAGGGATATGTGTTATGTTCCACCCCGGGGCCTTTGTACATGCTGCTCCCTCAGCAGTTCGCCTAGCTGGTTTCTGCTTGTCCTTAAAGATGGGGCTTACATTGCTTTCTCAGGCAAGCCCTTCCTGACCTGGAGGAGCCAGGCCACCATGTCACCTGTCTTAGGACACCCTCCTACTCCTACACAGCCCCTTCACAGTAGCTTCTCTTTTAAGTGGTCAGAGTCACCAGGCCATGGGTTCAGGGTCTGAGCCCCTAAGGTTCCTAATTTCCATAGAAGGGTTTAAGTGCGTGCATGAGGCCACGTGGGATTGGAGTCTAGGCCCCTTTCCTCTGCGGGACCGAAGATCCTTATTGGTAGAATAAGGCCTATAACTTTCTAGGAAGCTGTGGTTGATACCCATGAACTCTGGAGTCACACACACACCTTATCCTCTTGCTCTTAGCAGGTTCTCCCACCCACGTAGGCTGAAAGGCCCCTAGGGCATTCTGAAGTGTATTTAATCTGCATCCTAGGTGGGATGCTGAGACTTCTCTGGCTCAGAGTGGCCCCAATGGGAGGCAAGGGCATTCTCTATACAGAATGGGAGCCCACCTGGAGTTCCCCAGGCCCTACTAGCTCCCTTCCCAGCTCTGCCACCCAGTGCCCTTCCAAGCCAATGGAGCCTTTCACCTTTTTTTTTTTTTTTTAACCTGCCTTCCTCCAGTCCTTGAAGGCTCCCAGGCCTACTGCCATTGTCACTCTTTGGAGGCATGACAGAGGACCGCCACTTAATATTATTCTGAATTAACTCCACTTACTGAGCATTCTGAGATTTCTCCTTCCTTCTTTTCTTGGTTTTAACCTCATGATGGTAAGAATACATCTATGTGTGTGTGTGTGTTCAGTTTTTCCTTGGAGAAATCTGAAGTGCCCGTGTTTGCTGGTGTGGAAACCCTGAGGGTCTGAGAACTCACCTAGAGGGCGAAGACCACGTTCCAGAGTGTCCCCGCGCAGCTGCTCCCCGCCTGGCCTGAGCCTTCCTTTCCCAGCTGGCTCCTCTCCCCACTTCCTCTCTTCCCCTCCTTCACACTGAGTCCTACCAAACTAACAGAAGTTTCTGCGAGCCCAAGGAGGATGAAGTCTCTGGGCGTCGGCGGGGCTTTTCTTGCCTCTCCCTCCCGGCTTCCCCCGGGAACCGCCCTCATTCAACCCTCAAGAGAGAGGTCACCTCCCCGGGAAGCACTCGGCGATCGGCACTTCACCACCCCTTCGCGCCGGCCCCGGGCGTCCCCGCCCAAGCACGAGGAGCAAACCCCCATCCACCTGTGGTTACTCCACCCGGCACCTCCGCTGCCCCAGTCTGGCTGGCGTGGCCAGGCCGAGGATAGGTGCTCAGTTAAAGTCCGTCTCCTGGGGGAAGGGACCACGTGCTCGGGCAGGCTCCTCCCAGGGAACCTCCGGGTCAGCGCCGCTCCCGGACTCCAGGCATCGAGGCGGAACCCGAGTCTGCGGCCGGAGCCCCGTGCCGGGCAAACCCCAAGCTTCATAAATCTCAGAGTCCCCCTCGCCCCCCTCCGCGCAGGGCGCCCCCCTCTCGTCGTGGGACACCGGGGGCGGGGCGGGGATCCCGCGCAGGGGGAGGGGCGGGGGGTCGTCCCGCGGGCGGGGCGCGGGAGTCACGGGCTGCGGCGCGCGGTGCCCGACGCAGGGGCCGAGCTCACAGGCCCCGGGCCGGCCCGCCTCTCGCCGGCGCTCCCGGCCTTTCCCATCCGGCCCGCGACGCTCCGCCCGCCCCGTCCCACATGACACCGCCTCCGCCGCAAACTTTTTCCTCCCCATCCTGTCGCGGCTCGCAAGGAATGGAAAATGGCGGCCTAGGCGCGGAGTTTCCTGCCCGGGCGGCGGCGGCTCTCGCGGCGGCTCTCGCGGCGGCGCCATGACGCGCTGGGTGCCCACCAAGAGAGAGGAGAAATACGGCGTGGGTGAGCGCCGCGCGCCCCACTCGGCGCCGGGCCGGCACGACCTCCCCGCGGCGCGCGCTCCGGAGGGGCGGCGGGGCCGGGCGGGGCGCGGCGGGCGGGGGCGCCGGAGCCTGTTGCCGCCGGCCCGGCCCGAGTGCCCGGCGCCCCCTCCGGAGCGCGCGCGAGCGGGGCCGGGGACACGCGGGGGCGGGGGCGGGCCGTGTCACTTCCCGAGGGGTTCCCGCCCCCCCCACCCCCCGCCCCCAGCTCCCGGCCGGGCACCCGGTGGCTGAGCCCTCCAGCCTCCCGGGCCGCCCGAGCTCAGACCCCATCCTGCTCGCGGCCGAAGTCTTCGTGGGGTTTTGGGGGGGACTGGCCGGGCCGCCCCGCGGTCATTGTTGGGCCGCGGCTTTCTGCTTTTCGGGTGAAGTTGCGTGCAGGGGCTGGAGCTTCCCGGGCGGGCGGTTGCAAGTGGCGGGGACCCAAGCGAAGAGTTGTGCTCTCTCCCGGTGCGAAGTGGCGCGCGCGACCTGGGCGGGCTGGGCGCCCTGCCCGCCCCTTGGTGGTCCTGGCCTGGACCGCGCGGGACCCCGGCCGCGGAGCGGCGGGTCGAGCGCTCCGGCGTCCTCGGGCTCCCGCGTCCACGGGCTCCGCGAGCGGGTTGCGGAGGGCGGGACTGTTTTGGCTCCGCCGCTCTTTGTCGTTTCCTGAGGGGAGTGGGGGGAGTCGGGTTGCAAGTTTACATTTCGGACCGAGCGAGAACGCATTCCGGAGAGCGAGGCTTTCCTTGATGGCAGAACAAACGGACCCCAGCCCTCGCTGCGCCCTGCCCTGCTCTCCTCCTCACCGGGGATTTGCAGCCTGTCAGGGTCTGGGGTCCGGCCTTTCTCGTCCACCGGTGTCGGGCCCGTGGCTGCTCTCCGGGATCCCGGATCCTGGACCGTCCCCGTTTTCCGTCTGACTTTCCTCCTGCTCCTTTATCACCTCCGTCACCCAGGCTAGACTTTGCCTGACTTGTAAGGACTTTTGTGACCTTGGCCTCCCCTCTGCCATCAGGTTGTGCCCTCTCAGGGCTCCTCCTCCTGGGACTTGTGCTCCCACGGTGGGCAGCCGCCCCCCCTCCCCCAGGGTCCCTGAGCTTTTGTGGTGCCATGCCTGTGTCCCCACTGCAGGTCTCCTCCAGAGCTGGCCCTCTGAACTTGGGCAAGCCTCGGGGGGCGCTCCAGCCCTCAGGCTTCCTCCTTTTTTGTGATTCCAGTGGCTTGTCTCTACTAGATGTCTGCGGTGTGACAGTGGAGCTGCTGGGGAAAGAGTCAGTCCTGAGACAGTCGTAGGTCCTCTGGGCCCACACTCCTCTTGTTCCACATGCCCATGTGTGGGGGCGCTTCTTGCTCCAGGACTGCTATGACTGAGCTCTCGTCCCGTCCCATTTCTAGAGATGAGGAAGGGAGGCCCAGACATGGGCATGGAGGTCAGTGACAGGGTGGGAGACCTGAGTGTGTAAGCAGCACCCTGGGTGCCTCCATATGGTCTCATCCCGGCCATCCTGATAGAAAAGTCGCCATGCATCTGCAGCAGGTGGGGGAGGTGTGGGGTGCACGTTCAGTGTTGGCACTGATTCAGGTGTGACAGTAAGGGTCGGGGCTGTGGAGAGCCTGCTGGGGTGTGTGTGTGTGTGTGTATAGTGAGCTGAGGACTGGAACACAATAGGGGCAGATGGAGGAGGGCCTGGAGAGGCGGCAGGGAGAGGCCTGTGGGACTGGAAGCCTGGTCCTGGAGCTTACACCATCCCACTGAGAGCCAGGAGGCCGGGAGGCGGCTCTCTTTGGAGCAGGGCGTTTTAAGGTACATTGATGTCTCTTGTTGGCTCCCAGCATGACCTGTGACCTGATGGTTTCAGTGAGGACACTAGGTGTCAGTGAGGACACTAAGTGTGGCACTTGTTGACTTGCTCTCTAGAGAAGACCAGAGGGACCATTCATGACACAGCGAGGGGGTCTCCTTGCTGGGGAGGTGACTGGGGGCAAGAACATGGCCGTGTCCCTCCCTGTTACGTCACACACACACCACTTGCTATGGTGACTTCCAACATCACACCTTTGGCTAATGCTGTGGTTTTAAGAAAAGTCTGTTAGGAAGTTTCCAAAGGACCATGTGCGTGATGGTTTTGCCAGGCAGTTCTAGGAACAGTGTGAATGGCTGTCAGGTGGAGGAGAGAGTTTCTGCTCTGCTTGGTTTCACTAGGGTGGAGCCGAGGCCACAGAATGGGGGAGAAGGGAGGGGACAGCACAGCTCGCTCAGCATCAGTGGCAAGGCCCATCAGACAACTCTTTTGATTCTGGGCAGAAGGGAAGGCGAGGATGCTCACATCCGGGTCAGCCCAAGCTCTCCACTGTTCTAGGAGTTGGCACTGGAGGGTCTCGGAACGGAAGACAGAAGTGCTGGGGGGCAGGGATTTTTGCCCATTTGCTAATGGGCTGTTTCCGTCCAAGGGAAAATTACCGGCCATGCCCCTTACCAACCACAGCGTTTTTTGGGGGAGCCTAACAACAGGGCTGTGTTTCCCTGGAGGGCTGTGGCGGGTCGTGGGTGGGCCTCGCTTCCACTCCGACCACTGACTTGGCGGGATGAATGAATCACGAGGGGAAAGAAAATGATAAAACTCCATCTCATTTGGAAACATGAATCACAGCTCATTGTTTGGAAGTACTTGGAATCTGTTAGAAGCATTGTTTGTAAATGAGACACTTCACTTATTTATTTATTTTGTACATTGGGGAAGGGAGTAAACAGCTGATCTGTTGCTTCCTCATTGAGGCAGGAAGTGCTCATCCCCTCATCCCTGCCCCATTTATTCCAGTGGGGTTGGGGTTGCCCCCCCAGGAAATTTACCAGCCTGTTAATGTCTCCCCCTGGGGTTGAACTGGGTGAGTCAGTGTTTATGGATTTGGTTATTTAACGCAGGGATGAATTTTGACCTACCTGGCACAGGGAAGGCTCGGACGGGGGTAAACTTTTCCATCATCCCCCAGCTGGGCAGAGGCTGAGGTCTCAATGCCGATAAAATGATTGTGGATCCTGTTCCTAAGATGCAGTGTGTCCTGGAGTCACACCTGAGGATGGTGTGCTCACCTCTCTCATTGGTGTCAGAGGTGGAGTAGTGGCCTCCTTCCCAAAATGTCTATGCCCTAATCCCCAGAACCTGTAAATACGTTATGTGACATGGTAGAAAGGGCTTTGCAGATGTGGTTAATGTAATGGGACTTAGAGTTGAAGGGATGATCTTGCATTACCTACCACGGGCCCCCAAAGCAGAGAACTTTCTCTGGCTGCTAACAGAAGAGTGGAGTCAGAGGTTCTGAGCCTGGGCAGGGTCCCAGGCATAGTTGCTGGCCCTGAGTTGTAGGAGCCCCCTTACAAGGACCCGAGAAAGTCCAGGGAGCTCAGGGCAGCTGCACCCAAGTAGGGAACAGGAACCTTAGTCCTACAGGCACAGCTGGATTTTGCCAGGACTCCAAATGAGCCTGGAAACAGATCCTTTCCTGGGCTCCCCACGAGAGCCCAGCCGGCCAGCAGCTGGACTTTGAGACCCAGAGCCGCTGAGTGTCTGACCTGGGGAACCGTGAGATTATCCCTGTGGACCGTTTGAAGCTGCTCAGGATGTGGCCATTTGTTAAGGCGGCCAGAGAAACGGAACAGGTGGTGCTGAGAGCAGTTCGGGAGAGTGAGGTGCTCTTGCTGGCCTTCAGCTTTGTTAGGGTGGGGGGTGAACACCAGCGGACCCGAGTGGGGTGCTTTATTCTGGCTTTTTCTGTGGGGAGCTCAAACGGGATGCGGGTGTTGGTGCTGCGGACACCTTTAACTCCCGGCTCTTACTCCTTGTGTGGGCCACAGGGAAATTACTCAGCTTCCTGAGCCTTGGTTTCCCCATCTGGAAGGCGGAGCTAAGCCTGGCTACCATGAAGACCAAGGACGATGCATTGAGATAATGTTGGCAGAGCAGGGGGCGTCGTGCTTGAGATCAGCCCGGCACTCGATGGAGTGTTGCTTTTATTAATATTTATTTAATAAAGTGCGGTTCAGAAGTGTAGTGACAAGTGATTTTGTGTTTGCACTTGACAGGCACAGTTGCTGCAAGAATACTTTTCTCCAAAAGGTGATTTCTTAATGGTGTGTTTTGCCCCTCTGTTGGGGGAAAGTCTCATTTGCTTGGTGTAGGGGAGCATGACTTGTGTGTATTTAGATTAGTTCTGAGTGATGATAACTGCTAGGAGTAGTGTAATATCCAAATAAATTTGGGAGTGTGGGAGTTGCAGAAAGATCATTTTTGTTATCTAGAGTAGCAAGCAAGCTGCTACTTTGGGGAAGAAAAATTAGATTTGATTGTAAGTAAATAGAAATGCGGACATTTTCATTCACTGGAGTTGCAGAAAAACCAAATTAGGGCATATTATATTTCTACAAACCTTATTTTACTTTGAAAACATTATAAAAATTTTAAATTTATTGTTGTGCCAATGTTTTCCTAGAATATTGCATCTTATGGGATTGTCTTAGGGGTTGTGAATAGTTCCCACTCTTGTTCCCTTCCTTCCTTCCATCCTTTGTCCTTCCTTCCATCCTTTGTCCTTCCTTCCATCCTTCCTTCCTCCTCGTTTTTATTTTTTCTTTAACTTTGTATTTTCAGATAGTCATAAACACATATGTTTGTAACAGCTAATTCAGAGAGACTCCATATACCCATTGCCGATTTCCCCCAAGGTGACATCCTGCCAGACTACAGTACCGCACAGAGCCGGGATGCTGGCGTGGTCGCAGTCCAGGCACAGAGCAGTGCCATCACCCCCAGACTCCTCCTCTTGTCCTTTTGTAGCCACACCCACCTTGTTCCTCCTTCCCGCATAATCCCTGGCAACTAGTAATCTCCGTTTCTATAGTTTTATCATTGCAAGAATGTTCCATGAATGGAATCATATAGTAGGAGACCTCTTTGGATTGATTTTTATCAGGTCGTGTAGTTCTCTGGAGATTCATCAGGTCCTTGTGTGTATGGGGGGTGGTTCCTTTTCTTTGCTGGGTGGTGTTCTGTGGCCTGGAGGTACCCAGAGGGATCAACCATTCACCTGACGAAGGATGTCTGGGTTTTGGCTGTTGTGAGTAAAGCTACTATGAACATTTATGCACAGGTTTGTGCGTGAACACAAGTCTCTGTTGTCTGGGATACGTGCCCAGGCGGGCTGTTGCTGAGTTGTACGTAGTTGTGTGTTTGGATTTTTAAGAAACTGCCAAACTGCTCCAGAGTAACTGCACCATTTTGCATTCCCACCAGCCACAAATGTGTGATCTGGGTTCCCCTTGCCAGCCTTTCTTGTCCCTCTTGCCTATTTTAGCCAGTCTCGTGGAGTGTGGTGGTACGTCGTCTTGGTTTGGGTTTGCATTTCCCTGTTTGCAGCCCCTCCTTGAAGGATATCTTGGTGTCATTTGAGAGACGAGCCTCTGGGCTGCTGTGAGCTGCAGTACGCAGGAAGGCGGCTGCCAGGTGCAGCAGGGGCTGCACTGAGGCCACTGAGCTGTGCAGGTGTTGAATGTGTTAGGGTCCTGAGAGCAGTTGGAAGAGGAGATCATGGCGTGGAAGGCAGGTAGCGCTGTCCAACAGCGTGGAGGCAAGCAGTGCCCTATACCACTGGCGGATGGCAGGGCACGATGTTCAGACTCCTCCCCAGTTTCTTGAGAAGGTCTTCTGCGAGGTAAGCCCTAAGGAGGGGACCCAGGGAGGGGTCAGAATCTGAGTTTTAGCCCTGGTGTGGCCACTCTTCATTGATGTGATCTGGGGCAAGTCTTTGAGCCTCTCCAGGCTGGTTCCACATTTTCAAAATGGAGGATAACGCTTGGCCTTGTGTACAAGATCAGCTGATGGTTGGTTCACAGGAGCTAAAGGAAGAAGGCGCTTTGGAAACATTGTTATGTCAACAGCAGCTTAGCTGCCGTATATAATCAGCAGTGCCTGAGTTAGCTTTTATTAATCAAGTGGGGAGTGCTTTGGGACCCTCCCTCAAGTCAACATGTGAAGTATGTGCATTAGTTTGCTGCCTTAACAAGTCTACTCGGAGGGGCTTAAACTGCAGGAATTTATTTTCTCAGTTCTGGAGGCTGGAAGTCCAAGATCAAGGTGTTGGCAGGGTTCGTTCCTTCTGAGGCCTTCTGCTTGCTGTGTGGCTGGCCGCCTTCTCACCTCCTTCTCACCTCCTTACAAGGTCTTCCTCCCTGGTGTTTGTGTTCTCACCTCCTCTTACTGGATTTGGGCCACCGTCATGATGTCATTTCCTTCATCCTCTCTTTCAAAACCCTGTCTCCATATACATACTGAATTATGGTGGGGGACAGAACTTCAGTGTTTGAATTTTGGGGGACATAAGCCATAACATGATTATCACAAGTAAGAGTCCCTCAATTTTTGTGTGCTTTTGGTGGCTACCATCTGAATGATTAATTTTTTGCAAGGTCGTGGGTCCCCAGTTCCTTGGGGATGCCTGGAAGAAGGAAGGAGGGAGAATGGGCGGTGGGAGCTTGCAGTGTCAGCCCCCCTCTCCCCGACAAGGCTCTCAGAATCTAATATAAGGAATCACGTTAGTGTCTGTGTCCAGCCCTGGAGATTGCTTGTATTCAAGTTAGTGACGGGGTGATACAGTCAGGGGGATTGAGACCCGAACAGGAAGTTGAGCGTGTTGTAAGTGTGACCATTCACATGGTGAGCGCAGCTGGGGAACAGCTCTTCGCCGGCACGCTTGGCTTGTCTGTGCTCACTTGCCTGTGGCATTAGGAGTGGAGACCTCTAGCTTGGCTGTGTTTCCAGTTCCTTCCACTTGTAGTATTGGTGTGTGGGTAGGGTGGTCAGGCTCCCTGTGGTTCCAGAATGCCAGTTGTCCAGTAATGGCAAGGACCGCCTTTGGTATCAACATCGCACAGTCACTGTTGGGTCAAGTGCACAGCTCTGGGGGCTTCTCTCCACTGTGTAGGCCGTAAAGCTGGCTCTTCCAACCCTCCTATAGTCTGCGGAGGCTCTGGGCACTCACGGGAGTGTTTTAGTTTTGGGAGCTAATGGGGTGAGGGCAGGTGTTGGCATGTGACATATAAACGGCCCCATGCTTCCTGATGATGGCTCAGAAGCACAGTGGTAGCAGGCCACCCGGCAGCCGTCCACGGCCTCACGTGCTGGGGAGATGCTGAACTTTCTATACCCGGGCACTCTGCTTCTAAAAACCAGGTGGTTTCATCCTAGACAGATGTCTGTCAGCTCGGTAACTTTTCATTTGGGTGCCTCGAGGAGGAAAAGGTGTTCTCTCTGTGAGGGGTACGTGCCAAAAGATCGCACGCAGATTGGGGGGCTTGGAGGTGCAGCTTTGGAGCTCTGCTTCATCTCTTGCCAGCTGGGTGACCTTGGGTGAGTTATTTACTGTAAGCCGTTTCTCCTTTGTAAATGGATGATAATACCATCCTCTTTGGGCATTTCCGAGGATGAAGAGAGAGATAAGCCAGCACAAACCTGGCCCCGATCTATGCTCGGTAGCTGTTTCTTTCATGCTCCCCTCGGCCCCTCTGACTGTGTGACTGAAGCCACGTGGGCCCCATTGTCTCTGCAGCCCCTACTTGTTGTAAGGGAGGGTCCAAGACGGGGAGCGATGTTTGATGGCTTCCCTAGAATTTCAGTGTTTGCTCTGAGGTCCTGTCGGGTCGATCCCCAGAGCTCCTGAAGGGACCAGGCGAAGGGAGCCCAGTAAAGCTCATGTGGATTAATCTCTTCCAAAAATGTCACTTGGACTCCTTGTACAGCTGGGGTTGCTCTTCATCGGTGCAGTTTGCTGCCGCGTTTCGTTCGGAGCACGGTACAAATTTTGTGTGTCATCTTGAGTGATTTTGTTTAACAGACTTAGATTTGTTAGGTCCACTTTTATATGTAAATTAACTCTTGTGATTTCTGAATCAGGGTTGGGCGGCTGCTGTGACAAAGAGCCCCAAGATTTCCTAGCTTCGTACAATGAAAGTTTGTTGTTTGTAAATAAATAAATAAATTTATTTAAATAAATAAAAAAGATTTTATTTATTTATTTGCGAGAGAGAACAGGGGGATCAACAGAGGGAGAGTGAGAAGCAGGATCCCTGCTGAGCAAGGAGCCCAACATGGGGCTCAATCCCAGGACCCTGGAATCATGACCCAAGCCGAAGGCAGCCGCTTAATGGACTGAGCCACCCAGGTGCCCCGGAAGTTTGTTATTTGTTTATGTCATAGTCCCAGTGGCTGGTGGGGAGGGGACACAGGGGCTCCACTGCCTCTAGTCATCTGGGGACTCAGGCTCCTTCCTGTGGCCATGCCCTCCACTAGGCTCTTGGGCTCCTTGCCTTTGAGCTTGTGGATGGGGAAAGCAAGACACGGAGGACCTTTCACAGGAGCTTTTTTCCCCTGCGGGGGCCGGAGGCTGTGCCCATCCCAGAGCTCAGTGTCTGGCCCAACCTAAGAGCACCAGGGGCTTGGATATAGAGTCTAGCTGTGTGCTCTGCAAGAAGAGGATGTGTGTACTGGGGCTGTCCTCTAATAGGTCCCTGTTGTCGACACCTGCTTTCTATTAATCAGGAGGAGTTAGGCCCTTCAGCGTTATTGGCATCGAACACAGAGATTGTAAGTTGTCACACCATCTTGTCGTGAGAGTCGCTTGGCAGAACAGATGTCCAGACCCTGACAAAGATATGAAGAGATGCGAGTCAGAACAGGTGCTGCCTTTTTCCTTGGCCTGTTTTCGGCTCCTTCTGTCCTGTAGATTCCAGGATATCCTTCACTGTAGACCTGGCCCAGCGAGTACTCTAGGGGGTTGGGGTGGACCCGTGAGCCTAAGCGAGACTGCCTTCTAAATGAGTCACCTTCATGTTTGTCTGGCGGTTCCTAGTCTCACCATCCTGAGGCATACGCAGCACCCCCAGATCCCATTCCTGCGGCTTTGGAATCCTTTTGGCCTCAGGAGGTGGTGAACTAAAGCCTGCTCATTAGAACTGTGGCTTTGTTTCTGAGTGTTGGTGTTTGTGTATTAGGATGGAATCTTACTGTTTTGAAATAATACTTTATGACTAAGCATGTGCTGAAAAAAGGCTATGAAAATCAGTAAATCAGTCACAGCTATGGTAACTTAAAGCTAGGTTGGGGGGCTATTATGGTACAGGGTAAAGAGCACTTGGCCTGGGAGTCAGAATGCCTGGAATCCAGGCCAGGTTGCCACTCTTCTGCCTTATCTACCCTCCCCGGCCTCAGGCCCTTGGAGATGGGGCAATAGGGGGCTCCATTTACCTCTTTGCCACCAGCGCGGAGAGGAGCTAGCAAGAGAATGCATGTGGTAGAGCTTGCGGAAGGAGAAGTACTACTTTCTAGTATTTCCTCTTTCAGAGGGAGAAAGTACTACTTTGTAGTATTGTCAGCCTGTTCTGGAGAAAATACATGGTTTCTGGTGATGGTTCGAAACTTTCTCATTGGAAAGGGGCAGTGAGGCAGAGTGAGCATTACTTTTCCTAAGGTTTTGTAACTTTTGTTTTATTACTAGACGAGTTGTCTAGTCATTGATTAACAGTGTGAGCCACAGAGCCTTGTGAGTAAGCCCTAAGTCGAGCGGTTGAACCGGTGTGTGTGATGGGTGGTGATGAAGGTGAGTGTGTCCCCGCTTCCTTGAGGAACGCCGTGATATAAGTCACAGAGGAATTACTGGTCAGATAAGACTGTGCCTTCCGGACTGTGCCTTCCCACCTTCCTTCTGGTTTGCTTGCCAGCATCGTTCTTAGATGTGGGGGATCCAGAGTCGCCCTCTAGGGATGTAGATCATGGTATGGGTCAGCAGTGCCTTATGGGAATCCTTGGGGCTAGTGGTGTTTCCGAGTTCAGGTTGGTCTTGGCGTGGAGAGGAAGATGGTACCTGTGCAGAAGGCTCACGTGTGTGCCGCACAGCCCCTCAGGTCTGGGGATGTCCCCGCAGTCAGACACGTTGATGCTGTGGGGGTGCTGTACGGTCACCTGTGATGTGAGGGAGGTGACCTGTGATCAGCCTGCTTTCTGAGCAGGTTTAGTTTTTGCCATTCAGTGAATTACCAAAAACTTTTTTTTTTTTTTCTTTGGGAGCTTTGGGAGATTGCAGGGACAGGGATGGGTTTGGTGTTTTTCATGGCAAAACCAACACATTCAGTGCTTGTCCTGGGCTCTCAGGTTCTCAGATCAGTTTTCAGACTGTAGGGGCTGCTGCCTGCTTGGAAACCTTTTAAAAAAATGTCCTTCATAGCCCTCTGGCCTCATTTCCTGGTATAGTCCTGTCCAACCAGGTGCCAGGCTGGTCCCAGGTCCCAGTCTGTAATCGGCCCATTCCTGTCTTAGCTCTTAGGACCTGTGCCTGGGGCCCTAGCATCGCAGGCCTTATTCTGTCTGCCTCCTGACCCCTTCTGGAAGATTGCCCCTGTTCCCAGCCCAGGCTGTGGGGACAAGTGTGTGTGAGCGTTGAGGGCCCAGCAGGAATGGCCTTGGGTCCCAGGGCCTGGGAGTCTTGGGGCAGAAGGAGTGATGGGGGGTGGTAGAGAGAGCGGGGGGTGGGGGTGGGGAGTCAGGGTTGAGGAGAAGCTTGCCTTTCCCCAGAGCTCACAGCATTGTGGTTTTCTCTTCCTGATCTCCTTAGCCACACTCTCCTGATGCCGACATGTGGATGGTGTAGCTGTGTGGCTAGGAGAGGTTGAGCTCTCGGCGGAGGGGCGCCCTCCGCCGCCAGGGGCCTGGAGCAGCTGGTCCTGGATCTGGCTGAGAGGCCCACCTCCCCCCAGTGGTGCTGGTGGTGAACCCGGGAAGTGACCTGTTTGAGGCTCAGCGCCTCCTTCCTCTGAGTTCTCAGGCGCATCAGTGCCTGTGGAGGCTGCCCCGTCAAAGCCAGGGCTAGCGTCTAAGTTGGGGTGTGTGCACGGGGGACCGTGCACCGCCCGGTGCCCCAGTTGGCTCACTTGTCGACCGTGGATAACAGCAGTTGCTGCCTTGCAGAATTGCTTGGTGGTTAAACGAGCTAATTCCTGTAAACTTCGGTTTCGGGACCTGTGTACTCTTGACATTCTGGGTTGGGTGATTTTTGGTTGTGGGGGGCTTTCCTGTGCCTTGTTGGGGGCTCAGCTCAGCAGCATCCCTGGTCTCTCACTAGATCTTAGTAGCGCTCCCCTCCCCTCAGTGTGACAGCCTACATAGTTGTAGCTCCTGCCACATGTCCCCTGTGGGCAAGATGGCTCCCCTGCCGGAACCGTTGATACGAAGTGCAGGGATGAAGCCCGCAGGGGTGAAGCTATACTCTGAGGCAGCACCCCCTGGCTGTCTGCTGTGGCATCCTGATAGTGTCGCTGGAAGCAGAGGCTCTCCTGATACATGGGAAGGCAGGCTGGAGCCCTGCAGGACCGCTTCCTGAAGGGTGTGTGTTGGGGAGAGGCTGGAGGGGAGGAAGCGGGGAGGAAGGGGAGGAGGTGGGGGCCTCCGACCAGGCTTACTGGCTGTGGGAAGGCGGTCAGGAGCCAGCTGTTGTTTCTTCTCCTTTCTGAGAAACATAAATGGCAGTTTTGAGGTCAGGTTCTAGGACAGATGTGCAGTTTACCAGGGGAATTTGGGACCCTCCCCACATTCTTCCTTAGCAACACCTTTCCAGCTGCCCTGAGACCTCCAGAAGTACAGGAGCTCAGGCATTCGCCAGTGGGGTTGTATTTGCTGGAATAAAGGCACTTATCAAGGCTCCTTTTCCCCCCCGAAAATAATAACTTATTTTCTTTAACATAATTGACTTTTCCAGGGGCAAATAATGATTTAGCAGGAGGGAAATGTGATTATTTTTCTTCCAAATTGCTGTGCTTCTATTAACTTCACAAGATTTATTTTCAAGTCCTTCTAACGTCATGTGTGTTCTACTGCCTATTTTTCAAAGGCAGGAATGCGTCTTGGTCCTCCAGGCACTGTGGCCAGGCTGCCAAGTTTCTTCAGCTGGTTCTTGGGGAGTGTTGCTTTGAGGATCATCCTGGAGAGGCCAAGGGGAGGGAGAGGTGAGGATGGGAGCTGATACTGGGGATCCCACAGAATAAAGGGATGGATGGCACTCAGTCCGGCTGACCTCAGTGATGTCCGGAGCTACTTCTTTACCCAAACTCTGATACAGTCAACGCTGCTGTTCTGGCAGTGCCACTGGGCCTTTGCATATCATATGTTCTTCTCTCTGCCTGTAGACAGTCTTTATTTGCCTTCCACCTCCAGGCTCTGCTCAACTTATAAACCTCTCTCAACCCCCCACCCCAGGGTGAATGTGGGCCTGCCTCCTTGCTGCTCTCTGCAGTTTTTTCACATACTTCCTTCCCACCTTACCCCTGGCTGCTGCTGGACAGAGGGTCCTTGAGGACAAGGGCTGAGTTGTGTTCCCTTCTTTGTTCCCTGCACCTTACATGCTCCCTAACACTCCTGTTGGATGAAGGCAGAGGGACAGAGGCATTTTATCTCAGCCAAGCACTGGGAACTAACTTGAAAGCTCCAGATCTCCTGTTGGAGAGTCACATCTCTGGGTGTGTGGCTCCTTCTGGGACGTGTGACAGAATTGCTCAGGAATCCATTGTGTGATTGGGTTAAATGGACTTACAGCTCCCCCACCCGGGACTCGGGGTGGCTCCCTAAGAAGAGGATCTGTCATGAAGGAAAGGAGACGCCCGGTGCCGTGCTGCGTACAAACTTGGTGACCAGGCAGCTCAACCACACCTTTGGGCATCGCCAGCACCTTTGTGACTTGGCTGTTCCTAGAACTTGCCTCCCCGACCCCTCCAAGTTTCCCGTCCTCTCAGACTGCTTCTCAAGTCCTTCTGCATGTGTTGCTCCAATAACATGCCTTCTCAGTCTAGCTGCTGGGGTCAAGGGCAGGGACTGGATGAGCAGGAGTGGAGAGTGGATGAGTGGAGAAGGAAAACCAAGTTTGTGAAGGAAGATGGCAGGGTGAGTCCCAGCTCTGGGTCCTAGTGGCTGCGGAACCCGAAGGAGGCTCTGAGCAGCTTTCGGGGCCTGTGATCATCCGTAAAGCGAGGCTTTTGCCCTGGTCTCTCGTGCCCTGCACCATAGTGATGAGGCACCAGTGAAGTCAAAGTAGACCTTACACACTGAAGTGCTTTGTACCTGTAGAGCCGTGAGCAGCTGAAAGGAACAGCCAGACATTTTTCTTGAGAACAGAGATCTGTAGCCTTTTTTCTGTCGAGGTCCAGATGATAAATACCTTAGGTTTTGCTGGCCAGGAGGCAGAACAGAGGGGACTGTGTGGGTATGTATATAATCATTAAAAACATGAACCCCCTCGGGGCGCTTGGATCACTCGGTTGGTTAAGCGTCCGACTCTTGATCTCAGCTCAGGTCTTCATCTCAGGATCATAAGTTCAAGCCTGTGGTTGGGCTCCACATTGGGCGTGGTGCCTGCTTAAGGACAAATAAACAACGGAACCAGTCGGAAGTGTAAAAATCAGAAGATAGTTTGGCAATTCATCAAAAAGTTTTAAGCACACAACTACCATATGGCTCAGAGATTCCACTCCTGTGTCTGTTCCCTGAAGAACTGCAAACAGACATTCCAACAAATACTTGTACGTAAACATCCAGAGTGGTGGTTTTTATAATACTCGGGACACGGGAACTGTCCCTGTGTCCATCAGCAGATGAGTGCGTGAATGAAATACGGTGTGGCCGTGCAATGGCGGGTTCTTGAGCCATAAAAATGAGTGAAGCACAGATACACATTACAACATGGATGAACCTAGAAAACTGGGCAGAGTGAGAGGAGACGGTCACTAAAGGACATAAATCTCAGGATTCTCTCAGTATAGGAAATGTCCAGAACAGGCAAGTCCGTAGACCCAGAAAGCAGATTACTGGCTGCGGGGGGGGCTGGGGGAAGAGGGAATGGAAGTGACTACTATAATGGGGGTGGGGTTTCTTTGGCCAGAGACGAAAGTATTTTAGACCTAGAACAACGTAGAGTTGGGGGCTGCGCGACGTTGTGAACGTACTAAATGCTACCGAACTGCACACTTCCTTTATTTATTTATACTGTCATTTACTTGACTTCTACAACATTCTTGCGAAGGGAGTGCTATGTTTGATCTCTATTTTACAGAGGAGACCGAGGTACCGAATTTTCTTTAACTAATCGCTTTAACCAAATCATACGGTTTAAAGTGGTTAATTTAATTTTAAATTGCATGAGTTTTGCCTCATTAAAAAAAAATGATGGAAAGCATTCTTTGTGGATGGGCAGTACAAAGCCAGGCTGTGGCCTGATTTGGTCTGCGGGCTGTGGTTTGCCAGCCCCTGGCTTAGTCTTCATGATCCTTTCACTTTAGAATAATGGCTGTTTTGTCATAGAATTATGTACTAATTAGAAAAGGAGGCAAGCTGTACGAAAGGTAGAAAGATGTCAGAATCTCATAGGCATGCTCTAAATAATGTACTGTTTAGAAATGTCTGCCCTTCCAAGTGTATCTGTATTCCTGTGTTGAGTGTGGATAGAGAAATGGAAGGTCCATAGGCTTTTCAGGCTTAAAGGGCACTTAGTCGCCTGCTTTTTCAGACTGAGGAGCTGGGGGTGGTGGGAGCAGAGCTGGGACCCTCTCTGGCACCCGGTCCAGAGCTTTAGTGAACACCGGGGCCCTTCAGATGCTCAGAGTGGGGGAGGGACAGTGAAAGTTGAGCGAAAGGTTAAAAAAAAAAAAAAGATGCTTTAACAGAAATCCAATTCTTTCGGGTTCCTGCCTCTTCAACCGTGTTGCTTCCAGTTGAACAGAAAATAAAATCTCCGTTTTGCACTTTCTCTGACCAGCAGTTACCGGTGGGGACCAGATGTGGTCAAGGGCTCCGAAACGTCTGCCTGCACCGTTCCCCTCCTTGATCTCCGTGATGGAGAGGCAGGCGCTCAAAAGTGGGAGTAACGTGGAAGGAGCCTTCAGGGTGGAGAATCTCTAAGTCCCTGGACGTGAAGGACTGGATGAAAGTGTTTCCTGAGGACAGCGGTTTAATAATCGTGGCATAAGCAGTATTGCATTAGTACTTCTGTTTTTAAAGTCCATGTTCTATTTACCCGCCCAAGTCCGTCGCTTACCCGCAGGCGTGTGCGGCCGCTTTGCAGATTTTCTTGAAATGTGGCCGCCTGCAACGTTTTTTCTTTCCTTCTTTCCACGAGCTTACGTGATGTGCACCGCGCTCGCCGCTTCCGCACTCACCGGGCGGTGATCGGTGTCGTGGCCGGGAGGGCGCCGCCAGCCCGCAGACGCGCGCGGGGCGTAGGGCGCGGGGCCTGGGTCCTGCCGGCCGTCGAGGGGAGCACTTGCTCCACGCAGCCCGCCTTGCGGGGCGGCCGGCCGGGCTGGCCTTCCGCTCGCTTCTGCTTCTGTTCGCGAGTCCGTGTAATTACGCGCACGTTAGCCGCGGACGTAGAGCCTCGCGAAGTGCTGGCACCGCCGAGTCCTGCCCCCTCACTGCCCGGGGGGTCCCTCGTGTCTTTGCCGCTCGGGGCTCCTGGGCCGGGGCCGGAAGTGCGCGTTTCGGAGCGCGCGTGGGTGCGCCTGCGCGCGCCTGCGCGGACGGACTCCGGAGCGCGGGGGTGGGGTGGGGGGGCAGCCGAGACCCGGATGGAGTCATGTCGTTAGCTTTTCCGGGGGCACATCTAGATCATGGAAGCTTCTGGTTTCTGTCTTCTGAGAAGGTAAGTGAGGGGATACACAGAACGGCAAGTAGAGATGACGCTTAACCGGGAAAGAACCTTCCCTCCCTGCTGCTGCTGGTTGGTGACGAGCCCGTCGTCTGCAGCACGGCGCGGACAGCCCGGGGCGCTTGCGGCTGACGGTTCGGACGGAAGCCTCCGCGGTGTGGCCTGTGCGGCGGGGAGGCCGGCCTCCGGCGTCCGTGCGGCGCTCTGTGCCTGGCATAAAACGCTGTGGCGATTTTAAGTCAAAGGTTAAAAAGTCATCAGTGACCCCTGATGTCTGGGGGCGTGGGAGGGGCAGCTGAGGCATTAGCCTGGCTGGTTGTGGTGTGGAGACTGCAGTGTGTCAGGTGCTGGTGTGGTGACGGCTTGTGTCGGGGAGGTGCGGGGGTGGAGACTGCAGTGTGGCAGGCCGGTGTGGTTGTGACTGTGGTGTTTGAGAGCTAGCAGCGCGGCGCGTGTACAGTGTTCAGTGTGATGCCTGGCACCTCGTCCCCACATGGTACTTGGAACACTAACACGGGCGTCAGCCTGAAAATCTGTCCCTGGTGACAGAACGACCCAAGTTTAGCGTACTTCCGTCTTCCGTTAAAAAACATTTAAAAAAGGTTAGAGTGCTGTTAAGTAGACTCATTAGATTTCCACATAAATTACTTGATGTTTGTTCTCAAAGTTCAAAATTACTCATAAGCTTTAATCTGAATTTAGATATCCAGGAAAAGGAGGCAAAAGAAAAAAAAAACTAAGCAGTGAAAACCAACATTTTCACGTGAGTATTTGCATACATTTACATATTAACGTCAAGGAAAGCACAGTTCCTTATGATTACAAGCAATGACTTGACTGGATCACTTAATAAATACTTCATGATGGAAAACGGAGATGTTTTGGGTTAATCCCTCCGCCCTCTCGCCAAAGATAGGTTGTCACCCCTGTGCTTCAGAATGTGACCTTATTAGAAAGTTAGGGACATTGCAGATACAGTTAGATACGACGAGGTCATACTGGATCAGAGTAGGCCTTTAAGTCAGTATGACTGTTGTCCTTACAAGAAGGGAGGAGACACACGAGAAGGTGGCCCTGTGGGCACTGAGCAGCAGGTGGAAGTGAGGCTGCCGCAAGGCCCAGGGGCACCTGTGGCTGCTGGGAGCTGGAGGAGGTGGGGAAGGGATCCTCTCCTAGAGGCTTTGGGGGGAGCATGGCCTTGCCCATACCCTGGTTTTGGATTTCTAGCCTTCAGCACTGTGAGGAAATCAGTTTCTGTTGTCTTAAGTCCCCACGTTTGCAGTCACTGGTGACGGCAGCCCGAAGACAGAGGATTAGGGCGGGGACGCACTTGGGGAGCAGGTGCAGAGGGCCAGTGGAGAGAGAAAATGGTGAGCTTGTAGGGGCCCCCTTGAGACCCTGTGCCTGTGCTCTGTCTCTGTGCAGGAGGCGTGATCTCCTGTCCTGCAGAGAGGTCATGGCCAGTGACTTTTGTGTTAGCGTTTTTGAGAACTGTGGAGACTGAGATGGATAACCGTGCGCCAGGTACGTGATGATGTTAAGTGATGCTGGTCTTTCTTGGGTCTGGTTCTTTCTTTCAGTTTGGATTTGGTGTGAAGTTCATGGACCAGAGCTTGAGGTGAATAGGAGATGCTTAATTAACTGCCATCCCCCCGAGGAGTCAGGCCCTGAAGTGTACGTTGGGGATAGTTCCTGTGCAGTTAACTTGGGGGTTTGTGTATGAGTAGACGGCTTCTTTCCCTCTGAGAGAATCTCTGCCGGGGTGTTACTCCTTCCACTCCTCCCTGCAGCGGATACCGAGTCACAGAGGCCTCCGTGGCTGACACCCTCCTCGGTGTTGGGGACCCCATGAAGAACAGGGCAGGCTTTGGTGTGCGCCCTTGAGTTGCCAACAGTCTGGTGGGAAAGCAGGCTTGGGACCGACCCAGAGTGAGTGCCCCGACTTGCAGGTGAGGGCTACCTGCCCGGGGGCCAGACGGTCTGGGAACTGTTCAGAGCAAGGATCCCTTGTAGACACCTGCAGGGCCTCCAAAAAATACCCTGGGGAGGAGGGGGGGGGTGCAGTGCTCTCCGTGGAGGGAGTTGTGTGCCTGAGGTTTGGAGCTCAGATGAGTGGCTTGTTGGAGAACCTAAAAGAATAAAACATGAACTGAGCACAGATTCCCTGGATTCAGAATATAAAACCTGAGTGAGGCGAAGGATTCAGAGCCCTCCGGGTTTCGGGGGGGGTTAGGGGTGGAGAAAGAGCGAGGGAGCAGCAGACCCATTTCTCTGGTGCGTGCTGCTCTGTGGCAGGCTTCACCTGGCTCTCCGCCCTGATTAATTCTGGAGAGCTGTGTCCTGGCCTGACGGCTGGGTCCCGTCCCCTGGGGGCCTCAGCAGAGCCCGTAGCCTGACTTGTAAACTTGGCCGGCATTATTAAGTCTCCAACTTCCAATTTAGCAGAAATGAAGGAGAAATGGGCTTTCTTGCTTCCGTTTATAAGCGTTATTTTGCACAATCGCCGCACAGGCAGTGTTGCCCGGAGCCAGAAGGGCTGATGGATTGAGTCTAGACTGGAATTACGGTTAAGTATTTAATCAGGTCACTTTCAGAACCTTGGCCGAGGGCATTTAATCTCTTGAGGCATTTTCATATGTCTTGTTTGAGAATGGCATCTCTGTCCAGGAGGACCGCAGGGAAGAAACGGTGCTAACCGTGAAAGCTGCCATTGTCTGGGGAGGTGGAAGGAGCTGGGGTTTACAGCCGCGTATAGATCTATTAAGTGCGGATGAAAATCCATGCAAGTTTATTTGTGTCAGAATTGATTCTGCAACTCCTTTTCAGGTCCTGTTACGGGCTGGATAGTCCCTGGCCTGGATCCCAGAGGGGTCAGGGATGGTTTGTGGTTGCGCTGAGCAGGGGGTGAGGCCTGGTGGTACCCCCGCAGGTTGTGACGTGTTTAGAATTAGCCTCGCCCTCCAGGCCATGGTTTGCTCATCTGTAAACCATGGATAGTACTCGTAGCTGCCCCTTCTGTTGCCACGGATTAGACGTCGACACCCGGGGTGTGTTGTTCCTTAATTGCCTCGCTTTCAAGAGTCTGGTGGAGAAACGTACCTCTCGGGGTGACAGTTGCAGGCTTGGGGGGCAGGGTGGGGCAGGGGGGCATTTGCTGGCACGGTTGTAAGTTTACGAACCAGTTGAAGGGCATACTAAACTGAAGCCTTGAGGGGACATTCACGTAATGTGCAATCAGGCATGATACATGGATAGTTCAGTGGTGTTTAGTACCTTCACAGCCTTAATGCAACCATCCCCTCCATGTGGTTGCAGAGCACTGACATCACTGAGAAGTAAACGCCCAGCCTGCTGAGCACTCTGTCCCCGCTCCCTCTGAGGCGGCCCTGGTGAACACCAGCCTGTGCTCTCTGTGGATTTACCTTCTGATCTGTTGTATAGATGGAGTCAGACAGCGTGCGGCCTTTGTCGTCTGGCTCCTTTCATGATGTAGCCTGTGTCAGTTCTCCGCTCCTCTTTATGGCTGAATAATATTCCATTGTCTGGGCACATACGCAATTTATTTATCCGCTCGGCTGTTGATGGATGCTTGGACTGTTTCCACATTTTGGGTATTGTGAATAGTGCTGCCTTGAGTATTCATGGACAAGTATTTGTTCAGACACCTGTTTTGGTTCGTTTGGGGATAGGCCTAGAAGTGAAATTGTGGGGCCATATGGTGATTCTGTGTTTCACTTCGTTGCACGGTTCTTGGACAGAACAGTGGACGTGTGCTGGGTGATAAAGATGGATCTCCCTGCTGGGATGCGCTGCTGACATCACAGAGTAGCAGACTCCAGAGGTCAGTTTTGGAGTTTGGGGTTCTCTTGGGCCAGTGACCACACACCCACCACTGAACGAGGTCTCCGGGTCTTCCTGGAGCCCCAGATGTGCAGGTAGTCCAGGAGCCCTGCTCTGCCTGGTGCCCTGGGAGTCAGCGGCTCTGACATCCGGGATGTGGAGTGGTCCTGGCTTCCAGTAGTTCAAGGGGAAAAATGGTATGGGAGAGGGATGAGGGGAATAGTGGGTCTGAGTTCCATACCACCGCTTAGAGTGGAAGTGTCTGCTGATGTTAGTGTACCCTCCAACAGGAGGCAGGTGTCACACAGCCTGGGATGCCAGCACTCAGGTTGCAAGAGGGAGGATGAGATGAAGGAGGACTTGGGTCTGTGCCCCACCCTCACCAGTCTCTAGTAAGAAATTATGGGTGAATTACAAGTCTTGGGTGTCCTCATCTCCAAGCAGTGTGATTAGGAGCCTGCCTTGTAGGGTCATGGTAGGGATAATGTGAGCTAATGGGTGTAAAGTACTTGGACATTGCCTGCCACATGGTGAGCGTGATTGACTAGTGGTGGCTCTAGTCTTAGCTTCCTGCCGTAGTCACAAACCAGGTGGCTTCAAACAAACAAAGTGTATTTTCTCAGTTCTGGAGCTGGAAGTCTGAAATCAGGGTGCTGGGGATTGGTTCCTCCCTCAGAGGGAGTATCTGTTCTTTGCCTTTCTCTAGCTTCTGGTGGCTTCTGGGAATCCTCGGGCTTCCTTGGCTCCTGGCAGCACCATTCCAGTCTCCGGTGGTTTTGCTTGCTGTGCTTTCTGTGCCTCTGAGTGTCTGTGTCCAGACTTCCCTCTTACAAGGACACCAGTCATAAGATTAGGGATCACCCTAATCTTAACTTGATGACATCTGCAAAGACCCCCCCCCCTTTTTTTTTTTTTTAAGATTTTATTTATTTCTTAGAGTGGGCAAGCAGAGGGGGAGTGGCAGGCAGAGGGAGAAGGAGAAGCAGGCTCCCCTCAGAGCAGGGGAAGCCTGATACAGGACTCAATCCCAGGACCCCGGGTTCACGACCCTAGCCGAAGGTGGTTGCCCAACCAACCAAGGTACCCAGGCGCCCCCCCTTCAAAGACCCTTTTTACGAATAAGGTCACATTCACAGGTACCAGGGGTTAGATAGTTGAATGTAACTTTTGGGGTATAAAATTTCACCTACAACAGCTTCTAATAACGAACATCTCAAAACAAACTGATCTGACCAAGGGCTGTAGAATGTGTGGAAGGCTGCAAACCTGGGTGAGCCCTGATTCCTTGGGGGGAATGTGGTCCCGAGTGACAGCACTTTCCTAATGCACACTAGGGAACAGGTCCGGGCAGCAAAGAGCGGTGACAAGTGAGTTCCTTTATCTGATACCTGCTGAAGCCTTTGCTGAGCGGAGCTTCCCTAACTCTTAACTTGCTGGGCTGACAGTTGTAGCTCCTAGATGTTAGGGGGACCAGTGAAGGCAACAGCTGCTTGGGTTCCAGTGAAGTGAAAGTGGGCAGGACTGGGCCCAGAGAGATCATTACACTTCATCCCAGAGGTCATACCAGCTAAAGAAGCCAACCAGGGATTTGGGGAAGGGTTATCAATAGCTTCAAAGATGAGACAGGCAAGAACTGATAATAAAATCCCTGAAAGGCCCAGTGACCCCCAGAGGGATCGGAGCGCCTCAGAAATAAGATCTAGACAGTGTTTTCCCAGATGACCTGGGGGAGTGGGGTGAAGGACAGCACTGTGTCTTCATGGGAAGCGTCTTATGGGCTCCAACATGGAGAGCTAGCATGGAAGTTGGCCTGGGATGGGTCACGCCTGCTTCTGGTTCCTCATCTGTTGAATGGCATGGTTGGCTTCTCTGTGGTTCTCTCTGGCCCTGTTTTTCTATGTTTTTGGTGGAAACCAGTCTACGGTGGGAGGTGGTTACAGCATAGAGTTCATGCATTCGGGCTGTGGAGTAAGACACTCCTCTCATCTCCAGGAACCAAAGTGTTTTCATCTGTCAGCTCACGATGGACGCAGACCCTGCCTTCCCTTGCCAGTGAGAGACAGGATGGAAAGTGCTCAGTGCTGTGCCTGGGACACAGTAACTGGCATTCCTGTTGCTGAAGGTGGCTCAGACTCAGTGCGCCTTTCCAGAAAGTTATTAGAAAGGTAACATGGATGGTCAGGTCTTAAAATGGCATTAAGTTCTTGGTTAACAAGATAGAGGAAAAGTGTGGGCACAGTCTTAGGGGCTGGAATGGATAGATGGTGATTCTCTGAAGATCCTGCCTCTTGGGTTCTACCAGGTCCAGGGTAGTCTGAGCTGAGTGACAGGACCGTCTAGGGCCACAGGCCTGAAGACGTTGGATGGACACCTGCCGGGCCAAATGTGGGGTCTTACAGTTAGGGCCCAAGTTGCCTGACAAACTGCAAGATGGCAGAGTGGGGCCTTCAAAACCGGCCTCCCAGGGAGACTGGAGATCCTCCTCTGTGAACTCAACCACCAGGGGGACAAGGTTGCTAGAAAAGCAAAATTCGCTGCATCGCAGTCTGTCCTGGAGAAGCAGATGGGCGACCTGCATCTGGAAGGTTTGGGGAGAGATCTGAGGCTTCATGGCCCATTCCTGGCGTCGAAGTCTATCCGAAAGCAGCAGACAGGCCTGGTCTGTGGCCCAGGGATGCAGGTTGAAGGAGCCAGACCCCTGCTGAGTACTGGGAAGCTCTTCTGGTGGATAGGGGGTGCACTGTCCCCTGGGTTACCATGAACCCACCATGAATGTGTGCCCACCTTGATGTGTGGAGTGGATGTGACTCCAGAAGTCCAGGGATGGGATGGGGATGGAATCAGATCTCTAAGTTTCTTTATCCCGGGATGCAGTTCAATTACTGCTGGTCTTGGGGGAGCTTTTTATAGCAGCGGGTGCCTAGGAGTGAGGTCACTGCATAGCATCATCACGAGTGGCCCCTCCTTTCTCCATTTGTTCTCCAGCTCTAACATCCTGTCTGGTAGTGTGTTCTCTGTGGGTTGACTGGGGTGGATACTGAGGGAGCCTGTAGGCCTATTTGTGGCTGGTGGAGGCAGACAGTGAGGGCTTTGCCTTCGGGCAGACAGTAGTGGAATGGCCAGGGTCCAGGAGCTCGGCAACATAGCGCTGATGGGTGGCAGCCTGGACCCATGGGAGGCTGCCCTGTATGCCAGGTGCTGGTCTGCTGGGAGCCACGTCCCCCAGTTGGGACGGATGCTGGTGGGCATGGTGTCGAGATTGGTGGCTCTCGCAGGGGTGGAAGCATGACTTTATTTTGGGGGAACCAGTTTAGCTGATGAAGACGGTCCTTGCTGGTGCCATGACACAGTAGAGCCCAGCAGCAGCAGCATCTCGTGGCTGAGGCCTTCCCTGTCAGGGGAAGCTCTTCCTACCAGCAGGGCTGAGGCTCAGAAGCGACAGTGTTCTCCTGGAAGGATTTCTCTTTTGCCTTGTCCGAGGGACAAGAAAGAGGGTCTCAAGGTCCCGTGGAGCAGGGTTGCCTGTTCATACAATATCTTTTTTTTTTTTTTTTTTTAAGATTTTATTTATTTATTTGAGAGAGAGACAGTGAGAGAGAGCATGAGCGAGGAGAAGGTGAGAGAGAGAGAAGCAGACTCTCCGTGGAGTTGGGAGCCCGATGCAGGACTTGATCCCAGGACTCTGGGATCATGACCTGAATTGAAGGCAGTCGCTTAACCACTGAGCCACCCAGGTGCCCCGCCTCCTGCCTCTTCAGTTCAGTGTCTCAAGAATTGCTTTAGATACATTGATCTGTGAAGATCGTTGAGCCTGGTGAGTTTTACACATGGCTGTTGTTAGGGCTTCTGTGTCCTCGTGCTGGCCTGGGTTGAGCCTCAGAGGGGTGGAGGAGGCACCCCTTCCCATTGGGATGCTCTGTGTGGGTATGGGGGAGCAGGCGGCTGAGATGCAGAGACATGTAGTGACTTTATCCAACTCTAAATGATGATGTGCTTATTCGTCATGCTTCCCTCTGAGATGACTGTGTTTTGTGCCAGACGTTTCCTGCGGAGCAGCTCGAATGTCTAGGACAGGAGTTCTCCAGCAATCTTCAGCTACGGGAGTTTGAAGTTATTTTATTTACTCTTAACACTAGGGCATTATTTATTTTGTAAGTAGCGTTTACATTGTCTTTTCATCTTAGTGCAGTTTAGCTTTTCACTACCCCGAACTCAGCGCAGACAGCCTGCTACTTGCTTGTCACTGGCACTTTGGACGTCCACGTTGGGGGTCAGCGTAGTGCCTTCATGTGACAGGTGCAAATTCTCAGTGGTGACCTTGAGCGTCATGGGCATGTTGAAACTGAAGCCTGCCATACCACAGTGGCTCGTTGCCCACCCTCACCTCCGAAGAGAAGCCATGCACTTGATCCACTTTCTCCTAATCGAACCCTTGTGCTTAGGACCCAAACCTGATAAATTCTGCAAATACTTGAAGATGAGTTTTAATTTTATCTTAAAAAAATCGCTATTACCTGATCTGTTGCAGTAAACTGGAGCAAGCCTGGGCAGCCTCTCTAAATCCACTTTGCAGGTTTTGGGGCTTTGATTTCTGCTTAAAAGATGGGTGTCAGCTTTATCTATTTCTCTACCTGCTGTGGGTTGGCTTGTAGGTGGCTTGATACCATGGCTAGCCATGGTCTATTTGGAATTTATGGTTTTTTTTTTAAGATTTTTTTAATTTACTTGACAGACAGAGATCACAAGTAGGCAGAGAGGCAGGCAGAGAGAGAGAGAGGGAAGCTGGCTTCCCGCTGAGCAGAGAGCCCGATGTGGGGCTCGATCCCAGGACCCAGAGATCATGACCTGAGCCTAAGGCAGAGGCCTAACCCACTGAGCCACCCAGGCATCCCTGGGTTTTTAATTTTTGTCTTTACTTGCTGGAGCCCTTTCAGGCATTAGGGTGACAAGAAGGATTATGAAGAGTATGAAACTTTTCCTTTGGAATGTGGACTGTAACATCATAGCTACAGAAAAAGCCGTTGGGTATTTCTGATTTTGATCTAGAATTTTCTACTGAGAACATCATGAAGTTTGAAGAGCAGTTGTGATACTGATGCATTTCATTGGTTTCTGATCAGTGATCCCGTGGTTTTAGCCAGACAGTGCTCAGTGTGTGTTGGGCACGTGCAGCCCACTGGAGGAGGGCAGGAAGCTGGAGCTCGTAATCGCTCTATGGCGGATGGGGACTGGGGTGGTCTCCAGAGGATTTTGGCTGCCTTATAGATGAAGGACCTGCTGGGAGATGCTTTAAAGGGTCAAAAGAGCTTTCCTGAGCTTGCCCTGGCTTCTGTGGCTACCCTGGTACGCCTCATCACCACTCTCCAGCCAGGCTGAGCCATGTCTTTGCAGCTGTCACTAAGTGAAGGTGTCCCGTTCTCTCAACCTCCTTACCTCACCAGCACTTCCCCCTTCCTTCTGCCCTCTCCATTCCTTTCTCTGCCTGATTTCTCTCTGATCCTCTTTCAAGGGTTGGGAGCCTTGCCTCCTGTCTGGTTGAGGTGCCCCTCCCATGTGCTGTCCACAACACCCAGTGCATTCGCGTCCAAGGTGGCGGGCTGTGTTGTGACCATCTGGTTACTGCGCCACTTCTGCTGTGGCACCAGAAATTCCATGAGGTCAGGGGCTGCGTCAGCCAGCCCTTCTTTATATCCCTGGTGTCTGCTGCTGACTTTGGCATGGGGCTGGTGCTTGGTCCATATTTGTTGAATGAATGAAGTTGAAATGTTTAAAGTTCTGGAAACCTTTTGATAATTTGTGGGAGCAGTGTTGCAGAACATTTGCAGTTGGGGCTGTTAGAGAAAAGAGTTAACGAATTTTTTTTGCTAAAGGCCAAAAAGTACGTATTTTTGGCTTGATGCTACTTCTCATTTCTCCTGTTTTAGCTCCAAAGCAGCCACAGATGAGGCATCTGTGTATGAGCGTGCTGTGTTCCATCAAAACTGTTTCTGGACACCGAAATTTGAATTCTGTATAATTTTTGCATGTCATGAAATAGTTTTATTTTGATATTTCCCAACTATTTAAAATGTAAAAACTGGGCTCCCCAGGTGGCTCAGTTGGTTAAGTGTCTGCCTTTGGCTCAGGTCATGATCCTAGGGTCCTGGGATTGAGCCCTGTGTCCGGCTCCTTGCTCAGTGGGGAGTCTGCTTCTCCCTCTCTCCTTCTCCCTCTTTCTCTCTCAAATAAATAAATAAAAATCGTAAAAAATAAGTAAAAAAACTATTTTGGAGTCACAGCAATGTAAACACTGGTGGTGGGCCAGATGTCACCGGGGGATGTATTTTGCAGACCTTTGGTACATATGGTTACGAGAGATTAGGATCGCATTCAAATTCTCTCCTACAAGGGCAAGATTTCCACTTAAAAAGATTAATAAAACATTAGTGTAAAATCAAAGAAAAATGAGTAAATCTGCCAGATCAAGTGGATTCCTCAAACTTTCCTTGGCATACCGGCTTGCTTACTTTTCCTTAGGTGTGTTATTATTTTTATTATTATTATTATTGTTGCCCCAATAAGTGGAACTTTGATTCATTTTGAGTTAGTTTTTGTGTATTGTGTTAGGTAAGGATCCAGTTTCATTGTTTTGTGTGTGTGTATCCATTTGTTTCAGCAGCATTTGTTTTAAAGACCGTCTTTTATCCATTGAATGGCTTGGCTCCTTTAAGGAACATTACTTGGCCATAGACGTGAGGATTTATTTCTGGGCTCTCTGTTCTGTTGGCTTGGTCTGTATATGTGTTTTTATGGGGTTACCAATCACAGTGTTTTTTTAAATCATTAACTTATTGTTATTATTATTATTTTAGTAATCTCTGTGCCCATTGTGGGGATCAAACTCATGACCCTGTGATCAAGAGTTGTGGGACACCTGGGTGGCTCAGTTGGTTAAGCCGCTGCCTTTGGCTCAGGTCATGATCCCAGGGTCCTGGGATTGAGTCCCACATCGGGCTTGAGGCCTGCTGGAGCAGGGGGCCTGCTTCTCTCTCCGCCTCTGCCTGCCACTCTGCCTGCTTGTGCGCGCGCGGGTGCGCGCTCTCTCTCTCTCTCTCTCTGATAAATAAATAAATAAATAAAATCTTAAAAAAAAAAAAAAGTTGTAAGCTTTTACCAAGTAAGCCAGCCAGGCACCTCAAACACACTGTTTTGATTATTGTAGCTTTGTAGTAAGTTTTGAAATCAGGCAATGTGTTGTCTTGGCTATTCTGGGTCCCTTGAGATTCCTTATGAATTTTTGGATAAATTTTTCTGTTTTTGCACATAGCTGACTACTTTAGCTTTGTCTCCTATGCTGATAAAGGATATCAGTATTTTTATGTGGTGTAATTTAATTTATTTTATTATTATTATTTTTTAAAGATTTTATTTATTTGACAGAGATCGCAAGTAGGCAGAGAGGCAGCAGAGAGAGGAGGGGAAGCAGGCCTCCTGCCGAGCAGAGAGCCTAATGCGGGGCTCGATCCCAGGACCCTGAGATCATGACCTGAGCTGAAGGCAGAGGCTTAACCCCCTGAGCCACCCAGGTGCCCCTATTTGGTGTATTTTAAATGTATTTATCTTTTAATTTTTTTTATTGGTTGTGGCTTGATTGAGTAATAATTTGCCTTTAAGCTACCAGGTTAATGTTCTGATAGCCTAGCTCAGGGACCTGGCTTTGGTGTAGCTGCTGTCATTCTTCCTGAGTGTTTTGTTTGGTATCGGATAAACCCAAAATTCAGAGTATTAGGCTTTTCTGTATTTGGATCCCTCTCCTGGTGGCCACAAGTACTTGCTCCTGGGGAACGGGGGATGGCCTTATTTGGACCCAGTGTCCCATGGGGGCCTTGCCCAGAGGCTAAGGTTGGGGTTAGGGTCAGGGAGCTCCTGGCTGGCGCTAGCACAGGCTCAGGGCTGGAGTGGCCGTGTCTTCCAGGTGAAGACAGATTTTGGAGGAGGGGCAAGAGAGAGAAGAAAGAAGGAACGATTTATGTTTCCTCACAAATGCCTTTCTAAGCTTTGAGAAGTCTGCTTGTCAGAATTAGAGGCAACAGTAACCTACATTTCTTTAGTTTCTATCACCACCAAGAAATGGACGCTGTGAATTAAGCATGGTTTGTGTGAGCGGGGGCAGACCAGGGGGCATCTGAGGACTCGGCAACTTGCTTTTTGCTTTTTCATTTTGGTTAATTTGTTGGGAGTTGCTTGAGAATGATTTGGAATAAACCCGTCCTAGGAGGAGGAGATCCATGCAACCGTTCTGCTTATTCTTTCAAACCAGGGTGATTTTCCAAATTAGGTAACAGAGGGAATCTGGGGCATTTCATACTCAATATAATTTTTCCAAGTACCTATTTGAGTAAACAGACTCGTCACTCCAAATAACTCAGAGTGCCAACTTTTGTCATTGGCCAGGTTTTGTTTAATTAGGGTATCAAATAAAATTTGAATCGTATTGACAAGAACTGGAGTTGTGATAACAAACAGTAATTGCTGACTCTTTATCTTATCAGGGAAATCAAAAGTGTCTATTGAATTATGGTGACTCTATTATGTTGCTCTGTGAACTCACCAAGATAATCCTTTTGAGGGTGATTAAATGTAATCGTGAAACCATATATACGAGAAAGCAAACAGATGGATAAACAACCAGAGTAATTATCAGTTGTACATTTACATTTTTCCATCGCAATATTTCAGGGACTGGCTGGTCCGGAGGAATCTGTTGGGTCATTGTCTGGAAGGATAGTCACAATATTGCTTGACTGATTATCTGCTCTGAGATCTGATGAGCGGGCGTGTTAGCAGTTTAACCTCCCAGATACCGTTTGGAGACACTATAACCCAGATACAGTGGACAGAGAGGAAGAGAAAGTTTGATGGTATGTGTTCTGTGGTTAGGAAAGGAGATGGTGTATTGTATAAAGAAGTCTTCCCAGAAGAAACAGATGAAAGAGATTACATTGTACGAATATATTGCACATACCTAAGTCCTGAAGAACTTTTCTACTTCATGGTGCCAGTTTTGACTCTAGGGATCCTTTAAAACATAAACACAAAGCAAATCAATCAGCCAACAACAAAAATCTGGTGAAGTCATAGTTAAACAGAATTTGTGGGTTTTACCTGAGTAATGTTTAATTCCTCTCCTGGAAACTTTCTCCTTTTTCGCCCAGCCTTTGCAGGTGGGGTGCTAAGAGTTCAAGATCCCTTGTGAAGATACTGAAGACATTGTTGCCTGTGGTTCTCTGTACATCTTTTTTTTTTTTTTTAATTGACCTATAGTTGACATACACTATTGCATTAGTTTCAGGTGTACAGTGTAGCGATTCAACATTTGTATACGTTAGGAAGTGATCACGCCATAAATCATCTGTCACCTTAAAAAGTTGTTAGCTGTTATTAACTATATTAACTACATTCCCTATGCTGTACGTTGTATTTCTGTGATTTATTTATTTCGTAACTGGAATTTTATATCTTTTAATCCCCTTCCATTTTGCCCGTCTCCTGGCTCCTTTCCCCGCTGGCAGCCACCGTATTGTTCTGTGTATCTGTGAATCTGTTTCTGTTTTGTTTGTCCATTTGTTTTTATTTTTGTTTTTTTAAATTTTTTATTTATTTATTAGAAAGAAGGCTCGAGCAGGGTGAGGAGAGGACAGAGGGAGAGGGAGATGCTGGGCTTGATCCTAGGGCCTCAGGATTACCTAGGACCGAAGGCAGAGGCTCAATGGACTGAGCACGCAGGTGCCCTTGTTTTGTTTTTAGATGCTACATATAAGTGAGCTCACATGGTATTTGTCTTTCTCTGTCTGACTTACTTCACTTAATGTAATACCCTCTAGGTCTATCTCATGTTGTTGCAAATGGCAAGATCTTATTCTTTTTTTTTTAAGATTTTATTTATTTATTTGACAGAGATCACAGGTAGGCAGAGAGGCAGGCAGAGAGAGAGTGGGGGGAAGCAGGCTCCCTGATGAGCAGAGAGTCTGATGCGGGGCTCGATCCCAGGACCCTGAGATCATGACCTGAGCCCCAAGGCAGAGGCTTAACCCACTGAGCTACCCAGGCACCCCGATCTCATTCTTTTTAAATGACTGAGTAATATTCCATTCTGTGTGTTTATGTGTATATGATGATATATATGCATATTATATATATAATATATATAATTTACGCATTTAATTTACCCATTCATTGGTCGATGGATACTTGGGCTGCTTCCGTATCTTACCTATTGTAAATAATGCTGCAGTGGACATAGGGTGCATGTATCTTTTTGAGTTAGTGTTTGCATTTTCTTTGGATAAATGCCCTTAAGTAGAAATATGGTTGTTTCATTTTAAGTTTTTTGGGGGAACCTCTGTACTCTTTCTGTAGTAGCTGCACATTTTACATTCCTTCCAGTGGTTCACAAGGGTTCCTTTTTCTCCCCAACCTCACCAATACTTTTTCTTTCTTGCCTGCATGTCTTTGAAGCTGCTTTGTTTGGGTATTCTAGGATGTGGGTGGTAAGCTCACATGGGGAGGAGCTGAGGGCCGGGAGGTTCTGGGTGTGTGCTGGTGCTGTGTTATGTTGGCTCATTGTCCCAGTTCTCCTGCAGGCTAAGTAATGGGCACAGGAAGAGGTGAGTTCAGCCTGTTTCTTCTCCGTAGTTTTTCACTGGAGTGCGATCCCTTTCTATTTCCAGTGGAAACTGCGCACTGGATTCGTTGGGGAGCTGATTGCCTGATGTTATGGTAGAAGTGTCTTGAAAGACCTTCGGACAGTAGCATCAAAGGGTAATAGATGAATCTGCTCCTTATTTCTGATTTGCAGGAAGTTGCCTTAATGGAATGAGCTGGCCTCCAGGGATCAGCCCGTCTCTGGGAACCTGGGACCTATGATGAAGCAGAGAAATATCATCCTGCTTGTTTTTACTGTAAATACACTCAGCGTTACACAAATTCATTAAGAGATAACTACGCTCTGTCCTTTTGGGAAGCTTGTAATGGAAAGGAGGGGATAGCAGATGATTCCTCTGGCTGGGTACTTATTTACAAGGCATTTCTTTCCAAAAAATACTTAAATAGATTACATGTTTCACAACCTCAATATAGGCTCTTTTACTTTTCACGAGCACTTGTGATTTTAATTACTATCCTAAAAAATATTGATTTCCCTTCCTTTTTCATCTAGAAATGATCATTAAAATGAACAAACAAAAGTTTAAGACCTTCTTTGAACCTTACTGCCTTACTTTCTTTGAAAGGCTAATTTTTTGTGGTCAGGAGCACACGCTCTTGGAGCCAGACTGCCTAGGATCGAATCCCAGCCCTGCCACTTCTGGATGGGTGACATCAGGAGGGTCAGCGTGTGCGTGCCTCCGTTTCTTTCTCTGCAGAACTGAGATGCTAATCGTGGTCTTGGCACAGGGCTGAGGTGATGGTTAAATGAGTTAGCACATGAAAGCATCTACCAAATATTATTTAAGTTTGCAATCAATGAGTCGATTTTGGCTAAAGGCCTGCATTCAGGAAATAATTACCAAATGCCTCCAGAATGCCAGCCACTGGGCTAGGCCGTGGGGTACAGTGTGGACTGAGGTAGATGTGGAGGGATGGCAAGTAACTAGACAACCATACCACAGAGTGGTGTATGGTAGGAGGGAGAAAGGACTATCACGGAAGGCTTCCTGGAAGAAGTGAGATCTGCGTAGGTGATTTGAAGAATAAGTATGAATTAATGAGATGAAAAAAGGCAGGTGGGAGTCATGTAGATATATCTGAAGGCCCAGAGGCACGAGATGCCTGCGACATTGAAATTCAGTCTGGATCGTTCTGAGGATGGGTGGGGGACGGAGCAAACTGCAAGGTGGGCAGGAGAGCTAAGGTGGTTCCTGCGCTTTTCAGAGGGATCCGCATTTATCTTCAGATCAGTGAGTAGTTATTAAAGGGTTTCAAGCTGGAGAGTAACCTCATCTGATTCTGTTCTGGAAAGATCCCATGGCTGGTTTGAAGATCAAGAAGGAGGAAGGAGATGGGGTGGGAGGTCAGGCGGTTCCGGTGTTTACTCGGCTAGGAGGTGGTGGTGGCCTGGGTGACAGCAGTAGCAAGAGGTGCTGGAGAAGTTGCTGCATTTGAGAAGCACGAGGGGGGTCCGCGGTGCAGTGTTGTGACTGTTGTAGGGGGAGCGGCGAGAGGGGCATGCAGACGGCATGGATTGTGCTGCTGCTGTTGTGGGTGGGTAGTCCTGAAGAAGCGTGGACTCCACCAGGGCACGGGGACTTGTTCGTGGCAGACGTTTGGGAAGGGCTTGCTGCTTTAAACGATGAGCAGTGAGCCCCGTTTGGAAGGGCCGAGTATGATGTGTGTGCCTCCACACCTTGAGTGTCTGTTGCCAGGGATGTCTGTGATCCTGGGGGGGGTCTTGGTGGTGAGGGGTTGGAGCCCGAGTGGGCGGGTTGGGGTCAGAGGTCCAACTGCGGGAGGGAGAGAGCCCCGAGCAAGTAGGTAGAGGGAGGTGTGTGCGCAGGGCTGCTTTGGAACTCGAGCTGGGCACCTGCTGGACTGACGAAAGCAGAGGACGAATCTCAGCTTTGCCAGTGTGTCCGTATTAGTTATCTGCTGCCGTGTACCAAATGACACCCAGCTTGGTGGCTTAAAAGAGTGTTTGTCATGTCACAGTTCCTGTGTGACAGGAATGTGCTTATGGCTTGCCGGGTCTTCCAGCTCGCGGTGTCTCGGGAGGCTGCGTTCCAGCGAGCTCATGTCTGGGTTCAGCCCGGACGGGGTCCGCTTCCACGGTCACAGGACGGTTGTTGGCAGGATCCCTCAGTGGCTCTTACCTTCCGTTCCCTGCCACGTGGGTCCCTTCTTAGGGCGGCTCAGCACAGCAGTTGGTTTTATCAAAATGAGTAAGCTGTGAGAGCGATGCAGACACATGGGCCAGCCAGGGTCCTTTATGGAACCTCATCATGGAAGTGACGTCCCATTATCTGCTGGGTTCTGTTGGCTGGAATGCATCAGTAGGTCGAGCCCACACTCAGAGGGAAGGGAACACCCAGGGCACGAGCCCCGGGAGACGCGGATCGAAGTAGCTATTTTGGAAGTCTGTCCATCCAGTCTTTGAATTTGGGGTTCTCAGCCTTGAGATGTCCTGGTGACCTCATCCCATCTGGCTGTCATGGGTGCCCAGCACATACCCTCCCCATACCATGATGATTAGACAGGAAGTATTGGTTCCCCCTTGGGGTCCCTTTATCGACAAGGAGCAGGCAAATGCTGACCTGAATCACACGGATGCTGTGATTGAGAGACGCCACTGTGGAAAAAGAAAATGGAATTGAGTCTTCATGGAATTCAGTCTCTTTTATAAACTGTCTTACATCGAGTGGGTTTAACATTCGGGAAGCGGGAGTTGGTCACCCTTCCTGAGCATAAGTGAAGGCCAGCCTTGCTCAGGAGCACAGCGTCCGTCACGAGCTGCAGGCAGGACCCTGGGGGTGGTGGGGGGAGTGATGGCGATGCTCCCTGGACTCCTCAGCTCCCGGGGATGAAGTGTAGGGTGTTTCCCAGGGCCCGTAAGCTGTGCTTGTTCTAGGAGTCCTGGTTTGAGGACTTTGGGGCAACGACTCAGCTGTCCTGCTACGTTGTAAATAAATAAAACTTTATTTGTAAAAAACAGGCATCAGGCCAGATGGGTCTGTAGGCGGTGGTTGCTGACTCCTGATCTATGGAATGAGCAAATAAAATGCCTCGGATGCTTTGCACCAACTGTCCTTGATACACATTTACAATTTTTTGTTGTGTGTTATTGTCCCTGGTACAGTGTGTGCGCTGGGCTTGTGGCGATGGGATGGCGAATTTGGAGAGGTGCTGGGGGAGTGGTGGTTGAGGCTTTGCTTTCCTGACAAGGGCTGCTTGTAAGTTCTGGGACCTCAGACAAATGACCTATCCGGGTTTATTTTAAAAAATCGAGCGCTCTGTCTCTCTCTCCCCCCTCCCTCTTCTTCTTGCCCTCTCCCCTTTCCCATCCCTCTCTCACTTCTCTCTAACTTTCTCTTGCCTTGGGCATCTGAACAAGTTAGATTTTGCCTGGAGAAGTTTGTTGCACTTGCCTCTTCGTTGGGAGTATTCGCACTTTGAAAATGGTAGCTGAAGAAGCCGAGTCTGAGACCCGATCCTTGTCCGAGTAATTGACCAAGAGGGCTCTTAGGAGAAAGCTGTAGGGAAGTGACAAGGGACAGGATGGGGGAGAAGCCTCAGCCTGACCGCACCGGGAGCTCTGCAGTCGGAAGAGCATTGGGGATTTGATGCCCCCCAGGAACGGAGCCTGGCCTCTGTGTTCTGGAATCAGTGAGTCATGCTGTGGGTTATGCTGTGGGTTATGCTCCGGGTCATCCCTGGCATCCCCTGGCATGCCTGGGGGAAGGGTGCCTGGGAGAAGGCGAGGCAAGGGTGTGAGGAAACGAGGTAGGAGCTCAGGTGTTGTGAAGTCCTTCTTCCCTCCATGCAGAGATCTGGGCCAACCCCAAGGACGTTCTTCCCAGGATGGGTCAAAGGGATGATCAAAAATGAAAAGAAATGTTCAATTTTGAAAGCAAGGTTTTTTTGGGGGGCAGGGCTGTAATTTTTTGGTTAAGATTTAAAAATTTTATTTATAATAAAATAGAGAGAGAATGTGTGAGCACAGCGGTGCGGGGAGGGACAGAGGGAGAGAGAGAATCTCAAGCAGACTGCACTCTCAGCTCGGAGCCTGACGTGGGGCTCGATCTCACAACCCTGAGATCATGACCTGAGCTGAAAGCATCCAGGACTCGGACTCTCATCCGACAGACCCACCCTGGCGCCCCTGGCTGTATTCTTAAATAGCAAGATACAGGTCGAATTTGGATTATGGTATTTACATGGGTTCTCCAGAAAGACGTGGGTGTGAGTGAAACACTCTTTAAACCCGCCTTGCTGGGCTGTGCACTGGGTCCCTAATTTTCCTCTCTAGTCCTAAGAGGCCTGTGTTTGTGCACCCTGCTGGGTGCAGCCTGGGGCTCTGCCACTCATGGTTTGTGTTTTCTTGGCTGTGGAGGCAGTTTCTTGGAAGCTCTGGTGGTCTGCTGATGGAGGCGACCCAGTGTTGGTGTGGCCGTGCTCACAGGGTTCCGTGGCCAGTTATGGAACATCTCACAGCTGCTGGTAAAGTCTCACTGAGCGACTTGGACCCCCTGCTGGACAGGGCTACTGTGCACACACTGTGTTGTTTTTAAATGGCTTTATTGAGATATTATTCATACATGATGCACTTTACTTACTTGAAGTGCAGTGGAATGGTTTCAGTTAGCACATTATTAACTCTTCAAGGTTACGGTGAGATCTGTATACTAGAACCTTTCCTTTCTGCAGCGGGGTCAGGGATGGAGCAGTGGGGGAGGCCCTCCCACCACTCTGGCGTAGGAAGACTGTGGGGCCTTGAGGCCATGTTTCCCCAGCATCTTAGCCTCTTAAGAAACCCATGATTTGTATATTCAGCTATTGAGCTACAATTAACCCCAAGCTTCCCGTCCCTGCAGGTGTGTCTGAGCAACTCTGGTCCTTTGGGTGTGATTTTCTATCCTGTCCCTCACAAGGGACCCTTGCACCTGTCTGCCCTCTCAAGGCAGGGGATGTATGCTGGCCTGGCTTGTGTCAGCTCACCTGCCCTCCCAGCCACCCAAGGTGGTGCTGGCGCAAGAGGGAGGGCTGGCCAGCCCGGCCAGCAGGCTGGCGAGCTGGGCTCAGATCAACTTCTTACCCAGGCCTTCCTCCCTGTACATGCCTACTTTGGATCTTTCTCCCTTTATAACCACCCTTTTGCCTTTGCCCCTGGGACTCTGGGCACCCATTTGGATCCTGTCCACCCTTACCGGACGGCAGTGCAGGTCCTGACAGGGGCGGAGGGCTTTCCTAACTCAGGGGTTCCACCTGAGTGGGTCTTTCTCTGTGTCTTGTTTCCTGCCCAATCCTTGAAGATGTAGGTAACAAGTACACGGTGTGCTGGGCCCTGGACTTAAGAACCCCTCACTTCTATGCTCATATAGACCTGGACAAGGACAGGGAGCTTTAGGATGCCCCTAAACCATGCAGTGCCTTTGTAAATTATAGAAAGGCACCCCCTTGGGGTGGGCATGCTGCTTGGCAAGTGGGGGTGGGGGTGCGGGATTTCAGCTCCTACTTGCCCTTTGGCACTGAGCGTTTTTGTGAAGTCAGCAACCTACCAAATGCAGAAGACGGTCCTGAGCGTGGGAGATGATCCCATGGTGGGGCCCACCCTTGCACGCCCCTTCTCTTCCTGGGCACTGGTACAGCCCCTGCTTTACTTCGGAGGAGCAGGGCAGAGCTGGGACATGGATGGATCTCTCTGTGCGATCATGCTCTGGGAGCATGGGGTATTGAATGTCCTTTTCGTGCAGGAGCAATAAATTTGTGTCGGACAGGAAAATGTAGGAGTTTGACAGATGTAGAAAAGATCTGCAGCGGGAAAGTATTAGTAGAGAATATTTCACCTAAAAAGAACTTGGTGACAGGGTTTGCTTGTGATAGTCCTTGTGCAATATTAGATGATATTTTGTGTGACTTTTGTTTTGACATCTTTCCGCCTGGTTTTATGGGAGCTATTTAGGTAGCGCCAGAGGGAGAAGAGCCAGGGAGGAAGAGCCCGTCCAGCTGCTGGTGGGGGGTAAGGGGGGGCCAGGGCTCCTTTTGAATTCGGGCTGGGTGTTTTGTAGCAATTCGCTTAGGACGCCTGGCTCCCAAGCTTGAACTTCCCTGCCTTCCAAAGGCCTGGGACTTTGAGGCAGCCTCAATCTCTAAGCCTCATTTCTTGACCTATATGATGAGTGTCCTACTTCCCCGGCAGGGTTTTGTGATGATTGCATTGGATCGTCCTCGAGAAGTACCTGGCTGTGGCCATCCCACGTGAAGGGCATCGCAGCTGTCTCTGTCCTTTGGGGACCTGGCTTCCAGTTGGAGTCTAGTGGCAGTGTCTCTGTATCAGACCTCTCTCTGCTTTTTGGACCGAGGGAGGTTGGTTGAGACTGTGAGCTGTCTTGGGTGGAGGAGTCTTGTCTTGTTCGTCTCCACCTGCTCTCGGGGTGTACCTGGGATCTTCAGTGGTCCAGGTTGCTCTGTGGCTGGGCTGGATTGGCTGATGGTCATAGAGGCTCTGGTGAGCTCGGCCTGAGGAGACCTGGATAGGCAGTTTCTCCTCTAGCCTGGGGTTCCCTTCATGGGATTAATGGAATTGTTATTTCATGATGTCTCAAGGGCTTTCTCGAGTAAGGGATAGGAGGCCTTTGACAGTGTTCACCATTGTCACAGTCCCTTCGAAGCGCAGGGGAGCTGTTCTGGCGGAGGCACTCTGAAGCCCTTGCTTGTGAGAAGCAGCAGCGTAGCGTCTTTGTGTGGGAGGCCTGGAGCATCCAGGGAGGGCTTCCCCCTGCCACCCCAGAGGTCACATGATGCCCCAGGCTGCTCCAGCAGCTCAGCCTCCTTCCCCTGTTCCTGGCTCAGAGCTTTCTATGCAGAAAGGGAAGCCCTTAGGACCCCTGTCATGGGGCTGGTATAGGGCAAAATGAGGCAATGCGTGAGTTCTTTAGTGGGATGTCTGGTCTTAGGAAGTGCAGAAGGAAAGCTAGCTGCGATTATTACTGTGGCCTTGGGGATGGTGGTAATGGTGATGGTGTTGTTGCTGGTGTTGGTAGTAGTGGTGATGCTGATCACGGTGGTGCTGTGTTGTCATTGGTGGTGTCAGTGATGATGGTGATGGTGAGCCCCCCGGTCTTTCTCATTCAGTGCCTTCGTGGCAAGGGCTTCAAGGGAACAGTGTGAGAAGAATATCCTTCGTTTGTGGGATTTTTCCTAGTTAAACTGGTTTGGCGGAGGAAATAGTTTCTACGTGTGTTGGGGTCGGAGGCTCTTGTGGCTTCTCTGTGGTCAGCTGCAGCATTATCTAGAGCGTGCTGTGTGCGACTCAGATGGAACAACAGGGAATGGTAGGGAAGTCAGTGTTTTCCAGTGTCAGGCTTTTAAAAGGTAAAAATGGAACAAAGAAATAGTTGAGAAATATTCAATTGTTTGCTTAATGCATTAGAAGAAACACCGAGTGGCTCCTGTCTATGGGGTATCGTGGCGGATACACTGTTGGATGAATTTTCTGGGATAGAGTCTCTTCTGCCTTTCCTTTATCCTCTTCTGCTTTTGTCTTGTTCAGCAGCAACTCTATAAGCAAGCAAATAGGTTTTTATAGCCTCTTGCTAAGTATTTCTCATCTCTTGCTAAGTATTTCTACCACGGTGCAAAAGCAATTTTGTTATGTGATGCTGTATTTTTATAGTCAATTGAGATGACTATTAAAATATAACATAGCTCGTCAGGCTCACAGTAGCTCTGCTGGAGAAACACTGCCCTTGCAAGATGGGGCAGCGGCGGCCTAGAAAGAGAGGCTTCTGGAAGCCAGAGCTGGAGTCATGGGCCTGAGACCTGCGTGGTCACATAGGACCCTACGCTTACTTCTTTTTCCTTCTTTCTTTCCTTTTTTTTATTATGGCAAAATGTACATAACATAAAGTTGGCCATTTTAGTCATTTTTCAGTGTACCATTTCATGGCATTAAGGACATTCGCGTGGCTTTGCAGCCATCACCACCATCCATCTCTAGAACTGTTTCATCTTGCAAAACTGACACTGTCCCAATGAAACCTGAACTCCCCCGGCGCCCTCTGCCTGCCCCCAGCACCCCCCATTCTGCGGTAATCTCTATGAGGTTGACTCTCCCAGTACCTCATCTAAGAGGCGTCGTCCAGTATTTGCTTTTTGTGATTGGCTTATCTCACTTAACACAAGGTCCTCAGGCTTGAGCCACGGGGCAGCCTGAGTGGAAATTTCCTTCCTTTCCAAGGCTGAACACTGTTCCATCACACGGATGGCTCGTCATTTGTTGATGCCTTCATCTGCCCACGGGAGCTTGGCTTGCTTCCCCTTCTTGCTGCTGTGAGTCCTGCTGCAGTGAACGTGACTGCAGATACCGGTTGAGTTCCTGCTGTCAGTTCTTCTGGGTATCGGTCCAGAGGAAGAATTGCCGGGCTGTGTATTGATTATATTTGTTTTTATGGGACCACCAAACTGCTTTCCACAGCAGCTGTGCCCTTCACATTCCCATCAGCAGGGCACGGGGGTGGGGGCGGTGACTGAGGCTCGTGCTGTTCAAGCCTAAAGGCTGTTCCTGGCTGGCCTGGGTCCGGGCAGAGTGGCGTTCGAGGAGCAGACAGGCAGGCAGAGCGAGGCTGCGAGCTTCTGTTGGACTTTTGACGCCTTATCTTAGAACTCTGCTCAGGCCCGGGTGTCCATGCTCCATGTTGGTGGGCAGAGCCTGTGCCTGCTCTGCGACGGGCAGCCCAGCTGCAAGCACTCCTCTTACCACGTGGTCTTCCCCTCTTTGGGCACTGCCCGCGGAGGGCAGGGTCATCAAGTGTTTAACTGAGGAAGGACTTGTCTTGCTTCCTCTGGGAACCTGTGCGGCTCACTAGGTGGTTCAGACGGGACGCCGGAGGAGGCCTCGGGATCACACGTGTCCATGCGCCTCGTGAAACAGACGTGATAGGCGGGTGGCCCAGTTCTGGCCATGTCAGGATGGTGGCTCCCTGTTTGAAGGCCACGGTGGGACAGGCTCCCTTCCCGTTTCCCCGCTTCCTCCCTGCAAGTGTGGAAGTGTCCCTTTCTCCGCCAGTGACGCGTCCGGGCCAAGCTGCAGCTGTCCAGTGTTGCTTCTCTTCTCCTGGAACAAGAGGGCTGTGTCTGGGCGGCCTGGCCGAGGCCTGGCTCATTAGCAGTTAGCCTCCGCAGGGTACAAACACATCGGAGCAGCTTTCCCCTTCCTTCCGGAGGGCAGCCCTTTATGGGGATTTCTGGAAGGCGGGGACTGCTCCCGGAGGAGAAGCACATGCTGCTTCTGAACTTGGTTCCCTGCAATTGCAGCTTGTGCTGAGGCCCTGGTGGCCGTAAGCATCTTCCCTCTGTTTGCTCTTGCAGAAGTGACTGGACCCTATCCCGGGCCAGCTCAGGCAGTGAGAGTAGCGGGCCTCAGAAGAGGAGGGCAGGGAGCAGGGAGGAGGGGGTGGCGAGGATGCCTCCTGGAAGATGGCGAGAGAGCTCTTCTTTCACTCTCCACGTGCATGGCAGCCTGTGGAAAGCAGATTCTCACTCTGTGCTTGAACCCGTTCCAACACAGAGCTGACATTTACTGTGCACGTGCTCAGGGCTAGCCTTGGCTGGGTGGCTTTCCCATGCATGGTGTCAGGTGCACCTAGGGCTGCTGCTTTGTCTGCCATCAGCCCCTTTCACAGAGGGAGAAACGGAGCCTCATAGAATGTGTGTTACTTGCCCAAGGGCTTGAGCTGGGGTTTGGCGTTGGGCCTGTGTTTGCATGCTGGAGTGTGAGTGCCCTGCCCAGAGGGGATGGCTGACTGGTCTGTAGAGGGCAAGAGAGTGTGACCTGTTGCATCGAGGGGCCAGCAGGCCTTGGAGATGGCCTGTGCAACTGGGCGGTGGGGGTGGCGTGCCCTGGGGCTGGGGTCCTGGGTCGGGAGGTGTTGCCGGGGCCCCTTCTCAGGTACATCACACACGAGTCTCCCTGCTCTCACCTGTGAAAGGGGGCCGTGTGTGGACTGGCTGTGGGAGGGTCCGTGGTGTGGGAGAGTCAGGTCAGAGCACAGCAGAGGCAGAGGGCCTTGTCCTCTGAAAGACCCCTCCACCGGCCGGGGGGTGATGGCTTGTCCCTGGAGCACATGTCTGGAAACCCGAGGCTGCCGGGGGCTCCCCTCCAGCAGTGCCTGCTGAGGTTCCTTCACGAACACCCCATGTGTGCTTGGCTTTATTGTTTTCCCTCCAAGAGCGACTGATTGTTTTTTAATCTTCAATTTTGTATTTTATCAAAGCTAAGTCATGTAACACTCAGGAGGAGGAATTGCAACAAGCTGCAGAGGAACCAAATGTTTCCCCGGAGCGGAGCGCGGCTTCCCTGGGAGATCGGCGTGGGGGGGTGCCTGTGCCCCGAGCCTGCCTGCACCTGCTGGGCCTGCGGCCTGCTCGGCGGCTGCTAGGTGCTTCCGCTACGTGCTGCTTCTCAGGGCAAGGCAGAAATTCCCCCTGGTAGAAACAGTCATGGGAGAAGGTTTGGTGCAGCCTCTAATGAGCAGCTCTAAACGGGAAATAAATCACGCAAATGTCTGTCCTTGGGTCAGATGGTGCGTTGGGATGTGTTGATACAGCAGAAGGCTGTACACCCCCAGAAAGAACAGACCTGCGAGGGGGCCCTGTGCGTCCCTCTGGAAACACTGAGCCAGAGAAGGCGGGGATAAAGACGTACATGTGATAGAATGGCTCTTACAGCCAAGAGCTGACCGCATGTGTTGGTACGTTTGGATTCCATGAGATCCAAGAGTGGGCGGAATTGAGCTATGGTGAGACAAATCAGAAAGTGGTGTTGTGGGAGGGAAATTGCCTGGAGAGGGGTGCAGGAGTACTTTCTGGAACTCTTACGTTGGGTTGATGAGGGGTGTAGAACGACCTTACACTCATTGAAGTGATGACCTAAGATGCTGCATTTTACCCCATTCGTTGAAACATGGGCCTCTGAGGGCAGGCAGGTGAGCGTATTCTCCTTTGCTAAGTGGTCACTGCATTCATTTTTTTCTGTACTCAGAGATACTGGGTGCCTCTGTGTTCATGCAACACACAGGTGATTGTTTCCTTACCCGAAGCTTTAAACCCCTGTGGCTTCCAAAGGGTAGGTTGAAGGGAAGGAATGCTTGTGGGGACCACAGGTGGGGCTTTGTCTTTTGACATTTGGCACAGTGCGTTTTTCCGTGTCTCTGCAGAAGCCCATCGTGGGTGACAAGGCTGTCTTGACTTACAAGACAGGAAGATGGGGAGTATGGAGATGATGCTATTGGAGGCTGAGGGCCCTGTTAGGAAGAGCAGGTAGTTGGTTGTTCTCCAGAAATTTGGGGGCCAGTGTCAGTGCACTGCAGTACATCCTACGTGACACCAGTGACTTCATCCTGATTTTAGTGGGTTCTCATTCTCGGGTGGGTGCAGCTCAGCTCTTGTGGTTCCTGTCCACTGAGATCTCTCTTTGAGGAGGGTTACCAGGGAGTGGTCAGGGAAAGGGAGAACCTCCAGGGGGTGCCGGGAAGCATCTCTCCTAGGCAGAACCCCGCTCAGAGCCCAGGGTGACCTGCTTAGTCTCTGCTGCCCCTTGGAGCCCGTCGTGGTCGTGGGGTTCACCAGCGAGGCTGAGCGTGTGCGGCTGTCCGGATGGGACCTTCCACACCATTTGTCCAAGTGAAGCTGTGCTTTATTTCTGGGCACACAGGTGGACCTCCAATGGTTTGGCTCCCTGGTTTGGCTGTCGAAATACAGGGATAGGAAGTTGGTTCTGCTAACTGAGACCCTGATCTGGTCTTCAGTTCCTCATGTGACTTCAGTGAAAACACAACTGCAGCGTTTTCCCGGGGATTTCAGGTTCAAATCCCTGGGTTGATTTGTTAAGTGACTCAGTCCACATTTGTGTCGTGCTGGGTGCCCAGCGCTGTTAAGCTTGGAGGCAAAGGTGGAAAAGAGGCAGGATGGGTGTGAGAGGAGGCTTGGGAGCAGCGAGCTGAAGGGAAGAGCTGGCCTCCGGTGTTCTAGAAGGACTATTTGCAGAATGGGAAGCTTCATGGCTCTCTTTGAGCGATGTCGGGCACCTGTGATGTGGTGGGTGCATCCAGCTGAGTAGCTAACGGGCAGGTCTCTGCTGGCGCTTTGTCAGGGTGGGAAGGGGGAGCTGTGGAGCACGGTGCCTGCTCCCTTAACCCCCTGCAAGGATGGAAATGACAGGAAAGCTTCTTCCCGAGGTATGGGTGAGCTGCAGGGCCTAGCCCTGTGAGCAGGGGAAAAAGGACGTTCCAGACAGAAGTCAACCTTTAGATAAAGACCTGATGTGGGAATTGGGGGGGATATGGGGTGCCTGTGGTTCAGTTCCTTGGGAACACCTCTGCTTGCATTTGCATAATGACAAAGGCTTCTCCCAGGGCAGTTGCTAGCTTTGTGATTTTCATATATAATATGAAGTAACATATAAACATATGTTCTTATATATGTTTATAAATACACATAAAATATGTATTTACACACATATGTACATTTTTTTTTTTTAAGAAAAAAGAGCATTCTGGAATGTTTCCTGTGTCCTTCCCTTTCTTTCTTTGTCGCTGGTAATATTAGACTGAATGTTGTGAAAACGCGAGAAGTGGCATCATTCTATGGAAGAAGTCACCTGAGACTTTTCTACTAAAGCCCAGGAAGAGGAATTCGGGAACTTAACAAAGCACCCTTATCGTTTAGTATCACAGAGAAATAGGTCTTAGCCCATTTCTTCTGCTCCTTTTTTTTTTTTTTTTTTTTTTTCCATTGCATCTGCTGTGGTGGGGACTCTCCCTCAAGCCCTGATGTCCTTGGGTGGATTTTCAGGGTGCCTTTTGGGTGGAATTTGCTGGACTGGTGTGGGGAGAAGTGCAAGTCTGGTGGGGTTGACAGCACAGGAACTAAGCCCTGCATCCAGTCAGACACTGGAGGGGTCCTGGCTGTGCGTGGTCTCCATCGGGACTCTTCCTGGGACCAGTCCCGGCTGTGGAGTCCATTGGGTCCGTTTTGTGCCCATCTGCAGGGGGCCTCCTGGGGTGGCCCGTGGTGGGGTCTGCCCAGGCCCATGGGGTCCTGTCAAGTCCCCACGGCCGAGGGATAACAGCCGAACTATTTCTGTAGTATATATTTTCCTAAGCGGCAGTAACCTTTCTGCCTTAAAGATGGATGATTCAAGAGATGAAATCTTTCCCCCTATCTTGTCTCTACCCTTCTTTGCTGCTGGGCAAAATGAAACGCAAAAATAAATAATTTTCAGGTCATCTAAGTCTTTTCTTATTTGTGGGCGGATCCAGAAATACTGTCAATGATGAAGTCCTTGGTTTCCTCTCCTGGCACTGCGTTTATGAAAGACAAAGTGTTGAGAAGTGGACTCTGATTTTTTCTGTCAGAGAAAAGCAGGAACGCCAACACCCCTCCACAAGCCAGTGTCTTTCTTCGGAAAGCCACGTGCTGTGGGCTCTGTGACCTTTGGGGCCGGATGGAAGCCAGGTGGTCGGTCCCTGGCTCGCTGTGGGCGAGGCGCGCAGTGACATTTCATTCTGGAGAAAGATATTAAAATATCTTTGAATTGTGTCTGTCAGTTGCATTAGAATTTGAGCAAAGGCTCTTTTGTATGTTTCTTCTTGCACTCTTATCTTCACCATCCCTCCCACCTGTCTCCATCCAGAAGGCAAGAAGAAATCCTGAATAGCAAACAACTGGTCCTTTATCTTGCCGTGCCCCTGCTCCTTCTTGTAATTATTTAGATGAGTTCCTTGATTCTGAAATTCAGACATTGCAGGAAATCCTGCCATGGGGGATTTGATTGGCTGGGAAACCATCTCTGTTCCTAAGAAAGCAAGATAGGAACCCAAAAGAAAGAACACTGTGACTTTGAAACTTTGAAAGTGGTCTCCTTTTTAGAAATGTGGGTATTTTGTCTCCTCTCTTTTTCTCTCTCTGTCATATGTACCTGGAGGTGTTCTTTGATCTTGGGCCCATCACCTCTAATTTCTTCTTGCTTCCCCTTCTGGTTTGAACCTCCCATGTGGACCTAGGTAAGGGAGGGAAGAGGCCCCACCCCAGGGGGCTTGTAGGTGGAGCTGTTGAGTATTTCACAGCTCCCAGGAATGGGAGATGCAAAATCCTTTAGGAAACTTCCTCATTCTCTGTAGCAGCCTTTCCTTTTCTTCCTTACATCCTTTAAAATTATCATGGTAAAATATGTATAACATGGATGTACCAGTTTAACCATTTTTTGGTCTTCAGTTCTGGGGGATTAAGTACGTTCACATTATAGTGCAACTTCCACCACCGCCATCCATCCCTAGAACTTTCCCGTCTTCCCCAACTGAACCCCTATCCATTCAACACTAACGTCCCATTCCCCTTCTCCCCCCAACCCCTGGAAACCACCATTCTCCTTTATGTTAATTTGACGACCGTAGGAACCTCATGTTGGTGGAATGATGCCACATCTGTCCTATTGCATCCGGCTTATTTCATCACGTCCTTAGTATCATGCCCTCAAGTTTCATCCCCATGACAGCAGGTGTCAGATCTTCATCCTTTTTAAGATGGAATGATACTTGATTATATGGACAGACCACATTTTGCTTATCCATTCATCCCTGGGTGGACACTTGGGTTGGTTCCACGTCGTAGGTGTTGTGAATAGTGCTGCTGTGGACATGGCCATACACATTCCCTCTTTGAGTTTCTGCTTTCGGGTCCCGAAAAAGTGTAATTGCTGGGCCATAGGGTACTTCTGAGTTTAAGTTTTCAGGGAACAGCTAGACTCTTTTGACAATGGCTGTACCCATTCACAGCCCCACCAGCAGTGTACAAGGTTTCCAGTTTCTCTGCAGCTTTGCCAACACTCGTTGTTTTCTTGTTTTCTAATACCGGTCATCCAGCGAGTGTGAAGGGCTGTGTCGTGGTGATGTGGAGCATCTTTCCGTGTGCCTCTTGGTCATTGTTATATTTTCTTTGGAGAAAGGTCTGTTCAGGTCCTTTGCCCATTTTTAAAATTCTGTTGTTTGATTTTCGTTGTGGTTGTTGAATTATGGGAACTCCTTCAGTATTTTGATGATCATTTCCTTACCAGATACATGATTTGCACATATTTTCTCCCATTCTGTGGGCCTGCCTTTTCACTCTGTTGGTGTTTCCTTTGGTGCCCCAACATTTAAAGTTTCGATGCAGTCCAACATCTGTTTTGTGTTTTATTGCCTTTGATTTTGGCATCATATCCAAGAAATCATTGTGAAGTCCAAGGCTATGAAGTTTCTCCCCTATGTTTTCTCCTAAGAGTTTTATAGTTGTAGTTTTTGTGTTTAGGTCTTTCATCTCTTTTCATCTTTCCTTCCTCCATCCCTTCTCCCCTCCCTCCCTTCCTTCCATGCATCTGTCCACCCATCCATTTTAAAGGTCCTGTCGTGTGCCAGGTACCTTCAGCTGCTTGGGAGAATTGAGACTACTGGCAAAGCAGTGCTCTGATTCAGTATGGCTCAGGGCTCTGGGACACTCTCACCTTGCCTGAGTGGTAGGCCTGCAAAACAGTGAGGGGAAAGGACTGGCTTACCGGCCATAGAAGCTAGTAATGGCATGGCTGCCAGTCTCTTTTTGAAGACAGAATTTAGGAAACCCAGCCCTCAGCTCCAATACAGATTGGGGGTGCAGGGCTGGTCTCTGTCCAGAGTGAAGTTCAAAGGATATCTCTGTCTCTATCTCTATCTCAAATGTTCTGGTTCTTTCTGCTCTGGTTTTTCTGATTGGGTCCAGTGTGTGAAAGGGTTGCTCCTTGGAGGACCAGGCTGTAGGGTTACTGCTCCCAGAGGCTGCACTAGGCCCAGTGCATCTCTCAAACCCCAGGACCAGCTCAGCTCTAGACCAGAGCAGGAGCCCTCTAGTGTCTTGGGAAATACCGAGTGTATGTTTCTGGCATGGACTAGACAGCAGATGGATGGCCCCTTAGAATGAAGCCCTGTACCAGGCACAGACAGGGCCCTTGCCCAGGTCCCCTTAAGGTTATGGTCTGCATTTACCCCAGCCCTGAGAAGATGCATGCTATTGAACATTTTTCTTCACCTGAAGGCAAGACAAAGGGAATGAGATAAAAAACAGAGCAATTAATTTTCACAAATTGACTTTTTAAAAGAATTAATTAACTTTTAAATTGCTACTTGAAATCCTGAAGTCATATTTCAAGGGGCACTGTGTGGGATAGAAAGAGCTGAGCAGATTTTAGAAGTAATGTGTGGTCAAGCCCATACCTTCGATATTTTAAGGCGACTTTGAATCTGAGCACTGACGGTGAGTTATCTCATTAGATGGAAGAGATCCAAAGCAGAGACAGGAAAGCTAATGCTGTCTCTCTTTCTTACAGATTGAATATGTGTCAGGCTCCTAGATCTTTCTGCAGGGGGCAGGGTCATTTTGAAGAAGAGGAACATATGATATCCTTTTTGCTCTCACTCTGTGGCAGACCACACAGGAAGGAGTACTCGGTGATCTGGTTTAATTCTGTGCATTTTTATTGAGTTGCCTGTGAGGCATGGTATTAACTACTGTGGGAAATCCAGTGATTAATAAATGTTTACTTCCCTCTAGGAAATCTGGTCTGGAGGGAGAGACAGATTCTTAGATAAGCACTTTTGCAAGGCCATGGGATGTCAGATAGTTTATAGGAAAAAGTTGTGGAGCACGCAATTAATTTAGGTATGCACGTACCTTTTTTTGGTCAGTGGAGAAAGTCAGAGTTCAGGAAGGCTCTGGAGAAGAATGTGAAAAGAGAAATGGCTTTGTAGGTGAGGGGCCTTCAGAAGTGAAGGGAAGAAAGCATTTCCACAGGCAGAGCAGCTCTTGGAAGGCCTGTGGTGTGTGTGGGGCAGCTGGAGGCATGTGAGGGGGGAGACGAAATTGGAAAGATGGGTTCAAGTCCCATCCCTCAGGGCTTTGGATGCTCTGCTGAAGACTTTACCCATTATTCACACAGCTGGGGGAGATGGGGCAGTGTTTTGGAGCAAGATTTCTGGAGAGTAACGGGATGGAAGAAAAGAGAGCTTATACAAGGAGATCAGCTAAGGTGTTATTTTTCATTGCAGTGAGAGGTGGGAAAAGCTTGGGCCAGGAGTGGGGAGTGATGGAGACAGTCTGGAAGGGACCCTGTGGGGTCCCAGGGCTGCCATCAACCCCCTGGGTCACCTTTAGCAGGTCAGAACTCCTGCATTGGGTTCCGTGTTTTCGTCTGTTAAATCGGCTGATGGATGGTGGTAGTGGCTTTTTTCCTCACGTCAGAGTAGTCAGGTGGGTTTTTTTGTTTTTCCCTGAGCAGGAATTATATTTCCTCAAATGCTCTTTCTGTGCCATTTGGGATGATCCTATGACTTCCCATCCTTTACTCTGTTAACGTGGTGAGTTACCTTGATTGGTTTTTGGGAGTTACACCAACCTTACATTCCTGGAGTAACCTGAACTTGAGTTCTTTGTAAGGAATGAGAAATCCGGGGTGCCTGGGTGGCTCAGTGGATTAAAGCCTCTGCCTTGGGCTCAGGTCATGATCCCAGGGTCCTGGGATCGAGCCCCACGTTGGGCTCTCTGCTTAGCAGGGAGCCTGCTTCCTCCTCTCTCTCTCTCTGTCTGCCTCTCTGCCTACTTGTGATCTCTCTCTGTCAAATAAATAAATAAAATCTTAAAAAAAAAAAAAGGAATGAGAAACTGTCTGTGGGATGCTTTAGATATTGGGGGACTTCAGAAGTGTGCATGCTGTTTGCCTGTCAGGGAACTCCAGGCTGGATGTTACGATTTTCAGAGGAGCTACCGGGAGAGCCATCTGAGGCCCAGGGAGGGCTGTGGTTGACACTGGCCAAGGATTGAAGAAGGTGTTGGTGTTGAGACCCTTCATTCAGGCTGGCCGTGACCCTGTACCACCCTCCAGGGGCTGCTCAGACATGGCAGACTCTAGGCTGCTATAAACTCTGTTGAAGGAGATGGAAAAAATTCTGTATCCACCTCATAGGACTGTTGTGAGGGTTAAATTAGTGTGAACATGTGAAGTTCTTTGCCTGCTGCCTGGCCCAGAATGTAATCAGTAAATGTCAGCCAGTGTCATTAGCATTGCGGCCACTGCCACCACCGTCATCACTACTGTCATCACCAGCATCACCATCACTACCACCAACATTACTGTCATCACCACCATCACCACCATCACCACTGTCACTGCCACTGGCACCATCAGCACGATCATCATCACCGCCATTACCAACACCACCATCACTGCTCCCATCACTACCACCACCGTCACCATGATGATCACCAGTATCACCACCATCACCGTTATCACCATCCCACCACCATCATCACCAGCACCTCCACCACCACCTCATTACCATCATTTTCACTGTCGTTACTAGTCTTACCAACCTCACCGTCATTAATACCATTCTGTCATCACCACTGCCACTGTTACCACCATCACCATTATCACCATCCTACCACCATCCTCATCACCACCACCACAATCACCATCATCACCACTGCCGCTGTCATCACTATCACCATCATCACCATCACCACCCCATCATCACCATCACCACCATCGTCACTGTCATCACCAGTATCACTACCGGCACTGTCATCACCACTGCCACTGTCATCACCATCATCACCAGCAGCACCACCAGCACTGTCATCACCACTGTCATCACCATTGCCATGATGATGATGATCACCATCTAAGGTATTCCAGGATTGTACCATCATCATCAGTAGCAGCTTCATCTACAGCATCATCGCTGTTAGTATTATGGATGGTATGAGTAAAAGTGGAAGCCCTCTTCTCTCATTTTCAAGCCACATTTCTTTCTTTACATCCCCAGGCAGCCATTTTTAGGGTGATTAGGTGATTAGGTGATTTTAGGGTGATTAGGTGATTAGGTGATTAGGGGATTGCCTTTTCACGTTGCTGATGCATAGAAGCTAAATGAGGCACAGACCAGCGTGTTAGTTTTTATTTTGGGGAAAAAAGGTCCATGTGCTTACTCACCCTGGGGTGCTGCCGACTCTTCCAGAAAGAGAAAGAAAAGAAACAAAACCCAGCATTCTGGGAAAGAACGTCCGTGCTGAGTTCATCTCTGCATCTTTCTCATTTCACTTGCTTATTTCCCACAAGCAGCGTGGCGAGCTGCTACACTGGGCTTTACAGTCCAGGACCGAGAAATTCAGCTGAATGTGAGTGTACACGCAGTGACACCGGCTTTAGCCAGGCTGTTAAAAATGGCAAATGGGTTTGAGGAGGAGGAATGTATGAAGCATACAGCCCACCAGCCAGATGGAGGTGAATCCAGAGATGTCATTGGACACAGGATGACCATATCCTCTGTGGGCTTATTCCCAGATCTTAGCAGATCAGAAAAATAAAGAAGACAAATGGGCAAGTCACAAAGAGGCTGCCATCTCTGTGCTTCTGTCAAGTGAAGACATTTTAAAACCCAGAGGTCATCTGTCATCGTCCTCTTAATAAAGAAGACGTTTCTGCTCTTTCTTGTCCTGTTCTCACTATCCAAAGAGGGACGGCTTTAAAGGTCAAATAACCAGAATTCGGAATAGTCTCTTACCTTGAATACTTCTGGGTTTAAGGAAAATTCATTGCATTGTGTTCATTTCTCTATCACCCAAGAATTGGGGAACCTCAGCCGAGGACTGGTCAGGTTCTGATATGGGCCGTTGGGAGCTCTGCTCCAGCTGCCTTCAGCAGTGAATAAATTAACCATAAAACACTGCTTTTACATTGTCTTCTGCATACCTCCCCCCGTGTTTCCCGTGGCTGTTGTAATGTGTCACCACAGACTCAGGAGCTTAAAACAACATGTATTTATATTACAGCTCTGGAGGTCCGAATTCCCAAAATCAAGGTGTGGGCTATGTTCCTTCTGGAGGGCCTGGTGGGGGATGTGGGTGGGGGATTCTACTTTCTCGCCTTTTCTGGTTGCCTGGGGACCACCTGTTTTCCACCTGTGGCTCCTTCCTTGAGTCATTGCAACCTGGTTGTGTCACATCTGACTGGGGCCCCCCTGCTCCCCTCCTGTGGACCCTTCTGATTGTACTGGTCCCACCTGGACAATGTGGAATTAGCATCCCCATTTGAGGTCCTTACCTGTGACACCCCTGCAGGGGCCCCCTTTGGCCAGGTAAGGTAACGCCTCCCAGGGTTCGGGCCTTCCAGGGCTTGGATGTGGACGTCTTTGGGGGAGGCAGTCATTCTTTCACACTTCCCCCTCCCTCCCATTCCTTTGGCCAATAATCTTATACAATTGAATCTTTCAGTTTGCCTTTAAATAGGGGATTGTTTAGGCTGTGATATTATGAACAGAGGGCCAGGGGCTGGACAGCCACTGTGGTGGTCCTCCCTCTGCCTAGTCTTGGGACCACAGGCTTGAACCCTCAGAGGCTCTTTCCCCCTTCATCTGTAAAGTCAGGGGTCTTTACGGCTTATTCATAGCTAAATTTGAAGTTCAGTTTCCCACAACTGCTTTTGTCTGCCTCCTTCTGTGGGAGGGGGCCGGTACTTAGATTTTTGCATGTGTGCCTTACAAATTCATATGGGCCTGAATGTGTTTATAGTGGACTGTTCATTTTATTTTATTATTTTTGATGTGTTTATTTTTTGCACGTCTCTAACAGAATAGGCATGCTGGCAGGATGCTGTTAAGAACTGTCAGAAACACATTTATGGCTCCTAAAGGCTTAGGAATATGGTTATGCTGAACCAGGAAAGGCTGGCATATGCTCCGGGCTTCCTTTGCCTAATGCAGTTATTTCTTGTTAAACACTACCATAAAATGCTAAATAAACTTAATAACTACTAATAACCATTTATGTCAGTTTGAGGACATTGAAATTTTATGAATTTTGGTGGAAATAGAGGAAAAATAACTACGAAAATGGAATTTTCTGCTTGTATATGGTTTTTGACGTTTTAGGATTTTTGTGAACATGTGTTTGTTTGCTCGCTTTGGTTTTTTAAAAAGGATTGTGGTAGGGATGGACATCTTTATTGCAGTAAAAACAAAATACTCCCAACCACAGTAAGAGGCTTTATCATTTACTGAGTGTTCAGTGTAGGACACCCAGTGTTCATATCCCCACATCCGTCAGTGGCATGATTGTCTTCAAGACACAGAATGCACACATGGTCCTACAAGGTGTAAATATCAAGAGCCTTATTTTATGGGGAAAGCTGAATGTGGAAAAGACATGTCATTTGCTGGAGGTCCCTCGGATCCTCAGGGGTAGAGGTGGGACCCTGCGTATTTCGTTTGGCTGCAGGGACCATGGATGTGAAAACCAGGGAGGCTGCCTGGGCCTACAGTGCCTTCCCAGCCACGGTAGCTCGGGTATGGAGCGGACAGTAGGCGGTATGCTGTGGTGGGGATGTTTGGAGATGGGATAAGAGGAGGGGTTGGAGGAGGGGTTGGCTTTTTGAAGAGGTGCAGCTGTTGGGAAGACCCTGTGGATGGTGGGGAGGGTAGGTTGGTCCACACAGGTATGGGACAGGCTGGCTTCTGCTGTTCAGGGAGAAGCAGGGACAGGGGCCCTCCTGGAGCCCATACTGTGTGTGGTTGGAGGAAGGCGAGGTGAGGTGGTCAGGTGGAGGAGGACCCACCATGCTTGCTAGAGGAGTTTGCACACGCTACGATCCAGGAGAATTTTAGAGAAGGACACAGTGAAGGACCCTTTGTGACTAGCTTGGTCTGGCAGAGTGTTCGGGATGGATGGATGAGACATTGATGATGAGTTTTACATTTAGTCTGCTATGTTTTCAAGTAGGATCCTTTGGAAAGGAGGATTATCACTGTATCACTGTATTTCTGTCTTCTTTTCTCTTCTCTTCATTTCTTTTGTAGTGATTGGAAGTTTGTATCTCCTAATTACACCTGTTTCAACCATCCCACATTCAGCTCCTCTCTGGCAACCACCGCTTTGTTCTGTTTTTATGTCAGTTTTTTAGTTTGTTCCTTTGTTCATTTGTTTTCTTAGATTCCACATAAAAGTGGAATCTTAGGGTATTTGTCTTTGACTTATTTCACTTAGCATAATGGTGCCCTCTAGGTCCATCTGTGTTGTTGCAAATGGCAGGATCTTACTCTTTTTATGGATGAGCAATATCCCATTGCTTACATAGAGCCCGTCTTTATCCATTCATCTGCTGATAGACACTTGGGCTGCTTCCGTATCATGGCTCTTGTAGATAATGCTGCAGTGAGCACAGGAGTGCATATATTCTTTTGAATTAGTATTTTCATTTTCTACCCAGTAGTGGAATTGCTTAATCATATGATGTTTATACTTTAAAGTTTTTGAGGACCCTCCATACTGTTTTCCACAGTGGAAGCAATTTACATTGCCACCAAGAGCGTGCAAAGGTTCCCTTTTCTCTACATCCTTGCCGGCACGTGTTATGTCTTGTCTCTTTGATTCTAGCCATTCCGACTGGTATAAGGGGATGTTTTATTGTGGTTCTGTTTTGCATTTCCCTGATGATGAGTGATGTTCAGCATCTTTTCATCTGTTTGTTGGCCATCTGTGTGTCCTCTTTGGAAAAAAATATCTATTCAAGTTGTCTGCCCACTTTTTAATTGGATTTTTTTTTGGTGTTGAGTTGTAGAAGTGTGTTGTATGTTTCGGATACGATCCTCTTACCAGCGGATATCATTTGCAAATATCTTCTCCTGTTCAGTAGTTTGTCTTTTTGTTTCATTGATGATTTCTTTCCTTGTACAAAAGGTGGGTTTTTTTTTTATTTTTAAAGATTTATTTATTTGACAGAGAGAGAGATCGCAAGTAGGCAGAGAGGCAGGCAGAGGGAGAGGGGGAAGCAGGCTCCCTGCTGAGCAGAGAGTCCGATGTGGGGCTTGAGATTATGACCCTGAGATCATGACCTGGACCGAAGGCAGAGGTTTAACCCACTGAGCCACCCAGGCGCCCCAAAAGGTGTTTTTTTTTTTTTTTTTTTGGGTCTGTGTCTGTTCTTGCTAGAGTCCCAGTAGTTCATTTTTGCTCCTATTTCTCATCCCTGAGGAGGCATATCTAGAAACAAGTTTGATGTTAGAGAAATTACTGCCTATGTTCCTGTCTAGGAGTTTTATGGTTTCAAGTCTCACATGTAGATTCTTAATCCATTTTTAAAAAAGATTTTATTGACTTATTTGACAGAGAGAGACTATAAGCAGGAGGAGTGGCAGGCAGAGGGAGAGGGAGAAACAGGCTCCCTGCTGAGCAGGGGGCCCAATGCGGGCTCGAACCCAGGACCCTGAGCTGAAGGCAGATGCTTAACTGCTTGAGCCACCCAGGCACCCCGGTCCTTAATCCATTTTGAGTTTATTTTTGTGTATGATGCCAGAAAGTGGTCCAGTTTCCTTCTTTTCATGTAGCTGTCCAGTTTCCCCACCCAGTGCCATTTTTTGAAGACACTGTCCTTTTCCCATTGCATATTCTTGCCTCCTTTGTCGTTGGTTAATTGGCCGTATAGGCCTGGCTTTGTTTCTGGGCTCCCTGTCTTGTTCGTGAGTCTGTGCCTCCGTCTGTGTGCCAGCACCATACTGTTCTGATGACTGCAGCTTCACGGTGTAGTTTGAAATAGGGGACAGTGATGCCTCCAGCTCTGCTTTTCTTTCTCAAGTATTTATTTATTTGTTTATGAGAGTTTGCTACTTGAGTGTTTTTTGCATATTTAAAAAAATATTTTATTTTATTTTTGACACAGAGCGAGCAGGAGAGATAGAGAGCAAGCACAAGCGGGGGGTACAGCAGGCAGGGGAGAAGCAGGTTCCTGCTGAGCAGGGAGCCTGATGCGGGCTCCATCCCAGAACCCTGGGATCATGACCGATGTTAGAGAAATTACTGCCTGTGCCCCCTTCTAGGAGTTTTGTGGTTTCAAGTCTCACATGTAGATTCTTAATCCATTTTTTAAAAAGATTTTATTGATTTATTTGACAGAGAGAGAGAGTATAAGCAGGAGGAGTGGCAGGCAGGGGGAGAGGGAGAAACAGGCTCCCTGCTGAGCAGGGAGCCCAATGCAGGGCTCGAACCCAGGACCCTGAGCTGAAGGCAGCCGCTTAACCGATTGAGCCACCCAGGTGCCAGGAGTGTTTTTTGCATATTAAACATTTTCTAATGCTCTTTTCCCACTGGACTGTTACCTTCATCTCATCACGCTTGAGCAAAGGTGTGCTTGGCATTTAATGGTATGAGTTTTTTAGGTGCTTATCTGAAAGGAATAGGAACTGTTTTATGTTAGAACACACATTAGGGATTTCAGAGGTGTGTTGAGTATGCCAGTTTTAAGAATTTCTTAATGTTGGACATATTTTTGCCATTTGATTGTAATGTAGCCTTTTGGCTTAATATCAGCTCTAATTATATGATTATTTTGATTATTTTTTAATTAATTTAATCTTTTTTGGTTATATGATAATTTTAAAAATTAGGTTGGTTTCCAAAGACATTCGGCCCACCAGTATCTCATTCCTTTTTACGGTTGGGCGGTGTTCCATAGTGTATATATACCAGATTTTTGTCTACTCATCTGTTGATGGACACTTGGGCTGGTCCCATAACTTGCCTATTATAAATAATGCTGCAGTAAACATAGGGGTATGTATATCTTTTCAAATTAAAAAAAATATTCAGCCCATGTATAATTGATTCATAGAAGGTAATTTATCAATTAAAAAATCTATTAATGGGAATAAAAGGCAGTATATGAAGTGATAATTAAACTGTTAACAGTATCAGTTTTCTTCCTATTATAAACATTATTCAGCTGTAAAAAGGAATAAAGTTCTGATACATGGGACAGCACCTTAAAGCATCATGTTGAATAAACCAGGCAGGAAAAGTGCAGTATTGTTTGGTGTGCTTCTGTGAGGCAGGTAGAGCAGTCTCGTCCATAGGGATGGAAGGTGGACTCGAGGTCTCCAGGGGCTGCAGGGAGGGAATGGGGGTAACTGGTCTGTGGGTACGGAGTTGCTGTTTAGAGGGATGAAAATATTGTGGAAGGTGATCACAGTGATGGTTTCCCAACATTCTGAATGTCGCTCCCCCCACATTGGACACTTAAGATGGTTAAAACACGGGATGTCACGGCATCTGTGCTGACCATGTAAGCATGGGTTTATTTCTGGTTTATGTTCTTGGTCTATGTGTTTACTTTTGTGCCAGCCCCACACAGCGTTGGTCACTAGTGCTCTTCAGACCACACTAAAAAGATAAAATTGCCATTGCATGGTGTTTCGAGTTTCTTCTAGTCGACGACCCTTTGTATTTGTCTCTTGAAAGAGAAGGCTACCTTTGTGGATATCAGAGGGGCTGATCCAGGCAGACACTGCCTCTAGTCCACCGTTAAAAACAGGTAAACAAGCCAGCAAAGTCACTTCACCTCTAACTCATGTCTCCTTACCTCTCTCTCTCCTTTGCAGCATTTTATAACTACGATGCCAGGGGAGCGGATGAACTTTCTTTACAAATAGGAGACACTGTGCACATCTTGGAAACATACGAAGGTGCGTATACTGCTGGTGTCTTTCCCTTACTGTTTTGGGCGGTTGGGTCACGTTCTCAGTGTTTCAGAAGTACGTCCATATGATCCATCTTCCTGCAGGCAGTGGATGCCTTTTCCAGTGAGGGCAGCCGTGAGGCTTCTCATTATTTAAATAATACTTGATTAACATGAAATTAGAGCTAAAAATTCCAATTTTTTGCCTCTACATTTTTCTGTAGAAATCGCTATTTTCATTAAAAGCAACAGAACACATTGGTTCCTTTGTTGCAAATGTATGTGAATCTTGACTGTGAATAACTGACCGCTTGAAAAACTATGAAAAAAAAAGTACATTTAAGATATTTCCATGTTCAAGTCATCGTTTTGATGTGTTTGATGTGAATGGCGAGACTTCCTGTGTTTTCACTTAGATTTGTTAAGAAAGGAACTAAAACTTTTCCTTTGACCCAGCTGTGGGTTGTGGGCCAGTGAAACAGATATTATCCAATAGATTAGAAATCCAGATAATACTATAATAATAGTAGTTTCTCAGTGTCCTTGGATTTTCATAGTCGGGTTTCTTTTTAAAGATTTTAGTTATTAATTAGAGAGAGACAGAGAGAGACAGAGAGCACAAGGAGGGGAGGAGCAGAAGGAGAGGGCGAAGCAAACTCCTCACTGAGCAGGGAGCCCAACGCGGGACTTGATCCCAGGACCTCAAGATCATGACCTGAGCTAAAGGCAGCCGCTTAACCGACTGAGCCACCCAGATGCCCCACACAGTTGGTTTTTATATTTAGTGTTTTGGATAGCACTGGAGCGACCCGCCCTTCCTTTTATTCTGTGGTTATTGTGGCCAGAAGGGAAGCCATGATGGGCTTGCTTTCTGAGACTCCTCAGATTTGGAAATTTTGTAAAATTGTGTAATTAGCGTTGGTGGCTTTACTTCCTGCTTGAAGGGGTGACTCCCATATAGCAGATGAATGAAAAGAACTGATTAAAATGGATCGTTTCAATAGAAGAATTGCTTTCAGAGTGGGTTTAGCTCAGCCCTTCCCGTAGGAGCTGGGGGTGGGAGAGGAGACTGCAGCCGGCCCACAGTGAACCCACAGAGATCTGCGAACTGGCCCTCAGGCTCAGGCTGTGGACTTTGCACAAGAGTGAAGTGGATATGAGCCTCCCGGCACTGGGCAGGCTGCAGCTTGCCCCAGTGCCTCTCCCAGAACCACCCGCAAGCAGGAACCTATTAGACACCCATGGCTGTGTCTTGTAGTTCCCCTTGTAATGCACAAGGACTTAGAATTCCGGTCGCTTTGCCTCTTTTTTTTTTTAAGATTTTATTTATTTGACACAGAGCGATTACAAGTAGGCAGACAGGTGGGGGCGGGGAGAGCAGGCTTCCTGCCAAGCAGGGAGCCCGATGCGGGGCTCGATCTCAGGACCCTAGGATCATGACCTGTGCCGGAGGCAGAGGCTTAACACACTGAGCCACCCAGATGCCCCCCCCCCCCGGCCCTTTGCCTCTTTAACCCTCAAATCTTCCCACTGGGGAAAAAAAAATCAGCATTAGTGGCGTATGCCTGGAAGCAGCTGTAGCTCTGTGAGAACAGACCCTGTCCTTAAGTGAATGAGTAGTTGTGATGGGTGCCTTCTGCTTGTTTTCAATTTTTGTAGCTGACAGTTGGATTGCCTTATCTGCTCTCAGTATATACTGCCCGTGTTTGAGAGGAGGCACGGAGAAATTAAGCAGAGGTTAAGGATCAAACCTCTCATCTCAGACACTTTACTGATCTGAAGGGAAAAGGCTCTTACATCTTCTTTATGTTTGCTCCTGCTCTGTTGAAGTGGAAATCCTGGTTAATAAACACTGGGCGATGACGTCATTCCTGAATAGATAGCAATTTCCGGTCAGCTTGGGTATGTGGGGACTGCCACCTCTTGTTCTCTGCTTCCCAAGAAGAATGTTCTCTTTAAACAGTGGGATCTTATCGCCAGAAATCCTTGCTGTACGTTTGACTTAAAAACAAATTGGGTAGCGAGCATGATGGTAAACGCTTCTTCACTGAGCATTTTGTTTCGGGGCTAGTCAGTCTTCGAGATTCTCATTAAAATATTCCAGTCTTTATAAAGACCCTTTAACACAAAACAAATTTCTTTTCTTTGACAACTATCATTTTGGTTTTAATCAGAATCTGATCAGAGAAATGCTTTTGGGGAAGTAGTTTTGACTTTGGGAAACTTGGTGTCTTTATTCATCAAATAAGAATGGAATAATTGTTTTTCTGCTCTTTCCTTTTGTTCTATTTTAGTTTCACAGATCATATTCGTGTTTGGCATTTTTTTTTTTCCTTCCTCCTCTCCCCTCCTACGTTTCCTCTAAGAAAATGTATTTCTGTTTGTCAAATTTAATTTTCTTTTTCTTTGTGATCCTTTTCAGAATATTACTTGGCTTTCTGCAGAGAATATAAATTCTAGATGATGGCTCTTTATAGTAAAGTTCAAAGAAAAAATTTACCTTTAATTTATGGTTAATTTCTCTCTCTCTCAGGCTCGTGAAGGCCTGGAGCAGAGGACACAGGAAAAGCAGGGTACAGGTCGCTGTGGGGGTGGAAGGAGCTTGGAGAGGTCATTGAGGGCATATCCCCAGTTTTAAGCAGTGTCCAGACTCAGCCACAGGAGAGGTGAGCCGAGATCCCATGTTTTCAGGGTTATTGTTGAGTGGCCAGGGATGTGCTGGCCCTGCTGCCTGCTCATTTCCATGCTGCCTTCTGGGCGCTGGACCAACTGGACATCATGGAGCAGGCAGGCAAGGTACAAAGGTTAAGAAATTATTCTTTTGATTAAACCACTACACTGGAACTGAATGTATTCCAGTTTTTAAAGGGTAGTAATGTATTTTCTACCAAAATATACCTTATTTCCCTCTTGTGCTGTCAGCATCTGTCAACTGAAGGTCTTGTGAGACAGTGTGAGGTTTCCTGGGGCCTTTGTAACTAAGGACCACGGTTTATAACAAAGGACTGCGCTGGGTGGCTTAACTGGCAGGGGTGTGTCGTCTCCCAGTTCTGGGAGCTGTGAGCTGTGATATGAGATCAAGGCGTCAGCTGGGCTATGGGGGAGAAGCCATTCCTTGGGTCTCCCCGGCTTCTGGTGTTTGCCGATAGTCATTGGTGGTGTTTGGGTTGTAGATGGGACACTCTGGTTTCTGCCTTTGTCTTCATGTGGCGGCCTTCCTGGGTGTGTCTCTGTCTGCTTCCTCTTTATGTAAGGACACCAGTCATTTTGGTTTCTGGCCCACTGTAACTAACTTATTTTAACCTGATTGTCTGTAGAGATGACCTTATTTCCAAATAAGGTCACATTCACAGGTAGAGTGAGGACTTCACTGTCTAGTTTGAGGGACACAGGTGAACCTGTGACAGATTGGAAAAGGCAGTCACAGTGGTGAGGTTCTCATTTCTTAGACCTGGGAGCCCCCCAGCCCAGCCTCCACTCAGCAGGCATCCTTTATATCTTGTCGTAGGTGACTGGCCACCTGGTCCTGGCCTGTGGAAAACCGGTGTGGCTATGGGTACTGTCTTCTGAGAGTGCTGGACATGCTGCTCCCGGAGCCTCCAGTCTGCACCTGTGGTGCCTGCAGCATGTTCCACAGAGAGCATCTGCTGGTTCTTTCTCTAGAAGGCCCGTTGTGTGTGTGGATGCTGTCCATCAGGACATGACTGGTCGCTTCTGGAACTTGGCTCTCTTGCCATTCAGAGCACAGGCCACTGTCCTCCTGACAGAAGGGAATGTCCTGTCCATCTTCAGGCAGCTCCTTGTAAACTGGGCTGATCCCAGGGCTGTGGTGATGTGGTCTTCACCTGTCTATCCTGAAGGAGTCTCCAGCTTCTTCCTCATGCGTGTCTTGGCCTTGCTGCTGATGGTTTCACAGGGCACAGTGAGTGCACCTGCTGCTCTGCCTCCTCCCTCGTGACCACCCCCCCCCCACCTCCTTTGCTCTGCCTGATACTGTTCCCTCGTGGCACTGTCCCTGGACTTGAGTGTGTATGTGTGTTCCTCCCTGTTCTTCTGTTGGGGACACTGTATGGGACTCGCTGACTTGGTTGGTTGCCATTTTCCTGTGCTGGACTGTGTGCTCCCTGAGTTTCAGGGCTGTGTCGTGCCCATTCCTGCCTGTCTCTTAGGTTGGTTGACTCCATGGAGACTACTCGTGAGCCCTGCCTGGGAGAAGTTAATCACCCCGTTGCTGCTACGGACCATGGACCCTCCTGCTCCTAGCCTCACCCCATCTTGCTCCTTCCCCTCAGAGCATCCAGGCCTGCATTCCCTTACAGCCCCTCCCTCCCTTGCAAGAAACCTGTGCAGGGATATCCTCTCTCCTTCATGTTTAAGTCTGTCCTGTAACATGACTGGGCCCCTGCTTGTCTTAGGGGGTCTTCCCATTTGTGAGCTCATGGAGGGCAGAAATGAGGTCTTATCTCTTTCTGTATTTTGCTCTGTCTAGTGCAGTCTCCGGCATAGTGTATGAGCTTGAAGGAGTAATGTATGCAGATGATCTTGGGGAGGGAAGCGGTAGGTTTTCATTTTTCCTAGGAAGGCAGTTAAAAAAGAAACTCCATCTATTATTATAACATTAAAAAAAAAAAAGACAAGACTCCCTACCTTTTATCCCCACGGCTCACCCCTTTCTTTTCCCTCTTCCCACTGAAAACCCTTTTACTGTGTCTGAAGTGGATTTTTGTGTTTGCCTGTGTTCTTGTAGTGTTTGGCGTGCATGTAGTTTTCATGTATATGAACGTGGGTGTAGCTCTCGCTCTTGTTCTGTTTCTTACTATTTTATTCAGTGCTGTCCTCTAAGAGGCACTTCTGTTTATTTTTAGTGTATGTTTAGTTCACGGTTCCCACTGCTGTATGCACACTCCCGGTGTTTTACTGACAGCCTTCCCAGTTCCGAGCACTTAGCTCTCCTCCATGTGCTAACCCAACCTTTACATCACGTGGCCATGGGATCCTGCAGCTGTCCCCTGTGCACAGGGAGATGCACACACGTCTTTCCCAGGGATGCATTCCCAGGATGGGGGTTGCTGGTTGCAGGCCTTGGGGTCAGATACTTGGGATAAGCAAGGATGGCTGCTCCCATTCAGTTGCTGCAGGCTCCTGCCCTCCCCAGCACCCGGGGCTGCCTATATCCTGGGGCATTACAGTTTTTAACCACTGAAGTTTGTTCAGTTAAATTGTATCTGATTATCGTTAAGTTTGAGCAATCTCTTCATATGTGTGTAAGTCCTTGGGCTCCTTCTATACACTGTTGGTAAGTATGGCTCTTTTTCATATGGTTGCATCTCAAATCATCCTGGCTTGACATCAGGCAGTATTTCCTTTTATGTTCTAGGACATTGATCCCTTGTCAGTTTCAGGAACAAAGGGATATGTTTAATAATGAAGACATGGCAAGGTTATAATGACAGCATGGAAGACCATCCTTAGAACTGACTAAATACAGCCTTTATTTGGCTCTAGATGTAAGCCGGTGACTGCATAGACCTCCCCTCTTTCTCCCTTTAACTGCCTGGGAACGCTGCCCTGGATGGGCGCGGATTCTGGGCCGGGTGCAGGAACCGGTGAAGCAGACAGTGTGACTCTATGGAGATAATCCTTCGCACGTGCGACTGAGCTCCAGACACTCGCGTCTGCAGTGTCCCCGGTCCATCTGCCAGGCCCCTTTGTCAAGAGAGCCCCGCGGTCACCACTCGGTCTTAGCAAATCCTTTGCAGGGATCCTGGGAATGTCCGTCTCCTGTTCTGAATGCTTGAAGAGCATCTGTTAATAATCCCTTGAGGACTTTGCTCATTTCCACCCCATCCCTTTCTGGTCTGTGACCGTTCTCACCTCTGGTTGATAACATGATTGCTGTTTAAGAAGGTGCTGTTCTTGGGGCACTATTCCGAGCTCACTCAGACATTGCTTGCTTCTGAGCTTTGACTTTCTGATACCGTGCGAGAGCCCAATATTTGGTTATTCTCCAGGAATTTACTCAACCTGCACTCTGCACGCTTCTGTAATTCTCTGATAGCGTCTTTTCTCTCGTGGGCAGAGTTAGAATTTGAGCTTTGGATCCACTTTCCCTGAGCGAGGTGGCCAGAGCGACTTGACGTTGGGGGTGAGGACAGCTCCACAGTGGTCGTGGGCTGTCGTGGGGCTCTCGGGAGGCTGGTGACTGGCTGCGCACCCCCAGGGCACCTGCAGGGACGTTTCTGTCCTCAAGCTTGTGGGCTTGAGGGGAGGTGGCAGGGGTGTGGTCAGAGCTGCTCTGCCGTCCATTGGCCCGGTCCACGGAGTACTTCTTCATGCCAGCCGTTGTAGCGGGCCCTTCTTCAGCTTCCTCCCCTCATGGAGGCAACTGGGAACTTGAGTCTAGTCGCACCCCCAGGGCTAGGTGGGCCCGTGTTCCTGGGCCTGGTGCTTCCTGTGGGGGTGCTGAGGCTTTGCCACAGACACACTTTGTGAGATCACGGCTGCTCTGGGGCATGGCGTCTCCGGATTGAGGAGGGAGGAAGTTAGCACTCAATGGGTCCTCTGTCTTAGGGCAGTTCCTGATGATCTGGGGATGCTGGTATGTGCACTTGGCAGTGACCCCGATCCAAGTAGTTAGAGGGACAGATAGGGAAATGGGTACGTAAGGAGCCCTCTCCGGGGTGAGTGGTCAAAAGGATGTTTCCTCCTGGGACGGTGTGACCTAACTTCAAGGTGATGGCTTTAAGTCCGCCAGCAGCAGACGGAGATGAATGGGCTGTTGGGGTGTTCGGGAAGGTCACTAGCCAGGATGATTTGAGATGCAACTCTCTGCAACCTTCTAGTGTATCTCCACAGTGTTAGGATAATATTGAATTCTGGTGACAAACGGATGAATTCCCCAGGACAGGAAGATATCATGAGGGTCCTGGGGTGTCTCCTCCTTCTAACTGTTGCAACTTTGTGTTTGTTTAGGGTGGTACAGAGGTTATACCTTAAGAAAAAAGTCCAAGAAGGTAAGTCCCTTTTTCTAAACCTGTGCATTTCCATTCATTCATCACACCGAGAGAGAAAATCAATCCCATCCCATTTGTGTCTTCGAGTTTTCTGTATATATCTCTTTCTTTGAACTTAACAAATGTGTGGGCTGACACGTGGGCTACCCTGAATTGTTTTCTTTTGAACAGTATGTGGGCACAGAAACAGCAGCTCTGCATTCGTGGTGGGACTGCTGGGCTGTGGCTCAGTCCTGACCTGTCATCACGAAAGGCACAGTCCTCTTTTCCTGGTAGAACATCACATCCTATTTAAGCTCGGGAGGTGGGAGAGAAGGACCCTGGGGATAATGACTTCAGAAAAAAAAAATACCACTTATGATTTTCAGTCTTACATTATCCTCGGTGACCACAGATTTGCAAAGCTCATGCGTGCTTGTTTTCCTCTTGCACAGAACTATTTTAAACTGCCTGACTTGCTTGCAAAAGAAAGGTTCTGCTTTCCAGGGCCTTTTGCATGTGAGGTTCTTTGAACTTCTGAAGCCAAGACCTGCAATTACGCCTCGATCCTTGTGGCGGACACTCCCTGACACGGTTCTGTTGTGGCTTTTCTGTTCTTAGCTTCGCAAAACCTAATTACAGCCCTCCAGTTTTATTCTGTGATTTTGAAATAATGTCCATTCTGAGCTGTGATTAGGCTCTGTCCACGTTAACTCACACACTTTGATATCTACGTTTGCTTGACAGAGGATTCGTTTTACTTCTGTTTCTTAACTCTGCCTCTCATGATCTCCTTACTGGGCTGGACTCCTCACGTGGTCCTGAGCCTGTAACTTAAGGCCTCCGAGGTCCGGCGGCTGAAGCATAGGACCTGCCTGCCCCGCTTCCCCCAGAAACCCTGCAGCCGGGCCCTGCTGGACAGGTGGGAGCCGTTTGTCCTTTGTAGCTGTCATTTGCTAAGGGCCCAGCTCGAGCCACATTTTTCCTTCTGAAATCCTCATTGGAAGACCAGGCATTTGCGAAGCCTTTAAAGATACTATGGTTTCGTAGTTGGCCCTTGCAGGCAGTGCAGAGAAGGGACCTGGCCCCCAGTCATGCAAACTCCCAGGAGTTCTGAAACCATCCTTTGTCTAGGTATTCACACAGATGGAGTTTGTCTGGACTAGTTTGAATGACCCCGGCTGGAGTGGTTGCTCCTTTCACACCTCCGCGTGTGTCCCCCCTCTGCCTTCCACTCCTCCTTCTGTGGCTTGATAGTGCCTGGAAGCAGGTTTACTGAGACGGAGGGCTGTCTTTGCTTGTGGACGTGGGTGAGGCTGCCTTGTTTATCCTCTTCCCCCTCCACCTCTGCGCACACCTTGACATTTCATGTGCTCCTGGAGGCATCCTGGGATTTGGGCGTGTCCAGAACAACTGGGACCCTGTGGAGCTCCCAGCCTCGGGGCCCTTTAGTCTGCTTTCTTGCTCAGCCATTTGTCTGCCTGCCTGACCGCTCTTGTCTCTGTGATAATTCTTTATGTGAAATTCCGGCTTTCCGTGTACGCAGGAGGAGCGTGAATCTGGGGTGCCCGTGCTCCTCCCAGACAGATTAGTAGCTGTGGTTTCTGGTCCTCCTGTGTAAATCCTTTGGGGCCAGATGCCAGGGAAACACAGTCAGAAGCTCCTTTCACACAACAGGTGCCTGGAAACCACCAGTGCCGCTGAGTAGATTTCTGCTGCACGCACTGAATCTCACTCGGGAAGCCCTCTGGCTGTGCTGGGCGGCCCCGGATCCCAGCGCCTCTTGCCCCACTACCCGCTTTCAGGTCCTTGTTTCTGCCTCACTCCAGAGAGGGGACTCTTTGTTTGCTCAGGAAGCAGGACAGCAAGTCTTGGTTAAAGCCCCTAGCACTTTGCCGTCCACACCCGACACTGAACTTGCGCTTGAGAAACTCTCCCTCGCACACTGTGCTGCTAAGCCCTCAGCCCCCGTGCATGCTGCCCTTGGGGGATGCCGAGAGCTGTGAAACCGGTGTCTGGTAGTTGTTTGGATTGGGCGAAATTTGCCCACTTTCTGTATTTTCTCACATGGCCCCTCTTTTGGGAGGTTGATAAGAATCTGTGGGTCAGGCAAATAGTCCTCCATGCATATGTGATGATAAGTGGTGGAAATCAACTTTCCATGGCCATTTTAGCTTTTCTGGAAAGAAGGAACTGTCAGAGACCATCATCAGAAATTGTTTTTAGGCATCCTTTGGCTTTGGAGCTGCCTGAGTCAGGGCATTAGCAGACCCAAGGTGCATCTGGTGGGGAAGACACAGGCCAGTCCTGTGCACTTTTTTCCTGGCACACGGATCGCTTCTCCTTTCTTCCGAGACATCTGTAGTCTCCGTGAAACACGAGTAGGCTGAGCTCATACTTCCTGTTTGCCCCACTGTGTTGTATGTGAGACTTACCGTAAGCCTTGCAGAATTAAGAGCGATCCAGCCAACCCTACCCTCACCTTGTCAGGGTGGTTTTTGATTTTTGGTTGGTATTCAAGTTGATAATGAAATTACTGTTTTTTTCCCCTCCCAAAGGGTATATTTCCTGCTTCATATATTCATCTTAAAGAAGCCATAGTTGAAGGAAAAGGGTGAGTCTGGTTTTAATGTTGAAATGAAGAAACGTGGTGATTGTATTTGACTTTGCTGCTGGTCCACATGGCAGGGCCTGTTAGGGGGTTGGATGTGGGTGTGAGTGACCGTGATGGGACAGGAGTTCCGGCTAGAGAGAGGGGGCTTGGGATAGAGATGTGTGTACAACATGGCTTTGGACCTTTGAAAAGTCTCAAGTCAGCACTGGACCTGCAGCCGTGCTTCTCAGACCAGAGGCTGGTTTTGGGTAGCATTGGCCCAGTGCTCTGTGCTTCTCCGCAAGCAATCCCACTGGGTAGAGGCTCCAGCCCCCCAGCTCTGAGTCCATTTTTCTGGAAAACTTTGAACGCTTTGAGACCAGTGGAGTTTAGGCTGAAGCAACAGTTGGTAAATTGGGACGTGTGTGAATTTACATTTTGTGTAATTGTGATGTATGTTTCTTAGAGGTCATAAAACTGATGTATAAGATCATTAAAAGGACTTTTATAGAACGAGAACCCATTAGACAGGAATGGCAAATGAATAGCCAGGTGTGAACTTGGAAGAAGAAGCATTAAAATGTTTTCCTTTTTTGTCTCTTCTACATCTTCACCCTCAGTTAAATATGTAAATTATAAAATTACTAATCATATGATTACTGCATAATGACATCTCTTCGGCTGATTACAAAATTGCCTTTCCAAGCACTGTACTTTTAACATATGAAAAGGACTAGCTCGGGTTCTGTAGTTGCGTGACGGGTGATTAAAATGAAGAAAATAACTGAGAGGCATAGATGGGGATGACCTGTAATACGGTATTTTTTTATAGCGATAAAATGTTTTGTGTGCAGAGTTTTAAAGGGAAAGAAAAAAAAAAAGCAAAGTTTTGACTCTTGTAGAAATAATGGAACAAAGTATGCATTGAACGTATTTTACATCTGTCTGTATCGCAGTCAGTATAGAAGTGAGACCGTGATTAATTTTTATGAGAACACTGTAAGTATACAAAAGAACACATAGAGAATGTAATTATGAAGCATACTAGTAATGTGAATGAGAGATTATTTGATTCTCAGCGAGTAGAGTCACACCCACATAGACAGACACATTGCCTCCCGTTCCTGGGGCTCGTGGGAGATGCCCCAGGTTGAGCGACTGAACGGTGCACTGGGGACAGAAGCAGTTAAGAAACAGTTTCTCTGCCTATGCTTTGGGGCTCCCTGTGTTTTCTCCCCACGCTGCTTCTCTGGTCCTGCCTCTCCGCGGCTCCTCCCACCCACGCTCAGCTGCTTTCTGCCTCCATCCTTATAAAGACTCTCCTGCCTTCAGACTTGACAGGTGGTCTCAGCGCTCCTCCTTTCCTCCGGAGATCTGTGGACCTCGACCTCCCCTCCCCATGGTCCTTCCTCCTTTCCAGGGCAGGGTGCTCTGTCATCCCACCCCCCAACCTGCCTGCTTGCTCTCCAAGGTCATTACCACATCTCTCTTGCCGGGTTTTTTTCTTTCTGTGTCCCCTTGACTCTCACATCCTTGCTGTGTGCTGCCTGCCACTGATTCTCTACCTTTTCTCCCATAACCAAGGCTGTTCCCATTTGTCCTCTCTCTCATGCTCCCGTGGCTTACCAATGTCTCCTCATGTCGGAGCTTCTAGTATCTTCTCAGGGCTGCTCTTCCGGCACTTTCCTGCAGTGTGGGACACTGGTGGCTAGCGCCTTCACTGAAGCCCCTTGTTTATTCTGATGCTTTTGTACCCTGTTTCTCTTGCCTCCTAGCCCATTTCCCCGCTGCCCACTACTCCCAGGGGACTCTCCTTGTCCTTCTCCTAGCCCTGTGTTGCCCCTCTGTTTGACATGGCCCATGTTGTTGTGTTTCCTCTCTGTGGGTGATGCTTAGATCGGGGCCTCCAGCCCTGACTGTCCCTTAATGCCTAGCTTGATTATTTAGAGCCAAGTGACCAAGGAGCCACCCCCGCTGGCTGAGCGTCTGCTGTGGCCTGCCCATCCTTCCACGCCCTGCATGATGTTCTTTCTCTAGGTCTTACAAACAACGCTATGAGGCAGCCGCTGTTGGCTTTGTACACTGCTGACCCCTTGCAGGTAAACGAGGTGCTTACGAGATGGTAATATAGTGAAGCCAGATCTGATACATAAGAGCCAGTTCGCATATTCGTTCCAGGGACAGATCAGACCTACAGAGAGGGAGAAAGTGAGAAGGATCCAGAACCAAGACCAGGACACAGTGTGAGCAGTGAGGCCCTCTCTCTGTGGTAGAAACAGGGTTGTCTGATGGAGCTCCAAGTTTCGGAGAGTGAATGCAAGAGCCCAGTAGACTCAGCACGAAGTTCAGGATCTGGAGGACAGAAGCCTCCCAGTTATTGCCACACATGCTCATTCTGCGAGAGAAGAGAAATCTGCCCCCCCACCCCCGAGGCTTTCTAAGGATGGCATCGCAGAGTGTGATGAACCACATTTTCATCAGCATCCTTCCTGGGAACAGCGGAGACAGACTTGACAGGGCTGTGCTAACAGCCACTTTATGTGATAGACACTGACAACATCCCATCAGAGGGGAATTCCTGAAAGTAGTTTTGTGGGGGGTGGTCCCATACACCTCGGACATCTCATCCCTGCTGCTCCAGGAGGCTCAGGCTGCCACACCTGTCCACAGAACCTGGCCTTTTCTCAGGGACTCCACTGTCTCTGCCTTTGGGAGTCCCCACCATCAGCTGGTCATCGCAGGCCTAAACCCCAATGTGAGCCCAAGTGAGAGTCCCGCCCACTGAGGTGGGCTGTGGCCAGATCAGGATGGGGTGGGGAGCTAGCTCAGAATCCCTGCACATTCCGTGTGTTTGGAGTATGGTCTGTTCTGGACGCCCAGTTTCCTGAGCTCTCTTCCGTCTCTCCCTTAGTCCCAAGTATTCTGAGCCCTCCCTTCCAGGGCCTGTGACTGGAAGACAGTGGCTGATAGGATTAAAAAAAAAAGGCACAAAGAGATAGCAAGTTAAGAATAAGGCCAGGGTTGCTGTTTCGGGGTGCAGGGAAAAGGGAGCGGGTAATCGAGTGCTGGGGTCAGATGGAGTACCTCCGGACATCGGAGAGAGCCGAGGCCTCATTTGTGTTTCACCAAGGGTAACTGCTTCATGTATTATCATATAATGAGTTTTATGCATGATGGAAATGTAAAAATCATCTTAACCCGAGCCTGCATCTTAATGCGGCACAGACTGGCTATAATTGATTGTGTCTGTAAGATAGATGGGTACACGTATTATGAATGTACTCTCAGACCCTGGTGCTCTGAAGACTTCTAATGGGATATTATTTGCCGCCTCTGTCTTACCTTTACATGCAAGGCGGACGCCTTTACATGTAGGTAATGTGTGAACACACTTGGGCTATGTACAGATATGCCCTGTCGTTCTTAGAGGTGTGTGTGTTCATATGTGTGGACACAGTCTTGTTTGTATATTTTCTCTCAGTTTGCTTAAATATTTAATTCTGTGGACTAGATTTGGGATTTATAAGTACAACTTGCAGACTCTAATGAAGCCATGAACATGGCTGTCCTTTCCTCTTTTCCCTTAGGCAACATGAAACGGTCATCCCGGGCGACCTCCCGCTCATACAGGAAGTCACCACGACACTCCGGGAGTGGTCCACCATCTGGAGGCAGCTCTACGTGGTGAGAAAACGGGATGTTGAATCTAAGCTTAAAAACAGAGAATGGTCTTTTTGGACCTTGCTGTACCAATGGGATTTTTTTTCCTTTCCCTGGGAACTTCAAAAGCAGAACTTCTGGGACTGAGTCATGCTCAGGGCGAAGAGAGCCCATTATTCTGGCCACCCTGGGGGGCTGTTTGTCCTCTTGGACCTGCTTTGTGTTGGGGTGTGGCCATGCTCACTGTGCAGGGAAGGGCCGAGGATTTCCGCCTGCTTGTGCAGAACGGGAGACTGGCTGCTCGAGCACTTTGGAAGACGGGAGTAGGCAGGCTGCATTGATGAACCCGCAGCGTTTATATTTTGATCATGAAAACTAAAATCTGCTTTTGAGCTGTAATGGGTGCTTATTTATGGATGCAGTAGAGAACAATTGCTGTTTATTTTTTTTTTTTGCCATTGTCTGTGTCTTATCGTTTGAGTAAGACTACATAGTCTTCCAGACCTAAGCATGCCCGTTACAGAGGTGGGGAAGTCGTTTGCATTCTGGTTTCATGTACGACTGTCCGGTTCTCCCAATCATGGGAGAAGCCTTATTAACGCAGGGAGGTAGAGACTCTGACATCTTCCATTTCCTATTCCCTCGGGGCATTTCTTTGCACATAAATTCATATTTGCAGAAGATTACCTTTTGTTAAGCCTGTATTTCTATTCAGAGTGTTGATTTCTCATATGCTAATGTTGTCAGCACAAAGCAAGGGCTCTGGAGAGAAGTCAGTGCATCGATTTCTTGGGAACACAGAAAACTTGCAAAAGTCCCACAGCTGCTCTCTGGGCAGGCTTGTTGTTTTTGATTATACAGTGGTTTCTTGTAAATGCACAGTAATAAGCAGTTGCAGTAATTGGTCATCAAATGTTCTCAAAAACCGAAAAGCGTAAAGTTAGCCATGAATGTTTTGTGTAAATCTGAGCAATTTTGTAGTCGGTCTTTCATGTTCAACTTAGCAATTTTTAAACAAAAATATGGCAGCAAAACAAACAGGGCTGATGCTGAGTGATCCGTTAGTGGGCACGGCTTTAGCCTTCCCACCCGGGATAGGCATGCCTGGCCATTACCTTGGTTTCCTTTTTAGAAATGCGGGTTTGCCTCTTGTGGACTTACATTGTTGGATTTGTACAAAGCCAGAAGAAATTCCTCACAGTACTTTTCTACGAATTGGTTTTTTGCTCTGCTCTGTGGTTGTAGACAAGTTAGCAGAATATTATGGAGTTTAGATATTTGATAAGGCTTTAGAAAAATGAATTATTAAGAGGAGATAAACCTAGTTGTGGAATACACCATTATTTTTGGCCATTTAGTTATTATTTAAGAAATGAACACTAGGACAATGCTGGGAAGAGGAGTTTGTGGGGTGCAGGATAATCTACTGGGGTGGGGATCATAGAACTTGCTAAAAGAAGGTCACATGCTAGAAATAGTGGGATGAGAGTTTCAGAGATGTAGAGCAGAAGTTATTTTAAAAAGTAGCAGTGGCCACATTTTAATATTTATAGGGACCCTGTTGAGAATTTTATCAAATTGAGTGTTTCCTAGATTTCTTTTCGCGGAAGGAACCACTGGCTTCTTTTAGGAGGTAGGGGCAATCCCAAATTTCCTTGATGAATTGTGCTCTTGGCTGTTGCAAAACTGTTGCCTTTTTTTTTGGTACCATCAATGCCTTCAAAATATGTAGAAAGTGATAAAAATGTGAGTTTGTGTTTTCCTTTTGATGTAAATGCACCAAGAGCTTGTAGATTCAGGTTTTACTCCTTGCAGAACCACTCTGCGTGCGCTGAGTGAACCCTGGTGCGTGTGGTTCCGTGAGATGCTATTCCCTCTAACTCGGCTGATGCCAGGCCCAGGTGGTCAGTTGCTTGGTGTGCTGAGCGTGGCACAGGGCACAGTCTTCAAATATTGAAGACTCCATGGCAAGATCTTCAGGCTCACACTGAATATGTGGGAGTTCCCGGGTAGCCAATTTTCGGGCCACGGACTTCTAGACTAGTTCACAGACTCAGTTTGCAGCTCCATGTCGAGATCTTGCTCTGGTTAACTTCTAGATTCAGGGGCGCATACTCAGAACATTGGCTGGAATATTGAGGATTGTGTATGACTTCTTATCCTTTTGATCTGTGAGTGCCTGATGGGAAGCAGACTCTATATCATGTGTTCCTGTTTCATGCTTTTGACATTGATTGAATCCCATCACGTAAAGCATGTGCTGCACGTGCATTTGGAAAACCATCTGCAGTGCTTGTTTCTACCAAGAGCTTCATGCACGGCTTTTGTCCCACCTGCAGCAAGACAACAGGGAGATGTTCCGAAGTGTGCGGCACATGATCTATGACCTCATTGAGTGGCGGTCGCAGATTCTTTCTGGAACTCTGCCTCAGGATGAGCTCAAAGAACTGAAGAAGAAGGTCACTGCCAAAATTGATTATGGAAACAGGTTTGTTTATTTGAAAGATGATTTCATGCTTAAATTATCCAATCTAATAACATTACCGTAAGCCTTGAGGAGGCTGAAATCCTGTTTTATCATAAAAAAAATTTCTAACATCACAATAAGGACATAGTTTTCATTTTTGAAAGGGTGGGTTATTTTCTGTTGGATTCTAAAAATCAGGAGTTTTCAGAGACATTGTCGAAACCTGTTGTGATCTGTGAGAAGCTGGGGCCAGGGTGGCCTGTCATGTTCACTCTTCCATGGGTGGCACCGCTGTGATTTTCCCTGACAAGGGACTTCTTTTGTTTTCTGCTTACAAGTCTTGACTTGGAGTCCAGACCAAGGGGTACTTTGTGCAATAACAAGCACCGGGTTGCTTTGTGGAACCCTAAGTTCTAAGAGTTGGAAGGGACATTGGAGGTCACCTTGAAACTTAACACCAACACCGGGCCAGGGGCTCCAGGTTTGGCAAAGCCAGATACAGCCAGCGAAATCTGAATCTCAGATAAACAACAACTAATTGTGCTTTGTGTAAGGATGTCTTTTGCAAAAGTTCCTGTCTACAGCGGGCCTCCACTCGGCCCTGCTTGAATGCCTTCAGCAGTGGTGCACTCCCTTCCCCACAGCGCTCGCTGGGCATGCCAGCGTTCGCAAGCCTTCCTGATGCTGAGCAGGATTGAGCTGCCTCATTCTGATTCTGCCAAGTCTGTGATCTGAGTGAGGCCCTGCCCTTTGCCACGGGATAACTCTCTGGTTATTCCTGTAATGTCAGAGCTGCAAGAAGTGTTTAAAAATGATCTGGTCACATGATTCCCAGATGCTGGTCTGTATCAGAATCACTCAGAGAGCTTTCAAAATGTAAAATTGTGGGACCTACTCCTGAAGATTCTGATTTCCAAGATGTGGAATGCTGGTTGGAAATCGCAGATTTTAAAAATAGGGTTGGACCATGCTGGATTGCAGATTGGGGAACTTCTGGGAGGGTCGGAACCTCTCATTTTACATATTAGGACTGTGTGCTCAGAGAATGGGAGAGGTTTGCCCCTAGCTGTTTAGCTGAAAGGTGCTCTGGGTAAACTAAAGAACCTCTCTGTAAAATCAGAATTATAACATAATGTTGTTTTCTAGTACTTCATCCTTTCAAGTGTGAGAAGTTTCTAAAAAAAATTATTACTTAGATGTAGTATTTGGATTAAAAGACCTACAGGAGAAGGTGTCTCCTCCCTACCCCCTTGCCCCACTAAATCTGTGTGTAGGATATTAGATATTGTTGCAGGGAAACCCATTTTATGAGGACCTGCTTAAACAAGAAAACGACAAAAAACAACAACAAACTTTTGGAGCTTTGATTCTGTTTTCTGTTGGAGTATTGTATTTTAAACTCATGTTCAGAAACCACCTGCTTAATTTGGCTGTGGGAAGAACCAAAGTACATCATGTCATGGAACAATCTAGTTAAGAAAGGAAGTGTTTCAAAACATAAATTACTACTTTGATCGGAAATACAGCCCTTATTAAGACAGTTTTTGACCTCTTGCTTTGTTAAGTTCTACCTTCATAGTAGAAGCTCACCGTGAATCAGAGCCATGTGAGCACCGGTTGCTGCAAAATATGCAGCATATGTTGGCATGAAGAAGACCCCTGATAGGCCACTTCCTGTACCATTTTCCATGTGGTATTCTGGAAAGAGCCTAGATGCTGCCATGAGAGGATTCTGGCTCAGAATCCAGGCTCTGTCTGGGTTCTTCTAGATGGTTCCCTGAGCTTAGGTTTCTGCTTCTCTGAAATGGATCTGACCACCTGTCCTGGCAGGAGTGAGAGGAGGAGCACATGGCAAGATGTATGCAGCAGGCTGGTACATAGCCTGGGCCTCTGCTCCTTAGGGAGCCTGATTCTCTGTGGCCCATGGGATCTCTGGCCCCCTCCTCCTAAAGCCAGGTGCTTTGTAGATAGGCCTAGGCCAGCACTGGCTCCGCCCATACAGGAAAGGATTCTCTCCCCACCTTATTAGCATTGACTCCACCCATACCAGCCTTGATCCTGCCCACACCAGCACTGGCTCCGCCCATGCAGGAAAGGATTCTCTCCCCACCTCATTAGCATTGACTCCACCCATACCAGCCTTGATCCTGCCCACACCAGCACTGGCTCCGCCCATGCAGGAAAGGATTCTCTCCCCACCTCATTAGCATTGACCCTACCCATACCAGCGCTGACACCTCCCAGGGGCAGGTTCATGGTTTGGGTGAGCTGTAATATTTGGGAGAGGGGCTTTCCTCGTTAGTGGAACATGTTGCAGAGACAACTGATAGAGCCCAAAAGCCTTATTTTTTTCTTTTTTTAAAATGTTTTTCTCTTCCTCTTGAGGCACCCCACAATCACTGCAACTACTGAGGCTGTTTTCATGCAGAGCAAAAAGCCTCTGACTCTTTGTTTAAAAGCCTGTTTACCCTCCTGTTGCTGACAGGCCCAGTTGGTTCTGCTTCACCATCAGTGGATTTGCTCAGTAGATATTTACAGGGAAAAACAAGGTCTTTGTGACTGCCTTCCAAATGGTGCAGTGGCCCAGCATATCTAGCAGAATGATCCTGCCTGACATGGTACCAGACTCCTATCCAGTGTTAAGGTGTGTGACCTTCAGAGAAGAGAGGTCAGAGATGAATTTGTCATTATTACCAAGTCAACTTCCCTCTTAAAACTGTAATTGTTAAAGGTGTTACTTAATTGAAATTTATCTTTCCTTCAGCAGACTCTTTACATTGCTGTATGCTTAAAAAAAACCCCGAAAAGTTCCTGCTTCTATAGACTTGTTAATCACAGGAAGAAAATCCCAAAGGCAAAGTATAAGGCATCTGTGGTTAAGATCCTCATATCTTATTAAAAAGAAAACCGTAACACATCACATAGCACAGCTCCTGGTTTCTTTCTTTACATAATGGTCTTTGTTTATTCTTTAAATGAAAACTGTTAAAAATCACCTAACAGTTTTCTTGGATTTGGGGAAACAGAATGTTGTCCAAAAGACATTTCCAGATATAGATGGACAGGCTTATTAGACAGATGCTGCTCGTGTTTTAAGTTGGCTACTACGTCTAGCCATCTGGCCAGAAAGTTGCTTAATGTTATTGTGGGTAACTTCCACATGTTTGGTGTTGAAACATATTAGCATGTCTTTATCAAAGATCTTCTGATGGGATGATTTGGGGATTAGAACTGGCTGTAGGTACAAGGAAAGCTGTGTGATAAAACTTACCAGAATAGAGTATGCCTCTGCTCCAGCTCCTCCTCCCTCTTCTCCCCAGCTTAGTGATGATGGGACAGTCACAACCACCAGTTTTAAGTATTTGGGCACGTGGGTTTGTATGTCATTGCATATATACACATATATGAGTAATGACTACGTACATATAGACACTCTGTCTGTACATGCTATGTATCGCACCCCCCCCCCGAATATACACAGCAGGTGTATGCTTCAAACTGTCCACGCTGTTTACGTAGTACTTAGTAACCCACACTTCAAAGCCCTTGGTTTGTGTCCATGAAGTTCTGAATTCTTCTTCTTGTAGAATTCTCGACCTGGACTTGGTGGTGAGAGATGAAGACGGGAACATTTTGGATCCAGAACTAACTAGCACGATTAGTCTCTTTAGAGCTCACGAAATAGCTTCTAAACAAGTGGAGGAAAGATTGCAGGAAGAAAAGGTAAGTTCTGTTCTCCAGAATGTGCCCATTTACGTTTGGAGTACCTTTCCTCCGTAACTGCTTTCAGCACTAATGAATCACCAGCGAAGCCCAGAATTTGCACTAGAAAACCCCCCAGAAGCACAACTGAACCACACACTTCATGCAGTGACGAATGGAAAGGAGCCCAGGTCAAAACATGCTGCTGACGACCAGAAAGAATTTCATCCTTTGGTGGGGGGAGGGTTGGACAGCACTTGCTCTGTCTTAGGAGGCAGGGTCTTAATGACATTGACTTCGTGTTCTCATATCATGGGAAACAGGACTTGATTCTGCATTTCCTCTTTGATAGGAACCCACGGAGTGACATACTCTAAGCTCGATGAGGTCAGGGAGCACATGTCTCACTGATCTTCTTCATCCTCTCTAGTCTGTAACGGGATTTTCTCTCTAGCAGCTATTCAGAAATCAGCTGATTGAGTCAGCCATTCGTTCAGCGAGTCTTCATTGAGCACCTGCTGTGTGCTTCCTCCTGAGGACGTAACAATGAATAAGACAGAAATGTCCTCGGAGGATTTAGCCGCATGCAGAAACGAAAATTAAGCAAGTATGCTTGCAAACGCCATTGTGATTGATTGAGGAGACCATCGAGTACCTGAGGACAGGACTCAGGACAAACAAACTTTGATGGGATTGTGACCTTTGCAGAGGGCGTAGTTACTTTTCCTTTGGGTGTGTGCGTGTGTTGAGAACTTGAAGTGGGGCAAGGAAGTGACTTGTGGCTTTGCTGTGTTATGCCAACTGGTTGCACATAATTTCTTCTTCTGTCCAAAATAAAGAAAGCAAGGGTTAATGGTAAAGAAAGCGAGGGAGAATAAAGCAAGCGAGGGTATTGCTAATTTCCACTTTCTATTTTATTTCTACTTAGTCCCAAAAGCAGAACATAGATATTAACAGACAAGCGAAGTTTGCTGCCACCCCTTCTCTGGCCTTGTTTGTCAACCTCAAAAATGTGGTTTGTAAAATCGGGGAAGATGCCGAGGTGCTCATGTCTCTTTATGACCCTGTGGAGTCCAAATTCATCAGGTCAGTGACGCCTCCCTGCTGCAGGCTTTCCTCTCTGGTTAGTGGGTATAGTGTTAGGAGAACGGCACTGGAACCACCATACTTGTTGCTCTCACAGATAGCAGTGGGGTCGTCCACTGGCCAGGCTTCCCCCAGCAGCTGAAGCCAGTGCTGTTTTGGGACCGCGTAATGGCAGCGCTTGGGCTCTGGGCCAGCGTCCGCTTTCTTCTTCCCTGCACGCATGTGGGTTATTGAACATGGAGTTTGGTCTTGTAATGTTCCAGGGACCTGGCAACTGAAGATTGAACTGATTGCTTCCTGCATTGTCCTTATAGGGTTTTATGTTTTTATGTTTCCAGACCGCCCCCTCTCCCCCAAAAGAGTATCATTCTTGTCTTAATCTTTTAAGCTTTTAGTTTTTTGTCAGTTTTATTTTTGGACCTTTGGCCTGTTGTTATTTCTGCAACACAATTGGCTGGAAAGTAGCATCTAGACCAGTGCCTGCTACAGTGCTCTCACTTAATATATGTCGAACAATTTGTTGAACAAAATAGTATAAATGTAAATATTTTAAATATTATAAATCTTGTCTCTGCCATTCCTGTCATTTGTAATATGGTCTCTTTTCCTAGTTCTTGCTTTTGTCTCTTAGTATAACTTTCACTTTGTCCATATGGAAAAATTATGGTTTAGATTATGTGTGACGTGTGCATGTGTATGCATTTAAAACTGAAACTTCTTCATTTATATTATTCACATTTTTTTTTTAGAGAGAAAGCGTGCACATGCGTGTGAGGGTGGGGAAGAGCAGAGAGAGAGAGAGAAAGAGAGAGAATGAATCTTAAGCAGACTCTACTCTTGGCGCATAGCCTGATACGGGGCTCCATCTCATGACCTTGAGATCTTGACCTAAGTGAAAATCAAGGGTCGGGTGCTTAACTGACGAGTCACCCAGGCACCCCTGTATTATTCAAAAATTAAAGAGTTAGTATGTGACAGAAAACAATAAATGGATGAATTTCATCCTCATTTCTGATATGGACTTCATTTCTTTTTAGGATTCAATTTGTGTATTTGGCATAGTTGTTTGTTACAGACTGTGAACTAGTCGTGCAGTACTTTTTTATGCTGTAAATGAATGAATGGTGAATTTTGGATTATAATCAGTCTAAATAAACCGGTGATGCTCTTAAAATAATGAACTTTGAAATGACATTTGCAAATAGTTCCACTGCGGTTGTAACCCTAGACATCCCAAATGACAGCCCCTCAAGGGTTTTGTACTGACCCTTCGTGACTGCTACCTTGTGTGGGAGATGACTTCCATGTTAATGGAAGAGCCGCTCTGTGTGGCGTGGCTGACATTTCTGAGCTCGTGCAGTTTCCTGCATCATGGACCTCCGTGATGGTAATCATAAATCAGTGTGGGTATCTGTTTAGTGCCCTGTTGTATTTGGAAAATGAATTCGCTTTTATTTCTTTTGTTTTCAAGTGAAAACTACCTGGTTCGCTGGTCCAGTTCAGGATTGCCTAAAGATATAGACAGATTACATAATTTGCGAGCTGTCTTTACTGTAAGTACACCCAAAGCAGTTCATTTGAATCATCCACCATCCTAATGATTATTTTTAACGACCTCCCTCTGTCTTTCCTCCCTGCTGGAGCATGGATCCTTGGGATGCCTGCAATCCACGGGAATTCAGTAATAACAAAACGCCTTCCCAGAGCTGTTCTGGGTCTCTAGCTTCCCTGTGAATCCCCGTGGCAGAGATCTACCCCAGCACTCTCTTAAACTTGTATCTGAAGTTTGCTTAACATTAATTGACTGTTGTTTCTCAGTTCCTTTTTGTTATGTGAATAACTTATTAAGATGCTAAAAAGTGGTCAGAGAAGAGCGTCTCAATCCATCTTTTTACTGTCTGTTTCAATTGAACCTGCACTGAGTAATGGTTCTCTAAAATAATTTATGGAAATTAATATTTCTAGGACCTCGGAAGCAAAGACCTGAAAAGGGACAAAATCAGTTTTGTTTGTCAAATTGTTCGAGTGGGTCGCATGGAGCTGAGGGACAACAACACCAGGAAACTGACCTCGGGCTTGCGGCGGCCTTTCGGAGTGGCCGGTAATGCATTCCTCTCCTTTTCCTGAGAGTTTCAGGATCCTCACTTTCACTGTGAGTAGGCGCTGCTGCAGCTGATGCTGGACAGCAGGCTGCTCTGATTTATAAACTCTTCTGTTAGAAGAAAAAAAATCTTCTTTTCTTTGTGGTTTCTGTGGACATGCAGCTCAGGAGGCTTCAGTCTGCAAGTTTCAGATGTAAATCATATATTTGGTTTTCAAGCAGATCCCATCTCCTGAGGGAGACCCTGACCCACATTCTCAGCCTGGAGGAAAGCCAGCCACTGGATGCTTTCATGGTTTCTGGACTTGGTGATTGATTGATTTAGGAGGGAATTTGCACTGAATAGTCAAAGTGATGAAGAGGCAGAAGGAGAACAGACCGTGAGGAGGACACGGTTATCTTGAAATAGGTGTCGTCTGTCCTCCATGTTTGTGTTCTGTTATTTTGGTGACAGCTCAAGAAAAGGGACAGATTAGTCACATCTGCTGGGGGAAGGTGAAGGTGTCCCCCCAGTCTGCTGGGGGAAGGTGAGAGTGTCCCCATTCTGCTGAGGGAAGGTGAAGGTGTCCCCCCAGTCTGCTGGGGGGAAGGTGCGAGTGTCCCCAGTCTGCTGGGAGAAGGTGAGAGTGTCCCCGGTCTGCTTGGGGGAAGGTGAAGGTGTCCCCATTCTGCTGGAGGAAGGTGAGGTATCCCCAGTCTGCTGGGGGAGGGTGAAGAAAGCTACGTTTTTGGTGTGAAAGATAGATATTTTAATGCAGTGATTCTTGACGCTAACTGTACCTGAGAACGGTTTGGAGAACTATTGAAAAATGTATTCTTGCCCAGCCCCCACAGCCTGCCAGTTAAATTAGAATTGCTGCTTTAACCAGCATCACCTGTGAGCCACTATGGGCTCTGCTGTGAGGAGGACACGGTTATCTTGAAATAGACAGCAGACAGTGGGCCGCTGCCATTACACTGTCTTTCCTCCTTGCGTTACATGCGGCGTTGAGCATGCCGGTCGGGCCGTCCTGAAGTCATGAGCACCTGTGATCTCAGGACGTCTTCCCACCGGCTGTTCTCTCCCCACCTCAGAAGGTGGGTCATGTTTTTGGTAATCAGCTTCTGCCCATTCTGGTGCAATTCCAGTTCCCACATAGGAACTTAATTTTGAGGTTTTATCCAGAATAACTTCTGCGTGTTTATGTCAACAGAGCCCAGATGAACATGTGTTGTGGACCTTTAAGCCCACAGTTCTCTGGAAGCCTTCTATGGAAAATATCATGTCACATTTCTCTCTTAATATAGTGCAACAGCGGGGGTATAAAAATTACGAAAAAGCAAAAAGCGTCGTTAAGACATATGTCATTCAGGATTCTGTATAGCCGGGCTCATGCCAGACTCCCAGACAGAGAAAGAACTTCCGTGGCACGGGCCAGCGTGCTGCAGGCGGCGATGAGGGAGACACTCCGCGAAATCTGTCCATATTGTCACGGCCTTCACCTCCGGGCTTGGGAGGGGTTCCTGGGAGCTGGGAGGGCGGTCACTTCCAGGACATAGGGAATGAAGGCTGCCTTTTCCTGCCTGGATGCGAGTCACCATCCTTGCTTCCTCGGTGCCTTCCTGCGAGACTTGGCTGGGCTCTTGATGTGTTTCCGGGGCAGACACTGGGCGTGTTTGACCAGGGGACACACTCAGCTGGTGGGATCAGCTCTGCGACGGAGGAGAGAGGTGTGTAGACACATAGGCAGGCGGTCCACCGTGGCTTGTGGGCAGCAGGTGGTGTCTGAGGCTCAGACTCCTTGTGTCGTGGCCCAGAGCTTGACCAGCGGAGATTTTCTGGCTCTCTGACTTGGGGCAGGGTCATCCGATTGTGTCCTTGAGCCTGAATTTCCTCAGTTGTGTAGGAGGTAATGGTGAGGAATCACTTGTCTGGTGCCGCTTGGAAGAGTGTCCACAGATGGGGGAGTGGAGTGGGTGGGTGGATGGCAGTGACTTTACTATCGTGATGTCACTCGGGGGAATGCAAGAACGTTCAGATGCCCCAGAGCTGGGCCAGCCAATGTGGTCGGCCCTGGCCACAGGCGGTTGTTATGTAGATGAATGAAATCAAAGGAAAAATTCGGTCCTACCACCACATTTCAGGTGCTTGTGGTTCCAGAACATCTCATCACAAGACGTGCTGCTGGGCAGTGCATCTCTAAAGTGTCCGTTGTGTCCTAGGCAAAGGAATGAATGAATGAATGAATGAATGAATTTATTTTTTAAATTATTTAAAAATATTTTATTTATCTGAGAGAGAGAGTGTGCACAAGTGGAGGAGAGGCAGGCAGAAGAAGAGGGAGAAGCAGGCTCCCAGCTGAGCAGGGAGTGTGACATGGGGCTCGATCCCAGGACCCTGGGATCATGGCCTGAGCCAACGTCAGACGCTTAACTGACTGAGCCACCCAGGCGCCCCCAGGCAAAAGAGTGTGCTAAGTGGAACTCTGCTGTCTGAACCCCATTGGGCCAGGATTTTCATATAACTTCATTTTTCTTTTGAACATGGAAGTGCTGTAAACTCAGCTATTTAAAAAAAAACATGGCCGCCGCACGGTTTATGCTGTTTTTGATCAGAAGACAATCTGTTGTTCCTCTGTTTGTTTTCTCTGATTATAGCACTTACACAAAACAATGTTCTGTTCTTGTCCCTAGTGATGGACGTAACAGATATCATAAATGGGAAAGTAGACGACGAAGACAAGCAGCACTTCATCCCCTTTCAGCCGTAAGTACGGACCGGTCAGAGCATCGACGAGATAGAACATGGAGAACATGTGTTTGTAGTAATTCTCTTGGAAATTAAGTTTATAAATTCAGCACCAATAGCGATTCCTTCTTTTCTAATAATGAAGAATTTGTGGAATCACTGCCGTCGTGCATGGCATTTTTGTAGCCCCAAGATTCTTGGGTTACAGTTGCTTTATGGTCTTGCATGGAGAAGTTTTCTGTGTGTTTCAGGGGAGTCACCTTATATCACACGGGACACGCAGAAATACCCTTCTGTGAGCATGCGTGTTTCTCTGCATCATGGATGTTTTCTAGTAGCTATTCACATACTCAAAATACAGTACTTTCAAATTCATCACGGGAGGTGGCTCCTTTTAAAATATAAAACCGAACAAAATAATGATGAATTGTTTTATAAGGCGAGAAAGAATGCTGGAAGCAAATAATCATGCTGCTGGTTTTCTGTCTCGTTGCTTTGAGTGGACTGGGTCTGTGCTCACCACTCTTAGGGTTTATCTAGTTCGGAAGCTGAGTGTGTGGAGAGGTGCGGGAAGCTTGGAAAACATTTAGAGGAGATTTGTTAAATTGATTCTCTGATTGGAAGGTAGATCCCGTGGAAATGGTCGAAAGAATCGGTTATTTCCTTGGAGAGTAAGGTGAGAGAGTACCTATGTAAGTCTGCAGCCATTTCACTGGGCACTTCTCCATCTCAGACAGCCATGGAGAAGAAGAGGTTTAGAGTGGTTTAAGATAATCAGAAGAGACAGTTTCCTCCTGGGGGTGGAAAGTCTTAGAAGAGGAGACCATAAGGCGTGTTGGCATGACCTGTCAGAGTGCTCCGCCTTCTGCCTCTTCTCATTTCTGCTTTTACTTAAGTAGTTCCATGCTTGGAACAAATTTTATTTTAGGACCTGTACCTTGTGTTCAGGTGTTGGCCGAGGAGGCTTGGAGGCTGGTGATACCCAGAGTGTGGCTGAGCGAGTCTCCCTGGGGGTAAGGTGGGCTGGAACTGTGAGCTAGGCTTCCCTTTGTACTACCCATTCTTGCATGAGGGATCCCCGCACTCAGCCCCAGGCTGGAGAACCACGTGTTTAGGATGGGATTAGAGTGGTTTTCTTCGCTGGCAGGTGGTCTAGTCAGAAGGAAATTCTAGTCTAGTCTAGGAAATTCCACAGTCTGCTCAGTGGAAATTTTTGTGATCTTCCCAACATGAGACTAACTGAAAACGCTGCATTAACTAGCTTGAAATGGGTGTCTTGCTACACACAACTGGAGACACAGTTGTTTTGTGGCTTTATTCTATTAGAGTTGCTCTTCTGCCCAATATGGTAACCTTCTGTCCAGTATGGTAATCTTGAGCTACATGTGGCTATTTAAATTAGTGAAGATGGAATAAAAGTAAATACTTAGTTCTTTATTTACACTAGTCCCATTTAAAGTGTTCAGTATCACAGGTAGCTGGTGGCTACCGTATTTGTCATTATGGATCTAGAGCATTCCCATCATTGCAGAACATCCTGTTGGATAGTACTTGCTTGTAATCACACACAGTGAAGATAGTTACGAGGATAGTTATCAGTTCTGCACAATCTGGAAGTTTCCTCAGTAAACAAGGGAAACATCATCTTTGAACATGGGCAGATATTGAGGTAATAAATAAAATATACCCTTATAAAATGATAATATTAAGGCTTCTTTTGCCCATGAGAAATAATGTAGCCCAGTGCTGATTTGAAAGCTGTTTTATCTATTAGACCTCAGAGTTTCCTGATGCCCTGATGTACCACTGAGTTGAAATTACCTGTTGCCTGCTAGTATCTTCTGGGAAAAGTCAAGGAAAAAAAAGGAACTGTAGGTTATTGTTTGAAAAGTTAGGTGAGTTACTAGTTTTAGATTCCCTAGTCTAAATTTCAGTGGGACATGTTAGGAGCCATCTGAGATAGCATATTGCCGCCATCTTTTTCTGTCTTATAGCAAAACACCCATTTTAAAAAATACTGTTACACGTTCAACTCTTACTGTAATTTGTGACTCCTTGCTCCATTAAAAGAAGACTAATATACAGATTAATATTTCCAGTGCTTGAAACAAAAGAGCAGCATGATTTTAATAGCAAAATAAGCAATGAAACCAGTTCTTTGGGAAATACCATGCTAATGAAACCGTTTTTTGCTCCATTAAAACTGATTTATTATATCGCAGGATAAGTTTTAGGGAAGGAAACAGAGTACATCTTTTTCTTTCTGTCTTTTTTAACTGGGTGAAGTAAATGAAAGCAGTCCTCAGCTCTCTTGAGTAATGTGGGCTCACGTGATAAATAACGCTTGGCCTTGGTTCTGGAAATGATTTTAAGCATTAGGGACTTGATGTCCATTTTCTTGCTCTCATTGCATGCTATGTTTGCTGTGCTACATGGTATTTCTCTTTGCACGTGGTGCCTGTTTGTACTTACCTGTTGGTTTTAGTGTAGCTTCTATGAACAACTCATGGCCCATGGGACCCCCAAATGTTGATAGTTTACATTCATAATTGGGTCACAGTTTGACCTTTCAGACAGGGTGCTTATGTTCTCCAAAGACTGTGCCATTCTTCTCACACTTAATTATTGGAGGCCACATTGGGTAACACAGGTCGATGGAGCAGAGTGGTTGGTCATCACCCAAGTTCCCCAAGCAATTAAGTTGTAGGGATCTTTTTTTTTGGTCTTGATTTTGCTTTTCCCTTTGCACCACCTGCCCCTTGACCTATGCCATGGTCAGGAATTACTGAAATTGAAGAAACAGATCTTAACATTCCTTGTAATTAAATGCTGTCCAATCACATTATTTTCAGATAAGTGCCCTTTTTTATTATCTGGTAGAAATGGAGTGGAGGCTTGGTGCATGTTTATGTCTGGGGATAGGGTCGACCTCGTTTGCTTTACTTCTCTTGTGTGGTTCAGCATTTTCCTGATCAATGCTCTTCCCTGTCTCTCTTGTCACCTATCCTGTCCTTTGTCGTGCGTTGATTCATGATGACTCTCTCGCATTCGGTGACGATGATCTCTTGTGTTCCCTTGTTACCGTGACCTCTGGGTCTCTGTGCCCCTTTGTCTCCTGTGGTCTTGGTCGTCCCGTGCCCTCCAGGCTCGCGTTGGACGACGCCATTCGACACAAGCCGCTGAACATGTCATCCCGTTTTTCACCCAGGGTGGCAGGGGAGAATGACTTCCTTCAGACTGTTATAAACAAAGTCATTGCTGCCAAAGAAGTCAACCACAAGGGCCAGGGTATGTATTCTGTTTTATTGCTATAAATGTTCACTTATTACATGAACTTGGGATAATCCTGTATGGTTTGCGTTTTAGTTTGACGATCATGATGGTGGTGATGATGATGAAGATGCTGCTGCTGATGGTGGTGATGGTGCTCCTGGTGGTGATGATGTTGGTGATGAGATTGGTGATGATGATGGTGATGATAGTGATGATGTTGGTGATGGTGCTCGTGGTTCTGATGATGTTGGTGATGAGGATGGTGATGATGATGGTGGTGACGGTGATGATAGCGATGATGGTGGTGATGGTGCTTGTGGTTCGGATGATGTTGGTGATGAGGATGATAGCGATGCTGGTGGTGATGGCGCTCGTGGTTCTGATGATGTTGGTGATGAGAATGGTCATGATGATGATGGTGATGGTGATAATAGTGGTGATGATGGTGATGATGATGGTGATGATAGTGATGATGTTGGTGATGGTGTTCGTGGTTCTGATGATGTTGGTGTTGAGGATGGTCATGATATTGTTGGTGATGGTGATAGTGATGATTTTGGTCATGGTGCTCATGGTGGTGATGATGTTGGTGATGAGGATGGTGATGGTGATGATGATGATGATGTTAATGATGAGAACGAGGATGGTGGTGGTGGTGATGCTGCTGATGGTGATGGTGATATGGGCAGTATTGGGTCATGATCTACATGGACAATGGATGTACAGTGTATGGAGGTTTTCTTGCTGGTCCCTCTTATGAGCATGGCTGAGAGCCAACCCCTGGATGAGTGGGGAAAGGGTGAGCGGGACACAATGACATGTTTGCAAAGAGTCCAGAGTTGATGAGACTTGGAAGCAAGTAATTTGTTTGCCTTCCTGAGTCTTCTCCAGCCCTCCCCTCTCCTCCCAACCATTTTTGAAAGCTCATAAAGGATTTTACAAGAGAATACAGTCACTGTCCACTGGTTGTTACTCCATCTTTGCTGCTCAGAGAAATGTGGAGGCACCGGACACAGCCCAGCTCTGCGTGCACCGTTGATTCTCTCTTCCATGCCCTTGTCACATGCTTGGTCCCAGCACATGGTTTCCTGGGCCTCTTCTTCCTCCCCCCAAAGCTGTGGCTTTGTTTTGGAGACGAATCTCTCTTCAGTTTTGTAATGGAAGGGATTTTTCCTCCTGACTCCACCATCTTGCACTCATCGTTTTTAATCCCACGCTGACAGGTTTCCCAGCAGCTGACCTTCTGTTGGCAGAGGCAATGAATCAATCACCCAGGGCTGGTGACAGTTGGCACTCGGGCTGGCCAGGACCGCTGCCAGAAAACAGCTGTTTATGGAGGCCTCGCCTCTGGCTCTAGGGCAAGTCACCTTCAGAACTTCTCCACCTAAGGCTGCTCTCAGCAGCAGTGGGAGAACCCATTCTTTGGTCCTCGGTTAGATGCAGACTTACCAGAAACTCAGTGGAGCTTAAGTGGCTAGACCTCTTTCATTGTCGAGTTATCTTATGTCACTAGCTTTTTAAGAAATGATTCTCTTGCCTCATTTCCCATTGTTATAAAGGAGAGTATGAATTGAGTTTGAAGAACGTTCTGGAGGAGGGAGAAGCCTTTGGCTTTCTCTGGTGTGAACCAGCCAGCCCCTTCCCTGATAAACAACAACAAAACAAAAACCCCAACTAAAGCATTAATGAACTGTGGCCTCTGTTGACAGAGTGGTTTAAGCTGACCCAGGACCCACCTTCTCATCAATTACCAGCTCTCTGATTTGCACTTTAATTGAAAACCATAGGGAGATCCAATTAAAGCTGTTTTGATTGGAGCCAGCCTCAGCCTGGGAGCACCTGCCCCCAGACCCCAGGCTTCCGCTGGATTGAATTTCTCTTGCAGAGCCATCAGATTCTGAGAAACACTGTCCCAGAGTTACACAGGAGAAGTGGAGGTTGGTGTCAGGCCAGCAGGAGGACCCACAACCAGGCTCATGGGTGTCGGGGTGCAAACCTGTGTCCCCAGAGCTGAGAGTGGGGGCTCAGTTCCTTGAAGTCTAGGAGGAGGGGTGTTTCCAGGTCACAGTGAGAACTGAGAGATAAGAACATTGTTTTTTCAAGGGGACCCCAGGTGCCTTCCTGAACTGAAGTGCCCCCGGGCAATGTTGCTGGCTGGTTTTTAGATTGTCCTTGAAGCTAAAGTGAATGTGTCTCTTGGGGCCCACTGGCAATCCTGCTTCTGTGTGTAGCAGGGAGACCCAAGAGAGAGAGAGCTGTGAGGCGTGTGGGTTTGCCCCCTGGAGCTGCGTGTTTTCACCAGTGGTGACCCGCGCTGCCCCTGGTGATGTCTGCCTGCCAGTCGGGCTGTAGCGGAGTCCCGGGCAGCAGAAGGGATGGGAGGTGGGCAGTCTTCACAAAGAACCGGAGAGCTTCCCATGCTCATCTGTTCTGAGCTCCTCTCTAGGCTTTGGCCCATGTTAGGTTGACGTCCACATGTATTTGTCACAATTGACATTTTTTTATGTTTGGCCCAAATTATTCTGAACCCTGACGCCAGAGATGGTGGGTGTTTAATGTGGACAGCGAGACTGCAGACACACCCGGACCTGGACTTCCATTCCTATTGTTTGCCAGAGAATGTATGCTAATCTCTTTGGTTTGTAGCTACTCTAGTTAAGCAAAAGTCAACCTAGAATGCACTTTTTCTTTGGAAATTGGCCTCATTTTCTCCTTTGAGGAAAGTGTTTTAAACCCAATGTAATCAGGAGAGCTTAATCTCCGTGTTTAAATCGTGTTATAACAAATTGAATTGTGTCATTAAGTTACTTCGTTTATGAACTAAGATGGTTGAGCAAGCTGGTATTTGTGAGAAAGAAAAGGTGTTGGAAAGGCCGCGGGAGTTTTGCGTGGTGTTATTAAACATTTCTCTGCCTCTGACCTCTGTAGGTGATCACCGCACCATGTCCTACAGGGTCTTGTGAAATGTCTTCGAGTCCCATTCATTCTGGGGACATTCATTGCTTTGGCAGGTTTTTGGGGACTTGTGTGAGATTTGAGAGCCTGTCCGCAGCACCCTGGTGTCCCCAGTAGGGATCCCATGCGACTGTGTCACCTGCTCTGATAATCTCCCCTTGCATTTCCACGGGTGTCCCTTTCATAACGCCTCTGCTCTGCCAGAGGACACGGCCATGCGTTCAGTGCCTGGCCCTTCAAGGGACCTCTCCTGCAGGTCCAGAGCATCACCAGCCTGTGGTGCTTTTTTGGGAATTAGAAAAAGAGTGCCCGTCATCTGGGTGAGTAGGGAGTTGCACGCAGCGCCTGGGTACACAGCTTGGGGAGCAAGAGTGTGGATTAGGCTTAGCTCCCACTTGGCTTTGTTTGCTGGGGCCTTGTGGCAGGGCACGTTCTTTTTTTAAGATTTATTTCAGAGAGAGACTTACAGAGATAGTGTGAGAGAGAGCATGAGTAGGGAGGAGAGGGAGAAGGGAGCCTCCCCACTGAGCAGGGAGCCTGATGTGGGGCTCAATCCCAGGACCCCTGAGATCATGACCTGATCCTAAGGCAAATGCTCAACCGACTGAGCCCCCCAGGTGCCCCTGCAGTGCACATTCTGAGCCATGAGACATGGGCCCCTGTTTTGGTGTCACGCCCTGACATCATCTTAGGGACCTCTTTTTTTTTTTTTTTTTTTTTAAAGATTTTATCTATTCATTTGACAGACAGAGATCACAAGTAGGTAGAGAGGCAGGCAGAGAGGGAGAGAGGAGGAAGCAGGCTCCCCGCCAAGCAGAGAGCCCGATGCGGGGCTCGATCCCAGGACCCTGAGATCACGACCTGAGCCGAAGGCAGAGGCTTTAAACCACTGAGCCACCCAGGCACCCCAGGGACCTCTTTTTATTGGTTATGCTTCTCTCCTCTTCCTTCAAACCCTCCCTCTTACGATTTGGAGTTTTAGATTCTGCAAAGAAACAAAGGAAAAACTATGAAAGGAAAGGGAAATACCGCACACAAAACAGTCTTCCTTAGATAACACACGTGTTTTTGTTTTTGCCTCTTTTCTCTCCCGGTTTCTCAACAGAGAGGCTTATGCCTCCTCCCTCTGACCTTTATTTTCTGTTCCTCCTTTGTCCTTCTCCCATCAGCATTGCCTGCCCCCCAACCCCCTGGCCTTACCAGGGTGCACTTGCTGAGGTCTGCGGTAACACCCGGCTGCTCTGTGCCAGGACACTGCCCTGGTGCCCTGTTCTCTGGGCTGCATTTTGTGCCAGTGGCCACACTGTGCCACCCCTCTGGGCTTTCCGTTTTCTCTGGCCTCTGATGTCCTGTGTGAGCTTTAATGTTGGGAATTCACTGTGTAGTTCAGGGTCCTCTTCTTTCTATCCTTGATTGTGCTCTCACTGTTCAGGATGTGGCCGGGGTGCGGGGTTTTCTGGCTCAGGGATGGGTATCCCCGGCACCTGCTATTGGCCGTGTCCATGGCCCTCCCCTGTGGCCACCCCTCCTTCGTCAAGTTCTGGTTTGATCTCCACACAGGCCTCTCCACCCCCACCTCCATGGTGTTGCCTGGGTTCCTGCAGTGGTTTCTCTGCTGGGATCCTCACTTGGCTCTGAACTGTCCCCCGCTCCAACCTGCTCATGACCCCCCACGACCCCCAGAGTACTGTCAAGTGGGGTCCTGGTACTTGCTTGTCTTTCCAGCCTCCCCACTCCTTCAGATGAAGCAGTTCCCGCCATGGCTGATTGGGCCCCGCAGGGTTGGGACCCTGCTGCCTTCTGAGCCTCCTCTCATGCGTCTCCCGCTGTGGCTCGGGTCATCCAGCACCCGGGTAGGAACAGGTCTGCATGCTCCTTGCTTAGGGTCGACTCATCTCCTGATCTCTTGTGATGTCCCTTTGGGAGAGCGTCAGTGACCCTCAGGATCCCCATCTTGGGGATATACTCTCCAGGTGCCCTGGACTTCTTCTTACAAAGCTCTTAGCCATTGCATAGTTCACTGAGCCTGTAGGTTTAGTATTTTACTCGTGGGGCAGAAGCTGAGTCCCTGGTGATGATACAGTGAATGTTTGCTCTGTGTCTGCCATGCCCAGTGTGTGTCAGGCACACAGTAGGTGCTTACTGACACTTCTGAGTAGATCAGAGGGACTGTCTAGATGGTAGGAGGAGAAGGCTTCACCACCTGGCAGAGAAAAAAATGTCATCAGTGAGTGTGGACTTTCTCAACCACAAGTGATGTAGGTCTTAGCAGAGGATGGATTTTTTGGGCCAGCTGATAAGACAGGAAGCTCGAGAAAAAGGGTGTGAGGTTTGGGGTTTCCTCAAGCAGAACGGCTCTGGGCAGCAGCAGCCTCAGGTGATGCTCCTTGTGTGGGACCATCAGGTGTCTCCCAGTTCTCCTTGGAATGCACGTTGGTGGACAGAGTATACAGTTTTCCCATTGGCCTTCTACTGAAGGCAGTGTGCTGAACTGAGTGGTGGTGAATGGTCCCTGCTTCCTGGGAACATGCATCCTAGGGAAGGAATGGGCTGGACAGACAGACAGATAAACACACATACACAGTAGTGTTAATGAGAGCAAATGCCTTTGTATTCTTATGGGCCAAGTGACTAGAGAGCAAGCAGGCCTGGCCTCCAAGGTCCCAGGGATGGAGACCCGGATGTGTCCGCTGATAGCGACAACCTCCCTTCCCACCTGGAAGCGAGGCTCTGTCTTTTGAGTGGCTGAGAGAGCCATGCACCTGATTTGTCTCCCGCCTTTGATTTTGTTAAAAAGTGCCTGCTGTATTCCCTCTTCTTTTTGCTTCCTGTGTGCTGGCTGCACAGCAGTATTTTCCACAAAATGCAACTCTTGCTTCGCATGGTAGAGGGAGAGGTTGGCAGATAGCCTCAGCTCACAGCTGGCAGCAAATTCACCGTGTTCTCTGTGTGGCAGCCCTCCCGTCTAGCTCGGGGTTCTGGAGTCTTCACTTGCCCTCCTTGGAGGGAGGAGCCAAGTGGGGGGGCAGAACATTAGTTCTCCTTCACTGTGATGTCATGCCACAGAGGGACCAGGCTTCCTTGGCTGTGCGGGAGCTGGCTTGCTGGTGGCTCGCAGCCCAGCACCATGCTGCCCACCTTCTGGAGAGTCTATGAAACTCCTTGGGTTAGGGAAGCTGTGTATTTACCTCCTGAACTTCACTTCCTGTGCTGTCATCCTTCTGGGGACAATAGAAAAGGAGAGTTTTCTCAATCACTCCTAGAAAAATGCTTCTTTCTGGTTTATCTTCAGTGCCTGTGAGAAGAGTCATTGGTTCTGGGCAGGTGCCGTGCATTGCTGCTGCTCATGTGCCTTCACCAGGGCACGGGGCCCCTCCAGGGTAGGGTTTGTTACCACCGCTAGTCAGATGCAGGGGATTCCCCTGTGCCAGCTACCTTTCCCTAGCCCCTCTCTTTCTCTTTCTTATGCACCCATGTTTTCTCCAAAGATGTTGACTTGTTGACTTGTGAATTACCAGTTGCTCATTCACTGAGGTTTTCCTGAAAAGGTTTCCTGAAGTAATCTTTCAAAAATGTAGAAGATAAAACATGACTCATGTGTCCATTGTTTTTCTAGGTTTGTGGGTAACACTGAAATTACTTCCTGGAGATATCCATCAGATTAGAAAAGAGTTTCCTCACTTAGTGGACAGGACCACAGCGGTGGCTCGGAAGACGGGGTTTCCGGAGATAATCATGCCTGGTAAGAACTGATTCCTTCTGTGCTCTGGGTGTGGTGTGGATGTGGATGGCGTTCGAGGAGCTTGTACAGCTGGCTGCAAGGCGCAGTGTGGGGACGGTGTCCTGGAGGAGCTCTGGCAAGCAGAGGGTTGAGCTGGTGGGAGGTGATGTGTGAACCCCAGCATGGTCGTAGTTCATCCCTGCAGGCAGGAGCTGAGACCAGACTGAGAGCTGACCACCTGGGTTTGGGCTGCGGGGAGGTGGCTTCTCTTGGTTGTCTTAACCTGCTGGTGGGAGTGACTTTTGGTGGCATTGTATAAGGACAAACGAGGGAATGGATGTTTCCAGAAACCCAGCCCTGAGAACCTGAGGTGGGTTTCCACCACCAGCTGGAGTGAACATCATCATTTCTGTAAGCAAACCCTTTGTTACCCTTAATCTAGAAGCCTTTCAGGTTATCTCTGCCCCATATTGTCTGGTGAAAAGGAAGAATGGGAGTGAGACATTCCACCGACCCTGGCTGCCAGGCTGCCGGAGCTGGGTTGGGGAGCCTAAAATGTAACGAAGGGCAGTGGAGCATGGGGCCCTTTCAAGGGCCCCGTGGGCTTCACTTTAGGTTGTGCTCAGTGGGTCAGTCGTGCTGGTTGGTTCACTGTAGGATGAAGGCAGCACTTTGTTGATAGTAACGTAGGTTCACAGTGAAGGTCCTGTTACTTCTTTGGAATCATCCAGAACGTGTTCAAAGTTAAGGGGCACAGTTCAGGTAGATGCACCCTATTATGTTCCAGACTCTGAGGGTCGGTTGTGGGTTAAATGTTTCTTCACCGCTGTGGTCCCCAACCTCAAACTTCACCTTCAGCCCGGAGGTGAGAATGCAGGACCTGGAGTCTGGCCTCTGTTTGGAGCTGTGCCAGGGCTCCTCCCCGACCTTGCTCAGCTGTGCTTTGCTGCTCTGAAGAAAGTAATGATAATTCCTACCCATAGGGCGGGTTGGAGTTGGGATGCTGTAGTCGGTAAAGTCACAGAAAACACAAGGCTAGCTCAAATGGCTGAGCCCTAAGCATAATCACTGTCTCACGTCCCTGAGCGATGGACACAGCCGGGCTCCCTTTCTCCATAGTAGCCTCTGCTGCGTTGTCTCTTGTGCGTACTGACTTTGTCCTCTGGGTAAGGGCTCTGCTGGCTTCCATGTTCTTCCCAGACCCCAGTGTCCTAAAGGAGATAGTGTGCTTTGGACCCAGTGTTGCCCTGCAGGGAGCCTGGGCGTCCTGCAGCCTGGCCTGCTCAGGCCCCTGTCCCGTGGCCCCCAGACAGCGATGGGCTAGGCAGTGGGGTGTGCACATCAGCCACCTAGATGTCCGCGCCTCCCAGCGGCAGGGGTTGTAGGAGGGAGACAAGGACACCGGACGCGTGTCTGGGTAGACATCTGATCAAAACAAGGAAGGAGGGGCAGCAAGTGAACGTTGACACCTGAAACCTGCTCAGTTCCTGTTACTTATTAGTACCGCTCAGGCTCGGTAATGGATGTTAAGCTTCTTAAACCAATAATGGAATTCCATGTAAAGATTAATCTCATATTTACATAATACTTTTCAGTTTCCAAATAACATTCATATTAATAATCTGATTTGATCCTCACGAGATCCTGGGCAAGCCCGTGAATATTTATCCTTTATATCTGTGGGATACTTTTTGGTTTGCTGATAATGCTCACGGAAGTCTACACGTTGGTGTTGAACTAATTGCAATTGAAATTAAGCTGCAGCCTAAAGTTACACAACTAATGAGCAGTAGAAATGGGGCCACACCACCGCACATTCAAGGATTCCCTGTGGTGTCCCTTTAAGGGCCCTGTTGCGCGTTCCAGGAAGAGCTGTCCGCTCACTGTGTGCCCTATCAGAGCTACCGGTTTGTGTAGTGTAGGGTAGGTGGGGACGTGTTCCTTCTGCTTCCTCTATCTCTCAGGGCTGTTTTGGGTCATTGTGTTGTCTGGCTGGTGAGTTGATGTAAAGGACATCTCAGATTGGTTAGGCTGGTATGTAGCGGCTTACCCATACAGGAGGAAAGCATGACCTCCAGCTCGCTGTGAAACCGAGGGATACCTTCAGTGGGCGGGAGTCAAGGGTGTGTGCAGCAAATTAATTTGGAGCTCTTAGTGGATGCATTGCTTGCATGTGGACTTGAGATGAAATTTATAGATTAGGATGACATTGGGCATTCGTCTTGGGTGGCCTGGGATGGCCTCATGTTCAAAGAGAGGCCCAGGAAACTTCTAGCTTGTACTGGTCATATTTCCCTTTATAACTGACCAACCTATAAGGTAACTCTAGCCCTCTAAAATAATCTCCTCATAGATTCCTGCAGAAGCCTTGTAGCTGACTGTTCAGCGGGTTCTGTGTACTGAGTTGGGAGTTGGGGTTCCTGTAGTGTGGGACTCTAGAGGGAGCCACCATGTTCTCTATGGCCAGGGAATCATCGACAGGCTGTGGGTACTGCATGGTACCCTTGGGAAAGAGAGAGAGAGAGAGAGAGATTGACAGCCTGGGGTGTTTTCATTCAGGTCCCTGGCCTTTAGCTTGGTAGGACCTGTGCATTGTTCCCATCTTGTCCTGTCTCATGGAGATGTTTTTCTTTCTTTCTTTCTTTCTTTCTTTTTTTTTTTTTAAGATTTTATTTATTTATTTGATAGAGACACTGAGAAAGGGAACACAAGCAAAGGGAGTGGGAGAGAGAGAAGCAGGTTCCCCACTGAGCGGGGAGCCCGATGCGGGGCTCGATCCCAGGACCCTGGGATCATGACCTGAGCCGAAGGCAGACGCTCAACGACTGAGCCACCCAGGCGCCCCATGGAGATGTGTTTTACAGAGATGTGCATCTCCTTCGCACAGTGGGAGAGCCTGCTGTGTCACCTGTGTTTTTCTGCCAGCTTTTCTGCCTTTCTATGAGCCACTGGAAATCCTGCAGGTTTTCTGAAGGATCCTGGTGGGGAACAGAGTTTTCTCCTGAGCCCAGAAGGTGGCGGGAGGCCTGCATGAGGCAGAGGGGGTGTGAGTCCACCCACGCCTGCTTGCAATTCCTTTCTCTCCAGAGTGAGAACCCTGGGGCCCTGCAGGCCTCCACCGAGGACACTCTTGTGAGTGTGCATCTGTGGGGCTCATCTGCCATAAATAGGGTCTCACTTCTGGGCCAGCGCTGCGTCTGGATGTCTGGGCCATTGGGAGAGTGAGACCATGGGGTTTACCACCTCCCTGCCCCAGCGTGTCATGGCCGTCTGGCTGGTGAGGCCTTTAAGAAGCTCCTATAGCCCTGGGGCGCCTGGGGGGCTCAGTGGGTTAAAGCCTCTGCTTTTGGCTCAGGTCATGATCCCAGGGTCCTGGGATCGAGCCCCGCATCGGGCTCTCTGCTCCGCAGGGAGCCTGCTTCCTCCTCTCTCTGCCTGCCTCTCTGCCTACTTGTGATCTCTGTCTCTCAAATAAATAAATAAAATCTTAAAATAAAAAAGAAGCTCTTACAGCCCTTTTTGATTACAGGTCTTGTGCTTTGGTAGAATGTGCAGGCCGAGGGGTCCTGCAGATCTCCCCAGCCGTATCGACTGTTCAGCGGCGGGTGGTGTGGGAGGTTCGGTGACTTGTCTGCGGCCGCTCACGGCTTTGTGGCAGGTGTTGGCCTGGCAGCTTTGCCTCCCTGGCCTGGGCTCCATCGCTCTTAGCTTCTCGCACAGTCAGTATTACTGACTGCAGCCGTGCTCCCTCTCCCAGCAGCGTCTGTGGCTGCGGAAACAACCCACTGGGATTATTATAATAATGACTTTTAAATGAAGGCTTAATTTAATAGTTGGAGACATTAAAAGCCAGAATAGAGCGGAAAAAAGAAAGGAAGAAAACAAGAATGCAAGGGGACTTGTTCTTGGCCCATAGTGGGTCATTTGCTTCTTTTGATGGACCGGTTCCTCACATCTCCTGTGGGAGGGCAGGTGGGTCCATGTGGGACGTGACCAGACACACAGCAGAGGGAGAAGCACTGGGTAGTGGTGCTTGCTCTAAATCATGCGGCTAATGAAGCTTGCTAAGTTTTCCCAGTCGGACCATTACCAGGGGCCTCATAGGCTCTCAGGAGGAAGAAGCATCTTGAGTTTACTTGTTGTGTCTGGGTTTTGTTTTTGTTTTCACAGTTTATGGCCCATCTCACTTTAAAACACACAGGTCTGTTCTGATCCTGGCAGCTGCCCACCAGGAGGAGAGAAACTTCTCTCTTGACCTGCTCCTAGTCCCTGATCCCAGACATCAACTCAGAACCTTGGCTTGTGGCTCTAATTCTCGATCAGCTTCTTGTTCAAGTCCTTGGAATAATGTAGAGGAAGCCAGTATTGCTCATTGTCATCTGAGGTGTGCCACTGATGGTGTGATGATCTTGGGTTACCCATATACTGAGAACACAGCCCGTGGTCCACCATGCGATGGTGATGGGAGTCACGCTGGGCCATGAACACTGGAGAGGAGATAGTCACTGCAAACCCATCGGCGACACTCGAGTCGCTGTGGGCATGAGCTGCCCACTGAGGTGAAGGACTGTGCAGATAATTCAGGGTCTTGAAGTTTCTCCTCCTTGTGATCTTACGATGATGATGCTGAGAACTGCTTTTGTCATGTGTTTAAATGCTGAGACTGTTTTGTAGAAAATATTTTGTAATTATATATACAGTATTTATAATTCTCTGCTAGGATTGGTAGCAATTTCAACAGTGTTGCAGAATTCCCCATTACTTTATGAAAAATGGATTGGTTTTAAAGGTATAATTTCCCCCCCCAGGTGATGTTCGAAATGATATCTACGTAACATTAGTTCAAGGAGATTTTGATAAAGGAAGCAAAACCACAGCAAAGAATGTGGAGGTTACAGTGTCTGTTTACGATGAAGACGGAAAACGGCTGGAGGTATTTATTGTTGCAAAGCTTTATCTGTGGTGTTGAAACTTTATTTTCCAAGTGTTTTCTTGGCTCTGCTGCAGAATAGGAAAAGACATAGCTGAGGCTGCTTGATCCCATTTCTGGGGATGAGAGTTTACTCTCTACCCCTTTCTCCAGCTCGCCATAAAGGGCTGGCGTCCTCGGGGTCCTGGCTGCCGCCTGCTTTGAGAGACCCCTGCGGTCCTGAGCCCCTGTTTCCCGGTCCCAGGGCCTCACTTGCCAACATAGACCCAAGCCTCAGAGGTCTAGTGGTCACACTAGAAGTTCAGACACCGTTGTTATCACCATCTGAGAGATAGGGAAACTGAGGCCCGGGGAAGTCTTGTCCAGGGTCAGAGAGTTAAGTGGGGGTTGGAACTGGGTTTTGAATCTGGGACTCTGACCTCGTGCTCTCATGGGTGGTGGTGGTTACCACGGTGGCCTGCAGGACTCGGCGTGCTGGGCGATGCTCAGGGATGGTGACCTCCTCTGATGACTGGAGGCCACGACAGAGCAGCTGTCCCTGCCAGCTGCCCCTCTGGACCCTGGGGAGTGGACTGGGCTCCTCTGGGCTCACGTGTCTGAGAGCAATGCCCCGTGTGTGCACCTGAGGCTCAGCTATGTCAGGAGGTGAGGGTGGCATCCTTTCTGTGTGGGCGGCCCATGTCCAGGGTCACTGCCGGGTGATGTTGCCCTTGCCACTTGGGCTTTATTGGCATAGCTTCTGCTGGAGCCGAGTGGTCAGTTTACGGCTGGTAGAATGGGAAGGAGCGTTGCCATCTCTTTCTCGCTTCTAGCTCTTCATCCTGGACGTACTGCATGAATCCGGCAACTTCCTGCAGATCTGAATGTGAAGGCTGTTAGGGGTGAGGGTCGGAAGGACAGAGGACAGTAGCATTCCTATACTGATAGCCATCAAGATGCTGGAATGTCTGTGAGCGGGACTGTATGCTGGCCGCGGTGGCTCCAGATGGATCTGTCCTTCCATTGCTGGGAGCATATTCCATTTGTGATGGGGTTTATTGGCATTCCTGTAGCGCTCTGCTTAGCTCATCTAATGGGGGCGGGAGGTGGGGAGATGGATGCAGTGTCAAGCTCTATGAGGTCTGATGTGAACTCTTTATGCCTTCTTTTAAAGCATGTGATTTTCCCGGGTGCTGGTGATGAAGCGATTTCAGAGTACAAGTCTGTGATTTACTACCAAGTAAAACAGCCACGTTGGTTTGAGACCGTTAAGGTATCATTTACATGGTCATTTTATCCCACGGGGTTGATTATGAAATGCTCATTTGTATCCCAAGGAAGTCCCCAGCTCCCACCCAGCCCGGGGCTGCTCGCCAGCGGGCACCCTGAGCAGGCAGAGGAGCTCTCCCCACAAAGTCATTCAAGGTTGCTAAGGAACCATGCCGGCATTTCTTGGAATACATTTACTCCCATCTCCTTTTGGACATAAAAATAGGACTTTCATGGAGACAAATGACAAAGTCCTTTAAAGATAGCTATTATCTTTCTCTTCCCGGGTCTGTTATGTGTGTGGCATGCTGTCGTTACACCAAATGGGAAAAAATAGAGGTGACAATGTATGGAGGACGTCGCTGGGGAGATCGGTCCCCGTCTGTGGGGTGACACTGCTCTCCCGACGCGGCTCGCTGACGTCAGCACGGCAACCCACCGTGGCACACCACAGCCCCCGTGCCAAGGGCTTGAACATTGGGAAACCCAGCCTGGGGTTGGCCTTAGAAGACAGATGATAGCTAGGAGAATTGGGGACAGTCTTTGGTTAAAGGCAGCGTGCATGGGGTCTGTCTTCTTTGACTGCTCGTCGCAACAGGAAATCTTTCTTCCTGCTGCCTGAGGGCAGGTCCCTGCAGCTGTGGAGGGACTGTGGACACCTCCAATAAGGGCTACTAGGAACATGGCAACTTGTAAAAAATAGATTTTAACAGTGAGGACGTGAACATTTATGAAATCTTCTGTTGTCTTGCAGAATCGGTTTGGCATCCCTTGCAACATTGTCTTGTTTAAATTTTCCAAAAGCATTTTGCCTTTGGGAAAGTCCCGTCGGGGATTAGGCATACTGTATTTTCATCCCTGCAGGGAGGAAGTGCGCAATCGCACAGTATCTCCAGTTGAACAAAACCATTAATGTGAGAAGATACGGTACCTGTGCTGAAACCTTCTTTTTCAATTGCACAGGTGGCCATTCCCATTGAGGACGTCAACCGCAGTCACCTTCGGTTTACCTTCCGCCACAGGTCGTCCCAGGACTGTGAGTAATCCTTTGATTTTAGCCCGTGTTGTTTGCAAGGGGAAACTGGGGGAAAGCTCCGTCGGCTGCACTTGTCACTTGTTCTGGATTGTTCTAGAACTAGGTGATCCTAACAGATGCGGTTTTAATCCTTTAGCTCATTTCCATGTTGACCTGTGTCTGGAAGGTGTTATTGACTGTTTTTCATTGCGAGGCTTACAGGAGATCTTAATTTTCTTCTCGATTTTTTCCTGCTGCTACCTCCTGTTCTTTCTTTCTGTTTCTTCTCTTCCACGTGACTTTCTAACACTGTTCCATTCATCCAGAAAGTCACTGAGATACAAGTAGATTTCAGAAATCGGCTCTTAATGATGTTTGTGTTGGAATGCAAAACCTCGAGATCTGTTTTGTGTTTGCGGGTAGCCTCCATGTCTGGCTTCAGACTGCACTTCTCTGATGGGAGATGTTGGTATAGTGACTGATGCTGAGAAGAAGGGAAGAACTGGGGTTCGGATCCCTGCCCTTCCAGAAGAGTTCTTTATTGATGACTGGAGTTCCCCTTTTATGTTCATTCTTATCTGCTAAGGACGTAGCCTTGTACTAGACACTAAGACATCACGACAGACAGCTGTTTCCCTCCTTGCCCTTTGTGGTCTGTACCCCCAGGGCAGTGAGCTAAGATTTGGGGCAGTAATGCCCAGCAAGATGGGCTGCATTGTGTTGCTGTTGCTTTGAGGGGAAGGGTGGTCTGGGAGCGTGTTTATCACTTGGGTGGGGACCACTTGAGTGGGGGGGTCCTCTGCCCTGGCTCATCTGGAGGATAAGTGCCTGGGGGTCTTGACCAAGTGGGACGGAGGTTGCAGAGCCCATGGCACAATGTTTGGCATAGAGGAGGGGGGTGGGCCCTCAGAAGCCACTTCTGTGTGGTAATATGTCCATCCTTCATGCTGTTTCTGTAAGGGGGCCTGCCTGACCTGGGCCCTTTCCGAAGTATGGGACCCGCACATGTAGGGGGTGCAGGAGAGTGAGTGCGTGCGCAGCGGTGTGAAGCAGGGGGAAGGTGGGCCTCACTGTGTGGCCAGCAAGGAGCCAGGACCCCGCTGTTGCTGAGAAGCTCCGGGGAGGCGTGTTCCTGCGGTCCGCAGGGCTGTTGTGTGCAGAGCACGCATATCAGCCTGAAGACGGGCTGTGGTGGGGATGGGGCAAGTGGATCTGAAGCATCATCCCATCTCCTGTCCCTTCCCAGGGTTTCAGCACAGCAGGGCCCTAGCTAATGAGGGGTTGGGGTTCAGGGAGACGGGGAGAAGCAGGGTGGCGAGGGCTGGGCAGCGTGGGAAGCAGTCCCCAACCATGGTGGACTTGCCTGACGGCCAGAGCCAGCCCGCCATGGGGTGGCCTGGGGTCTGCTGGTTGTGCATGGCCCTCCTTGGTGCCCATAACCGTGGGGTAGGAACAGTGACTCAAACATGTGAGCTAACATTCGTGTGCTCTTACTGTGCTGTTTGGATCTGTCCTCACCAACGACAGCCCCGTGGGCCCTCACTGTGGTCATTGCTCTGCACTTCCGGTGGAGGAACTTGCGGCTCACAGACCCCAGCTCAGTCCCCAAAGTCACCCGGTTTGTCAGTGGGGGTGCTCGGGTTCAGACCCGGTCTGTGTGCTTGAGTGTCCCACTCCCGCACCTCGGGGGTGTGGCGAGGCCACTTAACGTCCTCTGGTCTTAGTTTAGCACCAGCTGTCTCCACCTCACAGAGAAGATCCTCTTTCCAAACTTTAGTCCGAGATGAGTTGTGAGGTCAGCCTGGGAGGATCATGGAGCAGTAGACAGGGGTGTGGGGTGAACGGAGCGGGGGGGCGTCATGGGGGGCACTCAGGGGAGGTCATTCCTTGCCCAAAGCAGGGAGCAGGGGGCCGGGTGGAACGGTTGGGAGTGGGAGCAGGCTGCAGGGAAGAAGGTGGGAGCACTGGCGGGTTAGGAGAGAGTTCTAGAATCCACAGAAACTTGTCTAAAAAGACATGCTCGCCCTTTATGACGAGCTTGTTCTCTCTGGTTAATAAATTACATTAGGGCAGAGGGATATCCTCTGTAGCATTTTAATTTTCAAAATCCTTGTTTTTCTAGTCAGTTTTAAGTACTTGTTACAGACAAGATGCTGTCACCCGACACACCACCACACATTTGCATAATTAATGAGGCTCCCTGGCCGTGGCTTGTGGGGTTTTGGAACCATGTGGAACACCGGGAGTGTGAGGCTGACTCCGTCCTGAGCCAGCCGCTGTGGGAGCGACGGTAGCCCCCGGGGCCTCCTCAGCCTGCCTGAGCGCACACAACACAGGGTCAGAAACAGGGGAGTTAGACCCCCCCGACCCCCTGCAGTGAGCTGCTTTTTTTTTTTTTTTTTTTCCCCCTAAAGGGAGACGTGGTGAGCACAGGGAACCAGTGATGGGGCTTCTCAGGCTGGGCTCCGTCCCGGGGGTGGGAAATCTGGTGCTGATGTGACAGACGCTCCAGCAGCCTGTGAGCACTTCCAGGTACATCTGCTCCTGTTTCTCCTGAACTCGAGCGGGTGCGCGGCGCTGGGTCCGGCTGGCCGGGGGCTGAGTTTCCTGGGCTCTCAGGGGGCCTGACTGGGTGGGGTGGCCCTGCCTCCTGTGCCCCTGGTGTCCTGCAAAATTGTTGTCTCCTCCCAGCGGTGCCAATGAGCACGTAGTCAGTCCTGCCCGTGGCCTCGAGGTTGAGGTATAGGACATTAATCAAAGGTGCACAGTGTTACTTTGTCCTACTTACTAGTAGGATCGGGGAACCCGTGTCCTGATGGGGGTGCTCACGTGTCCTTCTGAACCATGGCTGCTCGCACGGAGATCTCTTCTTTCTTACCTGAACATTATGGTAGTTCACATTTTCTGTGCCCTTTTACAAAGTTGTTATTGCTATTTTTATAACTAGAGTAAAAATTTTTTTGTCTTCATTCCTGCCTTTGCTTCGGTAGGTCAGTCATTCCTTTCTCTTTCTAATTAGCCAGCATTTATTGAGCACCCGCTGTGTGCCGGGTACTCATGGACACCAGGACTGCAGAGATGAACGAGACGCGTCATCTTTGGCAGTGGTGGTGACTCGGGGTAGATATTTTGATCCACTGGGTGTGCTCCTTTGTTGACCTCTGTCTGTCTGTCTCTCTGTCTTTTAAGATTTTATTATTTGAGAGAGAGAGAGAGTTCGGGGAGGGGCAGAGAGAGAGGGAGGAGCAGACTGTGTACTGAGAGTGGAGCCTGACATGGGGCTCGAACCCAGAACCCTGGGATCATGACCTGAGTGGAAGGCAGAGGTTCAGCTGACTGAACCCGCCAGGCGCCCTCTCTTGTCATCTCTGAAAGAGAACGTAGGATATATAATTTTAAAGATGATAGCTCTGGAACCCAGTGTTTCTGTGCCACACTCAGTGGCATCTCACAGAACCTGTGCAGAATCTGCTTCTTCAGTGGAGACTCCTTATCTGCCTCCTGCTCTGGCCCTGGCCTGCTCACCCCCCGCTGCTCACCAGCCACCTGGCTCTCTGTCCCCAAGGGCCAAGCGTAGGGCCGCTCAGGGACTCTGCCTTTGGCCATGTCTCTTCTGGGAAGGTTTATGCACCAGCTCACGTGTTGTCCATCTCCTCAGAGACGTCATCCAACCATCTAGACATTCATCCCTGTTCCACCATGCCCCTCTCATACGTCACTGTCACCAAGCGAAAGGACCGGTTTGTTGGCGTCTCCCCAGCTAGAACAGACGCTTACCGAGTACCTCATAGACGGCAGGCCCTGTTGCGGGTACTGGGGAAATAACAGTGACAAGTGTGCGGGCGCCTGGGTGGCTCAGTGGGCTAAAGCCTCTGCCTTCGGCTCAGGTTGTGATCCCAGGGTCCTGGGATCGAGCCCCGCATTGGGCTTTCTGCTCAACAGTGAGCCTGCTTTCTCCTCTCTCTCTGCCTGCCTCTCTGCCTGCTTGTGATCTCTGCCTGTCAAATAAATAAATAAAATCTTAAAAAAAAAAAAACAAAAAACAGTGACAAGTGTGCAGTGAAGCTAACGAATGATAAGCTGCGGTGACCCGGTGGGGGTCGGGACTGTCCTCTGGGTTTGCTTGGGCAGCCGGCACAGAATAGACTGGAGGGGGCGAGGGGCAGGTGCAGCTTGAACAACAGAGATGTAGCTCCTCACGGTTCAGGCGGCTTGAGTCTGAGAGCAGCGCGCCGGCCCCCTAGGGTCTGGTGGGGATGCTTGTCCAGCTTGTGAACTCACATAGGAGGAGAGCTCTGCTGCCTCGCTCTCTTTTTTCGAAGGGCACTAATTCTGTGGGGTTGGTGCTCCCCCCTTAAGGCCTCACTAACCTTGAGCCCCTTCCTACAGGCTGCATCTCTGCTGTAGTCACGTGGGGTTAGGGTTCTAGGCCAGGCTGGGGAGGGACATAATTCAGTCCATAGCAGTTAAGAAGAAGAACACATCGGGGGAGGGGAGAGAGTGTGCCCGAGTTATGATTTACTGCGTTAGATGGTCTGGTCACCTCGGAACAGGGCATCTGTCAGCCAAAACTTGAATGAAGGGAAGGAATGAGTCTCACCCACATCCAGGTATCTGGGGGAGGAGCTGTCTTGCCAGAGAACAAAATTTCACATTCATGCGTTCCCTCTGCCTGAATTTATACTAGTGGATGTAATGAGGTAGGAATCTGTTCTGTTTTTCCATACTGATAGCCAGTTTTCTCAGGGAATGGCCAGTCCCTACTGCATTGCCCTTTGCATTATGTTTCCGGACCCCGTCGCTCCCGTTGCCTCTGGGTGTCCCCGATATTAAGCCTTGCTGTGGTCTTTGTGGTCATTTCCCAGACACTGCTGGTTTCTAGGCTTGCAGACCTCCTGCCTCCCCACCCTTCGTGCTCTTGAGCTTCTTCCGCTGCTCGTGACCATGGGAATCAGTTTGCATGTTCTATGAGGAATCTCTTCTGAGGTTCTGATTGGAGTTACTTGGAATTTACAGGTTAATTTGAGCACCACTGGTCCCATTAGGAGGAGTCTTCCTCCTAGTGAACACACTCCCATTTTTCCATTTCTATTTCCTTTAATTCAGTGCAGTTTTGTCATGTTTTTGTAAAGGGTAGCCCTTGTAGTTTTTTATGTGATATTGCCATGACGGCGGTTGACGATGATGGATTTCTCTTGCAGCCAAGGATAAATCTGAGAAAATATTCGCACTAGCCTTTGTAAAGCTGATGAGATACGACGGGACCACGCTGAGGGACGGGGAGCACGATCTCATCGTCTACAAGGTATGCTGCTTGCTTGGTGCCGTACTGCTTGTGTGGAGCCCCTCTCCTCCATCCTCCTCTCCGGGACTCCTGGGCTGAGCTGATGTTTCCCGTGTTTGTGAGAAAGCCGCTCTCTAGTTTCACTTACCCGCATGCACATCTCCGATGACCAGCCCTTTTGCTGTCCCTAATGAGAGAACAGGATGTGCAATAAATGTTAATGTGAATGAAGCTACACGAATAAGGGCAACCGTTAAACAGTTTCGGAAGTGATAGAGAGCAAACACCATGGTTAAAAGGATGAAGGATAGCGACGGATAAAAAGAAGCAGGGGTCGTCGATTGTGACTTGCTTCTGACATGCCCGTGATTAAACCCCCAGGCGGAGGCGAAAAAGCTGGAGGATGCCGCCACATACCTGAGCTTGCCGTCCACGAAAGCAGAGCTAGAGGAAAAGGCCCACTCGGCCACCGGCAGGAGCATGCAGAGTCTTGGGAACTGCACGATCAGCAAAGACTCCTTCCAGATCTCAACTCTCGTGTGTTCCACCAAACTTACACAGAACGGTGAGTCTACGGATGGCCCCGTGTTCACCCCACAGTTTTCCTCCCTCAACCCTGTCCTTTTCGGGCTCCCAGCCCACTCTCCTCTCCACGCCAGAGGATTTGAGCTACCCGCTCTGTGTGTATGCCTTCCCATCTCCCAGTTACTCACCCAGAGAATCACCAGTTAGCTTTACTTTGAAAGGCCAGCTTGGAGGACTTTTCTAGGTCCCTGGCTGTGAGATCCGGCCCCTGGCTGATTGAGTCACACTGAAGCGTGGTGTCTGGAGGTGCCTGGTGTCCTGTGCTGGGCCAGTTGAGCTGCCTCATTGCCCTGGCTTGCAGACCCGCCAGCAATGTGGCCGTGCGGCCCAGGGCATGCCTTGGTCCCCGCGAGCTGTCTGGATGCGGCAGGGCTGCCTCGGCACACTTCCGCCATTTACAGATTGCGTCCCCCACGTGTGGCCGTATCGCAGCCGTGCAGAGGGACTGTATCCTCTCTCGAAACTCAGCTTGAAAATCCAATTTTTTCCTCTTCGCCACCCAGTATGGATTTTGATTATAAATGTTGGTTGGTGTCTTGAATTGTGTCCCTGGGGATTGTCCGTAAATCTTGGCAGTAGTCTCGGATTTGTCAGAGGCATAGTCATTGTTTGGATTCTAACCGGATAAACACGGTACAAGGGGACCCCATCATCAGGAAGCCATGGCACTGGAGTGGAGAGCGGGCTGGGTATTCCTGCTGTCCATGCCTACTGTCTCCCTGCTGTTCCGCTGGCTTTAAAGACTGTGCCTCCTCACCACTTGTCTTATGAGTCAGCTATGTGGGGGAGCGTGTCAGTCAAATGCAGGAAGGCCATTTGGACGTGTCTCTCTAATGTTACCTTCATCATCTTGTTTGCCTGAAGTGTTATGAATTCTCCCAGCTGGTGGTGTGCAGTGATCTCCATAAGCAAATGCAAACCCTTACCTGGGCATCAAGCTCTGTGCAAGTGTGGGGAGGGCAAAAGAATGCACTGGGAATGTGCAGCTTTTGTGCCCAGGGAGCATGTGGTCAGCAAAGCAGGTGCTGGTTTGAGACTGCATTATGGAAAGGGTGCCCCACGAGTCAAATGTTCCTCTCTGGATATGGTCCTGCTAATTCCCTCCCTAGCCTGACTGCTGCACTGTCCAGGGCCTCATTAAACTCAGGGCAATGGCCACCTCACTGGTGAGTCACTACCCCACATGTGTGGCACTCGGCTTTTCATCACATGCCAGACGAATGAGAGCTGCCGTGTTATGCCCTTTTCACTACGTAGGAAGTCATCCATCTTATGCTTGGGTCACCGCTCCAGAAGTACGTTTGGAAGTTGTTATTTGGAACTTGAACATGTTTTCCCCACCAAAACAGTGTTCTAAAGAGCAGTTAGGTTGGGAGGCCCACATACAGAATCCTTCTTAACCTACGTGTTGCTGGAGAAGGGGACTGTGAACCAGAAATCTCCCAAGGTATTAAGAAGCAGAAATCTCCCAGGGGTGTGAGGCCACCCCCTCCTCATATCTCCCAGCTCCTTGGCTGTCATCAGTCACAGGGTAATTCCCTCCCTGGAACTGAGGGAGCGGGGGCCCTGCTCTCCTCAGCGGCCGTTGCTGGGCAACAAGGAAATTCCAGGGTGATGCTGCTCACACAGAGTCAAGGGGACATCTTTTGGCTTTCATTGCACACCTGCCCATGCTTCTCCTTTTTGGGATGGTGGTGTGGCAGGTGGTGTTGCAAGATGGAGCTGCCCCACTTGGCATCTGAGCAGCGAGTCTCAGATTCTCATTCTGGGAGTCATTTTTCTGCGTCTGTGATTTGTTCGTGCGAGTTCCGTTACTTAGGGAAAAGCGGTGGCTGAATTATTCATCGAGGTTTGTATTAAACATCTCTGTTCTCAGCATTACTGGATGCTATGGGGGATAAAAGGAGAAGTATAGGATGTAATTCCTCTCTTCAGTTAGCTTCCTATGTAATTAGAGAGAAGTCACAAAACAGAATGACCATGGGCCAAACCATGGTGGCTCCCTGGAATGAGGGCTGGGTCGGGGAGCGCTAGTCCGACCAGGTAGCTGGAGGGTTGGTCGAGTTCTGTTTTCTTAAAAGACACTGCCCCTCCTCAGAGGCCCTCTCCCACTGTTCATTTGCCAGCTTTTCATTTTCTCAGGTTTGCCATACAGAGGTCAGCCTCAGCCTCCCTCATACCTAAAGTGCCACTCACTGCCTGAATGGAATCCAGATTATTAGCTAGTTGCTATTAAAAACCAGTTAAAGAAACAACTCTTGTGGGCTGGAAATCCGCCTTAACCTTGGGGCCAAGAGCAGGTCCAGGCAGGATGTGGCCTTTGTCATTACTTTCCTTTAGGAAGGAAGAAAACAGATGAATTTTCATTTAAAAGTGAAAAATTCTTAACTTTCACCTTGAATGGTTAAAATTTTCACTTCCTGATCATCTTGTTGATGGACGGTTGCTGTGGTCCGTCTTCTTGCTGGCTGTCTTGCCTAGCACTTTCATCAGGCCACACCATTTAGTTCTGGTACCAGCCCTGAATTAGGCAACACCATAGTCACTGTGCAGATAGGTAAGCTGAGGTGGGGTTCCTTGTCCGGGGTCCCCTGATGGCAGAGTGGCCTGGCAGGTGTTTGAGTCTCTTACACGGTGGTTCAGCTCCTGTCCTCTCTGTTTCCATGGGTCCCCTTGCCAGATGCACTTGGGGGTAAGGACAAAGAAATGAGAACAAATGTTTGGGTGCTCATCACATGAATAATGCCTTCTGCATGGTTTCGTCCTTATTAGGTGTGTCATGTTCCCTGAAATGCCACCTATTGCCAAAATGGTATTTTTCTTTCCAGCATTAATTAGGATTTTTTTTTTTTAAATGGAGGTACTTTGTGCAGCTGAAGTTTGTGCCCAATGAGCATAAACGGTAAATTGGATACACTTTGCTAATTGTGTTTTTTTCACATAATGGGATATGAGTATAACTTCCAGGGAAGATTGTGTAGGCCCATGTTCTTTCCTAGTGATGCTGTGCGTTCTGTCTTCATGCCTTCAAGAACATCTTGCTGCCTTAAACGAAGTCATTTCTGGACATTGTCTTCCACATTTAGCCTGTAAAAATCCATCCATTCATCCTATGGTTTTTCTGTTAGAAAACAAAGAGAACACACATTCCGCCCTAAGAAACGAGCAGCCTTGGAAGGCCAGGCCAGGCTGAGGGCAGCAGTTGCCCTGTGGTTCAGGCTCCCTGTGACCTTGCTGTTTCTGTATCTGAAGGTACATTTCTTATTTTATGTTATTTAATTAAAAAAAAAAAAGAAGCTTACTCTCAAGTGGGAAAAATCCATTTGATGGAAGATTTCAGGGCCGTGTTTGTGGGCGAACAGCTTTCTTCCAGACCTCTGCTGGGCTGAGTCTACCTCCTTGCAGATTGGAGAGACGAGCCCTTTTTCTTTAAGCTCCTGAAGGCATTTTAAAAATGATTCATCTGGGGTGCCTGGGTGGCTCAGTCATTGGGCGTCTGCCTTTGGCTTGGGTCATGATCCTGGGATTCTGGGATCGAGCCCCGCATCGGGCTCTCTGCTCGGCAGGAAGCCTGCTTTCTTCCTCTCCCACTGCCCCTGCTTGTGTTCCTTCTCTCACTGTGTCTCTGTCAAATAAATAAATAAAATCTTAAAAAAAAAAAAGATTTATTTATTTATTTGAGAGAGAGAGATGGGAGACTTATGAGTGTGGGGAGGGGCAGGGGAGGGAGAGAGAGAGAAAATCTCAAGTAGACTCCCCAGTGAGCGTGGAGCCTGCTGTGGGGCTCGATCCCAGGACCTTGAGATCATGGCGGGAGCCGAAATCAACAGTTGGCCACCCAACCACCTGAGCTACCCAGGTGCCCCCCCAAATGCATTATTAAGCTTCAGTGTGGAAATCATTTCATAGGAAATGTCGTTGGAAATCATGAATTCAGCCATACTAGGTGTCAGGTATGTTCTAGAAAGAAATGACGTATGGAGCAGAAAAATGTTTCCACATAGGGTGGATTTTTCTATTTCAACATCCTGTCGCAGCCCTCGCCTGCTCCGCGACGAAGGGAGACAAAGCTGCTGAGGAGCTGATCTTGGTTCTCTTCTTTCAGTGGACCTGCTGGGGCTCTTGAAGTGGCGTTCCAACACCAGCCTGCTGCAGCAGAACTTGAGACAGCTGATGAAGGTGGATGGTGGCGAGGTGGTGAAGGTAACACACGGGGCGGCGGGGGCTTGCTCCGTTTCTCTTCCCCGTGGGAGCAGATCTAGGCACTGCCGCCACCGTGGCGTGGGCTCCTGGGTATAATCCCTTGATCGGACGTGGACATGGACCTAGAAGTGGACAGGCTCAGGCTTGAATTCCGGTTGGGAGGGCCGTCTGGCTTCCCGGTGGTGGGCTCTGGGGTCAACCCAGTCTTGGGTTCTGGCCCTTCTTCTAGTGGGTCCTCTCTGTGGGACGGACAAAGGTGAAATAATCTCTTCCAGGCTTATTTCCTCTTGCTATGTAAAGGAGACCATGGTAGTGCCTTCTCATAGGGTTGTTCGGAGGTTCATGAAACCTGTAGCCTGGATCTGGCCCATGAGGGCCCTACCATTCAGTCCTATTATCATCTTATCAGCATTATTACCATCCGCATTATTATTAGTCCTAGCTCATGAATCACCTAGAACTTCTGCAATTGACCTGGAGAGATGGATGGTGTGGCATGAGGATCACAGCCCTGCGAGTCCTCTCTTGGCCATTTTTGTCCCCCTTGTGATCTTGGACTCATTTCTTAGCCTTACACAGAGCAGGCTCTGGGAGAGTGTCAGTCAGACTGGGGTGATCAGAGATCCCTTGGAGAGCCCAGTTCTGTAATTCTTCTTTAGGGAATCTCTGCTTCTGATACTAGGCTGTTCTTGCCTCTCATTGGCTCTGATGATGTCTCCTTTTTTTTTTTCTTTTTAAGATTTATTTATTTATTTAGAGCGAGAGAAAGTGAGAGAGCCTGAGTGGGATGGGCAGAGAGGGACAAAAAAAATCTCAAGCAGAGTCTGTTCTGAGCCTGGAGCCTGACATATGTCTTGATCCCCTGATCCTGAGATCATGACCTGAGCTGAAACCAAGAGTCAGACACTCATCCAGCTGTACCACCTAGACGTCCGGACTTTTCCTTTTATATTAGGAAACCCATTTCCAGTTTCAGGAGGCCCCATTTGGCCTGCAGACGATAAGCCGGTCCACACTTGCGGTGTTCTGTTAACGAGGTGTCTATAGCTAGGTCTTTCCGTCCCTGGCTCAGTCCTTCGCCCTCCGTGAGAGATGATTGCAGGAGACGGCCTTATCTCTGTAAAAATTAATTACTTAAAATGGCCTTAATTAAGCAGCAGTGTGGTTAACTTCAGTATAAATTAATTTGGTTGCACCACTTTCTGAGATTCATTGTATAACCATTCAAACATCTCCTTGCTAATCTTCTAATTTTAATCATCTTTTTAGGTTCTTGTCTGCTACCTCTGGCTTGGACAATGTTAATTGCATTTTAAACTTCCTTGGGTTCTGTAACTTCCCTGATTCAGATGGAAACTGGGTGAATAAGTTAACGTAACTTTAGAAGATATACGGTTAATGAGATTTTGTCCTTTTTCATTTTAAATCCCTGTATCACATCAGGAATTAGCTGTATTTCTGTTGGCCTATTGTTACACGTAAGGAGAAGATCTAGAACCATCTTGTCTTACTGTTGTCCTGCACTCCCCTTACCTAATCTATTATCAAACACTGTTGTTCAGCCCTGGAGACGGTTTTCACCACCCCCTTCCCTCCCGTGTGCACTGGTACCAGCAGGTCTGGATGACCTGTCCGTCCATTGCTGGGGTATCCTTTGTACCCTGTTGGCCCAGAGAGGTGAGAGGACCTGTCTAAGGCCACACGGATGTTGATGGGGGGCAGGGCTGGAGGGATTCCCGGTGTGCATGGGGTTCCTTTTCCTCTGAGGACATCACAGACTGAGCTTCTTATGCTCCTCCAAGGCCCCCCTGACCCTTATGTCCATTTATAACTGGTGGGAGATAGATGACTTGATGCATTAAGAACAGTATTGGCTTATTTAGTAAAAGATACAGGTGCCCATCTTGGTGGTAAATGAAAATGGTGATTATTTTGGGCCTCCAGTGGCTAGCCTTCGAGAGATGGCAGGTGTCAAAAGGAGTGTCTTCATGGCTCTGTGTGCGTGCCCTCCTTGGGGGTCCTGGCATCCCTGTGCGTCCGTGGCTGCACAGCCTGGTGCAGGCGGCTCCTGCTCTCTTTGGCCATGTTTCTGGGCTACTGATTATGTCATTTGTCTGGCTGGGCGGGGTAGTCGACTGCAGGGACTCTGTGTGTGAACCAAGACAAGCCAGAGCTTGGCACCTGGTGAGCCCATTGGCGGTAACATGGGGCAGTTAGCAGATGTTGTAAAGGTTTGACCTTTGCAAAGGTTTTACAAACTGAAGATGCTGGGAGATAATAGAGAAGTCACGAGGTGGTGTGGGCCCCAATAACTGTGGGCTGGAGGAAGCCCTGATGTCTAGACCAGAATGTCGGGGTGAATTTCATTCTCCTGGTGCTTGTATGTGGCACTTTCTGGTATAAAATAGGTGGTGGGTGGGTAGCAGAGTAGAATGAGGGTTTGGGGCATCTGGCTGGCTGGTCAGAAAAGCATGTGGCTCTTGATCTTGGGGTCGTGAGTTCAAGCCCTACGCTGAGGGTAGAGATAGCTTAAATTAAAACTGAAAAAGAAAAAGAACATAATGAGGTTTTTATGCTCTGGTGGGTCTCAGATCTCTAACTGGGTTTGGGAGTAAGTTCCTCTTCCTGAGGGAGACCTTGGCATTGGGTTTGGAGTTACACAAAGTTTCACAACCCGAGGTGGAGCTGTGGGGCAAGTGCTGGTTTTAGGAGCAGGTCCCGGTGATTTGGTTCCTCAGCCTGAGTGCTCTAACCATTGGAGCCCCACTGTGGGGACCTGAGGGCCCCTGTGGTTCTGTGTTGTGTGCATGGGCTGAGCCTTCCAGGAAGAACCTGGACTGGACATCCCATTCAGCCATCCCTTTGACACCGTTGCTGTGGGACCCTCTAGCCTGTTCTTTTGTTTTGAGTAACAGCTTCATGGAGGTAGAATTCACACACCACGAAGTGCACTTAATTTCCGTGGTGGCGGTATGCTCAGGAGTTGGTGCCACCATCTCCACTGTCTGGTTCCAGAACATTTCCATCACAAGAGAAAGCAACCCTGTAACCCATGGGCAGTGACTCCCTCCTGTCCCTGCCATCGTATCTGCTTTCTGTCTCTATGGGTTTGGCTCCTCAGATGACTTTTTATTATTTTATATAAATTGAGAATTATATAATCCTTTTGTGACTGGCTTCTTTCAGTTAGTATATTTCAGAGCATAACATGCCACGTGTTAGAACGTCATCTCTTTTTGTGGCTGTGTAACAAATATTCCGATGTATGGATTCGTTCTCCCGTTTATCAGCTGGTGGGCATTTGGGTTGGGTGTTTGCCACATTTTGACATTTATGAGTCAAGCTGCCATGAATATTTGTGTACAGGTTTTTGTGTGACGTCTGTTTTCTGTTCATTTGGATACATGCCTACGAGTGATTGCTCGTGTGGCAAAGGTACATTTAACCCTTTGAGGATCTGTCACCCTGTGTTCGAAACCATTGTACTATTTTACATTTCCACCAGTGATGTGCAAGGGCTCCAGTTCCCCTGCATCTGTGCCCGCACTGACTGTACTGCTCAAGTCCTGATGATTGCTTTTTCAGTGGGTGTGAAGTCACATCTCACCATGGTTTGGGTTTGCATGTCCCTGATGACTCATGGTGACATAGCTATACTTTATTCTGTTTTATGTCCAGTAATCCATCATGTGGCCTTCTGCCTATTCTTGAACTCCCCCACTAATGGGGAACTCATTACCTCCAAGATAGTCTTTCTTGGTCTGTCTTAAACTTCTTCCAGGAGAAGATGAAGATAGGATCAGAAGCCAATTTCGAGTGTGATACAACTTTGGTGTCTCCTGATTTTATTTCATTCTTTAATTAATTCATGATAGTTTGTTGTTTGGGGCTCTAATATTTGTTTGGTGAATTACGGTAGGGCTATAAAAGGAATTGGTAAATTCCTCTTGAATAAAACATGCTTCCTAATGTTCTGCCGGGTGCCCCTGTTTCAGAGTCCCTTGCCTCTTCCATCTGTGGGCATTTGGGTCTGTGGAAGGTCCTTCATTATACTCGGCTGGACGTTTGTCCCTGTGCGGTTTCTGCCTACTCCTTAGCTCAGGTCCTACACTCAAGAGTTTGGGATGAGGCAGAGCCAGTCTTCCGAGAGCTGCTGTTGAGCTCTTTGTCCCCAGACTGGTGAAGACCGGGAAAAGGGTTGAGAAAGTCTTATGGGGAGGGGACCATAGGGAGTTTCCCTGTTACCCGTCCTCCTCTGCTTGGCGCAGGGTGCCATGCCTTTGTTCTGAGTTCATTCATCTCAGTTTTTGTTTTGTGCATCGCATGGCTGGGAAGAGCCCCTGAAGTGTGTGGCTTCATTGGTGACATTTGGGAAAGGTTGGTGTTTGGAGGATGGCCGAAGAGGGTAATTATTCTAGGTTGGGGGAAAGCGAGGTGAGTTTACTCTGTCTCCTGACATTTTGTGTGTTTCTAGTTCCTCCAGGACACCTTGGACGCCCTCTTCAACATCATGATGGAGAACTCTGAGAGCGAGACGTTTGACACGCTAGTGTTTGATGCTCTGGTAAGAGGCCTCTGTGTTTCATCTGCTCAGGTGTGGAGGAGCTTTTCATGCTCCAGCATGTGAGGCTTGGGGAGGGGATCCTTCCCGGTCACCTTGGGAGTGTTTTCTGTTGTAAATCCAGTCAAAGCAGTTGGGTTGTGAGGCGGTCGCTTTCAGTGGGACAGTGTAGCTCCGCCAAGGCCGTTTCTGAGGTAGAAAGAGGGACCGTCTGAAAACGTTCTAGTTCACGGATGCCCAGCAGTGCCGCTGATTCATATGTGGCCTGTGTTATTTTACTAATGAACGTATTGATTTGCCCAACAGGTATTTATCATTGGACTAATTGCTGACAGAAAATTTCAGCATTTTAATCCTGTTCTGGAAACCTACATCAAGAAACACTTCAGCGCAACACTGGCCTACACGTAAGTTCATTTTTGTTGTTTCAAAACCAGTACTTCATTTTGTGAGTTTGTTACTAAGTGCCTTTTTCATGTACTTTTGTCTGTGGTTGTGTACGTGCCCCCTGCCCCCAACTCTGAATTTACTGGGATAATTTTTATTGTTGTTCCCCTTGTAACAGACCTAGAAATCTTGTTGAAAGAATATGCATGAGAAATTATCCTACCATTCTATAATAAATTCTTGTTCTCCTCTCTACCTTCCATTTGTCTTTGAAATTTTCAGTTTGTACTCGATGAGACTGATCTTTGCCTCACGGCAGCCTCCCAACCAGCTTTTGGCAAATGAATAAATGGATGTGTTCCTGCTTTGAGATTATTGGTTGTTTAGTGTGAATAAAATTCAGTTTTGTACCTCTTAGTGTATCTTTGTTCTTTAAAAAAAATTTTTTTTAAAGCTTTTATTTATTTATTTGATGAAGAGAGAGATCACAAGCAGGCAGAGCAGCAGGCAGAGAGAGAAGAGGAAAGCAGGCTTCCCCGCTGAGCAGAGAGCCCGAGGCGGAGCTTGATCCCAGGACCATGAGATCATGACCCAAGCTGAAGGCAGAGGCCCAACCCACTGAGCCACCCAGGCGCCCCTCTTTTAAAAATTTTTTTTTTTTTAAAGATTTTATTTATTTATTTGACAGAGAGAGACACAGTGAGAGAGGGAACACAAACAGGGTAAGAGAGAGAGGGAGAAATAGGCTTCCCGCTGAGCGGGAAGCCCAATGCGGGGCTCCATCCTAGGACCCTGGGATCATGACCTGAGCCAAAGGCAGATGCTTAATGACTGAGCCACCAAGGTGCTCCCTATTTTTTTGCTCTTTAAAGAGGGCCTTCCTTTTTATTCTAGATGCTTCAGCTGTAACTAACTTATATTCTGACTGCCCACCCAGCTGCTCTGAACCTGCCGCCACAACCCCATACCTGTCCACCGGGCATCTCTCCGCAGCCAGAGCAAATGCGGTATGTCCAGGCCTATGAGGCAGCTTGCCTGGTGTAGACCAGCACCGTCCGGGAACCCAGCTTCACCTGTAGCTCTGTTGCTTACAAGTTTAAATTTCTGAACCTCTCTGGCCCTCAGCCTTCTTCTCAGTAAAACGAGCATGATCTTACGGTTTCTTGAGACTTTTAATGAGTTATTACACGTAAAGTATTTGGAGTAATCCTTGGCACTTAGAAAGCTCGAAGCCGTTGTTATGTTTCATTATTACTAGAATGATTAGGATGAGTTCCTCTGCCTCTCTCACAGTGGGATTTATTGGCATTTATTCCAACTTTGAATTGTGTGTTATGTTGCAATGAAAAAAAGATGTAAATAATTTCTTTAAGAACATCCCTCCCCTGAGAATCACTAGAAATGGTTCTCTTTAGTGCCAGTGGCTTGAGTCAAAGCTTGCGTGTGCCTTTCCCGTAGTTTGTCAGAATCTGTTTCCTTTCCCGTACGCAGCCATGAACTCAAGGTCAGAGGTCTGATGCTAGCTATCTGCGGGACATCGGTCATCCTGTCCTGGGCTTTTTTCATGTCTGCCTTGAGTGGCTGAGTGGGCAGAGAGCTGCCACATCCGCATGCACACAGAACAAGCTGCCACTGGTCCTTTGTGCTTGCTAATAAATGTTTGTTTCAGGCAGTTTGTTCTCTTCGTGGAGATGTCTAGTGTAACCATACTTTGGCCAGTTCCTTTCAGACCTTGGGGAGGGCGGACCAGGTGGCGCCATCTTGCTGTGGTGACCAAGCAGGGACTCCCGGAGTGACCTGTACGCAGCTCCTCATGGGCCATGATCTCCCTCTGAGTCACGTTCACATATCTGTGTCTTTATTGAAATGTGGCCACCCGGCTCTTCTCAGATTAGCTTCCATATTAGAGTTTCAGAGAGTGAGCACAGTGACTAAGCCTGCCATGCTGCCTTCCAGACCTTCTGTTGGCACCGCTTTCTCTGTGCCTTTGTCATAGGTGGCGAAGTGAATGTCACGGAGTCTTTGGCAAGTTACTGAATGGAAGAAACAAGAGTCCCGCTCTGTCTTTAAGACAGGATGGCACTGAGCCGAGACTCGGTATCCTCCCATTCAGCCCCTGTGATCTGCAGAAAAGGAGATTTATTTTGGGAAATATCCTTATCAGGTTTTGATAAAATAGCAGCTCCAAGTGGCTCCTTGGCAGTGTGAATCTGAGTTTTTAAGCTTCGAAATACGGAGATAACTCTGATTCACATGGCTCTAACTGAATTGTGGAAGGCTGTCTCTGCGTTAATGGAGTGCTTGTGGTGGTCGCTGGGCCGGGGGACGCCCTGGTCGTAAGGATCATCACGGAGGGTCTCCCCGCCGCTGGCCCTCTAGAAGCCTCGGCAGGCACAGATGTAGGTTGGACTCTCTCCGAGATAGTTACTTACGTCTTCCCTTGCGTAATGTTGAGATCTTCTGACTTTCTCCAGAAAGGATTCTAAGAGAGGAACTGAAAGGTGCCTGGGCTGTAGCCCTTGCCTGCCAAGTGCTTCGGGAACCTCCCTGCACGGGTGGTTTGGGTGCTGGAACTCCAGCAGGCGCTGGTCCTGGCAAGGAGGGAGGGAGGCATCTGCTTCAGGGACTGTTCTTCCAGAAAACCAGCAGGGGCAGGCTCCTTTTTGTCCACAGAACTACTTTTCCTGGAGGTCGTGCAGGTCTTGCCTCCTCCTACCTGATGCCCCATTCGGTCTGCCCCTATCAGCTAGTGCCAGGGTCTTGATCTTTCTGCCATTGCAGATGATCTGGCTCACAGGGATATGGGTCATTGGACTTCCTTATTTATTTCCCGGATCTTGGTCATTCTCTTCCTAGATTCATAACTATCCCTCCCTCTGTCCCTTCCATCCATCCATCCATCTATCTATCCATCTATCTGTGTATCTATCTGTCATCTATCTATTTATTTATTTTTGATTAATCTGTTGGGAAAATTCCAAAGACGTGTTCTATGGAGTATATGTTTCTTGGGCCATCCATGGGTTTAATAAGAAAAGGTGTCTGGTCAAGAAGCTTGAGGAAATAAGTTAAATCAGGTGAAACAGGTATTATGGCAGGAGTTTAGGTGTTCTCCTGTGCCTTGAGAACCACCAGAAGACATGTGTGATGAGCTCCCCGTCCTGGCATGGGAACCTAGGGAGCCTGTGTGGAGAGGGCCTCTCTGGCCCTGCTTCTTCCCCACACCTTGCGGGGGGCTGCTCCTCTCAGAGTGTCAGGCTTCTTTGCTGGGGTTCTGCAACCTGATGAGTGTTACAAATGAATTCACATGCACTTGGTCACCCGGAAAGCTCTTTGTTGTGATTTATCCAGACAGGGGTTATGTTCAGGACTATTCAAAGTTCCTCCTCCATGCACGTTACAGCAGCTCCTGTGGGCATCTTGTAACAGGCTCCACTCACACTCTGTTACGGACGGGCTCACAGCCTAGCTGGAGGTGCTGGCGGTGCCCTAGCAGGGTGTTTTTATGAGTATAATGAATATTTAAAAAGCCACAGTGAGTTCTTCTTGATGACATGAACAGTTGGGGGCAGAGAAGTTTGGCTAATGGGCTAATCTTGTTGGTGGTTGTCCTATAGGCTGCACATGTATGGCTAATTTTTGGAGAATTAGAGTGCGGACCGATACATTAAACCCCAAAACCCCACTGAAGTTAATTTAGCTGTTCTTTTATGACATAGAAGCACAGCTTAGGGGTCAGCCTCATGAACAGTGAACAACGATTATTAGTTTATGGGCCAGTAATAGTAGAAAATGTAGACGTTTGGGCAGAATTAAAAATTGATTATCGTCACTGCTGCCTCTATCATTGGGAAAAAATGCACGCTCGATGTTGAAAAAGGCATTGCAAAAATATATATGGCAATGGAGAAAATATCTTCAGGTTTATTTAGTGTCGGGAAAGGTAGTTTATCTCCCCAACTCTGGGCTTCTTGACTTCTAAATTAGGGATAATATACCTGTTCTTGTGCCCAATTATTATTATTATACTCCAAAATAGTACTTGTCTTATTATGTTATTGTGACAGTTAAATTATATAATACATCTAAAGGCTTAGAAAAACATCCAAAACTTAGAAAAGCAGTTTTTCAATGTTCAGGTCTCACTCCTGAGTGTATTTCATGGCTCACTTTTCATCTGTTTCTAATACACTTTATAAATACACGTCTACTGACAAGGGTGAATCAAAATAACAATAGCCCACTTGTGTATTTCTGTCCCAGTTAAGAACTGAGATACTGGGGGCACCTGGGTGGCTCAGTGGGTTGAGCCTCTTCCTGAGCCTTCGGCTCGGGTCATGATCCCAGGGTCCTTGGGGCCGAGCTCTGCATCGGGCTCTCTGCTGAGTGGGGAGCCTGCTTCCCTCTCTCTCTGCCTGCCTCTCTGCCTACTTGTGATCTCTCTGTCAAATAAATAAATAAAATCTTAAAAAAAAAAGAATTGAGATACTATAATCTTCTGAACTTACTAATTAATTTGCGATTCCGCTGTGATTAGGAAGCTGACAAAAGTGTTAAGGAACTACGTGGACAATGCCGAGAAGCCAGGAGTCAGCGACCAGCTGTACAAAGCCATGAAGGCTTTGGAGTACATCTTCAAGTTCATCGTGCGCTCTAGGGTCCTGTTCAATCAGTAAGTGTCATCCATGTCAGCCCTCCTAGGGGATTTTGGGAGATCTTTTACTTCCTTCCTTTCCCTTGTCTGTCTTCCTCTCTCCTTCCCTCCCTTTCTCTCCTTTTTCCTTTCTGGCTTTGCTGTCTAATGTGACAGGACCGTAGGAGATGGCCGTCCTGCGCTGGGGCTTCCCTCTCTTCTCGTGACTGCCGCCTGGTCTGTGAAAGGCAGGCACAAGCTGGAGCAGCGAGTCCTGTTACCCACGTCTGGAGTTTGTGCATGTGAGTAGTGCACTGACCCTGGAAAGTATTCCACGCTGGTCAGAGGCCTTGCAGGGCGTGCACAAGGATTCCGATGTTCCTTTCAGTTTATCTTCCTACGGAACAAAAGTCTCCAAAGAGCAAACAATCAAAACAAGCAACAAAAGGCCAAAATCAAGTTAAATTGCCTCCCTGGGGAAGACTGTGGGGCTTCCTCTCTTTCTTTCCTGCAACCAGAATGCTATTTTGTTTCTGGAGCGATGGGGTCATGTGTGGAGTTGGCAGGGGAATGGACAATTAGCCGTTTAGCTCAGTGACTTCTTTCTCATCTTCTCTGGCTTAATTTATGCATTGTTTTTGAACTTTAAAGTGGATTGGGGTGCTGATGACTTTGTTATTTCTGGAGAACATTAATATTTTTCCAGATATCTGTGTGAAAAGCAGAGCTCCAGGTGGCCCACGGTATGTAACTGTATGCCTGGCGAGATGTGGAAGCAGGATAGACTGAGTGTTGAGTGTTGGAGTGACTCTCTCTGCGTGTTTCTTTGGGAGGTCAGCTGCTTTGGGTGACCTGCTGTGAGTGATGTTGGTTCACGCTGATTATTCAAGGCTGATGTTCTTGTCGTGAGTTCTACACACAGAGGTGGATTTTCACAAAATGACATCCCTGTGACTTTTAGAGGACACACATCACCTTTTAAAAGCATGGTGCGCTTGAAATTTGTGAGTGAAAACTGGTCCTTGAACCAGTGTGGACCCAAACCAGTCCCTCGCTCTTCGTCTGCACTCTATCTTTGTTGGCCTAGGTGGCCTTCTCCAGAAGTGCCCAGGAGAAAGGGAGGGTATTCAGAATCCAATCGTGTGCATACGATGGTGCAAAAAAAAGCCAGAGGAGCAAGTTATTGACTGTGTGTAGATCTGGAGAAGTCCTGCACAGGGTAGGCCCCACACTGATGACAGTGGTGATCAACGGTTACAGCCCTTGTGTGGCTGGTTAAGGAATCACTGTGCTTGTGTTCTCTGTGGAGTTGATACGATGTAGACAGCAGTCTCTACACTGCCATTTGATTGTATGAAGACAACAGTTTGAGGTCATCATGCTGTCATTCTTGAGGAAGGCATGGAAGCCATGCTCTTTAATTTTGCTAATTACGGGTAGGCATGAATATTGCTGTAGACTCTTTATTTTTTTTTTCTTTAGGATTTTATTTATTTATTTCACAGAGAGAGAGAGAGAACGCGCTAGGATGAGCAGTAGAGGGGAGCAGACTCCCTGCTGAGCAGGGAGCCTGATGTGGGGCTCAATCCCAGGACCCTGGGGTCATGACCTGTGCCAAAGGCAGATGCTTAGTCAGGCTGAGCCACCCAGGTGCCCCTAAGCTTTCTCTTTTCTTTAGGGTCAAAGCCATTGATGATTTTCCCACTGTCAGTTGTGAAAGATGACAAAGTAATGTAGGTTTTGTTTTCCTGGATTTTATTTTTTTTCTAATAAAGTTAATTCTATGAAAATGAACTTCTTGGTACCCTCTATCTTGCTTTTGTGGATTTCCCCACTAATTTTAAATCATTACTTGCTCTAAACCAAAATGTTCACTAAGGTGAGAGCATGAACTTGAAAGAGCAGTGTAGTTGGGTAATATGTATGGATTTTGTCATGTTTTGTTTGAAAGAATCTTAATCTTGTACAATGTATAGTCAGTATGACATTGAGTCAGGAGTTTGATGATGCTCATTTTCTTCTTGAGCACACTGCTGACTTTCCTTCTCATTTGGGGATTAGGATTCAAAAGAAATGTGCATTGATAATCTGTATTTCTGTTATTGTGGTAAATTCTTTAATCTTTTATGAAATAATGTGGCTTGAAAAGATTGGGGTCATCCAAGTGGACCAGTGGTGAAGTTATTTCTTTCTCTTAATCTCTTTCAATCTCTAAGTACAAATGGTGTGATATCTTAGAACCATGGTCCATAAATTGTTAATTTTATCAGTCTTATAGAGGTTAGGAATGTGATTGGCTGCTTTTACAGGAAAGCCTGACTTAACATGGCTTAATGTGATGAGCTTCACTTCTCACCATATATATAACATGGAGCCCAGAGGAAGATTCCAGAGTTGATGCACTTGGTTCCTGGTTTCCCCATGTCCTTGGCTCCTGTTGCCCTTCTTCTCCGCCATCCTTAGGGTCCATCTCTGTGTCTTACGGCCCCAAACTGGTTCCTGCCCTTCCTTTCATCAGGACTGCATTCCAAGCCACAGAGAGGAGAAGGTATGGTGTAAACAGCCTTCCAGTTCCTCTCCTTTTAAAGAACTTTCCCAATTCCTACAAAGTGTCATCTCCGAACTATGTCATATGACCACCTTAGATGCAAGGGAGATTGTTAAGGACTTTTAAGATTTTATTTATTTATTTGATAGAGAGTGGGAGAGAGAATGACAGGGGAGAAGGTCAGAGGGAGAAGCAGACTCCTCATGGAGCTGGGAGCCTGATGTGGGACTCGATCCCGGGATTCCGGGATCATGACCTGAGCCGAAGGCAGTCGCTCAACCAACCGAGCCACCCAGGCGCCCCGGTAAGGACTTTTAGATGCGCTTATTATTGATGCTTTCAACAAAATCAGAGTTCTTATAGTAAAGGCGACAGGGAGAAATATATATTGGATAGGTGACTAACATTCTCTTTCTTATGCTTTTAACCTGAATTTCTCTTGCCTGACAGCTCAAAATGCCCCTAGCTTACTCTGGGTTCTGAAGTCCTACTTAATTAGGCCCCTGAGAGCTTTTCTCGCTGTTAGTTTGGGGTCAGTCTCTGAGACTCCTGTCACTAGTATCTCCTTGGCTTTAAGTCACTGGAGCCCTGTGTGACCCAAAGATGTGGTTCGGTCTTCTGTGCTGCACAGAAGCTCAGCAGATCCTTGCCTGTGACCCAGGGAGGTGTTTTATGTTTGATGTCCTGAGGAATGCCTTTGTTTTGGCACTGGGTAGCATGTTGGTACAGATCTTCATCCTGCTGCCTGCTTTTGTTCTGGAGTGGCCTTTGCGGGAGCCGTGGCCTGATCACGAAAGGGGTCTCTTTGCTGGGATAACTTGTTTGTCAAGAGCTGACACTGTCCAGGACAGAAGTGGAAAGAGGTCATGAGATGAGTAGCAGCAGTTGCCAAAAGGCAGTGAGACTTCCTAAGGCTGCCAAGGCCCTTGTCTGGGCATTCCTGACCTCATCCGAATACTGTGTGAATATGGAGATTTTGATGACCAGGTCCTTCCCTCCTGCCCTTCCTCCCTTCTCCCTTGCTTCTCCCACGTAAGTACTTAATGAGCTTGGGAGCCCTGACCGCATCCCCGACTTTAATAGTTTATTGGCCTTAGTTTTTTCCTAATTGCTTCCTAAATGTGTATCTTGGCTGCCTTCTTTGATTCCTGAGGGCAGAGAGGAACATATGTTCCTTTCAAAACTTAGAACACAGTTGCAGCCACATTATGTAGATAAGATACTATTTCTTACATTTAAATCTGTACTCCAAAACTGAGAACTCTGATTCTGTGGGAAGAAAAAAATCATGGCCTTCAAATCATGGACCACAGGGCTGAAGACTTGAGTAGGATCTCGTTCTGCTCACCCCCACTCGCCATGGTCCCACCAGCTATATTTCAGTAGCTTTTCTTCTGTGATCATCAAAGGCATGAATTCTAGATGAAATAATATTCCTCTTTCGTGTTGGCTTCTGAAAGAGAAAGCAGTCCTGTGTCCTACACAGGTGTCCCCTGTGTTTGCTCCATGAGAAGTTCCCGGCAGCACCTCTCGTGTGGTGTTCACGGAGCTGGGGAGGAAGCAGACTAGGGTTCCCGTTTTCTTACTTGCGCCACATTTATTAGCTTCAGAGAAAGACCATTGTGCTCACAGCTGGAGTTGACAAGAGTGTTTTCCTCTTTGCAGTTGGAATAAACGTTAGAGGTTCTTTATTTTTCTTCTTCTCTCAGAATGGTCTGCTGTGTTTTCAGGTAACGTAGTACTTTGTAAAATTCCCGGGTAATTGACAGTCATTATTCTTCCAGTGAACAAAGAGGTGAAACATTGGAGATAAAGATATGGATGCTTATCCCACTATCTTTCTCACTATGCAAATCCATACTTTTTGTTTTGTTCAGAAGGCTCATTTTGTTTTGAAGTGAGAACAGCAATTTTAAAACTCTGGCCCAAAGACATTTGGTTTAGAACCTACAGAAAGATTCCTGACAGCCAGGGGCACTTCTCCACTGGTTTTTGTTTGTCTGTGTTTTCTGTGTGGGTGGATCACATTAAGTGGAAAGCCAGAAAACAGACACATCCTGTTTCAGACCTTCTGAAGCAAATTACTAAAGCTAGTTATTGCTGTGTTCTTCTTCTGTCTTCCCGGTGCTTTGTGGAAGCTTTGCCTGTCATCCGGTGTGCATAATTAGTTATTGATCATGAATAAGTTGTTGCAGACCTGTCATTCTGCTATCATTTCCTGGGTCACAGAAATAGAATGTAGCTAATAGACAACAGTCTTGTCATTCCCTGATAATGAATACTTAAAATGTATAAATAGAGCAAGGAATGATAACTAGCTCTTACTCATCTAGTTATCTACTGATAGCCCTCGGAATTCTTTCCTCAGCCCTTCTTCTACCTGAAGGTGGGTCAAACAAGTGGCTGTTCTTGGTTTATTTGATAAAACCAAGAGGTGAGACTCTAGAGGCTTCCCTTTCATTTCAGAAAGATGCGTCAGTGGGAATGCTGTACAATACTTGTCATTTCTGTGTTTTAAATATGTTGATTGGCAGCAGAGAAACTGCTAAGTTTTCATCTTTGAGGGATTCTTGGTAGAAATTTAGATAGCATTTACTCATTACTTATACCTTATAGATTTTGAAACTGTTATTGGGGGCATACGGATTTAGAATTGTGATCTCTTGGTTGTGGATTTATAGGCAAACTCACTTTATTGCTCTTTGCATACACTGTGGTTTTTAGAAATCCAACGGTTGTGGCAACCCTGCGTCAAGCAAGCCTTTTGGTGCCATTTTTCTAAAAGCATTTGCGCGTTAATATCTCTGTGTTGTGTTCAGGTAATTCTTGTAATATTTCAAACTTTTCCCTTGTTACTATATTTGTTATGGTGTTCTGTGATCAGTGATTATCAATGGCTGAAACCCCAGATGATTATTAGCACTTTTTAGCATAAAGTATTTTTTTAAATATTAAAGTATGTATTTTTTTTTTTTTTTAAAGATTTTATTTATTTATTTGACAGACAGAGATCACAAGTAGGCAGAGAGGCAGGCAGAGAGAGAGGAGGAAGCAGGATCCCTGCTATGCAGCAGAGAGCCCGATGTGGGGCTCGATCCCAGGACCCTGGGATCATGACCCGAGCCGAAGGCAGAGGCTTTAGCCCACTGAGCCACCCAGGCGCCCCTAAAGTATGTATTTTTTTAAGACAAAATGCTGTCACACATTTAATAGACTGCACTATAATGTAAACATATTTTTCGTATGCACTGGGAAACCAGAAAGTTAGTTTGATTCTTTTTATTGCCATACTCATTTTATTGCAGTTGTCTGGAAACTGAACTCACAGTGTCTCTGAGGGATGCCTGTACCCTTTCATCAATATGAAAACTTGCCCTTTATCTTTTGGTTAATATTTGCATGCAATATCTCTTCTCTTCTTTGCTTTTAACCTTTCTGTGTCCTTATATTTAAGCTCTTTCTCTTGTGCATAACACATAGCTGTATCTTTATTTCATACAGTCTGAAAGCCCTCTTAACTGAGGATATAGTTTGTTTGGATGTGATGGGTTTAGACTTATTTTCTGTTCATTTTCTCTTTTATCCGTCTGTATTACGTTCTCCTTTTTCTCCTTCTTTGCGTTCTTTTGTAGAAAGCCTGATGTTCTTTTTATGGTCTCGTTTTCTCCTCTTTTGATGTGTTAGTGATATGTTCTTCTACTGTTCTTTTAATGATTATCCTACATGTGACAACATGTGTGTTTGAATTCTTACAGAATAATTAAAATCATTACTCTTGCCACTCCCCTGGTAACACTAGACATGGCTGGAACAGAGCACTCTATTTTCACATGAAATCTCCTTTTTAAAATTATTATTGTTACGCATTTCAAGATACCTATATTTTATGCCTCATAAGATACAACTGTTACTATTTTGTATAGTTAGTATTAATTCAATAAGTTTTATATTTATTATCATTTTTTGATTTTACTTTCAATTTCATGTTTCTCCATGGGGTTAGTTTCCTTCTGTGCTCCCCCCCCAAAAAAAAACTCCTTATAGAATTTCTTTTAATAAAAGTCTGCTGCAGGGTTTGTGTGAAAATCATTTACTTCCTCCTTGTTTTTAAAGGAAATTTTTATTTAATATAGAATTATAGTTTGGCAGTTAGTTCTTTCAGATACTGTGCTCTTCTCTCTTCATTTCCATCTTTTCTGGTGAGAAATCAGCTTTCAGACTTCTTGTTATGTCTTTGAAGGTGACGGTGTCTTTTGTTTGTGTGTTTTTCCTCTAGTTGTGCTTACAATATGTTGTTTCTGTGGTTATGAGCAGTTTTAGTATGGATTTTATAGAAATGCTTTTACTTTCTTTTTTCTCCTACATTGGATTTTCAGAGCGTCTTGAACTTTGGATTGATTTTTCTCTATTCATTTTGGCAAATTTATTGTCATTATCTATTCTGGTATCATATTTGTCACCTGTGTGTCTCATTTTCTTCTGGAACTTCAGTCATATGTGTATTAGACCCATCTTTATACCCTACATATCTCTAACACTCTTTTGTTTATTTTCTCCCTCTGTGCTTACTTATTTTCATGTTGATCATCTTCCACTTCACTAATTCTACCTTTTACTTGATCTGATCTCAATTTACCCCACATAATGAATTCTTAATTTTAGATATTATAGTTTCTAGTTTTAAAATTTTCATTTGATTTTTTCTGTAGATTTCTTACTAAACTTCCCATCTTCTGTTTTCTCTATCAATTTTTTCATATTTCCATCTTTTTATTTTCTCCATTTTTTTCCATTTCCATTTATGTTGACATTCTTGCTAGCTAGCTACAGTATCTTGACCACCTGTCATTCTGTTTCTGTTGTCTTTTTTTCTTTCTCGTTTGGCCACATGGTCTCTTCTATTTTTAGTTAATTTTTACTTAAATGTAGCTCCAGGTGATGGTCTCTTCTTTCAGAGATGATCATCCTTTCCCCTTCTAGGCAGGACAGTGGGACTGATCTTTTACTCTAACAAGGCTCTGTGTAGCCTTCGTAAGCTTTGGTCTACATTTGGTTGGCTCCTGGTTCCCCAGGGTTTTCAGTGGAGAGTCTGCTCTGTCATGTGCGACCCATCTCCCTGGCATTTTCTAATTCATTACCATTCATTATCTTTGGAGACTGATAGAAAGCCCACTCTACAGAGATTTTCACTCTCCTATCCCACACGGCTCTAGGATTGGCAGATGTCCTGAGGACGAGAGTGACTGCGTGCTTAAAGCCTCCCCAAGTGTTTGGACTGGTCTGTAAAACATGACTCTGTTGCTTCGTGTTCCCTGCAAGCAGGAGTTCATGATTGTAGGCTATGCACCTTTTAAACAAACTCCGATTGAATAAAATCCTTTATAAAATGGATACACTAGGTTACAGTTTCCCATTTTCGACCGGATTTGTTGCTTTACATTGGAACTCATTTAAATATAAGATGACCTCTAGGGTAATTAATTATCACTTAGTTTACAGAATTTTCCATTGTACACAAGTTTTCAGGTATGGTATACTTTAATTAGGCAGAAAGCTAGTTTATAATAAGAAAACATCTGCGTTGCAGCATTTTAAAATGCAAATGTGTTGCTTTTTAGTAACAGCAACTTGAAGTAACTGCTAATAAATAATTTATACGTGAAACTTATTTATAATTAGCAACATATATTTGTCTCTGTGTAACCAATGCACAACTTCCTTATTACCCATTTATTGAATATGCTCCACCTTGTGATAATTTTTCCATTACCAGCAATTCTGTGATGAATGAATTGTATAGTGTCATTACTCTGAAATAAAGTAATTTTGAATTTACTATTATAATATCATTTTCAAATGGTTACAAGATGGTGTTAAATTCAGGAAATTAAATTTATGTTAATTATGTGACATTGTGGGTTTAAAAAAACACTCGCAGGAAATACACCAAAATATTGACAGTGTAATCTCCGTGGGCTAGAATTAAAGCTGAATTTCTCTGCTACTCCTTCCTCTGGTCTTCCTTCCTCTTTCTCTCCTTCCCCCCTTTCTATACGTTTCCAATTTGCAGATTTAGAAAATGTATCATGTTACAATGAAAAAAAGCACATAAACGGTACAGTTAAAAACCAGCTTCTTCCGCCTGAGGCCCCAGCCCCCTGGCCGTGTGGCCCAGATGAACCCCGTTTCTGAGCTGCCTCCTGTGTTCCATGGATGTGGCGGATTTTCCCTCGTGTTCTCAGTTGCCGCCCCAGCAGCAGCTTGCAAGGCTGTGATGTGGGGGCAAACAGGCTTGAGGCCCTGTCCACCAGGCCTCATCGAGTGTCCTGTGCTCCGTTGCAGACTGTATGAAGACAAAGGGGAGGCTGACTTCATGGAGTCCCTGCTGCAGCTGTTCAGATCCATCAGCGACATGATGAGCAGCGTGTCGGACCAGACCGTCAGGGTGAAGGTAGGCCCTGGGGTGTGGCGGGAGCGGCCATCCTCACGCCCGCTGGGAGCTGCTGGGCTCCCCCGCTGGGCATGCAAGAAGCAGGGGCTCTTCCTCCCGCAAAGCCTGAGCTCGCGTGGCGGCCCAGGGGCGGCTTTGGTGGCGAGCGCTTCTGGCCCCCCGTATCCTGAGATGCTGTTTTCCCTTCTCTGTCGGTGTCTTCAGGCCCCCCGCCCTCTCTTTGCTCCGCGGTAAGGACGTGCTCTGAATTGATGCAAACATAAGGATGTTGATAAGAAAAATGTTCGCGTGTCACTTGTTGGGGTGTCTCGGGGGCTGGGCAGAGGTGGGGATGCTGAGGCTGTGGGCGCCCCGGGCATCAGTCGGACCTCAGGCTACGTTGCTGGAACGCGGATATGTCTTGGTCCCGCACGCTTGCCCAGAAGAGCGAGGGATCCAGCGTCCCCACCGTCCCCCTCTTTTTACCACCTCAGGTGTCCCCCCATGGAAGGACCTCACGAGAGGTTGTCGGCTGTGGTGTGGAGGTGCCGGGAGGCGGGAGCACGGGGCGGCCGGCCTGCTCTCTGGCTTCCCCCGTTCTGGCCATTTCCATGGGGCTGACCGACTGCAGACAGAGGCGTGGTGTGCAGGCTGCCGCCCAGGCTGGTGCCCTCAGAGGACAGTAATCTTCTGAGTGACTCACTGGGCGGCTTTCACGCGACTGTTCACTTAGCTGCTGTTGCTGTTACTCTCCTCCCTTAATGCTCTTTTAATGCGTAATTCAGAAAACATTGTTATGGCTGTTGTCTTGAAAATGTTTTGGAAAGTGATTACCATTCCATCTGCAGCAAAGACGTGTGTGTGTCAGGTGTGTCCCACGGTTGCTGTGACCAGGGCCACTGTCACAACCAGCCCTGGGTGGAGCGCACGGGGCCTTCCGTCTCAAGGTGGTGCAGCTGTCCGCAGAGCTGCTGGATTCTTCCATGGACGTGCTTGAACTTGATGTGAACTTCTTGTAGAAAAACTGGTGATCTACAGGGAAAGGGATGTGGTGCGTCGTTGAAGTTTTAGGCTAACCATTTTGGTGACTTGCTATGCCTCAAGCTGCCTTATTGTCCTGGGGTTAAAATTAGCAATGTGTTCAGGATACTTAGCACTACATCCTGTGGCATTTCAGAAAAACAGGCACGGCGGGCGTAAGAATAGATAAAAATTACAGGAAGTTTGAGCCCAGACATAATTTTAGATTTCTTTTTTTTTTAATTTTTTATTTTTTTATAAACATATAATGTATTTTTAATCCCTAGGCGTACAGGTCTGTGATTCGCCAGGTTTACACACTTCACAGCACTCACCATAGCACATACCCTCCCCAGTGTCCATAACCCCACCCCCCTCCTCTTCCCCCCCCCCACCCCCAGCAACCCTCAGTTTGTTTTGTGAGATTAAGAGTCACTTATGGTTTGTCTCCCTCCCGATCCCGTCTTGTTTCATTTATTCTTTTCCTACACCCCAAACCCCCACGTTGCATCTCCACTTCCTCATACCAGGGAGATCATATGATAGTTGTTTTTCTCCTATTGACTTATTGTAATTTTAGATTTCTAAATATACTCTTACATTATTAAATTTGACTGGGCTTGACTCTTGTCTGCCCACCTCCTTCTGTGTTGGATTATTCAGTGAGTGGAGTCTTGCAAGACCTTCCTTCAGTGGGTGTTTTCTCCTAAGATGGGAGTGAAATCAGGGATGTTCACGCGTGATGAAGACTTTATGTCTGCGAGATCGGCCGGCGGCAGAGTGTTGTTTCAAACGTCGCCTCCCTTGTGGCTAATTTTGTACCTTGTTTTTACACAATAGGTGCTCTCTGCATGGGTGAGATTTGAAGACTCTCATCCCAGGTCCCCGGGTTTTGCGTTGTTCTCATCCTCCAGGCTTTGCTCTGCGGAAATGGAAATAACAGTTATGAATCATCTTCTAGAGAGAAGATACAAAAAAAAAGACCGTGGCATTTCATAGGGTTACGTGTTGTTCCCCAAAGGGTGGCTCTTGGTGGCCGTTTTGATTTTTGTGAGGATCTGTGTGAGATCTGTGACTAGGAAGTCCGCACGCTGTCGTGTCTTCCCGGCACGATGTGGGGTGAGCTGACGGGATGGGGAGTGGGGGTGTGCCTGCTCTGTCCCCAGAGCCTGCGTCCTGCAGTCACCTTCCCAGAGCTGCTGCCGCTCCTTCCATCGCCCTGGCCGCAGAGGGTGCAGCCCCGGCATGTTATGCCTTCAGGGAGAAAGAGGCCAGAGGAGTTGGGGAATAATTAACTGCAGGACGAACATGGCATCAACGTCATTGTCATTGGTGCTGCCTTCCGTTTGAGTCAGTACCAGACATTGTTCCTGGGTTGCTGAGTGTACGGGAGCACGCACACAAAGGGGGTATGTTTTTGTGATGTGGGCGAGGAAACTGCAGGGCTGTGTGGGCTGTTCTGTCTCTCCCTTCTCTGCCTGGAGCACTTCTGGATCCTTCTCTGGGGAATCCGCGTGTTTCTGGAGACAGACTGACCTTTGTGCTGCTTTACTGTCCCTTAGTGAATGCCCCCAACCTTGGGGCTGTTTACACCTTTTGGCCATTGTGAGTAATGCTGTGAATCTAAGTTTGCAGGTAATTGTTCAAGTCTCTGCTTTTACTTTGTTACCGATATGTAGGGTATATATCAGATGTGGAAATGCTGGGTCATATGGTAATACCATGTTTAATTTTTTGATGAATTACCATATTTTCCACAGCAACTGTACCACTTTACTCAAAAAGATATTATTTTATCTTTAAATTTATCTTTCTTTTTTTATCTTTAGATTGCTTAGTGGATTTACCTTACCAGCTATTTCTGGCAACTTCTCAAGCCTGAGGCTTATCGCCGCCCCCCTGCCACCACCTTTAGCAAATGATGCTGGTCTGTCTGCTTTGCCGAGAGGATCCTTTAGGATCTGTCTGATGTCACCTTTCCTTTCTCATCCCCATCAGAAGACTGAAAGTAGCCTTCCGCAGGTGTGGAGTCTCCCCTACCCACTCCTGCCTCTGGGGTTTTGATCAATCCCTTACTCATCCTCTCAGTCTAGAATCTTTTGTCTGCATATCAGATTTCCCTTTCAGTTTGTCTGCAGTCATGCCCAGACTTTCTCAACACTCAGCAGGTGCTTGTGGGATCCTTCTCTGCTGTCACACTTCTCTCTCTCCTTCCCATCCCACGAGGGGTTCCTTGTACCATGGTCAACGCCCCCTGGTTCTCTCCTCTGCTCTCCCCTGTGTGATCGTGGTCCATCTCTCCCCCACGTTTGATGCAATGGCACTCAGATGTGGGCTCTCCAAAGCCAGACGTGGCCATTCCGTCCACTGCCTTCTCTTCCCTTTGTTCTCCTTGGCTGTGATACACATGTCTATGTTTGCTCATGACCGCAGTTCTTCTTGATAAAATTGTGCAGAAAGTTTTTTTACTCTCTCTACCCTCAGTGCTGTACCTGCCCTTTCTTATTTCCTGACTGTATTTCAATGTTTTCCTAAAACTCACATCTGCTGGTGGCCTCCTCCTTAGAAAGCTGTGATGTTTTCCAGCTGCCTGGAGAGATGGGTCAGATTGCAGTTTCTGCATTTCAGAAACCTTCATTGCCAGCCCAACCAACCCTCCTAGCCTTTAATTCCTTGGAGACTGAAGGTAACTAGAGTGCCTTCCTTAGAGAACACAAAACATCTGGATGTTGGGAAGCCTCCCTGAATTAATTCCAGGGGTTGATAGAATCATGAGCTCCCCGTGCTAGAATAGCAACAGCTGATACGCATTGATCGCTTTCTGTCCTAATTGCTTTACATCTATCAGTTTATTTGATCCTTACGATAAAACTCTTAGGTACTCTCCTTGCTTTCACATGCAGACAACCAGAGATGGGAACTAGCTTGCCCAAGGCCATATGACTAGCATGGGAATGGAGTGATGATTAAAGCCTACCTTAAATTCCAGAGCCACATTCTTTTCTCTTCAACTCCCCTGGAGAACAGTGTTAAGTACCAGCTATCTGACTGTATTTAGAAACGGCTCATACCTGTCGTCCACACTGGTGGACAGCAGCTCTGTGTCTGATGCTTTGGGGCTGTAAAGGCATAAATATCATTTCTGGTGGACCTTTCCGTCAAGTGGACATGTGGTATGTTCATGCATAAAGCAATTAAAAATACTTTGATCAGGGGTGCTTGGGTGGCTTAGTTGATTGAGAGTTCAACTCTTGATTTCCACGCAGGTCATGATCTCAGGGTCCTGAGATCAAGCCCTGTGTCAGGCTCCACGCTGGGTGTGGAGCCTGCTTTAAATTCTCCTTCCTTTCCCTCTCTACCCGCCCCCCCCCAAAAAAACCCCAAACAAACGAATGAACAAGCAAACAAAAACAACTTTGACCAAAGGCCAAAGTGGGTTTGAAGGGAATAAAGGGAGTCTGATGGGGCTGGTCACGGAGGCTTCTAGGAGGACCAGTCATGGTCCTTGGTCATGGTCCCACTATGTTGGCCGTGGGTTTTTCTCTTTCTTAACCAGTTGTTGATTGCTAGGCTAGATTTGGGGTGGTTGGGGTTTTACGATCAGAGTTAACACACGCATTGCAGATTTACTCAATTCCAAAATATTGGAATATTAACTCTATGGAATGATCCTAGAAAAGACCACCTTGCCTCCTAGGCATGGTCTACTGGTGTGTCTAGGGAGAATTCTAGAACTTTCTGTAGAGAGAAACTTTGACCAAGATCCACAGTAAGGAATAGATTCTTGGTGTGTATGTGTGTATAAAGCTGAAAGATGTTTCATGGAAAGGTTCTTACCTTTATTCCGTATGATACCCTCCAGTATTTTCTATTCTAATGTCCATCAGTCTATTTGGAACTAACATATTTCACAGAAACAAAAACAAAAAATAAATTGTGGGTTGACAGGCACTAAATTTTTTTCCGGAACGGCTTGTGTATTTCACCCCACATTTAAAAGCCTTGCTCTTTATCATTCTTCAGGTTTTTTCTACTGTTTCTCCTTCAGTTTATATGAGAATATGATTCATTTTCTGTGTGTCTTCCACTGACTTACAAAGACTCGGGCCACTGTAGCTCGGTGACTTTCCCTCGCGGAGAGTGGATTGGCCGGGGTGAGGAGTAATTGAATTCAAGGCCCCCACGTTGAGGTTGGCACACAGATGCGGGAGGCCTTGTCTTCCTTCCCAGGGCTGCCCCTGGGTGTGGGCTTTCTTCTTACCATTTGTGGTGCTGGTCCATCTGGGCTTCTCTGGAAGGCTCTGTGTTGGGAATAAGTTGTACCGTGATTGTGGTAAATGCCATTTTGGGTGAGTTTTGTCCTCTGAGAAGCACTGTTTCATTTCCTTAAAAACTGTATCCTGACTTGAAACGAACAGCACTCACTTGCCATACAGCTTGTCTAAAATTCTTCTTTATCAGAAGATTTTGTTGCTTTCTCTCATTTCTAAGCTAGCACTAGGGGTCCACACCGCCTGTCACAACTTTGAGAATTCAGAATTTTGTGACCTCAGGAAAAGCTGTCTTGGTGTATTAGGGATGATGACAAATAAGGATCCAAAATCATCGGTTCTTCTTGCAGATGAGGACATGAGGCTCACAGGGAACTCCGGACCTTCCAGGGTTCAGTTACAGAACTGGCTGCTCCCCACTTTGCCCCTGCCTTCTAAGCCCTCCCGGTTTCCGCTTCTAGTGCTGTGTGCGAGATTGCAAGATTTCGTGAGGATGTGAATTACCGCTTCTCCTAAACAATGTGGTGTTTCTTGTGCCCTTGCCCTCGTTTTTTTTTTTTTTTTTTTTTGAATTTTACTTATTTATTTGACAGAGAGAGAGAGATCACAAGTATGCAGAGAGGCAGGCAGAGACAGAGGGGGAAGCAGGCTCTCCACCGAGCAGAGAGCCTGATGCGGGACTTAATCCCAGGACCCTGAGATCATGACCCGAGCTTATGGCAGAGGCTTAACCCACTGAGCCACCCAGGTGCCCCCTTGCCCTCGTTTTTAAATGTAACTGTGATCTTGTTAGAAAAGTGGGAAATGCCAAACATCGATAAGAAAAAGAAGACTCATTTACCATTCATCTCCCATGAATTAATTACCCTCTTAGCGTGTTTGTCTTTATAATGGCGTGCTTTTTCTCCTTCATGTCATCAGATGTCTGTGGGGATATGTGCTGTATAGGATATGTACAGGCATGCATATTGACATATATGTACGTGTGTGTGTGTGTGTGTGTGTATTTCCATATGTATTTCCCTGTATCCTGTAGTATTTTTCAAGAACATGTTTCTTAAGATTGCATGTGACCTCCTGGTTATGTCCTCACTGCTTGAACCAGTTTTCTGTGTTTGGGAACTTGGATTGTTTCTAGTTTTCATCTCGATAAACAGAGCTTTAGGAAGCCTCCCTGGCTGGCTCTCTGGTGGCACAGCCCTGGCTGGTTCCATCTGGTTTCCTGGGAGGCAGCCAGAGTTCCGAGTGTGCTGATGTGCCCCCGAATTATGGCTTCGTGTGTCCCCCTCTGCACTGTTGTGTCCTGTGCCACCGCCAGGTCTTGGTTTCCCCTGGAGCCCGGGTTCTCCCTGTGCTTGCTCTTCACTGCCCGCCTCGTGGGACCCAGCCTCTCAGGTGCAGGGTCGTGGGGCTGCAGAGCCATTCTGTCCGCAGAAGCCACCGCTTCTGTCGGTACCAGCTCAGTGGCCATGCCAGGCGAGAAGATGAGAGCTCTGCCATCCAGCTCCTTCCAACCAGATGATTCTGGGTCCTGAGGGAACCAGAGGCACCTTAAAGAGATTGGTAGCATCTGAGCCAGGAAGGTGCACTAACAGCAAACAATGAAATGTTTCTTCGTTCTTGTTCTGAGGTTGGGGATGGCTGTGGACTGTGGTGATAACCCAAGAGTAGCAGAGATGTGAGGCAGGACGTTGCTTGTCTGTCTCTCATCACCCACAAGGACGAGCGTGGGGTGGTTTGGATGGTGACCTTCCCGGTCATGCTGTCTGCTGTGGGGGAAGTCTGTTGGATTAGAACATCCAGCCGTTGAGGGTCTGCAGCTCGGGAGAAGCCAGGCCAGGCCTCCCGGAGAGTTCTGCTACTGACACAGAGAGGAGAGGGAGGGCCAGGACTCAGCAGCTGTGGGGATAAGCCACGCCACGCCTGGAGGAAGAGTCCATCTCTTGCGACAGCTGGACCGAAGCATTTCAGACGGGGCTTCCTAAGACAAATGTATTCTCTCCTGTTCCTTCTAGGTGCTTGTCTTCATCTGCTTGAGCCATTGCCACAGAATATCATAGACTGCTTTTCCCTCACATGCTGGAGAGCAAAGGCAGGAAGCAGGTTCTTTTGATCCTTATTAGGGCACTTATCCACTCACGGGCCCCACCATCATGACCTCATCTGACCCTAGCCACTCCCCACAGGTCCTAGCTCCTGACACCATCGCACTGGGGTGTACAGTTTTGACATAGGAATTTGGGGGGCATATAAGCATACAGGTGTAACTGTGCTCTGGGGGTCTGTTGCATGCCTTTCTCCTGGCTTCTTGTGGAGGCCAAGAGTCCTTGGCCTGTAGACACCTCACTCCTGTCTCTGTCTCTCTCTTTACGCCGGGTTCCCCTGTGTGTCTGAGTTTTTGTGTCTCTCTTCTTCTAGGGACAGTGGTCCTATTGAATTTGAGGCCTACCCTGTTCTCGTATGACCTTGTGTTAACTTGAATCTGTCTGCAGAGACTCTTTCTAAATGAGGTCACTCTCACAGGTACTAGGGGTTAGGGTTTGAACAGATCTTTTTCTGGAACACAGTTCATCCTACAACGGAAGTCAGTGTAGACTCTACAGGGATGCCAGCGGCACCCAGACCAGCGGTTCAGGAAGAGCTGGAGGGGCAGCGCCCGGTGCCCGGGGCCCAGACCTCAGTGTGAGGTCTTGTCAAAATGGAGATTCTTACTCAGTAGTTCTGGAGAAGGGGACCCAAGAGTTTTCATGTTAATTCTGCTCATGTTGGTCCCTGGGTAACACTTAGAATTGGAAGTGGCCAGGGCTGACCTAGCATACAGAACATTCTGGCTTCTGTGTGAGCACCAGCAGAAGGGGAAGCATGGGAGTCCGAGTCTGGGCAGGTTTCCCTTCAGGGCTGGCTTTACCCGGGCTTCCAGCCCTCATCTGTCTGATGTTCTGGATTGTTCTGATGGTGCAAGTTCTCCCTATACACAGGTGAAGAGATGCTTGGAGGTCAAGTCATGACTCAAGTCAAAAAAGAAGCAGCAGCAAAAACAAAACCACGGAAAGGTGAAGAAAGTATTTTATGACTGTCTCTTAGTAACCCATCAGCTCAAAATGCTTCCAGTTTCCTCTTACTGCTTTCTGGTCTGTGGCTTCCAGACTCTGCAGAGAGTTCCACCGTCTGGCCAAGGGATTTGAACACATCAGACACCACGCTTCTGGCTTCTGCCAGACCGATAGTTGGGGAGCATTTGCCTAGCTCTGGATTTCTGGAATCTCTTCTGGCCCCAGTGCACACACTTCTTGGGTGCTCCCCTGGGATGCTTGGGATACCACCCATGGGCAGGACATCTGTATGGATACACTTGCCTCCTTGAGCCTCTCCTCACCCCCCTTGGTAGAACAGGGCTCATTGTAACAGTAGCAGAAATGAAAGTAGTTTCTTTCTGCCACTGTCCTTGAGCCATCAAACCATCTGTATTGGTTTTCCACCAGTTGTGGTGCATGGGAATGCATATTTTGATGGTTCCAACATACATGCCATTTAGTTTCCTGCTTCTTTGCCATTACATTACAAGCGTTTTTCCGTATTCATGAGCAGTCATAATTACGATTGTCGTGGTTCAGTGCCCATTCAGAACATGCACCTGAATTGATGTGCATTCAGTTAGTTAATCAAGTGATTTTTCATCGTATTAATTTTTCCATTGTTGGATACCAGGAGTTTGCTTTTAGCATTTTAACCCTGCGATGAATCATTCTGTTGGTAAGTAGTTGTTGGCATTTATCTTTTTAAAACATTCTGTGGCAGGTTTCCTTCATGCTGGTCATCCCCCTGTCCCTACCTGTATCAGAGGACAAGCCTTTAATATGGGATTGCAGAATTCCAGGGATTTCCTCGCCCTCCCCTCTGTCTTGGCCTTGGACATGATGCTCACTGGGGAAAAAGTGCTCCTTTAAATTTGTGGCTCCAGTGAATTCCTTCTCTCTGCCCCTGACCTTGGCCTTCTAGAGGTCACTCCCTCACCATACCTTCCACATCTGTGCTTTCTGCCTCTGGTTCCCGACCTTCCGCTCCTGGGCATGATGTCATGCAGGCTGCCTTCTTCCCTCACAGTCCCAGTTTATTCAGTGTCCCTGTGAGTGTGAGTGGGCCTCTGATTGCTTGAGGGCTAGCACTTAATCCTTTGGTCATATGTGTGTATGTGTGTGTTTTATTATTTTACATTTAAAAACATTTTAAAGAAATTTTAATTTATTTATTTGTCAGAGAGAGAGACCGTGCACAAGCAAGTGGAGAGGGAGCGGGAGAAGCAGGCTCCCTGCTCATCAGGGAGCCTGATGTAGGACTTGATCCCAGGACCCTGAGCTGAAGGCAGCTGCTTAAGCAACTGAACCACCCAGGCACCCTGGTTGTACATTTTTAAAATGCACTTAATAATATGTTCATTCTCTGTGCTGGGCACTGGGCACAAATAGCAGAGACAGGGCTTTTGTTCTCATGGTGATTGCATTTAAGAATGAGCTAGAAATTAACCAAGTAGCCATACCCATAAGCATAGAGTTGCAGATGGCAATACATGATTTTAAGCAAATCGTAGACATAAGCTTCTCACTTTACATTATAACGAGTCCTCTTAAGGACAAGTAAGAGAGAGGATGACAAGGTATATCAGGAAGTGGGGATTGGAAATAATTTGGGGGTTCAAGGAAGGTTCCAAGGAGGAGCTGGTTAAAGTGTGAAGTGGGGAGGCCCCAGGTAGAGGCAGCAGACAAGAAGGTATTTGTTGCTGTCACGGAATCCCAAGATGATCAGTGGTTGTGGCTGGATAGGGTGACAGTGAGAAGGCCAGGACTGTGAGGAGAGAGGAGAGAGGCAGCTCTGGGCATATGGGGCAGAGCGCTGTGGGCCTGGTGAGGATCCCCGGAAGCCACTCAGCAGGTCCCCTGGGGAGGGTTCAGTCAGATCAGATCTGGCTGCCATCTGCAGGATGGAATAGAGCATCCGAGAAAGGAAGCCGTATGGTGAGAGGCTGTTAATGGAATCCAGGTGAGGGACTGTGGTCCTGGGGCCAGAGCAGAGCTCTCCACCTCAGCACTGTTGACCTTTGGGGCCAACAGTTCTTGGTCCTGGGGCTGTCTTGTGGAGTACAGGATAGTTCACAGCATCCCTGCCATCTGCACATGGGAGCGTGGAGAACCGGCAATGTCTCCGGGCGTCCTGCCAGTGCCTCCTGGGCTTGGGACGGCAGCATTGTCCCTGCACGAGATCTCTTGGGCTGCGGTACTGGTCACGAGTTTCGAGGAGATGGAGACCTGCGGTATAATTTGCCGGCCGTGGTGGTTGATCTGATATAGGAGGCGAGGAAGACCAAGGGAGGTGTCATAATCACCTACAAAGTCTTTGGCTTAATCATGCGTGCTGGAGACGTCTCTCGGAGCAGGGGAGGGTCGTAGAGCATATGGGCTTTGAGCATGGGCTTCTTCCAAGACTCCGCTGGAAACTTCTTTCCGGGAGTTGCTGTGTGAGCTACTCTTCTCACTGTCATAGGAAACCTGGCTCCATGCAGCTGTTGGGTGCTGACCTGTCTTTATTTACTTCCCAGGCACCTTCTGGATATCTTCATGGACGTCCACCTGCCATTTCTGAGTGTACTGCGGTCTTTTAGGACCAGGTTCTCATTTCCTTTCTTGCTGGACAGCATCCTGTTTCCACCCGTCGTCGGTGTCTGCTCAGTGGTGCTGCAGGCCAATGGGCTGTTGGCGTTTGTGCAGATACAGAGCCTGTCGCTGCTGGATGCTTGGTTATATAACACAGTGCAAGGGGATACCAAGCCCAGGCTCCCATATGGTTTGGAGGGAATTTATCTGCTGCTTTTGTCCAGCCGGATTGTGGAGCGTGAAATAATCCTCATCGCTTGTATTTGTGTGGTTTTTTCCTTGTCAAAGCCTTTGGATGCACGGCATCTCTCTGATCCTCCCAGCGCCACCGTGGTGTCCATTAGAAGTAATAACAGAAAAGCTCTCCCGAGGGATGGGCAGACAGCATAATCATATAAAAAGTCTGCATTTTAGAAGCTGAGTTGTTGATAGAAACACTTGTGCCCCATGTTCACTGGCTCTTCTCTGGGATCTTCCAGCTGCAGCTGCCCCGTGAGGCCCCTTCCCAGAGATTTCTTTCTAAGAAGGATGACGTTTAAAATGGTTTAAAAAACTGCCCGACCCATCTAAAACAAGACCTTCACAAGGGAACTGAAGATAGGGCATCTGTAAGTGCTCGTGTGAAACTCGCTGGTGCAGTGGTATTTATACATGCATTTGCTGTAGGTCTTGTGGATTGATTTTTATATTTTGAGTTTCTGTGGAGTGAGGCTTCTTTTGATTGCAAATTGCATAAATCTCAAACAAGAGATAAACGGGGAGATACTCCAGTGTATGAATAAAAAGAACTCAACATTGTTAGGATGTCTGTTCTTCCCCACCTGATCTGTACACGCGTTGTCATCCGAGTCAGGATCTCAGCAAATGCCTTTGTGGGTATTGACACGTTGATTCTGAAGTTTGTGTGGAGAGTCAGAGGACCCCGAATAATCAGCCCGATGTGGAATGAGAACAGTGGCAGAACTCTGGACTACTTGATTTCAGGTCAAACTGGAAAGCTGCAGTAATCCGATTGCTGACACCCCACTCAAATTAGGTCCAGAAGGAAGTAGAATAATTGATTCTTGGAACTGGGGCATCCAATGTGTTAGACAGGCACGACTGTGACCAGGGGGTAGAAGATCTCTTCCCTTGGTTCAGTTATCTGTTTGTGGAGAGAATGGCCACCAGTAATCAGGGGCTTGTATTTTCTTACTGTTTATAATCCGAGAGGACTTGGAGGGTCCATCTGTCTCTTTAGGTCCATAGCGACCTTCAGAACAAACCTTCATCAACCTCCTGGATGTAAAGGAGTAACCATTTCTGGTAGGAATAGACTCAAGGAAGTTGAAAAGAGAAATAGCAGCTTCATATGATGCAGAGATCATGGGGAAGGAGCTCGAAGGGCCAGGGGTAAGGAGGAGGGCGCGCGAGACGTTTGTACATGTAGCTGAAGCCAGTGCAAATTTGTAACTTTGTGAAATGGGCCCTGCAGCTCTTCTCTGGCCCTGTCCACTGGCTGATGGAAAAGTATTTAATACCTTCATGTAGGATTGGTGTTCCGGCCGGCATGCCAAGTAGCCCAAGCTGAGGCCCAAGAAGAGACCAGACCTTAAATATGCCCAGGAAGAAATTTATTGAGAAACATGTCGTCTGGAGCTGTCGCATAAGCAAGTGTGAGAAAGGACTACATCTTACATGTGCTTAGAAAATCAGCAGCTGCATTGTAGTGAATAATTAGAAATTTCTTTCTAACTGTCGTGCAGAAGTTTATGGTGGAATGAATTATTTTTGTATGTGTATTGATGGAATCATAGACTTTATGTGAAGCTAAATTTTGAAAGCATTCAAGTAGTTAACTCTGGGGGATCGGTGAGCTGGGGGGTGAGACAGTGACATCCAGAGCTGTTTGAGTAACTTATGCAGGAGCTGGGTGGGTCCTGGGAGGGAGGATTTTCCATCCCTCAACCCACTGCTTTTCCCGTGACATCCTGAGTCAGATAATAAGTTTGTACATTATACTGGCTTTATTTAGAATCCTGTGCTAGGCAGTATAATTTTGATGAGAAGCTGAGCAGTATTATTCTCTATGAACTGTGAATGTGACACTTTTATAATTCAAGCAGAATTATTTTTCCCTTGGGAAATCCTATGCATTCAATATGGTACATTGAATTAGGGAAGAGGTAAAGGGGGGAAAAAAGCCATAAAAGGTGCATGTTATTAAAACAAAGCAGGTTTTATTCTTGCCTGTGTAACCTTTAGATACGGTGATTGATTCCTAGAGACACTATTTTTTTTTTTTCAGCATAAATTCTTTTCTCTCTAGTTTAATGATTAAGGAAGAACAGCAGTCCTCATCGTCTGATTAGGTGAAACATAACAAATGTGTAATTAAATTTTGGAAATGATATTTTCGTAACATTTCGTATCATTGTGACATTACACATTTTGTGTGGTCACCACTCAAGAGTTGCTGTGTCTGAGAAATGAGGTATTTGCCAAGTCTTTTCATTGTTTGCCTTTTAAATGATTCATTTCATATGAAGATAGAAGAAAATACTCTTACTACTGCTGTTTGTCAGGCCAGTCTTCTTGTGATTGTTCCTTGGTGGGTCCCTTCTCTGCTCACGTGTTCCCATCAGTGCGTTCTTCAGAGGAGTAGCTTTGTGGATCTGTTATCCCTAGAAGTGACCTTGTTGCTTTACAAGGTCGACCAATTGGCCGCTTCTCAGTTTTGCTGCCACGTTTTATCAAGTCCTCATAGCGGGCATGACCACAAACTGCTGGTTCAGCAGCACGTAGGTTCGTGCCAGGTGATACGATTACATTTCCCTTTTGGGGGTGTCTAGTATGTGAGTGTAGGGACTTAGTGTCCCACCTTCCGGCTGCAGCCAGAGCTACCCTCAGAGCAGTGGGCAGCTGTGCGTGGTAGCAAGCTGATGTGGGTGTTGAGTGTTCTTAGTGGTTCATTATCAAAACCTCTCCTATCACAGCATCTTGAGCCAACAAAAACTGTAGGAGGACTATTTTTAAATGAAATTTTCATTTCTTTATTTTGATGGCTTCTCGAAGACAGGGAACAAAAAAGAATGAAGTTCAGTAAAATAACACATGAATCTACCACTCAAATCATTCACTGTCAGCTGTTTGGTTGTGATCATTTCTGAATTCTTTCTAGTCCTATGTGGATTATAGATAATGTTTTAACATAAGCCGATGATGGATATGTGGCAAGTGTTGTTCTCTACTTTGTGTCCCCACAGCTTATGTATGAACACCATTCCATGTGAATAGGTAATACCTCCTTATTGACACACAGAAGCTTGGTGTTGGGTCATCTCAGTATCCAATGAAATGATGGTACATTGAGAGCTACCCGACACCCAGTGACACCAGAAAACTCAACCAGAATGACCAGCAAAGATGCAGGAAGGCAAAGCAAGGAACCAGAAAGCAGGGGTCCTGGTGTCAACCTCAGCAGAAACCTTGGACTTCAAGATCAAAGGCAGAGTCCCTCCTGGTGGAACTCTGCAGGTCTGGGGCAGGGGAGGTTTATAGGGGCCGCAGACTGCCACTGTGAAGTCTCCCGGGTTCTCTTCACCGCTCCAGTCCTCCAGAGGCCTTTCCATTCTTCCTCGTCCTCTTTCTGCCCTGGGGATGCACCTGCTTCTTGGGTCTGCTCCACGTAACACTGGGTCTCGTCTCTGGTTCCCCTTTGCCCTCTGCCCACTAGCCGCCTGTCTCACCTTCTTCCAGCGTCTGCTCCTTTGTTCATTCTTCCTCGTGGCATTTCCAAGTTGGGATTTCTCCTGCTTGTTTCTCTTGGTGCGTGGAACTTCTGCAGTGCCTCTGGCACTTTCCTCCTGGCCTTCTGGAGGTAGGCAGGTGCCTGAAGCCGGTGTGTTCACAGAGGGTAGAGACCTGATGGTTCTGTGGGAGTGGCCAGAAGGACTCTCTTCTTGAAAAAGAAAGTAGTCACTTAGACATTTGTGCAGTTAGTTTGGCTGATGTTCATTAAGTTCTTACCAAGAAGGGAACCTTAAGTGCTTGCCCAGCTCTGCTTTGTATTATTTATTTTTAGAGATTTTATTTATCTGAGAGAGAGAGGGGAGAGAGCATGAGCTGTGGGGAGGGGCAGAGAGAGAAGCAGACTGCCCGCTAAGCAGGGAGCCTGATGTAAGGTTCAATCCCGGGACCCTGGGATCATGATCTGAGCTGAAGGCTGATGCTTCACCGGCTGAGCCCCGCAGGGGCCCCATTGTCCGGGTCTGCTGTAGATGGTGAAATCTTTGTGGCTGTTATTGTCAGGTTTTGCATTTTTATGTATCTGTACTTTTCACATTCTGTACAAGATAATGTGGATTGGATTCTGTGACTTCCTAGTGTTTTATGTGCTTGTCTGGTACCAGCTGTACGTCGTACTGGCCCAAGGCCATCAGGAATGTATAGAGAAAGGTGTGGCCTTCTGTCTGCAGTAGGGGAAAGCAAGTGTTTGGTTCCCAAAACAGGTCACAGGTGAGGTGGTGCATCATGACATCTTGGGGCATCTGATTGAGAGATTGCAGGTAAGACAAGGACCCATAGAAAGTGGCGGGTGTCCCGAAATCCTTAGAGCAGTGTTGGTGGAAGCAGAGAGGACTGGCTCTGAGCTCTGAGGGGTGAGAGGGAGTGGAGATGAGGTGAGATCCAGGGAGGGGACAGAAGGAGGGGGAGATGGGCAAGACAGGGAGAAAGAAAAGGAGAGAGTGGGGGTTTCAGGAGTTGATTGGTTTTTTGGAAGACAGGAACCCAAGGGCTGTCGTGGAGATTTGCATCAGCAGCAGGAAGCATGGGGTGGGGGCATTCTTGGTCCTACCCTGTGTCCTCAGAGCTGAGAAGGGGAGCACAGTGTGTTCTGATCATCAGATGTAGTATCTGAGATCCTGGACTGACTCACTAAAAACTGACATATGGGTTTATTTTCTGAATCTAAAATTACATTTTTAGAAAAGGACAGGATCTCCCAGGAAAGAAATGGGGGGGGGGTGAGGGAAACGGACTTTTACCCAGGGATCCCTCAATATGAAAATTACATGAGTTCTTAGAAATTTTATCTTATGATGTTCTTTATTAGTTCTTTTATTTTTATCATGGGATAACTATTTTCATTTACATTTTTAAGTAATATATGTTTTTAATTGAAAAAAGTTTTCCTGGAATCAGGCAAGTCTCCTTTTGGAGCTTTGTGGCTGTCACTAGGAGCCTTCCCAGGGTGTCTGGCCAGTGAGGGTCCTGCCAGGGACTCCTGATGGTCTGTCCTTGCGAAGCCACTTTGGGGGGGGTGTGTGGGCCCAGCACCTGTTTCCGCACAGGACGCCCCTATCAGCTGGTGAGGTGTTAGAAGTGGTGTGCTGCGTTTGTGAAAGTTATTTGTAGAAAAGAGTGATCACTTTCCAAGTGTGTCCATCCTCTTCTCTGGAGGATGTGATGCGTCTGGAGTCGCTGGTAGGAAGATGGGCTCCGTCCCCTGCTTTGGCTTCCCTTCGCTTGTGGGATTCTAGTCGCTCCTTAGCCTGCCCTGTGGGCTTTCCACTCTCCTCCTGCACCCACTCCTGCCTCTTCACCAAGCCTCCTCTGCAGGGTGGAAAGAGCACTGGTTCAGGGGATGGGAGACCCTGGACAAGTCCCTTCGTCACAGTCTCATCTAGAAAACGTGTGCAAGCAGTATTATCGGGGTGTGAAGAGCTTGGTGACTTCTGATTGACTACGGTCACCCATGTCTGTGTGCTCATGTTTGTTATCATGGAGCATCTCTTTCCTTTGTTTTCAACATGTCATCGTTCCTTTGTTTGAGGACAGCACGTTGTAAGCAGCATATTGGTGCCTTTTTCTGGAGCTGACAACCTTCCTCCTTTATTTGAAGTATTTAATATACTTACTTTAAACATTTTTGTTATGATCCCTTTATCAAAAAGCTGAATTTTAAACTGAGGGATAATTCATAGACATCGAAATGCCCAAATGTGATGCGCACCGTATCCTCCGTATTGTCAGATGCGTACGTCATGTGTATATCCCTCCATCAAGGTGTAAAATATGCCTGCCCCTGGTGCCTGGGCTTTGGCTTCTCCGGGGCTCCTCTTCTGTTCTTCTCTCTGGAATCTGAGTCTCTGAATCCCAGTTCGTCCAGACAGAAACTTTTCTACTTCAACTGAGTCTGCTTGTTCCCGCCTATAAAAGAAAGGAAAGGGTTAGACTGTATTCTGAGGGTCTCTCTGCGTTGACGCTCTGTGATCGGCTCTTCTGAAATGAAACGGTCACCTCTTGAAAACAGACAGTGAACAGCAAAGCAAACCTTGCATAGACTGAAAAGGACAAAATGCCATCATTTGCTTGCAGTTCTTCCTAAAAGTAATTTTTTCAAAGTGTGCACAGAGATGGATTTTTAAAAGAAATCCGTTGTGTGTGTAATGCAGTAGTCTGTCCTGTAAGAGGGATGTGTCTTTGTGTTTTAAACTAATTGTAGCTCCCAAAATTAGCACGGCAGCTGTGTGATATTTCAAATCTTTTCTCTAGTTCATTTTTTTTTTGACACTGTGTTAAGTTCAGTGGAGCATAGTCTCATTTATACCCCCACTTATTTATAATTTGGGATAATTATTATAGTGGCTGGGCTGCCATTCACCTCTCTGGTTAGGAAAATGAGGCTTTGCCAGGCAGATATGCAGTGTAAGTTGGGTTAAGTCATTGCTGGCACGCTTATACTTCAGGAGAGGATAACCTCTTTGGAGGCATTCCCAAGTCTTGTTTCCACTAGGTCGCTTCCAAGGAGTTTAGAGGTGATGAATTCCCAGTCCCCTCCTCTCCCACTCCCAGCCCGGAAATTCCGAGTTCTTGTCAATAACCATGCTAAGCTGGGTTGTTAATTTCCTTTGAAAACTTGAAAGTGACAGCATTTCATCTTTTGAAAATTTATCGCTCTCACTTCACAGACGTTCTACTAATCTCCCCCACCCCCACTCCAGGGTTCGATTGGTGATTGCTTTTGTATTACAGTTATGCTTACTCTCCAGCTATCCTGAGGTTCTCTTCTCTGTAGCCTCTTTCCATTGGACCTGGTGGATGCCGTGTCTTCTGGAGATGCTGGGGTTGCTCTCTTGGTCCTCTGAGTTTTTGCTGGCATCTCTGGCTGCTGGGTCTCAGAGCTGAGCATGTGCCTTCTTCCTGGAAGGAACCCTAAGTGTGTACGTACAGTTGTGCATCACAGTGGACAGTGTCTGTCTCTACCAGCCTGCCGTTAATGCCAGCCTATTAAAAATCGGTTTTATTTATTCCGTGTTGGAATCTGGAGTTTCCTGCCCCATAATTTAATATTTTTTAAATGACACCTTTGATTTTTTACTTGTCACGAGCAAGGATAGAGTTAGCCAGCCCGCAATTTTGCCTGTCCTTTCCAGTATCTACTCATTAGCTCCTAATTGTTTCATAACCTCCTCCGAGTCTGCTGTGAGCTCACTCTCAACCCTTTGTGACCCCCCCCAAGGTAGTTAAATGAGGTTTTGCTATCTCTGTGAATTAAATATGTCATCTCTTTTTGAAATGTTCTTGAACCCATGGCGTTATGTTTTGGCAAATAAATACTGTTTTCAGAGAATTAAAAACCAACCCATCCATTTATATTTCCTTTTATTAGGAGATATCATGGTTTCCCAGCTATGTAACTCTTAGTGGATACTTACCTTCTGGGTGGTTTTTCGATCCGTGTGTGTGACAGTTCTTGCTCACTGGTTTGCACTTGTGCGGACCCTAAGGGTGGGGTGTTTTTGTTCATTTGAGACTTCTACCTTGAGTAGATAATGACTTTTCATCCTGCTTGATGCTTCGTGGTCCCCAGGTCTGAGGGGTTGCCCCTGGGTGCTCTTCATGCATCAGACCAAACCCAAGGGGTCAGCATGGTTTTCGTCTCCCCCTGACTTCACTCCCGGTCTTCTCCCTTCATCTCTTTTCCGGTAGGTCTCTGTGTCGTGACATGGAGCCAGCTGTGGTTGCCACCTGCGCTTGACAGCCACCACAGCAGCCACAATACAAGCCTGGGGAGGAATGCCTGGGTCTTGGTTCAGAATTTTCCGCAGTCTCTTCAGCTCTGCCCTGCTGTGGACAAGCAGAATCAGGGTCCCGGTGGGTTGTTTTAAGATCAAGTTTATTGAGGTCGGGGTGCGTGGGTGGCTCAGTGGGTTAAAGCCTCTGCCTTCAGCTCAGGTCATGATCTCAGGGTCCTGGGATCGAGCCCCGCATCTGGCTCTCTGCTCGGCAGGGAGCCTGCTTCCTCCTCTCTCTGCCTACCTCTCTGCCTACTTGTGATCTCTGTCAAGTAAATAAATAAAATCTTTAAAAAAAAAAAAAAAAAGGTCAAGTTTATTGAGGTTTACCAGTGCAGCCTGTGAGTGCGTGATCTCTCATCACACCCCAGCCCAGAATCCGGCCATCTCATGACCCCCACGAGCCCTTCGGCCAGCCCCTGATGCTCGTGCATGTGACACTTCTTCACAGGAACGCGGCTGACTCCAGCGAGGGTGACAGGGGCCCCAATCTCTCTTCCCTTTGGCTTCTGCTGCGAGCTTCCTCTAAGCCACGGGGTCTTGCTGTTTAGTTCCTCTCCTCTCCATGACCAGGAGGGGCTGCTGGCGCCTCAGGCCAGTGGAGGGTAACTGTAGGAACGAGAGGAGGAGCTTTCCCACCAAGTGTCAGTTCTCACCCAGGCACAAGAGCCTGTCTTTCTCACATTCCTTTTCTCCTTCTCCAGGTGTGGACGCAGTAAGTCATCCTGGCCCTTCTGGGGCTGGGTGTGGGGGTTGGTGTCTGCCTGGGTCTGCTTGCAGGGGAGGGGACAAATAGAGGCTTAAGTGGGAGAAGAAGTGACAAGGAGCCAGAACGTGCCCTGGGCTTCTGTCCCCTTTGCCCCATGAGTGTCCCCTGCTGATTGGCCCCAAACACCTGTCAGCTGCCCTCCTCCCTTGCTTTCCCTTTGCTCCCTCTTCTTTCCACACATGACCCCAGAAAGTTCTGCTCATTTCCTGCCTGTTTCGCTTTCCTGTCTTCCCGTCTTTGCGTGCAAAGGCCTCTGCCTGGAACGTGTGCTCCTCCTCTCTCCGGGGGACCTGCCAGTCTGCTCTGAAACTCAGTGTGCGAGCTGCTTGTTCCAGCTTGCCCTGGCGTCCTGTGCCTCTTGCTCATGTCTCCAGAGGCCTCTGCAGAGGCCTCTCTAATGTTACTGAACCGCGGCGAGCAGGTGTGTTGGCTTCACCAGCAAATCTAGTCTCTTGGCTGTTGAGTGCTTGGCCTAGCGTACCACGGGCGCCAGCACCTTAGGAACAAATAATACGTGAGTGAGAGATGAGAAAAGTACTCTGAAAATGCACCTGCCACCGGCATTCACGGAGAGGTAAAGCACCTGGTGCTTGCCTGTCTGGGCCACCTCCCAGCTGCCTGGGCAGCGCCGGTCCTCCGTGGGCCTTCCTCCCTGGACGGCTGCCTGTGCGCCTTCTCACCTCCCTGTGCCGCCATGGGTTTGCGCTCCTGACTTCACTGCACGGATTGGAGAGACGCTTTGGCTATTAAAATAGGAGTTAATCATACAGGAAACTCACTAACTGAACGTCCTGGTGAGGAAGGCTGCTTCCTGTTGATAGATAATAAAACAGAGTGGAATAATTTAAATTCTTTATAATGGATGTGATTGTAAATGATTTCCCTATTTACTCATATAAAAGGCTAAATGGAAGATGATTAGTGAGTTCTGTTTTCTGTTTTTCCTAAGGTGATTTCTTAATCTTCCAAAAAAATACCTGTGATACATAGAAGAAAAAGAAAAACCCACTAAAAGTTACTTAACATCTTTAAGAAGCTTTTCAAAGCTTTAGAACGGAGTAATTTTTCTGTCCCTTAACTATGTCGTGACACAGGAGAGAAAATATATTCTCGGCAACCATTTTGTTGCGCTTTGTTAATCTCGGGGTCAAAATTGCTAGATGTCTTCTGATCACAGTATTGACCTGCTGGCTCTTGACATCAGAGGAATGATGAGATTTTAGATTTAGCTGATATTTATACTTTTCTCTGTTATTGTATTGTCCCTAAAATATTAGCATTCTGAAACTGAATCTTTCTAAACCTTATTACTTAATGTTGTCTCGTCACTGGGTGACTAAAGGATGCTACTTTTTTTTAACTTTCTTTATCCTTAAATCCTTCCTCCAATCATCTCCTGGCCATACTGTGGATGTTTCATGACTTGCAGTTAATTAGCTTTTTGTTGGCAACTGATTGTTGCATGTTGCGATTGGAAGATAATACACGAAGCTGTCGTAACCCCCAAGCATGTGTATGTTCTCCACCACACTTGGGTTCCAGTGGCGTCTGGTTGCCTCATTAGAATTCTCTCCTGTTTTATTTTGGTAAAGCATAGACATTGGGTTGACCCTGTTTCTCTCACTAGCATGGCAAGACATTAAGTTGAATCATGGTGTAGAAGACCCTCTCCCTAGATGGGCCTCTGAGCAGTAATGGGGTTGAGGCTGTCCTCTCGGCATCCAGCACCTACTTCCTGGGAGCCCAAAAGGAAGCCGAAGTGTTGCTGAGGCTCCCACGGGTGCAGTGTTTCAGGGCTGCCTTCCTGACATGGAAGGGTAGGTGGCGATATCACCGTTTCCTAGGTCATGCTGGTGAGAACAGAACACAGGATACTGTCTCCGCAAAGCATTACATTGCTCTGTCGTTCAGTGAGTTTCCACAAGGAATTCCGTATTCAAGGGTAGAGCTCAAACACTGCAGTAGATTCCTTGCCAAGTACATGTATCCTTGGGATGGTCTTGGTCCTCCCAGGGATGCTTCTGGTCCTCCCTGGTACCCTCAGCATGGGGATACAGAATCTTACAAAGGCAGGCAGAGGGTAGGGCAGTGCTCGATAGGGGACTGCTTCTGAGAAAGAGGGTTGGTTTGAGGCATCCTACCTCAGTAGTCCTGGAGATGAGTGAACTCGGGGCAGCCCATGAGAGAGGCAGAGACCTCCTTAGCCCAAGCTGGGATGCAAGACTAGAATCCACTGCCTTTTGATTCGTGGTTTGTTCATCATCTTCTATTCCAGACTCTGGATTTTAGCCCTGACCTAATTCGTACACCCTCAACCCTTGGCCTCTGTAGCATGGAGAGAAGCCTTGGGCCTGGAGTCTGGGAAGGGATGGGGAAGAAAGGGAGGTTAAGAACCCTTCCTACCCCTTCGCCATCTGCACTGTGTGGGCTTCCTGGATCTACTTACATAACCTTCAGCAGATGATCACAGATGATCATGAGATGGGTTTTAGCCTCTGTGTACTTGCCAGGCACTGTTTTAGGCATGGAGACCTGTTAGTGGTCAGAGCGTGCAGGGGGGCTTCTGTAAGCTGAGGTTATGTTCTTGTCATGGGGAGAATGATGTCATCCATCTTTTGGTGATAAATAATGATAAAAACTGCCATTTATCATCACTATGATTTTATTTAAGAAACTCCTCACCTTCTTAGAGGGAGAGGAAGCCAATCTCATGACAGGGAACAGGTCTAAATTTTTAAAACTTTTGGCTGTTATAAAATTATTTTTTTCTTCCATTTTTCTTATCACAGTCCAGTGATAAAACTGTGGGGAAACTGTGATCGAGCACCCCATGTTGCACACAGGTAATTAGGACTCATGACTCTGTCTTCCCCAAATCTCACCTCTGGGTTCTATGCCTTTTTTTTTTTCTTCTTTTTGAAAACATTTTAGTCATTTTCTTCACTCATGATTCATTCCACAAATGTTTCCCAGCATCAAGTCAAGGCCAGATTACTATGGAAGGTGCTGTGGGTGTGGTAAGGTATTCATCTCAGTTTTGGGGGAGGTCCTGAGTGAGCGAGGGGATACAAGAGGACCCCCAGTGACAAGGACATGGGGCCCTTCAGTCTTGGGGTCTGTGGAAGTTGGTGGAAATTGCTGTCAAGTCTTACCAAGTCTGTTTTAAATGTAAAACAGACTCATTGGTCACATTGCAGAGATCACGAAGGACTATGAGTATGAACCTAACATAAAGTAAAGCCCTACTGATATTATATACATGGGGACCTGTGGTTTGGGAAACAATTTACTGTGGTTCATAAAAAATGCCATCTTGTAAACATTTTTTATTGTTGTAAAATGATGACAAAAAAGGGGGTGTTGGGTGGTGATTAAGGTAATAGAAAAAGTAGAAGTTAACATAGAACAGTTGCATGGAATGTGAGCATGGGCAAAAATATTTCTGAATTAATATTCATATACTGTGAAGTTAAATAGGAATGCATAGTTACATTAAAGAAGTGTTTTGGTGGGCTCTTGGCTTTTATCTGTATCTATAGAAGTAGATGCATTTGAATTGAACAGATGTAAAATTCTCTCATTGGGAAAATGAGGGACTATTTTATGCCCAGGGTCACCTGATTTGTAGGGACATAAGACAGCTGGTAGTGGGAACAGATATGGCAAGAGACATTTGTGATGGGCTCCAGAACGTTCCAGAAGGTTCCAGAAGGTAAAGGTGTGTGGTGGGGTTTGGGTAGAAGGAAAGGTACTCTGCAGCTTGTACTTAGAACAGTATCCCTCACACAAGGGCTTTTGTTCGTGCTGTGCGTAGATTTCTACCACACTTGTCGAAGTCATACGAGTTTTCAGAATATGGGCTTGTAGTTTCCCAAGCAGAGTATAGGACACATTGACTTTTCAAGTGGATGCTGAGAATTTCTGCAGTGTTCAGAGCAACGAGTCAGAAAGATGGGTCACAACTGTGTAAGATTTAACCTGGTGTTGACCGAGTTCCAGAAGTTGATGCTTGGCTGTGTCTGTGGTGGTCATGTGGTGGGGGAGTGGGGGCTGCTTCATGGACCATCTTGTCAAGACTGTTGAGTGGGGGGTTGATCCCTGGGGCTGTTAGGATGCTTTGTGGTCCAGGGGGGTCCCTGAGGAATCTGGTCACTCTTCAGAAAGCAGTCACGGGTTACCCTTGGGTGGGAGTGGGAGCTTCTCAGGTGTGAGGGCGTTGAAAGCATGTTGGTTCACAGACTTCATTCTCAAGAAACATTGTGGGTCCCCTCCTCTTTCTCAAGTGTTCTGTGGGCTTTTGGTTTGCAGTAATCCTTCTGGAGCTTACTCTGATAGAATGCCAGGAAGTTGCATTCTTTAGGGCCATTTATAAATAAAGTAGAATTGAAATAATTATGATGTTGATCTTTAAAGAGGTAAATGATGCTTTAGTTACAGATATAAATGTTGGAAATAAATGAAGAATCTTCACCCTGAGCTTTTTCTTTTTGTTTTTTGTTTGTTTGTTTTTACTTGAATTTCAGTTTGTTAACATCAGTGTTAGTCTTTCATCTGAACTCTTTCTCCATAGCTTTGGTTTTTAATACACTGTTGTGTTTGTCAAATTCTAGACTTGCCCAGATTCTGAACTACATTATTGAATATTCTTGGATGATCACATCATTTATTTCCCAACAAGTAGAATTATTTTCTTGCTGTTGGCTTTCGTAATTTCAGAGTTTTCTTAGATTCACTCTGAATCGTCCTTTACAAATGCAGAGTGAAAACTAGGCGACTTTCTAGTTGGATGGTGGCAATTATAAGTGTAATTACAAAATTTATTCCAAGTTTTATTTCACTTGATAACCAGTTTCACCATCAAGTGCCTCAGATTTTTCTTTGTCATACGTTCAGGTGCATTGCGGAGTCTTCAAATAACAAACCTTTTATAAATTGGAAGTTGGTGCTTTTGTCCTTTTCGCTTATTATTGTGCTGTTTGCTGTCATTTCCTCTGACATTTGCTCTATCCTTCCAGTCAATTGTGGGAGCAGCACTGTCCTTCTCTGGAGCAAAATACCACTTTCCCCCAGATTGCAAACAGGGTCTTCACTCTCATGTCTGTGTTAAACAGACTCTTCAGAAATTATTAAAAGCTATTAAGTTGATGACCATCTATGTGCGCAGTAGACACTGCAATGTTGTGTTTTTATTTGCCCTGGTTTTCTGTCTTCATCCTTGTTTTCATTGAAATTAATCTATCATTTCTGTTCTTGCATCTGAACGTGACATGAGGATGGCGCTTTCCAAGTAACTCACTATTTATTTGAGCTGTATTGAAGAAAGGAAACATGAGAGGTACGTTTTATGCCTTTTCGAGTTACTGGAAGAGCATACTTGAAGCCAGGTTTTGGGAGAAGTCAATTTAAATGAATTTATGTTGCCTCTTCGGTGACTCTCGTCATGTTTGCCTGTGGCGCGCTCTCCGGGCACTCAGGCCTGAAGGGGGCTGAGAATCCACTGTCTGCCGTGTGGACCATGCACTGCTCCTCAGAACTTTTATTAAAAAGAAAAAGAAAACCCTTGTGTGTGGCCATGGACGGTCCCATGTGTCAGGGAAAGAAGCCGGGACTTGGGCCTCTTGGGGTTGTGATCCCCGGAGGCCCTCAGCGGCCAGCTGAACTTCTCTGTAGGGTTATGGCAGCTGTCCCCATGGGGAGCATGTTGAGGCTTCAAGGGCCTTGCGGGAGGAGAAGCACCCCTCTGTGCCCGGGAGCAGTGGGGATGTGGACAGCAGAGGACTATGGAACGGGAAGGAAGAACCTTCTGCCTGGAAGCCGTGGCCCCCCGTGTGCGGAGGTGGCCTGGTGTAAGAGGGGGTGGGTGTCGAAGGAAGCCGGTCTCCGCTCCTGAGCTCTGTGAGCTGGTGTGGAGGGCGGAGGGGAAGCCGATGAGGGGAGCATAGTGCGCTGAGTGTGGGTGTGCACAGAGGCCATCTTCCCTGCTCACGGATCTCCTTATCCGTGGCGGGCCTGCCCCGTGTGTCTGCCCTGTGTGTCGCCGCAGAACAAGGTTGCAGAACAAGAGCCATTCCATTTGGCCCCACACCCAAGTACCTTGAGTTGCTGCTTGTACGTGGACACCTATAGCTCTCCTGAATTGTAACTTGCTCTTGGCAGGCTCTGGGCTTCATTCTGTCCTGCAGCAGCCACCGAGACCCGCACGAAACACCCGACACGATCGCTGTTTACGATTCGTTCTACAAATGTTTGTGGACCTTTCCTGCGTGTCAGGTGCTGGGCATGGTGTGGCGGGTACAGTCCTGAACACAAGCGAGGTCTCTGCCCTCAGGACGCGGAGTCTAACGTCTCAAAACCGTGGGTTTCAGTCCCCCAGTGCCGACGATGCTCGGCATCGTGGGGACGAGTCCCTGCCAGCGGGCAGGTCAGTAAGGTGTCTGTGTGCTGTCCTGATGGGAGCCCATGTTCTCTGTGGCTGAGCGTGGGGATGTTTGGAGAAGGAACTTTGAAAAGAGGTTCTGTTAGCAGATTTTGAACTTTCCCTACTTTTTCTTGCCTTTCAAAGGACCCCTTTTCAGTTATCGACCTTGCAGTAATTTGTAACAATGAGAATGCCATCAAGTAGAAGACAGACATCTCCTTTATGAATACATGTGCTTGCATGAAGAGGGAGAAGAGGGAGCAGCTGTGTTAGGGGTTGAAGTTCATCCCCCAGGTTCATAGGTTGCCCTCACCCGAGTCCCCCAGAATGTGATTGTATTTGGAGATAAGGCTTTTAGAGGGGTAATTAAGGTTGTGTGAGGTCATTGGAGAGGACACTGATTCAGTCTGACTGGTGTCTTGGTATGAAGAGATTAGGACAGAGGAGAGACCATCTGTGGACCCAGTGAGAAGGAGGCCATCTACAAGCCAAGAGAAGACTCAGAAGGAAGCAACCCACCGCCACCTTGGCCTCGGGCTTCTAGAAGCTGCCTGGTCTGTGGGCATTGGGGCTTCCCCAACAGACTCCTGCCTCTTGAACAACAAAACCCAGTGAGCTGCCTGTACTTCCCAAAGGCCTTAACCTTTTCTCACCACCTGATTTGGCAGCCGCCCAGTGAAGGGGGCCTTGCCCAAGTGGCCAGACCTTGATGGAGTCGCTGGTCCTTGGCCTCCCTGGAGACTCATCCCTGCTGCCATTTTCTTTGGTGTCTTAGGTCATCTGTGCCCGTCTCTGTGAGTTTCTCCCCCTGAACCTGTTCCCCGTGTTCCTTCCATTCTTTTGCTCTGTCAGCCTCCCCCATGCCTTCCTGCATCCTTCTTTGGGGGACCACAGGATAATGGATGTTCAGACCCTGGCATCTAGGACAAAAGGATAGGAAACCCCACTCAGGAGCAGCTGCCCCAGAGTCTCGACCCCAGGCCAGCTTTTGCCTTTGCAGGCATAGGATCTGTGGGTCAGGGGGCATGCGGGGGGTGGGTGTGATAGATGTTGCCGGATGCTGGTGTCTGGGTTCCCTGATAATTAGTTTTCCTGACCAGCTTTTCCTTTGGAGAAGAAGATCTGACCCACAGAAATATTTTTAATTACCTTAACCAAAGGCTTTTCTTTATTTTGGCAACATTTAAAAAAATTTCCCATTCTCTGAGTACGTTTTTCCAGAAGTTACAAATTTGGTTGTTCATATTTTAAATCCTCTGACCTGTATAGTAACTGTTTGCTGAGGCACAAATGAGAGAGAGAGCTAGAGAACCATATGAAAGTGTGTTTAGGGGTGACATTTGGGACAATGATGGGTATTGGGGACACTGGGGTAGCTCTTTTTTTCTGGTTTCCTTGGATTTCTGCTGTGGTAGATGGTATTACATCTTGCTTAATTAAAACATTGGCACTGAGAGTGGCTTGCTTGAGGCGAGGCGTAGCTGTCCCAGTGAACCAATGACATTGGGATCATTATTATGATGACTAATTTCATGCCTCATTTTAGAAATAGCTGGAGGCACCATGCTGTTTCCAAGGTGTTGGTCTGTCACCGCTAGAAACCATCATGTGGGGCAGTCACATGTGTTACAGCATGAATGACAGTGATTCTGAGTTGCTAAGAGCAGTCCTATGATTATTTTAATGAAAAGTGGCCTTTTGTAGTTGAGGGCAGGTCATTATTTTTTAAATTAATTAAACTTTTGTGGTGGCATATACATCCATAGAATTCACCATCTCAGCCATTTTAAAGTGGCCATTTGGTACATTCACAGTATTATGCAACCGTCACCCCCTCTGGTTCGAAAATATTTTTGTCATCCCAAAAGGAGGCCCTGTTCCCATTATTTCCCTCCCATGGCCTCTTGTGTCAGTCACCTGTTTCTGTTTCCGTGGGTTTGTCTGTCTTGTCATATACATGACGGCATAGAGTACATGGCCTTGCTGTCTGACTTCCCAGCGTGTTCTCAGGGTTCATCCGTGTTGCAGCGTGTCTCAGTATTTCCTTCTGTTTTATGGGAACTCTGTTCCATTATTTGGGCACCCTATTCCATATGTATAGTTTCTGTGTCCGTTCCTCAGTTGATGGACATCGAGTTGTGTCCCTTTTCTGGGGATTTCACTAGTGCCGCTGTGAATGTTTGTGTATGAGTTTTTCTCTGAACACCTGCTTTCCGTTGTTTGGGGACAGACCTAGGAGTGGAACCACGGGGTCCGGTAACTATTCCCTTTAATTGATTGAGGAATAAACATTCTTTTTGTTGCTTTCTTTGCACAGACTCCTGAGTTGCACCTTCAAGTTTCTGTGCCCTTTCTCTGTAGGGCAGTTGAGGGGCTGGGCATTATATTTTCAGATACAGAGGGTCTTCCCTGAGTCAAGCCTCGAGGGATCCGAGCTCATGCTGCGGTGTTCCCTGAGCAGGAGGGAGGGCTGTGGAACAGGAGGAGAAGAACACTTAGGGTCAGAGTCCTGGGATGGCAAATCCATCTTGAGATTTTTAGAAACCGTTACAGATATGCGACTTTTCCAGGAGTATTTTATGTCAAATACAGCATTCGTAATATAGCAAAACCGGTGTTTGTTCCCGGCTTGCACCCTGCCTCTGCCTCACACATGTGTGCCTCTGTGCCCCAACTCCCCATCCCCCTTCTTTATTATAAAGCCACTGGCACTGGATTCAAGGCCTGCCCTCATCTGGTATGACCTCTTCTGAATTTCATCTACAAATACCTTCTTTCCAGTTAAGTTTGTATTCACGGGTACCTGGGGTTAGGACGTGAATACATTTTGGAGGAAAACAGTTCTGGCCGCCATGGATGGGTTTGTGTATGGGATGCTGGGCAGCTTCTATGCACGTGGCTTGGGGTTGGGGTCAGAGTGGAACAGCTGGTCCTTGGCCTCCCGGGAGACTCAGCCTTTTGCTTTCACTGCTTCTCTCCCCAGGGGACACTTCTTCACCCTGGTCGGCTGCCTCTGCCTGTTGGGTGTCTCCCCCCTTGATCTTCATCTCCAGGGCTTTGGCTCAGGGTTGGTGTGGGCTGAGCGAGGGGGGCAGGGGAAAGTGGCTGGGGTTGGCCTGCCTGTGCTGCCCCCACTCTCCTCCTGCATCTTTGCGATCCGTGCCCTGCAGGGGCCCTTCTCCCACCCGGTGCTCACAGGCTCTGTTTTGTGAGGTTGTTCAGACCATGAGGAAGACGCGAGCGTGAGGTGTTGCGTTCTCCAGTTGCTGTTTTCAAAAGCACTTCACTGCAGTTCAGGCCCTTAAGATGGTTCTGAACTGGACCATTTTCCCGTATGTTGACTTCTGAATTTCAGGTGACTTTTAGAAAATCGCCATTATTTGTAAGTTACGCTTTACTCTTGGAAGCTGTCCACACTGGTAGCCAATTTTTGCCAATTTGTTGCTGTGGAGGCCCGTCCAGAGGATCGCTCCCCTTCTCCCCGTCTCCCCGAGCCTCCTTGGCTACACGGCTGTGCTGGTAAAATGTGACAAAATAAAAGTTCAGACATTTAATTCAGATTTGTTCTTGCCTAGATGACAGTTAATACCCCTTTTTAGCATGACTTAATTCCTGGCAAATGGATTTTCAGAGGTTAAGGAGAGCACCGTGGCTCCAAAGAAGAGGGTTTATCCTTGCGTGTGTCGTGGTTCCTTAATCTGTCCCTTTCTCATTCTCTCGCCTTGCACTTTCTGCTGCCGGGTTGGGCTGCTTCGCCCCGCATCTTCGGCACCTGTGCTATGTCCTCACTCCTCGAGTCACGGCGGCTCCAACCTGCCCCTTTATTGTTTTATAAGTCATTCATTTCTTAACCAAATGCCCACTGGTGTCCTGTGTGCCCAGCAGTGGGGAACGAGGGATGAAACAGGTGCAGGCCCCAGGCGCTCGTTGGAACAGTGTGCCTTACCATTGAGAGAGAAGGTAGCCCATAGCAGAGTGGGGGCTCCCCCCAACCGCGTTTTCATACCGGGGCGCAGAGATACTTGTCATTGTTAGTTAGTGTGGCTTCTTGTGGCCAGAGTAGACCCTGTGGCCCAGGTCAGGCCAGGCTGACGCAGGGGCTGAGGGCTTCTGTGGCTTCTGCGTACTGCTGGGGGCCTGTTTGTGACACAGCTGCATGGCTGGGAAGGTTCTTGTCCAGGGCCCGTTTGGGAACATCCAGGCTTTGTTTGCTTGTGGCAGTGACGGTGTGTGTGTGTTGTGTGCACAGAGGTTATTTCTGACGTTTAATGTGCAGGAGACAGTGGTACAGCTCTGCTACAGTAAAGCCCTCCCGCCCAGGTGAGACCCTCTACCTGATGTTGGTACTCTCCAAGGAAGGCATGACGGATTGCTGTTTCTGTTACCTGTGTGTCTTTAACTGTGGTAAAAGCCGCATAATAGAACGTTCCTTAAACAGTTTTTACAGTTCAGGAGTGTTAACTGTGTTCATACTGCTGTGGAACATTCTGGAACTTTTTCTCTTGCACAACTTAAACTCTGTCCTCATTAGACGACAACATCCCATTCCCCAAAGCCCCCAGCCCCTGGCAGCAACTGTTCTGCTTTCTGTTTCTGTGAATGTGACAACCTTAGATATCTTGGATAAGTGGAATCATGCAGAATGTATCTTTTTTGTGACTGACTTATTTCACTGAGCATGATGTCCTCAAGGATCATCTGTGCTGCAGGATATGTCAGAATGTCTTTTTTTCTTTCTTTTTTTTTTTTTTAAGATTTTATTTATTTATTTGATAGACAGAGATTACAAGTAGTCAGAGAGGCAGACAGAGAGAGTGGAGGAAGCAGGCTCCCCGCTGAGCAGAGAGCCCGATGCCGGGCTCGATCCCAGGACCCTGAGACCATGACCCCAGCCGAAGGCAGAGACTTTAACCAGGCGCCCAGAATGTCTTTCTTTCTTTCTATTTTTTTTTCTTTAAGATTTTATTTATTTGACAGAGAGAGATCACAAGTAGGCGGAGAGGCAGGCAGAGAGAGAGAGAGGAGGAAGCAGGCTCCCTGCTGAGCAGAGAGCCTGATGCGGGGCTCAATCCCAGGACCCTGGGATCATGACCTGAGCCGAAAGCAGAGGCTTTAACCCACTGAGCCACCCAGGCGCCCCGAATGTCTGTCTTTCTTAAGGCTGAATTACACTCCACTGTGTGTATATACTGCCTTTTCTTTCTTTATCCACCCATCGATGGACATTGGGTGGTTTTTCCACTTGGCTGTTGTGAACAGTGCAACTGTGAACATGGGTGTGCATATCTCTCTTCACGATCCTGCTTCCGTTGCTTTTGGGTATATTGCCAGACATGGGATTGCGGGATCATATGATAATTCTACTTTTAATTTCTGAGGATCCTCCATACTGTTTTCCTTGGTGGCTATACCTGTTTTGATTCCCATCAACAGTGGACAAGGGTTCCGGTTTCTTCATGTCTTTGCCAACGCCCCTTCCTCCCTTCTTTCCTGCCAGCTACCTTAATGGATATAAGGTGATAGCTCATTGTGGTTTTGATTTGCATTAATCATTAGTGCATCTACCTATAGAATTGTTGGCCATAACATGGACCTTCCCATATATTGTTGGAAATAAATGGATTTTTAAGTGTAAGAGCTTATCTTGGATTTATTGAAGAATCTTAGTAAATGTGTGCTTCTTTCTTTCTTTCTTTTTTGGGGGGGGGGTTGGACTTTGTGATAATTAAACATGAAACTACTCCTAGGAATGATTTCTTTCGACCGCTAAGTTGTCAGGTGGGATTGAATGAACCAGCATTAGCAGTAGTGGTGGGGAATGCTATTTTAAAGACCAGTGTCTGCTTAAAGGAAGCTTGATTATAAAACAGAAGAGTTATTTTTAAATTTGGGGTACGTTAGATGTAGGTAGTCTTTTTTAATAATAGGGTATAAGGAATAGAAGCAAATCACTGTCATCGTTTTTGTTGTTCTGGATTCCAGCAATTCCTGCCGGAGGGGGACTCTCTCCAGAGTGCTCTGTGTTTCTGTCCAGCCATCTACCCTGTTGCTTCCGTTTCCCCCAAAAGGCACAAGCTCAGGTGTAGGGGCTCCCATTGGCCGGACTGGTCTGGCCCCGCTTTCCTGTATCAGAATGCCCTGGTTCTTCAGAGGTTGTTTGGCCATGCCCCAAATCTTCCGAAGATGCAGCTCTGAAGTCTGGAGGGAGAATACGTGGGCCATATATATAAATATATATTTGAGCTCAGAACCTCCAAATGGAATCATTTTAATATGCGTTTTCTTGAGAAATATGTAAATTAATAATTGCTTCATACATTATTCAAGGAAAACTTATTTTGTATCACCGATAGCTCTTGTAATCTTATATAAAGATATGCTAATGGATTTAATTAAAATAATTATACTGAATAATGTAGCCTGAACTTTACCCTAAAATAGTGTCTATTAATCATCATCAGTAGTAACGGTTTTAGCCAGAGAGACACTTACAACATTAAACCGGTACTGGGTAGAAGGTACACTTTCTGTGTTGTTTTACGGCTTGGATTAAGTTGGCATTCTCACGAGCTGCATGATAATTAAATTTGCTCAGAGGAGAGTATACAATTTATTTAACTTCCTCAACCTGAACTGTTTTCAGTGGTTAGAAAACTTTTAGCATTTCCTGCCACTTTATAATCCTTCCTATGTGTTTATTATTATTATTTTTTTCCTTCTAAAACTGTGGTTTTAAGATGCTTCTGGTCTGTTTGATTCAGGTCTGACCTTACCCCACCTGGAGCTGCTATGGCTGGACATCCTGGGTTCTTGATTGCCGGGATATTAGGCAATGGACTCACTTTTAGGAGGGGCCCTCGGCAACTCGCCTGTCTTTTAGTAGAAATAGAAACAGCTTTACCATCGGCAGTGGTTCTTTCTAATTTTGTTTCTGGTGTCTTTCCACCACTCACTGGCTTTCAGTCAGTGCTCAGTGGTAGGGAGCCCTGTTGTATTTGGGGGTGATTTCAGTTTTCCTTAAAGCTTTTGTGCTGGGGTGTGCAGGGGACTCAGGCATGTGACCCCAGCATGTCAGTGCACACGTGTCCGTTGCCTGGAGGCCTGAGTGCATAGAAATGGACTGGTCCGTCCTCAGGTGGGCAGATGAAAGCTTTGCCAAGTTCAAAGAGAAAAGCAAGCTAGGATTTAAAGAGCCATTTCATTAATTTGCTTAGTTTTATTTATTTATTTATTTATTTATTTATTTTTTATTTATTTTTTTAAAAGATTTTATTTATTTATTTGACAGACAGATCACAAGTAGGCAGAGAGGCAGGCAGAGAGAGAGGGAGGAAGCAGGCTCCCCTCTGAGCAGAGACCCGGATGCGGGGCTCGATCCCAGGACGCTGGGATCATGACCTGAGCCGAAGGCAGTGGCTTTAACCCACTGAGCCACCCAGGCGCCCCTAATTTGCTTAGTTTTAAAGTCAAACCTAAAGAAATAACTTTCTGAGAAAGCAAACATTGATTTGATAAGGACAGTTATGTTTTAGAAAAGTGGAGATGAATAAACAAAAGCAAAACACAGTGAAGTCATCTGAATCCCTATGTTGTGCTGTTCTCTTTCTGGCTAGGCCGTGTCAGAAAGGAGGTGATCTCACAGGTTATGTGGCAGTTTATTTAGAGAGAGCGCATGTGCGAGTGGGGAGTGGGGCAGAGGGAGAGGAAGAGAGAAGCTCAGGTGGACACAGCACTCAGCATAGAGCCTGACATGGGGCTCGATCTCATGACCCTCAGATCATAACCTGAGCCGAAACCAAGAGTCAGATGCTCAGCTCTCCTTAGTCAGAGCTGAGGAACCACCCAGGCGCCCCTCCACTCTGACTCCTGATGCGTCCTGCAGGCCTTGCGCCCTTCCCACTCCCGGACCCCAGGCCACAGCCCAGGGAACTGGTTAGTGATTGTCATACTGGTATATGGAGCTTAGCCAAGGTGCTGTGGGCAGGGGCTGCTGGTGGGCTGGCCCCACATACTCTGAGCCAGATTTTGTTTAAATAATGAACCAAATTTAAAAAAGATAACAAAAATAGGACTAGAAAAGAAAAAAAATTAAGAAAGCCTCAAATGCCTCCCATTCCTGTTACCTTGAATTCAGTGATACAGCAAATCACTCTGCTCCTTCCTATTTACCTCTTTGTATAGGACTTTATAAAATTTCCACCGAATGTGGTAGAGTCCTGTTTGAGAGTTGTGCCTGTTCAAGAGGGTTTCTGTGCCAGCGTTTGCACACATCCTGGGCTCTCCTGCCACACGACGGGTGGCAGCGGTGGCTGCTGTGGGTCGAACATCCATGTTCGGGAGGACATGCCGAGTGGCACACATGCAGCATCCTTCCATCCTGCTGGCAGTCTCTGGACGCCGGTGTGGGTAACCAGCACGTTTTACCAATGAGAACCACTGCCAGACGGGCCAGAGCTTCGTGTGCCCACAGCATGGCTCTGGGACGTGGGTCCGTGTCCCAGGTACTGCGCTTCCCCCCTGCATCATGCTGGCGTGGGTTCTCTTGCCTGCATCTGGGACTTTCTGTCCGCGAGGGGTCTGTCTGCCCATGAGATTGCAGCCAGCACCGTCTCCCGTCCCTCTGCCGCACATCTGGGGAGGCTCCTGCAGCAGCTGCTCCTTGCAGGAGACCTGAATTTAGTGAAGCAGCCCCTGACTCCAGAGAGAAAATGAAGCCTTTTGCTGCAAGCATGAGAGGAAACCAAAACACTTGAAGTTCTTGACAAATAACCAATATTAGGAATGGGCAGAGCTAGTTTTTTGGTCGGGAAAGTCTGAGCCCGTGGTGGCGTGGACATCAGCTCCCTGCCTCTTCTGTCCGGCTCATCAGACTGGAGAGGATAGAGTTGTTTCTCTTGGCTGGGGAGGGGGAGTTCTGGGGGCCTGCAGCAAACAGGTGCAGTGTTTCTTGGGAATGAAGAGGTGATTTTATATAGAGCTCTGTCAGTCTGGCTGTCACGGGGTTTCTGCTGTGTCTAAGAGCCTCGGCACAGCTTGAGGGAGCCCAGAGAGAAGGAATAGCCCTGCCATGCCTCAGGGGCTCTGGGCTGGGGGACACAGACACACCAACCCTCTCTTCCAGCCCAGAGCAGGAGTCACTTTAGATGCCCAGCCCGGAATCCGTGTGTCTTGAAGAAAAGGACTGAGGAGTAATCAGGGGTTAACTTTGAGTGTTTTGGGGCAACAGAGGGAGTGATGGGCAGGGAAGCAGGGGTCCGGGAAGAGGGAGCACTCGTACACTGGTCTGCTGGCGGGAAGAGGCTCCTCCTCGGGTTGGAGAGGGTCCTGCAGGGGTAGGTGGAGGTTGCTGAGCAGAGACACCAGGGAGGAGGACTTCCGAGGGTGCTCGCTAGTTGGGCTGGTGCCCGAAGAGTTGGGTGGTGGCACCCAAGCATCTAGATGAGCTGTGCGTCTGGTCTCAGGAAAGCTACTCTGGCTGCAGCCTGAGGCGTGAGCTTGAGGGGCTCCACGTGGAGGCGGGGGGTCAGTCGGTAGGCTGCGGCGGGAGTGCAGGACAGAGGCAGAGGACTAGTCTGTAGGTTGTAGAGACTGTAGGAGTGGAGAAGGGGCTAGAACCCTAGGCAGGTAACGGGGAGGCTCCACCGTGCTTTGTGATTGGTCCGGAGTGGCCGTGAAGCAGAAGGGGCATCCGTGGAGGCTGTGACTGGGGACTCAGCCGAGCGGCGCCCTGAGCGGAGGTGTCCCGGGAAGGTAAGGGCGCGCCCGGCCTCTGGCAGGTGGGACAGCTGCACGCAGAGGCGCAGTGACCATTGTGTGTGGGTGTGACACGCAGAAGGAAGGTGGGGTCCCTGAAGAGTATGTGGAGGAAGGAGAGAAGTCTGGCATGGGACCCCAGGGACACCCACCTTTAAGGGGTGGTGGTGACAGGACCCAGCATGGAAAGCTGGGGAGGAGTGAGTGGGGAGGAAGGCCAGGCAGGTGAGGGAGGGGTCGCCTAGGAAGAGGCTCGTGGCCTTGGCAGGAATGGAGATGGTGGGGCTGAAGAGAGGGTACAGAGGGCAGAGTGGGGAGCGTGCTGGACAGTGGGCACCATGCCAGCCCACAGCCCAGGCGCTGCTGTTGCAGGTGGGAGGAGGTCCCTGGGGCCCCCCAGGTGTTGCTTCAAGAGACCGGGCTCACCTGCCGAGGGAAGGAGCCAGGTTGTGAGGACTGAGTCACCTGGAGGGACTGGGCCGGGGCGGGGGGTGGGGCGGGTCGGTGTGTGTGTGTGACAGAGGGTGGAGGGTCTGCGCTGAGCCCAGGGGCAGGATTCAGTCCCTTTTTGAGGTGGGTGCTCCCTCTCAGCCTGGGCGGCGCACAGAGGTGTGGGCACTCCTGGAGTCTCTGCTCTCTCCTGGTGGATTTTGTTTTTCTGGGAAGTAGGAGGTAAGATGGGCTGGGAGGGGTGGGGTCCTAGGCTTGAGGAGAATCGTGAAGAAGGTGGACCGTGAACAGGGATGGACACCAGGTCCAAGAGGTTTGAGCCTGCTGGTCCTGTCCTCTTCGTGCCCTCTTTCCATCCTTGGTTCCTTAACCTGGGCTTGATGGCAGGTTCGTGGTTATCTCTGTTCTCTCTGAAACCCCAGAACTGTAAGATGTACTGGCCCTAGGGTCTCGGTCTGTTAGGCAGACTTCTGTGTTAGATAGCATTTTGGAGTCGCAGTGGGCACATGCCCCTTTTAGTGGACATTGCTGTGACCTCTGGTTGGGTAGAAGCCCTAGGGAGCCCTGACCCTGCCCTGGTGCTCAGTGTGCCCGGTTAATGTAGCACCTGGCCACCCCAGGGCAGCCCATAATGCCTGTCTTGTTTGTCCCCGTCTGCTTCACCCTTGTGAAATGGGGGTAACCTGCGATAACTCGATGTGTTCCAAAGTTGAATCTCAGAGGACGGAGTTGGGATCTCTTGATCTGGCGAGCATTGAAGGACAGGGTCAAGATGTAGAAAAGAAGCCTTGGTGATTGTGCAGTACAGAACCCTGCCTTCCTGCCCCTTCTCATTGAGACCATGCAGCACAGAGCAGGTGGTGATGAGTCCTGTGCTGGCTTCATGCTCCCCATGGATGTGCTCAGCCTCACTCCAGATCCCAGCACTATGAATCCGGACACATGCCTTCCCTACGTGCCTCTACTTTGTCATCTGTGAAAGGGGATAGCAGAACTTTCTCATGCTTTCCTGAGGATATGTTGTGTCCACGGAGTAGAGGATCCAGAAGAGTCTCAGGTGTAGATAGAATATTCCCAAGCTACTGTTATGCCCCAATAACGGGTCCGTGATTAAAGGAGCGAGACTGATACAAAGAGAAGGTCAAGCAAAGCTTTATTTCGCGCCAAGCATCAAGAATCTAACCGAACGTTCGGGGCCGCACCTCTTACAAGAGAGGGCGACCCTTCTCTGTTTCACAGTCTAGCTTTTAAGGGCAAAGGCCATGCGGTTGGGCCTGGCCACGCACAGGTGACCAATGAGATTGTAACACAGGAAACTCCACAGTGTTGCTAGGTGACCAATTGAATTATAATTTACCCTAGTAGACATTTGAATCAGCCTATTACACCTTGATTAGGATTGGCGCCAAAAGGGTTCCCAAAGGGGGCGGGGCATGCTCCTTGGTAGCTAGGGAGACAGTATGCAACCCCCTACTGATCGGATGTCTCCACCTGGCCTGACCCATCTTTGTATCTGGGCATTGTTACCTGGAGCTGGTTTCTGGGACCTGCCTTTAAGTGAATCCCCTGGGGGAAGGGGAGCAAGGACAGTTCAAGGGCTAAACAACAAGGTTTTGTTTAACCTCAATGAAAGCCTCTTGACAAAATATAAACATAAAATACGTCCTTACACTACAAATTAGGAAACTTGAACTCATTTGAAGTGACTGGAATAGACCACTTAGCTCTTCTTTTAGGCATCAGTGTTGAGATTCAAGAACATTCTCTTGTGTCTTTTCCATGCCTGGCTCCCCAGGTTCATTTTGACCATGAAGGTCTGGTTTGCACAGAGTCATACAGTCGAGTCATGGCCCGGCATTCCTCCTTCCCCCAGAGCACACAAGCCCTCCCCCAGTGCCACCCTATTGCTGTGCCTTTTCCAGAGTGTTTGAAAGATGGACCCACATGGTGTGTAGCCTTTTGAGTTTGTCCTGATTTATCTCTCACAGGGCATCTGAAATTCATCCGTGTGGGGTGTAACAGGAGCCTGGGTTTTTCTTTTTTTTAATACCGAGTATGCTACACAGTATGGAATCACCTCTAATTCTGAGTGTGTTACATTGTATGGAATCATCTCTAATACCGAGTATGTTACATTGTGTGGAATCACCTCTTGAGGGACTTCCGAGCAGTTTGTAGTTTCGGCTGATTATAGATAAAGCTACGGAAACACTTGCATGCAGGGTTTTCTTTGAGAGTTAGCTTTGCGTTTCAGCTGGTCAGGACTCTGGGGTGCAGTCCCTGGGCTGTGTGGGGAGTGTGCGTCTGACTTCCTGAGAAGCTGTCTTGTGCTTTTCTGCAGTTGCTGACCTTGTTTTGCATTCAGCCTGGCAGCCACACTTGATACAGTCAGGTCTTTTTTTTTTTTTTTTTTTTTTTTTTTTTTGCAATTCTAATAGGTGTTAGTGATACTTCACTGTGGTTTTAATTTGCATTTCCCTGGTGACTAAAGCTGCTGAGCAACTCTTCAAATGCTTATTTGCCATCCATATATCTTCTTTGGCAAAGTGTCTTTTCAAATCTTTGGCCTATTGCAGGGGGAAGACTATTTTCTCATTATTGTGTTTTAAGTGTTCATTGGATATGCTGGATACAAATCTTGATCAGATAAGTGATTTGCAATTACTTTCTCTGGGTGGGAGACTCATTTTTTATTATCTTACCAGTGTGTTTTAAAGAGCAGTTTTTATTTTGATGAACTGCAGTTTATGGATTTTTTTTCCTTTTACCAATTGTGCTTTTGGTGTCCTAAGAAATCGTTGCTTAGTCCATTACAAATGTCTTCTAGAAGTTGTGTAGTTTTAAGTTTTATGTTTAAGATTTATGATCCGCTTGGGGCGCCTGGGTGGCTCAGTGGGTTAAAGCCTCTGCCTTCGGCTCAGGTCATGATCTCAGGGTCCTGGGATCGAGCCCCGCATTGGGCTCTCTGCTCCGCGGGGAACCTGCTTCCTCCTCTCTCTGCCTGCCTCTCTGCCTAGTTGTGATTTCTCTCTGTCAAATAAATAAAATATTAAAAAAAAAAGATTTATGATCCGCTTAACTTAATTTTTGTATAGGGTGTGAGGTATGGAACCCATTTCATTTCCTTTGTTGCAAATCAGTTGACCAATCATATATGTTCTGTATATTAAAGTGGGCTTTTCCTGTCAAAAACCAAAATTCAATTGAGTAAATTTGAAGATCCAATTGGCCTTATTAAATGATTCAAAATGATTCAATTTGAAAGATTCAGTGATTATAAATGATTCAAAGTGAATAGGACAGCATCCCGTCCAGCAAGCAGAAAGGAGCTTTGAAGAGCTGGTAAAATGAGACTTTTATAGGCAGAAGGGGGCGGGGACAAGGAAAGAGCAGGCTGCCTCTTCTTTCTTAGAGGGATGGAAGGGGCTGTCAGGTGAATTACCTCAGTAGTGCTGACCAGGGAGTTCCAGATTGACTAGTTTTTTAAAAAAAAGATATTATGATATTATTTATTTATTTGACAGAGAGAGAGAGAGTGCACACAGCATGGGGAGGGGCAGAGGGTGAGGGAGAAGCAGGTTCCCTTTTGAGCCGGAGACAGAGCTGGATCCCAGGACTCTGGGATCATGACCTAAGATGAAGGCAGCTGCCTAACCGACTGGGCCACGCAGGCGCCGCTCCAGATTGAGTAGTTTGATCTTATATTCCTGAGAGAGGCTGCAACTGCAGTTTCTTTAGGTATATGAAGCCTTGGTTTGCTGACATGGAATTAAGCACAGATGACTCCATTTTGATTTTTTTTTTAAAACACTACCTTTTTGCATTCAGAAAATAATGCTAACAATTATATATGCAGTAAGTATAGTATTTTCCAGCATTCAAAGTGTTAATCTTTTCAGCTTGATTTTGAACTTTAATACAACCTTTGGATGTTCTTGGTTTGAGCGTTATTTCCCCCACGTCATTCTGGGAGGTGGAGCCCAGCCTGGTACAAGGAGTTGTGTAGAGTCACAGATAGAGGGGGCCCCAGCATCGTCAGAACACTGATGTCTGCCAACATGGCGTGTTTAAAAAAAATCCACGAACTTTTCCCAGCAGGGCGTAGCTGAGGGGTGGGACTCAGGCTGCCCACTGAACTGAGTTTTGATGCTGTCCCTGTTCAGTGCTCGCGGTGTGACCAGGGGTAGAGTACTTATCATCTCCATCGGCAGTCCCCCTGCTGTCCAGCAGCAGGCTCCCCGCCAGAGGTCTGATGGAATGAAAGAGAGAATGCACAAAGGTCCTGGTGCAGCACCAGCATGGACTAGGAGCTGTCATGATTACCATCACTCTTGTTTTTTGAGATCGTGGATTTTCTGGAAGATAGAAAATGGGAATAGAAGAGAGAAAGTTACTAAAGAAAAAGCAGACTCCTAATGAGGGGATGCACGGGTGTACAGAAACCAGTGCTGGGGTGGAACAAGAAGTCATCTTAGATGTTGACTACAAGGGAACTGCAGTGACTTGGACAGTAGAGAATTCTTTTGAGGGACCCAGATCTTCCTCTACCGTCGCTTCATTAGGGTTCAGGAGAAAATCACACGGAAGCTTAGCACAGTGTAGGCATTCCGTCAACAGGCACCAACTGTTGGCCTCTGTTAAGTCATTATGTGTCAAGGTGACCACGTAACAAATCGCCATTGTTTGTGGCCCAGAGGTTCTTTCTTTGCTCTGTTTTTGTTGTGTTTGGTGATTCCATCGTCTCATCTAAAAAGTGATCTTTCTCTTCTAGCTATGTCTGCGGTGCTTTCTAGGAATTACAGATTTGTGTTAACACTTGCCAGACTGCACGAGGCTCAGCATTCTTTGCTCTTGGTTTGCAGGGGGCAGCGTTGAAGTACTTGCCGACTATTGTCAACGATGTGAAATTGGTGTTCGATCCCAAAGAGCTCAGGTAAGGAAGCACCCCGGGGGGTGGGCTTCCCACATCCCGTGGTCTGCCTCCTTCCCATGCCAGGGAGGTTACGAGAGGCTCGGGCTCAGTCTCATGTTGGCAGACATCAGTGCCCTGGATTGTTCTAGAACAAACTCATGCTGGTTGTGGTGTCTCTGACACTTCCCTAATTATGACTTAATATGGAAAAGACATCATCTATCAACACAGTATTTTCTTTAGAGGGTTGCTTGTAGCCCAATGGGTAGATCTTACAAATTTGGCATTTTGTATTCTTTCAGGATTGAATTTCGCTATGTGGTGGTTGGGTTTTTGTTCTGTTTTCAACACCTAAAATATCTGACGCTGGAGACTGACTGTTCACTCCCCTCCCTTGCCCCCCAGCATGCATGGCTGTTCTTCTGTGCTCCCAGCTGATGGACTGCAATCCTAAGGTAGAACAGTCAGGAGTTGTCACCTAAGATAATATTAACGAAACCACAACAAGCGCCAAGGAAGCTGGTTGTTGGGCTTTCAGACCAAGGACAGAGGCTGGGGACCAAATCCTTCCTTTTGCACCTTTTTTTCCCTCCTGGCTGGCGAGCCCACTCCTACTTGTGTAATCTGTAGGGGCCTTGTATTTCACAAGATGGTTGAGCGCCACGGGGATATGCAGCCTGTTTAACCCCAGACATGTAAAGCACAGCCCTTGTCTGCTTTTGATTTTGGCTTTGATTTAGCATTTAACACCATAAACTACCTGCAGGGGATGGCACCATTTTTAGCAGCCAGAAAGCCCATCTAAATATTAGTAAAGGTCCATGTGTCCCCTGAGTGGTTAAGCTGAGTAAGAAATGCTCATCCCTCCTGTTCCTTATGTCCACTCTAGGTTGCTCATGCCCGGGAGGGGAAGGAGGAGCTTTTGGGGGGAGGGGGCGGTGGTGCTCTTCTCCATGAATCACCAGGTTTCTGATGTGCCTGAGGATTTAGTGTTCTGCATGGACACATTATTTTCTATTCGCGGGCACTGACAATGCGGGGGAAGGCTTAGCATGCCCTAAATGAGAAAAGGAGATGTGAATGGGCCCATCGGGAGCAAGTCTGCCCTGGGTCTTTGGAGTGGCCCGCCCCTGCATTGTGGCTGCTAAGAAGCCATCAGTAGCCCCTGGGGTCTTGTTAAAAAAATGCTGAATCTCAGGCCCCTTCTCAGATCTTCTGAGTTAGGAATGGGGGATGGGGCCCAGCCGGTTGGTTTTAATGAACCTTCCAGGAGCTTCTGGTGAAGGTTCTTGATCGAGAGCTTCAGGTTTAGAGAACAGAGCAAGTTGGGGAAGCTGTGGTTGGATGGGCCATACTCTGGGCCTGTCCTTAGGGGGCCCAGGGATCAGACTGACTGGTTAGTGGGGTAGCGTCAGTGTTCCCACTGGGTTCTGGTGCCTGTGCTTGGAGAGCCAAGGAAGACCCCCTTCTTCAGGGCCAGTGCAGTCGGCTCTTGGCCCCTTGTCCCTTTAGGCATGCCTGTATGCTGTTTCAACACCTTGTCTTCAATAACTTCCTTTTTTTTTTTTTAAAGATTACTTTATTTGTTAGAGAGAGTGTGTGCATGTGGCTAGTGGGAGGAGGGACAGAGGGAGAGAATCTCCCAGACTCCCCACTGGGTGCAGAGCCTGACACCTCACTCTCACGACCCAGGAGATCATGACCTGAGCCGAAACCAAGAGTCGATTGCTTAACTCACCGAGCCACCTTATCTACTGATTTTTTTTTTAATGTCCTTGTTAAGCATGTACGTATTTTTTCCTTTTTAGAAAATTGATTGATGTTTTGATGAAACAGAAGAGATCACAGAGGAGAATAAATCAAACTTAATTCCACTGACTAAAAACAACTAGAAGTATCTGGTTTGTACACATGTATACACATGCATGTGTACAGATGTATTCCCCTAAAAAATTCAACAGTCATATTCTTTATTTTATAATCAGCTTCTGCACATAAGACCTCTTATTTTCCTACATTGTGGAGTAGTCTTTTTAGTAACTTCCACGGTATTTGATCCGATACTGGCCCCATCATTTATTTACTAGGCACTCATATCGATCACTTGCTTTTTCCATACATAAGAGGTTCCCACGAAGCACTTTCTATGTATTGTTCAGTTAATCTTTGCAACAACGGTGTGACATTGGTTCTGTTATTAGCCCACTTTTATGCTAAGTAACTTGTCCCTGAGAACTGAGCTGCTCAGTGGTCCTGCTTCCAGGCCAACACAGCTTTTGGATTACAGCGAACAGGCCTCCGTGCCGTAGGGGTGTTAGGTTTTTATGCAGCGTGCTAGGATAAATTCTTTTTATCCTAGCTTAATTGTAGCTTAATTGTAGGATCTTGCCCTTATATCATTAGCTTGAACAGTGATGTGGGATTACAAAGTCTTATGTTCTCTCTCTCTTTTTTTTTCTTTTGTATTTTCTTAAAAGATTTTTAAAAATATTTTATTTATTGATTGGAGAGAGAGAGAGCAGGAGCAGAGGGAGAGGGAGAAGCAGACTCCCCGCTGAGCAGGGAGCCAGAGGTGGGGCTCAATCCCAGGACCCTAAGATCATGACCTAAGCCAAAGGCAGACCCTTAACTGACTGAGCCACCCAGGTGTCCCAAATGATTTGTCATAAATATGATCCAGTTGCCCTCTAAAGGTCAAAGCAACCTTTTGCTAAAGCATGTTGGTGTCTGTCTTCCCAAACTTTGTGGGTACTTTGAATTACTCTTTTACAGAGCCTTGCTGATAGGATTGGTGAAAGGCTTTTCTTTGTTGCCAATGAGAACTGTTCTTCTGAGACTTCTTTATAGTTTTATTGACTGTTTGTAAAAGTAAAGTTGAAAAAAACACTCAAGTGAGAATAATTCACATATATAAAGTTCCTCAGTTGTAGAGTGTGTAATTAAATGAGCTGTGTGCCTGTCATCATGGTCTGATTGTGGGCAGTTTGATCCCATCAGATACTGGTGCTCTGAGTTGTCATTTTCTGTCCCCCCTGGCTCTTTTTGTACCTATAGTCTGCCTTTTCCAGGCATGTTATATGAATGAAATTATATAATATGTAGCCTTTTGTGTCTGGCTTCTCTTCTTTGGCATAATGTTTTCAAGGTTCACCCGTGTTGTTAGCGTGCTTCAGAACTTCATTCCTTGGTATGGATGAATTTTATGGAAATGGTATATCTTGTTTATCGACTGCTCAGGCGACAGATATCTGGGTCTTCCCCCCACAGAATATGAAGAATAATGTTCCTGGGATTCATGTACCAGACTGTGTGTGGGAGATGTATTTTTGTTTCTCTTGGGTATATATACCTGGGAGTGGAAATGCTGGATCATATGGTAACTGGGTTTAACATTTTCAGGAAATATCCAGCAGTTTCCCAAAGTGGCTGCACCAATTTACATTCCCACCAGCATGGTAGGAGGGTTTCAATTTCTTTATATCCTAGCTAGCCAACACTTGTTGTGGTCTTTCGTTTGGATTATAGCCGTTTGAGTGGTATGAAGTGAAAAATAACATTTAAAGTATCATTTTGTTGGATGAGATTTTGGACCATTTTGGATAATGGGCCATCTCCAATGTTCTGGTAGAACTTAATCACCATTTAATGACCTTACATCTTGGTCTGGTCTTGAACACAGTAGATCATCTTGCTGTATATCCCTAAACTCTTTTCACTTGTGTTTTTCATTACAGCAAAATGTTCACTGATTTCATCCTAAATGTTCCCATGGGTTTGCTGACCATTCAGAAGCTATATTGCTTGATTGAAATCATTCACAGTGACCTCTTCACACAGCACGGTGAGTGGAACCCCGAGTATCGCGAGGATGTCACGTTATTCATTGTCTATAGGCCTATCCCTTCTGAATTCTCTCCTCCATGCCAACAGGAGTGGAGGTTGTAGCCAATTAAAACAGCTCCATTACAAGACAGGAAGATTTAGCCCCTACAAGAGAATGGTAATTGACATATGGTGGAGTAATAGATCATGGAAAGATGAAGGGGAAAACCTTGTAGTTGGTAATTTAGGTGTACACCAAAGCCCTAAGATAATCAGCGTACATTGTAGCCTTTAAGATGTGTGATTGTCTATCCTGGAGAGGCAATCACCTGCTTCCATTCAGATGATTGCAAAGAAAAATGTCAAGTTTTCTTTAAATTTAGAAATAATGGTTCTGCCTCTTCCTGAACTTTGCATTCTTTGACAGGGTTTCCTCAAGCCCTGCTCAAAGTAATAAGAATTTTAATGATTCCTCAACTCATTTATCCTAAGGAACACCTTCTATTTCCCCATGTTATCTCCCTACCCTTTTTATTAATCATTTTCTTTCTATTTGGACAGATTGAATTAATATTTTACACTTGTCAAGCAGTTTTATTGAAAGCTTAAAACCTTTGCATAATTCCACAACCTTTCTCATTTAGCAGAGGCAGATGTGGGGACCGTTGAGTGACATTCTGACTGAGAGGCACGGGTTTCTACTCTTCTATTTGTGTCCAGAAATTTGGCTGTTGGATTCGTTTTCTTTTGTCTCCATGTATGGTGTTTCAAGGGCGGAGCAGCCTGGCTGGGGATTTCCTACTGAGCTCCTGGCTGCACAGAGAACTCAGTTTATGTCCACATTAGTCCTTTGTACCGTCTGGGCTCCTGGACCCTGTGCTCTCCTGCTGGTTTTAGCCTGATTTCTTGATTGAACTTTATCACTGCCCTGGAGTCTAACACGTACAGCTAAGGTTTCTGTTAAGAGAAGATGTTAAGACTTCATTTGAGTGGTTGTGTTTCTTTTTGAGAGAAGCCAGCAGACCAAGAAATAACTGGGTTTCTGTATCCCTTCCAAACCTCTCTCTCTGGGTCACAAGCCCATTGTTCACTTGCATAAATGGAAGTCCGCTCCATTGCCCTTGGTTGGGATTCAAAGCACATGAATCTTCTTTACCTAACAATCCGGATTGTCCATACTTCAGGGTCTCGTTGGAGGGCTGGGTCTTGAATTATTCGTTCTCCCGGTGTCTTCCAAAGTTTGGTGAAAAAACATGGGGTGCAAGAGGGCATGATGATGCGGTGATGGGTGGGGACTTCTTCATTGTTTCTTTCCATATTGATGATATTTTATACCAAAACAAGTAAAATCCCCTGGAAGTTTTCTGTTTGGATTTTGTTAGGTAGGTTATTGATGTCCCTTCTAACCATCCAACCCCAAGAGACACATACGGCTGACTACCACCACTGACTTAAACCACTTCACTGAATGAACAGTTAATCAATTAATAACAACTGTCAGTGGATTATTTGTACTTGACTTTTACTGACTGTTGCTATACGGGAGACCTTCTTCCCTGTATTGCATAATTACTGTTGCCGAACTTTGTGCCACAATCGTTTAGCTGTCTTTGAGTAAGGACTTAAAACATAAATGGTTCAGTTAAAATATTTAAAATAGAACTTCTTCAGAGAATACATTTCAACAAACTGAGGGTTTCTCGAGGGTGGGGGGTAGAGATAGGGTGCCTGGGTTATGGACATTGGTGAGGGTATGTGCTGTGGTGGATTCTGTGAAGTGTGTAAGCCTGAAGATTCACAGACCTGTTTCCCTGGGGCTAATAATATATCATATGTGAATTAAGAAAATGTATTTCAAGGGAATCTTTTTCTGTATTAAAACTTAACTTCATTTCTTTTGCTAGTAGAAAGCTGGAAGGGGCTCTCCCTATTTATTTTTGGTGATTTTGTCAGCCTGGGTATTTGGTGATGGTGTTTTTCTTCTTCTTTACTGTGCCCCGTTTCTGTTTTCACTCTTGTTCTCTAAGTCTTTTATCAAAGACCGCCTCAAGTCCTCTTTTGGAAGTTTTTGCAGCATGCTGTTAATTATTAACTTGGAATCTTTTTAAGTACAAAGTTAGGGACTTAGTTTTCATAGCAAGCTGCACCCAACATGGAAAAGGAGGTCGTGTGATATAATGTGAATCGAGACTGATCGTGCGGCCCAAGAGCCACTGTTCACCAGAAGCCTCAGTGTCTTGGAAGCAGCCCCCCAGCTGCCCAGTCAATAGCCTTGTCTTAAGCCAGCACTGGCAGTCTAGACTCACTTCCAGATGCTCACGGGCGGTCTGGAAGTGTTTCAGAATACATTGTCCAATGTCCAGTGTGGAAAAGGGCACCCCCCCCTTCCCCCAGGTTTTGAGTGTCAGGAATCTTTCTGGGAAGTGATCACGAAGACAACCCTGATTTTTCTCATCTGCAGGCTCTCTGCTCCTTCAAGGTAGCCTGCAGCCGTCTTCCCTCCTTGTCAGGAAAGACGAATCCGTGGAAGTCTTCCCGTTGGTTTGTTCGCACGAAGATGTCATTACTGTTGCAAAATATTCCCTGCCACGTTTGGTATAAATTGTTGAAGCCACAGTATTTTCTGATGAGATATGATGGCCCTGATTTTCCTGCTTTGTTCCAGTTCTTGCTGATTTGTAACAATGGTCCTGGTCTGTGTACTCTTCCTAATCCCAGTGGAGCCAGTCATCCTACGGTCTCACGTGTCCAGAGTTCTAGAACTTGATAGAACCAGAGTTAGCTGCGTAAGCCACCGACGCTGCTAGCCTGAAGTAAACATTTTCTTGGGGGCGTGGTCTGGGTGCATGGCCGTGTGGCTCCTCCAGGTTCCCCACTGAGGGCTCCAGGCCCTGTCTTTGCTCACCAGCATGTGGGTTGCCTCACTCATGGAAGGGACTCACTTAATTGCTTTGCTCTCAAACATTGCTTTCCTCCTCCCCGCAATATCGAATACAGTCCGTCGTTTGAAGGGTCTCCCTTCCGTGTGAGTGACAGGCTGATCTGTGTGCAGCAAGGTCGGCCGTGAATACGGACACTGGAATTGCTTCTCAGCAGAGAGGCCTTCTTTTGCCAGGCACGGGTCCCAGGGGGCTGAGGCTTGAGGTGCTCTGGGGTTTCAGCCTTGTTTTCCTGACTGCGGCTTCCCCAGTCTCTGAAGGATACGGAAACACAGCAGAGCTCGCGAGGCTGGGGCAGGAGGTGTGTGTTTTGGCAGAGAGGGGTGTTTGGCCCCAGTGGGTGTGGACACCACAGCTGCTGTCACTGTCACTGTCCATGCACAGGTGTCCCAGCTGCCATGCTCCTTCTGGATCAGGGCCTTGCAACTCCTGCTGCTTCTGCAGCCACCACCCGGTGGAAGGGGAGTGGGAGCTCTTCACAGAGCTGTCCCGCCCACCGTTGGCTGCGAGTTGCTTCAGGGCTCTCTGCAACACCTGGGACGTACCCTGCCTTACAGTTGTCCCAAGAGTGGTGGTGGACATGTCCTGACTTCTGTGCAGGGGAGGGACAGCTCGTAATAGAGAGATCTCTCCCAAGTATAAGAAGGTTTTTCTGCAGCTGGGGTGGACCCGGTGGCCACGGCGGTGTTCGCTACATAGTCTGCCCAAAAAGCCAGCACGCCAGCCCCCAGAGACTTGACTGCCCGCAGCGCGCTGTTGACTGTCAGCGTCATCAGCTTTGACTCTGAGCGTGTGGCCCTCTCCTTTAACTTTGATTTGTTTTAAAAAAAAAAAAAAAAGGAATGACTTATTTGCATCATTTCTCCTACAAATGATTTTACTTCCTCGTTAATGAAGAATTCTGCATTTCCAAAAGCCTCTCTGTGATGAGGGTAGGGCGTACACAGTGGGGCTGAGTGCCTGGGCTTTACAATCACACTGCCTGGGTTCAAATCCTGCCTCTAGTCCCCACTCACTCAGTGACCTTTGACAAGTTACCCTCCTGGCTTCAGCTTCCTCACCTGCCCTGTTTTTGTTGCCTACATCCTACATTTTGGAAATAGGAGCTAAAAGTCAGTAGACCTGGATCAAATGAAGAAAAGCATTCCAGGGAACGTCCCCTGAGAGGTGCTCTGGTCAGCTGGTTCAGAACACCCCCAGCCACTCTGCCCCAGGCCTGCTCCTGCCACTCCCTACCGGGTAAAATCGTGGGGTAGTTTTTCCTTTTGGCTTGCTAATGATCTGTGGTCTCTCCCTCGAATGAGAGATCCCGGAGCATGGCCTTCTTGTTCACGTTGTTGCTGCTTGATCGCTGCTCCTAGGACAGTGCCTGGCATCAGACATGGCCACAATGTCTGCATGAACAAAATTAGTCATGGATGTCCACGCCCAGCACTTCTTCTCTCAGGGTGCAGCAGAGAGAAGGAAGTAGGATCGGCTGCGTACATACGCGGTTCAGTTGATTGAGCAAGGAGAGGTTGTGTGTTTGCCCATGGAGGCTGGCTGTCACTCTTACCCTTGGCGCTGAATGGATTGATCATGGTGGTGGAAGGAGTTGTCTTTGAGGAGGAAGGAGAGATGGAAAACGGAGACTCAGTGAGGGACTTGAGCTGTGGAGGGTCCTCTGTGAGCAGTTCTGTAAAATCAAGGTCATCTTTTTGCCCCTGATTTAGTTCTTCCTCAGTTTGTGGAAATGTGAGCTGGGGGAGGAGGACAGTTCAGTTCTACCTCTGGATTCAAGGTAGATTTTGTTAAAATGATCAAAAGTTTTAATCAGAGAAAAATGGGAAGAGGAGTGTAATAACATGCATACGGACTCCTCACTGAGCTTCCAAAGGTATCATGTCCTGGTTGGCCTTGTTTTTAATCTCTGTGTTCTTCCCCTAGCTATTTTGAAGCAAATCCCAGCCACCCCAGATTGTCATTGGGATGGCTTTTTGCAAGTACGGTGGTATTCAAAGAGTGAATGATTTGTTTCAGGAAAGGGAGGATGTGCAGAGGGACTGGTCCCTGGGCTGGTGTTTCCACTCCCCCTTGGATGTTCCTGCTCCTGCTCCCGCATGGAGGCCAAGGGCATCAGGCTCCTTAGCAAGCTGTGCACGAGAGCCAATGAATGGGTGGTAATGGCTTCCCAGCGTTGTCTCTGGATGTGACTTGACTACTTGAAAGCTGGTTAAATAGATTATGTGCTTCACAAAAAAGATGCCTCTTGCATATCATCTGTGGTGGGGAGTGAGCAGATTTTCAAAGCAAGATACAAAGAGACAGAAAGGTCAGAGCTTCATAATTTGTGCATTTGTAGCTTTGTTCCCCTGTGATTATATTGTTGCCCACATATCTGACAAAAGCTGTGAAAATTAAAGCTTAAATCCTATTATAGAAATGAAAAGTTTCAATGTAATTAAATTAAAATAAACACTGGGACACCAAGATTTAGGATTTATGCCCACAAAAAATGTTTTACGCTAGTGTTACAGCAATTGGGGTAAAAAGGAATCAACCTGAAAAAGCATTAACTTTCACATTAGTCAAGAGCATTGGACATACTTGGAAGATCTCGTTGAGTTAAGATGAGAGAGCCTCTGGAACACACGTTTTCACCCACATGGGCTCTTTTCACCATGGGTCTGAACCGGAGACATTTGGGAAAGCTCATTCCAGTTAACACTGTATCATTTCTTTGTCTTTCAGGAACTGACCTTTCCATATTCCCATATTGAAAATGACCAAACCAACTGACAGATTTTCTTTAGAGCTTACTATGTTCTTACCGTTGTGTCTTAAATTTTTTTGGTTTTGGAAGGTGGTATAAGATTTGAAGAGTGAAGATTGAAGACTTGGTGGCAAGATAATCCCTTTTATAGTCTTGACAGTAGTTTAATACTCTTGGTGGATTACGTTGTTCTAAGCTCACTATTCATCGGCACCTCTTTGTTTGTTTTTCATTTTTGGGTTTTTTTTTTGCCCTGATGGTTGGAATCTAGCGGTGAGTAGGAATGGGATGTGTGCCATTCCCTCATTTCCTGGCCATTCCCATGGCTCTTTCTTTCAATATAGCAAACAAGCTCCTTTTAGACAGTGTTCGTCAGCCTCATAAAACTTCATTTGTGTTCCATTTTTTTAACAATACAGAGCTTCTTCAAGATGTAGGCCTAGAGAGCTTGAATTATTTTCCTCATTCTTATTTTCAAGGTGAATGATTCTTCCAGTTATCAAGCATAGTGAAACTCTCCTTTTTAATGGTAGAAACATTAGTTACAGCAGCCCTTTGAAATCTGAGGGCAAAGGCTCAGATACCAATGAGACTAGCTATTAGGAAATATTGAAGTCAGATTTCCAGACTACTTTTGTTGTGATTAATATATAATATTATAAATATATTTACATCAAATATATTTATTTATAAATATATATAAAATATATAAATATAATTTATATTTCTTAAAATCACTCGGTCAACTTCTTTTGCTTTAAATTGCAGAAAGAATAGCTATATATTTAATACAGATTTATAATACAATATACCTTCTTAATGCTTCGATTCATAAACAGATCAAAATAAAAATCTCTTGAGCTTCTCCACTGTGGAAAATGGAGAGCTATTTCTCCTTTTTGAAGGGATCTTAAACCCAGAGCTACTGTACAGTAATTTTGTTAACTTGAGGGATATCGTACAGAAAGAAAAATTGAGGTTTGGGGCCTTCGTGTGACACAGTCACATAATGTACCATCCGTCTAGCATTCCCGGATACTTTAATTAGGTAGTCGTGCTGATGACTTCTAAGGAATGTTACTTACTTTGAACCCCAAAGACCGGTTCTTGAAATAATGGTGGAATGTGAAATCATTTTTTCCTCTTCTGTTTTTGAGACAATTTTAATCTTTATCTGTAAGGTACTGTGCCTTTTTCATACCTCATTGTATATATCACTCTATATCATTCATTATATGAGCGTTTGAAAAGACTGTCTTTTAAAACAGTGCAGCCTTTTAGAAGGGGCTTATTGAGTCTAGGAGGGTGAACTCAATTTCAGTTTCTTAATTATATCTATTTCTATTCCATTATAATTTGTTGAGCACCTAGCATGTGCTCAGGACCGTTGGTTAGCAAGTTGATTCCTTTGAGAGGCTTCAGAGCCATCAGCTTAAAAATGTATAATTGGAAAAGAGTAATTCTCTTAATTTACAGATAAGGGCCCAGGAGTTAAGCAACAGGTCCTACTAATTTGTAAGCAGAATCCCAGGCAGGGAGCTGTCCACCACTCTGGTGCTGATTAAGGAGTTGTCTTCTTAAAAACCCATCACCCACTCTGTTCTTAAACTGTTTCACATTTACTGTATGAGTAATACATTCCGAATACTGAATTCACTTCCAGTGCCATATGGAAGGTAAAATAGAAATAGTGGATAAACAAACACATAAATAAATGTAAACAAACTATGCAAAAATAAATAAGCAAAAATGCAGTGTAGTGTTTATGGAGTTTTCATACTTTTTTCCTTTGTGTGTGTGTGTCGGGTGGGGGGACTCTTATCTGTGATCAGATTGGTAGTTCCTCAGCATGTGGTTGGTCCACCTTTATTATAGCCTGTTAACCCCTTGTTCTGTACCCACCTCTGGGTGACCTCCTATCCCTGTTGCTTGATGTTGGGTGCAAGAAGAGCAGCCTTAGAAGAGCTTACCTCTCTCCTCCTGTATCTGTTCATGCTCACACAGGGGATAAGGACAGCAAGTCTGTGTGTCGCCCCAGTTCATGATTCCTTCCAAGCCGTATGAGATTAGCTCTGTACCTACATGATGTGTTATCTACAGTACCTTGCCTGGGACAGTTGGAGGAGCCCCAGGTCAGTCTGCTTTCTCCCAGGTTCTCCTTGAAGACCCCATTCTTTTTCTGTTGTATAAATCCTTTTCTGAGTGCACAGACCATCTCTCAAGATGGAGTGGACTGGACTGTAGGGTTTTGACACTGTTTTTAATGTATACATTTCATTGTCAGGGCAAACAGCAGTTTGTAGGCTTGTTGTCGTTATTGTTGTTGTTGTTGTTTGTGGGTTTTTTGTTTTTATCTTAGCTGGTCAACTCAGTCTTGGAAGCCAGTGTATTTACAAAGAATCTATCACCGTGAGAAAACATTTATGAAAATCTTAATCAGTACAAAGCTCAGAAACTCCACTTAGTTGCAACAAATGTGGCTATGACGCTAAGCATCTCTAGTCTTTTCCATAGAGTGAATAAGATAGAAGTTTGACAGAGATACTTGTCCTTGAAGCAGCACTCCTCAGATTTCAGTATGGCCCTGTACATGTTTAAACAAGCAAGACTAGAATGAGCTATAGAGTTTGTAGGAATATATTGAGTGACAGATGGCAGTTATATCAAGGGGGCTGAACAAACGTGCATAGTAACAAAACGCTGTGTGTGTGCTGGAGTACAGTGGCCAAGACTTAGGTTCCTATCTTCCCTCACTTTCCTGGTTAAAAGAATGCATACCACACCTCAGGCCTGCACATTGTCTCTTTGTTTTCTCATCCTGCACTTGGTGAGATTCTGCCCAAGGACTGGCATACCTGTAGAATTTCTTCTGAACTTACTAAGCCACCTCTTTAATGCACCTCCATCCACCTAGCGACTAGTTTCCTGGCCTGACTGCCACGTCCCACGTAATATTCCCCAGGACTTTACCTGACTGTTTCTAATTTTTTCATCTAGTCTTTTCATCTCCTTGTAAATGGGACTCATTACTGATTTTTCTCCATTGGTTGTTCGTTCATTTCTTTCTTCTGAAAAATTATTTATTACTATAATACTAATGAATGTCTAATTCCTATTATTAAACTTCTCAAAACTGAACAGATAAGAAATATCTCCTTCCCCGTTCTTTCTTCTAAAAAGACGATATGTATTGTGCTAGGTCCAGTGGTTTCATCCAGAAGATACCTTTGATCAGCTTTTTTTCCCATTGCTATACAGTCTGTATGCTACCACATTCTCCTTCCAATTTCCAAGATTCTTTTAATGTCTTGTGTTTTGAAGATTTTATTTATTTGAGTGAGAGAGACAGAGAGAGAGAGAGAGAACATGAGCAGCATAGGGAGAGGTAGAAGAGAATCTCAAGCAGACTCCATGAGCTTGGAGCCCGACATGGGGCTCGATCTCACGGTCCTGAGATCATGATCGGAGCGGACGCCAAGAGTCGGACGCTCAGTCGACTGTGCCACCCAGGCATCCATTGGATTCTTTTAATTTTAATGTCATCCTCTCAATTAAAATTCCATGACATTGGGTACCTCAAAGCTGACATGCAGGTTCTCTTATTTCTGATAATTTCAGCACTCAGCTGAGTGGCACCAAGGAGCTTCTGACCAAACTGTTTATGAAGGTGTTAACCAGATGATAGGAGTAGAAACTGGTGCAGGACAGTTGTATTTACTTCATTTCACAGACAAAGAGGAACAATGAAAGAGGAAATCCAAAAAGGAAAAACGATTTACCTAGGGTTCCTCAATTTGCATTGATTCTCCTGGTACTACTGATGATTATGACTTGTTACATTAAGATGATACTTGGAAAAATGTAATCTGCATCTGACTTGTAAAGAAGCCAGAACCACATGTGGTTACATGTGTGTGTCATTTAATCTAAGGAGCTATGGCTTCAGAATCAGGCACCTAATTCTGGGTCAGCTGCTTAGTGGCATAATCCCCACACGTCCCTTCTCTCTGGCGCCTGGCACCCCCATCTGTCAATCTGGACATAAGTAGATGGCTCCTGTGATCCCTTCCATTGCTGACTCCATTTCCTACATTTCTGTTGTTTGAGGACTTGAGGGAGAAAATGATTTGAATAAATTGAATCATGTGAGTACAGAGTTCTTAGGTAGTTGAAAAATAAGATGAGTGTCTATAACAAATGAGTAACAAGCATCCCCCATTTATATAGCTCCTACTGTTTAATTCTCATTAAAAGTGTTAATCTGGATCTCAGTTCAATGTAACAGGCTCAAGGTTATTAAATGCACTTTATGGATCATTTGTTTAATGCGACCAAACTAAAAATTAAGCAGCGCATTACTCAGTGTTCATAAAATGAATGTTTTAAATGGACAAATTCATTCTCGTATTTGCATCTTGCTTTAATGTAGAGCCGTAATGGGGTTATAGACGGATATTCTACTTGGACATTTATAAGCTGATGATGCCTGTTGAATACCTTTTATAAAGATTAATATTTTTTACTTTGTGCCCATTACCAGAGCATTAATCATCATGGCTTCAGCCCGCACAGCTGAGGATGAACAGATGTTGAATTATTGCTGTCTGTAATCATAGTGGATCACACTGGGAGAAGGGGTTCTGGAAGGGTGGCTGGGACCTCTGATCCCCACAGCTGATTTGTGTGGAGTCTGGGTCCACCGGGGTTCCTGCATTTCCCTTGTCTGGCGGGGAAAATCAGGAGAACTGTGTTAGCTAGTTCTGGCTTCCCTGGGGCTTCGATCTCTGCCTAACTCAGACTGTCGGGCACTCCCAAACCCTGTGGTCACATCCATGTGAAGAGAGATCTGATAGGAGAGATCTGCGGTAGCCTTCATTCTCCTTCCAGTGATGAACACGAGTTCATTAAAATGAGAAATCACACAGGAGGTCTTTAACATCTGCTTCCTAACATACTTGGAGACCAGGCTGTCCAAGACAAATACAGTGTGAGCCACATATGCAATTTATAATTTTCTAGAGGCTATAGTAAAAAAAAAAAATACAAAGCAATCACTGAAATTAATTTTAATGATTTATCTAAAATATCATCTCAACATGACTTTGATCTAAATATTACTAATGGCCTGGTTTCCATTCATTTTTTTCCATACTGCGTCTCTGAAATCCAGTGTGTTTTTGACACCAATTCACATTTCAGTTTGGATGCTTAATTTTCATCACAGATACTTAATCTGTGTTTTGAACATTTCATAGAATTTACTACTGAAAAGTAAATTCCCATCCTGAAGTTGTTCCAGTCTTCCATACTAATATTTCCGATAAGCAAGTATCATTTTTTACATTTACGTTTCAATTACTTAAAAATTAACTAAATTTGAATTTCATTCCTTCTTGGCACCAGCTGTATTTCAAGTGTGCACTGGCCACCGTGTTGGGTCGTGTAGCTCTGAGGCATTCGCCTTTGTGTACTTTTTGTTGAAAAGGCTGACTTTGCGTGATGATACTATTTTGTTATTTTTATTGGCAGCTCTCATTTATTGAACGCTCCTATTTGCCAAATGCACACAATATAGCATCTGATTGTCACAGCGAACCTCAGAGATAATGTACGCAGCCCCATTTTGCAGATTAAAAAATTAAGGCTTTGAGAGTAGAGGAAACTTGCCCAAGATCCAAAGCAAAGAGTAAGCAGGGTGTGTTTTTCATTTCCTAATGTGTGTGGGTAAACTGAATGTTAATGAGAGTAAAGGCTTTCCCAAAATTGAAGAGTGACCCAGGTTCCTAGGCTTCTAGTCAAATATTTAGTGTAGCTATTTTCCAATGGTTATGTGTAGGCAGTTTATTAAAATGTATTCTCTGTTAAAATTCAAAGGTTGGTTTGTTTGCTTTTGAGGAGGATTGTCAGTTTCCCAGGCCATCTGTCTTGAACCTAATTGGACTGTTGGCATCAATCATGGTTGAGAAATGTCACTCTGTTCATGGGGAAGGGTATTTAGGACACCGAGTTGGGACGTTCAGAATATGACAGGAGATTCTTCTTTCTTGGCTGTGAGAGACTGCATCTGATGCTTTAAAATTTTTCATTGCATGCATGAACGTGTGTTTGTTGTGTGTGCATGTAGTCTGTGAGTATGTGTGGTGTGTGTGTAGTGAGTGGTGTGAGTGTGTGGTGTATATATGTGGTGTGGTGTGAGTGAATGTGGTGTGTGTGTGGTATGTATATGTGTTATATGACTGTGTGGTTTATTTGTGTGTTTGTGGTAGAAGGAAGTGTATGTGGTGTGGTGTGTGGTAGGAGTGTGTGTGGTAGATGTATGTGTGTGTGTTTGTGTTGAGTGTGTGTGGTGTACTTTCCTTTGTGCTCTGCATTTTTTGTCTTGACCTGATGGTGAGATTTGTGAGTCACTTAGACCTTGTAACCACCACTTCTGGAAGAAGCTGGAAGTCACTGAAATGTGGAGTAAGAGACGCCTTTGATAGATGAGCTTGGGGATCCTCTGTCCCTTGGGCCCTGTCGGGGACAGCTGAGAAGCTGGGAGGCAGACCGGCTTTTTGCCGCACACTTCTCACTTGATCTGATGAGATCACCTTGAATGGCAGGTTGCCCACACCAGCTCTCACACGTGTGTCCTCATGTGCACGTGTACTTGCACACTCCCGTCCTGACTGCCTTGGACACCATCCTGTGAAACCGGGTCACTGGAAATGGGGGAGAGATCTTGTTATGGTGCCATCTTCCCTCTGATATCTTTCGAGGACTGGACAGGGTGGCTCTGACCGCAGGTCCCTCCTTCCCACCAATCAGGACCTGAATCCTTGTGGTTTACAGACCAAGAACGAGGGACATGTGTGACAGCTGTCCTGCTAAGAGGGAGCACACACACACACAATCAGGTCTTAGTGTACGTGTAGGGGCCAGTCCATTTGGGTGAGAACAAGACCTCTGCTCTCATTAAGACTGCATCCCAGCAAGGATTGTAGAACTGGTGGCCATTTACGGTGGTCCCCACACCAGGTTCCTGGGGCCCTCCTGCCCCAGTTATGCTGGGTCCTGCAGATCATGGGTCACCAACAAGATGTGCTGATTGGTCAGTCTCCAGCTTTGGTCCCCTTGGCCTCTCCAGGTCTCTGGGGCATTGCCTTTCTTCCTGTGGGCCTGGCATGTATTTCTGAGGTGTGCTGCTACCCTGTGACCCTCTTTCCTCAGAGACCTGCATGAGATGTCTGGTGAGGTCAGCGTGGTCTTTGAGGAAAGCCTGCACACCTTGGCTGCCCGTCTCCAGAGCTCCACTCTGGGGCTGGGAGATGGTGATCCTTGACACTGGGCTGTCAGGCTGCTTTCATGAAGTCCTGCCGACATCGACTCCTCTCATCCTTCCAGGGAAGGTTGCTGCTCCCCTTTTCCCACTTTCCCGAGACCAGCTGCGGGTGAGGAGGGTGACAAAGGACAGATGAGCTACATTCTCCCGTGGCTACTGGAAGCATCTATCTTGTGGTTCTGGGTCCCTTGGGAGCATGATTTTCATGTTCTCAGGGGACTAAGAAAACGAAACGTCTTTCCATGTGACAAAATGGCAGCAAAGTTTCTAAAAAGTTTTGTCATTTCTCATCAAGCGAAGTGGATAATGAACAGGTGCAGCTCCCTTGCAGACCCCTGGCTTGGGGAGAAGGTGGGTGTTCCCACCGGGTAGCGGAAGACGGCTGACAGCATCTCCTGCCGAGGATGAATGGGGCAGCCGTCACTTCTTCACCCTGGAGTAATTCTGACAAATGACACTAACACACTCAATTACCTCTGAGAACGGGGATGTCAACAACTGCTGGTCCAGCATGACAGATAAATGGTTGGTAGGAGATGGATTTCGGCCAGGGCATCTCGGCCTCGGTGCCTACAGGGACATCGCTGCCATCTCTGAGTCCAGAACTGCGCTCCTCTGGTTTTCTGACACCACTCACGGACACAGTCCTCCTCCCAACCTGGACTGGCCTTCCACCTCCGTTGGGTTCCTCCTATGCTTGTTTGGCCCAGCTGCCAGTCATTTGTTCTCCTTTATCATGTTGTGAGGGTCCAGGGCTTTGTGGCTCCAACTTCTCCCTCTGAGATGTCTTGGAAATCTGACTTGCCTCCAAGATGGGGGCAGTGGTAGGGATGAACCAGTGGACAGGGGCGACCAAGGAGCTTGGCCCCCTGGTGGGGGTGGTCAAGCTAGGTGATGTGTTTTGGCAAAAGAGAATGAAGACCGTCATCTTAGAGATGTCTTGCCAAGGGCCATGAGGATGGATGCAAGCAGGGCTGGACCCAGACGGGTTTGCCAGGAAACCTTCCCAACCTGCTGGGTTCGAGGAGGTTGGTACATAGTCGTTACACTGGATGTGGTCTTGTGGTCCAGGTCAGCGTGTCAAGAGCTTCTGAGGGCAGATGTCATTTATGAGCGTTGAGATTCTGTAGGAAAGACTGAGCTTGGGGTGCTTATGCGATTCATGTGTTCGGTGGGTTAGCATTTGGAACTGATGCATTTTCAGGCTGGCTTCACTGCCATGGGTCATTTTCTTGCAGCATTTCCTTTGGACTGGCTTGGTCTCCGGCCGCTCTCTGACACCTGTTCACGCTCCTGCACTGACTGTAGGCCTTGGCTCTTTGGAGCACTTCCCTCGTGAGTTTACAGGGCTGTGGTATTCGGGGAGATGCTCTCCCTGGGAGTCTGACTTCCCCATTGGCATCACAGGGAGGGTTGGCTGAGAATGTAAGGGAATCTTGTGAGGGCCCCTGATGTCGGTGAACACAGAGGATAGCGTCTCTCCACGTTCTCCTTGTCCCACTCCCTGGCCTCTGGTGTTTCCCGACGTTACAGCCAGCAGGGTGAACCGGGGCTCTGTCCAGAAGACACAGAGCACGTCAGCCCCTCGTGCATGAAGTATTGACTACTCTGTCAACAAGTGAAATCGTATAATCATTGGACGATACTCTTTCTGGAAATATGGAGCTGCTATTCGTCCTTTTCAGGGGACTTAGCATGGGATTTGGAAAAACCTTAGCCTGAGCTTCCCACATGCGGTTCCCTGAAGTCTGTGGGACAGAAGGGTGTGTGCTCTGTCTTCCTCCTTGTGGCTCGCACCTACACCCTTGGGCCTGCATTACCGTGTAGTGCTTGTGGAAGTCTTCTCACTAAGTGGGTCTCACATACTTGCAAGAACCATTTCAGTGTTGCAGGCTCCATGTTTTCTTACTAAAAAAACCTCAGAAAACAATAGTGTAAAACATGTTTTTATGTGTCGTTAATGTAAGCCCTAAAATGTAAAATCCTAAAAACAAGCTAAGTATATCTAATGTTTCAGAGCTCTGCCATCTTCTGTCTCGTGCTCTGCATTTTAAAGGGAACAGCGGTGGCTGGGCTGGTTTCACCAGCAGAGCTTGCGTGGTAAGAAGATACTTGCTCATGTTGGAGGGAGGATGATACTGGATTTAAATGGGATTTCCCAACTGGAAGAGACAATTAGTAATTACATTTTGTCTTTAATCTCCTTGTGTTTGTTTCCTTATTGTTCTTTCATTTTCCTAACATTTTTTTCTCTGCTTCTATCTAAAAAACAAATGAGAACCTGGATGTTCCTTGGTCCTTACTACATCCCAGTGTCCCTTCATTACACAGCTGTTCTCCTGGGAGCTGTGTCTTTATCCCTTATTCTCATTTTTTTAAAAATAAAGATTTTATTTATTTGACAGAGAGACAGCGAGAGAGGGAACACAAGCAGGGGGAGGGGGAGAGGGAGAGGGACAAACAGGCTCCCCGCTGAGCAGGGAGACCGATGCGGTGCTCAATCCCAGGACCCTGAGATCATGACCTGAGCTGAAGGCAGATGCTTAACGACTGAGCCACCCAGGTGCCCCCCCCCCCCCCTTATTCCCATTTTTCGTTCCCGTTCAGCCACTGCTGGAAGCTGCCTCAGGGGGCCCATGGGCCTCTAACCGCCACATCCTGTTCTGGAACATGCGCCTGTTCTTGCTGCTGTATTTGGCCACGTTGACCACTCTCCTCCTTTTTGGGGACGTCACTTGTCTCTGGCTCCTCCACATCCCAGCCCTTTTCTCCTTCGTGTCCTGCGCTTCTCCTGTTCTAGTACTTCCTGGTGCTGGTCACGGTTTCCTGCTCATTCTTCATATTCCCTTTGATAGTCTTCTAGGATTTCATTACTGCCTAGAAGCTGATGATTCTTCATTTCTAAGCCAGAAATAACATGTAGAACCCTGTCTCCATTTGCCTTGTAGAGGCAACCTGGGTGTCCAACAGGCAACTCAAACTCAACTTGTACAAACTGAACCCTTCTCTTTTTTAAATAGATTTGTTTTCCCACTTTCCTCTCCTTGGGTGGCATCACATGGCTTCTTGGATGACACACGTATGACCAGGTTGCTGGGCATTGGGTTGGACACTCCTTTATCTGCCACCTTCCATCACCAAGCACTGTCCAGCCTGCCTTCAGTTGTCTCTTGTTCAAAGCCTCTTTCAAACTTACCCCCACACAGGAGGTCAGAGCTCTGCTTTTTCTTGCCTGGATGATCCCAGGAGCTAACAGGTTTCTCTGCCTCCTGTCCTCATTGTCCTTCTCGTGCTTCCCAGAGGGTCTCTAGTCCTTAAATCTGCTCATATCTCTTCCCCATCAGCATGTTCGATTTCTCAGCTTCCTTTCACCTCTGCCTTCATGTTCGTGCTGGTTTCCACCTGCCTGTCTGGCCTTTTATCCTGTCCCTCTTCTCCCCTCCTTTAGAATGTGTTCTGAGCACCTGCCTCCCTGACTTTGTGTACAGGTTTCCCATTCTTCGGTTGCCTGCCCCATGTGAGAAATTAATATTCCTCTTGCCAGCAGGTGAGGGTACTGCCCCTCGGAAGGAGGCCTCCTTGACTCTCATCTCCACACTCAGTGCTTGCCCCCCAGGGCTCCTTCTTTCACGTGCCTGCACGTTAGCACAGGAGTCTGGAAGCCAGAGAGAGCCTGTGGCTCCTCACCTGTATCTCTCATGTCATAAGAGCCAGTCCCTTGTCCTAAGCATCTAACTAGGCCCGGGCCTTCGCACTTAATCTTGTAGGAGTACATTGTATTCCAAGCGTGTGACTAGCTCGTGCTGTGTGTCCATGTCAGACTCAGACAGCTAATGTGAGCTGCTCGAGATGGCTTTGTTCGGAAGGGAGAACTTTAACTCCGCCAGCCTCTTCAGAATCTGAGTCCTCAGCCCTCTGCAAACTGTCTGTAGGTGGGACCCTAGCAGAAAGCTGTCCCTGAGTGAGCAAAGATCAGGTTATGACCCCGCTGAGCTCAGAAACCTGTATTTTAGGAGGCATATGGGAGCAGAAGGAAATCACGCTTTGGTCCTCTTGGGAAAAAAACAAGAGTAGCTGCCATTCAAATAATGTTTGTTGCACCTAGTATTTCTTTTAAAGTTGTAAATCAGTGAATTTATAGCTCAGCACAGAAAACTAGTCAGAACTCCAACAGGTGCTTTTGTGTTTATCTCTCTGAACTCTAGGGGATGCGTGTGTCAATGTGTTTATATATGTTTGTGGATTATTCTTGTATAATTACAAGGACCCGCACATAGATGTGTGCACACCGGCTTGTGTGTAAAGTATTTACAGAGGAAGATAAGTGATTTCCTCCCCTCCAGCCATCTGACCCCCTCCAGATGTCAGTTTCACATTTGGAAGAAAGTAAATGTAACGTGCTTGGAAACAATGTAACATGCTAGAAAAACTAGCTTCTAGCAAATAGAGTTGTGTCTTGGTGGGTCTCCTGCTGACTGGCAGCCCTGTGTCCCCTGCAGACTGCAGAGAGATCCTGCTTCCCATGATGACGGATCAGCTCAAGTACCATCTGGAGAGACAGGAAGACCTGGAGGCCTGTTGCCAGCTGCTCAGCACCATCCTGGAGGTTCTGTACAGGAAGGACGTGGTGAGTAATGGCTGCGTTTGCCCAGGCTCCCTCCGGGGACCCGGCAGGAGGGGTCCCTTAGCATCAACGTGAGCCCCCGCCTCGCTGCACAAAGGTGCTTTGAATTTATTTCAGAAGGAATGACCTTACTTTTAAGGGTTAGCCTTTCTCTCCATTGAGTGGTATCTTTTAATGGTGTGTATTTATGTATAAAGTGTGATACTAACATGAAAATGTGTATTCTTCCAAGTTAAAAATCTATCAAGTTTTTCCCGTGACTTCTTGGGTGAATGCCTCCCCAAGACATGTTTTGATCTTTAATGTCAGAAAATGGCTTTGATATTAAAAATTAGAAATAAACAAATGGAGGCTAGTTATCTATATTCTTTTTGCCATTTCTTAGTTTAGAATAATGCATGCACTGAGATTTGGGGTTTTTTTGTTTTGTTTTGTTTTTTGTTTTTGTTTTTTAAGTCATTGATGCTTCTGAGAGTTTTGAGAATGGCTCTCTGCCTCTGTTCCCACATTCCTCTCCTAACAAGTAATTTCCTCCTGTGCTTTTTTAGATAGCACTTTTTTTCTTTTTAAATGGTGTTTCTTTTTGTATTTGTAAATTATATGCTTAGTTCCCTGAGCTTTTTTCTTAATCAGAAGTTGGTGCAGGTGCATGTGGAAAATTGGACCCTATGGCTTCCCATCCCCAGCATACCCCCTGGCCCCTCCACCATACACATCTGTGCACCCGTGCACACACTCATGAACTCACTGAGTCTCTGGGTATGTTTGGAAAGGCATATAGGTCCTTGTCCATCCATCTGTGCCTCCAGCAGGAGACAGATGGGCCAGGTTTTTAAGGTCAGCAGGGCTTAATCTTTGCTCTCCCCCACATGACCTCTGTATACCTTCCCTGTCCTGCCCACTTCCTTCCTGCATGGGCTCATACTCCAGAGCCTGGTTAGTGCTGTTGAAGGAAGAGGTGAGATTACATCACTTCATAGCGACGGTGGCCCCGCAGCTCTTCCAGGGAGCTGCTTTGCAAGGTTGTAGACACCTCCGTCCAACAGCCAGCTTCCGGTGGCCCCATTCCAGGGCCTGCCCTTTTCTTCAAGGGGAGAAGGTTGGGAATACAGGAGCTGTGTGGCCCATCCTCGTCGTGGAGGTGGTACCGCCCTGGCCTTGTGTGTGAGCACCTGGAGGACATACGTAAACAAGTTCCAAGTTCAAGATGAAGAATCAAGAATCCTGTCCCATACAAAATACAGGGCAAATTCTTACTGATGGAAAAAAGTCGGTGGCGTCTGAGTCTTAGATAGTGTGCTAGAATACAGTTGCTGTGTTCCAAGCGGTCGTTCCCCAGGTTGTTCAGTCTTGCTTCCCATTTGCAGATGGAAAAGTGTCTCTAGAAAACTAATTGGTGGGCTAATCAGGGATCATAAACATTGTATTGTTTACACAGGTTGGTTTTATTTTTAAGGTTTGCTTAAATTAAATTACTATGATTATATAACAAATCACCATTAATGGTCTGTAATTAATAAGACGCCTTGTGTTTTCTTTGTGAAGGCTTTTGCCTTTGACAAGGGACATTCTTCATCTTGTTAAGGATTATAATTGATTTACTTTTTCCAGGATAAATGGATTCAGTGACAATCACCAGGGCTTGCATGCTAATGATTGTCTTAGGTGTTGGTTTTTACTGGTGTGTCTTCCTCTAGGGGCCAACTCAGAGGCATGTCCAGATAATCATGGAAAAGCTTCTCCGGACAGTGAACCGAACCGTCATTTCCATGGGACGGGATTCTGAACTCATTGTAAGTGCTCAGTGACGTGTGCTTGGGTGTGCAGTGGTGGCCGAGGCCGTCTTTCTCAGGCATATCACTGTCATCCACCTGACCCTCTTACAGCTGCCTTTTGACAGTGAGTTTATTTTACTGCATTGTAGCAAGCAGCTGACATACATTTATTTACAGTCTGGTCTATAAAATAGGCTGATTTTCCATGGTTCTGGAACCAATTGTCAGAGTTGAGGGGTCAGCAAACTAACATTTTGGAGACAGAAATATTTGATTCTAGTTTACTTGTAATTTATTTCTAGCGAAGGATAGGTATTTTCTTTAAGTCTTTATTCTTCTGGCTGTTTCTTTCTACGTATGTACATTTAAGGTGCCATTAATAAAATTTTATGAAGGACCTTAAAAAGTAATTGAGGTGCTCCAAACCAGCTATTTTATTGTCTGCTCTCAGATATTGTAGATGCTTCTTTTCAACAGATCACTGTGGCATACAATGAAGAAAACTGAGTTTTCTTCAAGAAAGTTTTACCAATCATTTAGCCAGTTTTTCAAGTTTTGTATTATGGTCCTTTTTCCCCCCCAGAATTTACCATTCTCCTTCCCAACCATTACTTTTAAGTTTGGTTTCTTAGGCAAAAGATGCACACATAAGTCCTTTTATTTCCCCTCATTTCTAGTACCCGTTACCATTTCACTAAATTTGGTTGATGGCATTTCAAAAAGGAAAAAATTTTTTTTTCAAATCCAGGAACAAAACATCCAGTTACAGAGTTTTCACTGGAAACCAGATCAGATACATTGGTCTTCCTTGTGTGACCGTAGTTCTCTCTGCTCATCCTGGGAGGGTTTAAGTAAGGTGACATATAGGACTGTTCAGGCAACAAGGCAGGAACACAGGTAACATTGGACTGCTTGGTTTCTGTGGCTGGCAGGAGTAAAGGATGTGGTTTTGGTGAAATCACAGATGGGTAGCACAGAAGTGGGACAACTGCTGCCTTAGTATGTTTCCATCCAGTGAAATAACCTACTTTATGCCTCAGAGTTTCAACATGTGTTGTGTTCAGATTTTCCTTTTTAAGGTTTAGGTTTAGGTTTGGACGATCACATTTATAAATAAGGAAATCAAATATTTCCCTGTAAGTTGGCTTTATTTGCAGTGGACTTTTCCATTATTCTGCAGTAGTAGATATGTCTACCTTATCGTGTTCTTTTCTGCAATCGTAACACCTTTGAATAGGTGGTTGGAGACGGAGCCCCATGGAGTAAGATGTGAGGTCACTGCAGGGTCACCCCCAGGGGTGGTTCCTCAACACCTTCCTGGGGTTGTGCCATGGGTGTCCTTGGAACACTCTCATGTTGTGGACCTCTGAGGGGCCCTGTGGTGGGATGGATGATATGTGGTTTGAAGTTGAACCAAGTTCCTCTGGCAGAACTGTTGGAATGAGTTGGAGTACAGAGTTGGGGGTGACATGGCACTGTGGGGGTGCAGGGAGTGAATGATGGGCAGATGGGGGTGGTGGCCAGTTTCGGGGCCAGTGAGCTGAGGAGATAGTTCTGGGGTTAGGGCCCTGACCCTAGTAGGGTGTTTGCTTGGGCCATCCTCTGCTGGCAAGCAGTTAAGCTGGGATGAGGAGGACAAGAAGGAGCTCGTACAAGTTTGGGTGGTGCTTAGAATATGGATAGATTGCAAGGTGATTTCAATCAATGGATCTAGCAAAGGTTGAACAGAGCAGGTGGAGTGTGATGTCTTAGACCATGTGGTCTTGGTTGCCTTGGGAAAGTTCTCATCTCAGGCATGATGCCCATCGTGGTGATCACAGCAGCAGCACGTTACTGATACTTAATTTCTGTGCTGGCTGCCATGTAATGAGTGGGAGGACTCTCATTTAACTCTCAACTTTACTGTGCTTATGTGACTGCAGAAAATGTCTTACAGAGACATAAGAAATGGGTCTAGATGTCATAGCTGGCATGGAAATTGTGATTTGGCACTCTGGCTTGGTGCTGGCGCTGGTTCTGGTCTTTTCTGTAAGTTTAATACTAGGGGCACTCATCTCAGTGGCATCCAGGAGGTATCGAGGATGACTGTGAATCGCTCCTGGGTCTTCATCTTAGGTAAGGAGGCAGCTGTCCAATGAAACAAGTGCACGTCTTTCCATTTAGCACCTTTCAGTCATTTCCATGGGCCAAACACTAGGACACTAGGATCTCCTGGAGATTCAAGGGAGGGTTTGGTGCCCCGTTCCTGAAGGGCTCAGAAGACCCCTCAGGAGTTCCTGACGAAGAGCCCATGCATGTTTGAAGAAGGAGGGATGACAGTGAGGACCCACACTCAGTCTTACCCAGCTGGGGACCTGTTCCTGTGGACCAGTTGGCAGGGGTTCAAGGCCCCATCTGGGAACAGGAGTGCAGGGCCAACCACCCATGTCCAGGCCCATCCGCAACCGTCCTGACTTTCTCCAGCAGACATTTCTAGAAGCAGGAAGGGGATGTAGGCCCTAAGCTGACTGCTCCCAATTCCAACATCTTCAGTATCTGTAAAAGGAGTCCAGAGATTCCCTTTGTAAAATGAGGCCGTCATGGGAAGAATCTCAAAAGAAAAAATAGATTCTGAAAACGCAGTCATTATTCAGTGAGCGACAGCGGCATCAAGATGTTTTCAGGAAGGATGATTACCTTTGAAAATAAGTTCTTCAGAAGAATCTTCAAGTCCTCAAGGAACCATGAGCCCTTGTGATGTCCACAGAGTGGGAAGACCGGAAATGCTGTCCTACTCCGTGTGCCTGACCTTGCTTTCCCGATTTGCTCAGATGCAGATTTATGCGTCAGCTTCTTAATGTCACTGTTGTTGTTCTGTGAGTTTAGATTAGAGGAAGATGTGGAGAGAGAAATATCCATGACAGAATGGACCAAAAACTCAATCAATGGACCTTCTAGAGTAGAAAAAGAGCAGAGAGTGGTTTCCAGACCTGTTGTGGGTACACTATAATATTCCAGTGTAACACGGGGATTTCTGTCCCTATGTGTTTGCTACTCATTTTTGCATAAATGGAATGGAAATGGTGTAACTATAAGTCAGCTTAAGGATTCTAAGTAATCACTGCAAATGGATTTAAAAATTAAAGTGATTAAAAAGTGTTGAATAGTTATGTTTCATATAATGATTTATTCCACGATGCTGTCAACAATGATACCCAGAATGTGGCCTCTGTTTCCATCAGAACGTTGTCAGTTGGGAGTGCTGTTGTGGGCTGACGGTTTTCCCACCTATTTATGTATAGGAATGAGGGACTTCTCCATCACGGGAGAATTTCTGACGTATAGTGTGAGTCTTTTAAAAAATTTTTAAAATTACTTATTAGAGAGAGAGAGAGAGCAGGGGCAGGGGAGGGGCAGAGGGATACTCAGACTCTCCACTGAGCAGGGATCCAATGGGGGCTCAATCCCAGGACCCGGAGATCATGACCCGAGCCAAAGGCAGACGCTTACCCGACTGAGGCCCTCAGGTGCCCCGAGCCTTTTCTTTCATCTGTGTCTGTGGTGTTTCCTAAACACTGTATAGTTGATTGTGTATTCTTTGTTTTAGTTCATTTTATACCTTTCAGCATTCTGTGTGAGAGCGAGCTATTGAATGCATCTCATGCATAGGATAAAAATGTGCCATAATCCTAAGTATCATACTTTTTTAACAAATAAAATTGCATCTGGCAAGTACTGAAGTGTAGATCTTATAGATCCCTGAAACAGGCCCTGACCTGGTAATCTTGTAATGACCTTGCCACAGAATCGAGATGCCATTTTATCTTTATTCCACTGGGGTCTGAAACTGTGGAATCATTGAGTGACATGCTTAGTTTTGTATCGTCCGATTTCAGATTTTATTTTTTTATTCCATTTTGGAAGTTTCTGAGGCCCTCAGTGTCAGGTGGCGTTCCTCATCATGGTCTATGGTTCTGAGCCGGGCTGCGTTAGGCCTTCTTGTTTGTGGACAGGGGCCTGACCTGTCTTCTGCAGGGTAAGCTGGTAGCCCTCCTGCCCCTCCCCACCACACGTATGTCTTTGCCGGAATGCAGCACTTGTACACAGCTGGGCTGAGGGAAGACCCAATGAGGCATCCGAGGGCTGTGCCTCTTCCTATGGTATTAGGGTGCTGCTGCTTCTTCCCAGCGATCTGATTTACATGCTGCTAATGGTCCTTTAAAAATGTAATCGAGTGAGAAAGACTTTTAAAGATTTTTCTATGGCCTGGATACCCACCAGAAGACTGGCAATTGCTAATTCAGTAAAATGAAACTGTGGGCCTTTTCTAAGGAACGATTCCCTTGCAAGATGCACCAGGAGTCCTTAGGAAAGGGGGAAATGGTGCCTGCGTTGTCTCCTTGGTCTTGTGACTGGCACACCTGTTCACTACACTCCTGTGATGGAATTCATTCTGTCTCCACCCCGAGGACCAACGGAGGGCGACACGGTCGGGCCCGGGGTGTGGTTTATTGTGAGATTGGCATCGCTGGTGGGGGAGACGCTGTTGGTGAGAACCCAGTGCTTTCTTTGGGCCTCAGTAACTTTTAAGGACCTGACATGTTTTTTCACTTGGAAAAGAGTGTTCTAGAACTGGCCTCCCAGTGAAGAGAGCCCTTTTACCAAGACTCCTGACTCCGTATTTTCACCAAGATGTATTTTGTCCCCATGCATGAACGTTCATTTTTGTGATGTTTGCTCTAAAGGAGTTGAGATATGACTGTGCTTTTTAAAAAATTCTGTTCTTAATTTTCATTTGCAAAAGAAAGTAACACGTTATAAAAGTTCAAAATGTCTCCCTCTTCTATATGAGTGTCATAAGATGTGTCTTTAAATGGTATGTTTGCCAATAAATCTACCTTGAAGACTCATGGCTTTTAGAAAAGCATAGCCTGACACACATGCGCATGCGAGCTCCAATGGCTCTCTATATATTCATTTTACTTGGTATCAGTGCTGCAATTCTTTCTGCTTTTCTCACATTTCTAGTGTTTTCTCAAGGTTGGTCCCTGACTGGATTCACCGCAGAGGGAGAAAACTCATGTCACTGCCTGGGTAAAATATTCCATGCAGTTCTTGCATATTCATAGTAAACCCCAAAGGTATTTTCAGGGAATTATCGAGCTACTTAGAAGGTGATATGCTGCCCTCACATGCCCTTCTCAATCGGCCAAAACATACGCTGCACGTGAATTCATTGATGCCGATTCACAACATGGAACGTGCTCTCGGAATCCTGTAGCTCCTCCAGTGAATAAACTGGTCGCACACTTATCTCATGCCAGATACGTCAGGGAGAGAGTTTTTCTAGATAAAAGGAGGTATTTCAGTAGGGAAAGCAGATGCTGTGATCTTTTGGTGACACTGCGCTGACAGAATGGCCTTGCTTAGTAATTAAGTCAAATTTTACTTGCTGAGAGAAATGCTCTGGAAGGGTCAGTCCGGTGGTGGTGGGCTTTGTAAAGGCGCTGTGCTGTTCCAGGTGGTGTGGGATGGATAGGCTCCTGATCTGGTTCTCTCTTCTCCAGAGGCACAAAGCCGGCACTCTGATTTCTTTTCTGAGTTGTAACCCAGGATTGTGTACCTCAGCTCTGCCGGGTGACAGTAGTCCCTGCTTCATTGGCCAGGCTCGTGGTTACTGTCTGAGGCAGCTGGTGCTGGTGGATAGACTGTGACCGCCGTCTCCCCAGCAACGGACACCTCGGCAGCCCTGCCCACTTCCTATACCCTTTTCAAATTAGAAAGGTTTGCCCACACCTTGATTTCCTCCCTGTGTACACTCCGCTGTGGTTGGGGGAGGGCCTGAGATCCAAGGAGCAGAGATGCAGAGGCCCTGGGACCTCTCCTTGGAGGCAGTCACAAACCAGTCACTCGGAAAGTACCCACGAGGCAGAATGCCCTTTGCCTATCTAGTTTGTAGAGCCAACACCTGTAGGTGGCTCAGAGTAGGGAGTGGGACCCAGAGTCTTTTTTCCCCAGATAACCCAGGCTGGCACCCTGGGTCTTCCTCTCCACCCTGCATACGGGTTGCACCCATATAGTGAGCATGTGAGGGCCGCAGAGCCTGTCTCAGCCTCAGTCATCCCAGCATCCTGGCAGGCGGACTCTGTTAGTGTAGACAGCCGGAAAGGGTGTGAGACCTCTCGGCTCCCAGGCTTCTAGGCGGATCTCTCCCTTGGGAAAAGGCACGAGTATTGGATTGATCTCTGCTGGAGGGATGGGGTGCTCAGCCCAGCTGGGGTGTGGATCTTTCACTTACCCTCCCTTCTCCCCCAAAGAAAAATGAGGTGACCAATCCCCTGGGGTTGGGGACCTGCTTGGTGGCTGATTTAGAGAGACACTGTCTCTATGGGGCCGTTAGAGGATTTGGCTTGGAAATACTGATGAGTTTACTTGTCTCTTTGAGGTTCTTTAGAAATTACACGAGTTAGCCGTATCCTGCTGTGAGCCTGTGTGGTGCTTTGTGCCCTGTCCTCCTGGTGGCTGATGCTTTTGCCAGGGTCCTGGGTCTGGCAAGCACAGTCTGAGCTGCATTTCAGCCCTGCCCTCTCCAGCCAGGCCAGGTGAGTCGGCGGCCGCCTGACCATCATCTCCTCTCCTGAACACTGGAGGAAGTTCTTTTTAGCCCCAGTATCCTTCCTTTATTAATACTTTTTTAGATTAGTTCTATTTTCCCAAATTATCAAGACAATGAAATAAGTTTAAGAGCACACAAAACATTACCTTTGATTTTTTATTTAAAAATTAATAAAGAACTTAGTGACAAGTATAATAATTTAACTTCTATACGTAATGCCATGTGTACATGTACATATGAGGGAACACTGTACTTTTTACCTTGGTTTTGTATCAAAGTTTTTACTTAAATCTTTCTAAGAGAAGAATAGGCGTCTGTTCATGACACACTGCAATTAAACTATGAAATGATTTTGAAAATTTTTTTTTCTATTCTGAAGATAGTTTTAAATAGGAATTAGTTTATCTTCAGTTTCCTTTTTGACTTCGAATTTTTTTTTCTTGATCTAGACTGCTTTCAAACAGTGATGTCATTCTGTTTACTAGGATGCCCTCTTGTTGAGACAGATTTATAGCACTAATTAGAAAGCTGCTAACACCCTTATTTCAATTCACTGAGATAGTCGGGATTCTTAAAACACAAGGGGATATAAGTTGCAAACCTTTTTATAACTTTAGTTAAAAATAGTATAAAATACATGAAACACTTTTTTTTTAAATTTTTGTCTACATGAAACAATTGCACTTCCTTCATGGTACAAGATCAATGTGTCCTTTTTTCCTTGCACAAAAATATTTCTCAATTCTGTTTACTGATAATTCAAGGATTTCTATGCTCACATAGTGTTTGCACAAAAGATGTGTGTTTTTCTTTTTAATTAAAGGATACATCTGCAGGATAGTGTGAGTAACCCCCAACGAATGCTTACAGAATACACTCTTCATTTTATCATTTCTGGGTCTGATGGCTGATCACTAGGTCCTTGTAGAATCGAAACACTTAGAACTAAAATAGATTTGGTAGTGAATGAGGAGGAAGACGCATGGCAAGAAATAGCTCCGATGGGAAAAATGCAGGTCGACATCCTTTTGGCATCTAATCAATGAGGTGTCCATGTCAGCATGAGATTAGATGTGAAACCTTTGGACAGAAACTTGAAGACTAGGTTTTCTGGTATGTTCACAAATTATTCAAAATTTTACTTCTACAAAAAAAGGCAAAATAAGATTCCCTACTTCCTATCATGAAAAGCAGAAAATGGACAGACTAAGTCATTCGTAGACGAGGCGCTTTTGATTTCTATAAAAAGATAATTGTAAAGGTGCAAAAGAATGAGTGGAAAAATAAAGGAACTAAGATTTGTATTGCAATGTGTAATCAAAAGAGAACTCTAAGTGTCACTGTTTATTTAAAAAATACCTAAAAACATTTGATCACAGCTTTCCCCTAGGTATGTCATTGAGTACAACTGACTAATAGGTTGGATGTAGGTGACATTAAGTTTGTTGGCGGCAGCTAAACTAAACACGCGGCTTCTCTTTGAGATGGTCCGGTCTTCCACAGTGGTGACAGAGCAGAATGGATTGTATAAAACGTCTGGCCGCGTTTTTGGTGATGAACAAGGTCTCAAAGACTGATCCACAGAAACACTTCCCGGCGGCAGAGAACACCTATGATTTATTGGTGACGGCATTATCCATTGTGTATCTCTATGTGTGTTTTCAAATTCTTGCCAGAATTTATCATTTGGCCTTTGGGTACCAAAAGATTAAAAATGAGATCTAAGAAAGCTTAGTGTCCAATAGCTCTGACCCTGTCAACTTCAGTGAGTAAAGGCATGTCCTAGACTTTGGGGGACTCCTGGCTGCTGGCCATTTGGAAAATGAGCAGTAAACATGTTGCAGGTCTGGAGATGAAGAGAATGCTAAGTTTGAGGTGTCAGTGTGACACTGAGATGGGGTCACTTGGCTTAGCGCTACAGCACATGAAGGCAAATATACATATAGTCACATTTTAGAGATTATTTAATGGTCTCCGACCACTTAAAAAAATTGTGCTTTCTCCAGAATTTGATGTGCTGAAAATGGCACTCACCCCCTGCTTATTTGCAAAACTAAACATAAAAATGAAGTCTTTTGCAAACATAAGGCTTGCTTTTTCTTCTCATTATTAAAAAAAAAGAAAGAAAAAGAAAAAGGAAAGGCTGGAAAATAATTATGAGTTTTAGCTGTGTACAGAGTGACAGCCCACCGTCTGGCAGGCTGATAACGTAACACTTGCTGATCTGGGGGTGGGGTGGGGGCATAGCATTTTTCTTATCCTCTTTGACTACATAAACTTCATTTCAGAGTTTACATCCCACATCCGTGAACGGCAGAGAACAGCCGGCAAGGTGTGACATCTACTACCTTGCTTCTGGTCACTATCTGTCGGTACAAAGGCCTTTTCGGTAAGCAGGGTGGGAAGTGGAAGGCGCCCGAGAGGCCGCCGCAGCTCACTCGATCCTGTTTGTTTTGGAAAAGGATTTACCATACTCCAGTGGGTTTTAAAGACGGCCTTTAGACTCCACACGCCATGAGTTTTAAAGAAACCAGAGTTTCCATCTTCCGTGTTTTTTAGATTCGGGTTTGGATTTTTGCTTGGGAGTCGCGGAGTAGGGCTCCTGAGAGTAAGGCGAAGGTGCGACCTGAGTCTCCTCAAAAGGACGGAGTTTCTTCAGAACCGGCTGGAGCTTGTCTTCTTGCTGCTTAAAGTCCAGCTCCACACTGGGAAGAAAAGAGAGGGGAGAATTTAGTGCTTGATCTTTCATATGTAAAGATCCCCCTTAGTGACAACAAAATGTGGTGACATCCTAACCAGGGTGATGACCGGTTTGCATTATGTTAATGTTTATTATGTAATTTCATGGCTCCGTAGTGAGCAGTCAGTTCTGATCTATTTTAGCTCTGTGTCACTGGGAGCTGTCTCAGATAGGTTCATTTTCTTCGAAAATCACTTCCTTTCTTTCGTGGTGAGCCTCTGAAGTTTTATGAACGTACTCAGTTGGTGTCAGAGTATGGCCTGTGTGTGTTGTAATGAGAAAGGTGTCTTCCAAATAACCTTTTCTGGCTTGTCCATAGACTGCACACACGTGCTTCATGGAATAAACAGGGAACCGGAAGTGTGAGTGTTGGGGGGCCTTCCCCGCTCATACAGAGCAGTGGTGTGAGAGCCCTGGGCCCGTGCACCTTTTCACAAGATCAGAGAAATCCAGGGATCTCACCTCAGACAGTGGCATGACATGACCTTGGCTTCAGTTCTCCTTATGAAATCTCATTATACCAACGTGGTAGACACCACGATATCCAGCCTTGGGGGAAATGGTGTGTTTATGGGGTCAGCGCCATTGAGTGTCACTGAGTGGTGATCAAGGGAAGTTTTTCCCTAAAATTGCGATTACATTGCTCAAGCCAAAGTGTGCAGATGTGTAGCCATGAGGAAGGACCTTTGGCAGTAGTGACGATGTTTGTGTTACAATGGCAGGATTCAAGAAATTATTTCCTTAGGAAATTTCTCCACAGAATACTGTGGCCTGCCTGGGGCCCTTCCTTCTCCTCATGGCTTTGGGAAGCCCACTGTTGATCCTCTAACGGACTAACTTCTAGGGTGCCCCTTGGGCTTGCGGATCGGACGCCCTGGTCCAGTGACACTTTTCTGTGATGGCCCCAGTGATGATGAGCCTTGCCTCCCTTCTCACTGCCCATGTACCCCGACTATTTGAACGTGGGCATCGCATCGCGCCAGGCCTCTGGAGAATTCCGCCCTGGGCTCCTTCCACATCTGGTCTGGAGGCCGACTAAATGTCAGTAGATTTCAGTAAAGGCTCAGCAATGATGATAATACATGAGTTCATAACATTTTATATCCAGTACACCCGTAAACCATTTATAAACATGAAATCCTATTGATTTAGAGAACCATTAATCCTAGCCAAATTTTGACATTTTGGAAAGACAAAACAGCAAAGCTGTATTATCCAGACTTTTAAAAACACGTTCAAGACCCATCTAATGGACCATTTTATGTTTTAAATCCACTGTTCCATTTTTCTTACCGTCGAAGACTATAATAGTACTGGAAAAATTAAAAATATTGTCAGAGAAGTTTATGGCTAGTTAACCCCTGCTCCCAAAACAAGAATTATTTTTTCCCTTCATTTTTGATGGCCCTTTTGGGTTACACTGCAGTTTATAGGAGGCAGAATGAAACCTCGTGCGCTTGTGCCTTGCTAATCTAGAGCACGTGATATTGGAGGCACAGTTCCCCTTGAGGGCAGGTGTGCAGCTGCCCTTGTGAACCGTGAGCTCAGTGATGCGCTGTGGTAGGAGGAACAAGGACCAGCATCCGGCCTTTTCCTCTTGTTGCTGCGGGGGCCATGTGGGCTTCCCCAAGTGCCCGCCTGACAGTCTCCCTGAATTATGGTGAGGCTTTCCAACCTCCCCCTCCCCCACAAAGAAAAGTCAGTGAAAACATGTCCTAAACTCTTAAGGTGCAATTCAGATCTTATGTAATCCTTATTATCTGATGATGCCTCATTTTATCATGCGAATCAGAGCTAGCAGTGACAAAGATACCCATGGGAGAAGTCTTCAGCTTGGACCTTTCACAAGGAAAACAAGGACTGTGCAGTTGAGTGTGGGAGATCCTGTGGTATCCATCCTGGTATGTTAGGTACAGAGGGGTAATTTTATCAGGTGCGTGGTTAATACTGGAAGCGTGCTCTCTAGATCATAACCATGTCAACGGTCCCAGATAGGTTTTGAGTTATTAGATTGGCAGGCGGGTGCTCGCCTTTCCTAGGCTAACAGTACGATTCTGGGTACCTGTAATTACTGAATTCCCATTAAGCCGCTACATTGGGAACCCTGTTATTAACCAATTTATCACACCGCGGAACCATGTAATCACAGAGTAATCGAATCTGAGTTCTTGTTAACAGAATGACTCGACTCTGTCGAGCTGATCCCTGTTTGCCCTCCCCCATTACTGAGATGTTGCCCTCAGGAGCGGGAGCAGGCTTCGTTACAGAGGGAGCATGTATGTCCACCGATGCCCTCTGGGAAATGCCCCTGGTGGGGCTGGCAGTGACCTTGAGCCATGCCCCTCCCTCCCCTTCTGTCACTCATGAGTGTCGGGGTATCTGCCTGTGGAACAGTGTGTCCTGGCTAGCAGACACATGATGCGTATCACTGTGTACACTGCTGTCCTCTGGGGACCTTCTGTCATTGTGGAAGGAACACACCAAGTCACCGGGTTGATCTGAAGCAGACAACTCGCTGGAGAGGGTAGCGTCTGAAGGTTAGTTGTCTGGCCAGCTCTGGCTGACACAGAGCAAAGGTCCATTGAGTCTTAGCCAGATGGCCAGAAGAAAGCAGCACCTGCTGTCCTGGCTAGAGTAGAGGTCCTGGACAGAAACCCCCGATGGACTTAGGGCACTAAGACTCTGTGCACAGACCCCTGTCCCTGTGAGACATCCAGATTGTGCCTGTGGGAGGCTGCCTAGGCAAGAGCCCCTGCTCTCACTCTGGGCTCTAGCACGGACACCTGAGTGATACCAGGTGTGGGGACGGGGCCCTGTGTCTGCCTGCCAGATGGTGTGGTGTGGGAGTGGCCACCATTGCTACGGTCTTTATGGCTCTTACTTTCTTCCTGCCCGAAACACCTGTCCTTGCTCCTGGCATGGCTGGCCACTCCTTTGTCCCCCAGGTACACATGACCTCCTCATTCTCTACCATCTTCTGACAGATCACCCTCCACCATTTTCTTTTCTCCTTCTCTGCCCTCACCACCGATAACTGCTTACTTGTTCCTGTATTATCTCGCCTCCATCCCCCAGATGCAGGTGCGAGCACTGGGTATGCTGTCCCGTCCCCATCACCAGGACCTACAGCGAGACCTGGATCCTGACGGTTGACTGTATACTAGTTACTGAATTAAACAAATGAGCACAGAGTCGTAAAAGACAGATTCCCCTTGGCTTTAGTCCGAGTTGCCCTGGTTGGTCTGTTTGCATCAGCGCTGTGGCTTGTACCTCCTCTTTCCTCCCACCCTGAGAGCCCACTCCTTGCCCCAGTCAAACGGGGCTTCTTTTGAAAGAAGTTGGTGGGCCCACTCCAGGTGGAATCTGGCCCAGCTCCATTCTGTTGGAACTTAATCGAAGAAGATGGTGAAACACTACAAAACACACAGGGATCTTTTTGGAGCTTGTTCCCTGCACTTCAACTTCCCTTTTTCTGGAAGAGTCTACAGTAAGGATGGATGGGATCAGTAGGGGGCTCACAAGTGGCCAGCTGTTCCCATGCTCTGCTCATGGGAACTCGGGAGTAGCATTTTATCCTTCCTGTGTGTTGGAGGAAGGCCTGGGTCTGAGTTGGAGACCCTGGTGGTGTCTTCCATTCTGTCAAAGGTGACCCGCCTCTACCACGAGGTTTGGGCCTGCTTTCCCCAGAGCGGTCCCAGCTCAGAGACTTACCCCTGATGGAACGAGCAGACGCGAATGTTTGTATTCCAAGTCTGGGCTTAGTCCTCATGGTCCTTTCAGACTCTGGTGGGGCTTTAAACAGCTCCCTGGACCCTCTGGGGCCTGTGTGCCCAGCAGCCATACAAGGTGGGAGGCTGCTGGTGTGGCAGCAGGATCTGGTGTTCGTGATGCACTGTCCTGGGGAGACTCCCATCATGCTGAATGCTGTTTGTCAGAAGGAAAGCAATCTGGAAAAAGTCCTGATGCTTGAGTTCTGAAGCATGAATGTGAAGGGGCTGGAGCCAGGCCAGGCTCACCCGTGCTTGGTGCTCTCTGAACAAAACACAGGCTGCAACTTGTGCCGGGTGAGACTCGGTGCCCAGAAGTACTGGGACTGTGGACGAGACCTAAGTCCCCAGGAGCTCCTGTTACATTTACCCCACATCTCTCCTTCCCCTGCCTGCCTCCCCTTCTCTGTCAGACAACTGAACCATGTGACCAAAGCTTTGCATTGAGACCGTCATGTGACCTGAAGGCGGGCCACGGTGCTACTGCAAAGCCATTTTCCGTACTCCACGTGACTCAACTGTGATAAATGATTAAAGCTGTAGATTCCATTTCTTTGGCTAGTCTTTTTCCTCTTAAAAATGGGAGTTTTAAGTATGGGGACTTTTCTTGCAAAATTATTATTCTGTACATTTCCAAAGAAATAAGAATCTGTCCTAAATCTCAGGCTGCTCCATCAGCTGGCAATGCAAGCTTTGTTCCCTTCCCGGAGACTCTGCTCAGCTTTGTAGTAACACCTCTTCCCCCCACTCCCTGTGCTTTTGCAAAGAGGAGCGTGCTCGTAGCTTCAGTCAGAGCTCTGCTCGTCTGCAGCTCCTATAAATACTTGGACCTCGCCACAGTTTCTTTAGCACACTGTCGCCAACTCCTCAAGTTAATTTAAGGGGAATGTAGTTAAAACATCCCTTCCTTCAGTCCTCTGTGTGTAGCTGTTAGGAGTTAAGAGCAAGTGAGTTTGGCTCCCAAGCGCTTGTGTTTTCTGGAGTGGAGGAAAACCTCAAATCTCGGATTTCTCCGGCCTCGGCAATGTCGGCGGGCTCCGTAGACTGCAGAGCAGTAGCATCTGTTTTTAATTCTCCCTGAATTAGATCACCGAGTTCCCCTGGTGCTGTCTGTGGCTCTGACTGACTCACGCTCTGCCACTGTGGATAAATCATCTCACCTATGGGGACCTGAGCTTGCTGGGTCGTGAAACAGTGGTGGAGATGTGCTCTTACCCCATGTGGGGGTTCTGTGGCACAACCTCGAGTGCAGGGAAATGCAGCGCGTTGGGGCATGTGATGGTGCTTGCTGTATAGATCTGGATGGGACACACTGCTCCCCAAAGTGCAGTGCTTTTTGTCTAGGGCTTGAATCTGGCCCGGTGCATGTCAGCACCATGGACAGCTCCAGCGCTGTCCAAAGGGAGCCTGAGGTTAGGCTCAGAGTTTCAGGCTCGGTGTCTCCCTTGCAAGCTGGATGAATTTAGGCAAGTCTCTTCCTCTTGGGCCTTGGTTTATGTACATGTCGCTGGCCCTGACTCCAGGTAGTTAAAGAACCAGGACCCAAAATAGCCATCATACTCTCCCAAATGCCTCTCCACTTGAATATCTGAGGGGCACCATAATCTAGCTTATCCTAAATCAGATCTTTCCTTCAGCCTGCTGCTCTGTCCTTCCAAGCAGTGTACAGCCAGCATTCATCCAGGAGGTCACACCGTGCACCTTGGCCTCAAGCTCCTCTAGTCCTTTGTGCTTGATCCCACCATCTGGGTCAGTGGATCTGCCCTCAGGAGGCTCCAGCATCCTTCCTCTTGGGCCCCTTCCACTACCCTTGTTGAAACTTGGAGAAGTTTTCCCTCTGACCACCGAAACAACCAACAGTGGACTTGCCTTCTCTCTCCCTCCTCTCTCTCCCCTCTCCAACACCCATTTATTCTTTCCCCCTCTTTGTACCCCTCCCTCTCTCCCTCCTTTCTGTCTCCCCTCTGTTTACACCCTCCCTCCTCCCCCTTCATTCTCTCCCTCTCTCCAGCCCTCTCTGCCTTTCCTTCTCTTCCCTCCCCCTCTCTTCCCTCCCTAACCCATTTCCCAGTTACCTTCCAGGGTCACCTTCAGAAATCCCAAGACTGCTTGGTAAAGTCCTGCTATCCTTCAGCCTAGCTACATGTTGCCTCTTCTTTCTGTGGACTTTCCAGAATAATCACATTTGCCCACTCTTTGTCCTCTCCGGAAATCCCCCAGAACAGGTTGCCCCTCAGGCATACTTGTCTCCGCATCTTTACTAGAGCAAGTCTGTCTCATATTGGATTGTAGCTGTTTTTCTCATGACTGTGAACTCATTGAGGGACGGACCCTATTTAATTCATCTTATGTTCAAGGTGCATTTAGTACAATGTCAGGCTCAGAACATGCTTTATTACTGAATTGAAATAAATGGATGAACTGAACCCAAATCCCCTCACTTCTAATCTCTGCAGAATGCTGCTGGTCTATTTTTTATATTGTATTTAGTTTGTCATCAAAATGAATGTATGTTCTAAAATATACCTATGTCTTAATATACCTGTATTATCTGTGGATCCCATTCCAGTGGTTTCAAATACTAAATTTTGTATTATCAGCTTTTAACACTTTGAACATAGAATGGATTCATCATAACTTTGGATCCTTCTCTCACCACTATTTCACATAGTAGGTGCATAATTCAAATTCATAGAATAACTCTAAGATGTAAAATACCAGATATGGATGAGTATTCAATAATATTATACTCAAACTATAAGATCTGTCCCCCTTGCCTCGTATTCTTTTCCAAGGAAATTATGATTACAGTTATAAAAACCAAAACATCAGCCTATATCCTAGCTATAATTACACTCTGGTAGCCAAAGCTATTGTTACTGACTTTTCTGAGCCGTTATTCATCCTGGCCATACTGGAGAACAGTCCTGCTCCTTTGATGCTTGGCTGAACTCCATCCTCGATCTACATCTTACCCTTGAGTTCCTCTACAGTACGAACACTGGGCTGGCACCCAGGCCTCATCCAAGTGCCTGAGTTTATGGGCCGGCCACATGCACCAGGATCAAGGAACCACATGTTAGCTTCCCATAAATGGTGCCACAGAGAAGTCAAAGTGGAAAGACTCCAGCTCTGTTTATAACTTCCACCCACAATAATTGATCAAGTAGGAAAGGGACCAGATCATTGACAAGACTGTCACATGTCTATTAAGCATATCTTATGGCATATTCCTAGCAAGCCACAGAGATCATACACTGTAATCACACGGACACTGTACTTACTACATGTAGCCTGCCCTGATGCTGCTGTCCTTGGCCTCACCGAAGAGGATGAGGTTTCTTTCTTTCTTTCTTTCTTTTTTTTTTTTTTTTTTTTTGTTGTTGTTGTTGTTTTAAGTTTTTGGTTGGAAGTACATTATAACAACAGTTAAAAGGAGAAAACACACAACTCTCCAAAATTGGTTGTAGTGAGCCTGCCAGGTGCCCGGGTAGAACATGTAAGGTTACTGAGGGTTGGCCAACACCTTGGCCATCACTTCATTCGTTCTTACCCTTTTGAGGATGGGCACTTGTCTCCCTAGTGAGGCAATGACTTCCTGGGGTCACAGTGCTGGGGGTGGTATGCAAAGCAGCTGATCCCCTGAGCCACCAACCCAGGACTCAAGTTCTAGATGCTCCAAGGAGCTCTCCTTCTGTTCTGATCTGAGCTGAGGAATGCCATCTGCACTGATGGAAAGCAGTGAGAATCTCATTGCACAGACCAGAAAACCATTAACTTCTTGTACGTGTCTTCTGGTGTCACCAGTGACTATCCAAACCCCAAGCTTCCCGCTCTACCCCCAGGGATGCTATGTGTAAAAGAGGAGTTTGTTCAAGTCGTCTGGGTGGTTCAGTCAATTAAGAGTCTGCCTTCAAAAAAAAAAAAAAAAAAAAAAAAAGTCTGCCTTCAGCTCAAGTCATGATCGCAGGGTCCTAGGATCAAGTACCACGTTGGGCTCCCTGCTCTGTGGGGAGTTTGCTTCTTCCTCAGCCTCTGCCCCTCCCCCTGCTTGTGTGCTATTGCGTGCGCGTGCGCCCTCTCTCTCTCAAATAAATTAAATCTTAAAAAAAAAAAAAAAAAGAGGAACTTTTTCCAAAATGGTGGACAGGAGAGTCCTTCGGGTGGCCCTAGCAACCACCATCTTCTCTAGTCACCACGTTTCCTGTGGAATCTCAAATGATCTAACTCAGGGCATTGTGGTAGGGACCAAGTCCTGCATCTAGCCCCTAAAAAACCAAAATCTGTGTTCATGTAATAACAGATCACATTCATTTTCTCATGATCGTGACAGTGCAGCCTCCTCTCAATGGTTTTGGACATTGATGAATGCGTCCTTAACTACTACTCTGGGCATAACCAAAAGCGAGAGTTGTGAAGAGGAGGGTCGTCAGTGTAATCAGCCTTTCTCTGCTACATGTATTTTAACTAATTGCTTTACAAACAATATGTTGAGATAAGTAATGAGTTTGTTTTCCAGCACCCAGAGTTCTATGTTAGAACTGAGGTGTTACTGTTACAAAAGCCTAAATCCTTATATATTAGGGAAAAAGAAATAATATGTTTTTAAAGTTCTAATGGAATCAAAAAAACTTGGGTTGTTGGCTTTGGGAATTTTCAAGGAGAATTGTGAGGTCTGTTTAATCTTCTGTTCTGGCTTCTAATTTACTTTATTAAAACAATGCTTCCTTACGCCAGAACCACCACGTAAGGTGTCGTCCCGCGACTCCTTGCTGTCATCTTCCTCGCAGCCTGTCGTTCATGGTAAATACTAAGAACAGAGCACTAAATATTAGACAAAAGGCTAATTTCCTCCACATCAGTTCATGTTGTTAAAAAACTTAATATGCACAAGTGGCGGTAATTAGAGCAGGACTGGAAAGAGCACTTCCACTAAGAGATAATCACTAAATGACAAAGGCTGCAGAGATCCCGCTCCAAGTGGGCTCTGGACAGGCTAGACTTGGCACCATTTCTGCATACAAATGCAATTACCTCTCTTAACAATAAGACTTCATTAGTCAGGAGGCTTTCAGTCCTGGTGGCTGTGCTGATTCCTCGTCACCCTCAACAGCTCTCTGCGGCTAGTGCCGTACCCTGGAATCGCTACAGTTTCCATGCACGATTTTATCTGGCATCTTTGTGTCCTTATATTTTGTGCTTTTCTTGGTGATGCTATGAATTACCAAGGCCGGTTTGAGAAGATGCCACCCGTTTATTCTGGGAATTCCTCCTTCCATCTCATATAAGGTTCATTGACTCATCTTCCCTGAAATCCTCCAGTCATTTTGGAAGCGAAGGTGCGGAATTAAGGAACTTTCTACTGGATGAGCAGTCAGAGAATCGCAAGTACTAGAAAGTTCCCAGCTGCTATAAAGATGAGTGTACACGTGCAGGGAGGCCTCCCCATCTACTCTTGGGCAAGCTCTGGCTGTTTCTCTGCCTGGTTCCTGTCTGTGGTTTCCAACTGTCTAGCATGGGGACTGGTCTCTAGAGCACACATCTGAACCCTCCCCAGCATGCTGTCCCTCCAAGACGGTCCTGCCTCCTGGGAGTCGGCCCCCTCACAGGTTGAGCATCCCTGCTTTCTTCAGCTTCTCCTTCTCTGTCTTTTATCCTTGTGTCTGTGGCACACCTTCCGTCAGACCTCTGTTGTTGTACGGTCTTCGTGTAGGGGGTGTACGCAGGGTTCTCTTCAGCCCCATTACAGACTCCTTCCCATCTCCCAGTGACTGGGGCAAAGCCTGTCATTTCCTAGGAGTCCCGCTGAAAGTGCGTGCTGCAGAAATGCATATAAGCACCGCATGGAAAGGGCCTCGGGTATTTCGTCAGAGGGAGTGTTTGACATCCTGCCCGTGCTTGACCATCGGTGGATCCCATCAAATGACAAAAATAGGACACAGACAACATGGTCTTCTGCAAGGTCCCTCCCTCAGTGGTGTTGAAAACAAAGCAGGCCCTCCACATTTCTATCCTTCCAGAAAATGCCCCGTTACTGGTCCATCATGTAATTAGTGTCCCGGAGGCCAGGTGTGTGGTGGCCCTGATGTATCGAAAAGGAGCGGGTGTGGGCAGTATTGTCCTGGGGGTACAGCAGCCTCAGGTCTTCTCACGGTGGGCATTCGAACACTTATAGGAGAATTTAAAATTCTGGTGAAGATTTTATTTAGTGAATCTGAATCAGCATCATTATTGCCTTTCAGACCTTGCTTTCATTCCCACAAGCCTTTGAACCAAGGTTGGCACATGCTATTTTCATAAAAATGCACGAATCTGAATTCAAGCCATTTTGTGGTATTATTTTACAAATTAACCACTTCAGTAAAGGAGGGAAATGGTATATTTCATTGTTCCTTTCTGAAACACAATCTGAACAAAGGTGAGTCATCAGAACCATGACTCATCACATTCCTCTGACAAGAGAATTAACCCAGAAGGGCTGGGCGCAGAGGATCTTAGCTGCTTATGAGCAAACATTCCATTAGTAATTTATCCATAAAACACTGTCTGAAATAATTACAGAGTATTGTGACAGGAAATACGGATGATTAGCCAGGAAAGTTTTACTACAGAAAACTGAAACTTGGATCTCTCTTCATCTTTTTTCATGCTGAGATGGTCTTCATTAGAATTTCACAATTGGTCCACATCACAATCCAAGGGATGTCGTCTTGGGGAAAAAATGGAATCCCGTCAAGCACCTCCAAATTCCCGGTTATGGGAAATACTACTTTTGAGGTTTGAGGTTTCAGTGGACGAGGGAGGAGGCAATCAATTTGCTGCCCAGGAACGGTTGTATAAATCGATTTGCCGATGCAGGAATGATGGTCCTTGGTTGAGGAATGCCTTGTGCCTGTCCTCGCTTTTCCCACCGTGTCTACTTTCTGTGGAAGCTCAGACTCACTCTTGCACTAAATCACTTGTAAATCATCGAGTCAACGAGCTTTGAGAGCTGGAAAGGCCCTGTCTGATCCCTCCGTGCTGCCTCACGGGGACACCCTGCCAAAGAGCCAGAGTGGGGGTGCGGCCGAACCTCTGGGGTGCCTGGCTTGGGCAGGTGGATGTTGCCAACCTCTGGCTTCAGGTGCTGGCAGCCTTATTCCCTGAAATTGCTTCAAGACCTTTTGTCTTTTTAATGTTTCTTCCAAGTGCTGTATATTTCCACGACAGACTTATTTTTTTACCGAGAAATAGGTACCGCCACCCCTGGCCAAGGTACACATTTATTACAGGACTGTATTGGTAAAACCACAGGGAACCAGGCCTTGAACATGGCACCCTTTACATCTCCCTGGGCTAAGCGTTACTGGAAACATGGTGGATTCTCACGCTGCTCAGAGAGGGTAATTGGGTTTCGAGTGAAAAGCACTGTATACGTGCAAGACAGGCAGGGTCAAATTCATTGACCTCCAGGGCTCTCTGCCTGCCAGCGAACAAGTATGACAAATTGCAGCATGTTGGTATGGCAGCTCTGATGGCCCCTTGTGTGCTCCCAGTTTCTGGGATATGCACAGTGTTTTGGGATTTAAAATTTCTTTATTTTGGAACTCCTTTAACCTGTTCAGTCCTGAGGTACTTGAGGCATCCCATGGGAAAGACCAAGAACAGTGGCTGAGATGGTGGTACGGGGACTCCTAGCGATAGTCCCAAAGTCCAGGATGTGGGCTGTGGTATCCGAGAGCTTGGGTGCCAGAGCCATGCTTGGAACCAACTGCAAGGACCATGATCTTGAGCTAACTCGCCCTTAGTGATAGGACCCTCCCTCTGTAGAGTTGTATGCAGAAATTGAAGGAGGACTTGCTTGCATGTTTCCTCAGTGAGAAGACACAGACCTAAGTCATAAAGCCTCTGAAATCTGGATACTTTCTTTGGCTCACTTCTGAGATGCCAGGGCTGCCCACGTGCCTTGCTGCAGGCCCCGAGACAGGTGATTTGTCCTGCAAAAGGACTGAGTTCTGAGTGCTTTTATACCAAAGAAACCTCTATTCTTCATGAAGCATTTGGCCTTTGAGGATTAAATCCTAGGGCTGACCTGAAACCGAGAAGTCACCTGGCTGAATTCCCCCTTGCTGTACTTTCTCTTTTGACGAAAGAGAATCCTACCATGGGGAAGTTAGGTGTGTCCACAATGGCCAGCCATCGTGGCAGACCCAGAGAGATGAGAGTCTCCCAGGAACCAGACCAGTAACCTTTTGTCCTGTTCTATTAGTCTTTGGTATTCAGACAGTATGATGGGAGCCCCCTTAACGCCTGTCCAGGGTTAGTCACCATGTGCTTCCCCCCGGGACATTACTGATGCCCACACAAGCTGTAGCTCCTGGTGAATGACCCACAGCCCTCTGGTCGTGCTCTGCAGCTGTGTGCTCACTGAGAGGATGTTGTGTTGCGATCTATTCATGCCATTTGTACCCCGCATCCGAACGATGTGATTTATTCGAATGTTGCATAAACCAGTGTAATAGCACTTGGGCAAGAGAGAATTCCTTCTGTGAGTTACCTGCTTTGGACAGAGTAGGGTGTGGCCAGATAGCAAGTGTGGAAAAGGTAGGGGCAGATCACGATCTAGAAGTGCTGTGAACTCAGATCCCTCACATGGTGGTTCGTGGGTAATCACTGGGAACTCGAGCACGGGGCCCACGTTCACAGAAGGCATCTGGGCTGCCCTCCTCAAAAGCCTGGCATACCTTTAAATCAGCCACGTGAAAGATCTCAATTTATACAATTCAGATTCAGTTAACAGGTTAAGTGCATGAGTTCCCTTTTGACTGGGTTTTGGTTAGCTGACTAGCAGTGAGCTTTACTTGTTTTAGCATCCACGGAGCTGGAGCTCGGAGAACTCTGGTCCAGCCTCAGTAACCAGGGCACACAGTGTCACATTTTTCTTTTGTTGACCTGTAACCTTGTGCAGGTTAGCAACAGTTAAATTGTCATGATTTCTAATGTAAAATGAAGGAAGATTGGGAAGGGAACCTGGTGAGCTGTGTATGTTCACCTAGGTAGGGACACTGAGCTCCCTACTAGCAGCTGGTGGTCTGGACACTGGGGGGGTCCAGCTGAACTCTTGCTCCTGAGACCTCCTAGAATAATGTCTGTTTGTAGCACAAGTTTGGGGGCTGGGGAATTGGTGTTGCTCTCACTCTGAAGGGAGAGATTTTAAGATACTTTCCCCGAAAAGCGAGCTAATATTCCGGTTTTTCTAGCACCACCTCTCCAGGGATACTTGGCTCTTTTAGAGGGAGGGCTGGGGGAGGGGGTGTACCTGGCTCTGGAGGGTCCTGTCATGCGCCCCTGAAGAAGCACCCTAGCCCATAGCCATCCCTGGGGTCACATCCCTGATGATAAAGGTCTCTGTGAGTGGAAGGGTATTTCCCCCATTTTGTAGGAGGTAACCATAGTGATGCCAGTTGCCCAGTCCCTCTCACTGGTGAGTCTTGGTTAGTTTTGGCAATTTCCTGTGATTCTGAGACACTCACGGTTCTTTCAGAAAGTGGGCCAGTAGCTGGTGTATGGGGATTCGTGCAGAATGCTGGTTGAGCCAGTTCTAAATAGCAACCACTCCAAGCTAATTCCTGAAAAAGACAAATTTCTGTCCTTCACGGCCTTGTTAAATCACTTTTAATATCACTTTTAATGTAAGTTACTTCTGGATTTAGAGCTAAATTTACTTAAATTACTTCAGTTACACTGGAGAGTGCCCTAATAAATTCTTTTTTCAGTCACCCACAAAATGTTAAATGGGTTTGCGCTCATCAGGCTCACTCTGAACCTTCTCTGAAAATCTTGTTCACTTCTGCTCTGTTGCATTCAGAGACTGGGTGAGCCCCAGCTCCCAACATAACAAAGGCCAAACAGTGAGGGTAGATGCCGGGCGCTCAACATTCCTCGCTTCTTTTCCTAATGACTAATATTAGCGAAGGGAAAATGGCCAAGTTACATCCCTTCACTGTTGATTCTAAATTCTCTTCCACAACGTGACTGTAGTGAAAATATTCCCTCTAACCAAACCTCCCTGTGAAGGCGCGGTCTCTGAGGGGGTACTTTGCAGTGTGTGGGAGTTCCTGACAAACAAAATTCGCCGGGGGGCTTGCTTTCCACCTCTTCTTTGTTGAAAGTGGGCAGACAGGCAGCTTGGCTTGGCTTTCACAGACCTTCACCTGGGGATGGTTCTAGCAGGGCCGGCTTTGTCAGCCTCGATGAATTCAATGAATTCTTGTTGCGGGGCTGGCCTCTGCTTTCTAGGATGTTAGTGGCATCCCTGGGCTGTACCTACTCAATGCCCAGGCACCTCTCTCATTGTGACAGCTGAAAACGTCTCCCTTCAGACCTTGCCAGATGTCCCCTTTCAGGCCAAATTGCCCTTTGTGAACATCTGCAGTAAGGAATGTGCTAGGCTGACACCCGGTGCTCGTGTCTGCCTTTGGGTTCTCCTGCCTGGCCCCAGAGAAGGTTACCATGTGACTCAACTTTGTTTTTAAAGAGTCTGAGTCCCATGTGGGATGTTCTGCCTTGGCTGGAGATGTGTGATGGCCCAGGAAGGTGTGGATTCAAGCTTTTTGCTCTGTGGAAGACATTTACACGATCTCCCTGTCTCCACCTTTTTGATGAAAGGATGGTGACTTTGAAGAACTTTTTAGAAGGTGTATTTGGAGGGGGGGAACGGAGGAGGAGACGGGAGTTCTTATACACATATCTAGATACATAACTGTGCAGTGAGAATTGTTTTGGATAATTTGGTAAGTCCACTAAAATTGTTCTGCAGGCTTAAGTTTCAACACTGAACTAAATCATAGCATCTCTTACTACTCTCGCATCTTGTTTGCAAAAATTAGATTTCCGAAAAGAAAACAGATAATAACCTCCCGGAAGGTTGTGACAACATCCGAAAATTCTAAATTTCCCTGAGAAGCCCAACATAGTTTTTCGCCATTGAAAGTTTCTGCTCTGTTCTTGTTGCTGTGAATAACCTAAACAAACTTTATATTAAAAAAACATGATGAACAGCAGTACGGATTCTAGACGGGATTATGTCCCAAGGGATGCCAGAGCCACGATCTTTGTGAGTTCCTAAGGAAATAAACTGCATATTGGTGCAGGCAGCCTGGGTTCTTCCACGGTATGCCTGGACCATCCAGTGTGGTTTGCGATCTTTGATCTATACCATCTGCAGGGGTCCGCTTTCTGGTCTTGTGCGAACACACAGTACAGTGCTCATGGTGGGCGATTCTGAGGGAGCAAGCCATCAAACTTACACCAGTTTTTGAAACCACCAAGGTGCATTTGCAGGATAAGTGAGTTCAAGCTCCCTCTCATCCTGGGATCGTACACCTGGGGTTGAGTATTTAGAAGGAGCTGAGAATTATGATCAAGTAAGGCCCTTTACTTTGTGTCTGATATAATCATCCCAGCATGGCCCCCGATTCTCGAATTCGTGGGTAAACATCATTTGTCACTCATAATAGAAAAGTGGGAGGAGGAGGTTAACATACCTATAGATAATACATGCACTGTTCCTGCATGTGTCACAATTAGCTGTGTCTTGCCCCGTCCGATATGAAAGCCTACAAGATAAGAACAGGAGAGCATTACAAGTGGTGGCTGGTGGTCGCTGGCTGTTACAGAGCAGACACCTCACATCAGAGCTTTCCCAATGCCATTGCTCGTCATGGTAATGGAAACTGATTCCTGTGTGTTTCCCATTTGGCTCATGTCTGCATTTATCCTACAAAATCACTGCAACGTCTACAGCTAAGATGATAGCTAAAATAAATCCAGAATGTGAACATAAGCTACTGGATGAAGGAGATAATCTGATTTTGCTAAAAGAGAATTGGGGGTGTTTCAATGCAGCTTTATGTTTACGGTATTTGAAAGAAACATGGAGGGAAAGCCAGTGCCTGATATGCGGACTGCGTGGCTTCACTTTGCCCCACAGCCTCTTGGCCTGCTGGAGTACAGGTCTGCAGTCCTCAGTCTGATTTTGCCCAGCAAGCTAAGAATGGAGTTTCCATTTTAAATGGTTGGGAAAGAAAGAAGAAAGAATAACAATATTTGGAAACTGTGTAAATTAATGAGATTTAAATTACGACGTCCATAAGGATTTTGAGAATAAAAAAATTGTGAACATTTTTTCCTAAGTATCTGTGTGGCGTCTTCCATTCTGCTTCTTGGTTTCCAGATTCCAGAATATTTATTCTCTGGCTTCAGAGAGAAGGCAGTTTACTCAGAATTGTGGTAGAGTATCCAGTTCTGCTGTCTTGCCTTCCACTGCCCTTGTCTGCCTGTATCATCTGTGAGATCTGTCTGCCCAATGAGGCCACACAGTTTTGTGGGGTTTTTTTTGGGGGGTGGAGGGGTGTGGCAAGATTGGTAACTCTATTCCTCTTTAAAAAAACAAAAAAACTTAAGAGTATTTTTTGAAGCCTACTGTGGAAGGTTGACTAAAAGGTTGATAAGCAGGATTTTCTTGACCAGGCCTTGACTATTTCTTGGCCCGGTCACCTCAAGAAATTAGCATTAGGGGTGCTTTCCTGCCATTTCTTGTAATGACTTCAGCTGACCTTTCTTCTCTGATATTTTTAACAGCCAGGTGTAGTTTTTCCGAGTATTCCTTGGTACCCAGGGGGCAAACATGATAACCACAGCCTGTTAAGTTTGTGGCAGAAGAAAAGCTTCCGTCTGAATTGGCTTATGTATACTTAGGGGGTAAATTTACGTTTATAGACTCACTCAACGTGGTAAGAGTATGCACAGGTTTTCCGTCAATATCGATAGTCAGTATTTTTATAACTTTCGCTATGTAAACTGCTCTTGTGTGCATCGTGGATTTTGAATTGAAAATAACTTTTGTTTTCCTCACTGTATTTTGTGTTACATAAACATTTGACAAAAAGATTTCCCACTCAGTGTCATGTTGTCTCAGTGAGCTTTGGTAAACTGGGGACTTGCCCTTTGAATTCTGTGTATTTTAGTTATTAATCAGGTAGCCGTATTCTGCCCCAAAGTGCTGCTGATCATTGCCTGTGACCGCAGTACATTTGGGCAAGGCCTGGAATGGTGGTGCGGCTGCATGGGTGCTGACCTTTGTCCAGCCTCACTTTCTGTGTAGGGCTCCTTGGCTGTGTGTGTTTGGTGTTTTACTCTCCCCTTGGCTTAGTCTGTAGAGAGGAGCAGTTCAGAGCCTGTGTGCATCACAAGCTCTCCTTCCTCCTCCCCGGACATGGCCACTTTCTTACTTAGGCTTTTCCTTTTGACAGACCTTACCCGTATATTGCTCATGAACCTTCCCACCTGGCTCCAGATGGGTCAGACCCATTCCGGGGTTCCCCTGTGTCATGATGTCAACCTTCTCCATTCTTCCATGCCTGATGTGTATATAAAGGGACTTTCTCCATTCACCATATTCTGCTAGAGCTTGCCCTAAGGTCATGTCTCACCGAGGTCATTCCATGCAATATTGTGCAACACTTGAGCCCGTGTCCTAGCAGTGACACAGGTGATGTGAAACGTGTTGTCACACTCTTAGATTGGGGTGCAGTTGAAGTACTGTTCTGCTTTTGTGTTGCACGAGCATATGCTAACCACCAGCCAAGGTGGCTGTTTATAGGAGCTAGGCACATTGCAGAGGTGAGGCTTTTAAAAGAAAGCAGGCAGAATCAGGGACATTTCTTAGCCCTCATCTGAGGGGCAGTCTTTCTGGGTTCTGAGGAAAATATGAATTCCGAGCTTGTAGAACCTTCCTGTCTTAGACCCCAGGAAAAATCTTGATCAAGCCTCATCAACACCAGCACCCTTTAATTGCCCAATATTGTACAGTTCCCAAGTGTCTCACATTAGAGCCTTGGGCCCTCAAATTAATTATGGTATCCTCGTTTTAAAAAGGAAAATAGAGTAACATTTCACGTCCAGGATCTCATTATTCTTAGACCCCAGGCTGCTGATTGATTCTCCGTGATGCCTTCCTTCTACCTTGGGAATGGTATTCTGCACTACGAGTAATTGGCAGCTTGGGATAGTCAGTGAATCCAGCAATGACAGGACAAGGGCTTCAGGTACCAGAAATGCACTTGAGGACTCTTCCAGGACCTTGGCATTTTTCGGTTAGAAATTGCTTTCTTAAAGCATTTTCTGAAAAGACTCTACTCTTATCCCCTTCTTAAAAGCACACACAATTTTTTTTAAAAACACTGTTACAGTCAGTAAGCAAATAGTTATTCAGTGTTTATTAGGTGTTAGATTAGTTGGCTACCAAGGAGACATTTTTGAAAAAGACAAAGTCCTTGTCCTCACAAAGCTTGCAGCAGAGCTGCCGAGGCAGGGGCAGGAAGTGAACACATGGATGGATGTACGGATGCGTGAGTTTTGGTAACATGTGTTAATGGCTGTGAAGAGGCGGCTGTAGCTCGCTGGCACTGAGGACATGGATTCTGAAGTGGGACCTTGATGATAATAAAGAAGGAGTCATCTGAAGACCCAGGGTTGAGTGGTGCAAGCAAGGGGACCGTCACCTGTGAACATCCTGCAGTGGGAATGGTATTGGTACGTTTGCATGACAGAAAAAAACGCCAGTCTGGCTAGAACAGACGTCGCATACGGGAGCTGGGGAGGAGATGAGATCAGATCATGTAAAATAGGAAACACTTTGGACATTATTTTAAATTTAATGGGAAGGCCACTCTAGACTTTTTCTTATACTTGGATGAAACAGGGACGTGGAAAACACTTTTTGACTTTCTCTGACCCATGCCTCCAACATCACTTTCATCCAATTTCCTTTCTCTTGCTTTTTATTTACAACACAACCCAGTTTACTCTGTCCTGAGATATAGGATGGTTTGGCTGATGTCTATTGATAAGAAGCAAATGAGTCATCACGCCTGCTTTGCATGGAGACATATTTGTGCTCACTGGTTGTTAGCTAATTGAAAAGAGAAATAGGCAGTCAGTCCTATTTCCACCGTGTCTGCGAGGTATTTTCAGGATCTCGTTGCGATGAACTTTTCTTAGAAGAAACCCCTTACGTTCCTGAGATTTTTTTTTTTTAAGGACCTTTCTTTTGTTTAAAGGATTCAAGTGTTTGGAGTCCATAAAGGCAGTTTATAGAAGTAGAGGTCAATGACAAATTCATTTGTGGATAAAATTGAAAGTGTTGCCCTTGTATCATGTGGTTAAGTCATGGGCTGCCTCCAGCAGCTAATGTCAATCAAGGCATACTTTCAAAATTTTATTAAGCATGAGGGTGTTTTCAGTAGAGGGCTTAAGCCGTAGTGTAATCCATTGTGCTTTACTGCTTTGATAATCCATCTAATTGTCCTTGGAGCTTTCAAGCTGTAGGGTTTGGCTTCACTGATAATTTTATGGTCACATTAATAATTGTGTTACAGCATCTGAATGAATGTGTTCTCTAAATATAGATGAAACCGATAAATTCTTTCTATAGGACAGGGAACACAAAGTGCTGTTATGGAATTTCCCTAATTTTTCCTTCTCACTTGGAAGCAAGTCATAAAACCAATACTTGGAATGATTATCTTTCTGGATCACCACTGCCATGGAGAGGAGCAGTCCAAACTCTTTGAACTGCTGGACCAGATGCTTCTCCAGTGACAGCAGGGCTAGAGATCTTCGGTGACTCTATGTTTGGAAAAGAGAGAGCTAAGATGATTGATGTAAAAGCTGCAGAGGAAGAATGTCTTGATCAAAAATTGTAGGTTTTCCATCTTGCAAGTTACTTACTATCTTTATAAAGCTCTCTTTCCTTTTGTTTTGAGGAGTTATACCTTGTATGGGTTTATAATTTTCTGCCTGTCAGAGTGCCCAGTACATGGAGTATTTGGTTAACAGTAATGTGAGCAGCTAATACAGTCACTCTTTGGGTTCTCATATTGAAGTTCGGTAATAGACAAATCTGATGAAAAAATTCCAACCAAGTACAAAAAGCAAGTGAAAAGTATACATTGTGAAAAGCTCTGGTCCCACTTTTTTTTCCCAGTAGGAGCCCCTTTGTACCCTATGATAGGCATGCTCATTCTAACTACGGCTTTTTTTTTTTTTTTTTTTTTTTTAAATACACTGATCTTTGTAGCACTCACTATTGTCCACTGTGGTTAGTTGCCATTGGCCAGTATTCTCTGGTCGTAGCAATGTCTGAGACTTGGAAAGAACATAATATTCAGCACCAAGAACAGCACCAAGCTACTGTGTTCTCTTCAGACCTTTTTCTCTTCTGTTCCCTTGATTCTCTTGCTCCCATTGCTCCAGAGCACAGTTCTAACTGAGGAACGGACTCCAGAATCTGCAATCTCTCCTTGCTCGATGGCCTTTCAGGGCTTCGCTGAAAGCTAAAGGAGACTAGACATGAGTTACGAGATGAATAGGGATGTAAAGAGCCTGGACGTTGTGAAAACAATGGGGGAGGGAAGGGTTGCTCCGGATTTGTCCAGGCAGAGGCATGTGGACAAGTGAATTTTACGTGGTTCTGGTAGAGTCCAGGTGTGGAGCCATTTCCACCTCTGTTTTGTGGATTTCTTTATAAGACCTTGCTCTACTCTACAGAAAGCAAGATGAGCGTCCTTTATAGAAGACAGTGTGGAACTCTAGTTGGGGCAGCCCTATCCAAACACAACACTGGGGCCTCCTTTCTGGAGTGGCCTAGAATTCTCAAGGTTAACTCTGGGTGCAGTTCACCAGTTTCTCCAGCTACCCCAGGCTTCTGGAGTAAGCTGCTCCCATTTTTAGTTATCCTTTTCAAATGTATACTTTTGTTTGCTTATATAAAAAGGAGAAGAATGGTGATGAATCTGGGGTTTGCAAGTCTTTGGTCATTCCTGTTGCAGAGCAACAACAAGAGGTAATGGAAAGTAGAATTAACAACAACGGCAACAAAGAAGTTAAGGCCCATGGCAGAGCTTTTATAACAAAGATGTGGGGATGCGGAAGGATGGATGGCTGCTGGTGTCAGCCTGAGCTCTGCCCTGGGGGGCAGGGGCTGAAGAGCAGGGGTGTCGCTGACAGACAGCATCTGCTTTCTTGAGAATGCGTCACAGGGAGATCTGAGATAGCAAGGCCCCAGGTGGTAGGAAAAGGTGCTGAGAAATGTCATAGAAAGGTCACTGAAAGCTTTCTTCCTGGCCACATACCCAAGCTGCTCAGTGTCTCTGAGACCTTGAAGATGAGGCCTGAGAGGCAGGACAAATAACTCCGACCCCCTCCCAACACCCCCTGCCCCCAAAATTAATTGTTTGGTTAAAAGGTCAGGAAAACAAAACAAAACAAAACAAAACCTCTCACTGCGCCTATTATCAGAAGCAAAGTCCAGCAAAGTCCTAAGCATCTCAGAGAAGAATGGTTGGCAAGTAGAAATTAATCCTATGGTATTTAGCCGTAACTACTAGCACCGGATTATTGGATTGACTCTCTCCATGCCATTCCTTCTGCCACATCCCACAACCCAGTTTTCTCCATAAGATCTTAATTTCCCAGTTGAAAATTTCCTTCTTTCACTCCTGGGTGACTATAGATGGTTTTTGACTTCAGAAAAGCATTCTCTCAACTAACGTTACAAGTGCATTGGCGTGCAGCGTGCTGTGGGCCTGTCCCCTGGAGTTCCGCATTGGCACACCGTGCATGAGACCCTGGTGCTGCACTGCTGGTCTTTTCAATGGCAGGTGATTTTCAGCAAGTTCAGAATTTCTGTCGTGCAAACAGATGGTGTCTTAGGTGATGCTAAGCCCAGGGCATGGTCCTTTAATTGCGGTCTTCAAGACACGCGCATTACCTAGAGTATTGGATTGGTCACGTGGCGTTAACTCCAAGGTATGTATTAGGGCCTTAGCTAGAGATGGTGGTTGCTGTAGAAAAGAAAATGGCATGCTCTCTACCCTCAGTAATGATTTTATGCACTTGTTTAATTTATTCTTGTTTTGATCCTTCTTGTTCTTTTGGCTTTCTCACTGGGTGCCAAGAAATGTTTTTTCTACCACATTTTAGCCCAGGTTTGCGCTCCAGCTGTCCCCTTCATGATAACTGAGCCATCACTTATGTCAGCATCTTAAAGGGCTTTTTCATTTAATAGTCTCAAAGTGACTTTAATTAGAGGCATAAAGTGATACCACAACTATTGTCAGGAGAAACTAAACTTCAAAAAGTAGTCAAAGGCAGCTGTTTTCAGTGACCCCCTACTATGTTTTAAGACCACCCCCAGCAGTGGTTTTGGCTTATTCCTAAGGCTGAGTTCTCACTAGGAATTTGCCAGATTATACCCTGGAAGTGCAGTTACTTCGTATATTAGCTGTTCCATAGTGAAAGTGAATTTAGACTTTCCCTGTATATCCATGTAAACTGAACGGTATCTCTGTTTTGCATCTAAACTATTAAATGCCAGAATTTGGGGAACATCCAATTTAATTTAGTGTTAAAAGAACTTGAAGTCGATTTTCTTAACCCAGCTCCCAAGGTCGTCCGTTGAAGAAAAAAAGGCAATGCTGGCTTCCATGAGCACTGGTATGACCTGTTCCCTCTTCCCCAGAAGCTGACAGGAGCCGTCGGTTAGCCAGTGGCCGGCTTGCTACGTTAGGCTGAGCAGTCCTCTGCTCATCAGTGGCCTGGGACGCCCCGCCGGCTAAGCATTTTGTGTCTTTTAGAAAGTGAGTGGTGTTTTAAAGGATGCCAAATCAATTGCCCCAGGTCTTTGTGGCACCCATTTTCCCTTGCCTTCCGGGTGTCTGAGAGGGCCGACTGGTTGGAAGCCTTCCTGGGTTCCATAGGAGTGGCACAGTCAACTGTGCCCCAGGTGCCTTCGGGCAGCTCCAAGTTCCATTCCTCTGCCACAATGTCTGCCATTCGGTATTGTCTTCATATGCATCATAGTTTCCTATGTTTCCCCAGCCAACGACCTGCATGCCGGTCACAGGAGGGGTGGCCATAAAGCTGTGGCTACATGCCATGACGAATGGAAGACAAGTAACAAAATTAATTGGGAAGGTAACTTGGATTCAGGAGATCTATGAGGGTTGGATTGATCTCAGATCTGGTGAAATTTAGCGGCTCTTAACCTGGTTTAAATAAAAGTCAGGAAGATTCATATCCATGCTTTCTGTTCAGTATCTTGAATATGGCATAATCACCAAATTATTTGTATTTTGAGAATTTTAACCAGCAGTCATTAGTTATTATATTACCTTGGTTTCTCTCTTCTTCTGCTCTTTTGCTTGTAGATACTAGTTCAGGCAAGAAGGCCAATCCCATTATACTGCTGGTTTCCTCTGTTCATCTAGGGCTTCTTTTTGGAGAAGAGAGGTCTCGTTGACATTGAATTACATCAAACTCTTCTTTCCCACGCACACTCATGTGATCCTCCAAAATACGAATGTGTATGTTCCAAACGTCCCTTGTGTAAAAAATAGAGTTGTCCCAGCTGACTCCCCTAAGGGGGGTCTATTTTTGGAGTTCCACGTTAGAATGGAGAAGTGACACCCTATTACTAAGCTGATGGTTAGATTATGTAGCACTCTCTAGTTGAGTGGCAGTATAGCTAAAAAATCCCTGGAGCCTGGGAACCCCAACACCATTTTGGCTTGTTGGAAAGTGTGTTGTGGTCAAACAGATTACTAAGAAACGATGTTTTTATAGCACAGCACATAGGTTGGGGTAATTCTTTCTTCCCATTTGTCTCAACCTTAATTTCTTTCTTCCTCCCCCCTTCCTTCCTTCCCTCCTTTCTTCTTCTTTCCTCTCCTTTCCTTCTCTGTCTTCTCTTACCTTCCTCTCTTTCTTCCTTCCTTCCTTCTTGCTGCTTTGAAATATCTTTTACTTTTTAAATAGGGGTATTTATTTATATTCAAATATTGCCTTTCTGTACTTTCAACTGATGAAATGTTTTCTCCCTTAATCAAAATTACAGTGAGTAAGTATAAACACTTTTAAGTTAATAAATATGTATAAGTCGATCTCTTTATTTTTTCAAATTCAGTTAACATATAATGTGTTATTAGTTTCAGAGGTAGAGGTCAGTGATTCACGTGTCTCATATATCACACCCAGTGCTCATTCCATCCCATGCCCTCCTTAATGCCTGTTACCCCATCTCCTACCCCTGCCCCTCCAGCAGCCCTGAGTTTGTTTCCGATGGTCAAGAGTCTCTTGTGGTTTGTCTTCCTGTCTGATTTCGTCTTGGTTTTTTGTTTTTCTTTCTTTTTTTCTTCTCCTGTGATCCTCTTGTTTCTCAGATTCCACAGGGTCAAGTTCTCAACGTTGTTCACAGCCTATTCTCCCAGAGCTGGGAGTGGAGATGTTGATCCTTGAAGGACCAGCTCCCCATGCAAGCCCCGTGTCATCTTAGTAAACACATCCTAGTGCCCAAATCCTGCTTATTTCTGCTTCATCTTCTGGTTGTGAGACCTTAACGGGTTTGGCCACAGGGCGCCTGGACAGCGAGCTGGCCTGCAGCCTGGTTGCATGGTCACAGCTCATGGAGCTCTTCCTTGGCGTCAGCCCGGCGCTGGGCCTGTTCCAGGGAGAAGTTGCTTGGGTGAATAAAACAGTCCTTGCCCGCAAGACACCGAGCATCTAGAGGACATATGTTTCCAATAGGAAGGAGCTGCTCCTTTGCTGACCTAGGAGAGATGTAGATCTATTTCTGGGGACAGTTTCTGCGCTCATTCAAACGCACGTCCTTGTTCTGGCCCAGATGCTCTGTTCCCTCATAAGGCTGCTGGCAGGTTCCCAGCACCGTGCTGGTGGCTCTCTTGCAGCCGTTTTTTGGTGGATGTTGATGATGTGATGAGGTGTTTCTGTCCCATGTGACTGAGAGTATCTTGGTGGCCCCAGATTTATTTGCCCATTCCTGGCTCTGAGTTCACAAGCACTTTCCATGGAGCAGAGGACTTGAGGTGTCCATTGTAAATAACCTGTTTCTTGCATGACTCTTAGAAAGTGAGTACCGTGCCTCTCTTCTCTGCTTTCAGCCTTTCCATAAGATTTATCAGATGGAACGTGCCATACATTTTAGTCATTATTTTGCTTTCAGTTTCTCTCCCCACAGATCTCTGCACCACAGGGGCAGAGATTTTTGTCTGTCTGTCCCTGATGAACGTTCAGGGCTCATGTTGGATAATGAATGAGAAAATGAGGGAATAAGGGAATGAATGAATGAAGAATCTGGATGAGTTCCTGCTGGGTTAACTGACCTCATACCCTGTGCTTCCAAAATGAAAATAGGATGGTCAGCTTTGTGATGTTCCCAGCTGGATCAGGTGAGAACATCTGTCTCAAAGTATTAACATTATCCCACCTTAAATTTCCCCAAGTGGAAAAGGTCAGTCATCTTCTGCTTCCCATACCCAGATATTAAAATAAATGGCTCAGCCCGCTGCTCAGCCAGCCCCCTCATCATCCCTGGGAAATGTCTTTTCTTTATCTTGGAAGTAGTCCTAGTGACTGAATTTCAGTGAGAAACAAACACCTGATTAATAATGAATGCAGGTGCTTTCTTTACATGGTGTTGACAAATTAAAGTTTACTGGCCAAGCAGCTCCCCCAGTGTGGTGACCCTATAATTCTCAGGAGGCTGTGGCTTTTAGGGAAGCTTGCAATGCTTTTTCTCCTTCTAAAGCGAAACAAAATGGTGGCCAGTGGAGGCTCATGGCAGCCGGCGTGACGCTTTAAGCATGCAGGAGACCCCGGGGGCCAGCTGGTGTCCCTTGCTTCTCCCTTGGCCCTCTGCCGCACCTCCCACAGTGCCTCCCTCCTCTCCCTAAGGCTCTGCTTCGTCTCCCTGCTCACTTTCCTTTACACAGAGCCATGCATGACAAAGAACTAGGAATATATTATTATTATTACTATTATTGCATATCCATTATTATTACTGTCAGAAATACACGCAGACTTGGACAGAGACAGACACGGAGATAAACACTATTATTAGGGCAGGCCTTCTCTCTTTAGAGTCTTATCATCATATTTCCATGATATAAAATCATCACAGGTAGAAACTGGGGAAGATAGTAATAATTATTTTGTGCGTGGACTGCCTGGTTATGTTAGACAGGGCAAAGCCTTTTTACATTCCTAAGTTGCAAAACGGTAACCATGATGACAGACAAGTCCCTTGCCCCAAAGGGCACCAAGAGTAGCTTTTAATAAGGAAAACAACTTTTTAGGGCTGAGCTGAGGCTGAGTTGATTAACTTGTTTTCCTGGAAGACAGATAAAGCTTAAGCGATAATTTATTGAATATTGATGAAAATGAATTATGGTGGCAGTGGCTACCGAGCTGGAATGAGAATAGGGATCTGGGTATGTTGTCCTAAAGCAGAACTCCTTCTGGCTTGACGTGCTTGTGCCATGCTAGTTCTCTTCCAGAGTCTGACTTCCAGAGGTTTTAATCTGAAAGCATTCGTGTGCATTTGCTGGTACTTCTGATCATAAATATCCATGGAGCCCTTCGTGTTTGATGTACGGTTTCTTTTGATCTGTTTTTTTTAGAACAGTTGTTAATTTGGACTCAGAACTTACTGTTTGTGAAGCATCTGCATTGTCTTGAAAGTCTGACCTTGTGCTGCTTTGTTTTTTAAACAATCGCCTTAGAGCTCTTGCAGTTGAAGATAAAATCTTTAACTTGGTGTCATCATTTATAAGATTCTTGAGGTCCAATTATGAGACTTTGATCTGGGCAGATAGTCTAGTGCCGTAACCAATGAGATGTCAAGAGAAAAAACTGACTCCATTTTTGGTGCCTAGGACCTCGACTCTCATAAATGTCCTTTCAGATGTGACCTTTAGAATACACGCATACTTGTTTTTGTTGCATTGAAAACTTTCCTCCAACTTGTGGTTCACGTGAATTTAGCCATGCATTTGAGGAAAGCAGAGCCAGTGGGGCACCCGGCGCCCGGCGCCTGGCAGTCACTCATTGAGCCACTGATGTGACAGATGGCACGTGAAGGCCTTGAAGAGTTCTCTCCAGGGATGTTGCCTATGGATAGATTTTGTGCTTGGCACTCAGGTCCCTGAACTTCAAGATCAATGGTTCTGACTTTTGTTTTCTAAATTACCTCAGAGAGGACATTCCTCTTACTGATTATAAATCCCTAAAAACATGCCTTAGTACTGGGACCCCTTTAAAAGGTGCTTTCTGCTTTCTCCAGAAAATAAGTTTGCAAAGATCTCACCAGCTCTGGACACAAGAACCCCTTAGTCCCTTCAAATTAGAGGAAAAATCCAGATGCGCAGTAGCAATGAACATGCCTGCTTTTTAATTTTGTGTGGACACAGCAGATTTGCCGTTCCTCAAGAGTGAGATGGTGGGCACTAGGGCCCAATAGAGATCTAGCTGGGAAGTCTGCCTTTGCCATTTCTCAGAGCCTTCTGACCTTGGGGATGTCACCACAGAGAGCCAGGCTTTACTTTTCTGGTGCAGAGAATTCCTACCTTCAGTGTTATTTTGAGGATTCTGTGAAACCGTGCAGAATGTTTGCCTATTGGAGGTGCTCAAAATAGACGGCCATTGTGGGTGTTGTGCCCGCTTCCCTGATCTCTTCCACAGATCCAGTGGGCAACAGAGCTCAAGCCGTTTTTGCAGAGCCTAGGAGAATTTGTATTGGATTTTAAAAAATATTTGAAAATGAGAACTTGTATTTCATCTCTTAAAAAAAAAAAACCCAAATTCTGGGATACAAATCCATAAATGTTCATGTCATGCCTTGAATTGCTCATTTTATCTGCAAATGTGGTGTCTGGATTGCCTAGGAAGTCTGTGGTGAGGCATTCATTCACCTACCAACTTAAAAGGCCAGGGAGGTATTTGAAATCTGTTTTGTCATTCTGCACAGGAAGATTATTTAAATTACATTTTCAAGTATGTGTGATACCTACATGAAGCCCAAAGCAAGAATTTGGAATGTGTTTTATATTCTTAAAAATGTATTTGCTTCATTTTTCACATTAAGCGTGGAAAGGCTTATTATTTTTGAAGAACTTAAAAAAAAAGTGTTTACAAAGTTCTGTAAACATAAGCTGTACAAAAGACTCACTGTGGTCTTGTGCATTAAGTGAAGAGAATGCTGGATGGGACGTGATCTGTGATTCCATTGCAGAATCACAGAACATAACTTACACTTGAGGGTTTAAACTTGAATATTTGATCCCAAGTATATAAAAGCCATTGGTTGCAACAGAAAACGGAAACGGAAAGGTGTTTCTGAAATCTGTTCAAAGGATGGCAGCCGAAAAGGACAGAAGCCAGTTCAAGCCTGTGTCACAGGTGAAGTGATAAGAAGAAAGAGTCAGTGGACAAGAAAATACGGCAGCGGGATCCCTGGACGCATTTACTGAAGGCTGCCCGCAGACAGGGCTCTGTTGCTTTATTCTGTCTGTCTGTCAACTTTTATATAAGGCAGTGGCTGAAGTCATCATGTTGTGAGGCCTCTCTGGAGGATTTGTTCTTAGAGCAGAAGGGAGCTGCGAGGTCCCGTCTCCTCTGGACTGTCCTTCTTTCTTAGGGGAACAGGGAGCTGGGAAAGGCCTGGCCAGGAGGAGCTGGGGAACGTGTTTCCCGACTCTGCAGCCCACGACGCCAGATCTGCTTGGCCTGTGCGTGTCCCTGAAAACGAACATGGAGCTAATGTCTCCCTTTGTAATCCCCCTGCCTTGTAGGCTTCGGAACGAAACCGGCCTTTATCAGAAAGCAGGAAAATCTCACTTGAAAGGTTTAGGCCTGCCCCTTGCTTAACCTCCCCGCACTGAGAACCTGGAGGGCTCCTTCTCAGCCACAAAGTAACCTGGAAGGAGGGTTGCTGAGACCAAACACAGTCCAGGGCTGAGAGCCTTGTCCTCCGTATTTGAGAAACCCACGAGGCCAGTATGCTCAGTGCTCTCTTACAGAGTCAGAAGCTGAAGTTCAGAGAGGTTAATCACTGTGCCTAAGCACAGCTAGGGGAGAGAGGGGCCGAGCAAAGTTGCCAATTCAGGACTGGCTGACTGCAGAGCCCTGGTCGCTCCACTCGGCTGCACTCCTGGATCTCACTCCCGGAAAATGGCACAACGAAGTGAGCAGGAGGCAGACCTCGGCCGGCTGGCTGGAACGTTTGGGTGACGACAAATGTGCAGAGACATCGAAACTGATTTATCACGAAGATTAGAAAATGAAGTGCTGACATTTTCATCCTGTTCAGATAGGGAGCGCAGAGAGGGCCGGGAGTGCCTTGGCAGGGAATGAGGACCTTTTCACTCCTGATCTCCGTGCTGGGTGCTGCTTTCCCTTTGCTGCTTACAGTGCCCTGCGTTTCTGTGCTGCATCGTGCCAGACGCCTGGGAAGTCAGCACACGGCCTTCATCCCAGAGGAGACCCACAAGCACTGTGTGCAGAACCGCTAACGCAACCCACCTCCCCTCGTCGAAACGGGGCCGCGCCAGCTAAGCAGGCGGAAAACTTCCATCTCAGTCAGTGGGTGGGTTCCGGCCAGAACAAGCCCCAGCATCCCTCCAGAGCGTGCTCTGTCACACTGAGATGGGCCGGCCTCACTGTGCCCAGCTTTTCCCGCGGCTCTAGGAGGGGGGCTCTGGGAAATTGCCAGTCAGAAGCTCACATGGAGACCTTGGTGATTCCCGTGTTTGTGGCCCGGCTGCCGACGCAGCAGGGCATGGATTTCCATGGGGGTCTTTCTGCTCTGGGACTTCAACTGTCCCCTTACGCTTCCTCTGTAATTGTGTTGTTGTATTTATGCTGTGAGGGCATGGGTGATGGAGGAAACCTCAGAGAGATTTCTCCTTCCCTGACGGGTCCTTCTGAATGGTGCCCGATTCTGAACGGTCTGTCAATACAGGGCCATAGAACATGAAGCACGGGTATCATTTCTGTCCGTGGGGCATCAGTATCTGGGTGAGAGCAAGTCACGGCGCACAATTCTGTGCTGTGACGACCTCTTCTTTGTGCTGGTGGGAAAGTGAGACCTTTCTCATGCTTTCAAGACATGCTTTCACTGTCATACATGTATTATATGTACAAATTACGTAGCTGTGGATAACACACGTGGAGTTTGCAGGCAGAAGGCCAAAGTTTGTATGGGCTGAGGATGAACAGTCAGGCGGAGGCTTGAACAAACTCATCGTCAGTGACCTGGGGACACTTCAGAGGGGGACCTGAGCTCATGTGACTTGTAGCCCCTCCTTGCCTGGCACAGGGCTCAACACACAGGAGACTCTTGTTAGAGGCCTTCTGAACAGGCACATGGATGGTCCGTCTGTTTGGCGGTCACGCACCTGGGATGGTCCCTCACCCATCCTCTGACCGGGTTTTGGTTGAGCAAATGTGGTCCCATTCACAAGACCGTGTGGCACAAGTCAGCACACTCTGCCTGTGGCCCAGATCTGGCTCCTTGGCCGTTCCTGTGCGCAGTTTCGCGGGAACAGAGGAGAGCCATTCTCCTCTGTGCACATACTGTCTATGGCTCCTTTCATGATACAGCGGCAGAGCTGAATTGTTGGAACAGAGACGGTGTGGCCTTCAAATCCAAAAATATTTAGTATTTGGCCTCTTATAAAGTGTGCCAACATCTGCCAGGTCGAAAGGTGACGCTGAAGTCTTCAAATAACCATAGATCCTGAAAGGCTGATTTTTCCCCCCTAGATGTGAGTGTCTGCACATACCTTCACCCGCTGTGTGCCCAGCCCCCTTGATTTAGTGATTAAAAGGAAAGCAAAGCTGGGCCAACAACACAGGACTCCTCGCTGGGTTTGCATGGACTTGTTGCTGCCCTCAGCTCTTTATTCCTACCTCTTTTGTCTTCAAAGCCACTGTGAGCACTGCCCTCAAAGGGCCCCTGATCGAGGGGGGATTCCCTTGGCTTATTTTTCTTTGCTAGTCCCATGTGCCCTGGACCTCACATCACGGAGAAATATTCTTTCTTGGTGAGGTTGAACTGGCTGGACGGGACCCTGGGAGCCGTAGCAGGGACGAGCAGGAGACCGGGTCACCGGGTTCACAGCCCTGCCTGCAAGCTGCTGGGGTCCTTGGGCTGGCTCGCTGCTGAGGCTTCACTGCTTTTAACTGATGGTCTCCCATTTGCTCTCACTCAGTACAGCTGCAAAGCCTCTGGCTTCCAAATTTCATCTCTGCCCATCCATCACATTTGACAGCCCGGAATGGCCTGGGTCCTGCTCTCTCCCCGCCTCTCCCAGAAGCCACACAGGCAGGTAACACCCCTCTGACACGGGGAGACATGTGACCGGCCAAAGAGGCTACTTGACTCTGGGCAACAGCAGATCCTGCCATCATGCACGATAGCTCGCCTAAAGCTGCTCATGTAGTTTTCGGGTCTTCTCTGCATTGCTGAGTCTCATTAGGCCGTCACCGACCCCCGAACGCATGAAGACACTCAGAGTGTTGGAGTGCAGTCCTGGAAGTAAATAACCATCTTCCCGTGCAGCGCCCGTCGCAGTTGCTGGCGAGTGCACACTGGGAGCACTTCGAACCTGCAGCCAGTGCATCAGAGGGTCTCCTGCCCGGCCACCCCTGGCTGCTCTGGGGAATTATGGCTGTTACACGAAGCAATGGGGTTTTTAAATTCAGTTCTCTGTTCGCCTGGTTCTCAGCCTTCAACGACTACATTAGTGGCCTATTGAGGCAGCCTGTGTGACCCTGAACTTCCCGGAAAGAGACAAGCATAATACTGAGAGCTCTGAAATAAGCAGGATAATTCCTGGTGTTCATACCAGCAGTGACCAAATGCTGCCCTCCCTGCATAAAGCGAGCGATGTTTATGAACTGCCTGAACGTTTTACAAGGGACTGAAAGGCATGATTTTGAATACTTTTTGCACAGCTACCTCCTTATGGAATGCATCCTCTGAAATGCTCATACTAGGACATGGCCTTTCTTCGGTGCCCGCTGTGTGCTGCTTTCTGCAGCAGTGTGTCTGTTTTGCAGACATTGTCTTTAAGCTTCTGGTAGCCTTGTCTGATACGAGATGAAATTGGGGCTCTCTGAGATCCAGTAACTTCCCAACGCCGAAAACACTCTGCTGAGCCTTTTTGGAAATCGACATAAGCAAGTGAGATGAATGAATCGCATGAAAAATAACTGGGAAGCTCCTGCACAGGGTTAGGGTTGGTGACCCGGGAATTCCCGTGCACAGAGGAACGACTTCAGCAGGCTCGTCTGACAGACTCGATATGCAGTTTGTATAAACTCAGTAGTGAAGGGAAGTCCCACAAAAAAGTTTATACATTCAGTGTAGTTCAAGAAACATAAGTTGGCCCATGGAGCCTTGCCAAGTTCAAGGAGTACTGCCTTCCCTGGCTCTGTCCTCCCATCCTACACCATAGCAAGCCCATGGCCTCACTGTGCGATGTGGGCGTGGAGGCAGCATCTGTCACTGGGATTCGAAGTCGTGGGCTCCACAGTGCACATAAGATGCCTGTCCCCACTGGAACCCCCCCAGTGCAGGTGAATTCTTGACAGAGCAGGATCTCTGTGCTTAATGGAGGGTGGAAGTTTAGGCCAGAAATTTTATCCAGCACCTGCACATTCTCTACTGTTGATGACTTTTTAAACTCTAGAATATTTTCCAAGGAAAGCTCTACTGAACTTTTTAACTTGGTCATGAAATTCTTTGTCATGTTACATAACGACTGTATAATAATCTGTGAAAGTAGAGTGGGTTTTTCTGTTCTTTTACTGTGAGATGCAAGGAGAACACCTTATTCCCTGCCTCAGATGAGGTACATGAAGTAAGTCTTCTCGAGTGACCCTCCTGGGTCATGCCCATCAGGGGCACAGTCTGGTGCTCGGATGAACAGAATGGTAAAGTTTCAGGGTTCTGTGAGCTGGTTGAAAGTGGCCACGGTAGCAATATTTACACCATGGAAATCAGCAAATGCTATTCACCCCCATCCTCCTTGATAAAGAGGTACCGGCACACCTGTCTTCCACCCTCTGCTCTGTGATGGCATCAGACACCCAGGAGAAGGATGGAGAAGGAGCTTACCCCTTCTGTGCGCACCTGCGAGGCTGCTGTCCCCTCACATTCTGACATAGACAAGAGTGGTGGAAATAGGAGTTTTGGCAAAATTAATGGCCTCAGGCATTGGCAAGAGGGGCCACCTTCAGGGTGGCCTTGAGGTTTGAAACCGCTTGACTCACTGTGATCTGAGTCCAGAGGGCTCAGAGACAGGTGGGAAGGAAGGCTCTGGAACGGCTGTGGAATATGGAACTGCTTTCTGCTGCGAGCTTGTACTGCACAGGCAGCAGCTGAGCTAGGGATTGATTTTGAAGTCGCCTTATGCCTTGATCTGTGCTGCTCAGTCCTCACACAATTAGGAGCCAGGCACTGTGCCCCGTTTTGGGAAGACCAGGCTGAAGGACTTCTTGTGAGGATGGCAGTGCTCTGTGTTCTGTGCAGTAACCAGTCACCACATATGGCTCTCAAGCACCTGAGATGTTGTCTCTTTGGCTGAAGAACTGAAATTACAATTGTAATTCATCTGAATTTGAATTTCGGTAGCCTTTTGTGGCTGGTGGGTACTGCACTGGACCAAGCAGCTCAGGGGTTGTAGGAAGAATACTGATGGCAGCCTGTGTGCTGGGAGTGTGGAGGGTACATTCATCACACTGGACTCAGATGTGGGCTGCTACGTGTTCCCCAAACCCCAGCGTCTTTGACCAACCTGACTAATTAATACTCATGCCGCTATAGATCTTAACACATTCAGATGCACCTGGCACTGCATTAGAAGGTCACCCCACATCATCATCTCCCTCCATCTGCAGGATGAGTGATGATCTCCAATTTAGAGATGAAGCAATGGGGCACAGAGGGGTGTAGCCCTTGTCCCGTGTCCTCAGAGTCAGAATTCCCACCTAAAGGTGTCTCAGAAAGTCCAGAAACAGTGTGTCACCTGGCAGGGCTGCAGAGAACCTAGAGGGTCCCATTGAAAACAGATCTCTACACTCGTTCGAATAGTGTAAGGAGCCTCCAGCTCACTGTGGTTCTCCTTTCCTGGGTGTTCGTGGGTGTTCAGCCTCGGCAGGGTTTTTGTGTGACACCTGCCTAGTGAGCACACACAGTTCTCTAGCACATGCATTTGGCTTTATCCCATTTGGTCACTTTTTTCCCCGGCAAGTAATGTTGATATCTTCCTATGTTGCTGTCTGATTTCAGTCACTACGAGCTGTATTGAAGTCAGCAATCAGGTCCCTGTTTGGGCTTTGAATTCTGTGTGATGTGGTCTCCTGATCTGCCAGTCCTTTGTACACCCACCTGAGTATGTTGCTTTGGGATGTGTACATATTCAAGTCTAATAAATGACTGAAATGGGATGAAAATGGAAATGTACACCCAAGACTGAAAGAGGCCTTCCAAAAACATTCTGTAATGTTAGGTTACCACTCATTGGCCCGCAGCTGAATACCATCTACTGGAAACTGTGCTCTGTCTGGGGGGCTGGAGGCATTGGGGATCATCTCCCTTGTAGATGGGCCACCTGCACTGTGCTGGAGAAGCAGAAACCAGGTCCAGAGCCTGCACCAGGCACCTTGCCTCTGGAGCCACGGCCCAAGTAAGCCTCACCTGCTGCCTTGGGCAGTAGAAACTGTCTCCTCTCCCTTGTTTGCAATACACAAATACCGCATAACTGAAACACAAAAATCCTTTCGAGGAAACTTCTGGTTCCTGGTGATTTGCTGCCCTGACGATGCATTTCTTGCCTTCTGTTCACACTGGCTGCTAGCTCACTTAACAAGGAGTAGGGCCCCCAGGATGGGGAACTAACCCCATGAGGCAGCAGGGCCCTCCCTCAGATCCCACCTCTGGATCAGGGGCGGCAGGGAATCCAGAGTGTCAAGGAGAAATGGGAAACAGAAAACCTGGCAGTCGAGATAAGGGCCAGTCAGCTGTGGGCACTGTTTCGAGAAGCTTGGAACTAGAACAGTGCTGGCACTTTGGTTTTAGTGAAGCACACTGCCAGGCCCCCCACGAGGCTTCCTAGCTGAGGGGCTCAAGGCTAGCATCCTTCTGTTAGGTCATTTGCTTTTAAATTTGCCATTGCACAATTTCGAGTTCAAAAGATGGGAAACAAAGTTTAGCGCTCTGTTATCAAGGCTGGATGGTTCTGGCTGCCGACTGGGTATGATTCCTTCTGTAGCCCAGCTGCACACATGAGACACTCAGGAGGAAAGGCATGTCTCCTAATCACACACGGAGAGGCCTTGCCTGAGGGTAGGCATTGCTTCTAGGAGCTCCACAGCAGGACCGAGAAACATATCCTCTATTGTGTGAAGCCTTGTACAGTCCTGAATATCAATGTTATTCTAATGATTTAATAAAACCAAGTCAGCATCTGCTTTGCACAATGCCATTTCAGTTCTTTCTTTTCCCTAATATGACTCCTAAGAGGCGAGTAGTTTCAGTTACCAGTTACACTTCCTCCCTAGCATGAACTTTTCGTCCTAGGACATACAGAATTAAGAGCCGTCAATTCATGCATTCAAAACAGAGGTATAGGGTTTGAATTCTGGGCCAGACAGATGGATACTAAGCATCACGTGAATCTTTATGGCGAGCATGCAGTGACGCCCAGCCCTCATAAAGCAGCCCGGGACCCCTTTGAACTTGTCCTGCCCTCAGACTGTCACCTGCTCCCAGAAATGCTGGCACTAGTCTCCAGAGGGGTCTGGGGCATTCCAGGCTCCAGAGGGACCCTGGGGGTGGTGAGCCCGCACAGCTTCATGAGAAATGTGGGCATACATACCCTTCCCGATGGGCCTCTCCTTTCTCCAGCTCCTGAATGACCCCCAGGAGCACTTTGATGGTTTCCTGGCTGGAGCTGATCAGGTCCTCCATCACTTGCAGCTGTGCTTTCAGATCGACAACTTCCGTGCGGGGCACGATCTGTCGGCATTCGTCGCCCACCGCGGCGGCTGAGGGGCAAGGCTGGCTCTCCTCCCCCGGCGGGGCTTGAGTCTGCGGGGGCTGCTCGCTACATTCGGGGGACAGGCACTGCATCGGGGGCGAGCAGGCCGCTGCGGGGCCCTGGGGGCCCTGGAGCCCGTTGAGACTCGGGGCTCTCTTCCGCTCCTGGTCGGCTGCCGGGCAGAGGGGCCGCTCGCTCGTGGAGGCAGAGTTTGACAAGGCAGCCTCGGGGGCCTTCGCGCTGGGGGGAGGTGCATAAACGGTGGCCACCTCAGTTTTAAACACGGTCCCGTGGGCCGACAGAGCGGCTGCCTCGGGGTCCGGTGTCGCCCCGTCGTGCTTTGTTCTCCCGTGCAGCTGGTAATCGGGCTCCTGGGAGGGAGGCCGGGAGGAGTTTTGGAGTGGCTCATCTCGGCAGCTGTGCACATCAGGGTTTCTGCACGGCTCTGCACAGTTGACCCCGGCAGGCTGGTCCAGCGCATTCATGTGTTCGTCGGAGTGGAAAACCAAGGCTGCCGTCTTGTGTACCCGGCCGGCGCCCCATGGCTGGGCCTCCTCCCCCAGTCCTTCCTCACGCTTCTCCTTCGTGTCCGACGTAAACCCGTTGTTTTGACTCTTGAAAGCATCTGCAGCGGGAATGCTTTTGAGGTTCCCTTTTTTGCGGTCCAGCGGGAAGGTCTGGTAACACTTCTTTAGGTCCGGCGAGGTCTGCACGCCTGTGCTCTTGGTGACGTTGGGGATGGACCTCCGGGCGGGCACAGTCATGTATTTGCGGTAGGCTGCCCTGTAGGACACGGGCTTGGCCTCGCGCTTCTCGCCCGGCTGTCCCGCCGAGAGCTGCGGGTCCCTCTGCTCGTTCTGCGCCTCACAGATGTCCTTAAACCGCACCTGGAGGGCTTTATTCCGTTTCTTGATCTGCCGGTTGGGGTCCAGCGCGTACTTCATCTCCAGGGCCAGGCAGGCGGCAGGCTCCACGTCACTCTCCGATGTCGTGAGTACGCATTTGCCGCTTTCCTTACTGACCATGATTCCTGCATTCAGAAACACCAACAGAGGCGTCAGTGCAATAGAAACACACACATGAACACACGGGCAGCACAGACTGAGCAAACTATTACTGCCTGCTTCCTAGTTATTTTTAACAGGTGAGGTTGGCCTTTATGTTAAGGAAAATCAGACAGGCGGAGAATTGCTGGCAGGCATAGCTTGAAATGCTTCTCTGATATTAAAGCCTGCTTGCTTTTCCATGTGGGATACGCTCGTTTCTTTTGATAGTGATGCATGTTTCCCCATTAGACAAACCTGTTCCACTATCTTCATCAAGAAACCCAGCGACGCTGCCTCTTCCGCTTTGCAGATTATCATTTCACATACACGTCCCCACTTCAGAGGCAGATGGTTTTCCAAATGCATCTTACTCAGTTTGGGTTTTTACTAGTTTTTGAGGGTGACGTGATTAATCTATTATTGGAATCCAAGAGAATTGCTGTTTTCTTATTGGAGACTCTAGGTCCTGATCAGATAAATGTGGAGAGCCCTTCATGAAGGGCTGACATAAATGTATTTGTCTTAGCCATTATGGATATCATGGGACAGCGGGGCCTCCTGCTCCATGGGACAACCTAAAGGGATTAATCTTTGTGATGTGGCTTTCTTCTATTGGGTTAACACTAGCCCTAGAAAGAACATGGGTTTCCCTGCATCTATAACTCTTTTCTTTGCATTCTATGGAGAGTGGTATTTGAAAATACTTAAAAAAAAGAAAAAGAAATTATTCATTCTAGAATCAAGTTTTGTGTTTTGATCACAACCTCTGAAAATGAAAACAATGGTGGTGGTTTGAGTATTTAAATCCTGAAAGAAAATAAAATCACAAGGCTTTATGTTAATCATGCAAATTCATCTTGGGCTGAATTATTAAATGCATCTAAAAAGGTGCAGGTGGCCGATGATCCCTCTGGGGAATACCAGTGGGGTAAATGCCTTTACTTTATCAGGCAGATTCACAGCTGCTCATTGCACGTGGAAGAATTTTCTTGCGGGCTGAACTTAAAGGAAGAAAATAGAGTTGTGTTGCTTGTGAGTTAGCGTTTGAGAAGAAAATAGTCCGATGGGAGGGACTGGGGTGTGTAGGAACCTGGCGTTGGAGCACCGTGTCCAGAGGCAAGGTCACAGACATGAGCTAGTGGAACAGAACAGGCCCAGGCTGCACTGCCCAGTCCCTTCGGGTTGTCCTGGGAGGAGCCGTGGGCCCAGCACAGAAACCCCCAGGAGTGCTTCTCCAGAAATGCCACAAGGAACTGGGTGGCTGGTGGCGGCCGCTCGAGAAGGGAGTGAGTGTGTAGGCCATCGGGAGCTTCACTGCTATGTCGAGGCTGTGCCTACCACCTTCAGTGCCATACCGCGCATCTGAAGGAGCAAAGTGGGGTTCAGAGAGGTGATGTTACTTATTAACATCACACAGTAAGTAGGATGTACAGGCAGGAGCAGCATCCTGCTGTCCCCGATCCCAAAGTTCCTGCTGTTTCAGTGTCTGTTGTCTAACAGACAGGCAGGACACCTCCCCATAGCCTTAGTTCTCACTGCGTTAGAATTGCAGGCCAGTGGTCATGGTGGTCCGATGAAGGAAAAAAGTGGGGAGAAGCCCCAAGCCCCCATGTGAGAGTGAGTTCTAGAACTTCCTCTCTGTGCAGTCTGGGGACCCCATGAGCCTGGTCTCTCATCATGGGACAGCATGGCACTGGCACTTTGCAGGTCCCCACCTGAGCTCTCGAACAAAAGACTTGGAGAAGATGGAATTATTTCATCACTTATGCCCTGACAATGAACTGGCAGTTCTGCTGGAGGACCGCAGAAATCAGCTCTGTGGAATTTGGTTTAGGTCAGAGAGCCTGGCATTTTAGGCCGGCTGACCGTTTGCCCTTCTGTGCACGTAGAGATGTTTAGCAGCATCCCAGCTTCTATCCATTAGACCTAAGGAGCGCCCTCCCAGTGTGCCAGCTAGAAATGTCTCTAGACATCGCCAGATGGCCGTGGGGGGCAGAAGGGGCACAGCCATCCCTGGGGAAGAACCAACACGCTAGACCTTTCATCTTGGGTGGCTGGAGTGTGTCCCTGAAAGGGAAGGCCTGGGAGAGCAGAGTGAACGCCTGGGAACAGATGGCACTGTCCGGGCACCTGGAGGCATGCATGGGTGGTCTGGAAGGTGGCTGCTTTGAAGGGCTCATCTGGAGACGCCCCAGCTCTGTGCTGAGCCAGGAGGGAGCCACGTCCTCATGCCACTGTTGCCTCTGTGTGTCCTGTGACAAAAGAATTACCCAAAAGAGCAACCGCTCTTGTAGGTAGCCTGGAGAAGACACAGAATAAGTCTTCTTTGGCTTTTAGAACTTTACTGGGTGCTGAGGATAGCTGCAGGCCTTTGTAAGTTGGAAGTGGAAATACTGGGCAGTTTTGGAGAGACTGGAGAGGGAAACGAACAGACCAGAGCCATATCATCTCCTGGCTCCGTGCTGGGAGGACGAGATTCTGGCGAGTGGGTGGGATACAGCACGCCTGCTAAGGATAGATAGTACGCATCTTTTACAGACATTTATTCCAACAGGTTAAAATGATACACACAAAAGGACCTGGTGTGGGGTGGGTCTGGGGGCCGTGGGGGTATAAAGAGAGAATTAAATCCTAACCCTCCTCTCTCAAAGTCGTTCTTGAACTGCCTTTGTTGTCCAGCTGTGCCAGACTATATTGTGCCATCATTCTGCAGAAGACCTTCCTACCAGGGAAAATTTGAAAGGGAGAGCATTTTTACAAAAAGCAATTTACTAGTAATTTTTCAGCCTTTTCCTGCCACTCCTGAAAAATGTGTGTCTGAATAAGTTTGTCCTACCATGCTATTCATCATTGCGATTTGCCAGGAACTGCACTGAAATTATTTTCTTACATCAGTCTGCTGGTTTGGAAAGATATTCTGAATCTTGGACCCAACCATCACACTAATAAAACAAATCAAAAAAATTAATTGCCAGTGGCAAAATAATAATAATAAAGCAATTCTAAGCTCTTCTCTGTTTTACAGGGAGTTGCTAAGTATAGAAAAGTCATTTTCTTATTAGTAAAAATGATGGTGATACTTAGAGGAATTTTTTTCTCAGGGTGCTTTGCTGGTGTATTTGTTTTCTAAGTAGTAGAAATGGAATTGTCCTCATCCCACAGATAAGAAGGTTGTCAGAAGGTCCTCATAGTTGGTTTACTTGGACTTCAGATGGGAGATCGGTGCTCCTTTGATGGCTGGGTGGCATTTTCTAAAGCTTTAGAGTGGTGTTTTCCTGGACATAAAGAACTACTGTCATGTTAAGGGGCTATACCTGTCCAGCGTGTTCATTTACTGTTTATTGGGGTGGGGAGGGGCTATTCTTCCCTCATCCTTTCACACATTCATTCAGCAAATGAGTGTGCGTACGCCACCGTATGATGTCGGCATGCAGTCTGTACGTACTTCTTTTCCTCCCCAAATGCCAGCATCCTTGGCTCTGCACTTGGATTTCCTCCTTGACCCACAAGATAGTCTCACGGGGAGATGCTCTTACCACCCTCAAGCTGCAGATCGAGAAATTGAGGCTGCAGATTTTTTTTTTTTTTTTTTTTTTTGTAATTTGTTGGGAGACACGCAGCTGGAGGAGGACCACTGCCTGCATCCCTCTAAACCGCAGGCACTGACTCCCTGCCCTGCCCAAGGAAACCTGTAGCCCGAATGCAGTGCCCTGCATTGAACTTCACAAAGCATCCGATGGCTGGGAATCATCTGAGCAATTTCCTTGGCCTGTTTCTCTTGAGGTGTCTGGGTGCAGGTTGTGCACAGCCCCTCCAGGTTGGTCCCAGGAACACACCTGGCCTTGGGCACAGATGCGGTGAGGTCTTTCGGAGGTGCTGGACCCCTCAGGCAGCCACAGTGTCATTTTCAGTGACGGCTCGCCTTGGCCCTCTCACCTCCGAGGACCAGGGGCTCTGGTTCTTGGAGTTAATCTCTTGGCTCTGAAGTAGCAGGAGTTCATAAAGTTTATTTTTCGTATGAGAATTGTGTTTTGGAATTCATCGGACTGTGCCGTCTTGAGGTGACTCTGGCGAGTCACGGTGGAGCCCGTCTGGCTCGGGGAGAGCTGGTGTCGAGGAGCTGTTCGGAATGCAAATGTCTTAATTACCCTCCAATTAAAGTGCATAATCAAATGTGAGTTGTAAGTATATAAACCCTGTATTTTTAGATTAGTGATGGAGAGTCCTCTCTGCATGCTGCTTTAAATTAATAGCTTATATAAAAATGTTCTTTCCAGCTTAAAGGAGTGAAAAGCGGCAGCTACTAAAAGCCTAACAATAGGTAAACGGTTAAGTAAATGATGGCGTACATCCACTCAGTGTGGCCATTACAGTGATAATTATAAAGATTATTTAGGATCGTAGAAAAACACTTACGAACTCATGTTAAGTGAAAGAAAGTGTTCTCCCAAATTGTACTGGAAGAAAATGAACCAGCGCGGTCATCATTGTGGTACTAAGATCGTGCGTTTTGGGAGATCCATCTTCCCTTCTGTTTTCCGGTTTTGGTTGGGGGAGCTGTGGTACTACTGTTTGCCAGTTAAAAAAAGAGCAGGGCAATGTCAGGCCACTCCTTAAGCAGGGTGACAGGGTCAGGCCGCTCCAAAGTATAAACACTCGGATCAAAAGAAGAAAAACTCAGAAATGATTAGATTTGGGTACATGCCGTCTCCCAAAGGTCATCTTTTATTGTTTTGAGGACGCTTTGAATAAAGAAAGAAAAAGAATTTCAGAGCATTGATGGTGTTTGCGTGTGTGGTACGTATGTAGACGGTGTCTGCGTGTACATGTGTGTACATACGTGTGCACGGACTGCCTAGGAGAAGGGGTGTTCTGCTGAAGATATGTCAGTACATGAGCGAACTCGCGGCTGGAGGAGATCTGCCCTGTTTTAATTAGATGGAAAATGGATTTGGCATATCCTCTGTGTTTAGTTTCTGAACTAAACTGGGATCCCCAGAGCTGACAGGAGACTCTCCACTGGATGAGCTCCATTCCTAAACTTCGAGGTTTCCGGTTTGGCCCCCGTGAGGTGATGATACTGGGCACGGGGCAGCCGACTTGACCGTGAGGGCTGGTGAGTGCACTGGTCTCACCAAGATGCCCCCTGGTGTCCCATCCTTCTGGGCAGAGAGCAAAAGAGCTGGCCGAGCAATCCGATGAGTCTGGAAGGGGACTGTGTGATACTATTGGTTTTTCTAGTGGCTTTCCCGCTGTTGAGACACCTTAGAGTCACAGATGCTGGCTGGAATTCAAGATTAATTGGGTCAGCATTTTATTCCATATGCTGAGGGAATGCCTGCGCATTAGGCTGGTCAGGACGGGGGAAGGGGGGCCACGAACCTACCCTTCTTTTAACGCTCAGCTTCCCGGAGGGAAAGGAAGGGAGGACAGTATCTCGGCCGTTAACTGAACTCAGCTGTGTTGTGAAATAGTTAACGCTAGTCCTGTTTTATAGGCACTGATTGATTCTTCCAAAGTGGAAGTCCTCCCTTCCTCGGGGCACAGCTAACTGCTATAGATTTTGGACTGTGCCTTGGTTAGATTCATTATCCCATTTAATTTCCTTTAATACACTGAAATGATATTTTTCCAGACGTTTGTTCACTTCTTCAAAGGTCACTGATTCAAGAGGGCTGGAATGGGGTCACAAAGTGAAAACACACATCCGTCCGAGATGGGGCACCGACGAAGGAGGCTGTTGTGTGAGGAAATGGCCAGGTCGCAGCCCGGTCCCTTGTGGAAGACTGCAGACAGGCCTCCATCATTAAGAACAGATGGGCATCCAGTCAGAAGGAGGGCACTTGCAGAGTTTCGATGCAGGCTTGAGGCTGAAGGAAAACCACCCTAGGCGGGAGGTCCCCCGTTCATGCATACCCACAATTTCAGGAAACACACTGCCACCAACAGAAAACCTGTCGCCGACGACTCCAGCCACACAGCGTAAATCACTGTTGTCCCACACTCACACTGGCCTGTCTCCGATGAGTGGGGAACCATCTAACGAGGGGCCGTGAACCATCCATGCTGTACATGGATGCTTGGGGTATGGCACTGAGGGTTAGAGAAACCAGAAAATGGCCTCTTCCACAAACCAGACCTCCTCCTTCATTTTTGCACTATTTACTTAGTTCCTTGGTCTTCAGCTTACACTGATAGTAACCTTTGCTCATCCTTTGTCCAAATGGAATCTAAATGAGTAAAAATGAATTAGCAGAATTTTATGATGTTGGCGAAAACCAACTGGGAAAAATGCCTCCTCTGAGTGAGCTGTTACATCAGTGTAGGAAGCGACTTTTATTTGCAGCAGTTAGCTCTGCTAACTAACAATGTCCGTGGAGAGTCCAGAAAAACTGGTTCCAACAACCCATCAAAATCCTATGTAAGATTAGTAAAAGGAACTAATTTCCCTGCTCCTCTCTTCTCCCCAGGAGGCAGGACAGCTTGAAAAGATGTTCGGTGTAAGAGCTCTCGTTTGAACGTAGCTCATAGATGTGTAGAGATTACTGTAGCTGAATGTCCCTCCTGCTCTAATGCCTGCATGGTTCTAGGTAATTAAGCAACAACCGGCTGGTAGTTTGGAGCCCAATGCTAGGAAACGAGTTGATAGGATGTGGAAGAGGTGGCCTCCCTTTCTTAGAATTTATGGGAATCTTGAGTGAAAACATGCACATTGCAAAATGAACTTTGGGATCGTTTTGCTTTACTGATTGTAACGAATCCATATGTTTTTTACTAAACAGAATGTTTTCACTCATGATATATCCTTGAGCTAAATTTAGAATGTTGATTTTTCCAAAAAAATAACTATGTCAAAAAAGTATATGTTTTCCCTGCTGTTTCTTTAAGTCGAATCTCAGGGTACCCAGGGCAGGATTTCTGCGTGGAATCAACCAGTCGCTGCAGTTGCGATGACTTCGAGTTGAAGGTGCAGTCTGTCTTTCTGGCAAGACTATGTGAGCGCCCATCCATTACAATCAGAACGGACCCCCGCCTTGTATTTTTCACTGTAGTGCATCTCCTGTGTTTCCTTGGTATAGCCAAACCATAGCGTTTGCAAGGTCTTGAGTTTACTACAGAGGTAGCTAAGCCAAGAAAGATGGGGAGAAATGAACATTTCTTATAATCAGCTTCTATTTATAAGTAGACAGCAAAACGTAGCAAAATTACTGCCCCGGGAGTCTAGGTACAGAATCCTAACAAGAGGCGTTGGGCCATGACCTACGACCCTGAAGTGGACCATACTCAACCCAGAAACACAGCTACTATGCTCCCGCTGCCACGCACAGAGCTAGGGCACCCAGTGTTAAATGCAGGACTGAACTTGGCTTGCAGTGGGGTCCAAAGACCCATGCCCCAACTTAGGATGGTGGAGAGTCCCTCACTTTCTATTGTGAGGGCTCCCTAGTGGGTGCTGGCAGTGCTCTGTCTGATTCATTCTCTAGTTTAACTCGTCAGAGCCAGTCTTCTGTGGGTCTTACTGATTGTTGTTTTTCCTTGCTATTGCTTTACCTCTTGGCTTCTTCCTCTCTGTTCCCACTGCTCCTACCCTGACCTTGGCATTCTTACATCCCCCATCCTGCAGGTCCTGCTCTGTCTCTAGAACATGCCATGGCCTGTCCCTGCTTTGGGTCTTCAGTTCCCGTGGTCCATGTTCTAGGACTCTGGCCCTAGCCTCCTCTCCCCGGGTGGCCTCTGTGATCGTCCAGTTCTACTCCTATCTTCTCTGTCTGCTCCAGTCCTCCTGCTGCCTTCACTGACATGAAGAAGAGCACGTGCGTGTCTGGGGTGACCTCGGACCATATCAGGTGCTGGGGAAAGACATGCATCTCTGAATGGCACAGCCCAAGGTGCCTCCCCGGGAGACTCGGAAGAGCAGGCCTAATGCATGAGTCCGTCTTCTTTGATGTGCGTCGGTTCTCTCCATACACAAATGTAAGTGATTGTAGATGAGGTCCCTGGATGCACCTCCTTTCTCCTGAACTGGGTCAGCTTTGAAACTTGCTAATTGATGTAAGAATATAATGATCTACTTCACAGTATCCTTACAGGTGGGGCCTTACCCATTGTTTTTTAGAAGGCTTGAGATGTATTGGTGGCTTCCAAGGATTCTTTCTGTGTAAGCTGGATCTTCGGCTCAGGGGGAATGCGGCTGTTTTGTGAAATCTGGGTAGGAATCAGATGAATGGAAGGGAGAAGGCTATGGTTTTCTGAGTTGAATAAGTAAAACCATGTCCAGAGATTCTGATCTTGTGAATCTTGGCAGAACTGTTTGAGTTTGAGTGTTATACGGGATTACCTGAAACTTTTCTTCTGTGCTCATGGAAGAGATAGAGATGACCCAGACACTCACAAAAATGAATGTATGGTTCAGAAATGGTGTATACCGTCGACCCATGAACACCATGAGGCTTAGGGACGCGGCATAGTCAAAAATGTGCTTTTTGACTTTTAACTGTTTTTTAGATTTTTTAACTTTTGACTGCCTCAAAACTTAACTATTCATTGCCTTCTGTTGACTAGAAGCCTTACTGATAATGTCGATGAACACATTTTGTATGTTATATATATTATATACTATATTCTTACAATAATGCAGGCTGGAGAAAAGAAAATGGTATCAAGAAAATTATAAGGAAGAAAAAATACATTTACAGTACTGGACTGAAAAAACCCACTTGCCTATAAATGGACTCGCACAGTTCAGACCCACGTTGTTCAAGGCCATCTGTTTGTTTAATCATGCGGTGCTTCGGGGCCCTTTCGACTTCTGTGTTGTAGCAAACAGGGCTTGCCGGGGAGTACAGTCCTTCAGGTCTTACGTTATCTAGCTCTGTGCTCCAGAGTGGGATGAGGTGGGGCAAAACTCATGAAGAACTTAACCAAAAAACTTAACTGCCTGGGATGACAAAAACAGTTTAAAGTCTGGAGTCTTCGCTCATCTCGCCTTCTAATTGGACTCTGGTGTTGGCTGTAGAGAAGGAGCCATTGATGGGCGGGGTGGAGGGGGGAGAGAAGTGCGGGGGAGGGGGGTGCATGGAGGGTCCTGAGCACCCCAGGGAGTCCACCTACTTCAGAGGGGGTGTTAGGCACAGCGCTTTTGAACAAAATCAATAACTTTCATTTCTCCTTACTTTGAATTGAGTACCTGCTATCTAAAATTATGCTCAATAAATATGATCAATATGTAGAATTCTCCATTATTTCTTGTTCGCGATGAACATCGAGAGGAAGGGGAAGGGGAATGGAGAACTAGGAAGAGCTAGAGAGCAGGAGGGGAATGGGAGGGTGATAACCACGCAGATAGACACGGGAGAGGAAGGGTGGTCCTCGGGAAAGTCAGTTGCAGTAAACTGTATCACATCTGCTTGCTGTTTACTGAGAGCCTCTACTGTCAGCTTTTGGATTCTCTAAGGGCTCTTGGAGCTGCCCCTTCCCATCCCAGCCAAATCGGAGCCGAACAGCCCCTCAGGCTTGGCTAGGCCTCCTGCTCTAGGAACCCCCCAACTCGGTAAGAGCAAGTTATTTCATGAATAATCCCATCTTCAGTTTATATTTCTGTATTCTCCTTCTACTTTTTCATCTCTCTGGTACCTCTTTGGATCAGATGGCCTCTTCCTTCACAAGGGATGTGGGAAAGGGAGTGAAAGCCCGCCGGGAATGGACTGTGTAGGTTCTTAAGAGAAGTTAGCAGCGCGGCGAGTGAGCAGGACTGCTGATCAGGAAGCAAGTCTCCCCGCACATCAGCACCCTCAGAGTACTTTTCAAAAGGAAAACTTAAGTTTTCCAAAACCTGAAGTGACCCCTCTAGGCTTTGGCCTCCTTGAAGCTATAGGTGGGAGCACAGGCGTTAAAGAGGTAGAACCTTTTACAAGTTTTGGTTTCTTCGTTTTGTTTTGTTTTTCAAAGCATTTCCAGTTATGCAGAAGAGGCTCTGGAGGGAGAGTGCGCTCCCACAGGAAGCAGGGAGGTAGGATCTTCCTGAAGGACTCTACCCCTGAGCCCGGCTTTCCAGAAAACATAGATGAGTCCCCACCCCAGTCCAGGTCAGTCAGAATTTCTGGGGATGGAGACCTGCAAACAGGACGGCAGAGGTCAATGTATTAATTCATCTGTGAAGAACCACTAGGCATCCCTCATTCTCTTCTCTTTCCTGCTGTGTTGCTAGAGCACAGAGCAACACGTGGGATGTGAAGGTTCCCACAAGTCTTTACCAAATGAAGGGAAGAACCGGTGATGTCCCAGGGGAGCAAGGAACACCGCCCCTTCCATGTGGCCTGCAGCGAACCTGCGGCTTAGCCAGATGTTGGGCTGATCGCCCCCACAGGCCGGGCCATGGCCCGCAGCGTGCCTTCTCCATGGCTTTGCTAGTGGGGCAGCAGTGGGGATGGATTCACATTCTACAGAGGGACAGTTAGTGACCATTGTCAGGGTACAAAATACAGGTGTTTTGTTTTCTTTTTGTTTTTTGCCACGTAGACGGATTATTGGATGGCAGAGTCCAAATAAATTGTCCCCTGGCAAGTTCACTGCAGGAAGAGCAGGAACAGTAAGGCATTGTCACACCTTTGTTCTTTGCATGTTTCTGCTTCGGGATGCAAAAGATCTAGAGTTCTGTCCCTTCCTATGAATTCCGTGGCTGGGGGCAGTTCTTCCGAACCATGGACCTGGGGTTTGAGATCGGTTACTAGTACATGGCCGGTCTTTTCAGAGAATGATTTACTTTTGGGTTTTCCATGTAGGATTTTATCAGATGGTGAGTGGGGGTGGGTGGACACTCAAGATGACCTGCTGGGCACTGTCACACTCTGTAGGCTTCTCTGAACATAGCAGTTCCCGGCTGCGCAGGCTCATGATCCTTGGGAAAGGCGGTGTAGACACCGACTGCCTGATTTTGGTTCTGGCCATTCCTGGACTTAGCCCAGAGTCTGGACCTCGTTATACAGTCTTGGGGAAGGAAGGTAAAGAGCCGATCCTTCTTGGTGCTCGGCTTAGCTTCGGTGCCACCTCCTGCTCCATGTGTGTTCTCACATCGGATTTTCCAAATACCGTGTTGAGGAGACGGTGCCATTTTTTATAAAGGAGGGGAAGTCGAGGCACCGATAGGTGAGTCCATGCCCAGGGCCACACAGACAGCACCTGGCTGAACGGGGAGTGCACATGCAGGCAGCTTTGCTTGGACGATGCTCTCACTGCTCCCATCTGTGACCAGGGCACAGTAGGTGGCTGCCTTGAAACCCTCCGTGTGTGGTCCTGGTCATGCTGCTGCTGCAGACGGAGGTGATGCCAACAGGGACAGGCACGCTTACAGCACGTCCTGTGTGTGGATGTCACTAGATACCATTTGTTCCCGGACAGAAACATGCTTGAAAACCAGCTGGTAGTTTCAACCTTGAATGGCCAATGAAGAGTAGACAGTCATCCTAGGCTTTTACTTAAAGCTGGGCATTCCCCTGGTCATTCTCACTAGGTCTTCAAGTCTAGACTTAGAACTGGTGCTTTGATGTAGAAGGTAATGATCGTTAGGTGTGGAGCCCTGGATGACAGTCCATCCTGCACTAATCAGCTGCTGACCCTGCGCACCCTCCTCCCCCCCCCCCCCCCCCCCCCCCGCCCAGTAAGACCCGGTTGTCTTTTCACCGATCCAGCGTTCCAAACACGTGGTAAATTCCACCATTCAGCCTCTCCCTGGGTATCTTTGGAACACTAGCAAATCTCACAGACACAATAAATAAAGTGGCGATACACTTGAAGCAGAGTGAACGTCATATACGGAGACAAACATAAATAACCAGAACCAAGCACCTTCAGGCTGGAAACCAGTTCCGTGAAGCCACGGCGCTGACAACTACCATTAAAGCAAACATACCCAGCGAGGGAGGGAGAAAAAATGCAGTTACCGTTGGGCTCTTCAATGACCAGAGAAGTCAAGTGAAAAATATGGTTGGAAATTTGAGGAACTTGTCCTTTTCAGCATTTTTTAAATTTCAAATTCTCTACCGTTGCATGTGGCATGCCTGTTCTGGGGAGTGATTCTTGTCCATGCTGCTCTGAGCCGTGCGAATCTCATCAGCACAATTAACAGGACACTGGTCGTTGGTGTCATGTGATTCCCACAAGGAAAAAAGACAAAGAGCAAGTCTTTATGCACCAGTGCGGTTCTGATAAACAAGAAGTGATAAATCGAGGAGCCTGCCCCAGAGATCAATGAAGTTGATGTCATGACGTCAGATTGAGTTGGGAGGTCAACGCTGAGAGGCAGACGAATGTCATCTGGCCATCTGGGTTGACCCACTGAGCCTTCCAGTATTTTGGTAAAAGCTCTAGTGAAAATTCCTTCCAACCAAAAATGTCAGCATTTGGGGTATAAGAGCATTGGATCTGTCTGATTGAGGCAAGTTAGAATCTCTCATTTCTCATTTGTTTCTTTTACTCTAATACTAGGCCATTGAACTTAAACACATTCTTTCCTTAGAGACTCAACTTCTACCCAGGTGAATTTTTACCAAGGAAAACTCTAAGACTGAGTTTGGTGGTAGAAAAACCCAAATCTTTGATACCTTTTTCTTTAATCACCACCGTGCGGCCACATGTAAGGACTGTCCATTTCTAGAAGCAGGCTTCCTTTTACCACCTTCTTAGGCATTTCATCTTAATTACTACTACAAGAAAGTTACAAGTTGAAGTGGAAGAGAAAAATTATTGTCCAATCTGGAGTCCCCAAATTTCTAACAAAATTGTTGACTATCTGATAGCCTCATTAAATATTTATTAAGCATCTGTTATTAGACACTACTATTCTTAGTTCTGTAAGAATGTCTTTCTGTATTGAATCCTTTGATCCATTGTTCTCTTCTTTGGAAGTATTCCTCATGTTCTAAGAAGTAAAAGATGATGAAAAGTTTAAAAAAATTTTTTTACTATTATAGTATTTTTTAAAATAGTATTTCTTGTTGGAAACTCAAACTCAACTTTCTAATGGTAAGCCTATCTTTTCCCCAAAACCTGCTGGTTCCCTGACTTCTCTGTTTCCATCTGGATCACCCACCACCATGTCGCCATCTTTAATCCCTTCTTCATATTGCCACGTTACAAAGATTTGCCACGTAGGATGTTTCTCTCATAGCTGCTCCCATCTCTAGTGCCACCAGTCACCCATGATACCAGTTAATTGTCACCTGTTAAACCCTCTCGTCTGGTCTCCATTTCTAGGTCTCTGGTTCATTTCTAGCTAGCAAGACTCCGTCTTCTGGACATGTATGTTATTGTTCCAAGTACCCAGTGGTAGCCCACGGCCAGTGAACAAAGGCCCCTCTTGTCCTGCTGGTTCTTCCTCAAACTGGTTCTTCACTCTCTCATCCCTGTTCCTCCACTTTTTCCCAGTGTCACTTCTCATTCTCCCCATACCAATCTCTTGCTCTCAGCACCCGGTGACTGGGTGTCAGCTCTAGGATTTGCCTGTGCTGGGCTCAGGAGTCCAGTCTCAGCCTTCATCCCGGGCAGGGCATTGCTTTCTCTTGGGAACCTCCAAGAGTACTGTCTGTCCTCTCCTGATTCTACTTCCCACCTTGTCCTCCTGGCCTGGAGCTTCTTGAGGACTTGTCACTTGGTTTCGGACACTCACACGCTGCCTTGGCCGCTGCTGCTTGTGTTCAGTACATTTCCATGAACCAGCAGTCCTTTGTCGACAAAACCATCTTCATGTCAGTCTGTCTTTCCTGTGTTTGCCCACGTTCGGAACCCAGATTTTATAGTTCCACTACATTTCCCGGGACATGAAAGTTGCTTACTATGAAAGTGAATTACGGATGATTTGAGGACTTTAGTCTAACCACAAAGGACATATGCAAAAGACAGACAAATGAGAAATTGTCACACACAGGATACTTCCTGGGAACAACCAGGGTGGAGGGACCCACATCACCACTGGAATGACCTAGAAACATGAACAAAGACTGGTCAGTTCCATGAAGGTTGAATGTGACTGTGATATATCTCCATGGTGATTCCTCAGCGGGGCACCTGGCAGGAGGCCCCAGACCATGAGCCTCCCCTCCCTCGTCTTTCCTTCTGGACTTCTGAGGAGAGAGCTACTTTGATTTGTGGTAGCCCACAGCCCCCTCCTCGTGTCTCTCGTAGGCTGTGGTTTACTGCATTTCATCTTATGCCCAAGGCTAGATTATTAAGGATTGAATTGGAATTTTCCATAGTAACTGCAACATAAACTTTGATTAGCATTTTGCCATGGTGTGACGATTTCTAAAAAATTTCCTTGCCCCTGTTATGGCTCTATTAGCATAACTCAGGGGAACATATGCTGTGCCCAGGTGATCCCTCTCTGATCTTTCCATGCTCAAACTTCCCTAACAGCAAGATGACGTGGTGGAGAGAGTCCTGGGGATGTATGTACTTTGGATAATCTGATCCATGCTCTATAAAAAAAACATTCACGAGTAATGACCTGGGAGATAGTTCTTTCCAAATCCCTCTGAAATATGGTATCGGCAAAAATGGTTTATACTTGGGCAACATGATTCCTTCTTGTCCCTAATATCTGCTTTTCTGTATTCAAATTAATTTTTTCGGTGTCCCAACGAGAGAGGGAAGTATGCACTTAGCAGAGAGACATAGAGCCTGCAGGTTAATGTGTTTTGTTTTTATTTAGACCAGTGGTTCGTCTCTTGATAATATCTTTGTATACCTCCCAAGTCCCTCGACTCATCCATTGTGTTCTGAATGATGGCTGAAGTGCGTCTGACTCACACCCACACTGATGACTTAAGGTAGAGGAAGCTCCTATGGAGTTTCTATCAGGAATTGTATTTGCAACCAGGAGCTGTCTCTGAAGTTATGGTTTCTCTTGCTCAGAGAGGTAGGGTTCTTGTTGCTTGAAGACACCTCAGCACCTCTGGATCTGAGGCGGATACGTTATTGTACATGGTCCGGAGGTTCGGACCTGTGCTTTGTGTGGCTTACTGTTCGTCATGAGATGCTCTCTCCACAACTTGATTGTAGGAATCGCGGCAAGGGCCCCACAACTTGGTACCAATCCTCTAGTCTGCCCTTCATATAGAAGATATATTAACTTCTAACATAAGTTAGAAGTTAAAATTATGACGTTAGAAGTTAAAAATTATGAGGTTTTGCTACCTTCATGTTATAGGTTAGCTCACATATTGGAGAAAGACTTATCCAAATGTTTGTATGCGAATTTCATGGTAATAAAAGTGTTGTCATGTAATATCAATCATATTAAATTTTCCTTTAAAATATTGAAGTCACTCCATAATGTTATGAAATATTAAAATCAAATATGTGAGGAGACTGAAAAGGATCTGCCTCATAAATTATGTCAGCTAATTTTGGGCTGGAAACGAAGGTCTCGGTGGAATTACGGTGGGGAAGGGTTTTTCACGTTTATGAAGGAATTGTTTAAAATACAGCTGCCGGTTTTGTCTGGGGAGGCCCTAATAACCTCACTTTCCCCAGATGGCTGTGGTTTACCTCAAACAGGAGTGCTGTTTCTGGTGAGGCCCTGACTGGTTAAGCAGCACCTGCCCGGGTGTCTGATGGGCTGGTCCAGAGACTCGGAATAAAACATCCCACCGACCCTGCCTCTGCCTTCCTACTTGGATGCTGGTCCGCAGACTTGCTCTGCAGTGTAGCTGTGATTTCTTTATCATTAGTCCCCGAGAAGCAGCCTGTCCCCAACAGTAACTAATCTGCTCCTCATACAAGAGAGTTCGTGGCTGTTGCTCTAAGTGAGACAGCCACGGGTTAGGACAGCCAGGAGAATACAAATGTCTAGCTAAGTGAGCGCATCTGTCCAGCTGCTCGGCTGTGATCAGCTGTGTTAGTTCTGAGAATCATTTGTATTTTCTGACTGCTTATTTCAGTGTGTAGGAGTCTTCCTGCTCGACTGGTGCCTTTCGTGCACAAGCCTTTCACTTATGTGCTTATTTAAATTTTTTTCTTTTTTTCTCTATAGAGGGAGAAACATGACAAAAATTCTCTATGCTGCCATGGGGAAAATAATTGTGGTGGAACAGAGAAGCCCCCAAGTAAACGGGGGGGGGGGGCACTGAGAATATCCAACTTTCCATCGGGCTTCTTGACAGCTCTTTGTGCAAAACATGGAGCTTTCCAGCTTTTCCCTTATTAGCCGGTTTCTTAACCAGCAGTTGTGCTTCTCAATAGGGTAATGGGCCTGATGTAAGTAAAAGCTCTAGGTCTCCATCACAAGAAAAAAAGATGAAGTCCTGACAACTGTAGTAAGTTGAAAGGCATATAATTTGAGTTTCAAGGGCATCCTGTCTTTAAGTGAGGTCTTTCCTTTAGCTAAAGAAATTAAACAGCATCCTTCTCTCTTTAAGGAAACGATGAATTTAGTGAAGAAAAGCACAAACTCTCTGTAGCTAACCTAATTTATGCAAAATCATGCAATTAGTGATAGCTGTGCTAGACATTTTTTATCCAAATGCGCCTCTAATAAAACCATCACGAGGAGCAGTGCCATCTAATGTAAGTAGTAAACATGGGTAGTAAATTATTAATATCTGGTGAGGCATGCAGATGGCAGGGCTTCCATTTTCCCTTTGAGCTGCTTGTGCCCATTTGCTAATCCTTCTTGTAAAAAAAAATGGCAAAGATAAATATGAACTTTTCTTTGGAAAGTAACATTCAACAGGATATGAATGCAATAAATAGCACAGTGAATAGTACAGACCGCGCTTTCCGCCTCCGCAAAGTGAAATGGTGGCTACTTTCTGCTTCATCTCTAGCATAACCTTAATCACGGAAGAGCGTTTTCACACGTGTACAACTGGCTGGGAATGGCCCAGGTCAGGTGATTCGGGTGGTATTTTTCAGTCAAGTCCCCATCGCTGTAACCTTGACAGGCCCCCACTGGCAAATGGAAAGGTAACCCCTAGCAAGTCCATCCAAGGGAAGACATCCAAGTGCACGGACCCCGACCCTCTGCTAGTCTGAGCTGTAGTCCTGGCGAATGACAGCGTGGTTTCCGAGCAAGGCAGGGCCACCCCGAAGTTCCTTCCCACGCTGGCCAGTTCACCTGGGCACGCTTCTGCAGAACGTAAGCGCCTAAGCAGACAAGGTCAAATGAAACTGCCTCATTGCCGCCTCTGGCTCTGGGGCCCAACCCGGCTTGCAGCCCCCAGGCACAGACCTGCAGAGGGAAGGGGGTCAGCGTGGAAGTCTTGCTCTGTAGATGAGCCAAATGCACTGATTCTCTCCCCTGGTTGACTCCAGAGGCGCCTCTCCTCCCCCACTCCTGGCATCCCCTTATCACTAGCTCCATCTCCCTGTGGCTTGTTTCTGGGTAGTAGAATGCTGAGGTCACAGGGACAGGTTCTTTATCCCAGCGATGCTGGGAACCCTGAGCATGAACCAGCAAGACGCAGACTCTCGCTCTTGACTTCGGGCTCCAGGCGCGGCCCCGGCCCCGAGCCGGCCCGGGGCATCCTCCTCCCTCCTGCCCTCGCCCTCCAGCAAGCTCGCTTGCTCCCTCTGCAGTGCTGGTTGGTTTCCCACGCCTGTCCCGGGCTGACACGGGACGCCACGCGCCCCGAAGCCCCGCGGACGCCGACCCCGGCCCGCAGCCCCGGGAAAGTGCCGACCCGAGCGAGTCCTGGCGCCACGGGAGGAAATGGGTATTTCACGTGGGCATCTGCCTTCTCTCCCGCTCGCGCCTCTCCTTCGCGGCAGGCGTCAGGGCCCCTCTGCTCGGACTTATCCCCCCGAAGTTAATCAGCCGCACTTGCCAGTTCGCTCTAGTTTGGAAAATACTTAAACACCTCGAAACGTTCCAGAGACGCGGCCGCCCGCGATCCCCCAGTTCTGCCTGGCTAGGGCTCTCCGGCGCTCACGAGGCTGTGGCGTTTGTCTAGAACCAACAGCGTAGACATGCAGCCCCACTGCTCCCAGGCCGTCGCCAAAGTTGCCAGACGCCCCTCGGCGACCCGGCCGCGCCAGATGCAGTTGCATAACCTCGCCCGCCGCCCGGTCCGCTCCTGGCTGCACCGGCGCGTCCTGGTCCCGGGAGCCGCCGAGTCCCGGACGATGCCTGCTTGGGGGCGAGTGGGAGCGCCCGACCGGGGTCGGCGCCCGTCCGAGCGGTGCTCTGCCCGCGGCCAAGTGCAGCGGGCGCCGGGGCGCGGCAGGAGGGCACGCGGGGCTACGCTTACCTTCGGCTGCTTACAGATAAGTCGAGGTCGGTGCAGCGCCTGGCTCGGGCATGTCTCGCCGCGGACCTAGGCAAGCCTGGCGCGGTACGGAGCACTCCGGGCAGGGCATCCGCGGCGAGGCTCGCCGGGCTCGCGCGGAGGAAGGCTCGGCTCCGGGGACTTGGCCGGCTGCGCGCCCGCCGCCCGCCCCCTCCACCGCCGCCGGCCCGGCCCGCCCGGCCCGGCCGGCCCCCGCGCCGCAGCTCGCGTCCGGCCCGGCTCAGCGACGCGCACGGGGAGGCAGCGGCTCGGCCGGCTCCGGGGACGCTCGCGCGTTCGCTCGCTGGCGGCGCGGCGGAACCAGCCACAGCCACCCGGCTCCGTGCTCCTCCGATGTCCTCATTTACTGCAATTGTCTTCGGCGAGATCTCGGAGCCGGGGCCGGGAGGCGGGGGCGGAGTGGGGGAGGGAGCGGGAGGGAAGTCCTTGCAGCCGCCCCCGGGTCCCCGCTACTCCGCGGAGCCGGGCGGCCGGAGGAGAGGGCGCCGGAGCCGCGCGCCCGCCGCCTGTGCGCCCGGCTGGCACCGAGGCGGGCGGAGCCCCGGGCCCCGCGGGGCGGGGGCGGGGGCGGCGCGGGGCCCCACGGGCCGCGTGCGCGGGGTGGGCGATCTGGAGGGAGTGGAGCGGGAGGGAGTGGGGAGCCCCCGCCCGCCGACGTCCGAGCCCGAGCTGGAGGAGGAGGTGGAAGGAGCCGCCGGCGGCTGCCGCCTGCGCGCGGGGCTCCACAGCGGCGCGTCCTCAGGGTTTCTGGGCTGCAGGCGGCGCTGCGCGGCCCGGGAACTTGTTGAGTCTGCCCTCCAGCCGCCTCTGGAGCAGCTGGAGGGCGGGGGACCTGGCGTTTTTCTCTAGGGAGGGGTCGCTGGGGTCGCTGAGTGATGGCTGCCTGCTTGCCAGTCGGCCCAGCCCGGCGTAGCTTTGAAATCCTGGAGCGCCGGGGGGGGGGGGTGCATAGACGTCTGCCCCCTCATCTGCGGATTGCTGCCTAGGGGAGGCCAGGGTCAGGGGCGTGTTTCCTTGCAGAGTCCAGCCCAGGGTCAGCATTTCTAAGTGGAGACTGACAGGCAGGCCAGCTGAGAGTAGTGAGGACAGAGGTGGGAGTGCCCTCCCCCACCCCCCAGGTCTGTGGCCCAAGGCCATTAGGAACACTCCAGAGCTGGCACCACCACTGCTCCTCATCAAGACGCCCCCTCCCTCCGTGTTACACATACCACCCACCTGCGGACGCCACAGGGTATGTGTCCTTTTTGTCACAGAGCAGAGTTGAGTTCACTTGGGGAGGAACAGATCTAGGATGCCCAAGGAGCTCTTCCCCACCCCCTCAGCAAATCCACCCAGTCCACCAATGGGGGTAGTGGGTCTTCTGAGCTCAAAGCGACTGGGCCACTGGCCTCCCTGATTCCTGGCAGACCCTGGTGCCTGGGCCTGGGACCAAGCAGCCAGCTGGCCACAGGTCTCCCAGCTCCCCAAGTTTTCTCAGGGTTGGAGCTTGAAGTTCACTCTTCTTGAACATACTTGGAAGTGACCGCACTCGTTAGTGTGAATAATTCCCAAGAAAGGGCAGAGGAATGGTGGATCCAAGGACAGTGGCATGCTTTGGGGGATGAAATGGGAGGACAAGAGGGAAAGTACCATTACCACAGGCAGAGCGGCAGGTGCACACACCTGCACCCATCTCCACACCCCCCTCCCCCAGTCCCTGTGGCAGCACCAGCCCTGTACCCAGGACCCAGCCATTGCTAGTTCCTTGTTCACTGGGCTCAAGTGAGCCTAGCAGGGTACGTAATACAGTGTCTGTTCTTTATACATTTCTTTATATGTAATGCTTTATTTGTCTTTATGTGGTACTTGGGCATCGTGTCCAAATGTTCCAAAAGAACAGCATCCTAAAACCTCCTCCTTCCCCTCTTACCTCTTAGCTTCCTTCTGGATACAAGTCTGCAGTCCTCTGGCATCCAGATATGTCCAGGAAGGGAGTCCTGAACCTGGGTCTCCAAACTCTGTCTACTCACTCCTTTTCTTACTCCAGATCCCGGAGTCTAATTTTTAGCCCGTTTTCTTCTCTGGTGAGAGCTGGCTGGAGACATGTAGCAGCAGATGCGTGAGTAGCCTGAAGACCTACAACCCCCTGTTCTGCCTGGAAGGGACCTGATGTTGGGGATATGTCGGACTTGGGGACATTTGATGCCAGGTGGAAGGGATCATTGTCATGGATCGCTGCAAGATAATTCCCCTGGGGATGTGCCATTGCCACTGTGGGCCCAGTATTTCTCCAGCTTTCTGTAAATCTTGCTTTATTGCTAATCCATAAAATCGAAATCTGCCTTCCATCCCTTAAACATGTCACTGTAAATAAAACTGCCAGGAAATACTGAAATTGTGCTGGTGGTAATGGACAACCACATTTCTAGGGACCCTGAGTAAAAACAGATAAACATAAATGCATGCACCGCAGGGGGGAGCAGAGCCACGGGGGGCAGTGTGAGCTGCCAGGAAAATGGCTCCAGGGACAGTGTTCTTGAGATCCGCGTGATGTGTAATTGTAGGAAGAAAAACTGTAAGTGGCAGGTTAGAAAACCCACTTACAGGAAGAGGAGAACTTAATGAACTTCTTAGTATCGTCAAGACTATCTTTAGGTGTCTGGTTGTCTCCTAGACTCCTAGTTGTCTTTCAGTTATCCGCGTCACTGGTATCCTTGCTCTGTTTTGAAATAAGTCATCTTTTGTCTACCGTGTTTACCTTGCAAATCCTCACATCACAAGTGTAAATACCGTTGAAATCGCGTTTCACTGTAACTTTGCCTGTGGAGGGATGTTCCACATGTGTGAGGCTGATGAGTCCTTGTGTCCATCCTGTTCTCACCTTGAAAGCAAACACTGCGAGGGGCTGGCCTGGGAGACGGGGATTCGTGAATGCCGTCTTCCTGCCTGCAGACTCCCCCCTGCATTATAATTAGTACTTTTTACAGATGAGACACATGCATGTTTTTAGGGTCTAGGATGAATCATTATGTTCAGTTTCCGCAGAAAAAGAGTTACAGTTGGTAGAGAGTTGATTCATTGTAGGAGTCAATTAGGTAAAATTGGTTTTGATTCAGATTTTTGCTGAAAAAGATGGCCTTCCAAAAGGAGAAATAGCTACTTTTAAAGTGGGATTTCCTGAAAGCAGAAGGCCCTAAAAATTAAAGAGATGAGAAAGTACGAGAGAGATGACTAAGAAAATAGCCAAGGCTCTCCTCTTTTGCCTTCTTCTTGGCTGCGTGCAGGTATCTCGCAGAGATTTGCTGGATGCCCACCCTCTTGTTGAGTTAAGTTATGATGTCCCAGTTTCCACCTTTAAAAAGACGGGAATGTACCAATCAGAGACAGACAAGGATGTTCATAAAAGTTTTGGCCACCTGAGTTCCAAACTGGAAATAACTCCAGTATTTATCAGTTGTAGAAGGGATACCGGTTTTCTGGGTGTACTCCTGCAGCAGGGGCCCACCCAGCAGGGGAAAGGACCAGGTCAATGCGAATAACTTCACAAACGTTATGCAGAAGCAGCCAGGCACCAGGGTACATGTCGTAGTCATAGGATTTCATTTCAGTGATGTTGCAAGAATGCAAAAAAGTCAAATGTCAGAATGGTGGTTGTCTTTGGCCCGGGCCACACTACCTCTCGTGGTATGGATTGTCTGTATATTGAACTAGGTGGTCACACACCGTATTCATACGGATCAATTCATTGAGATGTTCTCGTCTTTCGAGTACGCCTCGTTTCTGTCTGGGCAGACGCGCTGTCTTTGCAGCATCTACACACGTGCCCCCTAGTAATCTTCCCTTTAATGGGACCGGCTTATGGTCAGTGAAGTTGGCTTGCTATATTGCTAATTCATAGAATCGTGAAAGCTGCTTTCTCTCCACATCCCAAGGTAAGAGAAAAGAGGTCGTCTGTGCAGGCCCTGCTGATGTCAGTAAGACTTCTTGTCTAAATAAGTACTGGGACCTCCTCCTCTGAGAGGCTGCCGTGAGCACCTGCTTGACTGTTACACGCAGCCTTGGTGGGGTTCCCTCTGAAAAGGATGTTCCGACCTTGTCCTTTACTGTCCTGAGTGACTGTCAGGTGAGCCGGTGTCTGTGATGGCAGGTTCTGTCCTCCAGCTCCGAAGCAGTGGTCGCAGATCAGCTGTATGCCATCCCTACAAAGGGAACTCGGTTGGCCTGAACCTGGAGGGGAGAGATCAGTAACACCCAAATGCTTCTCTTTTCTCTTTCAAGAACAAGACATCTGGCAAAGGGGCACCAGCCAGACCTCATCTTTTGCCTGGAAGACCTGAGAGAAGCCCTTCTGAATCACTTCCTTTGTCCTGTTCTGCTCAAGCATTTATGCTCCCCTTTCTGGACTGACTTTCTGAGCAAAAGAGTCTCCCTCTGTGTCTAGCCCCATGCCGTGGCTCTTCCATTGTCCTGGCAACAAAGCTGTGTTTCCTCCTGGTGGGAAGCAGAGCTATGTTTCTGAAATGCTGGCCCATGCTCCTGGGACTCTCCACACCCCGAATTTCTTTTCCTTCTGTGATGAGCGACCAGAGATGGTTTATTGGCCTGGAATACAATTTGGTTTGGAAAAACTGAACATCACACAGATTAGTTGAAATCCCTCGTTTTCTATTATGCATCATTGTGAATCTAATGTATCTGTAGGCAGTGGAATGATTTTCTTTTTCAAGAGAACAAAGGTGGCTCTAGGTTTCCTTTACCACATCCTACCACAGGGACAGCAACGTGAAGAGACAGTGAAGAGGGACCTGTGCTTCTGGCTGGCCCCCTTCCACCCTTCAGCCCCTTTTGAGTAGGGCTCTGCTCAAACCCAAAGGCTTTCAAAGGCTTTGGCCCCCCACTAAGTCAGTAACTGCCCCTCCTTGCCTTCAGGTGGCTATGTTGAGAGAGAAGCAGGGAGACTGTTTTGCTGACCTTCGTCTTGTGAGTGGGGGCTTTTCCATTGTCCAAGTCTGACCTGTTGGGGAGAGGACCTCCCCTGCAGGAGGAGAAGACTAAGGGGCTTTTCTGAGTCCCTTCTGGTAACACCGGTGTCTCTCTGAGCCCGCCGCACAGCAGGTTGTGTGCCAGGCCGGAGAACCATACCTTGGACCAGAATTAGGTCAAGAAGGGATAAAAATTGCTTTCAGATTTCAGTGTCTGCTCTGCTAATCTACTTTGCTGGTGTCAACCATGGACAGCCCTTCCAAGGCCCTCTGCCCCATGCTTGCAAGGCCTCTGCCGATGGAGGGGGGCTCCGAGGGGAGGCCTGAGGTTTTGCACAGCGCCCCCTGTGGGCTGTGGGCTGTGTACTGTGGGTGTTTCTGAATGCCCTCCATTCACACCCAAGCTTTCCTAGACCTGAAGACAGGATGGGGAGAGGGGTAGGGAAAAGAAAGCGAAACCCTCCTGTTCCACTCCTCTCCTGCCACAGAACCTGTCTGACGGTGACGGGCCACTTTGGTTTTCTGCCTACAGAACGTGAGGTGCCGGGGATGCTGCTCGGCATCTCCTTTTCTCCTCACTGGAACACCCTGAACTGGATAGTGTTAAATTGTTTTCATAGATGAAGTCCAGAGACGTTAGGTAATTTCTCCAAGGCCACACAGTTCGGAAGTGAGGAAGCCTAGATTCCAGTCCGATTCTGCTGGATGCCACAATGCAGCTGCCCGCTCCGGCTCATTGTTGTGATGCGAACTTGAGCAGTCTTCAAGAGCACACGTTACCATTTAGTGTTACTCTAAAGGACTGCGTGCTCCTCAGATGTCATGGCGTGTCCACACTGGAACCCTCTCTTCTGGGCTCTTGTGGTATTAGCGGGGCTCTCTCATGGGTCAGATTCTGGCTCGAAATGTTAACTGCCAAGACCACTGTCTTCTCAAGCAGATAACACACCCAGGCTGACTAAAGAGTGTCTTCGAGCGGGTCATCTTTTACCTTTACTAGCTCTAGCTCCTCTTATCCCTGTATCAGTTACACTTCGAAGTCAAAACTGTCCCTGGAGCAGTGGCGTGCCATCACCGTGGTGCGTTTGGATAGCACTGTATGCTCGTCCAGTAGAATCTTGAGATCATGACGCATTTTCTTCATTGAATAACAACAGCTGTCCATCGCTGTATATGTCTGTTCCATATTTACCACAAAGACCATTTCAGGTTTTTTGGGCACCAGTGATGGTGACATAGTCTTACTGTGATCTTTGATTTATCCTAAACAACCCATTGGTGGTCTCATCACCCGACTTCAGGTGTACTGCTCAGGGCTGTGGATCATGGATGACACGGTAGCAAGCTACCGACTATTGGAAAGCAGGCATTTTGCTTTTAAATGCCACGTTCCAAATGAGAAGAGTACAGGATTATTTAAAAATCTCCAGTTACGTTGGATGACCTCTAAGGTCATGTATGGATTTTCAGCTCCATGTTTTTTTTGAAAAAACAGTTCTTTTCTTTTCCCTGTATCATCGGGTCCTTGGAGAATTAAATTTAATTCTGCTGCACTGTAGAGTTGCAGGTCTCCTGTTTCCTATTTGCCTAATTTGTGGTTTGGCACATTCTGGAACTTTTTTGGGCTCTAAAAGGGCATGGTGCCTTACACACTCACTTCTAGGTTGCCATTCATGAACCCTAGTGTCCCTTTAACCAATGTTAAAGCACGCATCAAAACACATTTTAACACAGTTCTTGCCCAGTCATAACTGTCTGGGATTTCAAGAAAAGGAAGACATTTTGGTTTTAGATGTTGCTCAGCAGTCTTTCTTAAACACAAATCCAGTGCGCCTTGGTCAGTGTTTCCATGGTCAGAAGTAAAGATGTCACGGTTCTCCCCGATCCTGGTGTCCCAGCGATCACCGCTCCAAGACAGGTTCTCTCCCTTCCCGGGAAGGGGAACTCTGAGCGGTCCCCAGGCCTCCCAGATTCGGAAGATGGAAGCATCTCGATATCCCAGAGCACGTGTTGCTTTCAAGTGAAGGAGGCAAATCACGGAAAGCTTTTTCCCACTTGTGCTCGTTGGTTGGTGGTTCTGGTGGATTAAAAGAAGAAACTTGAAAATTAGTGTGTTTCTTTGAAGAATAAGTTTGAGATGTGAATTTGGAGATTGTCATCAGTGAGATGAAACAGCATCAGCAGAAAAATCAGTTAGTATAAAATTTAAAGGGAATCTTAATTCACTTTATGTGTGTTCTCAGCCTGAGCCTGAACCTGAATTCAGTGAATATTGAAAAGTTCACCTGGGGTTAGACAGTTAAGCCATCAATGAGGGTTCCAGAAGCCGGGAGAGGTGAGGACCAAAGAGGCCACTTTTGGCCGCAGTTCAGCACGCCGTCCTTCCACGTGATGTGTCTCCCCTCGGCCCGTCTTGCGCGTGAGATCTCTCTGCCTGTTCCAACGTGGGTCGCTCTGCTCCATTTGAACAGCAAAGGCAAATGTAAAATTGCCCTTTTGTTAGGATGTCTTGGGCTGTGAGCTTTGTGCCCTCAAGTTCCAGTAGAAGATAAAATTTATTGATGATTTATTTTGCTCACTGAATCCAAGTATGAAAATGAAGAAATTCATTTTAATGGTGCCTCCCCCCCCTTCCCAGCAGAGTAAATATTGTCACATGAATTTGCTGATGATACTTCCGAGTCCCTTAAAATAAGACTTGTGATTCATTCACACCATGAAAATAGTAAAGAGCCAACAGCTTCACCTGTGGGTTCATAAGTTACTGGCTCTTTCCTTTTTGGTCCCCGGGTGTTAATGAACATTTTCACTTCTGGAGCTTTCTCTGCTTCTGACTCCTGCAAGGACAAGGAATAAGGGTTCTGGCTCTCTGGCTCAGGCTCTGGGACTCAGCCCCGGGAATTCCATGTTCAGGCTCCACTGTTGTGGGCAAAGGGGAGGAATTCCATCTGAAATTTTGGACAGCCTCTCATAAGAAAATAGGGTACCCCCTCCTGGTTGTGGAAGTGGACTGAGCCCAATGTCCACGCCTTAGAGCATGTGGCTTGCCAAAGAAATGATTTCCTCTCATACTTTAGGCTCATACAGAGTTCTTTTTTGACTTCTTGCTTTCTTGATGGGAGTACCTACTTTGTTAGTACTGAAAGGACATTTTAAAATATTACCAAAGTGAAATCAGCTTAAGGTGTGAGGCGTATGACAAGCGTTGAAACATGGCTGGTCTTCACCGTGAAATTTAAACAACCCCCACTAAAGCAGAAATAATACTTCTATACCATGTAAAACGCAAGGATCTCCTGTAGACTTGCCTGTTCTTTATTTCTTGACAAGCGTGCATAATCTCTACATTTGTATACAGAAAGATTCAGTGTTTTTGAAGTTATTCATTCATGGGTGCAGCTCACTTTAAACAAACCCCTTGTATGAAAGAAGGGCTTGGCCACAGGTCCGCTGTGAGGTTGCCCTTTTATAAATGCTCATTTTGTATAAGGCTCCTTTCAAAGACCCACTGCCTGTTATGCACTTATAGGGTTTCTGTCTTTTGAAAATTATTTGCTTCGCGACTGTGTAGCATTGTGTCTCTTTCAGCAAGTGTGATCTCTGGTGTTTTCTTGCATGTACGCACGTAGGAAGGCCCATGTACGCTGGGCAGTTTCCGACATTGTTTGTGCTGGGTTCCTGCACGTGTTCCATGAGGAGGATGGTCTGGGCATGACTAGGGCAAAGCAGGACGTGGGCTAAGTTCCCTAAAGTCCCCTTCTATGTCTGGGCGGCATTTCCTAAGTAAGAACCAGAGCTCAAACAACAAAGAAGCCAACGTGTTTGCCACAGGGCCAGGCTCCGTGCTTGGGGCTTTAGACGTTTTTCTCCTGTGTTCATCCCCCCAGCGGTGCGAGGAAGCTCTAACACATGATCTGTTCATGTGCTATGTAAACTGGAGGGCTGGTTGTATTGCTGTGTGAAGGAATCGTGGAAGATTCCTTGCCGATACCTCTTGTCAAAGTTGCAGTAAATTGGAACTTACTGACGTGCTCTTCTTAGTTCTTCTACAGATCTCCAGTTTGACGCTGTCTCTTCCTATTTTTATGATCGCCAATGCTCTGCTCTCCCTAATCTAACTATAGCAGACCCTTGGACAACACGGGTTTGAGCTGCATGGGTCCACTTAGATGTGAATGTCTTTTATATAAATACCGTACTCTAATTTTCTCTTCTGATTTCTTTTAACACTTTCTTTCCTCTAGTTTATTTTACTGTAAGAATACATCAGTTAATACATACACAACATATAAAATATGTGTTAATTGGATGTTTCTGGTTTTGGTCAGGCTTCCAGTCAATGGTAGGTCCTTCGTAGGTGAGTTTTCTGGAGGTCAGAAGTTACATGCAGACTTTCCTCTGCATGGACATCACTGCCCCTCATCCCCATGTTGTTCAAGGTTCAACTGCAGACTCATTGCTTATTAAATACTTTCTTCAGAATATATGCTATTTTTTTCCTGGGTAAAAGGCAAGCCTTGGCATCTGAGGTCCTATTCTCCATGAAGTGCAGGCTGGCTTTAGGTACAGTCTTTCCTCCATAACTGTTATTATACTAGGGACCTTCATGCAGAAATAGAAAAACACTACTCCCCTCATTCTCTAGTCTTCATTGAGCTAACTTGAGTTTATGCCGATTGGTTCTTCTCTGCTGGTCATGATTGTAGAGCTTTACATGAGTCACTACCTTAATCACCCTAAAATCTCTGTAAACCTAAGTACTGTTATCAGCACCATTTGTCAGATGAAGAAAGAAGCACAGGGAGGTCAACAAATGTGATGAAGTAAGCCAGAAATCTTCCTTAGAAATCACTAGAAGTTGTGGAGGATTAGAAGTAGTCTCTAGAATTATCAGATAACAATTCAACTTCTACTGAGGCAAAAAACAGACATATTTTAGCCTTGTTTGTTTTTAACTTACACCTGAATGAACCAGTGCCCCTTTTGGGAGACCTGGAATTACTGTCTCCCTTTTCCCAGGACAACAGAATAGCATTCGTTATTGTACATGTTGAGAACGTGGATGAGTATCTCATTTTGGGATTGCCTTCATAGACAACTGACTTTACTACCTAATTGTGGATGGGAGGAATAGTTTATAGCAGTGGTTATCAACTTTTTCTTGGAGAGTTACATAATAAGTATTTTCAGCTTTGTGGGTCATACTATCTCTTGTGAAAACTCATCTCTGCTATTGAAGCAGGAAGTAGCCGTAGAAAATATGTAAACTGTGAATACGGGTGAGTTCCAATAAAACTTTATTTGTAAAACCAGCGAGTGGGCCAGATTTGCCCCATGCTGTAGTTTGCTGATCCCTGGTTTATAGCATAAGTCTTTTTGTAAGAATTTTGATTCCATGCATAGACCCCAGTTTTTAAGGATGAATTTATAATGCATTTGATTCATCACAGGAAACTGTTTTTTCCCTTTTGCTTCTTGTATATGCTGGATTCTCAGAAACCTGCCTTATTTGAGATCTGAGCAGAATTAGATCAGTATATTCTATGAGGGATTACTTCTGGTGAAGAGTATGGTGATGGAGCTATTTGCGCGTATTTGAGATGCACCTTTTTGGAAAAACAGAAAAAAACTAAAGTGGGGATGGCAACATCTTTGTCATTGTGTGCTAGAAGAATTTTGCTTTTCTGGGTATGACAAGACTCTAGTTATTGGAACTAAAATGCACTTGTTTCTTCAATGGGAAAGCCATGTATGTTGGGGGCTTTTGTCCTTCCCAAACTCCCCCTGAGAGAACACTGTATAAGTCAAGACAAGACAATGCTGGACAGTTAATATTGGATTTTCATCTCTGGCTGATTTATTTAAGCACTTCATGAGACCAAATGAAATATCTTTGCTGTAGGCTTTTCATACTAGAGCTTTTATGGTGACCGATGTATTTTTTTGTTGTTGTTGTTTTGATAGCTTCCAAGCAATTGAGATAAATAGTTAAGTTTCTGTAATTGTTCTTTGGTACCCATTTGAAGAATGCTTATTAGCTTAATGTGAATTTTCTCACCAAAGGAAGGATCAATAAGCAGACAGATATCATTTATTAATGTTGTATTTAATTCTTCAGATTCGAGTATCATTAGGGAACAATGATCCCATGGCCTATACGTCTCTCAACTTGTCAAAGATGTGACATGGTGATCGTTTAATTCCGTAAACTTTGTTGTGTGTTCCCCCCCACTTTCATTTTTGTCAGTTCTTTATCTATAGGGCTTTGCAAATTCTCCAGAGACATAAGGTCAAACTTCGGACTTTTCACGTACAGTGTTTTTGTGTTGCCCGTCATGGGGAGTGTGGGCCTCCTGTGTTGATTAAAATTAGTTCCTTGTGCGCGGTGCTAGAATCTGCCTCCTGGTCGTTAGTACGATTTCTCTTTGGTGGCGCCACATGCTTACCTAGCAACAAGAAGCCTGGCCTACCTTCGTTTCTCTCAAGTGTGTTTAACTGAAGGATGTATTTGAAAATTTATCTTCTCACAGCATAACTCTCTTAAGCACTGAAATTCCCTTGAATATCCAGAGGCAATTTTTGGTTTTATAATTTGTGCCAGCTGACAACGCATAGTGGCTTTGAGAACCAACGCGTCAGGATGTTGAACTCACAGAAGGTAGGAGAAGGGTGAAGTTGCCTTTGGAGGTGGGAACAAGTAGGCGTGTATGTGTGTGTGGATGCGTGTGTTTTAGGGCTTGGTTTGGATTTTATAAAAGAAAAAATCAGAGGTCATTTTGCATGGGAAGATCTCACTTAGGATTTTCTGTAGGTTGGAGAAAAGAGCAAGGGAAGGTTGAAGCTTGGAGGAGAGCAGAACTGGGGATCGGGTGGCTTCCGCATGGCCTTCATTTCCCTGGTGGCTTCATGATTTGCTGGACGCGAGGTTGAGGGCAGGTGTCATCCCCTTGTCAGAACTGACAGCATGACAAGGCGCATCCTACAGTGCCCCAGTGGAGATGGAGAGCTTTGTGGGCTCACCAAACCCATCCTTCCTTCTTCCCTTGGTCAGAGCTGCCTTGCATTTTTAAATGATGGATCTGGAAAATGGAAAAAGTATAAATGCAAGAAAGCGATTCCTGCCAGTGAGTGCTCCATCAGATAAGTTGTAAAAACAAATATGTCCCACAACTGGGTGATTAAGTCTTACACATAGAATTTCCTGAAAGAACTTTGCCGAGACCCCAGGCTCACAACAAGACTCGGGAGTGGGCGTATCTGCTGCCTTGGGTGCTCCCACACAGCACAGCCCCTGAGCACCTGACTTCACCTGAGACATGTCGTTTTAATTGGAGTTTGCCCTAGTAGTTTCCACATCTGCTCTGCTGTTTTCCAAGGACAAGAGGACTTGGCTTGGGAACTGCAAGCTTGGCTGCTGCATGGGCCGGTGGCAGTCCTCAGTCCCTCCCTGGCGTTCCTTGGACACATCATCCTGCTATGCCAGTTTTATTGTTATGTTTTCAATCAGGGGAAAATAAAAGAGAGAGAGAAGATTTCTATCTCTGTTCCTTGGTTCCCTCACAGTGAGAATGAAATTTTTTATGAAGTCTTAAATTTGGTGGTTACCGTCCTATTACCTATAGAAACTAGCATAAAGACTCCGTTCTGCTGCCATCAGCACGTGCTGTGGGCCCCGTCAGTGCCCAGAACGGGGCCCCAGTGCTCGTCCCGGGAAGAACGGCCCCTGCTCGGCTCTGCAAATGGCTCCCACGGTTGCCGTGGAGCACCAAGGAGGTTGACGGGAGGCCTTAGCGCCGCTGTAAAGGGACCGCGCCTGAGACCCTGTGTAACTGGATGATAATACAGGCAGGAGGGGGCTTTCTGTGATTACCGCCAAATAACTCTCCGGTTGAGCTCGGGAATCCAGACGAGCAAACCTACTAGGAGCCAAGTTGGGCTGCTGCTTTTTCCCTCCTCCTCTTTCTGCTGTCACCGGGCACCTCGAGAACCTAATGGCACAGGCCCCGGAATCTGGAGTCTGTGGGGCCCAGCGAGGTCTCGGCTCTGCCAGTCCCTGCAGGAGCTGAGGCTGGTTGAGTTTGGAAGCAGGATGACCTCTGCTGGTCTCTCTCTTTGTTTTCTTCCCCAAGGATTCCTGGGTACATGAAGTTGAAAGGCTAATGCAGATTCTCTCCCTCTGCCGCATTGTCCTAGGCATTACTTTTTTTTTTTTTTTTTTTTTTTTTTTTTTTTTTTTTTAAGAGTAGACTAAAAGCTCTGATGACTCTTGTGGCTGATTTCTGAATGTGAGGAGGGCTTTATGACTTAATGCGTGCCAGTCGGCCCCTCTGGGCGTCTCTCCTCAGGGCTAGGCTGCAGAGCCCTGCACCCCATTTGCAGGAATGGCAGCTGGGGAAGGCCAAGTGCACCTTGCTGGATGGAAGGGGTTTGTGTGTCTCCTCTGTTGGGTGGGGCATTTCTCTTAATTTACTCAGTGGGTTAATAGTCTAGGGTTACAGGCAGATGGTATTGGTTGCTTTGAGAGGAGACACGCTCCTGGCAGGGGGCTCCGAAGCCTCACTCACTGACCTTATGAAACCAACATCTGTGTCTCCCATTTTCTGTCTTTACAGAGGTGTGCGGAGTGACTGCCTCCCCTTCCTTGTGAATTCGGGGTCTCGAGATACGCTCTGACCAGCGTGTGGTCCTCCTTAGAGGACACTTTTATTATTATCTTATTTGTTTCTGACATTTTACAACTTTTATTATTGAATTTTTAATACACTGATTTTTTTTTTCCTAGTAGATGTTATTTTCTAGTGGGAATTGCATATTGGTCAAATAAGAAAAGTTCCAACACGATGATTTCTGTTAAAACATATTCAAAAGTGGGGCGCCTGGGTGGCTCAGTGGGTTAAAGCCTCTGCCTTCGGCTCGGGTCATGGTCCCAGTGTTGTGGGATCGAGCCCCGCATCGGGCTCTCTGCTCAGCAGGGACCCTGCTTCCTCCTCTCTCTGCCTGCCTCTCTGCCTACTTGTGATTTCTCTATCAAATGAATAAATAAAATCTTTAAAAAAAAAACATATTCAAAAGTAATGGAGGTAGCTGGTGGCCCAGGAAAGTGGTGTCACAGGGCGTTGGGGGGGATCTCTCCTTATCAGCCACCCCTGCGTGGGGCCCTGAGTCCTCCCTGGGATGTGCCCTGAGACGCACACAGTGGCCCGGAGCACCACCCTTTCCTCACTCGGGTCCCTCGCCTTTTCCGCGGAGCAGGAAACTTGCAGCTCATTTCCAGTCTGTGCCAACCGCCGGGCACGCCATCATTCCCAGGTTCGAAAACAGTGCCATTTAGAAAGATTTAAACCTGCAAAAAAAGTATATTTATTTTGGAAAATATAATGTGTTTTCCTCCTTGGAAAAGTCAATGCTTTGGAAAGTCAGCATTTATTACCAAATTATTCAAAACTAGTTTTTGTCTTGGCTCCATTTGAAAATCAGTTTTACCGAATGTAGCTTTTAAGAAATACCCGTCACAAGTGGGTGTAAGATTTTCATGGTGGACAGTTCTTCGGTGACTTGGGGGTTCATGTCCTGAAGGAAGAAGCATCATGTAATCTTTCCGCTGATTCCTCAGTTGTCCACCCGCAGGCCTCCACATGTGCGTCTGCTTGGATCAAGCACAAAATTAATTTCTTTTCTTTCTCTTTCTTTCTTTCTTTCTTTCTTTTCTTTTCTTTTCTTTTCTTTTCTTTTCTTTTCTTTTCTTTCCTTCCTTCTTTCCTTCCTTCCTTCCTTCCTTCCTTTCTTCCTTCCTTCCTTGATTTTATTTATTTATTTGACAGAGAGATAGCTGGAGCAGGAACACAGCAGGGGAGCAGGAGAAGGAGAAGCAGGCCACCCACGGAGCAGGGAGCCCGATGGGGCTCAATCCCAGGACCCTGGGATTAGGACGTGAGCTGAAGGCAGACACTTAATGCTTGAGCCACCCAGCGCCCCAACACTCTGTTTGGTCTTTGAACTCACACGAACAATTTCTTTACAAGCAGACATACGCAAGGCTGCTGTGTGGTGACCCTGTTTGCTTTCCAAGAAAAGTGAGACTTTAATTCTACTAGTTATTTTCTACATTTGTGTGCTTGAGGGGCTATGGAAGCATGTGCTAGACTCCAGATGGAATCTGGAAATGAGTTTCTGTTAAAAGGTAGAAAGACTTGATTGTTATAAACTTTCAATTCAGGCCCATGCTGACTAAGGAGGGCCAGGCCCCTTGCTTCCAAGAACCCTCACTTCCTAGACCGGTCGCCCCTTTGTGCTTTCCAATCACCTGGCTGAGTTTAGCCTTTCCCTGTGGGGCTTCCCCGAAACACAGTCACTCAGAACCTCTCGTGTCCTGTATGAATTTGTGCAGACTATTTTTTCTTGCCGAAGGAGGAGTTTATCGAGTCTGTAATGTGCTTGACTGTAATGGCAGCTCCTCTGTTAAGGACGGACGACCTCATCAGTTAGCTGTCCTTTCTGTCAACTCTTCTTCGTTCCCCACCCCCCATGCTGTCCCCAAAAAGATGGAGAGGATCACGTTCACTTCCAGGCTGAGTCCCTGCCATCTCCGTTCCATGATGATGTTCTGCTTCTTTGTTTTTCTTTTTTCCTTTCAAGATTTTATTTATTTATTTATTTATTTATTTATTTATTTTTAAAAAGATTTTATTTATATATTTGACAGAGAGAGACCACAAGTAGGCAGAGAAACAGGCAGAGAGAGAGGGGGAAGCAGGCTCCCTGCTGAGCAGAGAGCTGGATGTGGGGCTCGATCCCAGGACCCTGGGATCATGACCTGAGCCAAAAGCAGAGGCTTTTAACCCACTGAGCCACCCAGGCGCCCCTCAAGATTTTATGTAAGTTCAAGTTACTTTACATATGGTATAGTATTGGTTTCGGGAGTAGAATGTAGTGATTCATCAGTTGCAAATAACACCCAGTGCTGCTTAAATCAAAGGCTCTCCTTAATGCCATCACCCAGTTACTCCATCCTCCCACCACCTCCCCTCCAGCAACCCCCAGGTTGTTCCCTATAGTTAATAGTCTCTTATGTATTAGGCTAAGTGAAATAACTCAGAGAAAGAGAAATACCGTATGATTTCACGCATATGTGGAATTTAAGAAACAAAATGATGATGTCTACTTCTTTATAAAGATTTTATTTATTTGCCAGAGAGAGAGAGAGAGCAAGCGAGTGAGAGTACAGGCAGGCAGAGTGGCAGGCAGAGGCAGAGAAAGAAGCAGGTTCCCTGCTGAGCAAGGAGCCTGATGTGGGACTCGATCCCAGCACGTTGGGATATCACCTGAGCCAAAGGCAGCCCCTTAACCGACTGAGCCACCGGGTGTCCCAATGATGTCGTCGTCGTCTACTGCTACTACTACTACTACTACTACTTCTTCTTCTTCTTTCTTCTTTCTTCTTCCTTCTTCCTTCTTCCTTCTTCCTTCTTTCTTCTTTCTTCTTCCTTTTTTAAGGATTTCATTTATTTATTTAACAGAGAGAAATCACAAGTAGGCAGAGAGGCATGCAGAGGGAGAGGGGGAAGCAGGCTTCTGGCTGAGCAGAGAGCCTGATGTGGGGCTCGATCCCAGGACCCCAAGATCATGACCTAAGCCGAAGGCAGAGGCTTAACCCACTGAGCCACCCAGGTGCCCCTGATGTCTACTTCTTAAATTTAACTTTGGAGAAGTGTTTTCACTTAGAAATCTCTCTCTCTCTCTCAAGTATATATATATATTTACTTTTAGCCATAGTATGTGCATTTTATAATATGTGATAACCACACAATGAAAGGATGCATGAAATCAGATTTCCTCACTTCTCCGCCCAGTCCCCCTATTCCCCCCCGCTGACACCTGTGCTCAGGTAGTTAGCCATCCAGATAGCCTGGCGTATTATCTTTCCACACCTGTCTTCTTGTTCATGAGTACTTAGACAACATTTTTATTTACATATATATAATCTCGGATTATTACCGAGAGTGGGAGAGTGGTGTTTTCTTTGTTTTGTTTTTATAAAGTGGAATCAACATATTCACATTACTCTGCATTTTTTGAGGGATCTTTTTAGAGCAGTTTTAGGCTCACAGCAAAACTGGGGGGAGCACAGAGATTTCCATGTATGCCCTGTCCCCACACACGCCCAGCCTCCCCAACAGTCAGCATCCCTTACCAGAGAGGTCCAACTGTTAACGCTCATGACCCCACGCTGACATGGCGTCATCGCCCAAAGGTCACAGTTGAGGGTCTGCTCTTGGTGTTGGAAATTCTGTGGGTTAGAACGAATGTATAATGACGCATATCCACCATTGTAAAATCATACAGAATAGTGTCGTTGCCCTAAAAGTCCTATGTGTCCTCTCCTGTTCATCTGTCCCCAACATTCCAGTCCCTGGTGACTACTGATCTTTTCATGGTCTCCAGAGTTTTGCCTTTTCCAAAATGTCATGTATGTGACCTTTTCAGATTGTCTTCTTTCACTTAGTAATATGAATTTAGGGTTTCTACTTCTCTTTTCTTGGCGTGATAGCTCATTTCTATTTCGTGCTGAGTAACACTCCGTTATCTGGGTGTAACTAGTTATACATCCTGCTGCTGAAGGACGTCTTGGTTGCTTCTAAGTTTTGGCCACAATGAGTAAAACTCTTGTAAACATCTATATACAGGCTTCTGTTTGGGTATAAGTTCTCATCCACTTGGGGTAAATACCAAGGGCCACAATTGCTGGATCTTGTGGTAAGAGTGTGTTAAGATTTGTCAAGTTGCTTTTTTTCATTTGACAATAAACATGCACGTTCCTGCAGTCTGTAGAAAGGGGTCTAAGTGTTCTGTTTATTCCACCAGAATATTCTTTAAACATTTCTCATCTGTAATGAACTGAAGGCTATCATTCCTTCCCTAATTTTTCAGAATAAATGTATTAGTACTAATTATCTTTGCTGCAAATACATTTATGTTTGTTCTTCCTGGTGGAATTAGTGATTTTAACATACCGCTTTCAAGATAAGCGTTTGGGGTAGCATTCTCAGCAGCAATAGGATCCTAGGTAAAGAAAACAACAGATAATTTTTCTTTTTATTCAAAGCAATCACATGATATTTTCTAGTGCTTCAAAAGGTGATATATCTAGAACATTCCCAGGAACGATCCAATGTATGCTTCATAAGGTACTCTTGTCTACTTCTAGGCTAGGGTAGAATGTATATGATTTGGAATCTTATTTGGGGGTGTTGTCAAACATTTTCTGAGCGATCGTGATCAGTTCCACTTAATGGATTGGTCACATAAGATTGTGTAATACCACGCTGAACCAAATAAAAATGTTTCCTGACAGCAGCGTTTGCAGAAACTTTCATAGGTGAACGTATGTTGTGAATTTGTAAAGGCTGAGCTAGAGCTCAGCGTTAACAACGTTTTCCTGACTCTCCTTCCCCAGGAGCTCTTTCTTTACGTATTTTGTTGAAGCATGCCAGGGCATGTTTCAGGGGATACACTTTGGGATACGAGGCTCCATTTTTGCACACCGCGTGTGGATCCTGGAGCCTTCCTACTGCAGAGTGCTCTGCCTTTTCCCGCCTCATTGTCAGTGCTCAACAGCATCCTTCCTTCCTTCTAAATCGATAATTGTTGTGCACACGAGAGAATAAATACAAGTGTGTACAGTTTGTTTATTTGATTCTGTTAGTTAACGTACAGTGTTATATTCATTCCAGTGTACTACGTAGTGATTTAGCACTGCCATGCGAGTGTGTACAGGTTAAAACATAATAAAATGGGCCATGTACCGCCTCGAGCTCAAGATCCTCGGATGTTCTCGTCCCTCAACCAAATGCCTCCTCTTTTTCTGATGTCGTCTTTTGTCAGGTTTCTGGGTTATTCGTCTCCTTGTTCTTCTGCATCGTCTCATCACATATGTACATAGTCCTTAACAGTATTTTCTTCTGTTTTGCCTGCATTAGCCTTCCATTGACGTGGAATCATAGAACACACATTTTCCCCTGACGTTATGGTTTTGTGATCTGTCCATGTGGACGGGTTTGGCTGTGGCTCCTTCCTTTTCTTTACAAATTACAATTCCAGGTGGAGGATGACATCATGGCCAGGCTATCCTTCCTCCCACACGGACATGTGGGTGGTGTCAGTGTGTGTCCTTGGAACCGTGTTGTGAAGACCATCCCTCTGACCGTGTCCTGGCATTGCTGTGCCAGCATTCCTGTAGGTTACAGACCCCAGAGTGGAAAGGGGGCTCAGTTTCTCTTTAAGGCAAATGCATACATAGGCAAGGAGTCCCGGTGTTTCTTGGGCTCCCAGATTTAATCTGTGCCATAACAGTGGCATTTACTCTCTGCTTCTGGGATTCTGCCACTCCTCATTCTCTTTTTCCAATCCAGAATTATATTTATTAACGTGTGTGCATGTCCCGCTCTGTGTCATGGGGACATTTAATGGCCTGAACCTGAGCACCATCCTGCTGTCTTTACCTCCCCCCCCACCCCCGCCGAAGCTCAGGGCCCCTGACGAAGACCGTGTAGCGCAGAAGCCTCCGTGCACATCTGTGCCCTGTTGATCTTGAGTTCCTGCTCGCAGGGATGAACAACGATGGATTGTGGACAAATGACTCTGCCTTGTTTTTTTTAGACCCCGAAATAGACAGGATGGCTTCGGTAATGCTCTTTGGCTGATGGACACTTTTTGTAACTCAGGCACATTCAGGATCTTAAAATATGCTTCCACAAGGTTGATTTTGGGATAAATTATGCAGAGCTAAAGAAGAAAAGGCAGAAAAACCCTACCCACACAGGAGATAATTTACAGACATTTTCAAACTTGTCAAAGCCAACTCTTTTTGTTATTGCTGTTGTAGATTCAAACAAACAAACATACAAATCCCTAGAAACATCTACATGCTACGGGCAGTGAGAGCCAGACTTGCCCTGTATTGCCCTGTCCCTTTGGCTTGAAGGAACCACTCTATCTGTCCCAGTGTGGCTCTGCATGGTCGGCTGTGTTTCTGCATTGAATTGTCCGATCGCCCCTTTCCATCTGATGTGGAAGCTCTTGGGGCTGTTGCTTCTCAGTCAGTGTATCTGAACTGTCCCAGAAAGGTTTACTCACAGGCATTGACATCACAGAATCCTTGGTACCTGGGAATCAGGGAAGGGACTGGTTGTGAGAGTCACGAATGAACAGTTTTCTAGAAGGTGTGTCATCTGCCAGGTCCTTTGGCTGCATGGGGGCAAACTAGGAACAAAAGCTCCCCTGTGGAGTCACTGCTGAGTCACTTATTGGAACCTGTACGTGAAGGTGTCATTCATTATGTGGTCTCTTAAGTCCCCAAGTTTGGAAGTACCTTCTGTGAGTTTTTCTATCAAACTTCACATGGAATGACTTTCTGGTCCAGGAAAGAAACAAGACATTGCAATGGCACAGACACTCGCTGTGCAGAGACAAACACAAGAGAGGTCAGTTGTCTTCAGAAGCATTGACAGCTTTTAAAGGGAAGATCACTTGCAACTTAGTGGGAATCTGTTGTTCTTTCCAAGTCAGTGTGTCCCAGGAGCCACCACGCTAGATGAGGTGTGGCAGTGTCTGGGCTGGGCAACCTCCCTGTTCCACCTTTTGGAGAATGAAGAGGCTAGAATTCATGCTCATGCCTGAGCGAATGGCTGCTGTTGATCTTTCAGAATTTCTCGAATGTCTTCCTAATAACATGCCTCACCCCTATCTCCCACAGAGCTTTGCAGCTAGGGACACGGGGGCGTATCGCCACGTACGCTTCTCTGGGGGCAGAAGGCTCGTAGTTTCTCCTTACTTTTCAAAATCAGTGAAGTTTTGAAACATTAAGGAAAAAAAGTCAACTTGCTAATGTAACAAAGGGCTTATGTGAGGCTGTGACTTTGTGCTCCCTCCTGGAGCAGGTGCACATTCCCTGCGGTGGAGATGTCCTCTTGGAACCGGCATGCTTTCTCTTCGGTTAAGAGCACAGCCTCCGGGGTGCCTCGGTGGTTTAAAACTTTGGCCTTTGGCTCAGGTCATGATCCCAGGGTCCTGGGATCAAGCCCCACATTGGGTTCTCTGCTCCACGGGGAGCCTGCTTCCTCCTCTCTCTCTCTGCCTGCCTCTCCACCTACTTGTAATCTCTGTCTGTCAAATAAATTAAAAAAAAAAAAAAAAAAAGCACAGCCCCAGGATCCTGCCTTGGGAACGGGGCCCGCGACCCTTGCGTTTGGGAGGTTGGCCCACGCCCGTCAGTCCGTTAGCTCTGCTTTGTTCGTGGCACTGTGGGGTACAGAGGTTTGTGGGATAGGACTTCGGTCGTTTCTGTTTGCTGTTCTGGCCGCTGTCTGTGTCTCCCACCAGCTGCGTCGTAGATGGCACGGCCGTCCACCTCGAGCCCCCCGCCCAGAGGTCGTCCTTCTTCCACACACTGCGTCCGAGCCATCAGACATGAGTGGCTGCGGGCTCCTTTCCCTTCTCTTGTCATTTGAGAATGGCATGCCTGTCACTGCAGTCCTGTCTACAGGTCTCTTCTGAATCGGAGACAAAAGTGTCCTCTCCCATTCAAAGCCAGTCACGCTTGATCCTTGCTTTTACTCCCTGACCTTTTTGACACTTGCTGCGTTCTTGATCCCCACGTCCTCTCGCATCCTCTCTCCTGTCTTGCTCGAGCTGCAAACTCTCCTACCCTCACGCTGCCAGCGTGCTTCCCTCAGCTCAGGTCAAACTGGCCTGGTCTTTCCTGTCCCATCAGCATTCAGTGGCTCCTAGAGGACGTCCAGCTGCTGCCTCCATTTCTGGCCACACCTCCAGCCTTCTCCCCTCTCGCTTGGGGAACGATTCTGCCTTGGGGACGGTGACAGAATCCTTACAACCGCATCTGCTGCCCTGAGCATAGTTGTCCTTCTCGGAGTCTCTCGTGGGCATTGGGTTACCTTTTCCTTGTTGTCGATGCACACGTTTGACAATTCATGAGGTATCAGACATTTTCAAAACAAAACTAGTGGGTAGTACAGTCACCCTAAATTTATATACATGCACACATTGATAACTGAGAGAGATTAAGTAATTTGCTTGTGTTACGTGATATATGCCGTTACTGGAATTATGCTACCAAAATGTGTGCCTGTGTGTGTTAAATACACCACAGTCCCTTGTTGACGACCTTAAGTCCTTAGTTCTTCCACCTCCCTGAGCACTTTTGCTCCCTGTCTTTTTATGGCATTGCACCGTCTGCCTACCTCCATCCTGGTCACTCTGTGATATCTTCTCTTTCAGTTTCTCTTGTTTCTTAACCGTCTCACACTGCATGAACCTTTGTCTTCCACGCAGACTGCCACGTTCCGCATCCTTCTTCCCCGCGTCTGCTGGAGGCCCTCGCTGTGTTCACACTGAACATCCTACGTCTGGCTCTTGGCTCCCTGTGATTGCTTTGCCTTCCAAACATCGCTTTGTAAATTTTATCAGCCTAAAAGAGAGTTCCTTATTTTTCTTCACTATTTTATAACTCTGAAAGATTTCAGTTATTACCGGGGATAAGGAATGCTGCCTTGACCATCTTTCTACCTCAAACATTTCTCTGTTTAGGTTTGTTTCCCTAGGATCTGCTCCCACAAGCAGTTTGCTGAGTCAAAAGCAGTTGAAAGGAATACTTAAAGATGTCAACGTGAGAGATTGGATGAGCGAAACAGGAAAACAAATTGAGACTGCAAAGCTTAGAAGCTAACAATGAAATGGGATCTGTAAATCGAAAGCATTTAAGTGCTTATTTATAGATCAAATATTATTGTTGATCATGGTCATGAACCGTGTGTTGCGCTGGCTGTAAGCCGCTTACGGATCTCTGTAAACGGGCAGGGGCTGGTGTTTCTACAAACATGTTTGACTCCATCACCTGTCCTTGTGGTAACCATCCACATTCCATTCTGCCAACCGTTGAGGTCCCAAATCCCACCGTGGGCCCCAGATCGGGCCTTACACGAAAGCAGGGTTTTACTGGTAGTGGGATTCTGGTTCGTTAATTTCATAAATTAATTCTTCCCCGCCTCTGCAGGGGTTCTGGCCTGCAGAGCAATGTTTTCATAGCTGCAGTCAGACAGAGGCCAGAAGCCTGCTGTTGTCAGCTGGAAGAGCTCTCCCAGGAATGGCGGGGGCGGGTGGGGATTTGAGCTGCTCTTGAAGGGAGGTAGGAATGCCTTGTAGTCATTGGGAGGGAAAACCATATTCTCCCAGGGCGGTGGGCTCCCCCTAGCTGGCGGCATTGTAACCTTTCCATCATTGAGTCTGTGCAAGGGGCAGGGTTTGGTGTTCTGGCGTGGTTGGTCCTATAGCTCTGGTCCGGTGAGGTCCAAGGAGGGGTGGACACTGACCATTGTTTCTACTCTTTGCTCCGTCTGTCAGCTGGCCAGGACTGTAGAGACGGGGATGGTTAGAGGTGAGATTTGTTCATCCACTTGTCCACCATATTTATAAGGTGTTACCACATGCCCACATTCTCAGTTCTGAGCCTTCAGTCCTGTATTGCAACCCTGTTCCTACCCTTGTGGATGTTGTGGTATAACAAAGTGAAAGGGGGTGGTTGAGGGAGGGGGCACGGGCAGTTAAAGCAAGAAAACTTCCAGAGAAATGCATCTCGGAACAGTGTTCCTAGAATGAGCGTCTGCTAATGGGATCCCTGCTAACACCTTCTTCTTTTGCGGGGCCTCAACTTTGTCCTTGATTTCCAGCTTTAAGAGATGAAAACTGGTTTTTTAATTGGATTCTGCACATTACTTCTGTGAAACTGCATAGTGTAAGCGGTCTAGGCCGTTTCCTGCTGGGTTTTATTTCATTAGTTACACCATGTGTGGATTATAATTCTCATAAAGTGATAATATGCTGATTTGCCAGAAGCCAAAATGGTGAGACGCCTATTGTGTGTATATACCGTCTGTGGTGTGTACTGTCCTTCTTGGGGGGATTCTGAGCTTCGATGGAGTTCTCGTCTTCTCAAAAAAAAAAAAAGCAAAAGAAAAAGAAAAAGCAAAGACATATTTTTAAAATATTGCACGGAGCACTGGGTGTGGTGCATAAACAATGACTCTTGGAACACTGAAAAAATTAAATTTAAAAATATTTCTACTTAATACATTTTAAATTTACCTAATAGTTTCTTGTCTGTTTGGAGATCTTCAAGGAAATAATGGCAAAGTCACGCTTTGGACATGGAATGCAGTCTGGGCAGCTCAGATAGGCTTTTGCATATTAAAGAGTGAAGTTCTCTTGCACTCTGGTGGCCTTGATCTGAGGTGAAAATGCCCTATGGGGAAGATTTTTATGAGCGTTTAAAACCGTGGAATAGAAATACTTTCATTAATCTGAGAGAATCTCCATCAAGATACTTGGGGTTTTCCTTTTGAGAAATTTAAGAAGCATCATTTGACATCATATGCCATTGCGTGCATAAGACCACAGGACTGACAATCTTGTCGTGTCCAAGGAGAATCTCCTCTGTTCCTCGGGCATCGCTAATGGTAGAGCCCGGCGCATAACATCAGTTCGCAATGGCCTCATTGAGTCATAACATTTTGAGCTGGAGGACTCTCTTTATTTGTCCTGTTTTAGTTTAATCGAGGTCCTGTTGACGTACGATGTTACATTAATTTCAGGTGCATTCACAGTGACATGACATTTCTGTACGTTGCACAGTACTCACCACAAGAAATCTAGCCACCATCTGTCACCATCCGACATTATTATGATATTATTGACTCTATTCCCTATGCTGTGCTTTTCATCCTCATGACTTATTTATTTATTAAACTTATTTATTTATTAAACTGCAAGTTTCTACCTCTTAATCCCCTTCAGCTGTTTCACACCCCCCTACACGCACACACCCCACCAGTTTGTTCTCAGTATTTATGAGTCTATTTTTGTTTTTATTTTTGTGTTTTGGCTGGAGGTAGAAGGTACGAGAATCTTCTTTAAACAAGAAAAATAGGTGCCTGGCGTAGCTTGCCGGCCTGTGACTAGGACAGACGGTATCAGGGCCCTCTGTGGTTCAGTCTCCTGCCCAGACTTGTGCATCTCATGCTTCTCCCCGTTCTCCAGCCAACAGTGCTCTCTTGGCAATGACCTCCTGCAATTTGCACTGAGATAAAGCTGTGTTTTTCCAAAGTTCACACGTTTCTGTCCTCTGCACCTCTGGTAAGCGTAGTCTGTGCCATATTAAAATTCCCCTTCTGATGTCCTGCTGTTATTTTCCAAGTGAACGACAACTGTGTAATTATGGTCCAACTTAGAGGATGTTGTTTGCTTAATTCTGCAAATTAAGAATTGGGCCTATGGATTTGTTCTGGAGTTTTTGTTTTAGGTGAAAACAGATCAAGGGGTAAAGCAGAAACCATTCATTCACTGTGGTTGAACTAGACTTGCGGGAACACTCCGCAGGCCCTAACAAGCTTGAACGTGAAGATGCATTATCCGTTCAGACCAGCCCTAAGGAAGCGAAGATTTTGGTGAAGCTGACTGCTGTTTCACGGCCACTTACTTCTCTTTTTGCTGACTTCTTTTACCTCCATCATGTTACTTGTTCCCCTCCTGGGCCATTTGGTCCATATAGGGGTGCTAGGTCATGTCAGTGGGGTACTAGATCATGTCAAGGCTGAATTTTTTTTCTTAAAGATTTTATTTATTTATTTGGCAGAGAGAGAGATCACAAGCAGGCAGAGAGAGAGGAAGGGAAGCAGGCTCCCCGCTGAGCAGAGAGCCTGATGCTGGGGTCGATCCCAGGACCCTGAGACCATGACCTGAGCCGAAGGCAGAGGCATAACCCACTGAGCCACCCAGGTGCCCCAAGGCTGATTTTTTAAAAATTAAGAAAATATTAATTGTGGTCAAATATACATAACAAAATTTTACCAACTTTTTTTTTTTTTTTTTTTTTTTTTGAGCAAGAGCATGGTGGTGGTGAGTGGGTAAGGGCAGAAGGAGAGAGATTGAGAGAATCTTAAATAGCTTCCGTGCCTATCATCACAGAGTGTGGTGTGAGACTTGATCTCAGACCCTGAGATTGTGACCTGAGGTGAAGTCCAGAGTTGGACACTTACTTAACTGACTGAGCAACCCAGGCGCCCCACCCCTTAACCTTTTTTAAGTGCACTGTTCAATGGCATTGAATACATGCACATTTTTGTGCAACCTTCACTTCTGTCCATCTGCAGACTTCATTTTATCCTCCCAAACTGAAACTCTTACTACCCATTAATTAATAGGTCTCCCTTCTCCCCACCTGGCACTGTTCTTCCGTCTGTCTCTGTGGATTTGACCACTCTGGATAATGAAGCTGATTTTGACAGCATTTCTGGACGTGGAATCCCATTCAGTGATGAGCGCAGTCCACGGAGCCCAGCCCTACAGGTTGCAGCACCTCTGTCCCCAGCTCACATGCTCTGTAATGCTCACCGCGCCCCAGCCCCAACCCATGGGGGGTGTAGGCTGGCCCTCTCCATTCTGACCTGCCCTCATGCAGCACCGTCCAGTGGTCACGCTGTCTTCTCCCTTCTGGATTGAGATTCCCACATACTGAGACTGTGCCCTCATGTTCCAGGATCCGTAGCCTCTCGCTCAGCCTTGGGCACAGAATAAATACCAAGAGTAGTAGGGATAAATTACAGGAAAAACAGTTCAAAGATTTCATCTGGTTGCAGATCCTCCCTCTCTTGGGTCCTCGAATGGCCTTCCATATATCTTCCTGGGTGATGAGCAATCGTCTTTCTCCATAGACATGATACTTAAATGTACAAAAGTTTAAAGTTTGCCGGGAGAGAATGAGCAGAAGCTCAGAAAGGGGCCTTGGGGAACACCCAGACTGAGCAGACAGGAGGAGGTAGAGGGGGAGACCAGTCCGAGAACAGAGAGGCTCAGGGATGTGTGCATCAAAGCAGCTTTGACTTGACTGGGCAACAGTAAGTCACAGGTGCGGCTGCCATGTCCAGCAAATGAAAATACAGGATATCCTGTTAGATTTGAATTTCAGATAAGCAATGAAGTTTTAAAGTATAAATATGTCTCGCATATTGCATGAAATATACATTAAAAGTAATTTGCTCTTTATCTGAAATTAACATCCAACAGGGTGTCCTTCATTTTCTTTGGCAGCCTTAGCAGCAGAGGGAGGAGTCTGGGGGTGGGGACAGCTGAGCAGAGGAGCCCCCCCCAGCCCAGCTGCAGGGGGCCTGTGGGGGTGGGGATTCCGAGAAGCTCAAGGGAGATGGGGACGTGGAACTCTTCTCCACCTTTTAGGAATTTGCCTTTTTTCCCCCCTTTTGTCTGTTTTGAGCTATTTTCTTTTGAATATTCATAAACCCAGTCCCCAAACATCTTCTCTTACATGCCCTCGCCTTGGTCTGGTGAGTGTGCCCTGTGCCTTGGTGCTGCCTGCGTACTCAGGGCAGTAGCCGGTGGGCAGGCGCTCTAAGGTGAGCTGAGCTCTGTGTTTCGACATGGGTGTTTGTCAAGCGTCACTGGTGTTTGTGTCTAAACCTGTTGTGATAACACCTTCCCTGTTAAAATTATTTAGCTTTGTTACCTGTCATCGGAAGATATTTTCTTTTCCACAAGCTAGGGAAAGGCCAAGAAAAGTCAGTTGCTGAACAGTTGTTGAATTGGGTGCAGTGAGACCACTGTCAGAGGTTGGGGAGAATTATAAGAATCAAGGAAAATTTTATATTCAGGTTGTTTTTCATATGTCATCAAGTTTCATAATGGAACTGAAAACTGTAGAAAATGTATCGGGGTTAGGATTTAAGAGACAGAGATGAGCCGGTGTTTCACACCCTGGACCCACACACAGGAAAAAGGCCTGTCCATGTCTTCCCCGAAATGTATATGTGCAGTGTTAAACCCCAGCTCCTCAGGAGGCAACCTGATTTGGAGAGCAGGTCTTTAAAGAGGTAATTAAGTTAAAACGAGGTCATTCGTTTGGGTTCTAATCTAATCTGACTGGTGTCTGGAGGACACAGAGGAAGGGGAGCAGGGGCTCCAGGGGCCGTGTGAAGAAGCCGCACGGGTGACCCTGGCCAGCCCAGGATGGAGGCCTCAGGAGAGAAGAGCTCTGCTGAGCCCTTGATCTTGGATCCAGCCTTTTGAAGTGAGAAAGTAAATTTCTGCTCTCTAAGCTCCCACCGTGTGGCATTTGGTAATGGCAGCCCTTAGTGTCCAGGTCCAGGCGAACATGCTGGTAGTGCAGAGGTAAGTTCCCGTGAAAGGCACATTTGTATTGTGTTTGGTTCCTCCCTGCTTTGAGCTGCCATGTGGTTGTCAGATCGGAGCCGTGTAGAGGTTCTCCCGTGTGCCTTGCGTGACCAGCCAGAGCCCTCTTAGCTTCTCTGCAGGACTGTTCCCATTCTTGGACTCGCTGCTTCAGTGCACCCACCATGTACATGGTTGAAAATGGGGATGCCCAGCAAGGCTGTCCACCCTCGAGCTCACATGCCCCCTTCTTGGAGGGGCCAGTGTGACATGGAAGGACTGAGTGAACGTGGCCTCTGTGGCATGTGGTTGCTTCCAGAGGGCTTCCTGGCACATTCGCCAGTCCGTCTTAGGGAAGTGGCACCTTGGGCAGTGCCTCGAGTCAGAATGTGTCTCGAAATGGTGATCTTGAGTATGGAACATGCGCATTATGGCTTGTCTTTCCATTACTAGGTCTCCTTCGGTCATTTCCTTAATTTAATATATAGAGCTTAGTGCTATTTTAATGAAAAAATATGGAAGTTAAACATTCGGGAGGACATTCTGCATCTTTGGACGTTCATTCAGCATTTTCCGTTCTAAAGTGCAGCAGAGGCATCGTCCTCCCTCGGAGGAGTGAAGTGCTGTGTCGGGTGTAGACGGGCCTGCTGGGGGCGCGGTCCTAACACGTGAGCGTCTGGCCGAGGCTCTTTAGTTCCATGACATTCCGTCAGGATGCAGTTCCAATAGCATCGTCTGGTGGTTTTGTCTCTGTAGTCTTGGACCTGGGCATGGAGGGGGGTGTTTGCTGTATCTGAGCTTCCTGGAGCCACACGGAGGGTCCAGACCTCCAACTCTCCACGTGCTGAGATTGCCAGCATTCATTTTTAATCAGGATTTGTGCTTACAAATAGCCGGCTGGGAAGTAATGGCATAATTAGCTTACTAAATCACCTTTTTGTCATTAGCATCTCCCTACCTCTGAAAAATACACCCCATCTTCGAGAAACCCCATCCATCAACGTAGGTTACCTTCTTTTATGATCAGCTCCTAGCGAGAAGCATGTAGCACACCCACAAATCCGGGCTTGGTGAAATTCAGACGCCTCTCTTGAAGCCTCAGTTCCTTTGTTGTGTCCAAGTATTAAAAAAAGCTCAAATCAGAGTGTGTCACATTACGAGCAGGATGGACCTCACTGGGCGGCAGTAGCTGACTCATGCAGGGTTCTTTTTGTTCAGGCTCTTTGATTAGACAGCTTTACATAAGTACAAAAAAATCTTTACATCACAAACAGTTGTCCTCACTAGATGAATTTTACAGTTTTTCTAGAAAGACAGATCCTGCCTTTTTGGGGGTATTGCATTTCTCCTTTTGTTGTTGTTGTTGTTGTTTTTAAATAGCTTTATAATTTGGAATAGTTAGATTTATGGATGAGTTGCCAAGATCCCACAGAGCGTTCACTGGTATCCCTTGCCTGGCATTGGCGTCTCCTGTCACTGTTGGATCCATGTCCCAACTCAGCAGTCAACCCTCCCACCCACTCTGAGTTCATGGCGATGTTTCATTGTTTTGTTTTATAAACAACACAAATCAGTATCTTTTGAGGATATTTTGAATAAAAATAGCTTAGAAATGTGTACAGAAACAAGTGAACTATCAAATTTTGTGCACTTATTGTTTTGAAAGCTAAAAAAATCAATTAGTCCTAGCAACATGATCTTTGAATGCCCTTTAGTTTAATAAAATGTTACTTAACTCACAATTTTTTGAGCCTAATTTATTTTGCTACTATACCTTCAATTCCTACTTCTTGAGTAGAATTCTAATAATATTTTCCACCGAGGAACCAATGGAGAAGACAGAACATCAGAATCGAGCTGCTAATGAGTGCTTCGCTCCTTTGGGAGTGATGTCTGTCTCTCTAAAGCATCGGTCCATCCTCGTTCGCTCCCCCTCTCCTTGTTGCAAGGGAGCCCTAGACATCTTCCTGGATGGTGAAGGTCAGGGGAGCTCTGCTTCTTGGTCCCCCCAATGGTGCAGGAGGCAGTGAGACAGTGTGGAGCAGCTGTAGAAGGGGGAATGAGTTAGTGTGACCGTGGAGAGGGCCCTTGCTGTGGTTTGTTTTCAGCTACTTTGCTTATCAAAATGAGTTGGAGACTGATAACAACAGTAAGATATTGATGTTTTGGGGGGTATGTGTTTATAACCATGTTTTGGGCTTTGGGCTTACATGCGTCTTCTTAAGAATTCATGTATTTACTTTCTGTCCCTGGAAAATCAGGTATTTGTTCGTTTTTTTGTTTTGTTTTGTTTCTACAGGCCATCAATTATTTATTAAGAAAAGATACCCTGTTTTATTACATACAAAGATAACTTTGGATCATGCTTTTCAGGAGGAGAAAGACGATTAAGCAATACTAATGTATGGTAGGTGGTCAGAGAGGCAGAAAGAGGGGATATATATTACATATATTACATATATATTTTATTATATGTGATATATATTTTATATATAATTATATATTTAGTATATATTATTTATTTTATTATATATTTATTATGTATTTTATTATATATTATATATATTTAAAGACATATATATGTATTTTTTACCTTATATTATTTGAAATAAATAATTTCAAATAAAAATGAAGATTTGAAGCAGGAGTCTCGAGAAGGGCAGGGAGGAGTGTATATAATAAAAATTCTTTTAAACTCAAGGTAGTAGATAGTTTATATATGTTTTAATGAACCCAAATATGTTAACAGGAAACAGAAGGAAAAAGCTGTACATAACCATCAGACTGCAAGTAGGTATCAGAAAAATCACCGTCTACTTTGGCAGTCGAATGTTGAATAGGTTACTACACACGTAAAATTATGTTTACAAAATATATGCTGAAATTCACATTTACCACCAATAACCATTCTCTCTTTGCCAGAAAATCTGAATTAGAGAGATTTGGAACCCATATATTATTATACGTCAAAATATAAAAAATAATTACTGGGAAGGAAAACATGGATTGTGATTTGTTAGCAGGTCCCTTGTAATTGAATTTTCTAAGTACTAAACTGACATTTTATTTTATAATTGAATGTTTTATTGGCAATGACGGGAAAGGAAGAAGTTGTACTCAGTCAAGCACAGAGCCCTCCCCCTTGCTTCATCCAAGCTGTAGGCAAGGAAGGGCGTCTACAGGTGCATCCCCAGGGGACACAGGGAACATCTCGTGTGCCCTCTGCCTTCTCATCTTGACATTTTCTTTGATCATTGTTTTTTCCTTTTAGAATCAAGAGAAATGACCACAGAGTGCCCCTAAGCCTTCTCTTGTTGACAGTCTTCTCTGCCTCGTGTCCTTCCACACTGCAACCACCGAAGGCAGGGCTTAATTGCTTGTGTCTTTCCATGGCATCGGCGTTATGAGTTCTAACTGTTGGATACAAAGTCCAGAACCCCCTTTTCAGTCTGTCCTTGTCAGAAGGGGAATGGCATTTGTGTGGAAGAGCGTGTAAACACCAAGCCAGATACGAAGTAGTTAATGGAATATGCTCATTTCCCAGTGAACATCCAAGTTTGTTGGTGTTTCGAAGTTTCCATAATAGGCAGCTTTCTTTCCCTATCATGTTGGTTGTACTTGTGGGCTGGACTAGTGTCCATTGGACACTACACTGTAGGCATAGGAGGCTTGAAAGGCAAATAAAAAGAAGCAGTGCTCCTCCTCCCATTATTTCCTGGCTTCTAAGGAAGCCTTGCATATAAGAACAGGATTGGTAAATGCGGCCAGCCAGGTGCATTGGCCTTCTGGCTCTGCAGAGCCCACTGCATCACGTGCCTGGTGTCCACAGGCTTTTCTTCGCTCCCCTCTATCTGCCTCTCTGACCACCTACCATAAGGAGGCCTGTTGGGCTCCCAGATCTCGGGATCCTGCTGCCTTCCCCACGCAATTAAGCAGCACCTCTGCCTGGACTGAATTTGTCTGCCCCTATCCATGCCTCCTCCTGGCTAGGTGACCCCTGTTCCATTCTCCTGCAGCATGTACGTCACCCTGCAGACATGGTTCGTTTACTGGTCGTTTCTCACTGGACATGGGCAGATACTTCATTGGTTTATTGTCACTCATGATCCAAGCCCCAGCACAGGTCCTGGCCTGCAGCAAGGGACGACACACGCATTTGCTGGCAGCAGTGAGTGGACCATCCCAAGGACCTGGTTCCAGCAAGCTCCCCAGGTGGCCATTCTCGGCTCCCTTGACCCACTCTGGGGCTCGGCAGCAGGCCCTGAAGGACACGCCTGAATTATCTCCCATCAGTCCTCTTCTTTCATCTTCTTTGGCTCTGCCTGTCCTCGTCCTTGGTCCTTTTGCTCCAGAGCCTCTGGTCTGGACACCCTGTGTCAGTGACAGGGCAGCATGAGACAGATGGAGAGAGCCGGCCATCATTGAGAGCCCTGGGGCAGGGGGAGGTGAGGCTGGACTTGTGAGCCTCTGGCAGCGGTGGCTCCCGTAGCTCTGGGCATAGTTGGCACCATTTCTGGGCAACACGTTTTGTAAGCAATGCTCCTAATGCCTGTGCTCTGTATCCTCTGTGTGTCCTGAGCACCCGTCTGACTTGCAGGAAAGGGACACGAAATGGATGTGAGCTGGCCTCTCAGGTCCTCTGCTGTCTTCATTCTGAGCCACCTGCTAGCAGCCCTTGACCACAATGTCTGGCTGCAGGGAATGGTCTGAACACTTTGCACAGATTCTGTGCAAAGGACCCTGTTCTTTCTGGACCCGAAATGCTGCCCTCTGTTTGCAAAAGGCTGAGATCATGGTAGTTGTAAGAGGAAGGTAGTGTGAAGAAAGGGCAGGGCTGAAGCCACAGTGATGTTCCGCTCTGCCCCGGGGCCTCTCAGCTCCAGGTGGGAAGGACCTCATGGTCATGCCAAGGCTGGCGGGAGTCAGAACGAGGCTGCCTTTGATTTGGGCCTCTAATATTGGGGCATGGACCCGGGTTTTCATTGTGGCTCAGACACAGCTAGCTCTGGAAGCCACATCTCAGAGCGACTTTCAGGCTGGTCTGAGAATGGATTCTCAGCGATCCCACTCATGGCTATGTGATTAGGGAGGACTTTTTGAGCCTTTCTAAAACCTGCCATATTAAATTTTTCTGAGCTCTGGCTGTTTCTTCCCCATTACCTTCATAACCCTTAGCTTGAGATTTTACGGCCTGACTCAAAATTGATGTTAGTAATCAAGTAGATTGTCCATCTGGCAAAATCACAAAAGTGTTAGCAATATGAAGATAATTTTGATATTTTGAAACAAGCCACATTTGCCCTTGCCTACTTTCCTTATGAAAAAATGATGCTCTCAGGTGGTAGAGTGAGGGGAATTGAGTCATTTGGCTGCATGACCTCACTGTGTCCTGATCAATACAGATGCAGCGTGCCGAGGAAACCCTCCAGAAAGTCGTGTCTGGGTCCCGTTCACTCTCTCCGAGTCCCATGGGGGCCAGGGAAAGACTCCCTTTGTTTCTCATCTGCCGGGCAGCAACCTGCACAGTGCACTGGGCTTGAGGTTCTCTCAAAGGCAAGAGAAGCCCTTTAGCAAAATGAGGCTTTCTGCTTCCTCACTTTTCCTGGATTACATGGCTGCATTGTGATGGCTGGGTGGGCACCAGCACCTGCCTTCTGGTCTTAGCCTTTGCCATGTGTTTTGATGGAGGCTTATCATGATCGGATGTGGCTGAGCCCTGAGGGGAAGCTTTGCCTGGGAGAGAAGCCACAGGCTTCACTTGGATGCTGGAGCAGAACCTTGTTAGTGTCTAGTAAATAGACTTGCAGACCATACTTTTGTCTTACAACAGAGCCCTGTGCTTTTGCCGTATGTACAAAATTGCACAAATTCTCCAGCATATCGGATTGTCGTTATTAATGCAATTTCCATTCAGTGAGCAAGCAGTTTTCTTTAAGACTCATCTGGTGATTCCTTTTTCCTGAGCAGGCTTTAATTTGCTTTGAAAACGATAAAATGGCAAGAGTGCACACTTGAGAGGAAGGAGAACACCTGGGAATACCTGTGGCTCAAAGGTAGATTCTAGCATTCAGGTGCCCTCTTGGCAAACCCCAGCATGGAGATGTGTTGAAAACATGCATTCAGTGCAATTCCAGAAGCACCCTTGTCTCAGAATATGCATTTTGAGTTTATTGTAAAAACTGCTTTTGTACATGAATTTCTTTAGAATGGTACCTGTTAGCTATCAGTTTAGGAATTTTTTTTTTTTAAAGACTTTATTTATTTGACAGAGAGGGAGAGCACAAGCAGGGGGAGCAGAAGGCAGAGGGAGAAGCAGACTCCCCGCTGAGCAGGGAGCCTGACTACATGGGACTCAATCCCAGGACCCTGGGATCATGACATAGTGAAAGGCAGACACTTAACCTACTGAGCCACCCAAGCGCCCCAGTTTAGGGATCTTTAAAAGGATTGGAAACAGTGGGTAACTTCATGAGAAGTCCATTCTTCTGTCCACTGGTAGAATCGGTCTCTCCTTATTTCAAATCATAACTTTTGCCAGACGGTATAGTTTTCCCTTCTAGTGTTTGTATTAGACCTTGTTCTTTTCTCAGACTTTAGACATTATTTTTTTTAAAAATGACAACTGAATGCATACATGGATTCATTGTTCTTTTCTAGAAATGAGAGAGGTCTGTTGGTAGCCAAACAACGATCCCTGTCCTTGCAGAGTTTACGTTCTAAGGAGGAGAGTTGCTAGACAATGGTGATAAGCTGGTGGATCTTACAATGTTCCTGAAATAGGCAGGGTATGGGAGTCAGGTGTGATGGTGTGCACAGCTGGGCTAAAGCTTGAAATGGGATGCTGTAGGCTTAGCTCTTAGAAAAGGAGGCCTTGAAGCTGAGCAGGAGGAAGGGGAGGGAGGGAGTCGGGTGGTCTTCTAGCTGAGGAGCCTTTTTCCAAGGGCAGGGGCAGGCAGTGTCTGCAGAGGGAGGGAGCTGGTGAAGGTTCTAGGACCCCAGGGAAGTGTGGCTTGAGTAATGAGGGAGGTTGCTAGTGCTGCCCTACCCTAATACCACCCAGTGAGTGGCCTACCCTACAGAAACTCATTTTCCCACCTTTCTGGAGGAAATCCAGAAATCTTGGATCAAGGCTTTGGGTGCGGGTGCCTCTTCTAAGGACCCCATCCTTGCCTTCTGGCTTCTTTATACATCTCCCCCTCTGCGTGGCTTTGCCTGCTTCTTCTCTTCTCGTAATGACATATTGGATTAGCCGTCCACCCCCATGGCCTCATTTAACCTTCATTACCTCTTTTAAGGCCCTCTTTCCAAATAGTCGTGTTCCGAGGGTGGTGAGGATTGGGACTTTGACATATGAATTTGGGGGGGCCACAATTCAGCCTGCAATAGAGCTGGAGTTGGGGAGGGTCAGAGCAACTCAGGGATGGTCTGGGAGGCCTGAACCTTCATCCACATTAATAGTGCCTTTTTGCTTTTTAAGTCTGGTAACAGTTTTATCCCAAATAATGGTGATTGCTTTACCACAATTTGCATGTAGTCCTGCTTGAGGTTTGTGATTCTCTCCAACAAATGCCTCCTGTTGGCTGTGCTTCTCTTTAACTGATCAACCTAGACTCCTGCCTTTTACCTCTTCCTGACACCTCAACAGTTGATTTAAATTCAAAACAAGTGGGCTTCATTATCCTGGCTGCTTTTTGTTTAGACAGGAACTAGGAGCACTCCATTTCCCGAACTTTTAACTGTGTAGCCAGATAATTAGCTTGTGAAAAACATACTGAATTTTGCAAACAAGTAATGATTCTGGAAAATAATTAAAATTAGTCACTGTAGTACCACTTTGTGGATTTACCTTCCACTACATGCTGTTAAGATCTTGCCTACGCAAGATTAATAAAAAAATAAAGAAATCTTGATGGAGCATCTGTTGGAAAATGACTTCCAATTTGCATCTTCTCTATGTGACTTGTGATTCAAGTTTTGGGTTCAGGTAATGGGAAACCAATTTGATTTGTGATGGTTTCTTTTTTAATTTTATGTGCTTGGCAGATAACTGTGGTGTCCCATGATTGTCATAAGGTAAAACATTAATCTGGGGGCACCTGGGTGGCTCAGTGGGTTAAGCTTCTGCCTTCAGCTCAGGTCATGATCTCAGGGTCCTGAGATCCAGCCTCGCATCAGACTCTCTGCTCATCAGGGAGCCTGCTTCCCCCCACTCTCTCTCTGCCTGCCTTTCTGCCCGCCTCTCTGCCTACTTGTGATCTCTCTCTCTGTTACATAAATAAATGAAATCTTTAAAAAAAAACATTAATCTTAAAAATATATGAATTTTGTTTAAGGAGATTAATCTCGGTAAACCAATGTTTTGTACTCTCTAATTTAAAATCATGATGGTCACTGTTATGATCAAAGCTAAGTAATTTAGTAATTATAAAATGCAGCTCTAAATTTTAATCAGATTAGTGCAGTGGCTTCTTCTAGTATTCTCATTATGTCTATGTAGAAGTAAATAGGAAATATGAAAAACATTTACTTAACTCTGGGTAATTGCTACATATTTTAATTGATATTTCCTTAACTGTTTTCACCGAGCAGACATCCAAGAGGGTTCTTTTTTTTTTTTTAAGACTTTTTTGTTGTTTAAAGATTTTATTTATTTGACAGAGAGAGATCACAAGTAGGCAGAGAGGCAGGCGGGGGGGGGGGGGGGAAGCAGGCTCCCTGGGGAGCAAAGAGCCTGATGCAGGGCTCAATCCCAGGACCCTCAGATCATGACCTGAGCCGAAGGCAGAGGCTTAACCCACTGAGCCACCCAGGCGCCCTCCAAGAAGGTTCTTTTGTTTTGTTTTTACAAAATTTGCTATGAAGATGTCTGCAGTGTGTGCTTGTCCAGTGTGTGACATCACCTTACTCCAGGTTCCAGAGGGTCTCCGTTGTTAACATGCTAGTTCCACCCCACTCTGACCAGTGAAGCTGATGTTTCTGTTGCACTGCTGGTAGGCTCCCTGTCAACGAACTCTGTCCAGCAGAATGTGAGCTTCGGGCGAGCTCCAGAATGTGCTGCACATACAGCAGGCCTCTGGGAGTGCCTGTTAAATGAATGAATTAATAATGTGGCTCCGTTCCCCTCCTAGGAAATGAGATTTGTTAAAAATGTTACTGTTCTAAGTTTTGTTTTATTATAGCTTGTCTTACATACTTATGTTTCCTAGGAAGTCCTATTTTTACCCATTAGTAAGAATTTACAAGCATACACCTATGTGCTTTTTTGGATGCTTATTTTTTTTAAATTGTTTTTATTTATTTTTTAATTGAAATTCAATGAATTAACCTTTAATGTATTGTTAGTTTCCGAGGTAGAAGTCAGTGGTTCATCAGTCTTGTGTAACACCTAGTGCTCATTACATCCCATGCCCTCCTTAATGCCCATCACCTGTTACCCCATCCTCCCACCCCACTCCCGTCCAGCAACCCTCAGTTTGTTTCCTGTGATAAGAGTCTCTTATGGTTTGTGTCCGTCTCTGATTCCACTTTGTTTTATTTTCCCTCCCTTCCCTGTGCTCAGTTTTGTTACTGATCCATTTGCTCCTCAGTGATAAGCCTCTTGTAGTAATACCCGTAACCACATTTGTTTAGCCTCATATGTTTTGTTATAGGGATCTCTAAGTTAGGAATACTTCCTTAACATGATACACAAGATCTGTCCTCAGCTAATATTCAAGAGAAGATATCTTAAATGTTCCCACCGCATACAAGAAGTGGTAACTTTGTGTCCTGGTAGAGGTTCTCCTCATGGTATGGTCATAATCGTACTGCAAGAGTGTAAAATGTGTTAAATCAACTCATCCTGCACCTTCAGCTCATACCATGTTATGGCCCATTACACCTCCCTCAATAGAAAAATAGAAATAAAGAATCAGACCCTTTCAGCATGCCGGCTAACATCTCTAAGAAAACAAAGACATCAGGAGTCATTAGTACAACCTGACATTGTCTTGGTGGTGATGGACTGTGTCATGAATCTAGAAACAGGAATAAGAAACAGAAGCGCAGCAGTGACAATAGTACACAATTATTGACAGATTATATTTCTTTAGATCCCATCCTTCCCCCACCCCCCCAGTAACCAAAACTATTGGGAGTAATAACTAAATTCTGTTAAGTTCAATCACGAACTACACACATTAAATTCAGTCATTTCCCAAATATACAAATAAAGATAGAAAATTCAAAAGGTTTTGAAGAAGGCGCCCCTCCCAGTAGGAACAACAGTGACAAGAGCTGTTTACAATCCGTGTGACGAAACCGCAAAATATTCTTGAATGGCCTAAAAATAGACTCGAACAAAGGAATACGCATTGTATTTGTGGAAATGAGAGGGCTGATAGCCTGAGCCTCCTTGATTAATTAAAAAATTCTGTGGGATCTCAAGTTAAATCCCATTGGGACCCGTTTCAGATCGAGTCACGTGGCTGTAACGTTCATGGGCAAGAATGAATTGGCACAGCTACTCCGGAACAATAGGAAAGACGCGAGTAATGATTGGGCTCGCACCACCTAGTAACAAAGCCATTTGAAAGTGACAATAATTAAAGTGTGGTCCTGCTTTTATTAAAATTAGTCTGTTTCTCTATGTGTAAGAGCGAGAAAGAATCCTTCATAATATCAGGATTAGTTACATTTCCTTTACAGGGAATTTTATGATGCTTCATAAAAAAAATTTTATGAAATTTTCTTCTTTATGTGCGTTTTCATGGTCATACAGTAACATCCCTACTTTTCAGTTCTGCATTTTCACAGTATCTACATTTGGCGTCATCAGGACCAAGTGCACGGGTTGGAGGATTTCCGTTCACCTCCAACAGTCCCTAGTGCCCGTCTGGAGCCCTTCTCCTCCTTCTGTCACTGTCGTGCTCAGCGCTGTTCTATCCTATGGACGTAGCACAGTTTGTTCACCCATCTACTGACAGGGGATGTGTTGGGTGTCTCCCTGGCGGGAGCTGGGAATAGAACTGTCTATAAAATTTGTGTAGAGGTCTTTGTATGGACCTGTATTTTCATTTCTCTCAGGTAAATACCTAGAAGCAGGATGGATTTATCTTCTCATCAAGTAAGTATATGATTAACCGTGTAGGAAACTGCCGCAGCGTTTTCTAGAATAGCTGCATCATTTTGCCTTCAGACCAGCAATTCAGGAGAGTTTCACTTGCCCTGCATCTTCCTGCCTTTTGTTTTTTTTCCCTTAGACTTTAGGCATTCTAATAGGTGTGTCCTAGCAGCTCCTTGTGGTTTTAATTTGCATTTCCCTATTGACTAGTGACACTGATTGTGTTTTCTTGTGTGTCTTCGCCATTGGTTTCTCTTTTTCTGGTGAAGTATCTGTGTAAATGTTTTCTTTTTTGCCAAGTTTTTGATGGGTTGTTTTTATTATTGAGTTTTCAGAGTTTTTGTATACTCTGGGTACGAGCCTTCTGTCGGATAAGCAGTTTGCAACTATCCAATTCCACTGCTTGCCTTTTTACTCTCTTTGCAAAGTCTTTCAAAAAACCAGTGGTTTTAATTTGAAGAAGTCCGATTTATCCTTTTTTTCCCTTTTGTTTTAAGCTTTTTGCATCCTGAGAAATATTCACGTAACCCAAGCTCATGAAGGTTTTCTCCTGTGTTTTCCTGTAGAAGTTTTGTTGTTTTAACTTTAGCATTTAGACTACGATCTATTTTTAGTTGATTTTTGTATGTGGTGTAGGGTATGCATCAGCCCTCCTTCCCTCCCTTTCCTTCCTATCTCATTGTACCTTTTGGAAAAACCACTTGTTGGAAATGCTCTACTTCCTCATGGAGTTTTTTGGGCACTTGTTTTGAGAATCCGTGAGCCCGGTGCATGGTCAGTTCATTTTATTGACAGCCTGTTTCACCAGCGCACCTGCTCCTTTGATGCTGGTAGTTCTATAATAAATCTTAAAATCTGGTAGTGTCCTACTTGGTTCAGTCTGTCTTTGGCTGTTTCATGTCCCTGGTTTTTCTGTGTAAAGTTTGGAATTAGATCGTTGATTTCTACGGTAAACACCTGCTGGTGTTTTGTAACAGTAGATCATAGGTGGCTTCTCAACTAGGCTGATTCTTCCAGATCACGAATATATCTCTTCCCTTTTTTCTAAGGTCCTCTTTGGTTCTGTCTTGAATGTGTTGTGAGTTTTCGTATATAAACTTAGTGGCTTTAAAATAATCTTCTGTGTGTGTTTTTGTATTTTATTCTTCGTCATCACTGTCTCGGCCACCGTGAGAGCCGTCACTCATTACGTAGCCAACGACTATGCTAATATCCTTACATATGTGATCAAGTTAAACCTTTCAGGAAGCCCAGATTTTAAAATCATTGTTGCCATTGTGCAGATGAGTAAACTGAGGCTCGGAGACATGAAAAAGTCTGTTCTGCTTTGCATAGTATTCTTGGTCTCGGTCCGGTGGTGATTCCAAAATGTCTGCCTCTGGAAATTTGACTGCTGAACTACTCTTCTGTGACGCAGCTGTGTGACTCTTACCATAAAGAGAATGATACTGTGAAACGTCAGAAGGAGTCTGAGTGATTCGAAGATCCCGATTTGGTAGGGAAACAGGATGTTTCTGCTCTTCCCTTTGTGCTTTCACTGTAGGCCGTTTTGTTAGGGTGAGAACACATATGTGCAGCCGTCCCAGCATTCGGGAAGAATGCATGTGGTGGCGCTTTATATGCAAAAGACATACACCCCCATTTGGTTATACTTCAGCTCCTCAAACATTTTCCCGAGTGAATATTCCTGAATTTGGGTTGCTTAAAGCTCTTCACTTCTCCGGTCTCCCCTCCCCAAGCATATCTTAAAATAGCTAAATCATTGCTTGTGTTCCTGTTATTATATTGAGTAATAGTTCCTGGGATTGGAAAAGAAACACTTCCTCCTTAGAATTCCCTTGTCAGTCTGTAATAACTCCCTTTTCTCGTATTTGTGACATTGTGTCTTAATTAATTGTTGTCATGTGTGTCTTCTCTACTAGACTGTGGGTAGACTCTGTATTCCCTCAGTTTTTTATTTTGAAATTTTTTCTTAGATAAAGAAATTGGGGGAAAAATGATAATAGAAACCAGTAGTCTCATCAGCTAGATCCACCCTTTATGGACATTTTGCCCAAATGCATTATCTCTGCCCCTCCTCCTTGGTGGAGTTGTGTATGTGTGTCCTGTAAACTTGTTATTTACTAGACCAAGAGTTCAACACAGACGTCATGACTGGTCATCCTTGTTTCATGTATCTCCTAAGAATGATTCTGCTACATAATCTAAGATTATGACATCTATTAAAATTAACCATGATCCCTTATTAAAATGTAATTCATGACCCAAATGAAATGTCCTCATTGATTCTTTTGAAGGCCTAGGTCAGTTGTCTTGCCAGATGTCCCATTTCTGGATCTGTCCTGCATTTCCTTATGAGCAAATGTTTTTGGCACAAAACGCTACCCAGGTGATAATGTGTCCTTCGTGTGCCAACATACCAGGAGACACAGAAGAATCTGTGGGCAGGATCCAGTACTTTCAAATTGAGCAGCTATCTTCCTTTCCAGTGACCTCGACCTGTGGGTTTCAGTACCTAAAGCAGACCCTGGCTGGAATCAACCAGTCCTTTTGGGGTTGAAAGTGGCAATCTTCGAATTCTTCTATTCTGTCTAAAATCTTTTATCCATCTGTGTTTTTTCTTCTTCTCTGAGGAAGAGCTTTGCCCCTACTTCTCATCTTCCACTCCCCTCACTCATTTATCAGTCTATCAGTTTAGATTCATGTTTTCAAAATTTAGTGTTTATAACCCTTCTCTCCTACTATTCTTTTTGAAACTCAGTATCCCGACTGCCCCACCTGTAGCCAAGGGAGCCTCATCAATCATCCTTCTGTGTCCTCTTGACTTGGTTCCCCTGGTGTGGAAGAAGGTTGTGTCTCTGGCCCCATGTGTGCTGGTCTGGGCAGGGCTCTTTTTAGTCCCCTCTGACCTCCCCCCAGGAGCCCCATCTGCCAACACACACTCACGCTTAAATGGTCATTGAGTGTTGCACTTGTTAATACTCTGCTCCATTCTGAATCTTCTTATCATTTCGGCCTTATTCTCTCAGTTTCTTCTGGTGTGTTCCAGGTGACCCCACTTCCTGAGAATCTCAGGAAACTTTGATTTCCTCAGGTCTGTGGTGAGGTGGAGACGGGTCAGGACGGAGCCCCAGTGGGATGTGTTTTCCTTTACACACCTGCTAGACAGGTACATTGCTCTGCAGAATTCCTCTTGGATACACCCAGCTTGAGTCACACTTCCCCACAGCAGGAGACTTTTAAAATAAGTATCAGGGGCATTTAGCTTCCATATATACCTTTGGGGGCATAGAGTCGTAAGCAGACGAACTATGAGTGCTGTATTGTGATGTGTAGTGTTTGAGCACATATCTGCTCATTATATGTGTGTATATATATATATAATATGTGCATTTATGCATAATAGGTATTAGAAATAATGTTATTATAACAGATTTTTCTATTATATAATAATCTCATATTTCAAAATATATTTTATCTCCTTATGATTCGTGAACTTAATTTTTGTAACACTTGGCATAGTTTCCTCTTTACCCACACATCCAACCAATATAAATAATATTGAGGATAATATCCTTTATGATTCATGAAGAGGAATTTCATCTTATCCCAGGAAGTTTCAACTGTAATCTATAAGTAGGATGATGATAGTCTCTTTTATGGACAGAAGTCAATTAAAGGAAATGTGTAGGCATATTGATCCTTCCTTCAATGGTAAAATTTTATTATGTCTGAATTATCCTTGTTTCTACTACAGTGTGTTTAAAGATGCTGTATTTCATGGGAGAAGATTTGGAAAATCCTAAGCTCTGTAAGGCTTTAATATTATCTGATTGCCGAGTTTATGAAAATAAATACAAAATTTTCTGCTTTACTCTCTGACTTGTGTTAGCAACAAATGGGTTATATTAAGAAGTAGTATACAAAGTATGTATTCTTCATTGTATCCTAACGTTTAATTGTATATGTAGAATTTTATTGTAATTTATTTTTGTCCTCTGTAACAAATGTGAATATGTATTTAATTTATTGCATTGAATAAGTAGCAGATAATTGTTATGGGTAACTTAAGATCCAGATAGTTCCTTTCGGAATGTTTGGCCTATAAACGTCTTCCTACAATTACTGCCATTGTAAAATAGAAATTGATTTTGTTTTTAAAATTAGATTTCTTTCCTTATAGTGTCTGTGATAATATGAAATACCAGTACTCTATGAACTCAACCAGGCACTCAATTTAAATTTAAGATACAGGTGTAATTTTGGTACTAGGAGTGGAAGAAAGCTAATGGATGATATTAGTGTAGTCTCTCAACCATTCCATTTTTAATTTCGTGTAGTTTCTTTTTACCAACATTCCTCATTTTATGGTCCTTCATAAAATAAGGAATTGCAATGTTTTGGAAACTAAATTAATAAAAAGATGCCCATACATTGGATAGAGGCTTCGTGGGATTGAATTGCTCTTGAAATGTGAAAAGGAACATAACACAGTCCTCAGTTTTACCATGGATTGTCTTTCTGGAAAAGTGCACTAAGTTCAAATGTTGTGAATGAATACTCATTTTTCTGAGGACCTTCATTTTAACAATAGAACCTGATTCGGTCTTTCAATTACATCTTATGTTACATCAAATATTTAATTAACAACGTATGAAATACCTTTATACAAGTACAGCGATGACTTGTGCCTTCTGATGTATTTTTCATGGTACGCTTTTCCTTTCATTTTGCAGCATGTTCCACCTCTGCATTTTCAATGTTAATTTCTTCTCTATAGTTGCCCTCCAATCCTGAAAGGGTTAAGATGTTTCACATGACATGGAAACACATAAGTGAGAAAATTTAAAGCAACAGGGAAGAACTGTCATCTGTGTATTTCAAAAAATCTAAGGAGAAAGAACAACTTCACAAGGATCATAGAATTTGGAAATATTTTCCCGAGTATTTACTGTTATTTTACATCTGAGTAGTACATTTCCTTGGTTGATCAGGGCAACTCTTCCCTTTCCTTTTCTCTTTAATGTTTTAGAATCATTGTTTTATCCCTAGTATTGTGAACTCTCATAATGAAGAGTCTTGGTTCTGCTTGACGCTCAGTGTGTGCCATTTGAGAATAATTATCTCATTTAATTATTTTCTATCTTTAAAAGTTTTTGACAGCTTTATGGAGATATAATTCACATACTCTAAAATTCATCTATTTCAGGTGAACAGTTTAAGTGTTTAGTATGATCACAGAGTTGTTTATTACCATAATCAACTTTAGATTATTGTCATCATCCCCCAAAGAAATACGAACCCATGAGCAGTCACTTCCCATTTACCCCCAACCTTGAGCTCTTGCCCTTCACTAATTCCTTTCTGCCTTTATAGGTTTGCCTATTCTGGATCTTTTCTAGCAATGGAATCATGCAGTCTGGGGTTATCCGTGATTGGCTGGTCAGTTTCTACAGCGCTGCTGGCTGGGATTTGGATAGGGAGTGCACAGAATCTGTATGCTAATTTGGGGGATGCCACCATCATAGCAATATTAAGTCTTTCAATCCATGAACATGGGGTATACTTCCATTAAGTATTTTTTTTTTGGTGTTTTTATAAATAGAGTTATTTTCTGAATTTCATTCTTGGGTTGTTCATTGCTAGTGTATAGAAAGGCAGTTGTTTTTTATATTTTGATCCTGTATCCTGCAATCAGCTGAACTCGTTTATTCAAATAGTTTTTATGTGGCTATCCTATCATTTTATAAAAACAGCTTTTGTCTCTCCATTTTCTGTGTTTTTTCTTTCTGGAATCCTTGCCTATCAGATATTGAGCGTTTGTTGTTGTTTTTAGATGTTATTTATTTGAGAGAAAGAGAAAGAGCGAAAGCGGAGGGGAGGAACAGGGAGAGGGATATCAGACTCTGTGCGCTGAGTTCGGAGCCCCAGGCAGACCTAGACCCCATGACCCCAAGATCACAGGAGCAGAGCCCAAATCAAGAGTTGGACACCCAACCGATCAAGCCACCCATGCGCTCCAGATACTGAATCTCTTGAATGGATTCTCTGATGTTCTTACTCTATGTGTGTGTGTGCATCGTTTTGTTCCACTCTCTGGAAGATTTTGTTTTCCCTCCCCATGTTTGGTTAAAATGTTTATTTCTGCTATTGTAGTTTGAATATTCCAGAATCTGTTCTTGGTCTTTGTTCCTATTTTTTATAACATTATGTTCTTATTTTATGGATATAATCTATCTAATCTACTTATAGTAATTAATATAGATCTTTGAATTCTCTTATATATCCCCAGGTTTTTCTTTCCTCTGGGTCTGTTTTTGCTTGTTCGTTTTGGTTTCTCTTACTCATGCTTGATCAACTTCACTCATGAGGCCACGTGGTCTTGATCAGACTTTCTGTTTCCCATGTGTGCATGGAGGTTGGAGGGGCAGTGAGCCTGGGTGGGCTGAACCTCTGTGGGCAGACAGTGCATATGCTCCTTTGGGCTGGTCAGTTTCTCCAAAGAGGATTCTTCTGGTCCCTTGTCCCAGTTTGATGTGGGTCTGAGACCGGTGGAAGGGGTTCATTTAAATGTCCTTGCTGCTATGTGGGAGCTGGGCGGAACAGAGAGTGGGGAACATAACGGTGTTTGGTTGCCTGTCACTAGATACTTTCAGCCAGGTGGCTCCTGCCCCCATTTCTCTCCGGCTTTGTCAGGCACCCCTCCCCTTGCCGGGAATCAACATGTGGTCCCCTGCCTGGGGGTGAGCGGGAGCATCCCCTCGGTGGACGTGCTGGGAGTGAGCACATTGGCACCATTGATTTCCGCCTCATAATGTAGCCTTCGCTTTCTGAGTCTTCCTAGGGCTCTGTGCCTGGAATCGGCAGTTTCCTGTTAGAGGATCATCCCCTTCCTGCGTCCGGGGCGCTCGATAACCATTCATGCTTCCCTCATCAGCTTCCAGAATTCTCTTGTCTTTAGCTGTGCCTCTCCTCAGTCTCTTCGTCCTGGTGGGTTTGTGAGGTGAACGGTGTTCTCTGTTGTCTGCTTAATGTGAGGAAACAGAGGTGAGGTGTGTTTGGATTATCTTTAATTCTTCATGCAGAAGCCCTGAGGTATATTTTCACAAACATCATCTCTACAGAGACTTTGGAGAAATCTTTGGGCCAGGGAACATTTTGAGGTATTCCTCAAAATGTTTTGTTGTTAACATTTTGGACTCCCTATTCTTTTTTAAATTTCTTCGTAGCAAATAGAACCCTTACACATTTCCCTTGTGGTTTTCCCTTTCTGAATACAGAAAGCCTCAGGAGCCCTGGAGCTTTCCCCTTTGCTGTAACAAGAACTCATCCATCCAAGTCTTGCCTGCCTTTGGAATGGCAGACCCTGCTCTCAGTTCTTCCCTTTCCCTACTTTCCGTGCTCATAATGTAGCTTTACAGTATTGGTTCTTTGGTTTGAATGCCCCGCAAAATGAAAATCAGTTTGCCAAGGCTTCCATCTTCGCACCCGTACCACGATCCTTGCCTGGTGCCGCTGAGCGCTGTATCCCACCTGTTGAGGGTTCCTTTTTCTTTCGTCTTTAGTGATGATCATGAGGTCTGTTTTCATCACCATGCCTGAAACTTCAACATCTAAGCGAGAGTTTCTCTTCAGAGTGCTTAGCTCGGTGAAAATGTGTTCAGAATCTTTTAACAAGCCATCCCTGGAAGTCAAGAAGCGTAATCCCAGACTTCAGTGGATCTGGGACCTGGATCCCGCCCCCCCCATCCCGCACCTGGGGCCGCTGGGTCAGTGTCCCCAGCTCCCTCTGCTGTGGCTTGAAGCTGCCCCCAAATCCCTTGCCATTTGGAGCACTTTGAAGAGAGTTAAAATTTCTGCCTGTACCATGTGTCCAGAGAGAAGAGGTGGGCTGTGTGCCAAGTGTGAGCTCCAGGGTCACGAGTACCATTTTTGTCTCGATGACAGAACCGCCAAGAGCGGTTTCCTACAGCACCTTCACGTTGCGTGGCTACCCTGCGTTTTAGTACAGAGAGGAGGCGTACACTCCCAGGACTGCTCCGGGCCAGGCATTTGAATCCTTGGGGTTTCTCCTTCCCATTCGCGCACTCACCCTTAGCCCTTACACAAGGCAAAGCAGACAAAGATACTGTTTCCAGGGTAGGTCTCGTCCTTGATTCCCATTCTCCCAAATGTGTCCTTTTCAAAAATCTTTGGCTTTTGTAACCTGCGGTGACTTAGTAGATTCATTTGCAAAATGTCCCCTCCTCCAAGGGAAGTGTTTGATTCTGCCTGTTAGTCGTTTTTCCTGTTTCCTCTCCTGCTTGTCTATCTGCCTGGTGCCCCGGGAGTCCAAGCAGCTTTAACACCGGAGCACTGATGCATGGACAGGGTGGCCCGCCGCTGAGATTTTTGAGGCTAGGGGAGCCGGAAACACGGAACTCAGGGACGGGGACAGCTGGTTCCTGCTGCCAGATGACATCTTTTTCTCTCAGGACCATCTTCTAAAATACTAACCTATTTCCAGTTTACAAAAATAATTTAGTTTTGCCCTCCAGCCCCTGATGACTATTTTTTCCTTCTTTCTCTTCCTTGTTGTTCCTTTATCTTTTTTCTTTCTTGTGCTGTATCCTTTATCCTGCTGAAATATGGCTTATGTAATTATCTCCATGCTTGTTCCTCGAGCATTTTCTCATTTTATTAAAATATTTCAGATTTGCATGTTAACGTTTAATGTTTTCATGGTTGCACCACGTTCCACGATCATGCTCTGGGGGAGGGTTGCCTGATTTAGCAAACAGCAATACAGGGGACCCGGTTCAACCTGAGCTTCCGCTAAATGATAAAGGGCTGTGTTTGTGTATGGTGTCCCATGCAGTATTTTCCAGCACAGTATTTGGGACATACCTATTTTTCTGTTGTCCACCTGAGATTCCAAATGAACTGGGCACCCTATGGTTTATTCCGCCGTCCTACAAAACATCGTATTGTTTAACACAGTTGCTTATTTTTCAACACAATGCACGTATTTTCAGCAACGCGATGGACATCTTTAGGCATAAAATTTCATATTTTGAATTAATTTCCTTAGGTGGATTGTTAGCAGTGGAATTACCAAGGAGATGAGTATTTTTTTCTAAGACTTCAAAGCTGTTGCCAAATCGCTTTTTAAAAAGGTTATAGCAATTTATGCTCCCACCAGCAGTGTGTAAGAGTGCTTGTGCCCTGCCCCCTTGCTACAGGATCCTCACTTAAATACTCCTTTGCTCTTCTGGCAGGCAAATAATGATAAATCATTTTCATCTGTGATTACTAATGAAGTTCACATTTTTTTTTATTAGCATTCTGTGTCCTGATTTTGAAGTTTTCTGCAACCGTATCCTGACTTCTCTGCTCCTGCTTTGCATTGCTTTGAACTGTAAGGAATATGTCTGATCCTTATTTATTTCCTTGTGTTTACTCCGCCGCTGGGGCTAGACCCTGGTCCCCATGCTCAGGTTTCAGGATGAGTTCTGCACAGTCCTCACCAGCCTACCCGCCAACCCACCCATTGTTCAAAAGCAAAAGCTTCCTAAGACTTCTAAATGCTTTTCAAATAAATCAATTAAAAAGCATAGGAGAGTAATTTTCTTTTGAGCCTGCAGCATGAAAGTTTTTTCACAGTTCTCCTCCATTGCTGCTTCTTGGGTTTGGACCGGGTTCAAATACAACTTCGGTAACCACCCGCTGGGTCCGCCCCCAGAACCAAACCCTCCTGCCCCACCCATGACCGCTGTACAGAAGAGTTCTGCTAGGTTCATGAGGGCGTAAAGCCTCATGGTCCTCACATCCCTTCCCTCTGGAAATATGGGCACCCCGTGCGTGGGCCTCCTTTCCAAAAGCATTGCTATGGATTCCAACAGGCATGTTACCCTGTTCCTGCTGGGGTCCAAAGCTTCAGCCTAGTACAGAGTACAAAATAGCAAGATTTGCTTCCTCTAAGGAAGAAAGTCTGAATAGTACACATGTTCTGGAATATTTCTGTAGGTGAACTAAATAGCACCTTTGTACTCCCTGGCCTTTTGACCTCTAACTCGTGGTATTGCCCTGCCTCTGTGTCCCTCCCTAGGCATCCTCCCGATTAGTCCTCATCTCTATAAAGTAAGAGGCCTTTGGCTTGCCTTGAAAGTGCTACGTTCTCCTGACTTATTCATTTTATGCATTGTGCCAGCTAGCCCAGCCTCGGCCTTGCATGAAGTTCGCAGCATTCTGTGGCAATCTGCTCCCTTTATCGAGTATCTCCGTACCACCTGCTCGAGGACCTGCCCGGGCTCCCGATGCGCCGCTTTTTCTCCTTGGTGCTGCTCCACGCTCCTGCTCTTGGCATTCTCAAACCTGCTCTGGGGCCTCGCTTTTCTTTCTTTTGACTTGATATTGACATTAAGTACTGGGGTATTCTGCATCGAATTATCCAAAGCTGGCTTTGGGATTTTAGTGATTCTAATGTGGAAGCCCCCATTTTTCAACTGTTTTGACCTGCAGTGAGGTAACTTGAGCCCCTGCCAGGTGCATCTTGGCCAGTTCAGGCCCCTTCTTGCTCCAGAAAAGCTCCTGGTCTCTGGAGGAGGAGCCCAGCCACAGAAGGCTGTGTCGGGGAGGAAATTGGGGGTGCCCAGTGACGCCCTCTTCTCACCCTCCTACAACTTTCTCTGATGCCTGTAGGAATGTGAGTCTCCATCTCATGTTGGCCATCAGCAGCGACCTCAGATTTCTTAGAAAAAGAATTAAAATGTATATCTGGAGAAGAGGAAAGATGTTAGCTCTGCTGCTAGGCTCCCACGCTGCCAACGGCAGCACTAGGGCCATGCCCAGCTTTGCCGCTAACTCATGGGTGGGGGGCACTCAGCCTCAGTCTTACTGCCTGTAAAATGGGTCAAGAAGAGAATCAGTGGTGGGTTTGAGCAAGGCTTCAGCATAGCCCTCGACACATGGTGGTTGACTGACACATAATATCACGAAGACCCTTATCCAAGAGCTAGCTAGCGTCTCGTTAAGAGTAGAGAGACAAAGGCAGGTTCTCCTGAGCTCATGGGAATGCCAAATATTTACATATTTCAAAAGTTCATCTTCAAAGACATTGTGCCATTTTACAAATCATTCCTCCAGCAGAAGAGAAGCATTCTTCATCTCTTCTTTTTTGTTGTTGTTTTTTGTTTTTAAAGATTTTATTTATTTATTTCACAGAGATCACAAGTAGGCAGAGAGGCAGGCAGAGTAGGGTAGGGGGAAGCAGGCTCTCTGCCAAGCAGAGAGCCCGATGCGGGGCTTGATTCCAGGACCCCGGGACCATGACCTGAGCTGGAGGCAGAGGCCTCAACCCACTGAGACACCCAGGCGCCCCTCATCTCTTCTTTTGAAATCTATCTTGGAATCTGAATCTGGGCAATTCTCATCATTCACAAGTAATTTACATTTCTGTGCAAACAGAATCTCCCGTAGTTCATACTTGTATTTGTTCAATTTGCGTCATGTACCCTTTGGGGACTCATTTGGAAGCATACATGTGTATTAGAGGAATACAGGGGATTGGGGCAAATAGTGGACTGTCCCGTTCACTGTCGAGTGTGTGTTAGATTCATGCAGAGGACATGGGGGTATCGAGTGTGCTGCTTGTAGGAGTGGGGTTCCTAAAGGAACGCGGTCTGGGAACTCATTAAATAGGGCAAAACTGGGCATAGTCCTGTACGTGTGTCTCATCCTACAATTGGACCATACTTGTACTGGTTTAGTGGGAGAAAATATATGTCCCATGTCATTAATTTAGATGAAAATATGGAAGAGCAAGGATGGCTTTTAAGATATCCTGTGACCCCCAGAAGGGGTAGATGGTGGACTGTGGCAACACGACCACTTGGCCCTCCACCCACCCCGCAAGCTCAGTCCCCTTCAGTGCACATACATGCACATGTGCATGTACACACACACACACACACACACATACCTGCCTGTGTGCATACCCACGGTTGCACACATACCGGCTGCCTCTTCATTAGCTGCTTTGGTCTTGCTGTTTTCTCGAGGTCTTGATTCTGTTGGTTGGTTTCTGTGTTCCCTCTTCCTCTTCCTTTTCTGCTAGGAGAAACCCTTCTCTCGCCCACTTTGCATTCTGATGAGCCTGCCTGCCTCTTCACATTCTTCTTGTGGACGAGAATTGGACCATAACTCATTGTGGAATCGGTGGTGATTGCCTCCAAATTGGCCAAGGGGGACACAGGCAGAGTTTGAGAAATAAAAGTCCTCTCTTTGCCATGGCCCAAGAGGAAAGGCTGCACACGCGGTCCGCCCAGTAACAAGAGCAGCGACTTTCCGTGGAGCACCAAAACAGGAGCGGCAGTGCTTTCAATCTTGTCTCTAATTTTTGCATATTTAATGCAAAACATATTTAGAGCTTGTTTTTCCAGCCTCAGGAAGCATTTAATGCAGTTCGAGAGAAGGAGGTGTAGCGAAGCCCAAGATGGTGAGGTCGGAGGGCCCGGTCCTCTTAATGCCAGCCATCCAGCCAGGAGGCTGGAGCTTGGGGACCCGCTGCCCATGCCCCTGACCGTTTCCACGACAGAATCTTAGTTGATACCAACGTTTCCTAGGAGTGGTGTTCTCTCCCCGTCTGACTGATTCTTCTCATTCCTTTACAGGGAAATTTTGTGGCTTGTATGACAGCGATTTTACGACAAATGGAAGATTATCATTATGCCCATTTGATCAAGACTTTTGGAAAAATGAGGACTGACGTTGTGGTAAGTGTGACTTTGGCCCTTTTCATAGGAGTATGTTTGGGGGCCAGCGTTATAGGCAAGACCCTGTTGTCGGTGTTTCCATTTTAAGTTTGATTTTGCGTATGGGGACTGATTTAAGTATGAATTTGCGTGGGGACTTGGCTCCAGTTGGTTTGAGAAGCCACCTGGCAAAAAGGAAGCTGTGTTTCTAAGAAAATGAGGGTCCCAACACACAGACTTGTTCCTAACACTGATTTTGGGAGTGACTCAGCATGTCAGCCCAGAAAGGGCTTCCTTATGCTCTGGGGTCACTGGAGATGTGGAGACCCTACCCATGGAGAGTGTTCTAGTAACTCCTGTTCACGTGTTGATTGGCTTCTCAATAGCAGAAGGCAGAGAGTCTTTTCAGCTGCAAATCATACTCTCGTATTAATTAGCTCTAATCATGGGAACTCATCAGCATTTCTCCAAATAATTCTTCAGTCTTCCTCAATGCAACTATGATATGGCTTAATTAGGACAAGCATGATAGAGGGGAAGTTTGTGCTTCAGAAGCACCTCCCTAACGACCTGAAATCCCGTGGCTGGACGGTAGATGTCTTCCGTGAAGCTGCCACCACACTCGGCCGAGTTCTCGGCTAGATGGTGACCTAAACTCTGGGGTCTAGTAACACACATTTCATTTCTGAGACCCCTAGATTCTTAGTGGATCTAGCAAATGCTACTAGTGTTTCTAGAACAAGGTTGGTGACACTTTACATCATTATATTTACTTTACTAAGGGAGGAGAAGAAGAATGCATGTGATGATTATTTTCCAAAGGATTATCATTATTATTATTATTATTTTTAAGATGTTATTTATTTATTCGACAGACAGATCACAAGTAGGCAGAGAGGCAGGCGGGGCGGGGGGAAGCAGACTCCCCGCTGACCAGAGAGCCTGACGCGGGGCTCGATCCCAGGACCCCGGGATCATGACCAGAGCCAAAGGCAGAGGCTTCAACCCACTGAGCCACCCAGGCACCCCCAAAGGATTATTTCTAATAAAAAACAGCCTTATTAATTGTTGCCACTCTGAGTGTGCGTGCATGCATATATATAAATTTCTAAGGAGACAAAAATGGGTCTGCACCTTAAAATCAGAGCAATTTTCCTTAAATGAAAGTGAAGGAGCAAGAATATACATGTGTTTGTGTCTCTTGGTGTTTAGTTCTTTAGCTTAAAGGAGGGGTTGCTCCGGTATGTGATCTTTATTACCTTTGGTCCTGTCACTCCTCGGCTGTCATGGCGTAGTGAAATCATGTGATATGGGGAACGTTCCGTGCCAGCAGTGAATCTGAACGGTATCCTTCATCCCTGTTTGGGTCAGTGGAAGGGAGTTGTAGCCGAACCTACATGAACAGTTTCCTAGATGGCATTCCAGGCTGAATAATACAGTTTTCAGAATGAGAAGCATTACCCGTCCTGGATACTTAGGGCTGCGATTAATCATTTGTCCTTTATCAGAACAGTCCTATGATCCAAATCCACACATGCAAACCGTGAAAAATATTTTGTCTGAACCATTAAGAGGTGTCGTTGGTAGGGAAGCTCTAGTGCCTCGAGAAACGTGATTCTACAGAGTGGCTTTTAAAAATGACTATAATTTGCTGAATTCCAAGTGGTGCCCTCTCTCCTTGCTCAGAGAAGATGACCAGATACTTACTACATGTTGTGGTCCTGATTTCCCAAGGGTTTTTTTTTTTTTTTTTCCTTTAGACACAGCAGTTCAGAAAATCAATTATTTGCAGATGATTTGATTTCCGCTATAAAATGGCATTTGTGGTTTGGATATCATGAATTCCTATTGCAAGGACTGTAGACCTTTTTATTGTTGATAATCTGTCAGAAGCTTTGTGAAGTGTGTTCCTATCTGTTAACTGTACATAGAAAGTATTTGTTTTTCTACTCCAACAACTGCCCACAAAAATGAGAGATCATTTTGTGTTCAGTAATTGAAAGTTAGTTAGTACTGCGATCTGAAAACAGCCTAGACCATTTTCTCGGGACCATGTCCTTGTAACAGGTGCTGCTTCAGGTTTTCAAATTGAGCCCTTGTTTGGTTGGATGAGTGATTCCCATGGAAAACTGCAGTTACCGTCAATGCCAAAGTCATGGGGTCAGCGCTGTTACTTTTACGGTCTCTCAAATGGCCCTGGGACCCCAGGCCAGGGAGTGGAAGGAGCATGGCGTGAGGCAGAATGATCCAGAAAAGAGAAACAGTGGACATGTACGGTTCCAGATTCTTGGGACAGAGTGATTTCCAGTGTGGTGCGCCTCACGGGACTGTTCTGTTCTTGTGCAGTGGAGATGCTGAGCGGCAGGATGGGCGGCTGGCTCTTCCCTGTCCAGTTGCACCATCAGGAGCACAAGTAGAGAACTTGCTCTGTGTCCGTGGTAAGATCAGAGGTGATGAGGAGCAGCCTGGACCTTCCAGGGAAGACGGCTGTCTTGCCACATGTCCCAGATTCCCACTGGGTGGCCCTTCAGAAATGTCGGTTGAGTGACCAAATGAACAGTGCCCTTACCGAGGGCAGTGCAGGTAGAAGTAATGCTTGCTGGTTCAATGTCGAGTGAAGGGGCACCTGGGTGGCTCAGTCGTTAAGCATCTGCCTTCAGCTCAGGTGATGAACCCAGGGTCCTTGGGATTGAGCCCTGCGTCGGGCTCCCTGCTCAGTGGGAAGTCTGCTTCTCCCTCTCCCGCTCCCCCTGCTTGTGCTCCCTCTCTCGCCGTCTCTCTCTCTCTCTCTCTGTCAAGTAAATAAATAAATAAAATAAAAAATAAAAATAAAAAAATAAATGTCGAGTGAATGCAAAACTCGAGGGCCATGGCCTTCTGGCTTCTGCCGTGGACTCACAGCGACTGTATGTCCCCAAGCAGCCCCACCTGTCCCGTGGCTTCTCCACTTCTGGGTTCTTTCCTAGGGAAGCCCAGGGAGCAGGCCTGTGAGCCAGCAGGTTTCTGTCTCTGGAATGCCCTGTGCCTTCATTCAGTGTCAGTTCCACCCGTTGTCAGGACCATGACCTGACAGCTGTTCCCATCTCGCCAGGTGGACACACGCCCTTTGCTCATTGTTCATTACCCTGTGTGTCCCACTCAGCCATCAGCCTGTCCTGAGGTGGTCCTGACATCTCCCACCAGAGATGGTAGTGAGTGAGGATGCTCGTGGGATTTAGGAAAGCAAGGATGTTGGCAGGTGGCTGTCCGTGTGTCTGCGAAACCCTCCGCTCATGGCTGAGCCTTGAGCTCCACATGGAGAGCGGCCACACGGCGACCTGAGCGTCTTCAGTGGCTGGGGAGCCTTGTGTGGGATGTTTATTTCTTGGGACCCTTTCCTTGTAAAACAAAACTATAGCGGAGGTACTCTTCACTAGATGGTGAGTCTGGGGAGTGCAGAAGCCTTTCTCAGTGAATTCCCCCAGTGCCCTGTTGAGCGTCAACCTGATGGTTGCACAGTGGAGGAAGTAGCGGGCAAAGGAAGCAGGCCTGTTCTCGGGGCCCTGTAGTCTGGCGGAGAACATCCTCTCTAATCAGGGCATCCTCCCACCCAACCCCCGTTGTCCATGCTGCAGCACAATGTCCTCCTAAAGTAGCCGGACCGGATGGAGTCCACTGGGCAGGAAGCCTTTGCGAAAGAGAGGATCGTGGAACACTGAGGAATAGAAGGCAGAGCCCTGCAGGTCGGGGAGGGGGAGGAGAGCTGTCATGCTCAGGAGGCTGTGCGGGGGCGGGGCGTGGGGGTGGGGAGAACGGGCAGTGAGAGGACCAGGGATGAGGTGAGCCTCGACAGGGCCATCCGACCACGGGACCCTGTACACCATGCTGAGAAACGCTGTGTTCTTTGCTTGTTTTCAACTTTCTACACCATTTATTTGTTCCTCTTTGTTTTGAAATTATTTTTCCAGGCCTTTGTTTTTTTTGAGTAAACTTTTTGAGATAATTGTGACATTGCATGTGGCTGTACAAAGTAATATTCTACCTGCTTTCCCCGGTGCTAACATCTTACAGATCTATAGCCTGGGATCCAGTCAGGAGGGCGACATGGCTGTGGTCCCCAGATCTCAGGAGCATTCCCCCAATTCTACCTGTCCTCTCTCCCCTGTTTGTCACGCAAACCTTCAACTGTGCAGGGAGCCCGAAAGAATAGCACAATGAACACTACGATTCTTGCCATCCAAATGCACCAGTCGTGAGCACTTTGGTATCCTGTAAGTGTGTGAGAAACATGCCTCTGCCTTAGTGGGTCAGCGAACCTCTCTCAAGAACTAGGACCTCCCCCAGCAGCCTCATTGCCGTTCCGGGACGTCACACACAGAAGCATGCATACTCAGATTTTCTCCATTCTTCCGGTCTTTCTTGTCTTTCATGAGGGGCTTCCTCAATTCACGATCCAGTCCAGATTCCCTCGTTGCATTTGGTTGTGCCTCCTTCATCTCTTTTCTAGAACAGGTCCCTCACCCTGTCTTGTCTTTCTTCATGCTGCTTTGTATGGTTTTCGGCGTGCTGCCCTGTCCCTCCATACGTCCTGCAAACTGCAAGCTTGGCCTAAAGTTCAGATTCATACTTTCGGCAGGAGAGCTTCAGAGCTGGGGTGAAGTGCTCCCCATTATGCCCGTTGGGAGGGTGGAGATGCCGAGCTCAGCATGACCTGACCATGAGTTTGATCGCTTGGTTGAGAGCGGGCACCAGCCTGACCTCCCCATTGTGAAGACACCTAGCCCTTCACAATTGTCTCATGATCTTTAGCTTATGCTTCAGCATCCCCACAGCGTTGGCCAGTGTCCAGTCTCCTGACCGCTCTTCATCTGATGATCATCTACTGAGGGTCCTTGTCTGAAACACTTTCTCCTTTGGCATAGCAAGATTTCCTTCGAGTGTCAAGACGCTTTGTCTTTAAGAACATTGGGAAGCCTCCAGGCATGTGGGTGAAATGGAAGGTTGGGAAATGTTGGTGCCTTGGCCAGATTTGTAATTTGAAAAGGCCACTCTGGGTCAAGGGGAGGGATCATGAGGGACAAGAGTGGACATGGCGTAGGGAGACCAGGATTCCCCTCAACAGTCTGGGTGAGAGAGGATGACCATTTGTTCAGGTGGGTGGGGATGGGGATGGACAGAAGCAGATAGATTCACGACAAGAAGATTGTGGCTGTGGACTGATGGCTGTTGTTAGAGCTGCCCACTTATTATACGGGGCATCCTGTGAATAATCAAACTGAAAGAGACAGTGGGAATGGATTGGCACTGAAAGAGGAAATTTTCACCAAAGATCTTATATTAGTCCTCTGTGTCCCCTTGTTGACTTGGAGATGCAGTGTAATCGTCTGCTAAGCCTCATCGGCCATGGAGAGGACCATCGCCATGGCTAGTAAATTCTGCAGACGGACAAGGACGCCTTGCAAAACCTCATCCTCCACAATATGCAGCATTTTGCCTGATCAGCAAAGTACCAAAATTTAACAGCTGAGCCATACTAATGAAGTATGGGACTGTGTTTCCTAGGAAAAAAAAAATAAGGGAGTTGGGGAAAATGTGCTTCTCTTCCAGAATAATAAAACCCAGACCCTGTATCTCAATTATTAGGCTTTGAGGAGTGATCAGCAAGAAAGCAATTTCATGCAAATAGAGATGTGGCTAAATGATGGCACTCAGCCGGCCAAATATGCAACCTGGTCATTAAAATGTGAAACTCTTGACAAAGTGGGGAAACTTAAGTGGGGAAATATAAATTGCTGTTATTAGCCTGGGGAGAGATGCCCCATTCATCGTGTCCAGGGCCCCCGGAGCACCCTGCCCGGCGTGAACTCAGGGCTTTGCGGTCAGAGCTCATGCGAGCAGAGTCTGGAGGACATGGGATGACTTTTCTCTCTTGAAGAGGCCCAGGTGATTATCTTCTCCTTGACTGGGGGCCTCTACTGTCAAAAGGGGATCACGGTTGCTCCCTGAGCTTTTATTCATGGTAGGGCGCATGCAGTAGGCATGACTTGCCACAACCCGGCACGGCTAGTTCGGTTGCAAAGAAAGGATTTGGCTTGGCCCAGCAGCTCACCGATGCTATCAAATTTAGCTGGTGCCTTTTTGCGAGAAGCACTTGTTTACGACTTTGCTGAGAGTTGCTTTCTTGGCTGCTTAAATTCTGTACACCACTGTGGGCTTCGCAGCCATTGCACCTAATTATGATTCCATAGATTAAATAAATGAGAAATAGCCACTCATTTGGTAATCTCTGACCATGGCCTCATTTTTCTAAGTGAGTTCTCTGTGGCTTTCCCCACGTCTACCCCTCATTGGAGGGAGCTTGCAGACTCCCGGAGAGGTGTGCTTTTCAGGATACGCGCTCGTTCTGTTCTGGTCAGCTCAGAACAAGGGCCAGGCCTGCAGGTTCAAGAAATTCTCCAGATTCTGACAGGCCCAGGGTGGAGTCCCTCCGACACAGGTACCCCTTCGGGATGCCACGAGCAGCATAGCATGGCGGGGAATGACCCATGTGGTAGAGAGGATCGTGTCCAAGGTTGGCATCAGCGTCACTGAGTAGGCTGTGGGGTTGCAGCTGCCATCTGAAAGTGGCCACATGACCACGTGCTCCGATGGTTATGATGAACCGAGCTGGTGTAGATGGTCAGGAGTTCCCACCTGAGCCTTTGGTTTGTAAATTACATAAGAAAAAGGAATGGTATAACTACCCCATATTCAACCTGCTGGGCCCTGTTCATAATGAAAAATGTGTTTTGAGTAAATCCTGCATGTGATGTTTGCAAAATGCATGTTTCCTATAAGCAGAAAGAATGTGGTATTTGTAACCTGGAGAGCTCCTCTTTATGACTATGACAGAGAGCCGCCCAGGTCCCGTTTCTGAAAATATCCCTGAGAAAGTTATCACAGGCAGGAGGTGCTCCAGCAAACAGAAAGAAAAAAGCTCCTGTGAAATACATCTTCATTACTCTTTAGAATGTTTTCATTCCGCTAAAAAAATGAGGTCATTTATACTGTAATTATTCAAGAGGGGATTGGTTTTCTCCTTTCTCTTGGTGGGCTGTTGCAATGTTCTATTTTTTTTTTTTTTTCAGGATTTCCTGATGGAAACATTCATCATGTTTAAGAACCTCATTGGGAAGAATGTCTACCCTTTTGACTGGGTGATAATGAACATGATGCAGAATAAGTGAGTATGGGGAGGAAAGCTCCCACCTCTTACAAGGTGTCTAATTCACGTCTGCTGGGAACAGTGGTGTTGCCTGGATACCATGGGGGCTCTCCTATGAGGAACACATCCTCCACATTCTGTGGTGCAAACAGTTGTTTGGAGAAGCAGACCTGGAGAGTGGGTGATTTCCTTATGCCAACGCGGGGCTCTGCCTTCTGGGGAAACACAGAGCTGAGCCCTAGCCCCTCCTTAGCCTTGGTCTGCGGCAGCCTCTGGCAAGGGTACAGTTTGCCATCAGTTTGCCATCTTATTTTAACCACGTGTGTATTAGCCCAAGTGATTCTCCTCTGTCTAGGTTTTTGAAAGGTGTTTGCATTTCTCCTATTTCAGCTTTAAAAAGTGAGCATTTTCTTTGTACTTATTAAATATTAATCTTATGCCTTGTTTATCATTTCCCTGTGAAGGCTGTTGGTTAACTTTCCAGTGTTTGTGTTTTATAATTTCTGTAAGCACCAGTAACAATCCTTGGGTTCTCAGTCACATGTGATTCCTGGAAGAAATTACCGTTGACCTCCTTTTTTCCCCTCCTTCCTTATTGCATTTTTTATGGAGATAATTGTAGATTCATAGGCATTGCAGTTATAAAAAGAAATACAGAGAAATCTGTGTATACTTTACCCAGGTTCCCTTAGTGATAACATTTTGCAAAACGAGAGCTCCTTGCTGCAGCCAGGGGCTCAGCGACGATGGATTTCACGGGGTCCCACAGGTCTTCCTGCTGTGCTTGTGCTTGGCCGTGGCGCCTTTTCTTGAATCCGCCAACACGTGGGTCCTTCTCGCTGTCCATGTCACACGCCGCCTCCTCGCCCCTCTAGCTCTACCCTCTCGAAACCCAGGCACCCACTAATTTTTCCTCCACTTCTAAAATTTTGGCATCTCAAATGTGATGTGTAAATGGAATTATACCAAATGTAACATTCCAGGATTGGCTTTTTTCATTCTCCGTCATTCCCTGGAGATGCATTCAGGTTGCTGGGCACATCGGTCGTTTGTTCCTTTGGATTGCTGGGCGGCGTTCCGTGGTATGGATGGTTTAACCGTTCACCTGCCGAAGGACAGCTGGGCTCTTTCCAGTTTGGGGCTGTTACGAATAAAGCCACCACAAACATTGGCATATGGAGTTTTGTGTGAGCATAACTTCATTTCCCTGGCATACACCCCCTGGGGTAGGTCTGCAGGGTTCTGCGCCCGGTCCTCATTTAGGTTTGTAAAAACTGCCCGACTACGGCTGTACTGTGTTACGGTCTCGCTAGCAGGGTGATAATGATCCTGCTTTTCTGCATCCCCGCCAACATTTGCCAGGGTCACTGTTTCTCATTTTAGCCCTGGGGAGAGATGTGCCGTGTGTTTCATTGTGGTCTGGATTCACATTTTCCCCGATGCAGCAAACAATGGCATCATTCAAGAGACCGTTGACCTGGTCTTAGTGCTGACCAGAACTGAAGGCAGGCCCTGGTGCAGGGTGTGGTCCCTCTTCTCTTCCTGGTGACGGCACACGAGAATGTGACCTGCATCTCTCAGACAGAGTGGCCACCGTGGCCTGGTGGCCAGCCCATCCGTTCCGCACCCTGGGGTGGGGCTTGAGGGGGCGCTGCTCCCTCAAAGGTCAGATGTGAGTCACACCTCTAAGTTTGACTTGGCGCCTCCAATCCCAGGGTCCCACGGGGTAAACTGTCCGGATGGTACAGCCACACTCTATTGATTGGTGCTATTTGATGATGAGCGAGAATCTGTTTTCAGTTTTACCACGATGATCACCTCATTCCCTCTCCCTTCTAGTCCATCTTCAGCCTTGTGCTGCCAACGCTGACATGTCTGAGCGTCCTCCCATCACCCCAGAACCGCAGTGTGGCTGAAAGCCACATAGCCCCTGGTTCAAAGTGTGGAGCACTGTGCTCAGAGCCTCCTTCTCTGGGTATTCTGTCCAGCTTCTCCCGACGTGTTCTGTTGTTTCTGTGGTGAGAAGGTGGCTTAACCTGTGGTCTCCAGAATCATGTGTTCCCTGCACGTCAAGCCATCCCTGTCCCTGTGTCCCAGCTCACTGGCACACGTCTGTAGGACCCAGCTGCGTGACAGAGACACCCGGTGTATGGTGGCATCTGGGAGCCAAGCCTTTGCATCTTGTTGTAGGGAGGAGAGTTCTTGTCTGGGGGCAGGGAACCTCTACGAAGGAGAAGCCATGTCTGCTGTGTCCTCATTGCAAAGGCTGTGACGGCCGCTTTGAGGATGAAGTCTGGTGTAGGTGATAATAGAATTCAAGTCTGGGGCGGGGCGTGCATCCTCTCCTCTTGTTTGGGGTGCCAGAGGCTGCAGCACCAAGAGACATCTTGATGAGGGACACACTGTGAATTTAAACTCCCTATGGTTTATGTCACACATAAAATGTGGTACAGAACTGTCTCATCTAAAATCCTAGCTCTCTGGGGCCGAGCCATCCAGCTGAGAGTGCTTCCTCTGGTAGAACTTTCTAAGGCTGAGCAGCGTTTGTGTGTGCGTGTATGTGTGCGTGTGTGCGTGTGTGCCTGTCCCCATGTCCGTGTGCCTGGGCGAGTGCTGGTACCAAGCGAAAGGACTTGGGTTTGCAGAGATTCTGGGTGTGTGAGGCTCTGAGCCACACAGGTTCCTGTCACGGTCAACACATGCTATAGTAACAGGTTCCCAAGCCAACATGTGTCGCAGAGGAGTGAGCCACAAAGGACGCATGTAGGTCAGTGTTTGTGTAGCAGTGAGTATAGGCTTCGTTCGGGAGTCCCACTGCAGCCCGCTCTGCTGAGTGAACAGTACTGGTTTTTAGAAGCTGAATCAGTTGGGTTTTGGAAGACACCTGGGTGTGTGACCCTTCAGTTCTCTTGAACGTTCTTGCTTACATGTCTGCTTCCAAATGAAGAGCTTATTTAGTTTTTTATGGGAGGCAGTCATTCTTTGTGATGTATCCTGTGTTTGCATCCGAGGGCTGCACATGAGCATTTGACAGGCTTTCCATGTGCCAGGCACTGCCGTGGGGATAGCCCAGGAATCATGCCCACAGTCCCCGCAGCAGCACTTGGAGACAGTTTTATGCCCATTCTACAGATGGGGAGATTGGAGCCTGAAGGTTTGGTAACTTGCCAGAAGACACACAGCTGGGAAGCGATAGGGCCAGACTTTACATCCAGAGCCCACCCTCTAAACCACCTTGCTACCTTGAATATGTCTCCCGTGCTTCAGAGAGTGTTGTTTTTAACCCCGGTGTCCTTCGAGTGCATCTTTCCTGGGAGACTCCTGCTTACCTGAGTGAATGTTAAGCACGGAAGTCAAAACGTTCTTTACTCGGCTTTCTTCACCGTGAAAGGGTACTTGTTTAAGAGGATATCACTGATTGCCGAAATGGATAGAGTCCTGCTGTAAACTTCTAGAAGAACAAAAGCTCACTACTATTGTAATGAAGTAATTTCCTAGAAATTATATAGATGCCATATGGCATTGTCTCTGTGCTATTACCTATTTGGTTTTGTTTTGTTTTTTTTTTTAATCTCTAACTTCATAGCTTGATACCTTCCATGTCACCAGACTGCCATGCTCTTCCTCTTCCCAGCATGGGTCAGAGACCTCCTTGCTTCCGCAGGATAAGCAGTAATTCCTCAAAGCTTGCACAAGCCTGTCTTTAAGTTTAATGGCACAGCTGGACATGCAGTTTTACCATCCGCAGCTTAGAAATTGACAGACTCAGCCCCCGTGGTCTCTTACATGTTTGCGTGCTTGTTCAGCTTTGTGTCTGCAAAGGTACCATCATCCTTCAATACCGGGGGCTCGTCCGTCCAGTGTCATTAAAGATGGCGCCCATCAGCTCTGGAGCAATCACTTGTAAATCAGGAACCAGAGTTAGAGGATCCAGTGACTGTCCCAAGGACAGGGGTTACTTGGTTGCTATGTTCAGGGTAGCAACTGAGTGGTGATGGCCTGACATCATAGCTCTGCTCTCAGATACGGTGGTGCCAGATGGTAAGATGACATTTAAGATGAGCACAGTTCACGTCTCGTAGAAGTGTGCTTGCGTGTTATCTCCCAGAAGTGCTTCATAATCTTTCCCGAGGGAAGCAAAGGCTAAGTCTCCTTGTAAGATCTGATGCTGTACTAGAAGCAGAGACCTTCTGTGTTAGCCTTTAAGTGCTAATATCCATCCTTGAACTCCTAGTAGCCAACTTTCCCAGATTTTTGCTTCACGGTGTGCGCATGGAGTTTAATACTGAAGACTCATGCTGTGGGTCTCCTGGAGTTCTCTCTGGTTCATGGTAGAAGTGTGGCCACTTGGTTGAGTTTCTGTGTATTTCTTTTAGTCTTAGGACTTGAATTCATTCCAGTAGTGTGTCTGTACACTAAAAATCCCAGACTAGAATTGTGAGGCATAGGAGTGATCTGGGAGGCAATGAGTCTACTCATTGGTTTGGCTGAATTCCTTTTTCACCTTGAAGAAAGCTTTTCTTGTTAACTGCCATAAATTCACCTGAGGAAGGCACTTCTACAGTGTACATTGGGTGAAGAAAAGGGCAATACAGAGTTTAATTTTCAGATTTTTAACATTAGACTTTCTAACTCATGCTGTGTGTGTAACATGGACCAAAACACTTCCTGCATTTGTCAATCATTTTGTCTTGCAACAGAATTTTTAAAAAATTCAGCTACCCTGAATTGGATTCTGACTAGGCTTTGTTGCTTGTGTCCCTCTCTCAGGATTAAAAAAATAAATGAAACCACCATTTTTACTTCCTCAGATCACTCAAAGCTTGCAATGGTGATTATCGATAATTTTCAAGTGCCCCTCTGTATTAGCACACATTTGGTGTCTGGTACTTCTTGCTTTTGTACACGTTAAGCTGGGGCCCATTTATGATTTGTGGTTTATATCCTGCACACTTTCATATAGGGCTTGGTCTGTTTTACAAGTAATGATTCATAGATCCTGAATATAAAATAGAACATGGAAAACCATAGAGAAAACACGAAACTCTCTAGAAACCGAGAGACTCAACGCTGCCTGGAAGACAAAGCAAAAAAGAAAATAGAACAGGTTTCAGAATTCTCACTGGACGATAAAAAAGTTCCTTGTAGTTTGTCAGCGGAGACTGACAATGGGTGGTATAGATCCTTCAGTGACACGTGTAGCAAGAGGACATCACAGTTAAGGAATCAGACGAGAACTCAGGATTCTGCCTGTGGAAGATGGAAGAGATCATCATTTCAATTTTAAAATGCTTAGAATCTTGCCATGTGGCATATATTGGCCATGACAGAGTCCGGTCATAATTGGACCTGCCTGAAACACTGCCTTATCAAATACAGTGCATTTTGCTGACTTGCCAAATATAGTCTTGTCTCATTGTTGACCACTTAAATATTGAAGACCATCAGTCAGAAATGATGGTCTGGTTTTATTTTATCTGGAATCAAGTTAATCTTACTTTTGTCCTTAGAAACCCTGAAATTGTGTCTCTATTCGGAATTTGTGAGATCATCATTGCCGTTTAGTCCATGGGTCTAGGTCATGGTTTTTTTTTTTTTTTTTTAAAGATTTTATTTATTTATTTGTCAGAGAGAGAGTACACACAAGTAGGCAGAGAGGCAGGCAGAGGCAGCGAGAGAAGCAGGCTCCCTGCTGAGCAAGGAGCCCAATGTGGGACTCGATCCCAGGACCCCGGGATCATGACCTGAGCCGAAGGCAGCGGCTTAACCAACTGAGCCACCCAGGCGTCCCATAGGTCATGGTTTTTGATCATGGCCACGTGCAGACTGTCCCAGGACAGTCCAGGCTGATGTTTGTTCCATCTGCCTTTTTGATCACCTTTCTTTTGGCTATAGTGTTAGTGCGTGGATGTGCCCCCTTCCGTCCCTCTTTCTCTCCCCTGTGAGTCAGGCATCTTACGACCAGGATGTGTTTGCCTCAGTCCATTAACACGGCACATTATGTTTCCACCAACCTAACGTGCACAGTGCATATTCACATAATCATAATCGCCTGTGGCTCCTCGTGTGCAGTAAATTTCCTATGCATAGTTTTATAAAGGAGCCATTTCTCTCCTTTTAAATAGAGCACATTTCCCCCACTCAGAAGCAGTATCCATCAGATGTATCAGAGTCCAAGATGGCAAGCTCCTGGATGTTTCTGCCAAGATTAATTTGGCGTGTAGTCAGGACAAGAAAGGGCCTTAAGCCTTAGAAAGGTATTCTACCTTTAAGATGCCAGGCTTCTTAAGGGTAAATCATGATAATGGTCAGAAAGCAAATTTGCCAGGGAGGCTGTTTGCAGGGACAGCGCCATTTGGTTCCAGTGTTGTGGAAGAATTTTCGTCCTTGCTAGCACATGCCTTGGGCTCAGAGCAGAGAAAATGTGCCATTTGCCTAGGGACGAAAGAAAGAGGTGGGGGGTCCCCACTCACTGGGAATCTGCTTCAGGGGCTCTGCCACCAGGTAGCTGATAATGGTGGCATCTGGGAGGACCATGTTTTCCCGTTGGACCTCCTCCTCAGGAAACACCTCTCCCGTGGAAGGGCATGCAGCTAAAATCTTTGTGCAAGTTGAAAGCACGGATAGAAAGCGTTTTGGGCTCTAGAGACTCTTGGATTATTTCTTCTCGACATCTTTTTTCTTTACCTTGAAGCCTGGGGTCTTAGTTGATGTTGTTACTTTTAATTTAATTTATTTTTTCAACTTACTGGTTTCCTACTGAGGTTTTGCATATCCAGTGGCTTGAAGATTTTAAGCACACCTAAAAATCATTTTTCCCTTTGAAACTGTATACGGTGGCTGTTGACATAAACATTGTCACAACACGACTTGCTGAGGACCACAGGAAAAAAAAAAAAAATATTGTTTCTCAGGGAAGAACTAGGAATTCAAAGTCAGTATAATGAAAGCATTCTGGAATGAAAATTTCCCCAGAGCTCAGCATGCCCACGTTTTACCCAGCTCACACACTTAATAATATCCGTCTTTGAACCTTTTTGCTCTCCAAAGAAATTGGCCTAACCTGAGATGTTTTGCTGCTCAGACACCAGTCTGCAGACACTGAGGCACACGCCTGCGGGTTGGACCAAGCCAGGCTAGAGCTGAGCTAGAGGCAAGTCTCCTGGAGAAACACACGAGGTGTTTCTCTGGGGCTGGGTTGGCCACTTTAAGCACTGGGATTTCAAGACAGATACCGAATCACATCTAGTAACGGCACCCCGGGTCCCCCAGCAGGAAAAGGACCCCATCTGCATGGTACGTGGCTACCAGTGGGAGTTCCCTTTGTCCTTTGTGGCCTTTTCATAAATTATTTTAATATTTTCCATATATTTATTCTGCGGCATACGTGCTTTTGCTCTGTGCTTAATAATTAAGCTGGGCCTGAAATTAAAACAAATAATTCCAGATCTTCCCCAGTATGTGTAACCAATTTATTACACGGAACTTGGATCCTTCATCCAGTTGGGTTTTATTCAGATCGCCTCTTTATTTAATTCAGAGATGAGAACTCATGCTACTCTCAGGGGAATGGCAGTGATGAAGAGCTCTCAGCCAGGACTCTTACTTAGGGAAACTTGCTTCAGAGGAAAGTTTTGAAAGGGCAAAGTCTGTTTAAGAATTCTCAGAGCGGACGCACACCTTGCTGTGAGCTCGTGGCTGGTGTTGATGAGGCCGTCTGCGGGCTCTTAATCCTGGAGGACGTACTTCAGTTTATGAGAAATGAAGCCAAGTGAGCTCTCTGTTTGATGCATGAAACTTCCCTCCATGTGCAAATCAAAAAGGAGGAAATACATTTTATTAAGGTCATTCTCCAGATCCTTCCGTCCTAAATGTTTACCTCCCGCGCTCCTGGGACTTGGAAGAAATCGTGTGCCCTGTAAGACCCTGGGCTGGGGTGCTTTTATTTTCAGGCTAGGATGGGAGGAGGAGGAGACGGCCATCATGAGTTGAATGCCTGCTGGATTCCCGGTGTGGTCTTGGTACCTTTCTCGTGGGTCTCAACCAGGGGGGATTTTGTCCTTCTCCCCCAGCCCCCGCCATGGAACGTGGCCATGTCCAGGCACGTTTTTGTTGTCACAGCTGGGGGAAGGCAGGCTGCTGGCATCTTGTGCATGGACCCCAGACATGCCGCTAAATGTCCTTCCATGTATAGGACGGCCCCCTTCAAAGAATCATTCGACTCAGAAATGCCAGTGATAACCCTATTTTATGGATAGAAGGAAACAGAATTTCAGTGACATGAAGTAATTAATGGAAACATGTGATTTGTTTCAGTGATCTTCTTCTCTTTATTTCCACATTTCTCAGCACCCCCCTCCCTGTTGCATGACCCCAGCAACGACAGTGTCCCTTACAGTAAACACTAGAGGCCATTCCCTGAAGATGCCGGGACTGACCTTTCACGGTCAGTGAAAGGTCACGGTCAGACGTTTCAAGGGTGTGCTTGTGAACCGGAGGTAGTTTTCTCTGAGATGCCCAGTCAGGTTCCCCGGCTTCATGGCGAAAACCTGTGGGCATGGCCCGGGCTCACCTGGCAGTGGGAGCGAGGAAGTTGTAGGGATTAGAGTCACACTGATCGGAATTCAGATCCCAGGCTGCCCCTACTCGTACCTGGTACGGAGGACACGTGCACAAAATATTAGCCAGTATCTCTTCTGGGCGAGTTTGTGTGTGTGCATTTTAGAAAACATAATTATATATCATACAAAATTATATTAGTTGATAATATATGATATATAAAATATATTCATATATAAATTCTAGATAAATAAATAAGAGCTCGTAGATCCGTGAGATCACTTAACTATTTGTCTTTCTCTGACTTGTCCCACTCAGCCTAACACCCTCAAGGTCCCTCCGTGTTGACACACATGGCAAGATTTCGTTCTTCCTTCTGGCTGAATTGTATTCCGTTTTCTCTGTCTGCGTCACATACTCTTTATTTACCCACCGATGGACGGACGAGTGCTTAGGTTGTTTCTATGCCTTGGTCTTTGTAAATAACATGGCAACAGATGTCGGGGTGCAGATAGCGTTTCAAGATAGTGCTTTTGTTTCCTTTGGAAATACACTTGGAAGGAGACTGGCTGCATTGGGTGCTGATTCTATTTTTAATTTTTTGGAGGAGCCTCTGTACCCTTTTCCACAATGGCTGCTCCAGCCATAGTACTCAAGTTTCCTTTTCTCCACAAACTCACCAATATTTCTCTCTTCTATTTTTGATAATAACCGTCCTAACCGGTGGAAGGGGATACTTCACTGTCACCTGATGTGTGTTTCCCTGATGATGAGCAATGTCAGCAGGATTGTGGCATCTTCTATACGCATCTGCTCATAGAAGATGGTTTTCCATGTCCCTTGCTCTGTCTTCATGGAATTCATGGTCTTTGATGCCGTGTGGGGGAAAATCCCTTCTTGTCATTCTGGTGGCTGGTCTGTGCCCAGTGATCCTGCCTGGCACAGAGCAGGTGCCCAACAGACAGTAACTACCCGACTAAAAGAATGCCAGTGGGAAATGTGTTCTGTTTTTTTGTTTTTTAATTACGAAGTCAACTGATAAAGTACATGACATATTTTTGTAGCAGTGCTTTCCCTGGAATAAAATGCAGTTACCTGTTTTATATTCAGGTCCACAAAGAAATAATTCCAAGTGGAGGTATCCAATGAACAAAAGAATGCTTCTTACTATCTTGACGATCTCTTAATGAATTGCCTTAATTGAAGGTCTTCTGACACTGACCACAGACGCAGGAGGGTGAACGCATTCATCCCGACGTGCCGGCATCTGGTATCCTCTGAGAGGGTGCTGTCTGCTGTTTCCTGTTGCCCTTTCCACCGAGGCTTCGCAGGAGGGTTTTTGCTTAACACTGTACCTGTCAAATTCCCAGAGCTGCAAGTAAATTGAAGATACAAATTATATTGTAAAGTGAAATATTTCGTGTTATTCTA